>NW_027362905.1:0-2400000 GCF_046119375.1 Phyllobates terribilis
TTTAAGGACTTGCTGCATTATTTAATGACTTTGTTGGATTTTTTAAGGACTCTGCTGCGTTATTTAAGGAATTTGCTGCTATATTAAAGGAATCTGCTTCAGTATTTAAGGACTCTGCTGCGGTATTTAAGGACTCTGCTGCATTATTTAAGGACTCTGCTGCATAATTTAAGGACTTTGCTGCATTATTTAAGGAATCTGCTGCATTATTTAAGGACTTTGTTGCATTATCTAAGGACTCTGCTGCATTATTGAAGGACTTTGCTGCAATATTTAAGGACTCTGCTTCAGTATTTAAGGACTCTGCTGCATTATTTAAGGACTTTGTTGCATTATTTAAGGACTCTGCTGCATTATTTAAGGACGTTGTTGCATTATTTAAGGACTCTGCTGCATTATTTAAGGACTTTGCTGCAATATTTAAGGACTCTGCTTCAGTATTTAAGGACTCTGCTGCATTATTTAAGGACTTTGTTGCATTATTTAAGGACTCTGCTGCATTAGTTAAGGAGTTTGCTGCATTATTTAAGGACTCTGCTGCATTATTTAACAACGTTGTTGCATTATTTAAGAACTGTGCTGCATTATTTAAGGACTTTGCTGCATTATTTAAGGACTATGCTGCATTATTTAATGACTTTGCTGAAGCATTTGAGGACTCTGCTGCATTATTAGAGGACTCTGCTGCATTATTTAAGGACTTGCTGCATTATTTAATGACTTTGTTGGATTTCTTAATAACTCTGCTGCATTATTTAAGGAATTTGCTGCTATATTAAAGGACTCTGCTTCAGTATTTAAGGACTCTGCTGCGGTATTTAAGGACCCTGCTGCATTATTTTAGGACTCTGCTGCATTATTTAAGGACTTTGCTGCATTATTTAAGGAATCTGCTGCATTATTTAAGGACTTTGTTGCATTATCTAAGGACTCTGCTGCATTATTTAAGGACTTTGTTGCATTATTTAAGGACTCTAATGCATTATTTAAGGACTTTGCTGGAATATTTAAGGACTCTGCTGCATTAGTTAAGGACTTTGCTGCATTATTTAAGGACTCTGCTGCATTAGTTAAGGACTATGCTGCATTATTTAATGACTTTGCTGAAGCATTTGAGGACTCTGCTGCATTATTAGAGGACTCTGCTGCATTATTTAAGGACTTGCTGCATTATTTAATGACTTTGTTGGATTTTTTAAGGACTCTGCTGCGTTATTTAAGGAATTTGCTGCTATATTAAAGGACTCTGCTTCAGTATTTAAGGACTCTGCTGCGGTATTTAAGGACTCTGCTGCATTATTTAAGGACTTTGCTGCATTATTTAAGGAATCTGCTGCATTATTTAAGGACTTTGTTGCATTATCTAAGGACTCTGCTGCAATATTGAAGGACTTTGCTGCATTATTTAAGGACTCTGCTGCATTATTTAAGGACTTTGCTGCAATATTTAAGGACTCTGCTTCAGTATTTAAGGACTCTGCTGAAGCACTTGAGGACTCTGCTGCATTATTTAATGACTTTGCTGAAGCATTTGAGGACTCTGCTGCATTATTAGAGGACTCTGCTGCATTATTTAATGACTTTGTTGGATTTTTTAAGGACTCTGCTGCATTATTTAAGGAATTTGCTGCTATATTAAAGGACTCTGCTTCAGTATTTAAGGACTCTGCTGCGGTATTTAAGGACTCTGCTGCATTATTTAAGGACTTTGCTGCATTATTTAAGGACTCTGCTGCATTATTTAAGGACTCTGCTGAAGCATTTACGACTCTGCTGCATTATTTAATCACTTTGCTGCGGTATTTAAGGACTCTGTTGCATTATTTAAGGACTTTGTTGCATTATTTAAAGACTCTGCTGCATTAGTTAAGGACTTTGCTGCATTATTTAAGGACTCTGCTGCATTATTTAACGACGTTGTTGCATTATTTAAGAACTGTGCTGCATTATTTAAGGACTTTGCTGCATTATTTAAGGACTATGCTGCATTATTTAATGACTTTGCTGAAGCATTTGAGGACTCTGCTGCATTATTAGAGGACTCTGCTGCATTATTTAATGACTTTGTTGGATTTTTTAAGGACTCTGCTGCATTATTTAAGGAATTTGCTGCTATATTAAAGGACTCTGCTTCAGTATTTAAGGACTCTGCTGCGGTATTTAAGGACTCTGCTGCATTATTTAAGGACTCTGCTGCATTATTTAAGGACTTTGCTGCATTATTTAAGGACTCTGCTGCATTATTTAAGGACTTTGTTGCATTATTTAAGGACTCTAATGCATTATCTAAGGACTTTGCTGCAATATTTAAGGACTCTGCTGCATTAGTTAAGGACTTTGCTGCATTATTTAAGGACTCTGCTGCATTATTTAACGACTTTACTGCATTATTTAAGGACTCTGCTGCATTATTTAAGGAGTTTGCTGCATTATTTAAGGACTCTGCTGCATTATTTAAGGACTATGCTGCATTATTTAATGACTTTGCTGAAGCATTTGAGGACTCTCCTGCATTATTAGAGGACTCTGCTGCATTATTTAAGGACTTTGCTGAAGCATTTGAGGACTCTGCTGCATTATTAGAGGACTCTGCTGCATTATTTAAGGACTTGCTGCATTATTTAATGACTTTGTTGGATTTCTTAAGGACTCTGCTGCATTATTTAAGGAATTTGCTGCTATATTAAAGGACTCTGCTTCAGTATTTAAGGACTCTGCTGCGGTATTTAAGGACCCTGCTGCATTATTTTAGGACTCTGCTGCATTATTTAAGGACTTTGCTGCATTATTTAAGGAATCTGCTGCATTATTTAAGGACTTTGTTGCATTATCTAAGGACTCTGCTGCAATATTGAAGGACTTTGCTGCATTATTTAAGGACTCTGCTGCATTATTTAAGGACTTTGCTGCAATATTTAAGGACTCTGCTTCAGTATTTAAGGACTCTGCTGAAGCATTTGAGGACTCTGCTGCATTATTTAATGACTTTGCTGAAGCATTTGAGGACTCTGCTGCATTATTAGAGGACTCTGCTGCATTATTTAAGGACTCTGCTGCATTATTTAAGGACTTTGCTGCATTATTTAAGGAATCTGCTGCATTATTTAAGGACTTTGTTGCATTATCTAAGGACTCTGCTGCATTATTGAAGGACTTTGCTGCAATATTTAAGGACTCTGCTTCAGTATTTAAGGACTCTGCTGCATTATTTAAGGACTTTGTTGCATTATTTAAGGACTCTGCTGCATTATTTAAGGAATTTGCTGCATTATTTATGGACTCTGCTGCATTATTTAAGGACTTTGCTGCAATATTTAAGGACTCTGCTTCAGTATTTAAGGACTCTGCTGCATTATTTAAGGACTTTGTTGCATTATTTAAGGACTCTGCTGCATTATTTAAGGACTTTGCTGCATTATTTAAGGACTCTTCTGCATTATTTAAGGACTCTGCTGAAGCATTTGAGGACTCTGCTGCATTATTTAATCACTTTGCTGCGGTATTTAAGGACTCTGTTGCATTATTTAAGGACTTTGTTGCATTATTTAAGGACTCTGCTGCATTAGTTAAGGACTTTGCTGCATTATTTAAGGACTCTGCTGCATTATTTAACGACGTTGTTGCATTATTTAAGAACTGTGCTGCATTATTTAAGGACTTTGCTGCATTATTTAAGGACTATGCTGCATTATTTAATGACTTTGCTGAAGCATTTGAGGACTCTGCTGCATTATTAGAGGACTCTGCTGCATTATTTAATGACTTTGTTGGATTTTTTAAGGACTCTGCTGCATTATTTAAGGAATTTGCTGCTATATTAAAGGACTCTGCTTCAGTATTTAAGGACTCTGCTGCGGTATATAAGGACTCTGCTGCATTATTTAAGGACTCTGCTGCATTATTTAAGGACTTTGCTGCATTATTTAAGGACTCTGCTGCATTATTTAAGGACTTTGTTGCATTATTTAAGGACTCTAATGCATTATTTAAGGACTTTGCTGGAATATTTAAGGACTCTGCTGCATTAGTTAAGGACTTTGCTGCATTATTTAAGGACTCTGCTGCATTAGTTAAGGACTATGCTGCATTATTTAATGACTTTGCTGAAGCATTTGAGGACTCTGCTGCATTATTAGAGGACTCTGCTGCATTATTTAAGGACTTGCTGCATTATTTAATGACTTTGTTGGATTTTTTAAGGACTCTGCTGCGTTATTTAAGGAATTTGCTGCTATATTAAAGGAATCTGCTTCAGTATTTAAGGACTCTGCTGCGGTATTTAAGGACTCTGCTGCATTATTTAAGGACTCTGCTGCATAATTTAAGGACTTTGCTGCATTATTTAAGGAATCTGCTGCATTATTTAAGGACTTTGTTGCATTATCTAAGGACTCTGCTGCATTATTGAAGGACTTTGCTGCAATATTTAAGGACTCTGCTTCAGTATTTAAGGACTCTGCTGCATTATTTAAGGACTTTGTTGCATTATTTAAGGACTCTGCTGCATTATTTAAGGACGTTGTTGCATTATTTAAGGACTCTGCTGCATTATTTAAGGACTTTGCTGCAATATTTAAGGACTCTGCTTCAGTATTTAAGGACTCTGCTGCATTATTTAAGGACTTTGTTGCATTATTTAAGGACTCTGCTGCATTAGTTAAGGAGTTTGCTGCATTATTTAAGGACTCTGCTGCATTATTTAACAACGTTGTTGCATTATTTAAGAACTGTGCTGCATTATTTAAGGACTTTGCTGCATTATTTAAGGACTATGCTGCATTATTTAATGACTTTGCTGAAGCATTTGAGGACTCTGCTGCATTATTAGAGGACTCTGCTGCATTATTTAAGGACTTGCTGCATTATTTAATGACTTTGTTGGATTTCTTAATAACTCTGCTGCATTATTTAAGGAATTTGCTGCTATATTAAAGGACTCTGCTTCAGTATTTAAGGACTCTGCTGCGGTATTTAAGGACCCTGCTGCATTATTTTAGGACTCTGCTGCATTATTTAAGGACTTTGCTGCATTATTTAAGGAATCTGTTGCATTATTTAAGGACTTTGTTGCATTATCTAAGGACTCTGCTGCATTATTTAAGGACTTTGTTGCATTATTTAAGGACTCTAATGCATTATTTAAGGACTTTGCTGGAATATTTAAGGACTCTGCTTCATTAGTTAAGGACTTTGCTGCATTATTTAAGGACTCTGCTGCATTAGTTAAGGACTATGCTGCATTATTTAATGACTTTGCTGAAGCATTTGAGGACTCTGCTGCATTATTAGAGGACTCTGCTGCATTATTTAAGGACTTGCTGCATTATTTAATGACTTTGTTGGATTTTTTAAGGACTCTGCTGCGTTATTTAAGGAATTTGCTGCTATATTAAAGGACTCTGCTTCAGTATTTAAGGACTCTGCTGCGGTATTTAAGGACTCTGCTGCATTATTTAAGGACTTTGCTGCATTATTTAAGGAATCTGCTGCATTATTTAAGGACTTTGTTGCATTATCTAAGGACTCTGCTGCAATATTGAAGGACTTTGCTGCATTATTTAAGGACTCTGCTGCATTATTTAAGGACTTTGCTGCAATATTTAAGGACTCTGCTTCAGTATTTAAGGACTCTGCTGAAGCATTTGAGGACTCTGCTGCATTATTTAATGACTTTGCTGAAGCATTTGAGGACTCTGCTGCATTATTAGAGGACTCTGCTGCATTATTTAATGACTTTGTTGGATTTTTTAAGGACTCTGCTGCATTATTTAAGGAATTTGCTGCTATATTAAAGGACTCTGCTTCAGTATTTAAGGACTCTGCTGCGGTATTTAAGGACTCTGCTGCATTATTTAAGGACTTTGCTGCATTATTTAAGGACTCTGCTGCATTATTTAAGGACTCTGCTGAAGCATTTGAGGACTCTGCTGCATTATTTAATCACTTTGCTGCGGTATTTAAGGACTCTGTTGCATTATTTAAGGACTTTGTTGCATTATTTAAGGACTCTGCTGCATTAGTTAAGGACTTTGCTGCATTATTTAAGGACTCTGCTGCATTATTTAACGACGTTGTTGCATTATTTAAGAACTGTGCTGCATTATTTAAGGACTTTGCTGCATTATTTAAGGACTATGCTGCATTATTTAATGACTTTGCTGAAGCATTTGAGGACTCTGCTGCATTATTAGAGGACTCTGCTGCATTATTTAATGACTTTGTTGAATTTTTTAAGGACTCTGCTGCATTATTTAAGGAATTTGCTGCTATATTAAAGGACTCTGCTTCAGTATTTAAGGACTCTGCTGCGGTATTTAAGGACTCTGCTGCATTATTTAAGGACTCTGCTGCATTATTTAAGGACTTTGCTGCATTATTTAAGGACTCTGCTGCATTATTTAAGGACTTTGTTGCATTATTTAAGGACTCTAATGCATTATCTAAGGACTTTGCTGCAATATTTAAGGACTCTGCTGCATTAGTTAAGGACTTTGCTGCATTATTTAAGGACTCTGCTGCATTATTTAACGACTTTACTGCATTATTTAAGGACTCTGCTGCATTATTTAAGGAGTTTGCTGCATTATTTAAGGACTCTGCTGCATTATTTAAGGACTATGCTGCATTATTTAATGACTTTGCTGAAGCATTTGAGGACTCTCCTGCATTATTAGAGGACTCTGCTGCATTATTTAAGGACTTTGCTGAAGCATTTGAGGACTCTGCTGCATTATTAGAGGACTCTGCTGCATTATTTAAGGACTTGCTGCATTATTTAATGACTTTGTTGGATTTCTTAAGGACTCTGCTGCATTATTTAAGGAATTTGCTGCTATATTAAAGGACTCTGCTTCAGTATTTAAGGACTCTGCTGCGGTATTTAAGGACCCTGCTGCATTATTTTAGGACTCTGCTGCATTATTTAAGGACTTTGCTGCATTATTTAAGGAATCTGCTGCATTATTTAAGGACTTTGTTGCATTATGTAAGGACTCTGCTGCAATATTGAAGGACTTTGCTGCATTATTTAAGGACTCTGCTGCATTATTTAAGGACTTTGCTGCAATATTTAAGGACTCTGCTTCAGTATTTAAGGACTCTGCTGAAGCATTTGAGGACTCTGCTGCATTATTTAATGACTTTGCTGAAGCATTTGAGGACTCTGCTGCATTATTAGAGGACTCTGCTGCATTATTTAATGACTTTGTTGGATTTTTTAAGGACTCTGCTGCATTATTTAAGGAATTTGCTGCTATATTAAAGGACTCTGCTTCAGTATTTAAGGACTCTGCTGCGGTATTTAAGGACTCTGCTGCATTATTTAAGGACTCTGCTGCATTATTTAAGGACTTTGCTGCATTATTTAAGGAATCTGCTGCATTATTTAAGGACTTTGTTGCATTATCTAAGGACTCTGCTGCATTATTGAAGGACTTTGCTGCAATATTTAAGGACTCTGCTTCAGTATTTAAGGACTCTGCTGCATTATTTAAGGACTTTGTTGCATTATTTAAGGACTCTGCTGCATTATTTAAGGACTTTGCTGCATTATTTATGGACTCTGCTGCATTATTTAAGGACTTTGCTGCAATATTTAAGGACTCTGCTTCAGTATTTAAGGACTCTGCTGCATTATTTAAGGACTTTGTTGCATTATTTAAGGATTCTCCTGCATTATTTAAGGACTTTGCTGCATTATTTAAGGACTCTGCTGCATTATTTAAGGACTCTGCTGAAGCATTTGAGGACTCTGCTGCATTATTTAATCACTTTGCTGCGGTATTTAAGGACTCTGTTGCATTATTTAAGGACTTTGTTGCATTATTTAAGGACTCTGCTGCATTAGTTAAGCACTTTGCTGCATTATTTAAGGACTCTGCTGCATTATTTAACGACGTTGTTGCATTATTTAAGAACTGTGCTGCATTATTTAAGGACTTTGCTGCATTATTTAAGGACTATGCTGCATTATTTAATGACTTTGCTGAAGCATTTGAGGACTCTGCTGCATTATTAGAGGACTCTGCTGCATTATTTAATGACTTTGTTGGATTTTTTAAGGACTCTGCTGCATTATTTAAGGAATTTGCTGCTATATTAAAGGACTCTGCTTCAGTATTTAAGGACTCTGCTGCGTTATTTAAGGACTCTGCTGCATTATTTAAGGACTCTGCTGCATTATTTAAGGACTTTGCTGCATTATTTAAGGACTCTGCTGCATTATTTAAGGACTTTGTTGCATTATTTAAGGACTCTAATGCATTATCTAAGGACTTTGCTGCAATATTTAAGGACTCTGCTGCATTAGTTAAGGACTTTGCTGCATTATTTAAGGACTCTGCTGCATTATTTAACGACTTTACTGCATTATTTAAGGACTCTGCTGCATTAGTTAAGGACTATGCTGCATTATTTAATGACTTTGCTGAAGCAATTGAGGACTCTGCTGCATTATTAGAGGACTCTGCTGCATTATTTAAGGACTTTGCTGAAGCATTTGAAGACTCTGCTGCATTATTAGAGGACTCTGCTGCATTATTTAAGGACTTGCTGCATTATTTAATGACTTTGTTGGATTTCTTAAGGACTCTGCTGCATTATTTAAGGAATTTGCTGCTATATTAAAGGACTCTGCTTCAGTATTTAAGGACTCTGCTGCGGTATTTAAGGACCCTGCTGCATTATTTTAGGACTCTGCTGCATTATTTAAGGACTTTGCTGCATTATTTAAGGAATCTGCTGCATTATTTAAGGACTTTGTTGCATTATCTAAGGACTTTGCTGCATTATTTAAGGACTCTGCTGCATTATTTAAGGACTCTGCTGCATTATTTAAGGACTTTGCTGCAATATTTAAGGACTCTGCTGAAGCATTTGAGGACTCTGCTGCATTATTTAATGACTTTGCTGAAGCATTTGAGGACTCTGCTGCATTATTAGAGGACTCTGCTGCATTATTTAATGACTTTGTTGGATTTTTTAAGGACTCTGCTGCATTATTTAAGGAATTTGCTGCTATATTAAAGGACTCTGCTTCAGTATTTAAGGACTCTGCTGCGGTATTTAAGGACTCTGCTGCATTATTTAAGAACTCTGCTGCATTATTTAAGGACTTTGCTGCATTATTTAAGGAATTTGTTGCATTATTTAAGGACTCTGCTGCATTATTTAAGGACTTTGCTGCAATATTTAAGGACTCTGCTTCAGTATTTAAGTACTCTGCTGCATTATTTAAGGACGTTGTTGCATTATTTAAGGACTCTGCTGCATTATTTAAGGACTTTACTGCATTATTTAAGGACTCTGCTGCATTATTTAAGGACTTTGTTGCATTATTTAAGGACTCTGCTGCATTAGTTAAGGACTTTGCTGCATTATTTAAGGACTCTGCTGCATTATTTAACGACGTTGTTGCATTATTTAAGAACTGTGCTGCATTATTTAAGGACTTTGCTGCATTATTTAAGGACTATGCTGCATTATTTAATGACTTTGCTGAAGCATTTGAGGACTCTGCTGCATTATTAGAGGACTCTGCTGCATTATTTAAGGACTTGCTGCATTATTTAATGACTTTGTTGGATTTTTTAAGGACTCTGCTGCATTATTTAAGGAATTTGCTGCTATATTAAAGGACTCTGCTTCAGTATTTAAGGACTCTGCTGCGGTATTTAAGGACTCTGCTGCATTATTTAAGGACTCTGCTGCATTATTTAAGGACTTTGCTGCATTATTTAAGGAATCTGCTGCATTATTTAAGGACTTTGTTGCATTATCTAAGGACTCTGCTGCATTATTGAAGGACTTTGCTGCAATATTTAAGGACTCTGCTTCAGTATTTAAGGACTCTGCTGCATTATTTAAGGACTTTGTTGCATTATTTAAGGACTCTGCTGCATTATTTAAGGACTTTGCTGCATTATTTATGGACTCTGCTGCATTATTTAAGGACTTTGCTTCAATATTTAAGGACTCTGCTTCAGTATTTAAGGACTCTGCTGCATTATTTAAGGACTTTGTTGCATTATTTAAGGACTCTGCTGCATTATTTAAGGACTTTGCTGCATTATTTAAGGACTCTGCTGCATTATTTAAGGACTCTGCTGAAGCATTTGAGGACTCTGCTGCATTATTTAATCACTTTGCTGCGGTATTTAAGGACTCTGTTGCATTATTTAAGGACTTTGTTGCATTATTTAAGGACTCTGCTGCATTAGTTAAGGACTTTGCTGCATTATTTAAGGACTCTGCTGCATTATTTAACGACGTTGTTGCATTATTTAAGAACTGTGCTGCATTATTTAAGGACTTTGCTGCATTATTTAAGGACTATGCTGCATTATTTAAGGAATCTGCTGCATTATTTAAGGACTTTGTTGCATTATCTAAGGACTCTGCTGCATTATTGAAGGACTTTGCTGCAATATTTAAGGACTCTGCTTCAGTATTTAAGGACTCTGCTGCATTATTTAAGGACTTTGTTGCATTATTTAAGGACTCTGCTGCATTAGATAAGGACTTTGCTGCATTATTTAAGGACTCTGCTGCATTAGTTAAGGACTTTGCTGCATTATTTAAGGACTCTGCTGCATTATTTAACGACGTTGTTGCATTATTTAAGAACTGTTCTGCATTATTTAAGGACTTTGCTGCATTATTTAAGGAATATGCTGCATTATTTAATGAATTTGCTGAAGCATTTGAGGACTCTGCTGCATTATTAGAGGACTCTGCTGCATTATTTAAGGACTTGCTGCATTATTTAATGACTTTGTTGGATTTTTTAAGGACTCTGCTGCATTATTTAAGGACATTGTTGCATTATTTAATGACTCTGCTGCATTATTTAAGGACTTTGCAGCAATATTTAAGGACTCTGCTTCAGTATTTAAGGACTCTGCTGCATTATTTAAGGACTTTGTTGCATTATTTAAGGACTCTGCTGCATTATTTAAGGACTTTGCTGCATTATTTAAGGACACTGCTGCATTATTTAAGGACTCTGCTGAAGCATTTGAGGACTCTGCTGCATTATTTAAGCACTTTGCGGCGGTATTTAAGGACTCTGTTGCATTATTTAAGGACTTTGTTGCATTATTTAAGGACTCTGCTGCATTAGTTAAGGAGTTTGCTGCATTATTTAAGGACTCTGCTGCATTATTTAACGACGTTGTTGCATTATTTAAGAACTGTGCTGCATTATTTAAGGACTTTGCTGCATTATTTAAGGACTATGCTGCATTATTTAATGACTTTGCTGAAGCATTTGAGGACTCTGCTGCATTATTAGAGGACTCTGCTGCATTATTTAAGGACTTGCTGCATTATTTAATGACTTTGTTGGATTTCTTAAGGAGTCTGCTGCATTATTTAAGGAATTTGCTGCTATATTAAAGGACTCTGCTTCAGTATTTAAGGACTCTGCTGCGGTATTTAAGGACCCTGCTGCATTATTTTAGGACTTTGCTGCATTATTTAAGGAATCTGCTGCATTATTTAAGGACTTTGTTGCATTATCTAAGGACTCTGCTGCATTATTGAAGGACTTTGCTGCATTATTTAAGGACTCTGCTGCATTATTTAAGGACTTTGCTGCAATATTTAAGGACTCTGCTTCAGTATTTAAGGACTCTGCTTAAGCATTTGAGGACTCTGCTGCATTATTTAATGACTTTGCTGAAGCATTTGAGGACTCTGCTGCATTAATAGAGGACTCTGCTGCATTATTTAATGACTTTGTTGGATTTTTTAAGGACTCTGCTGCATTATTTAAGGAATTTGCTGCTATATTAAAGGACTCTGCTTCAGTATTTAAGGACTCTGCTGCGGTATTTAAGGACTCTGCTGCATTATTTAAGGACTCTGCTGCATTATTTAAGGACTTTGCTGCATTATTTAAGGAATTTGTTGCATTATTTAAGGACTCTGCTGCATTATTTAAGGACTTTGCTGCAATATTTAAGGACTCTGCTTCAGTATTTAAGGACTCTGCTGCATTATTTAAGGACGTTGTTGCATTATTTAAGGACTCTGCTGCATTATTTAAGGACTTTACTGCATTATTTAAGGACTCTGCTGCATTATTTAAGGACTTTGTTGCATTATTTAAGGACTCTGCTGCATTAGTTAAGGACTTTGCTGCATTATTTAAGGACTCTGCTGCATTATTTAACGACGTTGTTGCATTATTTAAGAACTGTGCTGCATTATTTAAGGACTTTGCTCCATTATTTAAGGACTATGCTGCATTATTTAATGACTTTGCTGAAGCATTTGAGGACTCTGCTGCATTATTAGAGGACTCTGCTGCATTATTTAAGGACTTGCTGCATTATTTAATGACTTTGTTGGATTTTTTAAGAAACTCTGCTGCATTATTTAAGGAATTTGCTGCTATATTAAAGGACTCTGCTTCAGTATTTAAGGACTCTGCTGCGGTATTTAAGGACTCTGCTGCATTATTTAAGGACTCTGCTGCATTATTTAAGGACTTTGCTGCATTATTTAAGGAATCTGCTGCATTATTTAAGGACTTTGTTGCATTATCTAAGGACTCTGCTGCATTATTGAAGGACTTTGCTGCAATATTTAAGGACTCTGCTTCAGTATTTAAGGACTCTGCTGCATTATTTAAGGACTTTGTTGCATTATTTAAGGACTCTGCTGCATTATTTAAGGACTTTGCCGCATTATTTATGGACTCTGCTGCATTATTTAAGGACTTTGCTGCAATATTTAAGGACTCTGCTTCAGTATTTAAGGACTCTGCTGCATTATTTAAGGACTTTGTTGCATTATTTAAGGACTCTGCTGCATTATTTAAGGACTTTGCTGCATTATTTAAGGACTCTGCTGCATTATTTAAGGACTCTGCTGAAGCATTTGAGGACTCTGCTGCATTATTTAATCACTTTGCTGCGGTATTTAAGGACTCTGTTGCATTATTTAAGGACTTTGTTGCATTATTTAAGGACTCTGCTGCATTAGTTAAGGACTTTGCTGCATTATTTAAGGACTCTGCTGCATTATTTAACGACGTTGTTGCATTATTTAAGAACTGTGCTGCATTATTTAAGGACTTTGCTGAAGCATTTGAGGACTCTGCTGCATTATTAGAGGACTCTGCTGCATTATTTAATGACTTTGTTGGATTTTTTAAGGACTCTGCTGCATTATTTAAGGAATTTGCTGCTATATTAAAGGACTCTGCTTCAGTATTTAAGGACTCTGCTGCGGCATTTAAGGACTCTGCTGCATTATTTAAGGACTCTGCTGCATTATTTAAGGACTTTGCTGCATTATTTAAGGACTCTGCTGCATTATTTAAGGACTTTGTTGCATTATTTAAGGACTCTAATGCATTATCTAAGGACTTTGCTGCAATATTTAAGGACTCTGCTGCATTAGTTAAGGACTTTGCTGCATTATTTAAGGACTTTGCTGCATTATTTAACGACTTTACTGCATTATTTAAGGACTCTGCTGCATTATTTAAGGAGTTTGCTGCATTATTTAAGGACTCTGCTGCATTATTTAAGGACTTTACTGCATTATTTAAGGACTCTGCTGCATTATTTAAGGACTTTGTTGCATTATTTAAGGACTCTGCTGCATTAGTTAAGGACTTTGCTGCATTATTTAAGGACTCTGCTGCATTATTTAACGACGTTGTTGCATTATTTAAGAACTGTGCTGCATTATTTAAGGACTTTGCTGCATTATTTAAGGACTATGCTGCATTATTTAATGACTTTGCTGAAGCATTTGAGGACTCTGCTGCATTATTAGAGGACTCTGCTGCATTATTTAAGGACTTGCTGCATTATTTAATGACTTTGTTGGATTTTTTAAGGACTCTGCTGCATTATTTAAGGAATTTGCTGCTATATTAAAGGACTCTGCTTCAGTATTTAAGGACTCTGCTGCGGTATATAAGGACTCTGCTGCATTATTTAAGGACTCTGCTGCATTATTTAAGGACTTTGCTGCATTATTTAAGGACTCTGCTGCATTATTTAAGGACTTTGTTGCATTATTTAAGGACTCTAATGCATTATTTAAGGACTTTGCTGGAATATTTAAGGACTCTGCTGCATTAGTTAAGGACTTTGCTGCATTATTTAAGGACTCTGCTGCATTATTTAACGACTTTACTGCATTATTTAAGGACTCTGCTGCATTATTTAAGGACTTTGTTGCATTATTTAAGGACTCTGCTGCATTAGTTAAGGGCTCTGCTGCATTATTTAATGACTTTGCTGAAGCATTTGAGGACTCTGCTGCATTATTAGAGGACTCTGCTGCATTATTTAAGGACTTGCTGCATTATTTAATGACTTTGTTGGATTTTTTAAGGACTCTGCTGCGTTATTTAAGGAATTTGCTGCTATATTAAAGGACTCTGCTTCAGTATTTAAGGACTCTGCTGCGGTATTTAAGGACTCTGCTGCATTATTTAAGGACTCTGCTGCATTATTTAAGGACTTTGCTGCATTATTTAAGGAATCTGCTGCATTATTTAAGGACTTTGTTGCATTATCTAAGGACTCTGCTGCATTATTGAAGGACTTTGCTGCAATATTTAAGGACTCTGCTTCAGTATTTAAGGACTCTGCTGCATTATTTAAGGACTTTGTTGCATTATTTAAGGACTCTGCTGCATTATTTAAGGAATTTGCTGCATTATTTATGGACTCTGCTGCATTATTTAAGGACTTTGCTGCAATATTTAAGGACTCTGCTTCAGTATTTAAGGACTCTGCTGCATTATTTAAGGACTTTGTTGCATTATTTAAGGACTCTGCTGCATTATTTAACGACGTTGTTGCATTATTTAAGAACTGTGCTGCATTATTTAAGGACTTTGCTGCATTATTTAAGGACTATGCTGCATTATTTAATGAATTTGCTGAAGCATTTGAGGACTCTGCTGCATTATTAGAGGACTCTGCTGCATTATTTAATGACTTTGTTGGATTTTTTAAGGACTCTGCTGCATTATTTAAGGAATTTGCTGCTATATTAAAGGACTCTGCTTCAGTATTTAAGGACTCTGCTGCGGTATATAAGGACTCTGCTGCATTATTTAAGGACTCTGCTGCATTATTTAAGGACTTTGCTGCATTATTTAAGGACTCTGCTGCATTATTTAAGGACTTTGTTGCATTATTTAAGGACTCTAATGCATTATTTAAGGACTTTGCTGGAATATTTAAGGACTCTGCTGCATTAGTTAAGGACTTTGCTGCATTATTTAAGGACTCTGCTGCATTATTTAACGACTTTACTGCATTATTTAAGGACTCTGCTGCATTATTTAAGGACTTTGTTGCATTATTTAAGGACTCTGCTGCATTAGTTAAGGACTCTGCTGCATTATTTAATGACTTTGCTGAAGCATTTGAGGACTCTGCTGCATTATTAGAGGACTCTGCTGCATTATTTAAGGACTTGCTGCATTATTTAATGACTGTTGGATTTTTTAAGGACTCTGCTGCGTTATTTAAGGAATTTGCTGCTATATTAAAGGACTCTGCTTCAGTATTTAAGGACTCTGCTGCGGTATTTAAGGACTCTGCTGCATTATTTAAGGACTCTGCTGCATTATTTAAGGACTTTGCTGCATTATTTAAGGAATCTGCTGCATTATTTAAGGACTTTGTTGCATTATCTAAGGACTCTGCTGCATTATTGAAGGACTTTGCTGCAATATTTAAGGACTCTGCTTCAGTATTTAAGGACTCTGCTGCATTATTTAAGGACTTTGTTGCATTATTTAAGGACTCTGCTGCATTATTTAAGGAATTTGCTGCATTATTTATGGACTCTGCTGCATTATTTAAGGACTTTGCTGCAATATTTAAGGACTCTGCTTCAGTATTTAAGGACTCTGCTGCATTATTTAAGGACTTTGTTGCATTATTTAAGGACTCTGCTGCATTATTTAAGGACTTTGCTGCATTATTTAAGGACTCTGCTGCATTATTTAAGGACTCTGCTGAAGCATTTGAGGACTCTGCTGCATTATTTAATCACTTTGCTGCGGTATTTAAGGACTCTGTTGCATTATTTAAGGACTTTGTTGCATTATTTAAGGACTCTGCTGCATTAGTTAAGGACTTTGCTGCATTATTTAAGGACTCTGCTGCATTATTTCACGACGTTGTTGCATTATTTAAGAACTGTGCTGCATTATTTAAGGACTTTGCTGCATTATTTAAGGACTATGCTGCATTATTTAATGACTTTGCTGAAGCATTTGAGGACTCTGCTGCATTATTAGAGGACTCTGCTGCATTATTTAATGACTTTGTTGGATTTTTTAAGGACTCTGCTGCATTATTTAAGGAATTTGCTGCTATATTAAAGGACTCTGCTTCAGTATTTAAGGACTCTGCTGCGGTATATAAGGACTCTGCTGCATTATTTAAGGACTCTGCTGCATTATTTAAGGACTTTGCTGCATTATTTAAGGACTCTGCTGCATTATTTAAGGACTTTGTTGCATTATTTAAGGACTCTAATGCATTATTTAAGGACTTTGCTGGAATATTTAAGGACTCTGCTGGATTAGTTAAGGACTTTGCTGCATTATTTAAGGACTCTGCTGCATTAGTTAAGGACTATGCTGCATTATTTAATGACTTTGCTGAAGCATTTGAGGACCCTGCTGCATTATTAGAGGACTCTGCTGCATTATTTAAGGACTTGCTGCATTATTTAATGACTTTGTTGGATTTTTTAAGGACTCTGCTGCGTTATTTAAGGAATTTGCTGCTATATTAAAGGAATCTGCTTCAGTATTTAAGGACTCTGCTGCGGTATTTAAGGACTCTGCTGCATTATTTAAGGACTCTGCTGCATAATTTAAGGACTTTGCTGCATTATTTAAGGAATCTGCTGCATTATTTAAGGACTTTGTTGCATTATCTAAGGACTCTGCTGCATTATTGAAGGACTTTGCTGCAATATTTAAGGACTCTGCTTCAGTATTTAAGGACTCTGCTGCATTATTTAAGGACTTTGTTGCATTATTTAAGGACTCTGCTGCATTATTTAAGGACGTTGTTGCATTATTTAAGGACTCTGCTGCATTATTTAAGGACTTTGCTGCAATATTTAAGGACTCTGCTTCAGTATTTAAGGACTCTGCTGCATTATTTAAGGACTTTGTTGCATTATTTAAGGACTCTAATGCATTATCTAAGTACTTTGCTGCAATATTTAAGGACTCTGCTGCATTAGTTAAGGACTTTGCTGCATTATTTAAGGACTCTGCTGCATTATTTAACGACTTTACTGCATTATTTAAGGACTCTGCTGCATTATTTAAGGAGTTTGCTGCATTATTTAAGGACTCTGCTGCATTATTTAAGGACTATGCTGCATTATTTAATGACTTTGCTGAAGCATTTGAGGACTCTCCTGCATTATTAGAGGACTCTGCTGCATTATTTAAGGACTTTGCTGAAGCATTTGAGGACTCTGCTGCATTATTAGAGGACTCTGCTGCATTATTTAAGGACTTGCTGCATTATTTAATGACTTTGTTGGATTTCTTAAGGACTCTGCTGCATTATTTAAGGAATTTGCTGCTATATTAAAGGACTCTGCTTCAGTATTTAAGGACTCTGCTGCGGTATTTAAGGACCCTGCTGCATTATTTTAGGACTCTGCTGCATTATTTAAGGACTTTGCTGCATTATTTAAGGAATCTGCTGCATTATTTAAGGACTTTGTTGCATTATCTAAGGACTCTGCTGCAATATTGAAGGACTTTGCTGCATTATTTAAGGACTCTGCTGCATTATTTAAGGACTTTGCTGCAATATTTAAGGACTCTGCTTCAGTATTTAAGGACTCTGCTGAAGCATTTGAGGACTCTGCTGCATTATTTAATGACTTTGCTGAAGCATTTGAGGACTCTGCTGCATTTTTAGAGGACTCTGCTGCAATATTTAAGGACTCTGCTGAAGCATTTGAGGACTCTGCTGCATTATTTAATCACTTTGCTGCGGTATTTAAGGACTCTGTTGCATTATTTAAGGACTTTGTTGCATTATTTAAGGACTCTGCTGCATTAGTTAAGGACTTTGCTGCATTATTTAAGGACTCTGCTGCATTATTTAACGACGTTGTTGCATTATTTAAGAACTGTGCTGCATTATTTAAGGACTTTGCTGCATTATTTAAGGACTATGCTGCATTATTTAATGACTTTGCTGAAGCATTTGAGGACTCTGCTGCATTATTAGAGGACTCTGCTGCATTATTTAATGACTTTGTTGGATTTTTTAAGGACTCTGCTGCATTATTTAAGGAATTTGCTGCTATATTAAAGGACTCTGCTTCAGTATTTAAGGACTCTGCTGCGGTATATAAGGACTCTGCTGCATTATTTAAGGACTCTGCTGCATTATTTAAGGACTTTGCTGCATTATTTAAGGACTCTGCTGCATTATTTAAGGACTTTGTTGCATTATTTAAGGACTCTAATGCATTATTTAAGGACTTTGCTGGAATATTTAAGGACACTGCTGCATTAGTTAAGGACTT
The DNA here is from genome assembly GCF_046119375.1 of Phyllobates terribilis. Taxonomy (NCBI): domain Eukaryota; kingdom Metazoa; phylum Chordata; class Amphibia; order Anura; family Dendrobatidae; genus Phyllobates; species Phyllobates terribilis. Next base: position 18,556 of record NW_027362905.1, read on the forward strand.
TGCTGCATTATTTAAGGACTCTGCTGCATTATTTAACGACTTTACTGCATTATTTAAGGACTCTGCTGCATTATTTAAGGACTTTGTTGCATTATTTAAGGACTCTGCTGCATTAGTTAAGGGCTCTGCTGCATTATTTAATGACTTTGCTGAAGCATTTGAGGACTCTGCTGCATTATTAGAGGACTCTGCTGCATTATTTAAGGACTTGCTGCATTATTTAATGACTATGTTGGATTTTTTAAGGACTCTGCTGCGTTATTTAAGGAATTTGCTGCTATATTAAAGGACTCTGCTTCAGTATTTAAGGACTCTGCTGCGGTATTTAAGGACTCTGCTGCATTATTTAAGGACTCTGCTGCATTATTTAAGGACTTTGCTGCATTATTTAAGGAATCTGCTGCATTATTTAAGGACTTTGTTGCATTATCTAAGGAATCTGCTGCATTATTGAAGGACTTTGCTGCAATATTTAAGGACTCTGCTTCAGTATTTAAGGACTCTGCTGCATTATTTAAGGACTTTGTTGCGTTATTTAAGGACTCTGCTGCATTATTTAAGGAATTTGCTGCATTATTTATGGACTCTGCTGCATTATTTAAGGACTTTGCTGCAATATTTAAGGACTCTGCTTCAGTATTTAAGGACTCTGCTGCATTATTTAAGGACTTTGTTGCATTATTTAAGGACTCTGCTGCATTATTTAAGGACTTTGCTGCATTATTTAAGGACTCTGCTGCATTATTTAAGGACTCTGCTGAAGCATTTGAGGACTCTGCTGCATTATTTAATCACTTTGCTGCGGTATTTAAGGACTCTGTTGCATTATTTAAGGACTTTGTTGCATTATTTAAGGACTCTGCTGCATTAGTTAAGGACTTTGCTGCATTATTTAAGGACTCTGCTGCATTATTTAACGACGTTGTTGCATTATTTAAGAACTGTGCTGCATTATTTAAGGACTTTGCTGCATTATTTAAGGACTATGCTGCATTATTTAATGACTTTGCTGAAGCATTTGAGGACTCTGCTGCATTATTAGAGGACTCTGCTGCATTATTTAATGACTTTGTTGGATTTTTTAAGGACTCTGCTGCATTATTTAAGGAATTTGCTGCTATATTAAAGGACTCTGCTTCAGTATTTAAGGACTCTGCTGCGGTATATAAGGACTCTGCTGCATTATTTAAGGACTCTGCTGCATTATTTAAGGACTTTGCTGCATTATTTAAGGACTCTGCTGCATTATTTAAGGACTTTGTTGCATTATTTAAGGACTCTAATGCATTATTTAAGGACTTTGCTGGAATATTTAAGGACTCTGCTGCATTAGTTAAGGACTTTGCTGCATTATTTAAGGACTCTGCTGCATTATTTAACGACTTTACTGCATTATTTAAGGACTCTGCTGCATTATTTAAGGACTTTGTTGCATTATTTAAGGACTCTGCTGCATTAGTTAAGGACTCTGCTGCATTATTTAATGACTTTGCTGAAGCATTTGAGGACTCTGCTGCATTATTAGAGGACTCTGCTGCATTATTTAAGGACTTGCTGCATTATTTAATGACTTTGTTGGATTTTTTAAGGACTCTGCTGCGTTATTTAAGGAATTTGCTGCTATATTAAAGGACTCTGCTTCAGTATTTAAGGACTCTGCTGCGGTATTTAAGGACTCTGCTGCATTATTTAAGGACTCTGCTGCATTATTTAAGGACTTTGCTGCATTATTTAAGGAATCTGCTGCATTATTTAAGGACTTTGTTGCATTATCTAAGGACTCTGCTGCATTATTGAAGGACTTTGCTGCAATATTTAAGGACTCTGCTTCAGTATTTAAGGACTCTGCTGCATTATTTAAGGACTTTGTTGCATTATTTAAGGACTCTGCTGCATTATTTAAGGAATTTGCTGCATTATTTATGGACTCTGCTGCATTATTTAAGGACTTTGCTGCAATATTTAAGGACTCTGCTTCAGTATTTAAGGACTCTGCTGCATTATTTAAGGACTTTGTTGCATTATTTAAGGACTCTGCTGAATTATTTAAGGACTTTGCTGCATTATTTAAGGACTCTGCTGCATTATTTAAGGACTCTGCTGAAGCATTTGAGGACTCTGCTGCATTATTTAATCACTTTGCTGCGGTATTTAAGGACTCTGTTGCATTATTTAAGGACTTTGTTGCATTATTTAAGGACTCTGCTGCATTAGTTAAGGACTTTGCTGCATTATTTAAGGACTCTGCTGCATTATTTAACGACGTTGTTGCATTATTTAAGAACTGTGCTGCATTATTTAAGGACTTTGCTGCATTATTTAAGGACTATGCTGCATTATTTAATGACTTTGCTGAAGCATTTGAGGACTCTGCTGCATTATTAGAGGACTCTGCTGCATTATTTAATGACTTTGTTGGATTTTTTAAGGACTCTGCTGCATTATTTAAGGAATTTGCTGCTATATTAAAGGACTCTGCTTCAGTATTTAAGGACTCTGCTGCGGTATATAAGGACTCTGCTGCATTATTTAAGGACTCTGCTGCATTATTTAAGGACTTTGCTGCATTATTTAAGGACTCTGCTGCATTATTTAAGGACTTTGTTGCATTATTTAAGGACTCTAATGCATTATTTAAGGACTTTGCTGGAATATTTAAGGACTCTGCTGCATTAGTTAAGGACTTTGCTGCATTATTTAAGGACTCTGCTGCATTAGTTAAGGACTATGCTGCATTATTTAATGACTTTGCTGAAGCATTTGAGGACTCTGCTGCATTATTAGAGGACTCTGCTGCATTATTTAAGGACTTGCTGCATTATTTAATGACTTTGTTGGATTTTTTAAGGACTCTGCTGCGTTATTTAAGGAATTTGCTGCTATATTAAAGGAATCTGCTTCAGTATTTAAGGACTCTGCTGCGGTATTTAAGGACTCTGCTGCATTATTTAAGGACTCTGCTGCATAATTTAAGGACTTTGCTGCATTATTTAAGGAATCTGCTGCATTATTTAAGGACTTTGTTGCATTATCTAAGGACTCTGCTGCATTATTGAAGGACTTTGCTGCAATATTTAAGGACTCTGCTTCAGTATTTAAGGACTCTGCTGCATTATTTAAGGACTTTGTTGCATTATTTAAGGACTCTGCTGCATTATTTAAGGACGTTGTTGCATTATTTAAGGACTCTGCTGCATTATTTAAGGACTTTGCTGCAATATTTAAGGACTCTGCTTCAGTATTTAAGGACTCTGCTGCATTATTTAAGGACTTTGTTGCATTATTTAAGGACTCTGCTGCATTAGTTAAGGAGTTTGCTGCATTATTTAAGGACTCTGCTGCATTATTTAACAACGTTGTTGCATTATTTAAGAACTGTGCTGCATTATTTAAGGACTTTGCTGCATTATTTAAGGACTATGCTGCATTATTTAATGACTTTGCTGAAGCATTTGAGGACTCTGCTGCATTATTAGAGGACTCTGCTGCATTATTTAAGGACTTGCTGCATTATTTAATGACTTTGTTGGATTTCTTAATAACTCTGCTGCATTATTTAAGGAATTTGCTGCTATATTAAAGGACTCTGCTTCAGTATTTAAGGACTCTGCTGCGGTATTTAAGGACCCTGCTGCATTATTTTAGGACTCTGCTGCATTATTTAAGGACTTTGCTGCATTATTTAAGGAATCTGCTGCATTATTTAAGGACTTTGTTGCATTATTTAAGGACTCTAATGCATTATTTAAGGACTTTGCTGGAATATTTAAGGACTCTGCTGAATTAGTTAAGGACTTTGCTGCATTATTTAAGGACTCTGCTGCATTAGTTAAGGACTATGCTGCATTATTTAATGACTTTGCTGAAGCATTTGAGGACTCTGCTGCATTATTAGAGGACTCTGCTGCATTATTTAAGGACTTGCTGCATTATTTAATGACTTTGTTGGATTTTTTAAGGACTCTGCTGCGTTATTTAAGGAATTTGCTGCTATATTAAAGGACTCTGCTTCAGTATTTAAGGACTCTGCTGCGGTATTTAAGGACTCTGCTGCATTATTTAAGGACTTTGCTGCATTATTTAAGGAATCTGCTGCATTATTTAAGGACTTTGTTGCATTATCTAAGGACTCTGCTGCAATATTGAAGGACTTTTCTGCATTATTTAAGGACTCTGCTGCATTATTTAAGGACTTTGCTGCAATATTTAAGGACTCTGCTTCAGTATTTAAGGACTCTGCTGAAGCATTTGAGGACTCTGCTGCATTATTTAATGACTTTGCTGAAGCATTTGAGGACTCTGCTGCATTATTAGAGGACTCTGCTGCATTATTTAATGACTTTGTTGGATTTTTTAAGGACTCTGCTGCATTATTTAAGGAATTTGCTGCTATATTAAAGGACTCTGCTTCAGTATTTAAGGACTCTGCTGCGGTATTTAAGGACTCTGCTGCATTATTTAAGGACTTTGCTGCATTATTTAAGGACTCTGCTGCATTATTTAAGGACTCTGCTGAAGCATTTGAGGACTCTGCTGCATTATTTAATCACTTTGCTGCGGTATTTAAGGACTCTGTTGCATTATTTAAGGACTTTGTTGCATTATTTAAGGACTCTGCTGAATTATTTAAGGACTTTGCTGCATTATTTAAGGACTCTGCTGCATTATTTAAGGACTCTGCTGAAGCATTTGAGGACTCTGCTGCATTATTTAATCACTTTGCTGCGGTATTTAAGGACTCTGTTGCATTATTTAAGGACTTTGTTGCATTATTTAAGGACTCTGCTGCATTAGTTAAGGACTTTGCTGCATTATTTAAGGACTCTGCTGCATTATTTAACGACGTTGTTGCATTATTTAAGAACTGTGCTGCATTATTTAAGGACTTTGCTGCATTATTTAAGGACTATGCTGCATTATTTAATGACTTTGCTGAAGCATTTGAGGACTCTGCTGCATTATTAGAGGACTCTGCTGCATTATTTAATGACTTTGTTGGATTTTTTAAGGACTCTGCTGCATTATTTAAGGAATTTGCTGCTATATTAAAGGACTCTGCTTCAGTATTTAAGGACTCTGCTGCGGTATATAAGGACTCTGCTGCATTATTTAAGGACTCTGCTGCATTATTTAAGGACTTTGCTGCATTATTTAAGGACTCTGCTGCATTATTTAAGGACTTTGTTGCATTATTTAAGGACTCTAATGCATTATTTAAGGACTTTGCTGGAATATTTAAGGACTCTGCTGCATTAGTTAAGGACTTTGCTGCATTATTTAAGGACTCTGCTGCATTAGTTAAGGACTATGCTGCATTATTTAATGACTTTGCTGAAGCATTTGAGGACTCTGCTGCATTATTAGAGGACTCTGCTGCATTATTTAAGGACTTGCTGCATTATTTAATGACTTTGTTGGATTTTTTAAGGACTCTGCTGCGTTATTTAAGGAATTTGCTGCTATATTAAAGGAATCTGCTTCAGTATTTAAGGACTCTGCTGCGGTATTTAAGGACTCTGCTGCATTATTTAAGGACTCTGCTGCATAATTTAAGGACTTTGCTGCATTATTTAAGGAATCTGCTGCATTATTTAAGGACTTTGTTGCATTATCTAAGGACTCTGCTGCATTATTGAAGGACTTTGCTGCAATATTTAAGGACTCTGCTTCAGTATTTAAGGACTCTGCTGCATTATTTAAGGACTTTGTTGCATTATTTAAGGACTCTGCTGCATTATTTAAGGACGTTGTTGCATTATTTAAGGACTCTGCTGCATTATTTAAGGACTTTGCTGCAATATTTAAGGACTCTGCTTCAGTATTTAAGGACTCTGCTGCATTATTTAAGGACTTTGTTGCATTATTTAAGGACTCTGCTGCATTAGTTAAGGAGTTTGCTGCATTATTTAAGGACTCTGCTGCATTATTTAACAACGTTGTTGCATTATTTAAGAACTGTGCTGCATTATTTAAGGACTTTGCTGCATTATTTAAGGACTATGCTGCATTATTTAATGACTTTGCTGAAGCATTTGAGGACTCTGCTGCATTATTAGAGGACTCTGCTGCATTATTTAAGGACTTGCTGCATTATTTAATGACTTTGTTGGATTTCTTAATAACTCTGCTGCATTATTTAAGGAATTTGCTGCTATATTAAAGGACTCTGCTTCAGTATTTAAGGACTCTGCTGCGGTATTTAAGGACCCTGCTGCATTATTTTAGGACTCTGCTGCATTATTTAAGGACTTTGCTGCATTATTTAAGGAATCTGCTGCATTATTTAAGGACTTTGTTGCATTATTTAAGGACTCTAATGCATTATTTAAGGACTTTGCTGGAATATTTAAGGACTCTGCTGAATTAGTTAAGGACTTTGCTGCATTATTTAAGGACTCTGCTGCATTAGTTAAGGACTATGCTGCATTATTTAATGACTTTGCTGAAGCATTTGAGGACTCTGCTGCATTATTAGAGGACTCTGCTGCATTATTTAAGGACTTGCTGCATTATTTAATGACTTTGTTGGATTTTTTAAGGACTCTGCTGCGTTATTTAAGGAATTTGCTGCTATATTAAAGGACTCTGCTTCAGTATTTAAGGACTCTGCTGCGGTATTTAAGGACTCTGCTGCATTATTTAAGGACTTTGCTGCATTATTTAAGGAATCTGCTGCAATATTTAAGGACTTTGTTGCATTATCTAAGGACTCTGCTGCAATATTGAAGGACTTTTCTGCATTATTTAAGGACTCTGCTGCATTATTTAAGGACTTTGCTGCAATATTTAAGGACTCTGCTTCAGTATTTAAGGACTCTGCTGAAGCATTTGAGGACTCTGCTGCATTATTTAATGACTTTGCTGAAGCATTTGAGGACTCTGCTGCATTATTAGAGGACTCTGCTGCATTATTTAATGACTTTGTTGGATTTTTTAAGGACTCTGCTGCATTATTTAAGGAATTTGCTGCTATATTAAAGGACTCTGCTTCAGTATTTAAGGACTCTGCTGCGGTATTTAAGGACTCTGCTGCATTATTTAAGGACTTTGCTGCATTATTTAAGGACTCTGCTGCATTATTTAAGGACTCTGCTGAAGCATTTGAGGACTCTGCTGCATTATTTAATCACTTTGCTGCGGTATTTAAGGACTCTGTTGCATTATTTAAGGACTTTGTTGCATTATTTAAGGACTCTGCTGCATTAGTTAAGGACTTTGCTGCATTATTTAAGGACTCTGCTGCATTATTTAACGACGTTGTTGCATTATTTAAGAACTGTGCTGCATTATTTAAGGACTTTGCTGCATTATTTAAGGACTATGCTGCATTATTTAATGACTTTGCTGAAGCATTTGAGGACTCTGCTGCATTATTAGAGGACTCTGCTGCATTATTTAATGACTTTGTTGGATTTTTTAAGGACTCTGCTGCATTATTTAAGGAATTTGCTGCTATATTAAAGGACTCTGCTTCAGTATTTAAGGACTCTGCTGCGGTATTTAAGGACTCTGCTGCATTATTTAAGGACTCTGCTGCATTATTTAAGGACTTTGCTGCATTATTTAAGGACTCTGCTGCATTATTTAAGGACTTTGTTGCATTATTTAAGGACTCTAATGCATTATCTAAGGACTTTGCTGCAATATTTAAGGACTCTGCTGCATTAGTTAAGGACTTTGCTGCATTATTTAAGGACTCTGCTGCATTATTTAACGACTTTACTGCATTATTTAAGGACTCTGCTGCATTATTTAAGGAGTTTGCTGCATTATTTAAGGACTCTGCTGCATTATTTAAGGACTATGCTGCATTATTTAATGACTTTGCTGAAGCATTTGAGGACTCTCCTGCATTATTAGAGGACTCTGCTGCATTATTTAAGGACTTTGCTGAAGCATTTGAGGACTCTGCTGCATTATTAGAGGACTCTGCTGCATTATTTAAGGACTTGCTGCATTATTTAATGACTTTGTTGGATTTCTTAAGGACTCTGCTGCATTATTTAAGGAATTTGCTGCTATATTAAAGGACTCTGCTTCAGTATTTAAGGACTCTGCTGCGGTATTTAAGGACCCTGCTGCATTATTTTAGGACTCTGCTGCATTATTTAAGGACTTTGCTGCATTATTTAAGGAATCTGCTGCATTATTTAAGGACTTTGTTGCATTATCTAAGGACTCTGCTGCAATATTGAAGGACTTTGCTGCATTATTTAAGGACTCTGCTGCATTATTTAAGGACTTTGCTGCAATATTTAAGGACTCTGCTTCAGTATTTAAGGACTCTGCTGAAGCATTTGAGGACTCTGCTGCATTATTTAATGACTTTGCTGAAGCATTTGAGGACTCTGCTGCATTACTAGAGGACTCTGCTGCATTATTTAAGGACTCTGCTGCATTATTTAAGGACTTTGCTGCATTATTTAAGGAATCTGCTGCATTATTTAAGGACTTTGTTGCATTATCTAAGGACTCTGCTGCATTATTGAAGGACTTTGCTGCAATATTTAAGGACTCTGCTTCAGTATTTAAGGACTCTGCTGCATTATTTAAGGACTTTGTTGCATTATTTAAGGACTCTGCTGCATTATTTAAGGACCTTGCTGCATTATTTATGGACTCTGCTGCATTATTTAAGGACTTTGCTGCAATATTTAAGGACTCTGCTTCAGTATTTAAGGACTCTGCTGCATTATTTAAGGACTTTGTTGCATTATTTAAGGACTCTGCTGCATTATTTAAGGACTTTGCTGCATTATTTAAGGACTCTGCTGCATTATTTAAGGACTCTGCTGAAGCATTTGAGGACTCTGCTGCATTATTTAATCACTTTGCTGCAGTATTTAAGGACTCTGTTGCATTATTTAAGGACTTTGTTGCATTATTTAAGGACTCTGCTGCATTAGTTAAGGACTTTGCTGCATTATTTAAGGACTCTGCTGCATTATTTAACGACGTTGTTGCATTATTTAAGAACTGTGCTGCATTATTTAAGGACTTTGCTGCATTATTTAAGGACTATGCTGCATTATTTAATGACTTTGCTGAAGCATTTGAGGACTCTGCTGCATTATTAGAGGACTCTGCTGCATTATTTAATGACTTTGTTGGATTTTTTAAGGACTCTGCTGCATTATTTAAGGAATTTGCTGCTATATTAAAGGACTCTGCTTCAGTATTTAAGGACTCTGCTGCGGTATATAAGGACTCTGCTGCATTATTTAAGGACTCTGCTGCATTATTTAAGGACTTTGCTGCATTATTTAAGGACTCTGCTGCATTATTTAAGGACTTTGTTGCATTATTTAAGGACTCTAATGCATTATTTAAGGACTTTGCTGGAATATTTAAGGACTCTGCTGCATTAGTTAAGGACTTTGCTGCATTATTTAAGGACTCTGCTGCATTAGTTAAGGACTATGCTGCATTATTTAATGACTTTGCTGAAGCATTTGAGGACTCTGCTGCATTATTAGAGGACTCTGCTGCATTATTTAAGGACTTGCTGCATTATTTAATGACTTTGTTGGATTTTTTTAGGACTCTGCTGCGTTATTTAAGGAATTTGCTGCTATATTAAAGGAATCTGCTTCAGTATTTAAGGACTCTGCTGCGGTATTTAAGGACTCTGCTGCATTATTTAAGGACTCTGCTGCATAATTTAAGGACTTTGCTGCATTATTTAAGGAATCTGCTGCATTATTTAAGGACTTTGTTGCATTATCTAAGGACTCTGCTGCATTATTGAAGGACTTTGCTGCAATATTTAAGGACTCTGCTTCAGTATTTAAGGACTCTGCTGCATTATTTAAGGACTTTGTTGCATTATTTAAGGACTCTGCTGCATTATTTAAGGACGTTGTTGCATTATTTAAGGACTCTGCTGCATTATTTAAGGACTTTGCTGCAATATTTAAGGACTCTGCTTCAGTATTTAAGGACTCTGCTGCATTATTTAAGGACTTTGTTGCATTATTTAAGGACTCTGCTGCATTAGTTAAGGAGTTTGCTGCATTATTTAAGGACTCTGCTGCATTATTTAACAACGTTGTTGCATTATTTAAGAACTGTGCTGCATTATTTAAGGACTTTGCTGCATTATTTAAGGACTATGCTGCATTATTTAATGACTTTGCTGAAGCATTTGAGGACTCTGCTGCATTATTAGAGGACTCTGCTGCATTATTTAAGGACTTGCTGCATTATTTAATGACTTTGTTGGATTTCTTAATAACTCTGCTGCATTATTTAAGGAATTTGCTGCTATATTAAAGGACTCTGCTTCAGTATTTAAGGACTCTGCTGCGGTATTTAAGGACCCTGCTGCATTATTTTAGGACTCTGCTGCATTATTTAAGGACTTTGCTGCATTATTTAAGGAATCTGCTGCATTATTTAAGGACTTTGTTGCATTATCTAAGGACTCTGCTGCATTATTTAAGGACTTTGTTGCATTATTTAAGGACTCTAATGCATTATTTAAGGACTTTGCTGGAATATTTAAGGACTCTGCTGCATTAGTTAAGGACTTTGCTGCATTATTTAAGGACTCTGCTGCATTAGTTAAGGACTATGCTGCATTATTTAATGACTTTGCTGAAGCATTTGAGGACTCTGCTGCATTATTAGAGGACTCTGCTGCATTATTTAAGGACTTGCTGCATTATTTAATGACTTTGTTGGATTTTTTAAGGACTCTGCTGCGTTATTTAAGGAATTTGCTGCTATATTAAAGGACTCTGCTTCAGTATTTAAGGACTCTGCTGCGGTATTTAAGGACTCTGCTGCATTATTTAAGGACTTTGCTGCATTATTTAAGGAATCTGCTGCATTATTTAAGGACTTTGTTGCATTATCTAAGGACTCTGCTGCAATATTGAAGGACTTTGCTGCATTATTTAAGGACTCTGCTGCATTATTTAAGGACTTTGCTGCAATATTTAAGGACTCTGCTTCAGTATTTAAGGACTCTGCTGAAGCATTTGAGGACTCTGCTGCATTATTTAATGACTTTGCTGAAGCATTTGAGGACTCTGCTGCATTATTAGAGGACTCTGCTGCATTATTTAATGACTTTGTTGGATTTTTTAAGGACTCTGCTGCATTATTTAAGGAATTTGCTGCTATATTAAAGGACTCTGCTTCAGTATTTAAGGACTCTGCTGCGGTATTTAAGGACTCTGCTGCATTATTTAAGGACTTTGCTGCATTATTTAAGGACTCTGCTGCACTATTTAAGGACTCTGCTGAAGCATTTACGACTCTGCTGCATTATTTAATCACTTTGCTGCGGTATTTAAGGACTCTGTTGCATTATTTAAGGACTTTGTTGCATTATTTAAAGACTCTGCTGCATTAGTTAAGGACTTTGCTGCATTATTTAAGGACTCTGCTGCATTATTTAACGACGTTGTTGCATTATTTAAGAACTGTGCTGCATTATTTAAGGACTTTGCTGCATTATTTAAGGACTATGCTGCATTATTTAATGACTTTGCTGAAGCATTTGAGGACTCTGCTGCATTATTAGAGGACTCTGCTGCATTATTTAATGACTTTGTTGGATTTTTTAAGGACTCTGCTGCATTATTTAAGGAATTTGCTGCTATATTAAAGGACTCTGCTTCAGTATTTAAGGACTCTGCTGCGGTATTTAAGGACTCTGCTGCATTATTTAAGGACTCTGCTGCATTATTTAAGGACTTTGCTGCATTATTTAAGGACTCTGCTGCATTATTTAAGGACTTTGTTGCATTATTTAAGGACTCTAATGCATTATCTAAGGACTTTGCTGCAATATTTAAGGACTCTGCTGCATTAGTTAAGGACTTTGCTGCATTATTTAAGGACTCTGCTGCATTATTTAACGACTTTACTGCATTATTTAAGGACTCTGCTGCATTATTTAAGGAGTTTGCTGCATTATTTAAGGACTCTGCTGCATTATTTAAGGACTATGCTGCATTATTTAATGACTTTGCTGAAGCATTTGAGGACTCTCCTGCATTATTAGAGGACTCTGCTGCATTATTTAAGGACTTTGCTGAAGCATTTGAGGACTCTGCTGCATTATTAGAGGACTCTGCTGCATTATTTAAGGACTTGCTGCATTATTTAATGACTTTGTTGGATTTCTTAAGGACTCTGCTGCATTATTTAAGGAATTTGCTGCTATATTAAAGGACTCTGCTTCAGTATTTAAGGACTCTGCTGCGGTATTTAAGGACCCTGCTGCATTATTTTAGGACTCTGCTGCATTATTTAAGGACTTTGCTGCATTATTTAAGGAATCTGCTGCATTATTTAAGGACTTTGTTGCATTATCTAAGGACTCTGCTGCAATATTGAAGGACTTTGCTGCATTATTTAAGGACTCTGCTGCATTATTTAAGGACTTTGCTGCAATATTTAAGGACTCTGCTTCAGTATTTAAGGACTCTGCTGAAGCATTTGAGGACTCTGCTGCATTATTTAATGACTTTGCTGAAGCATTTGAGGACTCTGCTGCATTATTAGAGGACTCTGCTGCATTATTTAAGGACTCTGCTGCATTATTTAAGGACTTTGCTGCATTATTTAAGGAATCTGCTGCATTATTTAAGGACTTTGTTGCATTATCTAAGGACTCTGCTGCATTATTGAAGGACTTTGCTGCAATATTTAAGGACTCTGCTTCAGTATTTAAGGACTCTGCTGCATTATTTAAGGACTTTGTTGCATTATTTAAGGACTCTGCTGCATTATTTAAGGAATTTGCTGCATTATTTATGGACTCTGCTGCATTATTTAAGGACTTTGCTGCAATATTTAAGGACTCTGCTTCAGTATTTAAGGACTCTGCTGCATTATTTAAGGACTTTGTTGCATTATTTAAGGACTCTGCTGCATTATTTAAGGACTTTGCTGCATTATTTAAGGACTCTTCTGCATTATTTAAGGACTCTGCTGAAGCATTTGAGGACTCTGCTGCATTATTTAATCACTTTGCTGCGGTATTTAAGGACTCTGTTGCATTATTTAAGGACTTTGTTGCATTATTTAAGGACTCTGCTGCATTAGTTAAGGACTTTGCTGCATTATTTAAGGACTCTGCTGCATTATTTAACGACGTTGTTGCATTATTTAAGAACTGTGCTGCATTATTTAAGGACTTTGCTGCATTATTTAAGGACTATGCTGCATTATTTAATGACTTTGCTGAAGCATTTGAGGACTCTGCTGCATTATTAGAGGACTCTGCTGCATTATTTAATGACTTTGTTGGATTTTTTAAGGACTCTGCTGCATTATTTAAGGAATTTGCTGCTATATTAAAGGACTCTGCTTCAGTATTTAAGGACTCTGCTGCGGTATATAAGGACTCTGCTGCATTATTTAAGGACTCTGCTGCATTATTTAAGGACTTTGCTGCATTATTTAAGGACTCTGCTGCATTATTTAAGGACTTTGTTGCATTATTTAAGGACTCTAATGCATTATTTAAGGACTTTGCTGGAATATTTAAGGACTCTGCTGCATTAGTTAAGGACTTTGCTGCATTATTTAAGGACTCTGCTGCATTAGTTAAGGACTATGCTGCATTATTTAATGACTTTGCTGAAGCATTTGAGGACTCTGCTGCATTATTAGAGGACTCTGCTGCATTATTTAAGGACTTGCTGCATTATTTAATGACTTTGTTGGATTTTTTAAGGACTCTGCTGCGTTATTTAAGGAATTTGCTGCTATATTAAAGGAATCTGCTTCAGTATTTAAGGACTCTGCTGCGGTATTTAAGGACTCTGCTGCATTATTTAAGGACTCTGCTGCATAATTTAAGGACTTTGCTGCATTATTTAAGGAATCTGCTGCATTATTTAAGGACTTTGTTGCATTATCTAAGGACTCTGCTGCATTATTGAAGGACTTTGCTGCAATATTTAAGGACTCTGCTTCAGTATTTAAGGACTCTGCTGCATTATTTAAGGACTTTGTTGCATTATTTAAGGACTCTGCTGCATTATTTAAGGACGTTGTTGCATTATTTAAGGACTCTGCTGCATTATTTAAGGACTTTGCTGCAATATTTAAGGACTCTGCTTCAGTATTTAAGGACTCTGCTGCATTATTTAAGGACTTTGTTGCATTATTTAAGGACTCTGCTGCATTAGTTAAGGAGTTTGCTGCATTATTTAAGGACTCTGCTGCATTATTTAACAACGTTGTTGCATTATTTAAGAACTGTGCTGCATTATTTAAGGACTTTGCTGCATTATTTAAGGACTATGCTGCATTATTTAATGACTTTGCTGAAGCATTTGAGGACTCTGCTGCATTATTAGAGGACTCTGCTGCATTATTTAAGGACTTGCTGCATTATTTAATGACTTTGTTGGATTTCTTAATAACTCTGCTGCATTATTTAAGGAATTTGCTGCTATATTAAAGGACTCTGCTTCAGTATTTAAGGACTCTGCTGCGGTATTTAAGGACCCTGCTGCATTATTTTAGGACTCTGCTGCATTATTTAAGGACTTTGCTGCATTATTTAAGGAATCTGTTGCATTATTTAAGGACTTTGTTGCATTATCTAAGGACTCTGCTGCATTATTTAAGGACTTTGTTGCATTATTTAAGGACTCTAATGCATTATTTAAGGACTTTGCTGGAATATTTAAGGACTCTGCTGCATTAGTTAAGGACTTTGCTGCATTATTTAAGGACTCTGCTGCATTAGTTAAGGACTATGCTGCATTATTTAATGACTTTGCTGAAGCATTTGAGGACTCTGCTGCATTATTACAGGACTCTGCTGCATTATTTAAGGACTTGCTGCATTATTTAATGACTTTGTTGGATTTTTTAAGGACTCTGCTGCGTTATTTAAGGAATTTGCTGCTATATTAAAGGACTCTGCTTCAGTATTTAAGGACTCTGCTGCGGTATTTAAGGACTCTGCTGCATTATTTAAGGACTTTGCTGCATTATTTAAGGAATCTGCTGCATTATTTAAGGACTTTGTTGCATTATCTAAGGACTCTGCTGCAATATTGAAGGACTTTGCTGCATTATTTAAGGACTCTGCTGCATTATTTAAGGACTTTGCTGCAATATTTAAGGACTCTGCTTCAGTATTTAAGGACTCTGCTGAAGCATTTGAGGACTCTGCTGCATTATTTAATGACTTTGCTGAAGCATTTGAGGACTCTGCTGCATTATTAGAGGACTCTGCTGCATTATTTAATGACTTTGTTGGATTTTTTAAGGACTCTGCTGCATTATTTAAGGAATTTGCTGCTATATTAAAGGACTCTGCTTCAGTATTTAAGGACTCTGCTGCGGTATTTAAGGACTCTGCTGCATTATTTAAGGACTCTGCTGCATTATTTAAGGACTCTGCTGAAGCATTTGAGGACTCTGCTGCATTATTTAATCACTTTGCTGCGGTATTTAAGGACTCTGTTGCATTATTTAAGGACTTTGTTGCATTATTTAAGGACTCTGCTGCATTAGTTAAGGACTTTGCTGCATTATTTAAGGACTCTGCTGCATTATTTAACGACGTTGTTGCATTATTTAAGAACTGTGCTGCATTATTTAAGGACTTTGCTGCATTATTTAAGGACTATGCTGCATTATTTAATGACTTTGCTGAAGCATTTGAGGACTCTGCTGCATTATTAGAGGACTCTGCTGCATTATTTAATGACTTTGTTGAATTTTTTAAGGACTCTGCTGCATTATTTAAGGAATTTGCTGCTATATTAAAGGACTCTGCTTCAGTATTTAAGGACTCTGCTGCGGTATTTAAGGACTCTGCTGCATTATTTAAGGACTCTGCTGCATTATTTAAGGACTTTGCTGCATTATTTAAGGACTCTGCTGCATTATTTAAGGACTTTGTTGCATTATTTAAGGACTCTAATGCATTATCTAAGGACTTTGCTGCAATATTTAAGGACTCTGCTGCATTAGTTAAGGACTTTGCTGCATTATTTAAGGACTCTGCTGCATTATTTAACGACTTTACTGCATTATTTAAGGACTCTGCTGCATTATTTAAGGAGTTTGCTGCATTATTTAAGGACTCTGCTGCATTATTTAAGGACTATGCTGCATTATTTAATGACTTTGCTGAAGCATTTGAGGACTCTCCTGCATTATTAGAGGACTCTGCTGCATTATTTAAGGACTTTGCTGAAGCATTTGAGGACTCTGCTGCATTATTAGAGGACTCTGCTGCATTATTTAAGGACTTGCTGCATTATTTAATGACTTTGTTGGATTTCTTAAGGACTCTGCTGCATTATTTAAGGAATTTGCTGCTATATTAAAGGACTCTGCTTCAGTATTTAAGGACTCTGCTGCGGTATTTAAGGACCCTGCTGCATTATTTTAGGACTCTGCTGCATTATTTAAGGACTTTGCTGCATTATTTAAGGAATCTGCTGCATTATTTAAGGACTTTGTTGCATTATCTAAGGACTCTGCTGCAATATTGAAGGACTTTGCTGCATTATTTAAGGACTCTGCTGCATTATTTAAGGACTTTGCTGCAATATTTAAGGACTGCTTCAGTATTTAAGGACTCTGCTGAAGCATTTGAGGACTCTGCTGCATTATTTAATGACTTTGCTGAAGCATTTGAGGACTCTGCTGCATTATTAGAGGACTCTGCTGCATTATTTAATGACTTTGTTGGATTTTTTAAGGACTCTGCTGCATTATTTAAGGAATTTGCTGCTATATTAAAGGACTCTGCTTCAGTATTTAAGGACTCTGCTGCGCTATTTAAGGACTCTGCTGCATTATTTAAGGACTCTGCTGCATTATTTAAGGACTTTGCTGCATTATTTAAGGAATCTGCTGCATTATTTAAGGACTTTGTTGCATTATCTAAGGACTCTGCTGCATTATTGAAGGACTTTGCTGCAATATTTAAGGACTCTGCTTCAGTATTTAAGGACTCTGCTGCATTATTTAAGGACTTTGTTGCATTATTTAAGGACTCTGCTGCATTATTTAAGGACTTTGCTGCATTATTTATGGACTCTGCTGCATTATTTAAGGACTTTGCTGCAATATTTAAGGACTCTGTTTCAGTATTTAAGGACTCTGCTGCATTATTTAAGGACTTTGTTGCATTATTTAAGGATTCTCCTGCATTATTTAAGGACTTTGCTGCATTATTTAAGGACTCTGCTGCATTATTTAAGGACTCTGCTGAAGCATTTGAGGACTCTGCTGCATTATTTAATCACTTTGCTGCGGTATTTAAGGACTCTGTTGCATTATTTAAGGACTTTGTTGCATTATTTAAGGACTCTGCTGCATTAGTTAAGGACTTTGCTGCATTATTTAAGGACTCTGCTGCATTATTTAACGACGTTGTTGCATTATTTAAGAACTGTGCTGCATTATTTAAGGACTTTGCTGCATTATTTAAGGACTATGCTGCATTATTTAATGACTTTGCTGAAGCATTTGAGGACTCTGCTGCATTATTAGAGGACTCTGCTGCAATATTTAATGACTTTGTTGGATTTTTTAAGGACTCTGCTGCATTATTTAAGGAATTTGCTGCTATATTAAAGGACTCTGCTTCAGTATTTAAGGACTCTGCTGCGGTATATAAGGACTCTGCTGCATTATTTAAGGACTCTGCTGCATTATTTAAGGACTTTGCTGGAATATTTAAGGACTCTGCTGCATTAGTTAAGGACTTTGCTGCATTATTTAAGGACTCTGCTGCATTATTTAACGACTTTACTGCATTATTTAAGGACTCTGCTGCATTATTTAAGGACTTTGTTGCATTATTTAAGGACTCTGCTGCATTAGTTAAGGGCTCTGCTGCATTATTTAATGACTTTGCTGAAGCATTTGAGGACTCTGCTGCATTATTAGAGGACTCTGCTGCATTATTTAAGGACTTTGCTGCATTATTTAAGGACTCTGCTGCATTATTTAAGGACTTTGTTGCATTATTTAAGGACTCTAATGCATTATCTAAGGACTTTGCTGCAATATTTAAGGACTCTGCTGCATTAGTTAAGGACTTTGCTGCATTATTTAAGGACTCTGCTGCATTATTTAACGACTTTACTGCATTATTTAAGGACTCTGCTGCATTATTTAAGGAGTTTGCTGCATTATTTAAGGACTCTGCTGCATTATTTAAGGACTATGCTGCATTATTTAATGACTTTGCTGAAGCATTTGAGGACACTCCTGCATTATTAGAGGACTCTGCTGCATTATTTAAGGACTTTGCTGAAGCATTTGAGGACTCTGCTGCATTATTAGAGGACTCTGCTGCATTATTTAAGGACTTGCTGCATTATTTAATGACTTTGTTGGATTTCTTAAGGACTCTGCTGCATTATTTAAGGAATTTGCTGCTATATTAAAGGACTCTGCTTCAGTATTTAAGGACTCTGCTGCGGTATTTAAGGACCCTGCTGCATTATTTTAGGACTCTGCTGCATTATTTAAGGACTTTGCTGCATTATTTAAGGAATCTGCTGCATTATTTAAGGACTTTGTTGCATTATCTAAGGACTCTGCTGCAATATTGAAGGACTTTGCTGCATTATTTAAGGACTCTGCTGCATTATTTAAGGACTTTGCTGCAATATTTAAGGACTCTGCTTCAGTATTTAAGGACTCTGCTGAAGCATTTGAGGACTCTGCTGCATTATTTAATGACTTTGCTGAAGCATTTGAGGACTCTGCTGCATTATTAGAGGACTCTGCTGCATTATTTAAGGACTCTGCTGCATTATTTAAGGACTTTGCTGCATTATTTAAGGAATCTGCTGCATTATTTAAGGACTTTGTTGCATTATCTAAGGACTCTGCTGCATTATTGAAGGACTTTGCTGCAATATTTAAGGACTCTGCTTCAGTATTTAAGGACTCTGCTGCATTATTTAAGGACTTTGTTGCATTATTTAAGGACTCTGCTGCATTATTTAAGGAATTTGCTGCATTATTTATGGACTCTGCTGCATTATTTAAGGACTTTGCTGCAATATTTAAGGACTCTGCTTCAGTATTTAAGGACTCTGCTGCATTATTTAAGGACTTTGTTGCATTATTTAAGGACTCTGCTGCATTATTTAAGGACTTTGCTGCATTATTTAAGGACTCTTCTGCATTATTTAAGGACTCTGCTGAAGCATTTGAGGACTCTGCTGCATTATTTAATCACTTTGCTGCGGTATTTAAGGACTCTGTTGCATTATTTAAGGACTTTGTTGCATTATTTAAGGACTCTGCTGCATTAGTTAAGGACTTTGCTGCATTATTTAAGGACTCTGCTGCATTATTTAACGACGTTGTTGCATTATTTAAGAACTGTGCTGCATTATTTAAGGACTTTGCTGCATTATTTAAGGACTATGCTGCATTATTTAATGACTTTGCTGAAGCATTTGAGGACTCTGCTGCATTATTAGAGGACTCTGCTGCATTATTTAATGACTTTGTTGGATTTTTTAAGGACTCTGCTGCATTATTTAAGGAATTTGCTGCTATATTAAAGGACTCTGCTTCAGTATTTAAGGACTCTGCTGCGGTATATAAGGACTCTGCTGCATTATTTAAGGACTCTGCTGCATTATTTAAGGACTTTGCTGCATTATTTAAGGACTCTGCTGCATTATTTAAGGACTTTGTTGCATTATTTAAGGACTCTAATGCATTATTTAAGGACTTTGCTGGAATATTTAAGGACTCTGCTGCATTAGTTAAGGACTTTGCTGCATTATTTAAGGACTCTGCTGCATTAGTTAAGGACTATGCTGCATTATTTAATGACTTTGCTGAAGCATTTGAGGACTCTGCTGCATTATTAGAGGACTCTGCTGCATTATTTAAGGACTTGCTGCATTATTTAATGACTTTGTTGGATTTTTTAAGGACTCTGCTGCGTTATTTAAGGAATTTGCTGCTATATTAAAGGAATCTGCTTCAGTATTTAAGGACTCTGCTGCGGTATTTAAGGACTCTGCTGCATTATTTAAGGACTCTGCTGCATAATTTAAGGACTTTGCTGCATTATTTAAGGAATCTGCTGCATTATTTAAGGACTTTGTTGCATTATCTAAGGACTCTGCTGCATTATTGAAGGACTTTGCTGCAATATTTAAGGACTCTGCTTCAGTATTTAAGGACTCTGCTGCATTATTTAAGGACTTTGTTGCATTATTTAAGGACTCTGCTGCATTATTTAAGGACGTTGTTGCATTATTTAAGGACTCTGCTGCATTATTTAAGGACTTTGCTGCAATATTTAAGGACTCTGCTTCAGTATTTAAGGACTCTGCTGCATTATTTAAGGACTTTGTTGCATTATTTAAGGACTCTGCTGCATTAGTTAAGGAGTTTGCTGCATTATTTAAGGACTCTGCTGCATTATTTAACAACGTTGTTGCATTATTTAAGAACTGTGCTGCATTATTTAAGGACTTTGCTGCATTATTTAAGGACTATGCTGCATTATTTAATGACTTTGCTGAAGCATTTGAGGACTCTGCTGCATTATTAGAGGACTCTGCTGCATTATTTAAGGACTTGCTGCATTATTTAATGACTTTGTTGGATTTCTTAATAACTCTGCTGCATTATTTAAGGAATTTGCTGCTATATTAAAGGACTCTGCTTCAGTATTTAAGGACTCTGCTGCGGTATTTAAGGACCCTGCTGCATTATTTTAGGACTCTGCTGCATTATTTAAGGACTTTGCTGCATTATTTAAGGAATCTGTTGCATTATTTAAGGACTTTGTTGCATTATCTAAGGACTCTGCTGCATTATTTAAGGACTTTGTTGCATTATTTAAGGACTCTAATGCATTATTTAAGGACTTTGCTGGAATATTTAAGGACTCTGCTGCATTAGTTAAGGACTTTGCTGCATTATTTAAGGACTCTGCTGCATTAGTTAAGGACTATGCTGCATTATTTAATGACTTTGCTGAAGCATTTGAGGACTCTGCTGCATTATTAGAGGACTCTGCTGCATTATTTAAGGACTTGCTGCATTATTTAATGACTTTGTTGGATTTTTTAAGGACTCTGCTGCGTTATTTAAGGAATTTGCTGCTATATTAAAGGACTCTGCTTCAGTATTTAAGGACTCTGCTGCGGTATTTAAGGACTCTGCTGCATTATTTAAGGACTTTGCTGCATTATTTAAGGAATCTGCTGCATTATTTAAGGACTTTGTTGCATTATCTAAGGACTCTGCTGCAATATTGAAGGACTTTGCTGCATTATTTAAGGACTCTGCTGCATTATTTAAGGACTTTGCTGCAATATTTAAGGACTCTGCTTCAGTATTTAAGGACTCTGCTGAAGCATTTGAGGACTCTGCTGCATTATTTAATGACTTTGCTGAAGCATTTGAGGACTCTGCTGCATTATTAGAGGACTCTGCTGCATTATTTAATGACTTTGTTGGATTTTTTAAGGACTCTGCTGCATTATTTAAGGAATTTGCTGCTATATTAAAGGACTCTGCTTCAGTATTTAAGGACTCTGCTGCGGTATTTAAGGACTCTGCTGCATTATTTAAGGACTTTGCTGCATTATTTAAGGACTCTGCTGCATTATTTAAGGACTCTGCTGAAGCATTTGAGGACTCTGCTGCATTATTTAATCACTTTGCTGCGGTATTTAAGGACTCTGTTGCATTATTTAAGGACTTTGTTGCATTATTTAAGGACTCTGCTGCATTAGTTAAGGACTTTGCTGCATTATTTAAGGACTCTGCTGCATTATTTAACGACGTTGTTGCATTATTTAAGAACTGTGCTGCATTATTTAAGGACTTTGCTGCATTATTTAAGGACTATGCTGCATTATTTAATGACTTTGCTGAAGCATTTGAGGACTCTGCTGCATTATTAGAGGACTCTGCTGCATTATTTAATGACTTTGTTGAATTTTTTAAGGACTCTGCTGCATTATTTAAGGAATTTGCTGCTATATTAAAGGACTCTGCTTCAGTATTTAAGGACTCTGCTGCGGTATTTAAGGACTCTGCTGCATTATTTAAGGACTCTGCTGCATTATTTAAGGACTTTGCTGCAATATTTAAGGACTCTGCTTCAGTATTTAAGGACTCTGCTGAAGCATTTGAGGACTCTGCTGCATTATTTAATGACTTTGCTGAAGCATTTGAGGACTCTGCTGCATTATTAGAGGACTCTGCTGCATTATTTAATGACTTTGTTGGATTTTTTAAGGACTCTGCTGCATTATTTAAGGAATTTGCTGCTATATTAAAGGACTCTGCTTCAGTATTTAAGGACTCTGCTGCGCTATTTAAGGACTCTGCTGCATTATTTAAGGACTCTGCTGCATTATTTAAGGACTTTGCTGCATTATTTAAGGAATCTGCTGCATTATTTAAGGACTTTGTTGCATTATCTAAGGACTCTGCTGCATTATTGAAGGACTTTGCTGCAATATTTAAGGACTCTGCTTCAGTATTTAAGGACTCTGCTGCATTATTTAAGGACTTTGTTGCATTATTTAAGGACTCTGCTGCATTATTTAAGGACTTTGCTGCATTATTTATGGACTCTACTGCATTATTTAAGGACTTTGCTGCAATATTTAAGGACTCTGTTTCAGTATTTAAGGACTCTGCTGCATTATTTAAGGACTTTGTTGCATTATTTAAGGATTCTCCTGCATTATTTAAGGACTTTGCTGCATTATTTAAGGACTCTGCTGCATTATTTAAGGACTCTGCTGAAGCATTTGAGGACTCTGCTGCATTATTTAATCACTTTGCTGCGGTATTTAAGGACTCTGTTGCATTATTTAAGGACTTTGTTGCATTATTTAAGGACTCTGCTGCATTAGTTAAGGACTTTGCTGCATTATTTAAGGACTCTGCTGCATTATTTAACGACGTTGTTGCATTATTTAAGAACTGTGCTGCATTATTTAAGGACTTTGCTGCATTATTTAAGGACTATGCTGCATTATTTAATGACTTTGCTGAAGCATTTGAGGACTCTGCTGCATTATTAGAGGACTCTGCTGCAATATTTAATGACTTTGTTGGATTTTTTAAGGACTCTGCTGCATTATTTAAGGAATTTGCTGCTATATTAAAGGACTCTGCTTCAGTATTTAAGGACTCTGCTGCGGTATATAAGGACTCTGCTGCATTATTTAAGGACTCTGCTGCATTATTTAAGGACTTTGCTGGAATATTTAAGGACTCTGCTGCATTAGTTAAGGACTTTGCTGCATTATTTAAGGACTCTGCTGCATTATTTAACGACTTTACTGCATTATTTAAGGACTCTGCTGCATTATTTAAGGACTTTGTTGCATTATTTAAGGACTCTGCTGCATTAGTTAAGGGCTCTGCTGCATTATTTAATGACTTTGCTGAAGCATTTGAGGACTCTGCTGCATTATTAGAGGACTCTGCTGCATTATTTAAGGACTTTGCTGCATTATTTAAGGACTCTGCTGCATTATTTAAGGACTTTGTTGCATTATTTAAGGACTCTAATGCATTATCTAAGGACTTTGCTGCAATATTTAAGGACTCTGCTGCATTAGTTAAGGACTTTGCTGCATTATTTAAGGACTCTGCTGCATTATTTAACGACTTTACTGCATTATTTAAGGACTCTGCTGCATTATTTAAGGAGTTTGCTGCATTATTTAAGGACTCTGCTGCATTATTTAAGGACTATGCTGCATTATTTAATGACTTTGCTGAAGCATTTGAGGACACTCCTGCATTATTAGAGGACTCTGCTGCATTATTTAAGGACTTTGCTGAAGCATTTGAGGACTCTGCTGCATTATTAGAGGACTCTGCTGCATTATTTAAGGACTTGCTGCATTATTTAATGACTTTGTTGGATTTCTTAAGGACTCTGCTGCATTATTTAAGGAATTTGCTGCTATATTAAAGGACTCTGCTTCAGTATTTAAGGACTCTGCTGCGGTATTTAAGGACCCTGCTGCATTATTTTAGGACTCTGCTGCATTATTTAAGGACTTTGCTGCATTATTTAAGGAATCTGCTGCATTATTTAAGGACTTTGTTGCATTATCTAAGGACTCTGCTGCAATATTGAAGGACTTTGCTGCATTATTTAAGGACTCTGCTGCATTATTTAAGGACTTTGCTGCAATATTTAAGGACTCTGCTTCAGTATTTAAGGACTCTGCTGAAGCATTTGAGGACTCTGCTGCATTATTTAATGACTTTGCTGAAGCATTTGAGGACTCTGCTGCATTATTAGAGGACTCTGCTGCATTATTTAAGGACTCTGCTGCATTATTTAAGGACTTTGCTGCATTATTTAAGGAATCTGCTGCATTATTTAAGGACTTTGTTGCATTATCTAAGGACTCTGCTGCATTATTGAAGGACTTTGCTGCAATATTTAAGGACTCTGCTTCAGTATTTAAGGACTCTGCTGCATTATTTAAGGACTTTGTTGCATTATTTAAGGACTCTGCTGCATTATTTAAGGAATTTGCTGCATTATTTATGGACTCTGCTGCATTATTTAAGGACTTTGCTGCAATATTTAAGGACTCTGCTTCAGTATTTAAGGACTCTGCTGCATTATTTAAGGACTTTGTTGCATTATTTAAGGACTCTGCTGCATTATTTAAGGACTTTGCTGCATTATTTAAGGACTCTTCTGCATTATTTAAGGACTCTGCTGAAGCATTTGAGGACTCTGCTGCATTATTTAATCACTTTGCTGCGGTATTTAAGGACTCTGTTGCATTATTTAAGGACTTTGTTGCATTATTTAAGGACTCTGCTGCATTAGTTAAGGACTTTGCTGCATTATTTAAGGACTCTGCTGCATTATTTAACGACGTTGTTGCATTATTTAAGAACTGTGCTGCATTATTTAAGGACTTTGCTGCATTATTTAAGGACTATGCTGCATTATTTAATGACTTTGCTGAAGCATTTGAGGACTCTGCTGCATTATTAGAGGACTCTGCTGCATTATTTAATGACTTTGTTGGATTTTTTAAGGACTCTGCTGCATTATTTAAGGAATTTGCTGCTATATTAAAGGACTCTGCTTCAGTATTTAAGGACTCTGCTGCGGTATATAAGGACTCTGCTGCATTATTTAAGGACTCTGCTGCATTATTTAAGGACTTTGCTGCATTATTTAAGGACTCTGCTGCATTATTTAAGGACTTTGTTGCATTATTTAAGGACTCTAATGCATTATTTAAGGACTTTGCTGGAATATTTAAGGACTCTGCTGCATTAGTTAAGGACTTTGCTGCATTATTTAAGGACTCTGCTGCATTAGTTAAGGACTATGCTGCATTATTTAATGACTTTGCTGAAGCATTTGAGGACTCTGCTGCATTATTAGAGGACTCTGCTGCATTATTTAAGGACTTGCTGCATTATTTAATGACTTTGTTGGATTTTTTAAGGACTCTGCTGCGTTATTTAAGGAATTTGCTGCTATATTAAAGGAATCTGCTTCAGTATTTAAGGACTCTGCTGCGGTATTTAAGGACTCTGCTGCATTATTTAAGGACTCTGCTGCATAATTTAAGGACTTTGCTGCATTATTTAAGGAATCTGCTGCATTATTTAAGGACTTTGTTGCATTATCTAAGGACTCTGCTGCATTATTGAAGGACTTTGCTGCAATATTTAAGGACTCTGCTTCAGTATTTAAGGACTCTGCTGCATTATTTAAGGACTTTGTTGCATTATTTAAGGACTCTGCTGCATTATTTAAGGACGTTGTTGCATTATTTAAGGACTCTGCTGCATTATTTAAGGACTTTGCTGCAATATTTAAGGACTCTGCTTCAGTATTTAAGGACTCTGCTGCATTATTTAAGGACTTTGTTGCATTATTTAAGGACTCTGCTGCATTAGTTAAGGAGTTTGCTGCATTATTTAAGGACTCTGCTGCATTATTTAACAACGTTGTTGCATTATTTAAGAACTGTGCTGCATTATTTAAGGACTTTGCTGCATTATTTAAGGACTATGCTGCATTATTTAATGACTTTGCTGAAGCATTTGAGGACTCTGCTGCATTATTAGAGGACTCTGCTGCATTATTTAAGGACTTGCTGCATTATTTAATGACTTTGTTGGATTTCTTAATAACTCTGCTGCATTATTTAAGGAATTTGCTGCTATATTAAAGGACTCTGCTTCAGTATTTAAGGACTCTGCTGCGGTATTTAAGGACCCTGCTGCATTATTTTAGGACTCTGCTGCATTATTTAAGGACTTTGCTGCATTATTTAAGGAATCTGTTGCATTATTTAAGGACTTTGTTGCATTATCTAAGGACTCTGCTGCATTATTTAAGGACTTTGTTGCATTATTTAAGGACTCTAATGCATTATTTAAGGACTTTGCTGGAATATTTAAGGACTCTGCTGCATTAGTTAAGGACTTTGCTGCATTATTTAAGGACTCTGCTGCATTAGTTAAGGACTATGCTGCATTATTTAATGACTTTGCTGAAGCATTTGAGGACTCTGCTGCATTATTAGAGGACTCTGCTGCATTATTTAAGGACTTGCTGCATTATTTAATGACTTTGTTGGATTTTTTAAGGACTCTGCTGCGTTATTTAAGGAATTTGCTGCTATATTAAAGGACTCTGCTTCAGTATTTAAGGACTCTGCTGCGGTATTTAAGGACTCTGCTGCATTATTTAAGGACTTTGCTGCATTATTTAAGGAATCTGCTGCATTATTTAAGGACTTTGTTGCATTATCTAAGGACTCTGCTGCAATATTGAAGGACTTTGCTGCATTATTTAAGGACTCTGCTGCATTATTTAAGGACTTTGCTGCAATATTTAAGGACTCTGCTTCAGTATTTAAGGACTCTGCTGAAGCATTTGAGGACTCTGCTGCATTATTTAATGACTTTGCTGAAGCATTTGAGGACTCTGCTGCATTATTAGAGGACTCTGCTGCATTATTTAATGACTTTGTTGGATTTTTTAAGGACTCTGCTGCATTATTTAAGGAATTTGCTGCTATATTAAAGGACTCTGCTTCAGTATTTAAGGACTCTGCTGCGGTATTTAAGGACTCTGCTGCATTATTTAAGGACTTTGCTGCATTATTTAAGGACTCTGCTGCATTATTTAAGGACTCTGCTGAAGCATTTGAGGACTCTGCTGCATTATTTAATCACTTTGCTGCGGTATTTAAGGACTCTGTTGCATTATTTAAGGACTTTGTTGCATTATTTAAGGACTCTGCTGCATTAGTTAAGGACTTTGCTGCATTATTTAAGGACTCTGCTGCATTATTTAACGACGTTGTTGCATTATTTAAGAACTGTGCTGCATTATTTAAGGACTTTGCTGCATTATTTAAGGACTATGCTGCATTATTTAATGACTTTGCTGAAGCATTTGAGGACTCTGCTGCATTATTAGAGGACTCTGCTGCATTATTTAATGACTTTGTTGAATTTTTTAAGGACTCTGCTGCATTATTTAAGGAATTTGCTGCTATATTAAAGGACTCTGCTTCAGTATTTAAGGACTCTGCTGCGGTATTTAAGGACTCTGCTGCATTATTTAAGGACTCTGCTGCATTATTTAAGGACTTTGCTGCATTATTTAAGGACTCTGCTGCATTATTTAAGGACTTTGTTGCATTATTTAAGGACTCTAATGCATTATCTAAGGACTTTGCTGCAATATTTAAGGACTCTGCTGCATTAGTTAAGGACTTTGCTGCATTATTTAAGGACTCTGCTGCATTATTTAACGACTTTACTGCATTATTTAAGGACTCTGCTGCATTATTTAAGGAGTTTGCTGCATTATTTAAGGACTCTGCTGCATTATTTAAGGACTATGCTGCATTATTTAATGACTTTGCTGAAGCATTTGAGGACTCTCCTGCATTATTAGAGGACTCTGCTGCATTATTTAAGGACTTTGCTGAAGCATTTGAGGACTCTGCTGCATTATTAGAGGACTCTGCTGCATTATTTAAGGACTTGCTGCATTATTTAATGACTTTGTTGGATTTCTTAAGGACTCTGCTGCATTATTTAAGGAATTTGCTGCTATATTAAAGGACTCTGCTTCAGTATTTAAGGACTCTGCTGCGGTATTTAAGGACCCTGCTGCATTATTTTAGGACTCTGCTGCATTATTTAAGGACTTTGCTGCATTATTTAAGGAATCTGCTGCATTATTTAAGGACTTTGTTGCATTATCTAAGGACTCTGCTGCAATATTGAAGGACTTTGCTGCATTATTTAAGGACTCTGCTGCATTATTTAAGGACTTTGCTGCAATATTTAAGGACTCTGCTTCAGTATTTAAGGACTCTGCTGAAGCATTTGAGGACTCTGCTGCATTATTTAATGACTTTGCTGAAGCATTTGAGGACTCTGCTGCATTATTAGAGGACTCTGCTGCATTATTTAATGACTTTG
This sequence comes from Phyllobates terribilis, assembly GCF_046119375.1. Classification (NCBI taxonomy): domain Eukaryota; kingdom Metazoa; phylum Chordata; class Amphibia; order Anura; family Dendrobatidae; genus Phyllobates; species Phyllobates terribilis. Next base: position 47,005 of record NW_027362905.1, read on the forward strand.
TTGGATTTTTTAAGGACTCTGCTGCATTATTTAAGGAATTTGCTGCTATATTAAAGGACTCTGCTTCAGTATTTAAGGACTCTGCTGCGGTATTTAAGGACTCTGCTGCATTATTTAAGGACTCTGCTGCATTATTTAAGGACTTTGCTGCATTATTTAAGGAATCTGCTGCATTATTTAAGGACTTTGTTGCATTATCTAAGGACTCTGCTGCATTATTGAAGGACTTTGCTGCAATATTTAAGGACTCTGCTTCAGTATTTAAGGACTCTGCTGCATTATTTAAGGACTTTGTTGCATTATTTAAGGACTCTGCTGCATTATTTAAGGACTTTGCTGCATTATTTATGGACTCTGCTGCATTATTTAAGGACTTTGCTGCAATATTTAAGGACTCTGCTTCAGTATTTAAGGACTCTGCTGCATTATTTAAGGACTTTGTTGCATTATTTAAGGATTCTCCTGCATTATTTAAGGACTCTGCTGCATTATTTAAGGACTCTGCTGCATTATTTAAGGACTCTGCTGAAGCATTTGAGGACTCTGCTGCATTATTTAATCACTTTGCTGCGGTATTTAAGGACTCTGTTGCATTATTTAAGGACTTTGTTGCATTATTTAAGGACTCTGCTGCATTAGTTAAGGACTTTGCTGCATTATTTAAGGACTCTGCTGCATTATTTAACGACGTTGTTGCATTATTTAAGAACTGTGCTGCATTATTTAAGGACTTTGCTGCATTATTTAAGGACTATGCTGCATTATTTAATGACTTTGCTGAAGCATTTGAGGACTCTGCTGCATTATTAGAGGACTCTGCTGCAATATTTAATGACTTTGTTGGATTTTTTAAGGACTCTGCTGCATTATTTAAGGAATTTGCTGCTATATTAAAGGACTCTGCTTCAGTATTTAAGGACTCTGCTGCGGTATATAAGGACTCTGCTGCATTATTTAAGGACTCTGCTGCATTATTTAAGGACTTTGCTGGAATATTTAAGGACTCTGCTGCATTAGTTAAGGACTTTGCTGCATTATTTAAGGACTCTGCTGCATTATTTAACGACTTTACTGCATTATTTAAGGACTCTGCTGCATTATTTAAGGACTTTGTTGCATTATTTAAGGACTCTGCTGCATTAGTTAAGGGCTCTGCTGCATTATTTAATGACTTTGCTGAAGCATTTGAGGACTCTTCTGCATTATTAGAGGACTCTGCTGCATTATTTAAGGACTTGCTGCATTATTTAATGACTTTGTTGGATTTTTTAAGGACTCTGCTGCGTTATTTAAGGAATTTGCTGCTATATTAAAGGACTCTGCTTCAGTATTTAAGGACTCTGCTGCGGTATTTAAGGACTCTGCTGCATTATTTAAGGACTCTGCTGCATTATTTAAGGACTTTGCTGCATTATTTAAGGAATCTGCTGCATTATTTAAGGACTTTGTTGCATTATCTAAGGACTCTGCTGCATTATTGAAGGACTTTGCTGCAATATTTAAGGACTCTGCTTCAGTATTTAAGGACTCTGCTGCATTATTTAAGGACTTTGTTGCATTATTTAAGGACTCTGCTGCATTATTTAAGGAATTTGCTGCATTATTTATGGACTCTGCTGCATTATTTAAGGACTTTGCTGCAATATTTAAGGACTCTGCTTCAGTATTTAAGGACTCTGCTGCATTATTTAAGGACTTTGTTGCATTATTTAAGGACTCTGCTGCATTATTTAAGGACTTTGCTGCAATATTTAAGGACTCTGCTGCATTATTTAAGGACTCTGCTGAAGCATTTGAGGACTCTGCTGCATTATTTAATCACTTTGCTGCGGTATTTAAGGACTCTGTTGCATTATTTAAGGACTTTGTTGCATTATTTAAGGACTCTGCTGCATTAGTTAAGGACTTTGCTGCATTATTTAAGGACTCTGCTGCATTATTTAACGACGTTGTTGCATTATTTAAGAACTGTGCTGCATTATTTAAGGACTTTGCTGCATTATTTAAGGACTATGCTGCATTATTTAATGACTTTGCTGAAGCATTTGAGGACTCTGCTGCATTATTAGAGGACTCTGCTGCATTATTTAATGACTTTGTTGGATTTTTTAAGGACTCTGCTGCATTATTTAAGGAATTTGCTGCTATATTAAAGGACTCTGCTTCAGTATTTAAGGACTCTGCTGCGGTATATAAGGACTCTGCTGCATTATTTAAGGACTCTGCTGCATTATTTAAGGACTTTGCTGCATTATTTAAGGACTCTGCTGCATTATTTAAGGACTTTGTTGCATTATTTAAGGACTCTAATGCATTATTTAAGGACTTTGCTGGAATATTTAAGGACTCTGCTGCATTAGTTAAGGACTTTGCTGCATTATTTAAGGACTCTGCTGCATTAGTTAAGGACTATGCTGCATTATTTAATGACTTTGCTGAAGCATTTGAGGACTCTGCTGCATTATTAGAGGACTCTGCTGCATTATTTAAGGACTTGCTGCATTATTTAATGACTTTGTTGGATTTTTTAAGGACTCTGCTGCGTTATTTAAGGAATTTGCTGCTATATTAAAGGACTCTGCTTCAGTATTTAAGGACTCTGCTGCGGTATTTAAGGACTCTGCTGCATTATTTAAGGACTCTGCTGCATTATTTAAGGACTTTGCTGCATTATTTAAGGAATCTGCTGCATTATTTAAGGACTTTGTTGCATTATCTAAGGACTCTGCTGCATTATTGAAGGACTTTGCTGCAATATTTAAGGACTCTGCTTCAGTATTTAAGGACTCTGCTGCATTAATTAAGGACTTTGTTGCATTATTTAAGGACTCTGCTGCATTATTTAAGGACGTTGTTGCATTATTTAAGGACTCTGCTGCATTATTTAAGGACTTTGCTGCAATATTTAAGGACTCTGCTTCAGTATTTAAGGACTCTGCTGCATTATTTAAGGACTTTGTTGCATTATTTAAGGACTCTGCTGCATTAGTTAAGGAGTTTGCTGCATTATTTAAGGACTCTGCTGCATTATTTAACAACGTTGTTGCATTATTTAAGAACTGTGCTGCATTATTTAAGGACTTTGCTGCATTATTTAAGGACTATGCTGCATTATTTAATGACTTTGCTGAAGCATGTGAGGACTCTGCTGCATTATTAGAGGACTCTGCTGCATTATTTAATGACTTTGCTGAAGCATTTGAGGACTCTGCTGCATTATTAGAGGACTCTGCTGCATTATTTAATGACTTTGTTGGATTTTTTAAGGACTCTGCTGCATTATTTAAGGAATTTGCTGCTATATTAAAGGACTCTGCTTCAGTATTTAAGGACTCTGCTGCGGTATTTAAGGACTCTGCTGCATTATTTAAGGACTTTGCTGCATTATTTAAGGACTCTGCTGCATTATTTAAGGACTCTGCTGAAGCATTTGAGGACTCTGCTGCATTATTTAATCACTTTGCTGCGGTATTTAAGGACTCTGTTGCATTATTTAAGGACTTTGTTGCATTATTTAAGGACTCTGCTGCATTAGTTAAGGACTTTGCTGCATTATTTAAGGACTCTGCTGCATTATTTAACGACGTTGTTGCATTATTTAAGAACTGTGCTGCATTATTTAAGGACTTTGCTGCATTATTTAAGGACTATTCTGCATTATTTAATGACTTTGCTGAAGCATTTGAGGACTCTGCTGCATTATTAGAGGACTCTGCTGCATTATTTAATGACTTTGTTGGATTTTTTAAGGACTCTGCTGCATTATTTAAGGAATTTGCTGCTATATTAAAGGACTCTGCTTCAGTATTTAAGGACTCTGCTGCGGTATTTAAGGACTCTGCTGCATTATTTAAGGACTCTGCTGCATTATTTAAGGACTTTGCTGCATTATTTAAGGACTCTGCTGCATTATTTAAGGACTTTGTTGCATTATTTAAGGACTCTAATGCATTATCTAAGGACTTTGCTGCAATATTTAAGGACTCTGCTGCATTAGTTAAGGACTTTGCTGCATTATTTAAGGACTCTGCTGCATTATTTAACGACTTTACTGCATTATTTAAGGACTCTGCTGCATTATTTAAGGAGTTTGCTGCATTATTTAAGGACTCTGCTGCATTAGTTAAGGACAATGCTGCATTATTTAATGACTTTGCTGAAGCATTTGAGGACTCTCCTGCATTATTAGAGGACTCTGCTGCATTATTTAAGGACTTTGCTGAAGCATTTGAGGACTCTGCTGCATTATTAGAGGACTCTGCTGCATTATTTAAGGACTTGCTGCATTATTTAATGACTTTGTTGGATTTCTTAAGGACTCTGCTGCATTATTTAAGGAATTTGCTGCTATATTAAAGGACTCTGCTTCAGTATTTAAGGACTCTGCTGCGGTATTTAAGGACTCTGCTGCATTATTTAAGGACTCTGCTGCATTATTTAAGGACTTTGCTGAAGCATTTGAGGACTCTTCTGCATTATTAGAGGACTCTGCTGCATTATTTAATGACTTTGTTGGATTTTTTAAGGACTCTGCTGCATTATTTAAGGAATTTGCTGCTATATTAAAGGACTCTGCTTCAGTATTTAAGGACTCTGCTGCGGTATTTAAGGACTCTGCTGCATTATTTAAGGACTCTGCTGCATTATTTAAGGACTTTGCTGCATTATTTAAGGAATTTGTTGCATTATTTAAGGACTCTGCTGCATTATTTAAGGACTTTGCTGCAATATTTAAGGACTCTGCTTCAGTATTTAAGGACTCTGCTGCATTATTTAAGGATGTTGTTGCATTATTTAAGGACTCTGCTGCATTATTTAAGGACTTTACTGCATTATTTAAGGACTCTGCTGCATTATTTAAGGACTTTGTTGCATTATTTAAGGACTCTGCTGCATTAGTTAAGGACTTTGCTGCATTATTTAAGGACTCTGCTGCATTATTTAACGACGTTGTTGCATTATTTAAGAACTGTGCTGCATTATTTAAGGACTTTGCTGCATTATTTAAGGACTTTGCTGCATTATTTAAGGACTATGCTGCATTATTTAATGACTTTGCTGAAGCATTTGAGGACTCTGCTGCATTATTAGAGGACTCTGCTGCATTATTTAAGGACTTGCTGCATTATTTAATGACTTTGTTGGATTTTTTAAGGACTCTGCTGCGTTATTTAAGGAATTTGCTGCTATATTAAAGGACTCTGCTTCAGTATTTAAGGACTCTGCTGCGGTATTTAAGGACTCTGCTGCATTATTTAAGGACTCTGCTGCATTATTTAAGGACTTTGCTGCATTATTTAAGGAATCTGCTGCATTATTTAAGGACTTTGTTGCATTATCTAAGGACTCTGCTGCATTATTGAAGGACTTTGCTGCAATATTTAAGGACTCTGCTTCAGTATTTAAGGACTCTGCTGCATTATTTAAGGACTTTGTTGCATTATTTAAGGACTCTGCTGCATTATTTAAGGACTTTGTTGCATTATTTAACGACTCTGCTGCATTATTTAAGGACTTTGCTGCAATATTTAAGGACTCTCCTTCAGTATTTAAGGACTCTGCTGCATTATTTAAGGACTTTGTTGCATTATTTAAGGACTCTGCTGCATTAGTTAAGGAGTTTGCTGCATTATTTAAGGACTCTGCTGCATTATTTAACGACGTTGTTGCATTATTTAAGGACTCTGCTGCATTATTTAAGGACTTTGCTGCATTATTTAAGGAATTTGTTGCATTATTTAAGGACTCTGCTGCATTATTTAAGGACTTTGCTGCAATATTTAAGGACTCTGCTTCAGTATTTAAGGACTCTGCTGCATTATTTAAGGACGTTGTTGCATTATTTAAGGACTCTGCTGCATTATTTACGGACTTTACTGCATTATTTAAGGACTCTGCTGCATTATTTAAGGACTTTGCTGAAGCATTTGAGGACTCTGCTGCATTATTAGAGGACTCTGCTGCATTATTTAATGACTTTGTTGGATTTTTTAAGGACTCTGCTGCATTATTTAAGGAATTTGCTGCTATATTAAAGGACTCTGCTTCAGTATTTAAGGACTCTGCTGCGGTATATAAGGACTCTGCTGCATTATTTAAGGACTCTGCTGCATTATTTAAGGACTTTGCTGCATTATTTAAGGACTCTGCTGCATTATTTAAGGACTTTGCTGCAATATTTAAGGACTCTGCTTCAGTATTTAAGGACTCTGCTGCATTATTTAAGGACTTTGTTGCATTATTTAAGGACTCTGCTGCATTAGTTAAGGAGTTTGCTGCATTATTTAAGGACTCTGCTGCATTATTTAACAACGTTGTTGCATTATTTAAGAACTGTGCTGCATTATTTAAGGACTTTGCTGCATTATTTAAGGACTATGCTGCATTATTTAATGACTTTGCTGAAGCATTTGAGGACTCTGCTGCATTATTAGAGGACTCTGCTGCATTATTTAATGACTTTGCTGAAGCATTTGAGGACTCTGCTGCATTATTAGAGGACTCTGCTGCATTATTTAATGACTTTGTTGGATTTTTTAAGGACTCTGCTGCATTATTTAAGGAATTTGCTGCTATATTAAAGGACTCTGCTTCAGTATTTAAGGACTCTGCTGCGGTATTTAAGGACTCTGCTGCATTATTTAAGGACTTTGCTGCATTATTTAAGGACTCTGCTGCATTATTTAAGGACTCTGCTGAAGCATTTGAGGACTCTGCTGCATTATTTAATCACTTTGCTGCGGTATTTAAGGACTCTGTTGCATTATTTAAGGACTTTGTTGCATTATTTAAGGACTCTGCTGCATTAGTTAAGGACTTTGCTGCATTATTTAAGGACTCTGCTGCATTATTTAACGACGTTGTTGCATTATTTAAGAACTGTGCTGCATTATTTAAGGACTTTGCTGCATTATTTAAGGACTATGCTGCATTATTTAATGACTTTGCTGAAGCATTTGAGGACTCTGCTGCATTATTAGAGGACTCTGCTGCATTATTTAATGACTTTGTTGGATTTTTTAAGGACTCTGCTGCATTATTTAAGGAATTTGCTGCTATATTAAAGGACTCTGCTTCAGTATTTAAGGACTCTGCTGCGGTATTTAAGGACTCTGCTGCATTATTTAAGGACTCTGCTGCATTATTTAAGGACTTTGCTGCATTATTTAAGGACTCTGCTGCATTATTTAAGGACTTTGTTGCATTATTTAAGGACTCTAATGCATTATCTAAGGACTTTGCTGCAATATTTAAGGACTCTGCTGCATTAGTTAAGGACTTTGCTGCATTATTTAAGGACTCTGCTGCATTATTTAACGACTTTACTGCATTATTTAAGGACTCTGCTGCATTATTTAAGGAGTTTGCTGCATTATTTAAGGACTCTGCTGCATTAGTTAAGGACAATGCTGCATTATTTAATGACTTTGCTGAAGCATTTGAGGACTCTCCTGCATTATTAGAGGACTCTGCTGCATTATTTAAGGACTTTGCTGAAGCATTTGAGGACTCTGCTGCATTATTAGAGGACTCTGCTGCATTATTTAAGGACTTGCTGCATTATTTAATGACTTTGTTGGATTTCTTAAGGACTCTGCTGCATTATTTAAGGAATTTGCTGCTATATTAAAGGACTCTGCTTCAGTATTTAAGGACTCTGCTGCGGTATTTAAGGACCCTGCTGCATTATTTTAGGACTCTGCTGCATTATTTAAGGACTTTGCTGCATTATTTAAGGAATCTGCTGCATTATTTAAGGACTTTGTTGCATTATCTAAGGACTCTGCTGCAATATTGAAGGACTTTGCTGCATTATTTAAGGACTCTGCTGCATTATTTAAGGACTTTGCTGCAATATTTAAGGACTCTGCTTCAGTATTTAAGGACTCTGCTGAAGCATTTGAGGACTCTGCTGCATTATTTAATGACTTTGCTGAAGCATTTGAGGACTCTTCTGCGTTATTAGAGGACTCTGCTGCATTATTTAATGACTTTGTTGGATTTTTTAAGGACTCTGCTGCATTATTTAAGGAATTTGCTGCTATATTAAAGGACTCTGCTTCAGTATTTAAGGACTCTGCTGCGGTATTTAAGGACTCTGCTGCATTATTTAAGGACTCTGCTGCATTATTTAAGGACTTTGCTGCATTATTTAAGGAATTTGTTGCATTATTTAAGGACTCTGCTGCATTATTTAAGGACTTTGCTGCAATATTTAAGGACTCTGCTTCAGTATTTAAGGACTCTGCTGCATTATTTAAGGATGTTGTTGCATTATTTAAGGACTCTGCTGCATTATTTAAGGACTTTACTGCATTATTTAAGGACTCTGCTGCATTATTTAAGGACTTTGTTGCATTATTTAAGGACTCTGCTGCATTAGTTAAGGACTTTGCTGCATTATTTAAGGACTCTGCTGCATTATTTAACGACGTTGTTGCATTATTTAAGAACTGTGCTGCATTATTTAAGGACTTTGCTGCATTATTTAAGGACTATGCTGCATTATTTAATGACTTTGCTGAAGCATTTGAGGACTCTGCTGCATTATTAGAGGACTCTGCTGCATTATTTAAGGACTCTGCTGCATTATTTAAGGACTTTGCTGCATTATTTAAGGAATCTGCTGCATTATTTAAGGACTTTGTTGCATTATCTAAGGACTCTGCTGCATTATTGAAGGACTTTGCTGCAATATTTAAGGACTCTGCTTCAGTATTTAAGGACTCTGCTGCATTATTTAAGGACTTTGTTGCATTATTTAAGGACTCTGCTGCATTATTTAAGGAATTTGCTGCATTATTTATGGACTCTGCTGCATTATTTAAGGACTTTGCTGCAATATTTAAGGACTCTGCTTCAGTATTTAAGGACTCTGCTGCATTATTTAAGGACTTTGTTGCATTATTTAAGGACTCTGCTGCATTATTTAAGGACTTTGCTGCAATATTTAAGGACTCTGCTGCATTATTTAAGGACTCTGCTGAAGCATTTGAGGACTCTGCTGCATTATTTAATCACTTTGCTGCGGTATTTAAGGACTCTGTTGCATTATTTAAGGACTTTGTTGCATTATTTAAGGACTCTGCTGCATTAGTTAAGGACTTTGCTGCATTATTTAAGGACTCTGCTGCATTATTTAACGACGTTGTTGCATTATTTAAGAACTGTGCTGCATTATTTAAGGACTTTGCTGCATTATTTAAGGACTATGCTGCATTATTTAATGACTTTGCTGAAGCATTTGAGGACTCTGCTGCATTATTAGAGGACTCTGCTGCATTATTTAATGACTTTGTTGGATTTTTTAAGGACTCTGCTGCATTATTTAAGGAATTTGCTGCTATATTAAAGGACTCTGCTTCAGTATTTAAGGACTCTGCTGCGGTATATAAGGACTCTGCTGCATTATTTAAGGACTCTGCTGCATTATTTAAGGACTTTGCTGCATTATTTAAGGACTCTGCTGCATTATTTAAGGACTTTGTTGCATTATTTAAGGACTCTAATGCATTATTTAAGGACTTTGCTGGAATATTTAAGGACTCTGCTGCATTAGTTAAGGACTTTGCTGCATTATTTAAGGACTCTGCTGCATTAGTTAAGGACTATGCTGCATTATTTAATGACTTTGCTGAAGCATTTGAGGACTCTGCTGCATTATTAGAGGACTCTGCTGCATTATTTAAGGACTTGCTGCATTATTTAATGACTTTGTTGGATTTTTTAAGGACTCTGCTGCGTTATTTAAGGAATTTGCTGCTATATTAAAGGACTCTGCTTCAGTATTTAAGGACTCTGCTGCGGTATTTAAGGACTCTGCTGCATTATTTAAGGACTCTGCTGCATTATTTAAGGACTTTGCTGCATTATTTAAGGAATCTGCTGCATTATTTAAGGACTTTGTTGCATTATCTAAGGACTCTGCTGCATTATTGAAGGACTTTGCTGCAATATTTAAGGACTCTGCTTCAGTATTTAAGGACTCTGCTGCATTAATTAAGGACTTTGTTGCATTATTTAAGGACTCTGCTGCATTATTTAAGGACGTTGTTGCATTATTTAAGGACTCTGCTGCATTATTTAAGGACTTTGCTGCAATATTTAAGGACTCTGCTTCAGTATTTAAGGACTCTGCTGCATTATTTAAGGACTTTGTTGCATTATTTAAGGACTCTGCTGCATTAGTTAAGGAGTTTGCTGCATTATTTAAGGACTCTGCTGCATTATTTAACAACGTTGTTGCATTATTTAAGAACTGTGCTGCATTATTTAAGGACTTTGCTGCATTATTTAAGGACTATGCTGCATTATTTAATGACTTTGCTGAAGCATGTGAGGACTCTGCTGCATTATTAGAGGACTCTGCTGCATTATTTAATGACTTTGCTGAAGCATTTGAGGACTCTGCTGCATTATTAGAGGACTCTGCTGCATTATTTAATGACTTTGTTGGATTTTTTAAGGACTCTGCTGCATTATTTAAGGAATTTGCTGCTATATTAAAGGACTCTGCTTCAGTATTTAAGGACTCTGCTGCGGTATTTAAGGACTCTGCTGCATTATTTAAGGACTTTGCTGCATTATTTAAGGACTCTGCTGCATTATTTAAGGACTCTGCTGAAGCATTTGAGGACTCTGCTGCATTATTTAATCACTTTGCTGCGGTATTTAAGGACTCTGTTGCATTATTTAAGGACTTTGTTGCATTATTTAAGGACTCTGCTGCATTAGTTAAGGACTTTGCTGCATTATTTAAGGACTCTGCTGCATTATTTAACGACGTTGTTGCATTATTTAAGAACTGTGCTGCATTATTTAAGGACTTTGCTGCATTATTTAAGGACTATTCTGCATTATTTAATGACTTTGCTGAAGCATTTGAGGACTCTGCTGCATTATTAGAGGACTCTGCTGCATTATTTAATGACTTTGTTGGATTTTTTAAGGACTCTGCTGCATTATTTAAGGAATTTGCTGCTATATTAAAGGACTCTGCTTCAGTATTTAAGGACTCTGCTGCGGTATTTAAGGACTCTGCTGCATTATTTAAGGACTCTGCTGCATTATTTAAGGACTTTGCTGCATTATTTAAGGACTCTGCTGCATTATTTAAGGACTTTGTTGCATTATTTAAGGACTCTAATGCATTATCTAAGGACTTTGCTGCAATATTTAAGGACTCTGCTGCATTAGTTAAGGACTTTGCTGCATTATTTAAGGACTCTGCTGCATTATTTAACGACTTTACTGCATTATTTAAGGACTCTGCTGCATTATTTAAGGAGTTTGCTGCATTATTTAAGGACTCTGCTGCATTAGTTAAGGACAATGCTGCATTATTTAATGACTTTGCTGAAGCATTTGAGGACTCTCCTGCATTATTAGAGGACTCTGCTGCATTATTTAAGGACTTTGCTGAAGCATTTGAGGACTCTGCTGCATTATTAGAGGACTCTGCTGCATTATTTAAGGACTTGCTGCATTATTTAATGACTTTGTTGGATTTCTTAAGGACTCTGCTGCATTATTTAAGGAATTTGCTGCTATATTAAAGGACTCTGCTTCAGTATTTAAGGACTCTGCTGCGGTATTTAAGGACTCTGCTGCATTATTTAAGGACTCTGCTGCATTATTTAAGGACTTTGCTGAAGCATTTGAGGACTCTTCTGCATTATTAGAGGACTCTGCTGCATTATTTAATGACTTTGTTGGATTTTTTAAGGACTCTGCTGCATTATTTAAGGAATTTGCTGCTATATTAAAGGACTCTGCTTCAGTATTTAAGGACTCTGCTGCGGTATTTAAGGACTCTGCTGCATTATTTAAGGACTCTGCTGCATTATTTAAGGACTTTGCTGCATTATTTAAGGAATTTGTTGCATTATTTAAGGACTCTGCTGCATTATTTAAGGACTTTGCTGCAATATTTAAGGACTCTGCTTCAGTATTTAAGGACTCTGCTGCATTATTTAAGGATGTTGTTGCATTATTTAAGGACTCTGCTGCATTATTTAAGGACTTTACTGCATTATTTAAGGACTCTGCTGCATTATTTAAGGACTTTGTTGCATTATTTAAGGACTCTGCTGCATTAGTTAAGGACTTTGCTGCATTATTTAAGGACTCTGCTGCATTATTTAACGACGTTGTTGCATTATTTAAGAACTGTGCTGCATTATTTAAGGACTTTGCTGCATTATTTAAGGACTTTGCTGCATTATTTAAGGACTATGCTGCATTATTTAATGACTTTGCTGAAGCATTTGAGGACTCTGCTGCATTATTAGAGGACTCTGCTGCATTATTTAAGGACTTGCTGCATTATTTAATGACTTTGTTGGATTTTTTAAGGACTCTGCTGCGTTATTTAAGGAATTTGCTGCTATATTAAAGGACTCTGCTTCAGTATTTAAGGACTCTGCTGCGGTATTTAAGGACTCTGCTGCATTATTTAAGGACTCTGCTGCATTATTTAAGGACTTTGCTGCATTATTTAAGGAATCTGCTGCATTATTTAAGGACTTTGTTGCATTATCTAAGGACTCTGCTGCATTATTGAAGGACTTTGCTGCAATATTTAAGGACTCTGCTTCAGTATTTAAGGACTCTGCTGCATTATTTAAGGACTTTGTTGCATTATTTAAGGACTCTGCTGCATTATTTAAGGACTTTGTTGCATTATTTAACGACTCTGCTGCATTATTTAAGGACTTTGCTGCAATATTTAAGGACTCTCCTTCAGTATTTAAGGACTCTGCTGCATTATTTAAGGACTTTGTTGCATTATTTAAGGACTCTGCTGCATTAGTTAAGGAGTTTGCTGCATTATTTAAGGACTCTGCTGCATTATTTAACGACGTTGTTGCATTATTTAAGGACTCTGCTGCATTATTTAAGGACTTTGCTGCATTATTTAAGGAATTTGTTGCATTATTTAAGGACTCTGCTGCATTATTTAAGGACTTTGCTGCAATATTTAAGGACTCTGCTTCAGTATTTAAGGACTCTGCTGCATTATTTAAGGACGTTGTTGCATTATTTAAGGACTCTGCTGCATTATTTACGGACTTTACTGCATTATTTAAGGACTCTGCTGCATTATTTAAGGACTTTGCTGAAGCATTTGAGGACTCTGCTGCATTATTAGAGGACTCTGCTGCATTATTTAATGACTTTGTTGGATTTTTTAAGGACTCTGCTGCATTATTTAAGGAATTTGCTGCTATATTAAAGGACTCTGCTTCAGTATTTAAGGACTCTGCTGCGGTATATAAGGACTCTGCTGCATTATTTAAGGACTCTGCTGCATTATTTAAGGACTTTGCTGCATTATTTAAGGACTCTGCTGCATTATTTAAGGACTTTGCTGCAATATTTAAGGACTCTGCTTCAGTATTTAAGGACTCTGCTGCATTATTTAAGGACTTTGTTGCATTATTTAAGGACTCTGCTGCATTAGTTAAGGAGTTTGCTGCATTATTTAAGGACTCTGCTGCATTATTTAACAACGTTGTTGCATTATTTAAGAACTGTGCTGCATTATTTAAGGACTTTGCTGCATTATTTAAGGACTATGCTGCATTATTTAATGACTTTGCTGAAGCATTTGAGGACTCTGCTGCATTATTAGAGGACTCTGCTGCATTATTTAATGACTTTGCTGAAGCATTTGAGGACTCTGCTGCATTATTAGAGGACTCTGCTGCATTATTTAATGACTTTGTTGGATTTTTTAAGGACTCTGCTGCATTATTTAAGGAATTTGCTGCTATATTAAAGGACTCTGCTTCAGTATTTAAGGACTCTGCTGCGGTATTTAAGGACTCTGCTGCATTATTTAAGGACTTTGCTGCATTATTTAAGGACTCTGCTGCATTATTTAAGGACTCTGCTGAAGCATTTGAGGACTCTGCTGCATTATTTAATCACTTTGCTGCGGTATTTAAGGACTCTGTTGCATTATTTAAGGACTTTGTTGCATTATTTAAGGACTCTGCTGCATTAGTTAAGGACTTTGCTGCATTATTTAAGGACTCTGCTGCATTATTTAACGACGTTGTTGCATTATTTAAGAACTGTGCTGCATTATTTAAGGACTTTGCTGCATTATTTAAGGACTATGCTGCATTATTTAATGACTTTGCTGAAGCATTTGAGGACTCTGCTGCATTATTAGAGGACTCTGCTGCATTATTTAATGACTTTGTTGGATTTTTTAAGGACTCTGCTGCATTATTTAAGGAATTTGCTGCTATATTAAAGGACTCTGCTTCAGTATTTAAGGACTCTGCTGCGGTATTTAAGGACTCTGCTGCATTATTTAAGGACTCTGCTGCATTATTTAAGGACTTTGCTGCATTATTTAAGGACTCTGCTGCATTATTTAAGGACTTTGTTGCATTATTTAAGGACTCTAATGCATTATCTAAGGACTTTGCTGCAATATTTAAGGACTCTGCTGCATTAGTTAAGGACTTTGCTGCATTATTTAAGGACTCTGCTGCATTATTTAACGACTTTACTGCATTATTTAAGGACTCTGCTGCATTATTTAAGGAGTTTGCTGCATTATTTAAGGACTCTGCTGCATTAGTTAAGGACAATGCTGCATTATTTAATGACTTTGCTGAAGCATTTGAGGACTCTCCTGCATTATTAGAGGACTCTGCTGCATTATTTAAGGACTTTGCTGAAGCATTTGAGGACTCTGCTGCATTATTAGAGGACTCTGCTGCATTATTTAAGGACTTGCTGCATTATTTAATGACTTTGTTGGATTTCTTAAGGACTCTGCTGCATTATTTAAGGAATTTGCTGCTATATTAAAGGACTCTGCTTCAGTATTTAAGGACTCTGCTGCGGTATTTAAGGACCCTGCTGCATTATTTTAGGACTCTGCTGCATTATTTAAGGACTTTGCTGCATTATTTAAGGAATCTGCTGCATTATTTAAGGACTTTGTTGCATTATCTAAGGACTCTGCTGCAATATTGAAGGACTTTGCTGCATTATTTAAGGACTCTGCTGCATTATTTAAGGACTTTGCTGCAATATTTAAGGACTCTGCTTCAGTATTTAAGGACTCTGCTGAAGCATTTGAGGACTCTGCTGCATTATTTAATGACTTTGCTGAAGCATTTGAGGACTCTTCTGCGTTATTAGAGGACTCTGCTGCATTATTTAATGACTTTGTTGGATTTTTTAAGGACTCTGCTGCATTATTTAAGGAATTTGCTGCTATATTAAAGGACTCTGCTTCAGTATTTAAGGACTCTGCTGCGGTATTTAAGGACTCTGCTGCATTATTTAAGGACTCTGCTGCATTATTTAAGGACTTTGCTGCATTATTTAAGGAATTTGTTGCATTATTTAAGGACTCTGCTGCATTATTTAAGGACTTTGCTGCAATATTTAAGGACTCTGCTTCAGTATTTAAGGACTCTGCTGCATTATTTAAGGATGTTGTTGCATTATTTAAGGACTCTGCTGCATTATTTAAGGACTTTACTGCATTATTTAAGGACTCTGCTGCATTATTTAAGGACTTTGTTGCATTATTTAAGGACTCTGCTGCATTAGTTAAGGACTTTGCTGCATTATTTAAGGACTCTGCTGCATTATTTAACGACGTTGTTGCATTATTTAAGAACTGTGCTGCATTATTTAAGGACTTTGCTGCATTATTTAAGGACTATGCTGCATTATTTAATGACTTTGCTGAAGCATTTGAGGACTCTGCTGCATTATTAGAGGACTCTGCTGCATTATTTAAGGACTTGCTGCATTATTTAATGACTTTGTTGGATTTTTTAAGGACTCTGCTGCGTTATTTAAGGAATTTGCTGCTATATTAAAGGACTCTGCTTCAGTATTTAAGGACTCTGCTGCGGTATTTAAGGACTCTGCTGCATTATTTAAGGACTCTGCTGCATTATTTAAGGACTTTGCTGCATTATTTAAGGAATCTGCTGCATTATTTAAGGACTTTGTTGCATTATCTAAGGACTCTGCTGCATTATTGAAGGACTTTGCTGCAATATTTAAGGACTCTGCTTCAGTATTTAAGGACTCTGCTGCATTATTTAAGGACTTTGTTGCATTATTTAAGGACTCTGCTGCATTATTTAAGGACTTTGTTGCATTATTTAACGACTCTGCTGCATTATTTAAGGACTTTGCTGCAATATTTAAGGACTCTCCTTCAGTATTTAAGGACTCTGCTGCATTATTTAAGGACTTTGTTGCATTATTTAAGGACTCTGCTGCATTAGTTAAGGAGTTTGCTGCATTATTTAAGGACTCTGCTGCATTATTTAACGACGTTGTTGCATTATTTAAGGACTCTGCTGCATTATTTAAGGACTTTGCTGCATTATTTAAGGAATTTGTTGCATTATTTAAGGACTCTGCTGCATTATTTAAGGACTTTGCTGCAATATTTAAGGACTCTGCTTCAGTATTTAAGGACTCTGCTGCATTATTTAAGGACGTTGTTGCATTATTTAAGGACTCTGCTGCATTATTTACGGACTTTACTGCATTATTTAAGGACTCTGCTGCATTATTTAAGGACTTTGCTGAAGCATTTGAGGACTCTGCTGCATTATTAGAGGACTCTGCTGCATTATTTAATGACTTTGTTGGATTTTTTAAGGACTCTGCTGCATTATTTAAGGAATTTGCTGCTATATTAAAGGACTCTGCTTCAGTATTTAAGGACTCTGCTGCGGTATATAAGGACTCTGCTGCATTATTTAAGGACTCTGCTGCATTATTTAAGGACTTTGCTGCATTATTTAAGGACTCTGCTGCATTATTTAAGGACTTTGTTGCATTATTTAAGGACTCTAATGCATTATTTAAGGACTTTGCTGGAATATTTAAGGACTCTGCTGCATTAGTTAAGGACTTTGCTGCATTATTTAAGGACTCTGCTGCATTATTTAACGACTTTACTGCATTATTTAAGGACTCTGCTGCATTATTTAAGGACTTTGTTGCATTATTTAAGGACTCTGCTGCATTAGTTAAGGACTATGCTGCATTATTTAATGACTTTGCTGAAGCATTTGAGGACTCTGCTGCATTATTAGAGGACTCTGCTGCATTATTTAAGGACTTGCTGCATTATTTAATGACTTTGTTGGATTTTTTAAGGACTCTGCTGCGTTATTTAAGGAATTTGCTGCTATATTAAAGGACTCTGCTTCAGTATTTAAGGACTCTGCTGCGGTATTTAAGGACTCTGCTGCATTATTTAAGGACTCTGCTGCATTATTTAAGGACTTTGCTGCATTATTTAAGGAATCTGCTGCATTATTTAAGGACTTTGTTGCATTATCTAAGGACTCTGCTGCATTATTGAAGGACTTTACTGCAATATTTAAGGACTCTGCTTCAGTATTTAAGGACTCTGCTGCATTATTTAAGGACTTTGTTGCATTATTTAAGGACTCTGCTGCATTATTTAAGGACTTTGTTGCATTATTTAAGGACTCTGCTGCATTATTTAAGGACTTTGCTGCAATATTTAAGGACTCTGCTTCAGTATTTAAGGACTCTGCTGCATTATTTAAGGACTTTGTTGCATTATTTAAGGACTCTGCTGCATTAGTTAAGGAGTTTGCTGCATTATTTAAGGACTCTGCTGCATTATTTAACGACGTTGTTGCATTATTTAAGGACTCTGCTGCATTATTTAAGGACATTGTTGCATTATTTAATGACTCTGCTGCATTATTTAAGGACTTTGCAGCAATATTTAAGGACTCTGCTTCAGTATTTAAGGACTCTGCTGCATTATTTGAGGACTCTGTTGCATTATTTAAGGACTTTGCTGCTTTATTTAAGGACTTTGTTGCATTATTTAAGGACTCTGCTGCATTATTTAAGGACTTTGCTGCAATATTTAAGGACTCTGCTTCAGTATTTAAGGACTCTGCTGCATTATTTAAGGACTTTGCTGTATTATTTAAGGACTTTGTTGCATTATTTAAGTACTCTGCTGCATTATTTAAGGACTTTGTTGCATTATTTAAGGACTCTGATGCATTATTTAAGGACTTTGTTGCATTATTTAATGACTCTGCTGCATTATTTAAGGACTTTGCAGCAATATTTAAGGACTCTGCTTCAGTATTTAAGGACTCTGCTGCATTATTTAAGGACTTTGTTGCATTATTTAAGGACTCTGCTGCATTATTTAAGGACTTTGCTGTATTATTTAAGGACAATGCTGCATTATTTAAGGACTCTGCTGAAGCATTTGAGGACTCTGCTGCATTATTTAAGCCCTTTGCTGCGGTATTTAAGTACTCTGTTGCATTATTTAAGGACTTTGTTGCATTATTTAAGGACTCTGCTGCATTAGTTAAGGACTTTGCTGCATTATTTAAGGACTCTGCTGCATTATTTAACGATGTTGTTGCATTATTTAAGAACTGTTCTGCATTACTTAAGGACTTTGCTGCATTATTTAAGGAATATGCTGCATTATTTAATGAATTTGCTGAAGCATTTGAGGACTCTGCTGCATTATTAGAGGACTCTGCTGCATTATTTAAGGACTTGCTGCATTATTTAATGACTTTGTTGGATTTTTTAAGGACTCTGCTGCATTATTTAAGGACATTGTTGCATTATTTAATGACTCTGCTGCATTATTTAAGGACTTTGCAGCAATATTTAAGGACTCTGCTTCAGTATTTAAGGACTCTGCTGCATTATTTAAGGACTTTGTTGCATTATTTAAGGACTCTGCTGCATTATTTAAGGACTTTGCTGCATTATTTAAGGACACTGCTGCATTATTTAAGGACTCTGCTGAAGCATTTGAGGACTCTGCTGCATTATTTAAGCACTTTGCGGCGGTATTTAAGGACTCTGTTGCATTATTTAAGGACTTTGTTGCATTATTTAAGGACTCTTCTGCATTAGTTAAGGAGTTTGCTGCATTATTTAAGGACTCTGCTGCATTATTTAACGACGTTGTTGCATTATTTAAGAACTGTGCTGCATTATTTAAGGACTTTGCTGCATTATTTAAGGACTATGCTGCAATATTTAATGACTTTGCTGATGCATTTGAGGACTCTGCTGCATTATTAGAGGACTCTGCTGCATTATTTAAGGACTTGCTGCATTATTTAATGACTTTGTTGGATTTTTTAAGGACTCTGCTGCGTTATTTAAGGAATTTGCTGCTATATTAAAGGACTCTGCTTCAGTATTTAAGGACTCTGCTGCGGTATTTAAGGACTCTGCTGCATTATTTAAGGACTCTGCTGCATTATTTAAGGACTTTGCTGCATTATTTAAGGAATCTGCTGCATTATTTAAGGACTTTGTTGCATTATCTAAGGACTCTGCTGCATTATTGAAGGACTTTGCTGCAATATTTAAGGACTCTGCTTCAGTATTTAAGGACTCTGCTGCATTATTTAAGGACTTTGTTGCATTATTTAAGGACTCTGCTGCATTATTTAAGGACTTTGTTGCATTATTTAACGACTCTGCTGCATTATTTAAGGACTTTGCTGCAATATTTAAGGACTCTCCTTCAGTATTTAAGGACTCTGCTGCATTATTTAAGGACTTTGTTGCATTATTTAAGGACTCTGCTGCATTAGTTAAGGAGTTTGCTGCATTATTTAAGGACTCTGCTGCATTATTTAACGACGTTGTTGCATTATTTAAGGACTCTGCTGCATTATTTAAGGACTTTGCTGCATTATTTAAGGACTCTGCTGAAGCATTTGAGGACTCTGCTGCATTATTTAAGCACTTTGCTGCGGTATTTAAGGACTCTGTTGCATTATTTAAGGACTTTGTTGCATTATTTAAGGACTTTGCTGCATTAGTTAAGGACTTTGCTGCATTATTTAAGGACTCTGCTGCATTATTTAACGACGCTGTTGCATTATTTAAGAACTGTGCTGCATTATTTAAGGACTATGCTGCATTATTTAATGACTTTGCTGAAGCATTTGAGGACTCTGCTGCATTATTAGAGGACTCTGCTGCATTATTTAATGACTTTTTGGGATTTTTTAAGGACTCTGCTGCATTATTTAAGGAATTTGCTGCTATATTAAAGGACTCTGCTTCAGTATTTAAGGACTCTGCTGCGGTATTTAAGGACTCTGCTGCATTATTTAAGGACTCTGCTGCATTATTTAAGGACTTTGCTGCATTATTTAAGGACTCTGCTGCATTATTTAAGGACTTTGCTGCAATATTTAAGGACTCTGCTGCATTATTTAAGGACTTTGTTGCATTATTTAAGGACTCTGCTGCATTATTACAGGACTTTACTGCATTATTTAAGGACTCTGCTGCATTATTTAAGGACTTTGTTGCATTATTTCAGGAATCTGATGCATTATTTAAGGAATTTGCTGAATTATTTAAGGACTCTGCTTTCTTATTTAATGACTCTGCTGAAGCATTTGAGGACTCTGCTGCATTATTTGAGGACTCTGTTGCATTATTTAAGGACTTTGCTGCTTTATTTAAGGACTTTGTTGCATTATTTAAGGACTCTGCTGCATTATTTAAGGACTTTGCTGCAATATTTAAGGACTCTGCTTCAGTATTTAAGGACTCTGCTGCATTATTTAAGGACTTTGCTGCATTATTTAAGGACTTTGTTGCATTATTTAAGTACTCTGCTGCATTATTTAAGGACTTTGTTGCATTATTTAAGGACTCTGCTGCATTATTTAAGGACTTTGTTGCATTATTTAAGGACTCTGCTGCATTATTTAAGGACTTTGCTGTATTATTTAAGGACAATGCTGCATTATTTAAGGACTCTGCTGAAGCATTTGAGGACTCTGCTGCATTATTTAAGCCCTTTGCTGCGGTATTTAAGGACTCTGTTGCATTATTTAAGGACTTTGTTGCATTATTTAAGGACTCTGCTGCATTAGTTAAGGACTTTGCTGCATTATTTAAGGACTCTGCTGCATTATTTAACGATGTTGTTGCATTATTTAAGAACTGTTCTGCATTATTTAAGGACTTTGCTGCATTATTTAAGGAATATGCTGCATTATTTAATGAATTTGCTGAAGCATTTGAGGACTCTGCTGCATTATTAGAGGACTCTGCTGCATTATTTAAGGACTTGCTGCATTATTTAATGACTTTGTTGGATTTTTTAAGGACTCTGCTGCATTATTTAAGGACATTGTTGCATTATTTAATGACTCTGCTGCATTATTTAAGGACTTTGCAGCAATATTTAAGGACTCTGCTTCAGTATTTAAGGACTCTGCTGCATTATTTAAGGACTTTGTTGCATTATTTAAGGACTCTGCTGCATTATTTAAGGACTTTGCTGCATTATTTAAGGACACTGCTGCATTATTTAAGGACTCTGCTGAAGCATTTGAGGACTCTGCTGCATTATTTAAGGAATTTGCTGCTATATTAAAGGACTCTGCTTCAGTATTTAAGGACTCTGCTGCGGTATATAAGGACTCTGCTGCATTATTTAAGGACTCTGCTGCATTATTTAAGGACTTTGCTGCATTATTTAAGGACTCTGCTGCATTATTTAAGGACTTTGTTGCATTATTTAAGGACTCTAATGCATTATTTAAGGACTTTGCTGGAATATTTAAGGACTCTGCTGCATTAGTTAAGGACTTTGCTGCATTATTTAAGGACTCTGCTGCATTATTTAACGACTTTACTGCATTATTTAAGGACTCTGCTGCATTATTTAAGGACTTTGTTGCATTATTTAAGGACTCTGCTGCATTAGTTAAGGACTATGCTGCATTATTTAATGACTTTGCTGAAGCATTTGAGGACTCTGCTGCATTATTAGAGGACTCTGCTGCATTATTTAAGGACTTGCTGCATTATTTAATGACTTTGTTGGATTTTTTAAGGACTCTGCTGCGTTATTTAAGGAATTTGCTGCTATATTAAAGGAATTTGCTGCTATATTAACGGACTCTGCTTCAGTATTTAAGGACTCTGCTGCGGTATTTAAGGACTCTGCTGCATTATTTAAGGACTTTGCTGCATTATTTAAGGAATCTGCTGCATTATTTAAGGACTTTGTTGCATTATCTAAGGACTCTGCTGCATTATTGAAGGACTTTACTGCAATATTTAAGGACTCTGCTTCAGTATTTAAGGACTCTGCTGCATTATTTAAGGACTTTGTTGCATTATTTAAGGACTCTGCTGCATTATTTAAGGACTTTGTTGCATTATTTAAGGACTCTGCTGCATTATTTAAGGACTTTGCTGCAATATTTAAGGACTCTGCTTCAGTATTTAAGGACTCTGCTGCATTATTTAAGGACTTTGTTGCATTATTTAAGGACTCTGCTGCATTAGTTAAGGAGTTTGCTGGATTATTTAAGGACTCTGCTGCATTATTTAACGACGTTGTTGCATTATTTAAGGACTCTGCTGCATTATTTAAGGACTTTGCTGCATTATTTAAGGAATTTGTTGCATTATTTAAGGACTCTGCTGCATTATTTAAGGACTTTGCTGCAATATTTAAGGACTCTGCTTCAGTATTTAAGGACTCTGCTGCATTATTTAAGGACGTTGTTGCATTATTTAAGGACTCTGCTGCATTATTTAAGGACTTTACTGCATTATTTAAGGACTCTGCTGCATTATTTAAGGACTTTGCTGAAGCATTTGAGGACTCTGCTGCATTATTAGAGGAATCTGCTGCATTATTTAAGGACTTGCTGCATTATTTAATGACTTTGTTGGATTTTTTTATGGACTCTGCTGCATTATTTAAGGAATTTGCTGCTATATTAAAGGACTCTGCTTCAGTATTTAAGGACTCTGCTGCGGTATTTAAGGACTCTGCTGCATTATTTAAGGACTCTGCTGCATTATTTAAGGACTTTGCTGCATTATTTAAGGAATCTGCTGCATTATTTAAGGACTTTGTTGCATTATCTAAGGACTCTGCTGCATTATTGAAGGACTTTGCTGCAATATTTAAGGACTCTGCTTCAGTATTTAAGGACTCTGCTGCATTATTTAAGGACTTTGTTGCATTATTTAAGGACTCTGCTGCATTAGATAAGGACTTTGCTGCATTATTTAAGGACTCTGCTGCATTATTTAAGGACTTTGCTGCAATATTTAAGGACTCTGCTTCAGTATTTAAGGACTCTGCTGCATTATTTAAGGACTTTGTTGCATTATTTAAGGACTCTGCTGCATTATTTAAGGACTTTGCTGCATTATTTAAGGACTCTGCTGAAGCATTTGAGGACTCTGCTGCATTATTTAAGCACTTTGCTGCGGTATTTAAGGACTCTGTTGCATTATTTAAGGACTTTGTTGCATTATTTAAGGACTTTGCTGCATTAGTTAAGGACTTTGCTGCATTATTTAAGGACTCTGCTGCATTATTTAACGACGCTGTTGCATTATTTAAGAACTGTGCTGCATTATTTAAGGACTTTGCTGCATTATTTAAGGACTATGCTGCATTATTTAATGACTTTGCTGAAGCATTTGAGGACTCTGCTGCATTATTAGAGGACTCTGCTGCATTATTTAATGACTTTTTTGGATTTTTTAAGGACTCTGCTGCATTATTTAAGGAATTTGCTGCTATATTAAACGACTCTGCTTCAGTATTTAAGGACTCTGCTGCGGTATTTAAGGACTCTGCTGCATTATTTAAGGACTCTGCTGCATTATTTAAGGACTTTGCTGCATTATTTAAGGACTCTGCTGCATTATTTAAGGACTTTGCTGCAATATTTAAGGACTCTGCTTCAGTATTTAAGGACTCTGCTGCATTATTTAAGGACGTTGTTGCATTATTTAAGGACTCTGCTGTCTTATTTAAGGACTTTACTGCATTATTTAAGGACTCTGCTGCATTATTTAAGGACTTTGTTGCATTATTTCAGGAATCTGATGCATTATTTAAGGAATTTGCTGAATTATTTAAGGACTCTGCTTTCTTATTTAATGACTCTGCTGAAGCATTTGAAGACTCTGCTGCATTATTTGAGGACTCTGTTGCATTATTTAAGGACTTTGCTGCTTTATTTAAGGACTTTGTTGCATTATTTAAGGACTCTGCTGCATTATTTAAGGACTTTGCTGCAATATTTAAGGACTCTGCTTCAGTATTTAAGGACTCTGCTGCATTATTTAAGGACTTTGCTGTATTATTTAAGGACTTTGTTGCATTATTTAAGTACTCTGCTGCATTATTTAAGGACTTTGTTGCATTATTTAAGGACTCTGATGCATTATTTAAGGACTTTGTTGCATTATTTAATGACTCTGCTGCATTATTTAAGGACTTTGCAGCAATATTTAAGGACTCTGCTTCAGTATTTAAGGACTCTGCTGCATTATTTAAGGACTTTGTTGCATTATTTAAGGACTCTGCTGCATTATTTAAGGACTTTGCTGCATTATTTAAGGACTCTGCTGAAGCATTTGAGGACTCTGCTGCATTATTTAAGCACTTTGCTGCGGTATTTAAGGACTTTGTTGCATTATCTAAGGACTCTGCTGCATTATTGAAGGACTTTGCTGCAATATTTAAGGACTCTGCTTCAGTATTTAAGGACTCTGCTGCATTATTTAAGGACTTTGTTGCATTATTTAAGGACTCTGCTGCATTAGATAAGGACTTTGCTGCATTATTTAAGGACTCTGCTGCATTATTTAAGGACTTTGCTGCAATATTTAAGGACTCTGCTTCAGTATTTAAGGACTCTGCTGCATTATTTAAGGACTTTGTTGCATTATTTAAGGACTCTGCTGCATTATTTAAGGACTTTGCTGCATTATTTAAGGACTCTGCTGAAGCATTTGAGGACTCTGCTGCATTATTTAAGCACTTTGCTGCGGTATTTAAGGACTCTGTTGCATTATTTAAGGACTTTGTTGCATTATTTAAGGACTTTGCTGCATTAGTTAAGGACTTTGCTGCATTATTTAAGGACTCTGCGGCATTATTTAACGACGCTGTTGCATTATTTAAGAACTGTGCTGCATTATTTAAGGACTTTGCTGCATTATTTAAGGACTATGCTGCATTATTTAATGACTTTGCTGAAGCATTTGAGGACTCTGCTGCATTATTAGAGGACTCTGCTGCATTATTTAATGACTTTTTTGGATTTTTTAAGGACTCTGCTGCATTATTTAAGGAATTTGCTGCTATATTAAACGACTCTGCTTCAGTATTTAAGGACTCTGCTGCGGTATTTAAGGACTCTGCTGCATTATTTAAGGACTCTGCTGCATTATTTAAGGACTTTGCTGCATTATTTAAGGACTCTGCTGCATTATTTAAGGACTTTGCTGCAATATTTAAGGACTCTGCTTCAGTATTTAAGGACTCTGCTGCATTATTTAAGGACGTTGTTGCATTATTTAAGGACTCTGCTGCATTATTTAAGGACTTTACTGCATTATTTAAGGACTCTGCTGCATTATTTAAGGACTTTGTTGCATTATTTCAGGAATCTGATGCATTATTTAAGGAATTTGCTGAATTATTTAAGGACTCTGCTTTCTTATTTAATGACTCTGCTGAAGCATTTGAGGACTCTGCTGCATTATTTGAGGACTCTGTTGCATTATTTAAGGACTTTGCTGCTTTATTTAAGGACTTTGTTGCATTATTTAAGGACTCTGCTGCATTATTTAAGGACTTTGCTGCAATATTTAAGGACTCTGCTTCAGTATTTAAGGACTCTGCTGCATTATTTAAGGACTTTGCTCTATTATTTAAGGACTTTGTTGCATTATTTAAGTACTCTGCTGCATTATTTAAGGACTTTGTTGCATTATTTAAGGACTCTGATGCATTATTTAAGGACTTTGTTGCATTATTTAATGACTCTGCTGCATTATTTAAGGACTTTGCAGCAATATTTAAGGACTCTGCTTCAGTATTTAAGGACTCTGCTGCATTATTTAAGGACTTTGTTGCATTATTTAAGGACTCTGCTGCATTATTTAAGGACTTTGCTGTATTATTTAAGGACAATGCTGCATTATTTAAGGACTCTGCTGAAGCATTTGAGGACTCTGCTGCATTATTTAAGCCCTTTGCTTCGGTATTTAAGGACTCTGTTGCATTATTTAAGGACTTTGTTGCATTATTTAAGGACTCTGCTGCATTAGTTAAGGACTTTGCTGCATTATTTAAGGACTCTGCTGCATTATTTAATGATGTTGTTGCATTATTTAAGAACTGTTCTGCATTACTTAAGGACTTTGCTGCATTATTTAAGGAATATGCTGCATTATTTAATGAATTTGCTGAAGCATTTGAGGACTCTGCTGCATTATTAGAGGACTCTGCTGCATTATTTAAGGACTTGCTGCATTATTTAATGACTTTGTTGGATTTTTTAAGGACTCTGCTGCATTATTTAAGGACATTGTTGCATTATTTAATGACTCTGCTGCATTATTTAAGGACTTTGCAGCAATATTTAAGGACTCTGCTTCAGTATTTAAGGACTCTGCTGCATTATTTGAGGACTCTGTTGCATTATTTAAGGACTTTGCTGCTTTATTTAAGGACTTTGTTGCATTATTTAAGGACTCTGCTGCATTATTTAAGGACTTTGCTGCAATATTTAAGGACTCTGCTTCAGTATTTAAGGACTCTGCTGCATTATTTAAGGACTTTGCTGTATTATTTAAGGACTTTGTTGCATTATTTAAGTACTCTGCTGCATTATTTAAGGACTTTGTTGCATTATTTAAGGACTCTGATGCATTATTTAAGGACTTTGTTGCATTATTTAATGACTCTGCTGCATTATTTAAGGACTTTGCAGCAATATTTAAGGACTCTGCTTCAGTATTTAAGGACTCTGCTGCATTATTTAAGGACTTTGTTGCATTATTTAAGGACTCTGCTGCATTATTTAAGGACTTTGCTGTATTATTTAAGGACAATGCTGCATTATTTAAGGACTCTGCTGAAGCATTTGAGGACTCTGCTGCATTATTTAAGCCCTTTGCTGCGGTATTTAAGGACTCTGTTGCATTATTTAAGGACTTTGTTGCATTATTTAAGGACTCTGCTGCATTAGTTAAGGACTTTGCTGCATTATTTAAGGACTCTGCTGCATTATTTAACGATGTTGTTGCATTATTTAAGAACTGTTCTGCATTACTTAAGGACTTTGCTGCATTATTTAAGGAATATGCTGCATTATTTAATGAATTTGCTGAAGCATTTGAGGACTCTGCTGCATTATTAGAGGACTCTGCTGCATTATTTAAGGACTTCCTGCATTATTTAATGACTTTGTTGGATTTTTTAAGGACTCTGCTGCATTATTTAAGGACATTGTTGCATTATTTTATGACTCTGCTGCATTATTTAAGGACTTTGCAGCAATATTTAAGGACTCTGCTTCAGTATTTAAGGACTCTGCTGCATTATTTAAGGACTTTGTTGCATTATTTAAGGACTCTGCTGCATTATTTAAGGACTTTGCTGCATTATTTAAGGACACTGCTGCATTATTTAAGGACTCTGCTGAAGCATTTGAGGACTCTGCTGCATTATTTAAGCACTTTGCGGCGGTATTTAAGGACTCTGTTGCATTATTTAAGGACTTTGTTGCATTATTTAAGGACTCTTCTGCATTAGTTAAGGAGTTTGCTGCATTATTTAAGGACTCTGCTGCATTATTTAACGACGTTGTTGCATTATTTAAGAACTGTGCTGCATTATTTAAGGACTTTGCTGCATTATTTAAGGACTATGCTGCATTATTTAATGACTTTGCTGATGCATTTGAGGACTCTGCTGCATTATTAGAGGACTCTGCTGCATTATTTAAGGACTTGCTGCATTATTTAATGACTTTGTTGGATTTTTTAAGGACTCTGCTGCGTTATTTAAGGAATTTGCTGCTATATTAAAGGACTCTGCTTCAGTATTTAAGGACTCTGCTGCGGTATTTAAGGACTCTGCTGCATTATTTAAGGACTCTGCTGCATTATTTAAGGACTTTGCTGCATTATTTAAGGAATCTGCTGCATTATTTAAGTACTTTGTTGCATTATCTAAGGACTCTGCTGCATTATTGAAGGACTTTGCTGCAATATTTAAGGACTCTGCTTCAGTATTTAAGGACTCTGCTGCATTATTTAAGGACTTTGTTGCATTATTTAAGGACTCTGCTGCATTATTTAAGGACTTTGTTGCATTATTTAACGACTCTGCTGCATTATTTAAGGACTTTGCTGCAATATTTAAGGACTCTCCTTCAGTATTTAAGGACTCTGCTGCATTATTTAAGGACTTTGTTGCATTATTTAAGGACTCTGCTGCATTAGTTAAGGAGTTTGCTGCATTATTTAAGGACTCTGCTGCATTATTTAACGACGTTGTTGCATTATTTAAGGACTCTGCTGCATTATTTAAGGACTTTGCTGCATTATTTAAGGAATTTGTTGCATTATTTAAGGACTCTGCTGCATTATTTAAGGACTTTGCTGCAATATTTAAGGACTCTGCTTCAGTATTTAAGGACTCTGCTGCATTATTTAAGGACGTTGTTGCATTATTTAAGGACTCTGCTGCATTATTTAAGGACTTTACTGCATTATTTAAGGACTCTGCTGCATTATTTAAGGACTTTGCTGAAGCATTTGAGGACTCTGCTGCATTATTAGAGGACTCTGCTGCATTATTTAATGACTTTGTTGGATTTTTTAAGGACTCTGCTGCATTATTTAAGGAATTTGCTGCTATATTAAAGGACTCTGCTTCAGTATTTAAGGACTCTGCTGCGGTATATAAGGACTCTGCTGCATTATTTAAGGACTCTGCTGCATTATTTAAGGACTCTGCTGCATTATTTAAGGACTTTGTTGCATTATTTAAGGACTCTAATGCAATATTTAAGGACTTTGCTGGAATATTTAAGGACTCTGCTGCATTAGTTAAGGACTTTGCAGCATTATTTAAGGACTCTGCTGCATTATTTAACGACTTTACTGCATTATTTAAGGACTTTGTTGCATTATTTAAGGACTCTGCTGCATTAGTTAAGGACTATGCTGCATTATTTAATGACTTTGCTGAAGCATTTGAGGACTCTGCTGCATTATTAGAGGACTCTGCTGCATTATTTAAGGACTTGCTGCATTATTTAATGACTTTGTTGGATTTTTTAAGGTCTCTGCTGCGTTATTTAAGGAATTTGCTGCTATATTAAAGGACTCTGCTTCAGTATTTAAGGACTCTGCTGCGGTATTTAAGGACTCTGCTGCATTATTTAAGGACTTTGCTGCATTATTTAAGGAATATGCTGCATTATTTAATGAATTTGCTGAAGCATTTGAGGACTCTGCTGCATTATTAGAGGACTCTGCTGCATTATTTAAGGACTTGCTGCATTATTTAATGACTTTGTTGGATTTTTTAAGGACTCTGCTGCATTATTTAAGGACATTGTTGCATTATTTAATGACTCTGCTGCATTATTTAAGGACTTTGCAGCAATATTTAAGGACTCTGCTTCAGTATTTAAGGACTCTGCTGCATTATTTGAGGACTCTGCTGCATTATTTAAGGACTTTGCTGTATTATTTAAGGACTTTGTTGCATTATTTAAGTACTCTGCTGCATTATTTAAGGACTTTGTTGCATTATTTAAGGACTCTGATGCATTATTTAAGGACTTTGTTGCATTATTTAATGACTCTGCTGCATTATTTAAGGACTTTGCAGCAATATTTAAGGACTCTGCTTCAGTATTTAAGGACTCTGCTGCATTATTTAAGGACTTTGTTGCATTATTTAAGGACTCTGCTGCATTATTTAAGGACTTTGCTGTATTATTTAAGGACAATGCTGCATTATTTAAGGACTCTGCTGAAGCATTTGAGGACTCTGCTGCATTATTTAAGCCCTTTGCTGCGGTATTTAAGTACTCTGTTGCATTATTTAAGGACTTTGTTGCATTATTTAAGGACTCTGCTGCATTAGTTAAGGACTTTGCTGCATTATTTAAGGACTCTGCTGCATTATTTAACGATGTTGTTGCATTATTTAAGAACTGTTCTGCATTACTTAAGGACTTTGCTGCATTATTTAAGGAATATGCTGCATTATTTAATGAATTTGCTGAAGCATTTGAGGACTCTGCTGCATTATTAGAGGACTCTGCTGCATTATTTAAGGACTTGCTGCATTATTTAATGACTTTGTTGGATTTTTTAAGGACTCTGCTGCATTATTTAAGGACATTGTTGCATTATTTAATGACTCTGCTGCATTATTTAAGGACTTTGCAGCAATATTTAAGGACTCTGCTTCAGTATTTAAGGACTCTGCTGCATTATTTAAGGACTTTGTTGCATTATTTAAGGACTCTGCTGCATTATTTAAGGACTTTGCTGCATTATTTAAGGACACTGCTGCATTATTTAAGGACTCTGCTGAAGCATTTGAGGACTCTGCTGCATTATTTAAGCACTTTGCGGCGGTATTTAAGGACTCTGTTGCATTATTTAAGGACTTTGTTGCATTATTTAAGGACTCTTCTGCATTAGTTAAGGAGTTTGCTGCATTATTTAAGGACTCTGCTGCATTATTTAACGACGTTGTTGCATTATTTAAGAACTGTGCTGCATTATTTAAGGACTTTGCTGCATTATTTAAGGACTATGCTGCAATATTTAATGACTTTGCTGATGCATTTGAGGACTCTGCTGCATTATTAGAGGACTCTGCTGCATTATTTAAGGACTTGCTGCATTATTTAATGACTTTGTTGGATTTTTTAAGGACTCTGCTGCGTTATTTAAGGAATTTGCTGCTATATTAAAGGACTCTGCTTCAGTATTTAAGGACTCTGCTGCGGTATTTAAGGACTCTGCTGCATTATTTAAGGACTCTGCTGCATTATTTAAGGACTTTGCTGCATTATTTAAGGAATCTGCTGCATTATTTAAGGACTTTGTTGCATTATCTAAGGACTCTGCTGCATTATTGAAGGACTTTGCTGCAATATTTAAGGAATCTGCTTCAGTATTTAAGGACTCTGCTGCATTATTTAAGGACTTTGTTGCATTATTTAAGGACTCTGCTGCATTATTTAAGGACTTTGTTGCATTATTTAACGACTCTGCTGCATTATTTAAGGACTTTGCTGCAATATTTAAGGACTCTCCTTCAGTATTTAAGGACTCTGCTGCATTATTTAAGGACTTTGTTGCATTATTTAAGGACTCTGCTGCATTAGTTAAGGAGTTTGCTGCATTA
The DNA here is from genome assembly GCF_046119375.1 of Phyllobates terribilis. Classification (NCBI taxonomy): domain Eukaryota; kingdom Metazoa; phylum Chordata; class Amphibia; order Anura; family Dendrobatidae; genus Phyllobates; species Phyllobates terribilis. Next base: position 78,281 of record NW_027362905.1, read on the forward strand.
TTTAAGGACTCTGCTGCATTATTTAACGACGTTGTTGCATTATTTAAGGACTCTGCTGCATTATTTAAGGACTTTGCTGCATTATTTAAGGAATTTGTTGCATTATTTAAGGACTCTGCTGCATTATTTAAGGATTTTGCTGCAATATTTAAGGACTCTGCTTCAGTATTTAAGGACTCTGCTGCATTATTTAAGGACGTTGTTGCATTATTTAAGGACTCTGCTGCATTATTTAAGGACTTTACTGCATTATTTAAGGACTCTGCTGCATTATTTAAGGACTTTGCTGAAGCATTTGAGGACTCTGCTGCATTATTAGAGGACTCTGCTGCATTATTTAATGACTTTGTTGGATTTTTTAAGGACTCTGCTGCATTATTTAAGGAATTTGCTGCTATATTAAAGGACTCTGCTTCAGTATTTAAGGACTCTGCTGCGGTATATAAGGACTCTGCTGCATTATTTAAGGACTCTGCTGCATTATTTAAGGACTTTGCTGCATTATTTAAGGACTCTGCTGCATTATTTAAGGACTTTGTTGCATTATTTAAGGACTCTAATGCATTATTTAAGGACTTTGCTGGAATATTTAAGGACTCTGCTGCATTAGTTAAGGACTTTGCTGCATTATTTAAGGACTCTGCTGCATTATTTAACGACTTTACTGCATTATTTAAGGACTCTGCTGCATTATTTAAGGACTTTGTTGCATTATTTAAGGACTCTGCTGCATTAGTTAAGGACTATGCTGCATTATTTAATGACTTTGCTGAAGCATTTGAGGACTCTGCTGCATTATTAGAGGACTCTGCTGCATTATTTAAGGACTTGCTGCATTATTTAATGACTTTGTTGGATTTTTTAAGGACTCTGCTGCGTTATTTAAGGAATTTGCTGCTATATTAAAGGACTCTGCTTCAGTATTTAAGGACTCTGCTGCGGTATTTAAGGACTCTGCTGCATTATTTAAGGACTCTGCTGCATTATTTAAGGACTTTGCTGCATTATTTAAGGAATATGCTGCATTATTTAAGTACTTTGTTGCATTATCTAAGGACTCTGCTGCATTATTGAAGGACTTTGCTGCAATATTTAAGGACTCTGCTTCAGTATTTAAGGACTCTGCTGCATTATTTAAGGACTTTGTTGCATTATTTAAGGACTCTGCTGCATTATTTAAGGACTTTGTTGCATTATTTAACGACTCTGCTGCATTATTTAAGGACTTTGCTGCAATATTTAAGGACTCTCCTTCAGTATTTAAGGACTCTGCTGCATTATTTAAGGACTTTGTTGCATTATTTAAGGACTCTGCTGCATTAGTTAAGGAGTTTGCTGCATTATTTAAGGACTCTGCTGCATTATTTAACGACGTTGTTGCATTATTTAAGGACTCTGCTGCATTATTTAAGGACTTTGCTGCATTATTTAAGGAATTTGTTGCATTATTTAAGGACTCTGCTGCATTATTTAAGGACTTTGCTGCAATATTTAAGGACTCTGCTTCAGTATTTAAGGACTCTGCTGCATTATTTAAGGACGTTGTTGCATTATTTAAGGACTCTGCTGCATTATTTAAGGACTTTACTGCATTATTTAAGGACTCTGCTGCATTATTTAAGGACTTTGCTGAAGCATTTGAGGACTCTGCTGCATTATTAGAGGACTCTGCTGCATTATTTAATGACTTTGTTGGATTTTTTAAGGACTCTGCTGCATTATTTAAGGAATTTGCTGCTATATTAAAGGACTCTGCTTCAGTATTTAAGGACTCTGCTGCGGTATATAAGGACTCTGCTGCATTATTTAAGGACTCTGCTGCATTATTTAAGGACTCTGCTGCATTATTTAAGGACTTTGTTGCATTATTTAAGGACTCTAATGCAATATTTAAGGACTTTGCTGGAATATTTAAGGACTCTGCTGCATTAGTTAAGGACTTTGCAGCATTATTTAAGGACTCTGCTGCATTATTTAACGACTTTACTGCATTATTTAAGGACTTTGTTGCATTATTTAAGGACTCTGCTGCATTAGTTAAGGACTATGCTGCATTATTTAATGACTTTGCTGAAGCATTTGAGGACTCTGCTGCATTATTAGAGGACTCTGCTGCATTATTTAAGGACTTGCTGCATTATTTAATGACTTTGTTGGATTTTTTAAGGTCTCTGCTGCGTTATTTAAGGAATTTGCTGCTATATTAAAGGACTCTGCTTCAGTATTTAAGGACTCTGCTGCGGTATTTAAGGACTCTGCTGCATTATTTAAGGACTTTGCTGCATTATTTAAGGAATATGCTGCATTATTTAATGAATTTGCTGAAGCATTTGAGGACTCTGCTGCATTATTAGAGGACTCTGCTGCATTATTTAAGGACTTGCTGCATTATTTAATGACTTTGTTGGATTTTTTAAGGACTCTGCTGCATTATTTAAGGACATTGTTGCATTATTTAATGACTCTGCTGCATTATTTAAGGACTTTGCAGCAATATTTAAGGACTCTGCTTCAGTATTTAAGGACTCTGCTGCATTATTTGAGGACTCTGCTGCATTATTTAAGGACTTTGCTGTATTATTTAAGGACTTTGTTGCATTATTTAAGTACTCTGCTGCATTATTTAAGGACTTTGTTGCATTATTTAAGGACTCTGATGCATTATTTAAGGACTTTGTTGCATTATTTAATGACTCTGCTGCATTATTTAAGGACTTTGCAGCAATATTTAAGGACTCTGCTTCAGTATTTAAGGACTCTGCTGCATTATTTAAGGACTTTGTTGCATTATTTAAGGACTCTGCTGCATTATTTAAGGACTTTGCTGTATTATTTAAGGACAATGCTGCATTATTTAAGGACTCTGCTGAAGCATTTGAGGACTCTGCTGCATTATTTAAGCCCTTTGCTGCGGTATTTAAGTACTCTGTTGCATTATTTAAGGACTTTGTTGCATTATTTAAGGACTCTGCTGCATTAGTTAAGGACTTTGCTGCATTATTTAAGGACTCTGCTGCATTATTTAACGATGTTGTTGCATTATTTAAGAACTGTTCTGCATTACTTAAGGACTTTGCTGCATTATTTAAGGAATATGCTGCATTATTTAATGAATTTGCTGAAGCATTTGAGGACTCTGCTGCATTATTAGAGGACTCTGCTGCATTATTTAAGGACTTGCTGCATTATTTAATGACTTTGTTGGATTTTTTAAGGACTCTGCTGCATTATTTAAGGACATTGTTGCATTATTTAATGACTCTGCTGCATTATTTAAGGACTTTGCAGCAATATTTAAGGACTCTGCTTCAGTATTTAAGGACTCTGCTGCATTATTTAAGGACTTTGTTGCATTATTTAAGGACTCTGCTGCATTATTTAAGGACTTTGCTGCATTATTTAAGGACACTGCTGCATTATTTAAGGACTCTGCTGAAGCATTTGAGGACTCTGCTGCATTATTTAAGCACTTTGCGGCGGTATTTAAGGACTCTGTTGCATTATTTAAGGACTTTGTTGCATTATTTAAGGACTCTTCTGCATTAGTTAAGGAGTTTGCTGCATTATTTAAGGACTCTGCTGCATTATTTAACGACGTTGTTGCATTATTTAAGAACTGTGCTGCATTATTTAAGGACTTTGCTGCATTATTTAAGGACTATGCTGCAATATTTAATGACTTTGCTGATGCATTTGAGGACTCTGCTGCATTATTAGAGGACTCTGCTGCATTATTTAAGGACTTGCTGCATTATTTAATGACTTTGTTGGATTTTTTAAGGACTCTGCTGCGTTATTTAAGGAATTTGCTGCTATATTAAAGGACTCTGCTTCAGTATTTAAGGACTCTGCTGCGGTATTTAAGGACTCTGCTGCATTATTTAAGGACTCTGCTGCATTATTTAAGGACTTTGCTGCATTATTTAAGGAATCTGCTGCATTATTTAAGGACTTTGTTGCATTATCTAAGGACTCTGCTGCATTATTGAAGGACTTTGCTGCAATATTTAAGGACTCTGCTTCAGTATTTAAGGACTCTGCTGCATTATTTAAGGACTTTGTTGCATTATTTAAGGACTCTGCTGCATTATTTAAGGACTTTGTTGCATTATTTAACGACTCTGCTGCATTATTTAAGGACTTTGCTGCAATATTTAAGGACTCTCCTTCAGTATTTAAGGACTCTGCTGCATTATTTAAGGACTTTGTTGCATTATTTAAGGACTCTGCTGCATTAGTTAAGGAGTTTGCTGCATTATTTAAGGACTCTGCTGCATTATTTAACGACGTTGTTGCATTATTTAAGGACTCTGCTGCATTATTTAAGGACTTTGCTGCATTATTTAAGGAATTTGTTGCATTATTTAAGGACTCTGCTGCATTATTTAAGGATTTTGCTGCAATATTTAAGGACTCTGCTTCAGTATTTAAGGACTCTGCTGCATTATTTAAGGACGTTGTTGCATTATTTAAGGACTCTGCTGCATTATTTAAGGACTTTACTGCATTATTTAAGGACTCTGCTGCATTATTTAAGGACTTTGCTGAAGCATTTGAGGACTCTGCTGCATTATTAGAGGACTCTGCTGCATTATTTAATGACTTTGTTGGATTTTTTAAGGACTCTGCTGCATTATTTAAGGAATTTGCTGCTATATTAAAGGACTCTGCTTCAGTATTTAAGGACTCTGCTGCGGTATATAAGGACTCTGCTGCATTATTTAAGGACTCTGCTGCATTATTTAAGGACTTTGCTGCATTATTTAAGGACTCTGCTGCATTATTTAAGGACTTTGTTGCATTATTTAAGGACTCTAATGCATTATTTAAGGACTTTGCTGGAATATTTAAGGACTCTGCTGCATTAGTTAAGGACTTTGCTGCATTATTTAAGGACTCTGCTGCATTATTTAACGACTTTACTGCATTATTTAAGGACTCTGCTGCATTATTTAAGGACTTTGTTGCATTATTTAAGGACTCTGCTGCATTAGTTAAGGACTATGCTGCATTATTTAATGACTTTGCTGAAGCATTTGAGGACTCTGCTGCATTATTAGAGGACTCTGCTGCATTATTTAAGGACTTGCTGCATTATTTAATGACTTTGTTGGATTTTTTAAGGACTCTGCTGCGTTATTTAAGGAATTTGCTGCTATATTAAAGGACTCTGCTTCAGTATTTAAGGACTCTGCTGCGGTATTTAAGGACTCTGCTGCATTATTTAAGGACTCTGCTGCATTATTTAAGGACTTTGCTGCATTATTTAAGGAATATGCTGCATTATTTAAGGACTTTGTTGCATTATCTAAGGACTCTGCTGCATTATTGAAGGACTTTGCTGCAATATTTAAGGACTCTGCTTCAGTATTTAAGGACTCTGCTGCATTATTTAAGGACTTTGTTGCATTATTTAAGGACTCTGCTGCATTATTTAAGGACTTTGTTGCATTATTTAAGGACTCTGCTGCATTATTTAAGGACTTTGCTGCAATATTTAAGGACTCTGCTTCAGTATTTAAGGACTCTGCTGCATTATTTAAGGACTTTGTTGCATTATTTAAGGACTCTGCTGCATTAGTTAAGGAGTTTGCTGCATTATTTAAGGACTCTGCTGCATTATTTAACGACGTTGTTGCATTATTTAAGGACTCTGCTGCATTATTTAAGGACTTTGCTGCATTATTTAAGGAATTTGTTGCATTATTTAAGGACTCTGCTGCATTATTTAAGGACTTTGCTGCAATATTTAAGTACTCTGCTTCAGTATTTAAGGACTCTGCTGCATTATTTAAGGACGTTGTTGCATTATTTAAGGACTCTGCTGCATTATTTAAGGACTTTACTGCATTATTTAAGGACTCTGCTGCATTATTTAAGGACTTTGCTGAAGCATTTGAGGACTCTGCTGCATTATTAGAGGAATCTGCTGCATTATTTAAGGACTTGCTGCATTATTTAATGACTTTGTTGGATTTTTTTATGGACTCTGCTGCATTATTTAAGGAATTTGCTGCTATATTAAAGGACTCTGCTTCAGTATTTAAGGACTCTGCTGCGGTATTTAAGGACTCTGCTGCATTATTTAAGGACTCTGCTGCATTATTTAAGGACTTTGCTGCATTATTTAAGGAATCTGCTGCATTATTTAAGGACTTTGTTGCATTATCTAAGGACTCTGCTGCATTATTGAAGGACTTTGCTGCAATATTTAAGGACTCTGCTTCAGTATTTAAGGACTCTGCTGCATTATTTAAGGACTTTGTTGCATTATTTAAGGACTCTGCTGCATTAGATAAGGACTTTGCTGCATTATTTAAGGACTCTGCTGCATTATTTAAGGACTTTGCTGCAATATTTAAGGACTCTGCTTCAGTATTTAAGGACTCTGCTGCATTATTTAAGGACTTTGTTGCATTATTTAAGGACTCTGCTGCATTATTTAAGGACTTTGCTGCATTATTTAAGGACACTGCTGCATTATTTAAGGACTCTGCTGAAGCATTTGAGGACTCTGCTGCATTATTTAAGCACTTTGCGGCGGTATTTAAGGACTCTGTTGCATTATTTAAGGACTTTGTTGCATTATTTAAGGACTCTTCTGCATTAGTTAAGGAGTTTGCTGCATTATTTAAGGACTCTGCTGCATTATTTAACGACGTTGTTGCATTATTTAAGAACTGTGCTGCATTATTTAAGGACTTTGCTGCATTATTTAAGGACTATGCTGCAATATTTAATGACTTTGCTGATGCATTTGAGGACTCTGCTGCATTATTAGAGGACTCTGCTGCATTATTTAAGGACTTGCTGCATTATTTAATGACTTTGTTGGATTTTTTAAGGACTGTGCTGCGTTATTTAAGGAATTTGCTGCTATATTAAAGGACTCTGCTTCAGTATTTAAGGACTCTGCTGCGGTATTTAAGGACTCTGCTGCATTATTTAAGGACTCTGCTGCATTATTTAAGGACTTTGCTGCATTATTTAAGGAATCTGCTGCATTATTTAAGGACTTTGTTGCATTATCTAAGGACTCTGCTGCATTATTGAAGGACTTTGCTGCAATATTTAAGGACTCTGCTTCAGTATTTAAGGACTCTGCTGCATTATTTAAGGACTTTGTTGCATTATTTAAGGACTCTGCTGCATTATTTAAGGACTTTGTTGCATTATTTAACGACTCTGCTGCATTATTTAAGGACTTTGCTGCAATATTTAAGGACTCTCCTTCAGTATTTAAGGACTCTGCTGCATTATTTAAGGACTTTGTTGCATTATTTAAGGACTCTGCTGCATTAGTTAAGGAGTTTGCTGCATTATTTAAGGACTCTGCTGCATTATTTAACGACGTTGTTGCATTATTTAAGGACTCTGCTGCATTATTTAAGGACTTTGCTGCATTATTTAAGGAATTTGTTGCATTATTTAAGGACTCTGCTGCATTATTTAAGGACTTTGCTGCAATATTTAAGGACTCTGCTTCAGTATTTAAGGACTCTGCTGCATTATTTAAGGACGTTGTTGCATTATTTAAGGACTCTGCTGCATTATTTAAGGACTTTACTGCATTATTTAAGGACTCTGCTGCATTATTTAAGGACTTTGCTGAAGCATTTGAGGACTCTGCTGCATTATTAGAGGACTCTGCTGCATTATTTAATGACTTTGTTGGATTTTTTAAGGACTCTGCTGCATTATTTAAGGAATTTGCTGCTATATTAAAGGACTCTGCTTCAGTATTTAAGGACTCTGCTGCGGTATATAAGGACTCTGCTGCATTATTTAAGGACTCTGCTGCATTATTTAAGGACTTTGCTGCATTATTTAAGGACTCTGCTGCATTATTTAAGGACTTTGTTGCATTATTTAAGGACTCTAATGCATTATTTAAGGACTTTGCTGGAATATTTAAGGACTCTGCTGCATTAGTTAAGGACTTTGCTGCATTATTTAAGGACTCTGCTGCATTATTTAACGACTTTACTGCATTATTTAAGGACTCTGCTGCATTATTTAAGGACTTTGTTGCATTATTTAAGGACTCTGCTGCATAAGTTAAGGACTATGCTGCATTATTTAATGACTTTGCTGAAGCATTTGAGGACTCTGCTGCATTATTAGAGGACTCTGCTGCATTATTTAAGGACTTGCTGCATTATTTAATGACTTTGTTGGATTTTTTAAGGACTCTGCTGCGTTATTTAAGGAATTTGCTGCTATATTAAAGGACTCTGCTTCAGTATTTAAGGACTCTGCTGCGGTATTTAAGGACTCTGCTGCATTATTTAAGGACTCTGCTGCATTATTTAAGGACTTTGCTGCATTATTTAAGGAATATGCTGCATTATTTAAGGACTTTGTTGCATTATCTAAGGACTCTGCTGCATTATTGAAGGACTTTGCTGCAATATTTAAGGACTCTGCTTCAGTATTTAAGGACTCTGCTGCATTATTTAAGGACTTTGTTGCATTATTTAAGGACTCTGCTGCATTATTTAAGGACTTTGTTGCATTATTTAAGGACTCTGCTGCATTATTTAAGGACTTTGCTGCAATATTTAAGGACTCTGCTTCAGTATTTAAGGACTCTGCTGCATTATTTAAGGACTTTGTTGCATTATTTAAGGACTCTGCTGCATTAGTTAAGGAGTTTGCTGCATTATTTAAGGACTCTGCTGCATTATTTAACGACGTTGTTGCATTATTTAAGGACTCTGCTGCATTATTTAAGGACTTTGCTGCATTATTTAAGGAATTTGTTGCATTATTTAAGGACTCTGCTGCATTATTTAAGGACTTTGCTGCAATATTTAAGTACTCTGCTTCAGTATTTAAGGACTCTGCTGCATTATTTAAGGACGTTGTTGCATTATTTAAGGACTCTGCTGCATTATTTAAGGACTTTACTGCATTATTTAAGGACTCTGCTGCATTATTTAAGGACTTTGCTGAAGCATTTGAGGACTCTGCTGCATTATTAGAGGAATCTGCTGCATTATTTAAGGACTTGCTGCATTATTTAATGACTTTGTTGGATTTTTTTATGGACTCTGCTGCATTATTTAAGGAATTTGCTGCTATATTAAAGGACTCTGCTTCAGTATTTAAGGACTCTGCTGCGGTATTTAAGGACTCTGCTGCATTATTTAAGGACTCTGCTGCATTATTTAAGGACTTTGCTGCATTATTTAAGGAATCTGCTGCATTATTTAAGGACTTTGTTGCATTATCTAAGGACTCTGCTGCATTATTGAAGGACTTTGCTGCAATATTTAAGGACTCTGCTTCAGTATTTAAGGACTCTGCTGCATTATTTAAGGACTTTGTTGCATTATTTAAGGACTCTGCTGCATTAGATAAGGACTTTGCTGCATTATTTAAGGACTCTGCTGCATTATTTAAGGACTTTGCTGCAATATTTAAGGACTCTGCTTCAGTATTTAAGGACTCTGCTGCATTATTTAAGGACTTTGTTGCATTATTTAAGGACTCTGCTGCATTATTTAAGGACTTTGCTGCTTTATTTAAGGACTCTGCTGAAGCATTTGAGGACTCTGCTGCATTATTTAAGCACTTTGCTGCGGTATTTAAGGACTCTGTTGCATTATTTAAGGACTTTGTTGCATTATTTAAGGACTTTGCTGCATTAGTTAAGGACTTTGCTGCATTATTTAAGGACTCTGCTGCATTATTTAACGACGCTGTTGCATTATTTAAGAACTGTGCTGCATTATTTAAGGACTTTGCTGCATTATTTAAGGACTATGCTGCATTATTTAATGACTTTGCTGAAGCATTTGAGGACTCTGCTGCATTATTAGAGGACTCTGCTGCATTATTTAATGACTTTTTTGGATTTTTTAAGGACTCTGCTGCATTATTTAAGGAATTTGCTGCTATATTAAAGGACTCTGCTTCAGTATTTAAGGACTCTGCTGCGGTATTTAAGGACTCTGCTGCATTATTTAAGGACTCTGCTGCATTATTTAAGGACTTTGCTGCATTATTTAAGGACTCTGCTGCATTATTTAAGGACTTTGCTGCAATATTTAAGGACTCTGCTTCAGTATTTAAGGACTCTGCTGCATTATTTAAGGACGTTGTTGCATTATTTAAGGACTCTGCTGCATTATTTAAGGACTTTACTGCATTATTTAAGGACTCTGCTGCATTATTTAAGGACTTTGTTGCATTATTTCAGGAATCTGATGCATTATTTAAGGAATTTGCTGAATTATTTAAGGACTCTGCTTTCTTATTTAATGACTCTGCTGAAGCATTTGAGGACTCTGCTGCATTATTTGAGGACTCTGTTGCATTATTTAAGGACTTTGCTGCTTTATTTAAGGACTTTGTTGCATTATTTAAGGACTCTGCTGCATTATTTAAGGACTTTGCTGCAATATTTAAGGACTCTGCTTCAGTATTTAAGGACTCTGCTGCATTATTTAAGGACTTTGCTGTATTATTTAAGGACTTTGTTGCATTATTTAAGTACTCTGCTGCATTATTTAAGGACTTTGTTGCATTATTTAAGGACTCTGATGCATTATTTAAGGACTTTGTTGCATTATTTAATGACTCTGCTGCATTATTTAAGGACTTTGCAGCAATATTTAAGGACTCTGCTTCAGTATTTAAGGACTCTGCTGCATTATTTAAGGACTTTGTTGCATTATTTAAGGACTCTGCTGCATTATTTAAGGACTTTGCTGTATTATTTAAGGACAATGCTGCATTATTTAAGGACTCTGCTGAAGCATTTGAGGACTCTGCTGCATTATTTAAGCCCTTTGCTGCGGTATTTAAGGACTCTGTTGCATTATTTAAGGACTTTGTTGCATTATTTAAGGACTCTGCTGCATTAGTTAAGGACTTTGCTGCATTATTTAAGGACTCTGCTGCATTATTTAACGATGTTGTTGCATTATTTAAGAACTGTTCTGCATTACTTAAGGACTTTGCTGCATTATTTAAGGAATATGCTGCATTATTTAATGAATTTGCTGAAGCATTTGAGGACTCTGCTGCATTATTAGAGGACTCTGCTGCATTATTTAAGGACTTGCTGCATTATTTAATGACTTTGTTGGATTTTTTAAGGACTCTGCTGCATTATTTAAGGACATTGTTGCATTATTTAATGACTCTGCTGCATTATTTAAGGACTTTGCAGCAATATTTAAGGACTCTGCTTCAGTTTTTAAGGACTCTGCTGCATTATTTGAGGACTCTGTTGCATTATTTAAGGACTTTGCTGCTTTATTTAAGGACTTTGTTGCATTATTTAAGGACTCTGCTGCATTATTTAAGGACTTTGCTGCAATATTTAAGGACTCTGCTTCAGTATTTAAGGACTCTGCTGCATTATTTAAGGACTTTGCTGTATTATTTAAGGACTTTGTTGCATTATTTAAGTACTCTGCTGCATTATTTAAGGACTTTGTTGCATTATTTAAGGACTCTGATGCATTATTTAAGGACTTTGTTGCATTATTTAATGACTCTGCTGCATTATTTAAGGACTTTGCAGCAATATTTAAGGACTCTGCTTCAGTATTTAAGGACTCTGCTGCATTATTTAAGGACTTTGTTGCATTATTTAAGGACTCTGCTGCATTATTTAAGGACTTTGCTGTATTATTTAAGGACAATGCTGCATTATTTAAGGACTCTGCTGAAGCATTTGAGGACTCTGCTGCATTATTTAAGCCCTTTGCTGCGGTATTTAAGGACTCTGTTGCATTATTTAAGGACTTTGTTGCATTATTTAAGGACTCTGCTGCATTAGTTAAGGACTTTGCTGCATTATTTAAGGACTCTGCTGCATTATTTAACGATGTTGTTGCATTATTTAAGAACTGTTCTGCATTACTTAAGGACTTTGCTGCATTATTTAAGGAATATGCTGCATTATTTAATGAATTTGCTGAAGCATTTGAGGACTCTGCTGCATTATTAGAGGACTCTGCTGCATTATTTAAGGACTTGCTGCATTATTTAATGACTTTGTTGGATTTTTTAAGGACTCTGCTGCATTATTTAAGGACATTGTTGCATTATTTAATGACTCTGCTGCATTATTTAAGGACTTTGCAGCAATATTTAAGGACTCTGCTTCAGTATTTAAGGACTCTGCTGCATTATTTAAGGACTTTGTTGCATTATTTAAGGACTCTGCTGCATTATTTAAGGACTTTGCTGCATTATTTAAGGACACTGCTGCATTATTTAAGGACTCTGCTGAAGCATTTGAGGACTCTGCTGCATTATTTAAGCACTTTGCGGCGGTATTTAAGGACTCTGTTGCATTATTTAAGGACTTTGTTGCATTATTTAAGGACTCTTCTGCATCAGTTAAGGAGTTTGCTGCATTATTTAAGGACTCTGCTGCATTATTTAACGACGTTGTTGCATTATTTAAGGACTCTGCTGCATTATTTAAGGACTTTGCTGCATTATTTAAGGAATTTGTTGCATTATTTAAGGACTCTGCTGCATTATTTAAGGACTTTGCTGCAATATTTAAGTACTCTGCTTCAGTATTTAAGGACTCTGCTGCATTATTTAAGGACGTTGTTGCATTATTTAAGGACTCTGCTGCATTATTTAAGGACTTTACTGCATTATTTAAGGACTCTGCTGCATTATTTAAGGACTTTGCTGAAGCATTTGAGGACTCTGCTGCATTATTAGAGGAATCTGCTGCATTATTTAAGGACTTGCTGCATTATTTAATGACTTTGTTGGATTTTTTTATGGACTCTGCTGCATTATTTAAGGAATTTGCTGCTATATTAAAGGACTCTGCTTCAGTATTTAAGGACTCTGCTGCGGTATTTAAGGACTCTGCTGCATTATTTAAGGACTCTGCTGCATTATTTAAGGACTTTGCTGCATTATTTAAGGAATCTGCTGCATTATTTAAGGACTTTGTTGCATTATCTAAGGACTCTGCTGCATTATTGAAGGACTTTGCTGCAATATTTAAGGACTCTGCTTCAGTATTTAAGGACTCTGCTGCATTATTTAAGGACTTTGTTGCATTATTTAAGGACTCTGCTGCATTAGATAAGGACTTTGCTGCATTATTTAAGGACTCTGCTGCATTATTTAAGGACTTTGCTGCAATATTTAAGGACTCTGCTTCAGTATTTAAGGACTCTGCTGCATTATTTAAGGACTTTGTTGCATTATTTAAGGACTCTGCTGCATTATTTAAGGACTTTGCTGCATTATTTAAGGACTCTGCTGAAGCATTTGAGGACTCTGCTGCATTATTTAAGCACTTTGCTGCGGTATTTAAGGACTCTGTTGCATTATTTAAGGACTTTGTTGCATTATTTAAGGACTTTGCTGCATTAGTTAAGGACTTTGCTGCATTATTTAAGGACTCTGCTGCATTATTTAACGACGCTGTTGCATTATTTAAGAACTGTGCTGCATTATTTAAGGACTTTGCTGCATTATTTAAGGACTATGCTGCATTATTTAATGACTTTGCTGAAGCATTTGAGGACTCTGCTGCATTATTAGAGGACTCTGCTGCATTATTTAATGACTTTTTTGGATTTTTTAAGGACTCTGCTGCATTATTTAAGGAATTTGCTGCTATATTAAAGGACTCTGCTTCAGTATTTAAGGACTCTGCTGCGGTATTTAAGGACTCTGCTGCATTATTTAAGGACTCTGCTGCATTATTTAAGGACTTTGCTGCATTATTTAAGGACTCTGCTGCATTATTTAAGGACTTTGCTGCAATATTTAAGGACTCTGCTTCAGTATTTAAGGACTCTGCTGCATTATTTAAGGACGTTGTTGCATTATTTAAGGACTCTGCTGCATTATTTAAGGACTTTACTGCATTATTTAAGGACTCTGCTGCATTATTTAAGGACTTTGTTGCATTATTTCAGGAATCTGATGCATTATTTAAGGAATTTGCTGAATTATTTAAGGACTCTGCTTTCTTATTTAATGACTCTGCTGAAGCATTTGAGGACTCTGCTGCATTATTTGAGGACTCTGTTGCATTATTTAAGGACTTTGCTGCTTTATTTAAGGACTTTGTTGCATTATTTAAGGACTCTGCTGCATTATTTAAGGACTTTGCTGCAATATTTAAGGACTCTGCTTCAGTATTTAAGGACTCTGCTGCATTATTTAAGGACTTTGCTGTATTATTTAAGGACTTTGTTGCATTATTTAAGTACTCTGCTGCATTATTTAAGGACTTTGTTGCATTATTTAAGGACTCTGATGCATTATTTAAGGACTTTGTTGCATTATTTAATGACTCTGCTGCATTATTTAAGGACTTTGCAGCAATATTTAAGGACTCTGCTTCAGTATTTAAGGACTCTGCTGCATTATTTAAGGACTTTGTTGCATTATTTAAGGACTCTGCTGCATTATTTAAGGACTTTGCTGTATTATTTAAGGACAATGCTGCATTATTTAAGGACTCTGCTGAAGCATTTGAGGACTCTGCTGCATTATTTAAGCCCTTTGCTGCGGTATTTAAGGACTCTGTTGCATTATTTAAGGACTTTGTTGCATTATTTAAGGACTCTGCTGCATTAGTTAAGGACTTTGCTGCATTATTTAAGGACTCTGCTGCATTATTTAACGATGTTGTTGCATTATTTAAGAACTGTTCTGCATTACTTAAGGACTTTGCTGCATTATTTAAGGAATATGCTGCATTATTTAATGAATTTGCTGAAGCATTTGAGGACTCTGCTGCATTATTAGAGGACTCTGCTGCATTATTTAAGGACTTGCTGCATTATTTAATGACTTTGTTGGATTTTTTAAGGACTCTGCTGCATTATTTAAGGACATTGTTGCATTATTTAATGACTCTGCTGCATTATTTAAGGACTTTGCAGCAATATTTAAGGACTCTGCTTCAGTATTTAAGGACTCTGCTGCATTATTTGAGGACTCTGTTGCATTATTTAAGGACTTTGCTGCTTTATTTAAGGACTTTGTTGCATTATTTAAGGACTCTGCTGCATTATTTAAGGACTTTGCTGCAATATTTAAGGACTCTGCTTCAGTATTTAAGGACTCTGCTGCATTATTTAAGGACTTTGCTGTATTATTTAAGGACTTTGTTGCATTATTTAAGTACTCTGCTGCATTATTTAAGGACTTTGTTGCATTATTTAAGGACTCTGATGCATTATTTAAGGACTTTGTTGCATTATTTAATGACTCTGCTGCATTATTTAAGGACTTTGCAGCAATATTTAAGGACTCTGCTTCAGTATTTAAGGACTCTGCTGCATTATTTAAGGACTTTGTTGCATTATTTAAGGACTCTGCTGCATTATTTAAGGACTTTGCTGTATTATTTAAGGACAATGCTGCATTATTTAAGGACTCTGCTGAAGCATTTGAGGACTCTGCTGCATTATTTAAGCCCTTTGCTGCGGTATTTAAGGACTCTGTTGCATTATTTAAGGACTTTGTTGCATTATTTAAGGACTCTGCTGCATTAGTTAAGGACTTTGCTGCATTATTTAAGGACTCTGCTGCATTATTTAACGATGTTGTTGCATTATTTAAGAACTGTTCTGCATTACTTAAGGACTTTGCTGCATTATTTAAGGAATATGCTGCATTATTTAATGAATTTGCTGAAGCATTTGAGGACTCTGCTGCATTATTAGAGGACTCTGCTGCATTATTTAAGGACTTGCTGCATTATTTAATGACTTTGTTGGATTTTTTAAGGACTCTGCTGCATTATTTAAGGACATTGTTGCATTATTTAATGACTCTGCTGCATTATTTAAGGACTTTGCAGCAATATTTAAGGACTCTGCTTCAGTATTTAAGGACTCTGCTGCATTATTTAAGGACTTTGTTGCATTATTTAAGGACTCTGCTGCATTATTTAAGGACTTTGCTGCATTATTTAAGGACACTGCTGCATTATTTAAGGACTCTGCTGAAGCATTTGAGGACTCTGCTGCATTATTTAAGCACTTTGCGGCGGTATTTAAGGACTCTGTTGCATTATTTAAGGACTTTGTTGCATTATTTAAGGACTCTTCTGCATTAGTTAAGGAGTTTGCTGCATTATTTAAGGACTCTGCTGCATTATTTAACGACGTTGTTGCATTATTTAAGAACTGTGCTGCATTATTTAAGGACTTTGCTGCATTATTTAAGGACTATGCTGCATTATTTAATGACTTTGCTGATGCATTTGAGGACTCTGCTGCATTATTAGAGGACTCTGCTGCATTATTTAAGGACTTGCTGCATTATTTAATGACTTTGTTGGATTTCTTAAGGACTCTGCTGCATTATTTAAGGAATTTGCTGCTATATTAAAGGACTCTGCTTCAGTATTTAAGGACTCTGCTGCGGTATTTAAGGACCCTGCTGCATTATTTTAGGACTCTGCTGCATTATTTAAGGACTTTGCTGCATTATTTAAGGAATCTGCTGCATTATTTAAGGACTTTGTTGCATTATCTAAGGACTCTGCTGCAATATTGAAGGACTTTGCTGCATTATTTAAGGACTCTGCTGCATTATTTAAGGACTTTGCTGCAATATTTAAGGACTCTGCTTCAGTATTTAAGGACTCTGCTGAAGCATTTGAGGACTCTGCTGCATTATTTAATGACTTTGCTGAAGCATTTGAGGACTCTGCTGCATTATTAGAGGACTCTGCTGCATTATTTAATGACTTTGTTGGATTTTTTAAGAACTCTGCTGCATTATTTAAGGAATTTGCTGCTATATTAAAGGACTCTGCTTCAGTATTTAAGGACTCTGCTGCGGTATTTAAGGACTCTGCTGCATTATTTAAGGACTCTGCTGCATTATTTAAGGACTTTGCTGCATTATTTAAGGAATTTGTTGCATTATTTAAGGACTCTGCTGCATTATTTAAGGACTTTGCTGCAATATTTAAGGACTCTGCTTCAGTATTTAAGGACTCTGCTGCATTATTTAAGGACATTGTTGCATTATTTAAGGACTCTGCTGCATTATTTAAGGACTTTACTGCATTATTTAAGGACTCTGCTGCATTATTTAAGGACTTTGTTGCATTATTTAAGGACTCTGCTGCATTAGTTAAGGACTTTGCTGCATTATTTAAGGACTCTGCTGCATTATTTAACGACGTTGTTGCATTATTTAAGAACTGTGCTGCATTATTTAAGGACTTTGCTGCATTATTTAAGGACTATGCTGCATTATTTAATGACTTTGCTGAAGCATTTGAGGACTCTGCTGCATTATTAGAGGACTCTGCTGCATTATTTAAGGACTTGCTGCATTATTTAATGACTTTGTTGGATTTTTTAAGGACTCTGCTGCATTATTTAAGGAATTTGCTGCTATATTAAAGGACTCTGCTTCAGTATTTAAGGACTCTGCTGCGGTATTTAAGGACTCTGCTGCATTATTTAAGGACTCTGCTGCATTATTTAAGGACTTTGCTGCATTATTTAAGGAATCTGCTGCATTATTTAAGGACTTTGTTGCATTATCTAAGGACTCTGCTGCATTATTTAAGGACTTTGCTGCAATATTTAAGGACTCTGCTTCAGTATTTAAGGACTCTGCTGCATTATTTAAGGACTTTGTTGCATTATTTAAGGACTCTGCTGCATTATTTAAGGACTTTGCTGCATTATTTATGGACTCTGCTGCATTATTTAAGGACTTTGCTGCAATATTTAAGGACTCTGCTTCAGTATTTAAGGACTCTGCTGCATTATTTAAGGACTTTGTTGCATTATTTAAGGACTCTGCTGCATTATTTAAGGACTTTGCTGCATTATTTAAGGACTCTGCTGCATTATTTAAGGACTCTGCTGAAGCATTTGAGGACTCTGCTGCATTATTTAATCACTTTGCTGCGGTATTTAAGGACTCTGTTGCATTAGTTAAGGACTTTGTTGCATTATTTAAGGACTCTGCTGCATTAGCTAAGGACTTTGCTGCATTATTTAAGGACTCTGCTGCATTATTTAATGACGTTGTTGCATTATTTAAGAACTGTGCTGCATTATTTAAGGACTTTGCTGCATTATTTAAGGACTATGCTGCATTATTTAATGACTTTGCTGAAGCATTTGAGGACTCTGCTGCATTATTAGAGGACTCTGCTGCATTATTTAATGACTTTGTTGGATTTTTTAAGGACTCTGCTGCATTATTTAAGGAATTTGCTGCTATATTAAAGGACTCTGCTTCAGTATTTAAGGACTCTGCTGCGGTATATAAGGACTCTGCTGCATTATTTAAGGACTCTGCTGCATTATTTAAGGACTTTGCTGCATTATTTAAGGACTCTGCTGCATTATTTAAGGACTTTGTTGCATTATTTAAGGACTCTAATGCATTATTTAAGGACTTTGCTGGAATATTTAAGGACTCTGCTGCATTAGTTAAGGACTTTGCTGCATTATTTAAGGACTCTGCTGCATTATTTAATGACTTTACTGCATTATTTAAGGACTCTGCTGCATTATTTAAGGACTTTGTTGCATTATTTAAGGACTCTGCTGCATTAGTTAAGGACTATGCTGCATTATTTAATGACTTTGCTGAAGCATTTGAGGACTCTGCTGCATTATTAGAGGACTCTGCTGCATTATTTAAGGACTTGCTGCATTATTTAATGACTTTGTTGGATTTTTTAAGGACTCTGCTGCGTTATTTAAGGAATTTGCTGCTATATTAAAGGACTCTGCTTCAGTATTTAAGGACTATGCTGCGGTATTTAAGGACTCTGCTGCATTATTTAAGGACTCTGCTGCATTATTTAAGGACTTTGCTGCATTATTTAAGGAATCTGCTGCATTATTTAAGGACTTTGTTGCATTATCTAAGGACTCTGCTGCATTATTGAAGGACTTTGCTGCAATATTTAAGAACTCTGCTTCAGTATTTAAGGACTCTGCTGCATTATTTAAGGACTTTGTTGCATTATTTAAGGACTCTGCTGCATTATTTAAGGACTTTGTTGCATTATTTAAGGACTATGCTGCATTATTTAATGACTTTGCTGAAGCATTTGAGGACTCTGCTGCATTATTAGAGGACTCTGCTGCATTATTTAAGGACTTGCTGCATTATTTAATGACTTTGTGGGATTTCTTAAGGACTCTGCTGCATTATTTAAGGAATTTGCTGCTATATTAAAGGACTCTGCTTCAGTATTTAAGGACTCTGCTGCGGTATTTAAGGACCCTGCTGCATTATTTTAGGACTCTGCTGCATTATTTAAGGACTTTGCTGCATTATTTAAGGAATCTGCTGCATTATTTAAGGACTTTGTTGCATTATCTAAGGACTCTGCTGCAATATTGAAGGACTTTGCTGCATTATTTAAGGACTCTGCTGCATTATTTAAGGACTTTGCTGCAATATTTAAGGACTCTGCTTCAGTATTTAAGGACTCTGCTGAAGCATTTGAGGACTCTGCTGCATTATTTAATGACTTTGCTGAAGCATTTGAGGACTCTGCTGCATTATTAGAGGACTCTGCTGCATTATTTAATGACTTTGTTGGATTTTTTAAGGACTCTGCTGCATTATTTAAGGAATTTGCTGCTATATTAAAGGACTCTGCTTCAGTATTTAAGGACTCTGCTGCATTATTTAAGGACTCTGCTGCATTATTTAAGGACTTTGCTGCATTATTTAAGGAATTTGTTGCATTATTTAAGGACTCTTCTGCATTATTTAAGGACTTTGCTGCAATATTTAAGGACTCTGCTTCAGTATTTAAGGACTCTGCTGCATTATTTAAGGACGTTGTTGCATTATTTAAGGACTCTGCTGCATTATTTAAGGACTTTACTGCATTATTTAAGGACTCTGCTGCATTATTTAAGGACTTTGTTGCATTATTTAAGGACTCTGCTGCATTAGTTAAGGACTTTGCTGCATTATTTAAGGACTCTGCTGCATTATTTAACGACGTTGTTGCATTATTTAAGAACTGTGCTGCATTATTTAAGGACTTTGCTGCATTATTTAAGGACTATGCTGCATTATTTAATGACTTTGCTGAAGCATTTGAGGACTCTGCTGCATTATTAGAGGACTCTGCTGCATTATTTAAGGACTTGCTGCATTATTTAATGACTTTGTTGGATTTTTTAAGGACTCTGCTGCATTATTTAAGGAATTTGCTGCTATATTAAAGGACTCTGCTTCAGTATTTAAGGACTCTGCTGCGGTATTTAAGGACTCTGATGCATTATTTAAGGACTCTGCTGCATTATTTAAGGACTTTGCTGCATTATTTAAGGAATCTGCTGCATTATTTAAGGACTTTGTTGCATTATCTAAGGACTCTGCTGCATTATTGAAGGACTTTGCTGCAATATTTAAGGACTCTGCTTCAGTATTTAAGGACTCTGCTGCATTATTTAAGGACTTTGTTGCATTATTTAAGGACTCTGCTGCATTATTTAAGGACTTTGCTGCATTATTTATGGACTCTGCTGCATTATTTAAGGACTTTTCTGCAATATTTAAGGACTCTGCTTCAGTATTTAAGGACTCTGCTGCATTATTTAAGGACTTTGTTGCATTATTTAAGGACTCTGCTGCATTATTTAAGGACTTTGTTGCATTATTTAAGGACTCTGCTGCATTATTTAAGGACTTTGCTGCAATATTTAAGGACTCTGCTTCAGTATTTAAGGACTCTGCTGCATTATTTAAGGACTTTGTTGCATTATTTAAGGACTCTGCTGCATTATTTAAGGACTTTGCTGCATTATTTAAGGACTCTGCTGCATTTTTTAAGGACTCTGCTGAAGCATTTGAGGACTCTGCTGCATTATTTAAGCACTTTGCTGCGGTATTTAAGGACTCTGTTGCATTATTTAAGGACTTTGTTGCATTATTTAAGGACTCTGCTGCATTAGTTAAGGACTTTGCTGCATTATTTAAGGACTCTGCTGCATTATTTACCGACGTTGTTGCATTATTTAAGAACTGTGCTGCTTTATTTAAGGACTTTGCATTATTTAAGGACTATGCTGCATTATTTAATGACTTTGCTGAAGCATTTGAGGACTCTGCTGCATTATTAGAGGACTCTGCTGCATTATTTAATGACTTTACTGCATTATTTAAGGACTCTGCTGCATTATTTAAGGACTTTGTTGCATTATTTAAGGACTCTGCTGCATTAGTTAAGGACTATGCTGCATTATTTAATGACTTTGCTGAAGCATTTGAGGACTCTGCTGCATTATTAGAGGACTCTGCTGCATTATTTAAGGACTTGCTGCATTATTTAATGACTTTGTTGGATTTTTTAAGGACTCTGCTGCGTTATTTAAGGAATTTGCTGCTATATTAAAGGACTCTGCTTCAGTATTTAAGGACTATGCTGCGGTATTTAAGGACTCTGCTGCATTATTTAAGGACTCTGCTGCATTATTTAAGGACTTTGCTGCATTATTTAAGGAATCTGCTGCATTATTTAAGGACTTTGTTGCATTATCTAAGGACTCTGCTGCATTATTGAAGGACTTTGCTGCAATATTTAAGAACTCTGCTTCAGTATTTAAGGACTCTGCTGCATTATTTAAGGACTTTGTTGCATTATTTAAGGACTCTGCTGCATTATTTAAGGACTTTGTTGCATTATTTAAGGACTATGCTGCATTATTTAATGACTTTGCTGAAGCATTTGAGGACTCTGCTGCATTATTAGAGGACTCTGCTGCATTATTTAAGGACTTGCTGCATTATTTAATGACTTTGTGGGATTTCTTAAGGACTCTGCTGCATTATTTAAGGAATTTGCTGCTATATTAAAGGACTCTGCTTCAGTATTTAAGGACTCTGCTGCGGTATTTAAGGACCCTGCTGCATTATTTTAGGACTCTGCTGCATTATTTAAGGACTTTGCTGCATTATTTAAGGAATCTGCTGCATTATTTAAGGACTTTGTTGCATTATCTAAGGACTCTGCTGCAATATTGAAGGACTTTGCTGCATTATTTAAGGACTCTGCTGCATTATTTAAGGACTTTGCTGCAATATTTAAGGACTCTGCTTCAGTATTTAAGGACTCTGCTGAAGCATTTGAGGACTCTGCTGCATTATTTAATGACTTTGCTGAAGCATTTGAGGACTCTGCTGCATTATTAGAGGACTCTGCTGCATTATTTAATGACTTTGTTGGATTTTTTAAGGACTCTGCTGCATTATTTAAGGAATTTGCTGCTATATTAAAGGACTCTGCTTCAGTATTTAAGGACTCTGCTGCATTATTTAAGGACTCTGCTGCATTATTTAAGGACTTTGCTGCATTATTTAAGGAATTTGTTGCATTATTTAAGGACTCTTCTGCATTATTTAAGGACTTTGCTGCAATATTTAAGGACTCTGCTTCAGTATTTAAGGACTCTGCTGCATTATTTAAGGACGTTGTTGCATTATTTAAGGACTCTGCTGCATTATTTAAGGACTTTACTGCATTATTTAAGGACTCTGCTGCATTATTTAAGGACTTTGTTGCATTATTTAAGGACTCTGCTGCATTAGTTAAGGACTTTGCTGCATTATTTAAGGACTCTGCTGCATTATTTAACGACGTTGTTGCATTATTTAAGAACTGTGCTGCATTATTTAAGGACTTTGCTGCATTATTTAAGGACTATGCTGCATTATTTAATGACTTTGCTGAAGCATTTGAGGACTCTGCTGCATTATTAGAGGACTCTGCTGCATTATTTAAGGACTTGCTGCATTATTTAATGACTTTGTTGGATTTTTTAAGGACTCTGCTGCATTATTTAAGGAATTTGCTGCTATATTAAAGGACTCTGCTTCAGTATTTAAGGACTCTGCTGCGGTATTTAAGGACTCTGATGCATTATTTAAGGACTCTGCTGCATTATTTAAGGACTTTGCTGCATTATTTAAGGAATCTGCTGCATTATTTAAGGACTTTGTTGCATTATCTAAGGACTCTGCTGCATTATTGAAGGACTTTGCTGCAATATTTAAGGACTCTGCTTCAGTATTTAAGGACTCTGCTGCATTATTTAAGGACTTTGTTGCATTATTTAAGGACTCTGCTGCATTATTTAAGGACTTTGCTGCATTATTTATGGACTCTGCTGCATTATTTAAGGACTTTTCTGCAATATTTAAGGACTCTGCTTCAGTATTTAAGGACTCTGCTGCATTATTTAAGGACTTTGTTGCATTATTTAAGGACTCTGCTGCATTATTTAAGGACTTTGTTGCATTATTTAAGGACTCTGCTGCATTATTTAAGGACTTTGCTGCAATATTTAAGGACTCTGCTTCAGTATTTAAGGACTCTGCTGCATTATTTAAGGACTTTGTTGCATTATTTAAGGACTCTGCTGCATTATTTAAGGACTTTGCTGCATTATTTAAGGACTCTGCTGCATTTTTTAAGGACTCTGCTGAAGCATTTGAGGACTCTGCTGCATTATTTAAGCACTTTGCTGCGGTATTTAAGGACTCTGTTGCATTATTTAAGGACTTTGTTGCATTATTTAAGGACTCTGCTGCATTAGTTAAGGACTTTGCTGCATTATTTAAGGACTCTGCTGCATTATTTACCGACGTTGTTGCATTATTTAAGAACTGTGCTGCTTTATTTAAGGACTTTGCATTATTTAAGGACTATGCTGCATTATTTAATGACTTTGCTGAAGCATTTGAGGACTCTGCTGCATTATTAGAGGACTCTGCTGCATTATTTAATGACTTTGTTGGATTTTTTAAGGACTCTGCTGCATTATTTAAGGAATTTGCTGCTATATTAAAGGACTCTGCTTCAGTATTTAAGGACTCTGCTGCGGTATTTAAGGACTCTGCTGCATTATTTAAGGACTCTGCTGCATTATTTAAGGACTTTGCTGCATTATTTAAGGACTCTGCTGCATTATTTAAGGACTCTGCTGAAGCATTTGAGGACTCTGCTGCATTATTTAAGGACTTTGCTGCATTATTTAAGGAATCTGCTGCATTATTTAAGGACTTTGTTGCATTATCTAAGGACTCTGCTGCAATATTGAAGGACCTTGCTGCATTATTTAAGGACTCTGCTGCATTATTTAAGGACTTTGCTGCAATATTTAAGGACTCTGCTTCAGTATTTAAGGACTCTGCTGAAGCATTTGAGGACTCTGCTGCATTATTTAATGACTTTGCTGAAGCATTTGAGGACTCTGCTGCATTATTAGAGGACTCTGCTGCATTATTTAATGACTTTGTTGGATTTTTTAAGGACTCTGCTGCATTATTTAAGGAATTTGCTGCTATATTAAAGGACTCTGCTTCAGTATTTAAGGACTCTGCTGCGGTATTTAAGGACTCTGCTGCATTATTTAAGGACTCTGCTGCATTATTTAAGGACTCTGCTGCATTATTTAAGGACTTTGCTGCATTATTTAAGGAATTTGTTGCATTATTTAAGGACTCTGCTGCATTATTTAAGGACTTTGCTGCAATATTTAAGGACTCTGCTTCAGTATTTAAGGACTCTGCTGCATTATTTAAGGATGTTGTTGCATTATTTAAGGACTCTGCTGCATTATTTAAGGACTTTACTGCATTATTTAAGGACTCTGCTGCATTATTTAAGGACTTTGTTGCATTATTTAAGGACTCTGCTGCATTAGTTAAGGACTTTGCTGCATTATTTAAGGACTCTGCTGCATTATTTAACGACGTTGTTGCATTATTTAAGAACTGTGCTGCATTATTTAAGGACTTTGCTGCATTATTTAAGGACTATGCTGCATTATTTAATGACTTTGCTGAAGCATTTGAGGACTCTGCTGCATTATTAGAGGACTCTGCTGCATTATTTAAGGACTTGCTGCATTATTTAATGACTTTGTTGGATTTTTTAAGGACTCTGCTGCGTTATTTAAGGAATTTGCTGCTATATTAAAGGACTCTGCTTCAGTATTTAAGGACTCTGCTGCGGTATTTAAGGACTCTGCTGCATTATTTAAGGACTCTGCTGCATTATTTAAGGACTTTGCTGCATTATTTAAGGAATCTGCTGCATTATTTAAGGACTTTGTTGCATTATCTAAGGACTCTGCTGCATTATTGAAGGACTTTGCTGCAATATTTAAGGACTCTGCTTCAGTATTTAAGGACTCTGCTGCATTATTTAAGGACTTTGTTGCATTATTTAAGGACTCTGCTGCATTATTTAAGGACTTTGTTGCATTATTTAACGACTCTGCTGCATTATTTAAGGACTTTGCTGCAATATTTAAGGACTCTCCTTCAGTATTTAAGGACTCTGCTGCATTATTTAAGGACTTTGTTGCATTATTTAAGGACTCTGCTGCATTAGTTAAGGAGTTTGCTGCATTATTTAAGGACTCTGCTGCATTATTTAACGACGTTGTTGCATTATTTAAGGACTCTGCTGCATTATTTAAGGACTTTGCTGCATTATTTAAGGAATTTGTTGCATTATTTAAGGACTCTGCTGCATTATTTAAGGACTTTGCTGCAATATTTAAGGACTCTGCTTCAGTATTTAAGGACTCTGCTGCATTATTTAAGGACGTTGTTGCATTATTTAAGGACTCTGCTGCATTATTTACGGACTTTACTGCATTATTTAAGGACTCTGCTGCATTATTTAAGGACTTTGCTGAAGCATTTGAGGACTCTGCTGCATTATTAGAGGACTCTGCTGCATTATTTAATGACTTTGTTGGATTTTTTAAGGACTCTGCTGCATTATTTAAGGAATTTGCTGCTATATTAAAGGACTCTGCTTCAGTATTTAAGGACTCTGCTGCGGTATATAAGGACTCTGCTGCATTATTTAAGGACTCTGCTGCATTATTTAAGGACTTTGCTGCATTATTTAAGGACTCTGCTGCATTATTTAAGGACTTTGTTGCATTATTTAAGGACTCTAATGCATTATTTAAGGACTTTGCTGGAATATTTAAGGACTCTGCTGCATTAGTTAAGGACTTTGCTGCATTATTTAAGGACTCTGCTGCATTATTTAACGACTTTACTGCATTATTTAAGGACTCTGCTGCATTATTTAAGGACTTTGTTGCATTATTTAAGGACTCTGCTGCATTAGTTAAGGACTATGCTGCATTATTTAATGACTTTGCTGAAGCATTTGAGGACTCTGCTGCATTATTAGAGGACTCTGCTGCATTATTTAAGGACTTGCTGCATTATTTAATGACTTTGTTGGATTTTTTAAGGACTCTGCTGCGTTATTTAAGGAATTTGCTGCTATATTAAAGGACTCTGCTTCAGTATTTAAGGACTCTGCTGCGGTATTTAAGGACTCTGCTGCATTATTTAAGGACTCTGCTGCATTATTTAAGGACTTTGCTGCATTATTTAAGGAATCTGCTGCATTATTTAAGGACTTTGTTGCATTATCTAAGGACTCTGCTGCATTATTGAAGGACTTTACTGCAATATTTAAGGACTCTGCTTCAGTATTTAAGGACTCTGCTGCATTATTTAAGGACTTTGTTGCATTATTTAAGGACTCTGCTGCATTATTTAAGGACTTTGTTGCATTATTTAAGGACTCTGCTGCATTATTTAAGGACTTTGCTGCAATATTTAAGGACTCTGCTTCAGTATTTAAGGACTCTGCTGCATTATTTAAGGACTTTGTTGCATTATTTAAGGACTCTGCTGCATTAGTTAAGGAGTTTGCTGCATTATTTAAGGACTCTGCTGCATTATTTAACGACGTTGTTGCATTATTTAAGGACTCTGCTGCATTATTTAAGGACATTGTTGCATTATTTAATGACTCTGCTGCATTATTTAAGGACTTTGCAGCAATATTTAAGGACTCTGCTTCAGTATTTAAGGACTCTGCTGCATTATTTGAGGACTCTGTTGCATTATTTAAGGACTTTGCTGCTTTATTTAAGGACTTTGTTGCATTATTTAAGGACTCTGCTGCATTATTTAAGGACTTTGCTGCAATATTTAAGGACTCTGCTTCAGTATTTAAGGACTCTGCTGCATTATTTAAGGACTTTGCTGTATTATTTAAGGACTTTGTTGCATTATTTAAGTACTCTGCTGCATTATTTAAGGACTTTGTTGCATTATTTAAGGACTCTGATGCATTATTTAAGGACTTTGTTGCATTATTTAATGACTCTGCTGCATTATTTAAGGACTTTGCAGCAATATTTAAGGACTCTGCTTCAGTATTTAAGGACTCTGCTGCATTATTTAAGGACTTTGTTGCATTATTTAAGGACTCTGCTGCATTATTTAAGGACTTTGCTGTATTATTTAAGGACAATGCTGCATTATTTAAGGACTCTGCTGAAGCATTTGAGGACTCTGCTGCATTATTTAAGCCCTTTGCTGCGGTATTTAAGTACTCTGTTGCATTATTTAAGGACTTTGTTGCATTATTTAAGGACTCTGCTGCATTAGTTAAGGACTTTGCTGCATTATTTAAGGACTCTGCTGCATTATTTAACGATGTTGTTGCATTATTTAAGAACTGTTCTGCATTACTTAAGGACTTTGCTGCATTATTTAAGGAATATGCTGCATTATTTAATGAATTTGCTGAAGCATTTGAGGACTCTGCTGCATTATTAGAGGACTCTGCTGCATTATTTAAGGACTTGCTGCATTATTTAATGACTTTGTTGGATTTTTTAAGGACTCTGCTGCATTATTTAAGGACATTGTTGCATTATTTAATGACTCTGCTGCATTATTTAAGGACTTTGCAGCAATATTTAAGGACTCTGCTTCAGTATTTAAGGACTCTGCTGCATTATTTAAGGACTTTGTTGCATTATTTAAGGACTCTGCTGCATTATTTAAGGACTTTGCTGCATTATTTAAGGACACTGCTGCATTATTTAAGGACTCTGCTGAAGCATTTGAGGACTCTGCTGCATTATTTAAGCACTTTGCGGCGGTATTTAAGGACTCTGTTGCATTATTTAAGGACTTTGTTGCATTATTTAAGGACTCTTCTGCATTAGTTAAGGAGTTTGCTGCATTATTTAAGGACTCTGCTGCATTATTTAACGACGTTGTTGCATTATTTAAGAACTGTGCTGCATTATTTAAGGACTTTGCTGCATTATTTAAGGACTATGCTGCAATATTTAATGACTTTGCTGATGCATTTGAGGACTCTGCTGCATTATTAGAGGACTCTGCTGCATTATTTAAGGACTTGCTGCATTATTTAATGACTTTGTTGGATTTTTTAAGGACTCTGCTGCGTTATTTAAGGAATTTGCTGCTATATTAAAGGACTCTGCTTCAGTATTTAAGGACTCTGCTGCGGTATTTAAGGACTCTGCTGCATTATTTAAGGACTCTGCTGCATTATTTAAGGACTTTGCTGCATTATTTAAGGAATCTGCTGCATTATTTAAGGACTTTGTTGCATTATCTAAGGACTCTGCTGCATTATTGAAGGACTTTGCTGCAATATTTAAGGACTCTGCTTCAGTATTTAAGGACTCTGCTGCATTATTTAAGGACTTTGTTGCATTATTTAAGGACTCTGCTGCATTATTTAAGGACTTTGTTGCATTATTTAACGACTCTGCTGCATTATTTAAGGACTTTGCTGCAATATTTAAGGACTCTCCTTCAGTATTTAAGGACTCTGCTGCATTATTTAAGGACTTTGTTGCATTATTTAAGGACTCTGCTGCATTAGTTAAGGAGTTTGCTGCATTATTTAAGGACTCTGCTGCATTATTTAACGACGTTGTTGCATTATTTAAGGACTCTGCTGCATTATTTAAGGACTTTGCTGCATTATTTAAGGACTCTGCTGAAGCATTTGAGGACTCTGCTGCATTATTTAAGCACTTTGCTGCGGTATTTAAGGACTCTGTTGCATTATTTAAGGACTTTGTTGCATTATTTAAGGACTTTGCTGCATTAGTTAAGGACTTTGCTGCATTATTTAAGGACTCTGCTGCATTATTTAACGACGCTGTTGCATTATTTAAGAACTGTGCTGCATTATTTAAGGACTATGCTGCATTATTTAATGACTTTGCTGAAGCATTTGAGGACTCTGCTGCATTATTAGAGGACTCTGCTGCATTATTTAATGACTTTTTGGGATTTTTTAAGGACTCTGCTGCATTATTTAAGGAATTTGCTGCTATATTAAAGGACTCTGCTTCAGTATTTAAGGACTCTGCTGCGGTATTTAAGGACTCTGCTGCATTATTTAAGGACTCTGCTGCATTATTTAAGGACTTTGCTGCATTATTTAAGGACTCTGCTGCATTATTTAAGGACTTTGCTGCAATATTTAAGGACTCTGCTGCATTATTTAAGGACTTTGTTGCATTATTTAAGGACTCTGCTGCATTATTACAGGACTTTACTGCATTATTTAAGGACTCTGCTGCATTATTTAAGGACTTTGTTGCATTATTTCAGGAATCTGATGCATTATTTAAGGAATTTGCTGAATTATTTAAGGACTCTGCTTTCTTATTTAATGACTCTGCTGAAGCATTTGAGGACTCTGCTGCATTATTTGAGGACTCTGTTGCATTATTTAAGGACTTTGCTGCTTTATTTAAGGACTTTGTTGCATTATTTAAGGACTCTGCTGCATTATTTAAGGACTTTGCTGCAATATTTAAGGACTCTGCTTCAGTATTTAAGGACTCTGCTGCATTATTTAAGGACTTTGCTGCATTATTTAAGGACTTTGTTGCATTATTTAAGTACTCTGCTGCATTATTTAAGGACTTTGTTGCATTATTTAAGGACTCTGCTGCATTATTTAAGGACTTTGTTGCATTATTTAAGGACTCTGCTGCATTATTTAAGGACTTTGCTGTATTATTTAAGGACAATGCTGCATTATTTAAGGACTCTGCTGAAGCATTTGAGGACTCTGCTGCATTATTTAAGCCCTTTGCTGCGGTATTTAAGGACTCTGTTGCATTATTTAAGGACTTTGTTGCATTATTTAAGGACTCTGCTGCATTAGTTAAGGACTTTGCTGCATTATTTAAGGACTCTGCTGCATTATTTAACGATGTTGTTGCATTATTTAAGAACTGTTCTGCATTATTTAAGGACTTTGCTGCATTATTTAAGGAATATGCTGCATTATTTAATGAATTTGCTGAAGCATTTGAGGACTCTGCTGCATTATTAGAGGACTCTGCTGCATTATTTAAGGACTTGCTGCATTATTTAATGACTTTGTTGGATTTTTTAAGGACTCTGCTGCATTATTTAAGGACATTGTTGCATTATTTAATGACTCTGCTGCATTATTTAAGGACTTTGCAGCAATATTTAAGGACTCTGCTTCAGTATTTAAGGACTCTGCTGCATTATTTAAGGACTTTGTTGCATTATTTAAGGACTCTGCTGCATTATTTAAGGACTTTGCTGCATTATTTAAGGACACTGCTGCATTATTTAAGGACTCTGCTGAAGCATTTGAGGACTCTGCTGCATTATTTAAGGAATTTGCTGCTATATTAAAGGACTCTGCTTCAGTATTTAAGGACTCTGCTGCGGTATATAAGGACTCTGCTGCATTATTTAAGGACTCTGCTGCATTATTTAAGGACTTTGCTGCATTATTTAAGGACTCTGCTGCATTATTTAAGGACTTTGTTGCATTATTTAAGGACTCTAATGCATTATTTAAGGACTTTGCTGGAATATTTAAGGACTCTGCTGCATTAGTTAAGGACTTTGCTGCATTATTTAAGGACTCTGCTGCATTATTTAACGACTTTACTGCATTATTTAAGGACTCTGCTGCATTATTTAAGGACTTTGTTGCATTATTTAAGGACTCTGCTGCATTAGTTAAGGACTATGCTGCATTATTTAATGACTTTGCTGAAGCATTTGAGGACTCTGCTGCATTATTAGAGGACTCTGCTGCATTATTTAAGGACTTGCTGCATTATTTAATGACTTTGTTGGATTTTTTAAGGACTCTGCTGCGTTATTTAAGGAATTTGCTGCTATATTAAAGGAATTTGCTGCTATATTAACGGACTCTGCTTCAGTATTTAAGGACTCTGCTGCGGTATTTAAGGACTCTGCTGCATTATTTAAGGACTTTGCTGCATTATTTAAGGAATCTGCTGCATTATTTAAGGACTTTGTTGCATTATCTAAGGACTCTGCTGCATTATTGAAGGACTTTACTGCAATATTTAAGGACTCTGCTTCAGTATTTAAGGACTCTGCTGCATTATTTAAGGACTTTGTTGCATTATTTAAGGACTCTGCTGCATTATTTAAGGACTTTGTTGCATTATTTAAGGACTCTGCTGCATTATTTAAGGACTTTGCTGCAATATTTAAGGACTCTGCTTCAGTATTTAAGGACTCTGCTGCATTATTTAAGGACTTTGTTGCATTATTTAAGGACTCTGCTGCATTAGTTAAGGAGTTTGCTGGATTATTTAAGGACTCTGCTGCATTATTTAACGACGTTGTTGCATTATTTAAGGACTCTGCTGCATTATTTAAGGACTTTGCTGCATTATTTAAGGAATTTGTTGCATTATTTAAGGACTCTGCTGCATTATTTAAGGACTTTGCTGCAATATTTAAGGACTCTGCTTCAGTATTTAAGGACTCTGCTGCATTATTTAAGGACGTTGTTGCATTATTTAAGGACTCTGCTGCATTATTTAAGGACTTTACTGCATTATTTAAGGACTCTGCTGCATTATTTAAGGACTTTGCTGAAGCATTTGAGGACTCTGCTGCATTATTAGAGGAATCTGCTGCATTATTTAAGGACTTGCTGCATTATTTAATGACTTTGTTGGATTTTTTTATGGACTCTGCTGCATTATTTAAGGAATTTGCTGCTATATTAAAGGACTCTGCTTCAGTATTTAAGGACTCTGCTGCGGTATATAAGGACTCTGCTGCATTATTTAAGGACTCTGCTGCATTATTTAAGGACTTTGCTGCATTATTTAAGGACTCTGCTGCATTATTTAAGGACTTTGTTGCATTATTTAAGGACTCTAATGCATTATTTAAGGACTTTGCTGGAATATTTAAGGACTCTGCTGCATTAGTTAAGGACTTTGCTGCATTATTTAAGGACTCTGCTGCATTATTTAACGACTTTACTGCATTATTTAAGGACTCTGCTGCATTATTTAAGGACTTTGTTGCATTATTTAAGGACTCTGCTGCATTAGTTAAGGACTATGCTGCATTATTTAATGACTTTGCTGAAGCATTTGAGGACTCTGCTGCATTATTAGAGGACTCTGCTGCATTATTTAAGGACTTGCTGCATTATTTAATGACTTTGTTGGATTTTTTAAGGACTCTGCTGCGTTATTTAAGGAATTTGCTGCTATATTAAAGGAATTTGCTGCTATATTAACGGACTCTGCTTCAGTATTTAAGGACTCTGCTGCGGTATTTAAGGACTCTGCTGCATTATTTAAGGACTTTGCTGCATTATTTAAGGAATCTGCTGCATTATTTAAGGACTTTGTTGCATTATCTAAGGACTCTGCTGCATTATTGAAGGACTTTACTGCAATATTTAAGGACTCTGCTTCAGTATTTAAGGACTCTGCTGCATTATTTAAGGACTTTGTTGCATTATTTAAGGACTCTGCTGCATTATTTAAGGACTTTGTTGCATTATTTAAGGACTCTGCTGCATTATTTAAGGACTTTGCTGCAATATTTAAGGACTCTGCTTCAGTATTTAAGGACTCTGCTGCATTATTTAAGGACTTTGTTGCATTATTTAAGGACTCTGCTGCATTAGTTAAGGAGTTTGCTGGATTATTTAAGGACTCTGCTGCATTATTTAACGACGTTGTTGCATTATTTAAGGACTCTGCTGCATTATTTAAGGACTTTGCTGCATTATTTAAGGAATTTGTTGCATTATTTAAGGACTCTGCTGCATTATTTAAGGACTTTGCTGCAATATTTAAGGACTCTGCTTCAGTATTTAAGGACTCTGCTGCATTATTTAAGGACGTTGTTGCATTATTTAAGGACTCTGCTGCATTATTTAAGGACTTTACTGCATTATTTAAGGACTCTGCTGCATTATTTAAGGACTTTGTTGCATTATTTAAGGACTCTGCTGCATTAGTTAAGGACTTTGCTGCATTATTTAAGGACTCTGCTGCATTATTTAACGACGTTGTTGCATTATTTAAGAACTGTGCTGCATTATTTAAGGACTTTGCTGCATTATTTAAGGACTATGCTGCATTATTTAATGACTTTGCTGAAGCATTTGAGGACTCTGCTGCATTATTAGAGGACTCTGCTGCATTATTTAAGGACTTGCTGCATTATTTAATGACTTTGTTGGATTTTTTAAGGACTCTGCTGCATTATTTAAGGAATTTGCTGCTATATTAAAGGACTCTGCTTCAGTATTTAAGGACTCTGCTGCGGTATTTAAGGACTCTGATGCATTATTTAAGGACTCTGCTGCATTATTTAAGGACTTTGCTGCATTATTTAAGGAATCTGCTGCATTATTTAAGGACTTTGTTGCATTATCTAAGGACTCTGCTGCATTATTGAAGGACTTTGCTGCAATATTTAAGGACTCTGCTTCAGTATTTAAGGACTCTGCTGCATTATTTAAGGACTTTGTTGCATTATTTAAGGACTCTGCTGCATTATTTAAGGACTTTGCTGCATTATTTATGGACTCTGCTGCATTATTTAAGGACTTTTCTGCAATATTTAAGGACTCTGCTTCAGTATTTAAGGACTCTGCTGCATTATTTAAGGACTTTGTTGCATTATTTAAGGACTCTGCTGCATTATTTAAGGACTTTGTTGCATTATTTAAGGACTCTGCTGCATTATTTAAGGACTTTGCTGCAATATTTAAGGACTCTGCTTCAGTATTTAAGGACTCTGCTGCATTATTTAAGGACTTTGTTGCATTATTTAAGGACTCTGCTGCATTATTTAAGGACTTTGCTGCATTATTTAAGGACTCTGCTGCATTTTTTAAGGACTCTGCTGAAGCATTTGAGGACTCTGCTGCATTATTTAAGCACTTTGCTGCGGTATTTAAGGACTCTGTTGCATTATTTAAGGACTTTGTTGCATTATTTAAGGACTCTGCTGCATTAGTTAAGGACTTTGCTGCATTATTTAAGGACTCTGCTGCATTATTTACCGACGTTGTTGCATTATTTAAGAACTGTGCTGCTTTATTTAAGGACTTTGCATTATTTAAGGACTATGCTGCATTATTTAATGACTTTGCTGAAGCATTTGAGGACTCTGCTGCATTATTAGAGGACTCTGCTGCATTATTTAATGACTTTGTTGGATTTTTTAAGGACTCTGCTGCATTATTTAAGGAATTTGCTGCTATATTAAAGGACTCTGCTTCAGTATTTAAGGACTCTGCTGCGGTATTTAAGGACTCTGCTGCATTATTTAAGGACTCTGCTGCATTATTTAAGGACTTTGCTGCATTATTTAAGGACTCTGCTGCATTATTTAAGGACTCTGCTGAAGCATTTGAGGACTCTGCTGCATTATTTAAGGACTTTGCTGCATTATTTAAGGAATCTGCTGCATTATTTAAGGACTTTGTTGCATTATCTAAGGACTCTGCTGCAATATTGAAGGACCTTGCTGCATTATTTAAGGACTCTGCTGCATTATTTAAGGACTTTGCTGCAATATTTAAGGACTCTGCTTCAGTATTTAAGGACTCTGCTGAAGCATTTGAGGACTCTGCTGCATTATTTAATGACTTTGCTGAAGCATTTGAGGACTCTGCTGCATTATTAGAGGACTCTGCTGCATTATTTAATGACTTTGTTGGATTTTTTAAGGACTCTGCTGCATTATTTAAGGAATTTGCTGCTATATTAAAGGACTCTGCTTCAGTATTTAAGGACTCTGCTGCGGTATTTAAGGACTCTGCTGCATTATTTAAGGACTCTGCTGCATTATTTAAGGACTCTGCTGCATTATTTAAGGACTTTGCTGCATTATTTAAGGAATTTGTTGCATTATTTAAGGACTCTGCTGCATTATTTAAGGACTTTGCTGCAATATTTAAGGACTCTGCTTCAGTATTTAAGGACTCTGCTGCATTATTTAAGGATGTTGTTGCATTATTTAAGGACTCTGCTGCATTATTTAAGGACTTTACTGCATTATTTAAGGACTCTGCTGCATTATTTAAGGACTTTGTTGCATTATTTAAGGACTCTGCTGCATTAGTTAAGGACTTTGCTGCATTATTTAAGGACTCTGCTGCATTATTTAACGACGTTGTTGCATTATTTAAGAACTGTGCTGCATTATTTAAGGACTTTGCTGCATTATTTAAGGACTATGCTGCATTATTTAATGACTTTGCTGAAGCATTTGAGGACTCTGCTGCATTATTAGAGGACTCTGCTGCATTATTTAAGGACTTGCTGCATTATTTAATGACTTTGTTGGATTTTTTAAGGACTCTGCTGCGTTATTTAAGGAATTTGCTGCTATATTAAAGGACTCTGCTTCAGTATTTAAGGACTCTGCTGCGGTATTTAAGGACTCTGCTGCATTATTTAAGGACTCTGCTGCATTATTTAAGGACTTTGCTGCATTATTTAAGGAATCTGCTGCATTATTTAAGGACTTTGTTGCATTATCTAAGGACTCTGCTGCATTATTGAAGGACTTTGCTGCAATATTTAAGGACTCTGCTTCAGTATTTAAGGACTCTGCTGCATTATTTAAGGACTTTGTTGCATTATTTAAGGACTCTGCTGCATTATTTAAGGACTTTGTTGCATTATTTAACGACTCTGCTGCATTATTTAAGGACTTTGCTGCAATATTTAAGGACTCTCCTTCAGTATTTAAGGACTCTGCTGCATTATTTAAGGACTTTGTTGCATTATTTAAGGACTCTGCTGCATTAGTTAAGGAGTTTGCTGCATTATTTAAGGACTCTGCTGCATTATTTAACGACGTTGTTGCATTATTTAAGGACTCTGCTGCATTATTTAAGGACTTTGCTGCATTATTTAAGGAATTTGTTGCATTATTTAAGGACTCTGCTGCATTATTTAAGGACTTTGCTGCAATATTTAAGGACTCTGCTTCAGTATTTAAGGACTCTGCTGCATTATTTAAGGACGTTGTTGCATTATTTAAGGACTCTGCTGCATTATTTACGGACTTTACTGCATTATTTAAGGACTCTGCTGCATTATTTAAGGACTTTGCTGAAGCATTTGAGGACTCTGCTGCATTATTAGAGGACTCTGCTGCATTATTTAATGACTTTGTTGGATTTTTTAAGGACTCTGCTGCATTATTTAAGGAATTTGCTGCTATATTAAAGGACTCTGCTTCAGTATTTAAGGACTCTGCTGCGGTATATAAGGACTCTGCTGCATTATTTAAGGACTCTGCTGCATTATTTAAGGACTTTGCTGCATTATTTAAGGACTCTGCTGCATTATTTAAGGACTTTGTTGCATTATTTAAGGACTCTAATGCATTATTTAAGGACTTTGCTGGAATATTTAAGGACTCTGCTGCATTAGTTAAGGACTTTGCTGCATTATTTAAGGACTCTGCTGCATTATTTAACGACTTTACTGCATTATTTAAGGACTCTGCTGCATTATTTAAGGACTTTGTTGCATTATTTAAGGACTCTGCTGCATTAGTTAAGGACTATGCTGCATTATTTAATGACTTTGCTGAAGCATTTGAGGACTCTGCTGCATTATTAGAGGACTCTGCTGCATTATTTAAGGACTTGCTGCATTATTTAATGACTTTGTTGGATTTTTTAAGGACTCTGCTGCGTTATTTAAGGAATTTGCTGCTATATTAAAGGACTCTGCTTCAGTATTTAAGGACTCTGCTGCGGTATTTAAGGACTCTGCTGCATTATTTAAGGACTCTGCTGCATTATTTAAGGACTTTGCTGCATTATTTAAGGAATCTGCTGCATTATTTAAGGACTTTGTTGCATTATCTAAGGACTCTGCTGCATTATTGAAGGACTTTACTGCAATATTTAAGGACTCTGCTTCAGTATTTAAGGACTCTGCTGCATTATTTAAGGACTTTGTTGCATTATTTAAGGACTCTGCTGCATTATTTAAGGACTTTGTTGCATTATTTAAGGACTCTGCTGCATTATTTAAGGACTTTGCTGCAATATTTAAGGACTCTGCTTCAGTATTTAAGGACTCTGCTGCATTATTTAAGGACTTTGTTGCATTATTTAAGGACTCTGCTGCATTAGTTAAGGAGTTTGCTGCATTATTTAAGGACTCTGCTGCATTATTTAACGACGTTGTTGCATTATTTAAGGACTCTGCTGCATTATTTAAGGACATTGTTGCATTATTTAATGACTCTGCTGCATTATTTAAGGACTTTGCAGCAATATTTAAGGACTCTGCTTCAGTATTTAAGGACTCTGCTGCATTATTTGAGGACTCTGTTGCATTATTTAAGGACTTTGCTGCTTTATTTAAGGACTTTGTTGCATTATTTAAGGACTCTGCTGCATTATTTAAGGACTTTGCTGCAATATTTAAGGACTCTGCTTCAGTATTTAAGGACTCTGCTGCATTATTTAAGGACTTTGCTGTATTATTTAAGGACTTTGTTGCATTATTTAAGTACTCTGCTGCATTATTTAAGGACTTTGTTGCATTATTTAAGGACTCTGATGCATTATTTAAGGACTTTGTTGCATTATTTAATGACTCTGCTGCATTATTTAAGGACTTTGCAGCAATATTTAAGGACTCTGCTTCAGTATTTAAGGACTCTGCTGCATTATTTAAGGACTTTGTTGCATTATTTAAGGACTCTGCTGCATTATTTAAGGACTTTGCTGTATTATTTAAGGACAATGCTGCATTATTTAAGGACTCTGCTGAAGCATTTGAGGACTCTGCTGCATTATTTAAGCCCTTTGCTGCGGTATTTAAGTACTCTGTTGCATTATTTAAGGACTTTGTTGCATTATTTAAGGACTCTGCTGCATTAGTTAAGGACTTTGCTGCATTATTTAAGGACTCTGCTGCATTATTTAACGATGTTGTTGCATTATTTAAGAACTGTTCTGCATTACTTAAGGACTTTGCTGCATTATTTAAGGAATATGCTGCATTATTTAATGAATTTGCTGAAGCATTTGAGGACTCTGCTGCATTATTAGAGGACTCTGCTGCATTATTTAAGGACTTGCTGCATTATTTAATGACTTTGTTGGATTTTTTAAGGACTCTGCTGCATTATTTAAGGACATTGTTGCATTATTTAATGACTCTGCTGCATTATTTAAGGACTTTGCAGCAATATTTAAGGACTCTGCTTCAGTATTTAAGGACTCTGCTGCATTATTTAAGGACTTTGTTGCATTATTTAAGGACTCTGCTGCATTATTTAAGGACTTTGCTGCATTATTTAAGGACACTGCTGCATTATTTAAGGACTCTGCTGAAGCATTTGAGGACTCTGCTGCATTATTTAAGCACTTTGCGGCGGTATTTAAGGACTCTGTTGCATTATTTAAGGACTTTGTTGCATTATTTAAGGACTCTTCTGCATTAGTTAAGGAGTTTGCTGCATTATTTAAGGACTCTGCTGCATTATTTAACGACGTTGTTGCATTATTTAAGAACTGTGCTGCATTATTTAAGGACTTTGCTGCATTATTTAAGGACTATGCTGCAATATTTAATGACTTTGCTGATGCATTTGAGGACTCTGCTGCATTATTAGAGGACTCTGCTGCATTATTTAAGGACTTGCTGCATTATTTAATGACTTTGTTGGATTTTTTAAGGACTCTGCTGCGTTATTTAAGGAATTTGCTGCTATATTAAAGGACTCTGCTTCAGTATTTAAGGACTCTGCTGCGGTATTTAAGGACTCTGCTGCATTATTTAAGGACTCTGCTGCATTATTTAAGGACTTTGCTGCATTATTTAAGGAATCTGCTGCATTATTTAAGGACTTTGTTGCATTATCTAAGGACTCTGCTGCATTATTGAAGGACTTTGCTGCAATATTTAAGGACTCTGCTTCAGTATTTAAGGACTCTGCTGCATTATTTAAGGACTTTGTTGCATTATTTAAGGACTCTGCTGCATTATTTAAGGACTTTGTTGCATTATTTAACGACTCTGCTGCATTATTTAAGGACTTTGCTGCAATATTTAAGGACTCTCCTTCAGTATTTAAGGACTCTGCTGCATTATTTAAGGACTTTGTTGCATTATTTAAGGACTCTGCTGCATTAGTTAAGGAGTTTGCTGCATTATTTAAGGACTCTGCTGCATTATTTAACGACGTTGTTGCATTATTTAAGGACTCTGCTGCATTATTTAAGGACTTTGCTGCATTATTTAAGGACTCTGCTGAAGCATTTGAGGACTCTGCTGCATTATTTAAGCACTTTGCTGCGGTATTTAAGGACTCTGTTGCATTATTTAAGGACTTTGTTGCATTATTTAAGGACTTTGCTGCATTAGTTAAGGACTTTGCTGCATTATTTAAGGACTCTGCTGCATTATTTAACGACGCTGTTGCATTATTTAAGAACTGTGCTGCATTATTTAAGGACTATGCTGCATTATTTAATGACTTTGCTGAAGCATTTGAGGACTCTGCTGCATTATTAGAGGACTCTGCTGCATTATTTAATGACTTTTTGGGATTTTTTAAGGACTCTGCTGCATTATTTAAGGAATTTGCTGCTATATTAAAGGACTCTGCTTCAGTATTTAAGGACTCTGCTGCGGTATTTAAGGACTCTGCTGCATTATTTAAGGACTCTGCTGCATTATTTAAGGACTTTGCTGCATTATTTAAGGACTCTGCTGCATTATTTAAGGACTTTGCTGCAATATTTAAGGACTCTGCTGCATTATTTAAGGACTTTGTTGCATTATTTAAGGACTCTGCTGCATTATTACAGGACTTTACTGCATTATTTAAGGACTCTGCTGCATTATTTAAGGACTTTGTTGCATTATTTCAGGAATCTGATGCATTATTTAAGGAATTTGCTGAATTATTTAAGGACTCTGCTTTCTTATTTAATGACTCTGCTGAAGCATTTGAGGACTCTGCTGCATTATTTGAGGACTCTGTTGCATTATTTAAGGACTTTGCTGCTTTATTTAAGGACTTTGTTGCATTATTTAAGGACTCTGCTGCATTATTTAAGGACTTTGCTGCAATATTTAAGGACTCTGCTTCAGTATTTAAGGACTCTGCTGCATTATTTAAGGACTTTGCTGCATTATTTAAGGACTTTGTTGCATTATTTAAGTACTCTGCTGCATTATTTAAGGACTTTGTTGCATTATTTAAGGACTCTGCTGCATTATTTAAGGACTTTGTTGCATTATTTAAGGACTCTGCTGCATTATTTAAGGACTTTGCTGTATTATTTAAGGACAATGCTGCATTATTTAAGGACTCTGCTGAAGCATTTGAGGACTCTGCTGCATTATTTAAGCCCTTTGCTGCGGTATTTAAGGACTCTGTTGCATTATTTAAGGACTTTGTTGCATTATTTAAGGACTCTGCTGCATTAGTTAAGGACTTTGCTGCATTATTTAAGGACTCTGCTGCATTATTTAACGATGTTGTTGCATTATTTAAGAACTGTTCTGCATTATTTAAGGACTTTGCTGCATTATTTAAGGAATATGCTGCATTATTTAATGAATTTGCTGAAGCATTTGAGGACTCTGCTGCATTATTAGAGGACTCTGCTGCATTATTTAAGGACTTGCTGCATTATTTAATGACTTTGTTGGATTTTTTAAGGACTCTGCTGCATTATTTAAGGACATTGTTGCATTATTTAATGACTCTGCTGCATTATTTAAGGACTTTGCAGCAATATTTAAGGACTCTGCTTCAGTATTTAAGGACTCTGCTGCATTATTTAAGGACTTTGTTGCATTATTTAAGGACTCTGCTGCATTATTTAAGGACTTTGCTGCATTATTTAAGGACACTGCTGCATTATTTAAGGACTCTGCTGAAGCATTTGAGGACTCTGCTGCATTATTTAAGGAATTTGCTGCTATATTAAAGGACTCTGCTTCAGTATTTAAGGACTCTGCTGCGGTATATAAGGACTCTGCTGCATTATTTAAGGACTCTGCTGCATTATTTAAGGACTTTGCTGCATTATTTAAGGACTCTGCTGCATTATTTAAGGACTTTGTTGCATTATTTAAGGACTCTAATGCATTATTTAAGGACTTTGCTGGAATATTTAAGGACTCTGCTGCATTAGTTAAGGACTTTGCTGCATTATTTAAGGACTCTGCTGCATTATTTAACGACTTTACTGCATTATTTAAGGACTCTGCTGCATTATTTAAGGACTTTGTTGCATTATTTAAGGACTCTGCTGCATTAGTTAAGGACTATGCTGCATTATTTAATGACTTTGCTGAAGCATTTGAGGACTCTGCTGCATTATTAGAGGACTCTGCTGCATTATTTAAGGACTTGCTGCATTATTTAATGACTTTGTTGGATTTTTTAAGGACTCTGCTGCGTTATTTAAGGAATTTGCTGCTATATTAAAGGAATTTGCTGCTATATTAACGGACTCTGCTTCAGTATTTAAGGACTCTGCTGCGGTATTTAAGGACTCTGCTGCATTATTTAAGGACTTTGCTGCATTATTTAAGGAATCTGCTGCATTATTTAAGGACTTTGTTGCATTATCTAAGGACTCTGCTGCATTATTGAAGGACTTTACTGCAATATTTAAGGACTCTGCTTCAGTATTTAAGGACTCTGCTGCATTATTTAAGGACTTTGTTGCATTATTTAAGGACTCTGCTGCATTATTTAAGGACTTTGTTGCATTATTTAAGGACTCTGCTGCATTATTTAAGGACTTTGCTGCAATATTTAAGGACTCTGCTTCAGTATTTAAGGACTCTGCTGCATTATTTAAGGACTTTGTTGCATTATTTAAGGACTCTGCTGCATTAGTTAAGGAGTTTGCTGGATTATTTAAGGACTCTGCTGCATTATTTAACGACGTTGTTGCATTATTTAAGGACTCTGCTGCATTATTTAAGGACTTTGCTGCATTATTTAAGGAATTTGTTGCATTATTTAAGGACTCTGCTGCATTATTTAAGGACTTTGCTGCAATATTTAAGGACTCTGCTTCAGTATTTAAGGACTCTGCTGCATTATTTAAGGACGTTGTTGCATTATTTAAGGACTCTGCTGCATTATTTAAGGACTTTACTGCATTATTTAAGGACTCTGCTGCATTATTTAAGGACTTTGCTGAAGCATTTGAGGACTCTGCTGCATTATTAGAGGAATCTGCTGCATTATTTAAGGACTTGCTGCATTATTTAATGACTTTGTTGGATTTTTTTATGGACTCTGCTGCATTATTTAAGGAATTTGCTGCTATATTAAAGGACTCTGCTTCAGTATTTAAGGACTCTGCTGCGGTATTTAAGGACTCTGCTGCATTATTTAAGGACTCTGCTGCATTATTTAAGGACTTTGCTGCATTATTTAAGGAATCTGCTGCATTATTTAAGGACTTTGTTGCATTAGCTAAGGACTCTGCTGCATTATTGAAGGACTTTGCTGCAATATTTAAGGACTCTGCTTCAGTATTTAAGGACTCTGCTGCATTATTTAAGGACTTTGTTGCATTATTTAAGGACTCTGCTGCATTAGATAAGGACTTTGCTGCATTATTTAAGGACTCTGCTGCATTATTTAAGGACTTTGCTGCAATATTTAAGGACTCTGCTTCAGTATTTAAGGACTCTGCTGCATTATTTAAGGACTTTGTTGCATTATTTAAGGACTCTGCTGCATTATTTAAGGACTTTGCTGCATTATTTAAGGACTCTGCTGAAGCATTTGAGGACTCTGCTGCATTATTTAAGCACTTTGCTGCGGT
The DNA here is from genome assembly GCF_046119375.1 of Phyllobates terribilis. Lineage (NCBI taxonomy): Eukaryota > Metazoa > Chordata > Amphibia > Anura > Dendrobatidae > Phyllobates > Phyllobates terribilis. The sequence continues at coordinate 121,266 of NW_027362905.1, forward strand.
ATTTAAGGACTCTGTTGCATTATTTAAGGACTTTGTTGCATTATTTAAGGACTTTGCTGCATTAGTTAAGGACTTTGCTGCATTATTTAAGGACTCTGCTGCATTATTTAACGACGCTGTTGCATTATTTAAGAACTGTGCTGCATTATTTAAGGACTTTGCTGCATTATTTAAGGACTATGCTGCATTATTTAATGACTTTGCTGAAGCATTTGAGGACTCTGCTGCATTATTAGAGGACTCTGCTGCATTATTTAATGACTTTTTTGGATTTTTTAAGGACTCTGCTGCATTATTTAAGGAATTTGCTGCTATATTAAACGACTCTGCTTCAGTATTTAAGGACTCTGCTGCGGTATTTAAGGACTCTGCTGCATTATTTAAGGACTCTGCTGCATTATTTAAGGACTTTGCTGCATTATTTAAGGACTCTGCTGCATTATTTAAGGACTTTGCTGCAATATTTAAGGACTCTGCTTCAGTATTTAAGGACTCTGCTGCATTATTTAAGGACGTTGTTGCATTATTTAAGGACTCTGCTGTCTTATTTAAGGACTTTACTGCATTATTTAAGGACTCTGCTGCATTATTTAAGGACTTTGTTGCATTATTTCAGGAATCTGATGCATTATTTAAGGAATTTGCTGAATTATTTAAGGACTCTGCTTTCTTATTTAATGACTCTGCTGAAGCATTTGAAGACTCTGCTGCATTATTTGAGGACTCTGTTGCATTATTTAAGGACTTTGCTGCTTTATTTAAGGACTTTGTTGCATTATTTAAGGACTCTGCTGCATTATTTAAGGACTTTGCTGCAATATTTAAGGACTCTGCTTCAGTATTTAAGGACTCTGCTGCATTATTTAAGGACTTTGCTGTATTATTTAAGGACTTTGTTGCATTATTTAAGTACTCTGCTGCATTATTTAAGGACTTTGTTGCATTATTTAAGGACTCTGATGCATTATTTAAGGACTTTGTTGCATTATTTAATGACTCTGCTGCATTATTTAAGGACTTTGCAGCAATATTTAAGGACTCTGCTTCAGTATTTAAGGACTCTGCTGCATTATTTAAGGACTTTGTTGCATTATTTAAGGACTCTGCTGCATTATTTAAGGACTTTGCTGCATTATTTAAGGACTCTGCTGAAGCATTTGAGGACTCTGCTGCATTATTTAAGCACTTTGCTGCGGTATTTAAGGACTTTGTTGCATTATCTAAGGACTCTGCTGCATTATTGAAGGACTTTGCTGCAATATTTAAGGACTCTGCTTCAGTATTTAAGGACTCTGCTGCATTATTTAAGGACTTTGTTGCATTATTTAAGGACTCTGCTGCATTAGATAAGGACTTTGCTGCATTATTTAAGGACTCTGCTGCATTATTTAAGGACTTTGCTGCAATATTTAAGGACTCTGCTTCAGTATTTAAGGACTCTGCTGCATTATTTAAGGACTTTGTTGCATTATTTAAGGACTCTGCTGCATTATTTAAGGACTTTGCTGCATTATTTAAGGACTCTGCTGAAGCATTTGAGGACTCTGCTGCATTATTTAAGCACTTTGCTGCGGTATTTAAGGACTCTGTTGCATTATTTAAGGACTTTGTTGCATTATTTAAGGACTTTGCTGCATTAGTTAAGGACTTTGCTGCATTATTTAAGGACTCTGCGGCATTATTTAACGACGCTGTTGCATTATTTAAGAACTGTGCTGCATTATTTAAGGACTTTGCTGCATTATTTAAGGACTATGCTGCATTATTTAATGACTTTGCTGAAGCATTTGAGGACTCTGCTGCATTATTAGAGGACTCTGCTGCATTATTTAATGACTTTTTTGGATTTTTTAAGGACTCTGCTGCATTATTTAAGGAATTTGCTGCTATATTAAACGACTCTGCTTCAGTATTTAAGGACTCTGCTGCGGTATTTAAGGACTCTGCTGCATTATTTAAGGACTCTGCTGCATTATTTAAGGACTTTGCTGCATTATTTAAGGACTCTGCTGCATTATTTAAGGACTTTGCTGCAATATTTAAGGACTCTGCTTCAGTATTTAAGGACTCTGCTGCATTATTTAAGGACGTTGTTGCATTATTTAAGGACTCTGCTGCATTATTTAAGGACTTTACTGCATTATTTAAGGACTCTGCTGCATTATTTAAGGACTTTGTTGCATTATTTCAGGAATCTGATGCATTATTTAAGGAATTTGCTGAATTATTTAAGGACTCTGCTTTCTTATTTAATGACTCTGCTGAAGCATTTGAGGACTCTGCTGCATTATTTGAGGACTCTGTTGCATTATTTAAGGACTTTGCTGCTTTATTTAAGGACTTTGTTGCATTATTTAAGGACTCTGCTGCATTATTTAAGGACTTTGCTGCAATATTTAAGGACTCTGCTTCAGTATTTAAGGACTCTGCTGCATTATTTAAGGACTTTGCTCTATTATTTAAGGACTTTGTTGCATTATTTAAGTACTCTGCTGCATTATTTAAGGACTTTGTTGCATTATTTAAGGACTCTGATGCATTATTTAAGGACTTTGTTGCATTATTTAATGACTCTGCTGCATTATTTAAGGACTTTGCAGCAATATTTAAGGACTCTGCTTCAGTATTTAAGGACTCTGCTGCATTATTTAAGGACTTTGTTGCATTATTTAAGGACTCTGCTGCATTATTTAAGGACTTTGCTGTATTATTTAAGGACAATGCTGCATTATTTAAGGACTCTGCTGAAGCATTTGAGGACTCTGCTGCATTATTTAAGCCCTTTGCTTCGGTATTTAAGGACTCTGTTGCATTATTTAAGGACTTTGTTGCATTATTTAAGGACTCTGCTGCATTAGTTAAGGACTTTGCTGCATTATTTAAGGACTCTGCTGCATTATTTAACGATGTTGTTGCATTATTTAAGAACTGTTCTGCATTACTTAAGGACTTTGCTGCATTATTTAAGGAATATGCTGCATTATTTAATGAATTTGCTGAAGCATTTGAGGACTCTGCTGCATTATTAGAGGACTCTGCTGCATTATTTAAGGACTTGCTGCATTATTTAATGACTTTGTTGGATTTTTTAAGGACTCTGCTGCATTATTTAAGGACATTGTTGCATTATTTAATGACTCTGCTGCATTATTTAAGGACTTTGCAGCAATATTTAAGGACTCTGCTTCAGTATTTAAGGACTCTGCTGCATTATTTGAGGACTCTGTTGCATTATTTAAGGACTTTGCTGCTTTATTTAAGGACTTTGTTGCATTATTTAAGGACTCTGCTGCATTATTTAAGGACTTTGCTGCAATATTTAAGGACTCTGCTTCAGTATTTAAGGACTCTGCTGCATTATTTAAGGACTTTGCTGTATTATTTAAGGACTTTGTTGCATTATTTAAGTACTCTGCTGCATTATTTAAGGACTTTGTTGCATTATTTAAGGACTCTGATGCATTATTTAAGGACTTTGTTGCATTATTTAATGACTCTGCTGCATTATTTAAGGACTTTGCAGCAATATTTAAGGACTCTGCTTCAGTATTTAAGGACTCTGCTGCATTATTTAAGGACTTTGTTGCATTATTTAAGGACTCTGCTGCATTATTTAAGGACTTTGCTGTATTATTTAAGGACAATGCTGCATTATTTAAGGACTCTGCTGAAGCATTTGAGGACTCTGCTGCATTATTTAAGCCCTTTGCTGCGGTATTTAAGGACTCTGTTGCATTATTTAAGGACTTTGTTGCATTATTTAAGGACTCTGCTGCATTAGTTAAGGACTTTGCTGCATTATTTAAGGACTCTGCTGCATTATTTAACGATGTTGTTGCATTATTTAAGAACTGTTCTGCATTACTTAAGGACTTTGCTGCATTATTTAAGGAATATGCTGCATTATTTAATGAATTTGCTGAAGCATTTGAGGACTCTGCTGCATTATTAGAGGACTCTGCTGCATTATTTAAGGACTTCCTGCATTATTTAATGACTTTGTTGGATTTTTTAAGGACTCTGCTGCATTATTTAAGGACATTGTTGCATTATTTTATGACTCTGCTGCATTATTTAAGGACTTTGCAGCAATATTTAAGGACTCTGCTTCAGTATTTAAGGACTCTGCTGCATTATTTAAGGACTTTGTTGCATTATTTAAGGACTCTGCTGCATTATTTAAGGACTTTGCTGCATTATTTAAGGACACTGCTGCATTATTTAAGGACTCTGCTGAAGCATTTGAGGACTCTGCTGCATTATTTAAGCACTTTGCGGCGGTATTTAAGGACTCTGTTGCATTATTTAAGGACTTTGTTGCATTATTTAAGGACTCTTCTGCATTAGTTAAGGAGTTTGCTGCATTATTTAAGGACTCTGCTGCATTATTTAACGACGTTGTTGCATTATTTAAGAACTGTGCTGCATTATTTAAGGACTTTGCTGCATTATTTAAGGACTATGCTGCATTATTTAATGACTTTGCTGATGCATTTGAGGACTCTGCTGCATTATTAGAGGACTCTGCTGCATTATTTAAGGACTTGCTGCATTATTTAATGACTTTGTTGGATTTTTTAAGGACTCTGCTGCGTTATTTAAGGAATTTGCTGCTATATTAAAGGACTCTGCTTCAGTATTTAAGGACTCTGCTGCGGTATTTAAGGACTCTGCTGCATTATTTAAGGACTCTGCTGCATTATTTAAGGACTTTGCTGCATTATTTAAGGAATCTGCTGCATTATTTAAGTACTTTGTTGCATTATCTAAGGACTCTGCTGCATTATTGAAGGACTTTGCTGCAATATTTAAGGACTCTGCTTCAGTATTTAAGGACTCTGCTGCATTATTTAAGGACTTTGTTGCATTATTTAAGGACTCTGCTGCATTATTTAAGGACTTTGTTGCATTATTTAACGACTCTGCTGCATTATTTAAGGACTTTGCTGCAATATTTAAGGACTCTCCTTCAGTATTTAAGGACTCTGCTGCATTATTTAAGGACTTTGTTGCATTATTTAAGGACTCTGCTGCATTAGTTAAGGAGTTTGCTGCATTATTTAAGGACTCTGCTGCATTATTTAACGACGTTGTTGCATTATTTAAGGACTCTGCTGCATTATTTAAGGACTTTGCTGCATTATTTAAGGAATTTGTTGCATTATTTAAGGACTCTGCTGCATTATTTAAGGACTTTGCTGCAATATTTAAGGACTCTGCTTCAGTATTTAAGGACTCTGCTGCATTATTTAAGGACGTTGTTGCATTATTTAAGGACTCTGCTGCATTATTTAAGGACTTTACTGCATTATTTAAGGACTCTGCTGCATTATTTAAGGACTTTGCTGAAGCATTTGAGGACTCTGCTGCATTATTAGAGGACTCTGCTGCATTATTTAATGACTTTGTTGGATTTTTTAAGGACTCTGCTGCATTATTTAAGGAATTTGCTGCTATATTAAAGGACTCTGCTTCAGTATTTAAGGACTCTGCTGCGGTATATAAGGACTCTGCTGCATTATTTAAGGACTCTGCTGCATTATTTAAGGACTCTGCTGCATTATTTAAGGACTTTGTTGCATTATTTAAGGACTCTAATGCAATATTTAAGGACTTTGCTGGAATATTTAAGGACTCTGCTGCATTAGTTAAGGACTTTGCAGCATTATTTAAGGACTCTGCTGCATTATTTAACGACTTTACTGCATTATTTAAGGACTTTGTTGCATTATTTAAGGACTCTGCTGCATTAGTTAAGGACTATGCTGCATTATTTAATGACTTTGCTGAAGCATTTGAGGACTCTGCTGCATTATTAGAGGACTCTGCTGCATTATTTAAGGACTTGCTGCATTATTTAATGACTTTGTTGGATTTTTTAAGGTCTCTGCTGCGTTATTTAAGGAATTTGCTGCTATATTAAAGGACTCTGCTTCAGTATTTAAGGACTCTGCTGCGGTATTTAAGGACTCTGCTGCATTATTTAAGGACTTTGCTGCATTATTTAAGGAATATGCTGCATTATTTAATGAATTTGCTGAAGCATTTGAGGACTCTGCTGCATTATTAGAGGACTCTGCTGCATTATTTAAGGACTTGCTGCATTATTTAATGACTTTGTTGGATTTTTTAAGGACTCTGCTGCATTATTTAAGGACATTGTTGCATTATTTAATGACTCTGCTGCATTATTTAAGGACTTTGCAGCAATATTTAAGGACTCTGCTTCAGTATTTAAGGACTCTGCTGCATTATTTGAGGACTCTGCTGCATTATTTAAGGACTTTGCTGTATTATTTAAGGACTTTGTTGCATTATTTAAGTACTCTGCTGCATTATTTAAGGACTTTGTTGCATTATTTAAGGACTCTGATGCATTATTTAAGGACTTTGTTGCATTATTTAATGACTCTGCTGCATTATTTAAGGACTTTGCAGCAATATTTAAGGACTCTGCTTCAGTATTTAAGGACTCTGCTGCATTATTTAAGGACTTTGTTGCATTATTTAAGGACTCTGCTGCATTATTTAAGGACTTTGCTGTATTATTTAAGGACAATGCTGCATTATTTAAGGACTCTGCTGAAGCATTTGAGGACTCTGCTGCATTATTTAAGCCCTTTGCTGCGGTATTTAAGTACTCTGTTGCATTATTTAAGGACTTTGTTGCATTATTTAAGGACTCTGCTGCATTAGTTAAGGACTTTGCTGCATTATTTAAGGACTCTGCTGCATTATTTAACGATGTTGTTGCATTATTTAAGAACTGTTCTGCATTACTTAAGGACTTTGCTGCATTATTTAAGGAATATGCTGCATTATTTAATGAATTTGCTGAAGCATTTGAGGACTCTGCTGCATTATTAGAGGACTCTGCTGCATTATTTAAGGACTTGCTGCATTATTTAATGACTTTGTTGGATTTTTTAAGGACTCTGCTGCATTATTTAAGGACATTGTTGCATTATTTAATGACTCTGCTGCATTATTTAAGGACTTTGCAGCAATATTTAAGGACTCTGCTTCAGTATTTAAGGACTCTGCTGCATTATTTAAGGACTTTGTTGCATTATTTAAGGACTCTGCTGCATTATTTAAGGACTTTGCTGCATTATTTAAGGACACTGCTGCATTATTTAAGGACTCTGCTGAAGCATTTGAGGACTCTGCTGCATTATTTAAGCACTTTGCGGCGGTATTTAAGGACTCTGTTGCATTATTTAAGGACTTTGTTGCATTATTTAAGGACTCTTCTGCATTAGTTAAGGAGTTTGCTGCATTATTTAAGGACTCTGCTGCATTATTTAACGACGTTGTTGCATTATTTAAGAACTGTGCTGCATTATTTAAGGACTTTGCTGCATTATTTAAGGACTATGCTGCAATATTTAATGACTTTGCTGATGCATTTGAGGACTCTGCTGCATTATTAGAGGACTCTGCTGCATTATTTAAGGACTTGCTGCATTATTTAATGACTTTGTTGGATTTTTTAAGGACTCTGCTGCGTTATTTAAGGAATTTGCTGCTATATTAAAGGACTCTGCTTCAGTATTTAAGGACTCTGCTGCGGTATTTAAGGACTCTGCTGCATTATTTAAGGACTCTGCTGCATTATTTAAGGACTTTGCTGCATTATTTAAGGAATCTGCTGCATTATTTAAGGACTTTGTTGCATTATCTAAGGACTCTGCTGCATTATTGAAGGACTTTGCTGCAATATTTAAGGACTCTGCTTCAGTATTTAAGGACTCTGCTGCATTATTTAAGGACTTTGTTGCATTATTTAAGGACTCTGCTGCATTATTTAAGGACTTTGTTGCATTATTTAACGACTCTGCTGCATTATTTAAGGACTTTGCTGCAATATTTAAGGACTCTCCTTCAGTATTTAAGGACTCTGCTGCATTATTTAAGGACTTTGTTGCATTATTTAAGGACTCTGCTGCATTAGTTAAGGAGTTTGCTGCATTATTTAAGGACTCTGCTGCATTATTTAACGACGTTGTTGCATTATTTAAGGACTCTGCTGCATTATTTAAGGACTTTGCTGCATTATTTAAGGAATTTGTTGCATTATTTAAGGACTCTGCTGCATTATTTAAGGATTTTGCTGCAATATTTAAGGACTCTGCTTCAGTATTTAAGGACTCTGCTGCATTATTTAAGGACGTTGTTGCATTATTTAAGGACTCTGCTGCATTATTTAAGGACTTTACTGCATTATTTAAGGACTCTGCTGCATTATTTAAGGACTTTGCTGAAGCATTTGAGGACTCTGCTGCATTATTAGAGGACTCTGCTGCATTATTTAATGACTTTGTTGGATTTTTTAAGGACTCTGCTGCATTATTTAAGGAATTTGCTGCTATATTAAAGGACTCTGCTTCAGTATTTAAGGACTCTGCTGCGGTATATAAGGACTCTGCTGCATTATTTAAGGACTCTGCTGCATTATTTAAGGACTTTGCTGCATTATTTAAGGACTCTGCTGCATTATTTAAGGACTTTGTTGCATTATTTAAGGACTCTAATGCATTATTTAAGGACTTTGCTGGAATATTTAAGGACTCTGCTGCATTAGTTAAGGACTTTGCTGCATTATTTAAGGACTCTGCTGCATTATTTAACGACTTTACTGCATTATTTAAGGACTCTGCTGCATTATTTAAGGACTTTGTTGCATTATTTAAGGACTCTGCTGCATTAGTTAAGGACTATGCTGCATTATTTAATGACTTTGCTGAAGCATTTGAGGACTCTGCTGCATTATTAGAGGACTCTGCTGCATTATTTAAGGACTTGCTGCATTATTTAATGACTTTGTTGGATTTTTTAAGGACTCTGCTGCGTTATTTAAGGAATTTGCTGCTATATTAAAGGACTCTGCTTCAGTATTTAAGGACTCTGCTGCGGTATTTAAGGACTCTGCTGCATTATTTAAGGACTCTGCTGCATTATTTAAGGACTTTGCTGCATTATTTAAGGAATATGCTGCATTATTTAAGTACTTTGTTGCATTATCTAAGGACTCTGCTGCATTATTGAAGGACTTTGCTGCAATATTTAAGGACTCTGCTTCAGTATTTAAGGACTCTGCTGCATTATTTAAGGACTTTGTTGCATTATTTAAGGACTCTGCTGCATTATTTAAGGACTTTGTTGCATTATTTAACGACTCTGCTGCATTATTTAAGGACTTTGCTGCAATATTTAAGGACTCTCCTTCAGTATTTAAGGACTCTGCTGCATTATTTAAGGACTTTGTTGCATTATTTAAGGACTCTGCTGCATTAGTTAAGGAGTTTGCTGCATTATTTAAGGACTCTGCTGCATTATTTAACGACGTTGTTGCATTATTTAAGGACTCTGCTGCATTATTTAAGGACTTTGCTGCATTATTTAAGGAATTTGTTGCATTATTTAAGGACTCTGCTGCATTATTTAAGGACTTTGCTGCAATATTTAAGGACTCTGCTTCAGTATTTAAGGACTCTGCTGCATTATTTAAGGACGTTGTTGCATTATTTAAGGACTCTGCTGCATTATTTAAGGACTTTACTGCATTATTTAAGGACTCTGCTGCATTATTTAAGGACTTTGCTGAAGCATTTGAGGACTCTGCTGCATTATTAGAGGACTCTGCTGCATTATTTAATGACTTTGTTGGATTTTTTAAGGACTCTGCTGCATTATTTAAGGAATTTGCTGCTATATTAAAGGACTCTGCTTCAGTATTTAAGGACTCTGCTGCGGTATATAAGGACTCTGCTGCATTATTTAAGGACTCTGCTGCATTATTTAAGGACTCTGCTGCATTATTTAAGGACTTTGTTGCATTATTTAAGGACTCTAATGCAATATTTAAGGACTTTGCTGGAATATTTAAGGACTCTGCTGCATTAGTTAAGGACTTTGCAGCATTATTTAAGGACTCTGCTGCATTATTTAACGACTTTACTGCATTATTTAAGGACTTTGTTGCATTATTTAAGGACTCTGCTGCATTAGTTAAGGACTATGCTGCATTATTTAATGACTTTGCTGAAGCATTTGAGGACTCTGCTGCATTATTAGAGAACTCTGCTGCATTATTTAAGGACTTGCTGCATTATTTAATGACTTTGTTGGATTTTTTAAGGTCTCTGCTGCGTTATTTAAGGAATTTGCTGCTATATTAAAGGACTCTGCTTCAGTATTTAAGGACTCTGCTGCGGTATTTAAGGACTCTGCTGCATTATTTAAGGACTTTGCTGCATTATTTAAGGAATATGCTGCATTATTTAATGAATTTGCTGAAGCATTTGAGGACTCTGCTGCATTATTAGAGGACTCTGCTGCATTATTTAAGGACTTGCTGCATTATTTAATGACTTTGTTGGATTTTTTAAGGACTCTGCTGCATTATTTAAGGACATTGTTGCATTATTTAATGACTCTGCTGCATTATTTAAGGACTTTGCAGCAATATTTAAGGACTCTGCTTCAGTATTTAAGGACTCTGCTGCATTATTTGAGGACTCTGCTGCATTATTTAAGGACTTTGCTGTATTATTTAAGGACTTTGTTGCATTATTTAAGTACTCTGCTGCATTATTTAAGGACTTTGTTGCATTATTTAAGGACTCTGATGCATTATTTAAGGACTTTGTTGCATTATTTAATGACTCTGCTGCATTATTTAAGGACTTTGCAGCAATATTTAAGGACTCTGCTTCAGTATTTAAGGACTCTGCTGCATTATTTAAGGACTTTGTTGCATTATTTAAGGACTCTGCTGCATTATTTAAGGACTTTGCTGTATTATTTAAGGACAATGCTGCATTATTTAAGGACTCTGCTGAAGCATTTGAGGACTCTGCTGCATTATTTAAGCCCTTTGCTGCGGTATTTAAGTACTCTGTTGCATTATTTAAGGACTTTGTTGCATTATTTAAGGACTCTGCTGCATTAGTTAAGGACTTTGCTGCATTATTTAAGGACTCTGCTGCATTATTTAACGATGTTGTTGCATTATTTAAGAACTGTTCTGCATTACTTAAGGACTTTGCTGCATTATTTAAGGAATATGCTGCATTATTTAATGAATTTGCTGAAGCATTTGAGGACTCTGCTGCATTATTAGAGGACTCTGCTGCATTATTTAAGGACTTGCTGCATTATTTAATGACTTTGTTGGATTTTTTAAGGACTCTGCTGCATTATTTAAGGACATTGTTGCATTATTTAATGACTCTGCTGCATTATTTAAGGACTTTGCAGCAATATTTAAGGACTCTGCTTCAGTATTTAAGGACTCTGCTGCATTATTTAAGGACTTTGTTGCATTATTTAAGGACTCTGCTGCATTATTTAAGGACTTTGCTGCATTATTTAAGGACACTGCTGCATTATTTAAGGACTCTGCTGAAGCATTTGAGGACTCTGCTGCATTATTTAAGCACTTTGCGGCGGTATTTAAGGACTCTGTTGCATTATTTAAGGACTTTGTTGCATTATTTAAGGACTCTTCTGCATTAGTTAAGGAGTTTGCTGCATTATTTAAGGACTCTGCTGCATTATTTAACGACGTTGTTGCATTATTTAAGAACTGTGCTGCATTATTTAAGGACTTTGCTGCATTATTTAAGGACTATGCTGCAATATTTAATGACTTTGCTGATGCATTTGAGGACTCTGCTGCATTATTAGAGGACTCTGCTGCATTATTTAAGGACTTGCTGCATTATTTAATGACTTTGTTGGATTTTTTAAGGACTCTGCTGCGTTATTTAAGGAATTTGCTGCTATATTAAAGGACTCTGCTTCAGTATTTAAGGACTCTGCTGCGGTATTTAAGGACTCTGCTGCATTATTTAAGGACTCTGCTGCATTATTTAAGGACTTTGCTGCATTATTTAAGGAATCTGCTGCATTATTTAAGGACTTTGTTGCATTATCTAAGGACTCTGCTGCATTATTGAAGGACTTTGCTGCAATATTTAAGGACTCTGCTTCAGTATTTAAGGACTCTGCTGCATTATTTAAGGACTTTGTTGCATTATTTAAGGACTCTGCTGCATTATTTAAGGACTTTGTTGCATTATTTAACGACTCTGCTGCATTATTTAAGGACTTTGCTGCAATATTTAAGGACTCTCCTTCAGTATTTAAGGACTCTGCTGCATTATTTAAGGACTTTGTTGCATTATTTAAGGACTCTGCTGCATTAGTTAAGGAGTTTGCTGCATTATTTAAGGACTCTGCTGCATTATTTAACGACGTTGTTGCATTATTTAAGGACTCTGCTGCATTATTTAAGGACTTTGCTGCATTATTTAAGGAATTTGTTGCATTATTTAAGGACTCTGCTGCATTATTTAAGGATTTTGCTGCAATATTTAAGGACTCTGCTTCAGTATTTAAGGACTCTGCTGCATTATTTAAGGACGTTGTTGCATTATTTAAGGACTCTGCTGCATTATTTAAGGACTTTACTGCATTATTTAAGGACTCTGCTGCATTATTTAAGGACTTTGCTGAAGCATTTGAGGACTCTGCTGCATTATTAGAGGACTCTGCTGCATTATTTAATGACTTTGTTGGATTTTTTAAGGACTCTGCTGCATTATTTAAGGAATTTGCTGCTATATTAAAGGACTCTGCTTCAGTATTTAAGGACTCTGCTGCGGTATATAAGGACTCTGCTGCATTATTTAAGGACTCTGCTGCATTATTTAAGGACTTTGCTGCATTATTTAAGGACTCTGCTGCATTATTTAAGGACTTTGTTGCATTATTTAAGGACTCTAATGCATTATTTAAGGACTTTGCTGGAATATTTAAGGACTCTGCTGCATTAGTTAAGGACTTTGCTGCATTATTTAAGGACTCTGCTGCATTATTTAACGACTTTACTGCATTATTTAAGGACTCTGCTGCATTATTTAAGGACTTTGTTGCATTATTTAAGGACTCTGCTGCATTAGTTAAGGACTATGCTGCATTATTTAATGACTTTGCTGAAGCATTTGAGGACTCTGCTGCATTATTAGAGGACTCTGCTGCATTATTTAAGGACTTGCTGCATTATTTAATGACTTTGTTGGATTTTTTAAGGACTCTGCTGCGTTATTTAAGGAATTTGCTGCTATATTAAAGGACTCTGCTTCAGTATTTAAGGACTCTGCTGCGGTATTTAAGGACTCTGCTGCATTATTTAAGGACTCTGCTGCATTATTTAAGGACTTTGCTGCATTATTTAAGGAATATGCTGCATTATTTAAGGACTTTGTTGCATTATCTAAGGACTCTGCTGCATTATTGAAGGACTTTGCTGCAATATTTAAGGACTCTGCTTCAGTATTTAAGGACTCTGCTGCATTATTTAAGGACTTTGTTGCATTATTTAAGGACTCTGCTGCATTATTTAAGGACTTTGTTGCATTATTTAAGGACTCTGCTGCATTATTTAAGGACTTTGCTGCAATATTTAAGGACTCTGCTTCAGTATTTAAGGACTCTGCTGCATTATTTAAGGACTTTGTTGCATTATTTAAGGACTCTGCTGCATTAGTTAAGGAGTTTGCTGCATTATTTAAGGACTCTGCTGCATTATTTAACGACGTTGTTGCATTATTTAAGGACTCTGCTGCATTATTTAAGGACTTTGCTGCATTATTTAAGGAATTTGTTGCATTATTTAAGGACTCTGCTGCATTATTTAAGGACTTTGCTGCAATATTTAAGTACTCTGCTTCAGTATTTAAGGACTCTGCTGCATTATTTAAGGACGTTGTTGCATTATTTAAGGACTCTGCTGCATTATTTAAGGACTTTACTGCATTATTTAAGGACTCTGCTGCATTATTTAAGGACTTTGCTGAAGCATTTGAGGACTCTGCTGCATTATTAGAGGAATCTGCTGCATTATTTAAGGACTTGCTGCATTATTTAATGACTTTGTTGGATTTTTTTATGGACTCTGCTGCATTATTTAAGGAATTTGCTGCTATATTAAAGGACTCTGCTTCAGTATTTAAGGACTCTGCTGCGGTATTTAAGGACTCTGCTGCATTATTTAAGGACTCTGCTGCATTATTTAAGGACTTTGCTGCATTATTTAAGGAATCTGCTGCATTATTTAAGGACTTTGTTGCATTATCTAAGGACTCTGCTGCATTATTGAAGGACTTTGCTGCAATATTTAAGGACTCTGCTTCAGTATTTAAGGACTCTGCTGCATTATTTAAGGACTTTGTTGCATTATTTAAGGACTCTGCTGCATTAGATAAGGACTTTGCTGCATTATTTAAGGACTCTGCTGCATTATTTAAGGACTTTGCTGCAATATTTAAGGACTCTGCTTCAGTATTTAAGGACTCTGCTGCATTATTTAAGGACTTTGTTGCATTATTTAAGGACTCTGCTGCATTATTTAAGGACTTTGCTGCATTATTTAAGGACACTGCTGCATTATTTAAGGACTCTGCTGAAGCATTTGAGGACTCTGCTGCATTATTTAAGCACTTTGCGGCGGTATTTAAGGACTCTGTTGCATTATTTAAGGACTTTGTTGCATTATTTAAGGACTCTTCTGCATTAGTTAAGGAGTTTGCTGCATTATTTAAGGACTCTGCTGCATTATTTAACGACGTTGTTGCATTATTTAAGAACTGTGCTGCATTATTTAAGGACTTTGCTGCATTATTTAAGGACTATGCTGCAATATTTAATGACTTTGCTGATGCATTTGAGGACTCTGCTGCATTATTAGAGGACTCTGCTGCATTATTTAAGGACTTGCTGCATTATTTAATGACTTTGTTGGATTTTTTAAGGACTGTGCTGCGTTATTTAAGGAATTTGCTGCTATATTAAAGGACTCTGCTTCAGTATTTAAGGACTCTGCTGCGGTATTTAAGGACTCTGCTGCATTATTTAAGGACTCTGCTGCATTATTTAAGGACTTTGCTGCATTATTTAAGGAATCTGCTGCATTATTTAAGGACTTTGTTGCATTATCTAAGGACTCTGCTGCATTATTGAAGGACTTTGCTGCAATATTTAAGGACTCTGCTTCAGTATTTAAGGACTCTGCTGCATTATTTAAGGACTTTGTTGCATTATTTAAGGACTCTGCTGCATTATTTAAGGACTTTGTTGCATTATTTAACGACTCTGCTGCATTATTTAAGGACTTTGCTGCAATATTTAAGGACTCTCCTTCAGTATTTAAGGACTCTGCTGCATTATTTAAGGACTTTGTTGCATTATTTAAGGACTCTGCTGCATTAGTTAAGGAGTTTGCTGCATTATTTAAGGACTCTGCTGCATTATTTAACGACGTTGTTGCATTATTTAAGGACTCTGCTGCATTATTTAAGGACTTTGCTGCATTATTTAAGGAATTTGTTGCATTATTTAAGGACTCTGCTGCATTATTTAAGGACTTTGCTGCAATATTTAAGGACTCTGCTTCAGTATTTAAGGACTCTGCTGCATTATTTAAGGACGTTGTTGCATTATTTAAGGACTCTGCTGCATTATTTAAGGACTTTACTGCATTATTTAAGGACTCTGCTGCATTATTTAAGGACTTTGCTGAAGCATTTGAGGACTCTGCTGCATTATTAGAGGACTCTGCTGCATTATTTAATGACTTTGTTGGATTTTTTAAGGACTCTGCTGCATTATTTAAGGAATTTGCTGCTTTATTAAAGGACTCTGCTTCAGTATTTAAGGACTCTGCTGCGGTATATAAGGACTCTGCTGCATTATTTAAGGACTCTGCTGCATTATTTAAGGACTTTGCTGCATTATTTAAGGACTCTGCTGCATTATTTAAGGACTTTGTTGCATTATTTAAGGACTCTAATGCATTATTTAAGGACTTTGCTGGAATATTTAAGGACTCTGCTGCATTAGTTAAGGACTTTGCTGCATTATTTAAGGACTCTGCTGCATTATTTAACGACTTTACTGCATTATTTAAGGACTCTGCTGCATTATTTAAGGACTTTGTTGCATTATTTAAGGACTCTGCTGCATAAGTTAAGGACTATGCTGCATTATTTAATGACTTTGCTGAAGCATTTGAGGACTCTGCTGCATTATTAGAGGACTCTGCTGCATTATTTAAGGACTTGCTGCATTATTTAATGACTTTGTTGGATTTTTTAAGGACTCTGCTGCGTTATTTAAGGAATTTGCTGCTATATTAAAGGACTCTGCTTCAGTATTTAAGGACTCTGCTGCGGTATTTAAGGACTCTGCTGCATTATTTAAGGACTCTGCTGCATTATTTAAGGACTTTGCTGCATTATTTAAGGAATATGCTGCATTATTTAAGGACTTTGTTGCATTATCTAAGGACTCTGCTGCATTATTGAAGGACTTTGCTGCAATATTTAAGGACTCTGCTTCAGTATTTAAGGACTCTGCTGCATTATTTAAGGACTTTGTTGCATTATTTAAGGACTCTGCTGCATTATTTAAGGACTTTGTTGCATTATTTAAGGACTCTGCTGCATTATTTAAGGACTTTGCTGCAATATTTAAGGACTCTGCTTCAGTATTTAAGGACTCTGCTGCATTATTTAAGGACTTTGTTGCATTATTTAAGGACTCTGCTGCATTAGTTAAGGAGTTTGCTGCATTATTTAAGGACTCTGCTGCATTATTTAACGACGTTGTTGCATTATTTAAGGACTCTGCTGCATTATTTAAGGACTTTGCTGCATTATTTAAGGAATTTGTTGCATTATTTAAGGACTCTGCTGCATTATTTAAGGACTTTGCTGCAATATTTAAGTACTCTGCTTCAGTATTTAAGGACTCTGCTGCATTATTTAAGGACGTTGTTGCATTATTTAAGGACTCTGCTGCATTATTTAAGGACTTTACTGCATTATTTAAGGACTCTGCTGCATTATTTAAGGACTTTGCTGAAGCATTTGAGGACTCTGCTGCATTATTAGAGGAATCTGCTGCATTATTTAAGGACTTGCTGCATTATTTAATGACTTTGTTGGATTTTTTTATGGACTCTGCTGCATTATTTAAGGAATTTGCTGCTATATTAAAGGACTCTGCTTCAGTATTTAAGGACTCTGCTGCGGTATTTAAGGACTCTGCTGCATTATTTAAGGACTCTGCTGCATTATTTAAGGACTTTGCTGCATTATTTAAGGAATCTGCTGCATTATTTAAGGACTTTGTTGCATTATCTAAGGACTCTGCTGCATTATTGAAGGACTTTGCTGCAATATTTAAGGACTCTGCTTCAGTATTTAAGGACTCTGCTGCATTATTTAAGGACTTTGTTGCATTATTTAAGGACTCTGCTGCATTAGATAAGGACTTTGCTGCATTATTTAAGGACTCTGCTGCATTATTTAAGGACTTTGCTGCAATATTTAAGGACTCTGCTTCAGTATTTAAGGACTCTGCTGCATTATTTAAGGACTTTGTTGCATTATTTAAGGACTCTGCTGCATTATTTAAGGACTTTGCTGCTTTATTTAAGGACTCTGCTGAAGCATTTGAGGACTCTGCTGCATTATTTAAGCACTTTGCTGCGGTATTTAAGGACTCTGTTGCATTATTTAAGGACTTTGTTGCATTATTTAAGGACTTTGCTGCATTAGTTAAGGACTTTGCTGCATTATTTAAGGACTCTGCTGCATTATTTAACGACGCTGTTGCATTATTTAAGAACTGTGCTGCATTATTTAAGGACTTTGCTGCATTATTTAAGGACTATGCTGCATTATTTAATGACTTTGCTGAAGCATTTGAGGACTCTGCTGCATTATTAGAGGACTCTGCTGCATTATTTAAGGACTTTGTTGCATTATTTAAGGACTCTGCTGCATTAGTTAAGGAGTTTGCTGCATTATTTAAGGACTCTGCTGCATTATTTAACGACGTTGTTGCATTATTTAAGGACTCTGCTGCATTATTTAAGGACTTTGCTGCATTATTTAAGGAATTTGTTGCATTATTTAAGGACTCTGCTGCATTATTTAAGGATTTTGCTGCAATATTTAAGGACTCTGCTTCAGTATTTAAGGACTCTGCTGCATTATTTAAGGACGTTGTTGCATTATTTAAGGACTCTGCTGCATTATTTAAGGACTTTAGTGCATTATTTAAGGACTCTGCTGCATTATTTAAGGACTTTGCTGAAGCATTTGAGGACTCTGCTGCATTATTAGAGGACTCTGCTGCATTATTTAATGACTTTGTTGGATTTTTTAAGGACTCTGCTGCATTATTTAAGGAATTTGCTGCTATATTAAAGGACTCTGCTTCAGTATTTAAGGACTCTGCTGCGGTATATAAGGACTCTGCTGCATTATTTAAGGACTCTGCTGCATTATTTAAGGACTTTGCTGCATTATTTAAGGACTCTGCTGCATTATTTAAGGACTTTGTTGCATTATTTAAGGACTCTAATGCATTATTTAAGGACTTTGCTGGAATATTTAAGGACTCTGCTGCATTAGTTAAGGACTTTGCTGCATTATTTAAGGACTCTGCTGCATTATTTAACGACTTTACTGCATTATTTAAGGACTCTGCTGCATTATTTAAGGACTTTGTTGCATTATTTAAGGACTCTGCTGCATTAGTTAAGGACTATGCTGCATTATTTAATGACTTTGCTGAAGCATTTGAGGACTCTGCTGCATTATTAGAGGACTCTGCTGCATTATTTAAGGACTTGCTGCATTATTTAATGACTTTGTTGGATTTTTTAAGGACTCTGCTGCGTTATTTAAGGAATTTGCTGCTATATTAAAGGACTCTGCTTCAGTATTTAAGGACTCTGCTGCGGTATTTAAGGACTCTGCTGCATTATTTAAGGACTCTGCTGCATTATTTAAGGACTTTGCTGCATTATTTAAGGAATATGCTGCATTATTTAAGGACTTTGTTGCATTATCTAAGGACTCTGCTGCATTATTGAAGGACTTTGCTGCAATATTTAAGGACTCTGCTTCAGTATTTAAGGACTCTGCTGCATTATTTAAGGACTTTGTTGCATTATTTAAGGACTCTGCTGCATTATTTAAGGACTTTGTTGCATTATTTAAGGACTCTGCTGCATTATTTAAGGACTTTGCTGCAATATTTAAGGACTCTGCTTCAGTATTTAAGGACTCTGCTGCATTATTTAAGGACTTTGTTGCATTATTTAAGGACTCTGCTGCATTAGTTAAGGAGTTTGCTGCATTATTTAAGGACTCTGCTGCATTATTTAACGACGTTGTTGCATTATTTAAGGACTCTGCTGCATTATTTAAGGACTTTGCTGCATTATTTAAGGAATTTGTTGCATTATTTAAGGACTCTGCTGCATTATTTAAGGACTTTGCTGCAATATTTAAGTACTCTGCTTCAGTATTTAAGGACTCTGCTGCATTATTTAAGGACGTTGTTGCATTATTTAAGGACTCTGCTGCATTATTTAAGGACTTTACTGCATTATTTAAGGACTCTGCTGCATTATTTAAGGACTTTGCTGAAGCATTTGAGGACTCTGCTGCATTATTAGAGGAATCTGCTGCATTATTTAAGGACTTGCTGCATTATTTAATGACTTTGTTGGATTTTTTTATGGACTCTGCTGCATTATTTAAGGAATTTGCTGCTATATTAAAGGACTCTGCTTCAGTATTTAAGGACTCTGCTGCGGTATTTAAGGACTCTGCTGCATTATTTAAGGACTCTGCTGCATTATTTAAGGACTTTGCTGCATTATTTAAGGAATCTGCTGCATTATTTAAGGACTTTGTTGCATTATCTAAGGACTCTGCTGCATTATTGAAGGACTTTGCTGCAATATTTAAGGACTCTGCTTCAGTATTTAAGGACTCTGCTGCATTATTTAAGGACTTTGTTGCATTATTTAAGGACTCTGCTGCATTAGATAAGGACTTTGCTGCATTATTTAAGGACTCTGCTGCATTATTTAAGGACTTTGCTGCAATATTTAAGGACTCTGCTTCAGTATTTAAGGACTCTGCTGCATTATTTAAGGACTTTGTTGCATTATTTAAGGACTCTGCTGCATTATTTAAGGACTTTGCTGCATTATTTAAGGACACTGCTGCATTATTTAAGGACTCTGCTGAAGCATTTGAGGACTCTGCTGCATTATTTAAGCACTTTGCGGCGGTATTTAAGGACTCTGTTGCATTATTTAAGGACTTTGTTGCATTATTTAAGGACTCTTCTGCATTAGTTAAGGAGTTTGCTGCATTATTTAAGGACTCTGCTGCATTATTTAACGACGTTGTTGCATTATTTAAGAACTGTGCTGCATTATTTAAGGACTTTGCTGCATTATTTAAGGACTATGCTGCAATATTTAATGACTTTGCTGATGCATTTGAGGACTCTGCTGCATTATTAGAGGACTCTGCTGCATTATTTAAGGACTTGCTGCATTATTTAATGACTTTGTTGGATTTTTTAAGGACTGTGCTGCGTTATTTAAGGAATTTGCTGCTATATTAAAGGACTCTGCTTCAGTATTTAAGGACTCTGCTGCGGTATTTAAGGACTCTGCTGCATTATTTAAGGACTCTGCTGCATTATTTAAGGACTTTGCTGCATTATTTAAGGAATCTGCTGCATTATTTAAGGACTTTGTTGCATTATCTAAGGACTCTGCTGCATTATTGAAGGACTTTGCTGCAATATTTAAGGACTCTGCTTCAGTATTTAAGGACTCTGCTGCATTATTTAAGGACTTTGTTGCATTATTTAAGGACTCTGCTGCATTATTTAAGGACTTTGTTGCATTATTTAACGACTCTGCTGCATTATTTAAGGACTTTGCTGCAATATTTAAGGACTCTCCTTCAGTATTTAAGGACTCTGCTGCATTATTTAAGGACTTTGTTGCATTATTTAAGGACTCTGCTGCATTAGTTAAGGAGTTTGCTGCATTATTTAAGGACTCTGCTGCATTATTTAACCACGTTGTTGCATTATTTAAGGACTCTGCTGCATTATTTAAGGACTTTGCTGCATTATTTAAGGAATTTGTTGCATTATTTAAGGACTCTGCTGCATTATTTAAGGACTTTGCTGCAATATTTAAGGACTCTGCTTCAGTATTTAAGGACTCTGCTGCATTATTTAAGGACGTTGTTGCATTATTTAAGGACTCTGCTGCATTATTTAAGGACTTTACTGCATTATTTAAGGACTCTGCTGCATTATTTAAGGACTTTGCTGAAGCATTTGAGGACTCTGCTGCATTATTAGAGGACTCTGCTGCATTATTTAATGACTTTGTTGGATTTTTTAAGGACTCTGCTGCATTATTTAAGGAATTTGCTGCTATATTAAAGGACTCTGCTTCAGTATTTAAGGACTCTGCTGCGGTATATAAGGACTCTGCTGCATTATTTAAGGACTCTGCTGCATTATTTAAGGACTTTGCTGCATTATTTAAGGACTCTGCTGCATTATTTAAGGACTTTGTTGCATTATTTAAGGACTCTAATGCATTATTTAAGGACTTTGCTGGAATATTTAAGGACTCTGCTGCATTAGTTAAGGACTTTGCTGCATTATTTAAGGACTCTGCTGCATTATTTAACGACTTTACTGCATTATTTAAGGACTCTGCTGCATTATTTAAGGACTTTGTTGCATTATTTAAGGACTCTGCTGCATAAGTTAAGGACTATGCTGCATTATTTAATGACTTTGCTGAAGCATTTGAGGACTCTGCTGCATTATTAGAGGACTCTGCTGCATTATTTAAGGACTTGCTGCATTATTTAATGACTTTGTTGGATTTTTTAAGGACTCTGCTGCGTTATTTAAGGAATTTGCTGCTATATTAAAGGACTCTGCTTCAGTATTTAAGGACTCTGCTGCGGTATTTAAGGACTCTGCTGCATTATTTAAGGACTCTGCTGCATTATTTAAGGACTTTGCTGCATTATTTAAGGAATATGCTGCATTATTTAAGGACTTTGTTGCATTATCTAAGGACTCTGCTGCATTATTGAAGGACTTTGCTGCAATATTTAAGGACTCTGCTTCAGTATTTAAGGACTCTGCTGCATTATTTAAGGACTTTGTTGCATTATTTAAGGACTCTGCTGCATTATTTAAGGACTTTGTTGCATTATTTAAGGACTCTGCTGCATTATTTAAGGACTTTGCTGCAATATTTAAGGACTCTGCTTCAGTATTTAAGGACTCTGCTGCATTATTTAAGGACTTTGTTGCATTATTTAAGGACTCTGCTGCATTAGTTAAGGAGTTTGCTGCATTATTTAAGGACTCTGCTGCATTATTTAACGACGTTGTTGCATTATTTAAGGACTCTGCTGCATTATTTAAGGACTTTGCTGCATTATTTAAGGAATTTGTTGCATTATTTAAGGACTCTGCTGCATTATTTAAGGACTTTGCTGCAATATTTAAGTACTCTGCTTCAGTATTTAAGGACTCTGCTGCATTATTTAAGGACGTTGTTGCATTATTTAAGGACTCTGCTGCATTATTTAAGGACTTTACTGCATTATTTAAGGACTCTGCTGCATTATTTAAGGACTTTGCTGAAGCATTTGAGGACTCTGCTGCATTATTAGAGGAATCTGCTGCATTATTTAAGGACTTGCTGCATTATTTAATGACTTTGTTGGATTTTTTTATGGACTCTGCTGCATTATTTAAGGAATTTGCTGCTATATTAAAGGACTCTGCTTCAGTATTTAAGGACTCTGCTGCGGTATTTAAGGACTCTGCTGCATTATTTAAGGACTCTGCTGCATTATTTAAGGACTTTGCTGCATTATTTAAGGAATCTGCTGCATTATTTAAGGACTTTGTTGCATTATCTAAGGACTCTGCTGCATTATTGAAGGACTTTGCTGCAATATTTAAGGACTCTGCTTCAGTATTTAAGGACTCTGCTGCATTATTTAAGGACTTTGTTGCATTATTTAAGGACTCTGCTGCATTAGATAAGGACTTTGCTGCATTATTTAAGGACTCTGCTGCATTATTTAAGGACTTTGCTGCAATATTTAAGGACTCTGCTTCAGTATTTAAGGACTCTGCTGCATTATTTAAGGACTTTGTTGCATTATTTAAGGACTCTGCTGCATTATTTAAGGACTTTGCTGCTTTATTTAAGGACTCTGCTGAAGCATTTGAGGACTCTGCTGCATTATTTAAGCACTTTGCTGCGGTATTTAAGGACTCTGTTGCATTATTTAAGGACTTTGTTGCATTATTTAAGGACTTTGCTGCATTAGTTAAGGACTTTGCTGCATTATTTAAGGACTCTGCTGCATTATTTAACGACGCTGTTGCATTATTTAAGAACTGTGCTGCATTATTTAAGGACTTTGCTGCATTATTTAAGGACTATGCTGCATTATTTAATGACTTTGCTGAAGCATTTGAGGACTCTGCTGCATTATTAGAGGACTCTGCTGCATTATTTAATGACTTTTTTGGATTTTTTAAGGACTCTGCTGCATTATTTAAGGAATTTGCTGCTATATTAAAGGACTCTGCTTCAGTATTTAAGGACTCTGCTGCGGTATTTAAGGACTCTGCTGCATTATTTAAGGACTCTGCTGCATTATTTAAGGACTTTGCTGCATTATTTAAGGACTCTGCTGCATTATTTAAGGACTTTGCTGCAATATTTAAGGACTCTGCTTCAGTATTTAAGGACTCTGCTGCATTATTTAAGGACGTTGTTGCATTATTTAAGGACTCTGCTGCATTATTTAAGGACTTTACTGCATTATTTAAGGACTCTGCTGCATTATTTAAGGACTTTGTTGCATTATTTCAGGAATCTGATGCATTATTTAAGGAATTTGCTGAATTATTTAAGGACTCTGCTTTCTTATTTAATGACTCTGCTGAAGCATTTGAGGACTCTGCTGCATTATTTGAGGACTCTGTTGCATTATTTAAGGACTTTGCTGCTTTATTTAAGGACTTTGTTGCATTATTTAAGGACTCTGCTGCATTATTTAAGGACTTTGCTGCAATATTTAAGGACTCTGCTTCAGTATTTAAGGACTCTGCTGCATTATTTAAGGACTTTGCTGTATTATTTAAGGACTTTGTTGCATTATTTAAGTACTCTGCTGCATTATTTAAGGACTTTGTTGCATTATTTAAGGACTCTGATGCATTATTTAAGGACTTTGTTGCATTATTTAATGACTCTGCTGCATTATTTAAGGACTTTGCAGCAATATTTAAGGACTCTGCTTCAGTATTTAAGGACTCTGCTGCATTATTTAAGGACTTTGTTGCATTATTTAAGGACTCTGCTGCATTATTTAAGGACTTTGCTGTATTATTTAAGGACAATGCTGCATTATTTAAGGACTCTGCTGAAGCATTTGAGGACTCTGCTGCATTATTTAAGCCCTTTGCTGCGGTATTTAAGGACTCTGTTGCATTATTTAAGGACTTTGTTGCATTATTTAAGGACTCTGCTGCATTAGTTAAGGACTTTGCTGCATTATTTAAGGACTCTGCTGCATTATTTAACGATGTTGTTGCATTATTTAAGAACTGTTCTGCATTACTTAAGGACTTTGCTGCATTATTTAAGGAATATGCTGCATTATTTAATGAATTTGCTGAAGCATTTGAGGACTCTGCTGCATTATTAGAGGACTCTGCTGCATTATTTAAGGACTTGCTGCATTATTTAATGACTTTGTTGGATTTTTTAAGGACTCTGCTGCATTATTTAAGGACATTGTTGCATTATTTAATGACTCTGCTGCATTATTTAAGGACTTTGCAGCAATATTTAAGGACTCTGCTTCAGTTTTTAAGGACTCTGCTGCATTATTTGAGGACTCTGTTGCATTATTTAAGGACTTTGCTGCTTTATTTAAGGACTTTGTTGCATTATTTAAGGACTCTGCTGCATTATTTAAGGACTTTGCTGCAATATTTAAGGACTCTGCTTCAGTATTTAAGGACTCTGCTGCATTATTTAAGGACTTTGCTGTATTATTTAAGGACTTTGTTGCATTATTTAAGTACTCTGCTGCATTATTTAAGGACTTTGTTGCATTATTTAAGGACTCTGATGCATTATTTAAGGACTTTGTTGCATTATTTAATGACTCTGCTGCATTATTTAAGGACTTTGCAGCAATATTTAAGGACTCTGCTTCAGTATTTAAGGACTCTGCTGCATTATTTAAGGACTTTGTTGCATTATTTAAGGACTCTGCTGCATTATTTAAGGACTTTGCTGTATTATTTAAGGACAATGCTGCATTATTTAAGGACTCTGCTGAAGCATTTGAGGACTCTGCTGCATTATTTAAGCCCTTTGCTGCGGTATTTAAGGACTCTGTTGCATTATTTAAGGACTTTGTTGCATTATTTAAGGACTCTGCTGCATTAGTTAAGGACTTTGCTGCATTATTTAAGGACTCTGCTGCATTATTTAACGATGTTGTTGCATTATTTAAGAACTGTTCTGCATTACTTAAGGACTTTGCTGCATTATTTAAGGAATATGCTGCATTATTTAATGAATTTGCTGAAGCATTTGAGGACTCTGCTGCATTATTAGAGGACTCTGCTGCATTATTTAAGGACTTGCTGCATTATTTAATGACTTTGTTGGATTTTTTAAGGACTCTGCTGCATTATTTAAGGACATTGTTGCATTATTTAATGACTCTGCTGCATTATTTAAGGACTTTGCAGCAATATTTAAGGACTCTGCTTCAGTATTTAAGGACTCTGCTGCATTATTTAAGGACTTTGTTGCATTATTTAAGGACTCTGCTGCATTATTTAAGGACTTTGCTGCATTATTTAAGGACACTGCTGCATTATTTAAGGACTCTGCTGAAGCATTTGAGGACTCTGCTGCATTATTTAAGCACTTTGCGGCGGTATTTAAGGACTCTGTTGCATTATTTAAGGACTTTGTTGCATTATTTAAGGACTCTTCTGCATTAGTTAAGGAGTTTGCTGCATTATTTAAGGACTCTGCTGCATTATTTAACGACGTTGTTGCATTATTTAAGGACTCTGCTGCATTATTTAAGGACTTTGCTGCATTATTTAAGGAATTTGTTGCATTATTTAAGGACTCTGCTGCATTATTTAAGGACTTTGCTGCAATATTTAAGTACTCTGCTTCAGTATTTAAGGACTCTGCTGCATTATTTAAGGACGTTGTTGCATTATTTAAGGACTCTGCTGCATTATTTAAGGACTTTACTGCATTATTTAAGGACTCTGCTGCATTATTTAAGGACTTTGCTGAAGCATTTGAGGACTCTGCTGCATTATTAGAGGAATCTGCTGCATTATTTAAGGACTTGCTGCATTATTTAATGACTTTGTTGGATTTTTTTATGGACTCTGCTGCATTATTTAAGGAATTTGCTGCTATATTAAAGGACTCTGCTTCAGTATTTAAGGACTCTGCTGCGGTATTTAAGGACTCTGCTGCATTATTTAAGGACTCTGCTGCATTATTTAAGGACTTTGCTGCATTATTTAAGGAATCTGCTGCATTATTTAAGGACTTTGTTGCATTATCTAAGGACTCTGCTGCATTATTGAAGGACTTTGCTGCAATATTTAAGGACTCTGCTTCAGTATTTAAGGACTCTGCTGCATTATTTAAGGACTTTGTTGCATTATTTAAGGACTCTGCTGCATTAGATAAGGACTTTGCTGCATTATTTAAGGACTCTGCTGCATTATTTAAGGACTTTGCTGCAATATTTAAGGACTCTGCTTCAGTATTTAAGGACTCTGCTGCATTATTTAAGGACTTTGTTGCATTATTTAAGGACTCTGCTGCATTATTTAAGGACTTTGCTGCATTATTTAAGGACTCTGCTGAAGCATTTGAGGACTCTGCTGCATTATTTAAGCACTTTGCTGCGGTATTTAAGGACTCTGTTGCATTATTTAAGGACTTTGTTGCATTATTTAAGGACTTTGCTGCATTAGTTAAGGACTTTGCTGCATTATTTAAGGACTCTGCTGCATTATTTAACGACGCTGTTGCATTATTTAAGAACTGTGCTGCATTATTTAAGGACTTTGCTGCATTATTTAAGGACTATGCTGCATTATTTAATGACTTTGCTGAAGCATTTGAGGACTCTGCTGCATTATTAGAGGACTCTGCTGCATTATTTAATGACTTTTTTGGATTTTTTAAGGACTCTGCTGCATTATTTAAGGAATTTGCTGCTATATTAAAGGACTCTGCTTCAGTATTTAAGGACTCTGCTGCGGTATTTAAGGACTCTGCTGCATTATTTAAGGACTCTGCTGCATTATTTAAGGACTTTGCTGCATTATTTAAGGACTCTGCTGCATTATTTAAGGACTTTGCTGCAATATTTAAGGACTCTGCTTCAGTATTTAAGGACTCTGCTGCATTATTTAAGGACGTTGTTGCATTATTTAAGGACTCTGCTGCATTATTTAAGGACTTTACTGCATTATTTAAGGACTCTGCTGCATTATTTAAGGACTTTGTTGCATTATTTCAGGAATCTGATGCATTATTTAAGGAATTTGCTGAATTATTTAAGGACTCTGCTTTCTTATTTAATGACTCTGCTGAAGCATTTGAGGACTCTGCTGCATTATTTGAGGACTCTGTTGCATTATTTAAGGACTTTGCTGCTTTATTTAAGGACTTTGTTGCATTATTTAAGGACTCTGCTGCATTATTTAAGGACTTTGCTGCAATATTTAAGGACTCTGCTTCAGTATTTAAGGACTCTGCTGCATTATTTAAGGACTTTGCTGTATTATTTAAGGACTTTGTTGCATTATTTAAGTACTCTGCTGCATTATTTAAGGACTTTGTTGCATTATTTAAGGACTCTGATGCATTATTTAAGGACTTTGTTGCATTATTTAATGACTCTGCTGCATTATTTAAGGACTTTGCAGCAATATTTAAGGACTCTGCTTCAGTATTTAAGGACTCTGCTGCATTATTTAAGGACTTTGTTGCATTATTTAAGGACTCTGCTGCATTATTTAAGGACTTTGCTGTATTATTTAAGGACAATGCTGCATTATTTAAGGACTCTGCTGAAGCATTTGAGGACTCTGCTGCATTATTTAAGCCCTTTGCTGCGGTATTTAAGGACTCTGTTGCATTATTTAAGGACTTTGTTGCATTATTTAAGGACTCTGCTGCATTAGTTAAGGACTTTGCTGCATTATTTAAGGACTCTGCTGCATTATTTAACGATGTTGTTGCATTATTTAAGAACTGTTCTGCATTACTTAAGGACTTTGCTGCATTATTTAAGGAATATGCTGCATTATTTAATGAATTTGCTGAAGCATTTGAGGACTCTGCTGCATTATTAGAGGACTCTGCTGCATTATTTAAGGACTTGCTGCATTATTTAATGACTTTGTTGGATTTTTTAAGGACTCTGCTGCATTATTTAAGGACATTGTTGCATTATTTAATGACTCTGCTGCATTATTTAAGGACTTTGCAGCAATATTTAAGGACTCTGCTTCAGTATTTAAGGACTCTGCTGCATTATTTGAGGACTCTGTTGCATTATTTAAGGACTTTGCTGCTTTATTTAAGGACTTTGTTGCATTATTTAAGGACTCTGCTGCATTATTTAAGGACTTTGCTGCAATATTTAAGGACTCTGCTTCAGTATTTAAGGACTCTGCTGCATTATTTAAGGACTTTGCTGTATTATTTAAGGACTTTGTTGCATTATTTAAGTACTCTGCTGCATTATTTAAGGACTTTGTTGCATTATTTAAGGACTCTGATGCATTATTTAAGGACTTTGTTGCATTATTTAATGACTCTGCTGCATTATTTAAGGACTTTGCAGCAATATTTAAGGACTCTGCTTCAGTATTTAAGGACTCTGCTGCATTATTTAAGGACTTTGTTGCATTATTTAAGGACTCTGCTGCATTATTTAAGGACTTTGCTGTATTATTTAAGGACAATGCTGCATTATTTAAGGACTCTGCTGAAGCATTTGAGGACTCTGCTGCATTATTTAAGCCCTTTGCTGCGGTATTTAAGGACTCTGTTGCATTATTTAAGGACTTTGTTGCATTATTTAAGGACTCTGCTGCATTAGTTAAGGACTTTGCTGCATTATTTAAGGACTCTGCTGCATTATTTAACGATGTTGTTGCATTATTTAAGAACTGTTCTGCATTACTTAAGGACTTTGCTGCATTATTTAAGGAATATGCTGCATTATTTAATGAATTTGCTGAAGCATTTGAGGACTCTGCTGCATTATTAGAGGACTCTGCTGCATTATTTAAGGACTTGCTGCATTATTTAATGACTTTGTTGGATTTTTTAAGGACTCTGCTGCATTATTTAAGGACATTGTTGCATTATTTAATGACTCTGCTGCATTATTTAAGGACTTTGCAGCAATATTTAAGGACTCTGCTTCAGTATTTAAGGACTCTGCTGCATTATTTAAGGACTTTGTTGCATTATTTAAGGACTCTGCTGCATTATTTAAGGACTTTGCTGCATTATTTAAGGACACTGCTGCATTATTTAAGGACTCTGCTGAAGCATTTGAGGACTCTGCTGCATTATTTAAGCACTTTGCGGCGGTATTTAAGGACTCTGTTGCATTATTTAAGGACTTTGTTGCATTATTTAAGGACTCTTCTGCATTAGTTAAGGAGTTTGCTGCATTATTTAAGGACTCTGCTGCATTATTTAACGACGTTGTTGCATTATTTAAGAACTGTGCTGCATTATTTAAGGACTTTGCTGCATTATTTAAGGACTATGCTGCATTATTTAATGACTTTGCTGATGCATTTGAGGACTCTGCTGCATTATTAGAGGACTCTGCTGCATTATTTAAGGACTTGCTGCATTATTTAATGACTTTGTTGGATTTCTTAAGGACTCTGCTGCATTATTTAAGGAATTTGCTGCTATATTAAAGGACTCTGCTTCAGTATTTAAGGACTCTGCTGCGGTATTTAAGGACCCTGCTGCATTATTTTAGGACTCTGCTGCATTATTTAAGGACTTTGCTGCATTATTTAAGGAATCTGCTGCATTATTTAAGGACTTTGTTGCATTATCTAAGGACTCTGCTGCAATATTGAAGGACTTTGCTGCATTATTTAAGGACTCTGCTGCATTATTTAAGGACTTTGCTGCAATATTTAAGGACTCTGCTTCAGTATTTAAGGACTCTGCTGAAGCATTTGAGGACTCTGCTGCATTATTTAATGACTTTGCTGAAGCATTTGAGGACTCTGCTGCATTATTAGAGGACTCTGCTGCATTATTTAATGACTTTGTTGGATTTTTTAAGAACTCTGCTGCATTATTTAAGGAATTTGCTGCTATATTAAAGGACTCTGCTTCAGTATTTAAGGACTCTGCTGCGGTATTTAAGGACTCTGCTGCATTATTTAAGGACTCTGCTGCATTATTTAAGGACTTTGCTGCATTATTTAAGGAATTTGTTGCATTATTTAAGGACTCTGCTGCATTATTTAAGGACTTTGCTGCAATATTTAAGGACTCTGCTTCAGTATTTAAGGACTCTGCTGCATTATTTAAGGACATTGTTGCATTATTTAAGGACTCTGCTGCATTATTTAAGGACTTTACTGCATTATTTAAGGACTCTGCTGCATTATTTAAGGACTTTGTTGCATTATTTAAGGACTCTGCTGCATTAGTTAAGGACTTTGCTGCATTATTTAAGGACTCTGCTGCATTATTTAACGACGTTGTTGCATTATTTAAGAACTGTGCTGCATTATTTAAGGACTTTGCTGCATTATTTAAGGACTATGCTGCATTATTTAATGACTTTGCTGAAGCATTTGAGGACTCTGCTGCATTATTAGAGGACTCTGCTGCATTATTTAAGGACTTGCTGCATTATTTAATGACTTTGTTGGATTTTTTAAGGACTCTGCTGCATTATTTAAGGAATTTGCTGCTATATTAAAGGACTCTGCTTCAGTATTTAAGGACTCTGCTGCGGTATTTAAGGACTCTGCTGCATTATTTAAGGACTCTGCTGCATTATTTAAGGACTTTGCTGCATTATTTAAGGAATCTGCTGCATTATTTAAGGACTTTGTTGCATTATCTAAGGACTCTGCTGCATTATTTAAGGACTTTGCTGCAATATTTAAGGACTCTGCTTCAGTATTTAAGGACTCTGCTGCATTATTTAAGGACTTTGTTGCATTATTTAAGGACTCTGCTGCATTATTTAAGGACTTTGCTGCATTATTTATGGACTCTGCTGCATTATTTAAGGACTTTGCTGCAATATTTAAGGACTCTGCTTCAGTATTTAAGGACTCTGCTGCATTATTTAAGGACTTTGTTGCATTATTTAAGGACTCTGCTGCATTATTTAAGGACTTTGCTGCATTATTTAAGGACTCTGCTGCATTATTTAAGGACTCTGCTGAAGCATTTGAGGACTCTGCTGCATTATTTAATCACTTTGCTGCGGTATTTAAGGACTCTGTTGCATTAGTTAAGGACTTTGTTGCATTATTTAAGGACTCTGCTGCATTAGCTAAGGACTTTGCTGCATTATTTAAGGACTCTGCTGCATTATTTAATGACGTTGTTGCATTATTTAAGAACTGTGCTGCATTATTTAAGGACTTTGCTGCATTATTTAAGGACTATGCTGCATTATTTAATGACTTTGCTGAAGCATTTGAGGACTCTGCTGCATTATTAGAGGACTCTGCTGCATTATTTAATGACTTTGTTGGATTTTTTAAGGACTCTGCTGCATTATTTAAGGAATTTGCTGCTATATTAAAGGACTCTGCTTCAGTATTTAAGGACTCTGCTGCGGTATATAAGGACTCTGCTGCATTATTTAAGGACTCTGCTGCATTATTTAAGGACTTTGCTGCATTATTTAAGGACTCTGCTGCATTATTTAAGGACTTTGTTGCATTATTTAAGGACTCTAATGCATTATTTAAGGACTTTGCTGGAATATTTAAGGACTCTGCTGCATTAGTTAAGGACTTTGCTGCATTATTTAAGGACTCTGCTGCATTATTTAATGACTTTACTGCATTATTTAAGGACTCTGCTGCATTATTTAAGGACTTTGTTGCATTATTTAAGGACTCTGCTGCATTAGTTAAGGACTATGCTGCATTATTTAATGACTTTGCTGAAGCATTTGAGGACTCTGCTGCATTATTAGAGGACTCTGCTGCATTATTTAAGGACTTGCTGCATTATTTAATGACTTTGTTGGATTTTTTAAGGACTCTGCTGCGTTATTTAAGGAATTTGCTGCTATATTAAAGGACTCTGCTTCAGTATTTAAGGACTATGCTGCGGTATTTAAGGACTCTGCTGCATTATTTAAGGACTCTGCTGCATTATTTAAGGACTTTGCTGCATTATTTAAGGAATCTGCTGCATTATTTAAGGACTTTGTTGCATTATCTAAGGACTCTGCTGCATTATTGAAGGACTTTGCTGCAATATTTAAGAACTCTGCTTCAGTATTTAAGGACTCTGCTGCATTATTTAAGGACTTTGTTGCATTATTTAAGGACTCTGCTGCATTATTTAAGGACTTTGTTGCATTATTTAAGGACTATGCTGCATTATTTAATGACTTTGCTGAAGCATTTGAGGACTCTGCTGCATTATTAGAGGACTCTGCTGCATTATTTAAGGACTTGCTGCATTATTTAATGACTTTGTGGGATTTCTTAAGGACTCTGCTGCATTATTTAAGGAATTTGCTGCTATATTAAAGGACTCTGCTTCAGTATTTAAGGACTCTGCTGCGGTATTTAAGGACCCTGCTGCATTATTTTAGGACTCTGCTGCATTATTTAAGGACTTTGCTGCATTATTTAAGGAATCTGCTGCATTATTTAAGGACTTTGTTGCATTATCTAAGGACTCTGCTGCAATATTGAAGGACTTTGCTGCATTATTTAAGGACTCTGCTGCATTATTTAAGGACTTTGCTGCAATATTTAAGGACTCTGCTTCAGTATTTAAGGACTCTGCTGAAGCATTTGAGGACTCTGCTGCATTATTTAATGACTTTGCTGAAGCATTTGAGGACTCTGCTGCATTATTAGAGGACTCTGCTGCATTATTTAATGACTTTGTTGGATTTTTTAAGGACTCTGCTGCATTATTTAAGGAATTTGCTGCTATATTAAAGGACTCTGCTTCAGTATTTAAGGACTCTGCTGCATTATTTAAGGACTCTGCTGCATTATTTAAGGACTTTGCTGCATTATTTAAGGAATTTGTTGCATTATTTAAGGACTCTTCTGCATTATTTAAGGACTTTGCTGCAATATTTAAGGACTCTGCTTCAGTATTTAAGGACTCTGCTGCATTATTTAAGGACGTTGTTGCATTATTTAAGGACTCTGCTGCATTATTTAAGGACTTTACTGCATTATTTAAGGACTCTGCTGCATTATTTAAGGACTTTGTTGCATTATTTAAGGACTCTGCTGCATTAGTTAAGGACTTTGCTGCATTATTTAAGGACTCTGCTGCATTATTTAACGACGTTGTTGCATTATTTAAGAACTGTGCTGCATTATTTAAGGACTTTGCTGCATTATTTAAGGACTATGCTGCATTATTTAATGACTTTGCTGAAGCATTTGAGGACTCTGCTGCATTATTAGAGGACTCTGCTGCATTATTTAAGGACTTGCTGCATTATTTAATGACTTTGTTGGATTTTTTAAGGACTCTGCTGCATTATTTAAGGAATTTGCTGCTATATTAAAGGACTCTGCTTCAGTATTTAAGGACTCTGCTGCGGTATTTAAGGACTCTGATGCATTATTTAAGGACTCTGCTGCATTATTTAAGGACTTTGCTGCATTATTTAAGGAATCTGCTGCATTATTTAAGGACTTTGTTGCATTATCTAAGGACTCTGCTGCATTATTGAAGGACTTTGCTGCAATATTTAAGGACTCTGCTTCAGTATTTAAGGACTCTGCTGCATTATTTAAGGACTTTGTTGCATTATTTAAGGACTCTGCTGCATTATTTAAGGACTTTGCTGCATTATTTATGGACTCTGCTGCATTATTTAAGGACTTTTCTGCAATATTTAAGGACTCTGCTTCAGTATTTAAGGACTCTGCTGCATTATTTAAGGACTTTGTTGCATTATTTAAGGACTCTGCTGCATTATTTAAGGACTTTGTTGCATTATTTAAGGACTCTGCTGCATTATTTAAGGACTTTGCTGCAATATTTAAGGACTCTGCTTCAGTATTTAAGGACTCTGCTGCATTATTTAAGGACTTTGTTGCATTATTTAAGGACTCTGCTGCATTATTTAAGGACTTTGCTGCATTATTTAAGGACTCTGCTGCATTTTTTAAGGACTCTGCTGAAGCATTTGAGGACTCTGCTGCATTATTTAAGCACTTTGCTGCGGTATTTAAGGACTCTGTTGCATTATTTAAGGACTTTGTTGCATTATTTAAGGACTCTGCTGCATTAGTTAAGGACTTTGCTGCATTATTTAAGGACTCTGCTGCATTATTTACCGACGTTGTTGCATTATTTAAGAACTGTGCTGCTTTATTTAAGGACTTTGCATTATTTAAGGACTATGCTGCATTATTTAATGACTTTGCTGAAGCATTTGAGGACTCTGCTGCATTATTAGAGGACTCTGCTGCATTATTTAATGACTTTACTGCATTATTTAAGGACTCTGCTGCATTATTTAAGGACTTTGTTGCATTATTTAAGGACTCTGCTGCATTAGTTAAGGACTATGCTGCATTATTTAATGACTTTGCTGAAGCATTTGAGGACTCTGCTGCATTATTAGAGGACTCTGCTGCATTATTTAAGGACTTGCTGCATTATTTAATGACTTTGTTGGATTTTTTAAGGACTCTGCTGCGTTATTTAAGGAATTTGCTGCTATATTAAAGGACTCTGCTTCAGTATTTAAGGACTATGCTGCGGTATTTAAGGACTCTGCTGCATTATTTAAGGACTCTGCTGCATTATTTAAGGACTTTGCTGCATTATTTAAGGAATCTGCTGCATTATTTAAGGACTTTGTTGCATTATCTAAGGACTCTGCTGCATTATTGAAGGACTTTGCTGCAATATTTAAGAACTCTGCTTCAGTATTTAAGGACTCTGCTGCATTATTTAAGGACTTTGTTGCATTATTTAAGGACTCTGCTGCATTATTTAAGGACTTTGTTGCATTATTTAAGGACTATGCTGCATTATTTAATGACTTTGCTGAAGCATTTGAGGACTCTGCTGCATTATTAGAGGACTCTGCTGCATTATTTAAGGACTTGCTGCATTATTTAATGACTTTGTGGGATTTCTTAAGGACTCTGCTGCATTATTTAAGGAATTTGCTGCTATATTAAAGGACTCTGCTTCAGTATTTAAGGACTCTGCTGCGGTATTTAAGGACCCTGCTGCATTATTTTAGGACTCTGCTGCATTATTTAAGGACTTTGCTGCATTATTTAAGGAATCTGCTGCATTATTTAAGGACTTTGTTGCATTATCTAAGGACTCTGCTGCAATATTGAAGGACTTTGCTGCATTATTTAAGGACTCTGCTGCATTATTTAAGGACTTTGCTGCAATATTTAAGGACTCTGCTTCAGTATTTAAGGACTCTGCTGAAGCATTTGAGGACTCTGCTGCATTATTTAATGACTTTGCTGAAGCATTTGAGGACTCTGCTGCATTATTAGAGGACTCTGCTGCATTATTTAATGACTTTGTTGGATTTTTTAAGGACTCTGCTGCATTATTTAAGGAATTTGCTGCTATATTAAAGGACTCTGCTTCAGTATTTAAGGACTCTGCTGCATTATTTAAGGACTCTGCTGCATTATTTAAGGACTTTGCTGCATTATTTAAGGAATTTGTTGCATTATTTAAGGACTCTTCTGCATTATTTAAGGACTTTGCTGCAATATTTAAGGACTCTGCTTCAGTATTTAAGGACTCTGCTGCATTATTTAAGGACGTTGTTGCATTATTTAAGGACTCTGCTGCATTATTTAAGGACTTTACTGCATTATTTAAGGACTCTGCTGCATTATTTAAGGACTTTGTTGCATTATTTAAGGACTCTGCTGCATTAGTTAAGGACTTTGCTGCATTATTTAAGGACTCTGCTGCATTATTTAACGACGTTGTTGCATTATTTAAGAACTGTGCTGCATTATTTAAGGACTTTGCTGCATTATTTAAGGACTATGCTGCATTATTTAATGACTTTGCTGAAGCATTTGAGGACTCTGCTGCATTATTAGAGGACTCTGCTGCATTATTTAAGGACTTGCTGCATTATTTAATGACTTTGTTGGATTTTTTAAGGACTCTGCTGCATTATTTAAGGAATTTGCTGCTATATTAAAGGACTCTGCTTCAGTATTTAAGGACTCTGCTGCGGTATTTAAGGACTCTGATGCATTATTTAAGGACTCTGCTGCATTATTTAAGGACTTTGCTGCATTATTTAAGGAATCTGCTGCATTATTTAAGGACTTTGTTGCATTATCTAAGGACTCTGCTGCATTATTGAAGGACTTTGCTGCAATATTTAAGGACTCTGCTTCAGTATTTAAGGACTCTGCTGCATTATTTAAGGACTTTGTTGCATTATTTAAGGACTCTGCTGCATTATTTAAGGACTTTGCTGCATTATTTATGGACTCTGCTGCATTATTTAAGGACTTTTCTGCAATATTTAAGGACTCTGCTTCAGTATTTAAGGACTCTGCTGCATTATTTAAGGACTTTGTTGCATTATTTAAGGACTCTGCTGCATTATTTAAGGACTTTGTTGCATTATTTAAGGACTCTGCTGCATTATTTAAGGACTTTGCTGCAATATTTAAGGACTCTGCTTCAGTATTTAAGGACTCTGCTGCATTATTTAAGGACTTTGTTGCATTATTTAAGGACTCTGCTGCATTATTTAAGGACTTTGCTGCATTATTTAAGGACTCTGCTGCATTTTTTAAGGACTCTGCTGAAGCATTTGAGGACTCTGCTGCATTATTTAAGCACTTTGCTGCGGTATTTAAGGACTCTGTTGCATTATTTAAGGACTTTGTTGCATTATTTAAGGACTCTGCTGCATTAGTTAAGGACTTTGCTGCATTATTTAAGGACTCTGCTGCATTATTTACCGACGTTGTTGCATTATTTAAGAACTGTGCTGCTTTATTTAAGGACTTTGCATTATTTAAGGACTATGCTGCATTATTTAATGACTTTGCTGAAGCATTTGAGGACTCTGCTGCATTATTAGAGGACTCTGCTGCATTATTTAATGACTTTGTTGGATTTTTTAAGGACTCTGCTGCATTATTTAAGGAATTTGCTGCTATATTAAAGGACTCTGCTTCAGTATTTAAGGACTCTGCTGCGGTATTTAAGGACTCTGCTGCATTATTTAAGGACTCTGCTGCATTATTTAAGGACTTTGCTGCATTATTTAAGGACTCTGCTGCATTATTTAAGGACTCTGCTGAAGCATTTGAGGACTCTGCTGCATTATTTAAGGACTTTGCTGCATTATTTAAGGAATCTGCTGCATTATTTAAGGACTTTGTTGCATTATCTAAGGACTCTGCTGCAATATTGAAGGACCTTGCTGCATTATTTAAGGACTCTGCTGCATTATTTAAGGACTTTGCTGCAATATTTAAGGACTCTGCTTCAGTATTTAAGGACTCTGCTGAAGCATTTGAGGACTCTGCTGCATTATTTAATGACTTTGCTGAAGCATTTGAGGACTCTGCTGCATTATTAGAGGACTCTGCTGCATTATTTAATGACTTTGTTGGATTTTTTAAGGACTCTGCTGCATTATTTAAGGAATTTGCTGCTATATTAAAGGACTCTGCTTCAGTATTTAAGGACTCTGCTGCGGTATTTAAGGACTCTGCTGCATTATTTAAGGACTCTGCTGCATTATTTAAGGACTTTGCTGCATTATTTAAGGAATTTGTTGCATTATTTAAGGACTCTGCTGCATTATTTAAGGACTTTGCTGCAATTTTTAAGGACTCTGCTTCAGTATTTAAGGACTCTGCTGCATTATTTAAGGACGTTGTTGCATTATTTAAGGACTCTGCTGCATTATTTAAGGACTTTACTGAATTATTTAAGGACTCTGCTGCATTATTTAAGGACTTTACTGCATTATTTAAGGACTCTGCTGCATTATTTAAGGACTTTGCTGAAGCATTTGAGGACTCTGCTGCATTATTAGAGGAATCTGCTGCATTATTTAAGGACTTGCTGCATTATTTAATGACTTTGTTGGATTTTTTTATGGACTCTGCTGCATTATTTAAGGAATTTGCTGCTATATTAAAGGACTCTGCTTCAGTATTTAAGGACTCTGCTGCGGTATTTAAGGACTCTGCTGCATTATTTAAGGACTCTGCTGCATTATTTAAGGACTTTGCTGCATTATTTAAGGAATCTGCTGCATTATTTAAGGACTTTGTTGCATTATCTAAGGACTCTGCTGCATTATTGAAGGACTTTGCTGCAATATTTAAGGACTCTGCTTCAGTATTTAAGGACTCTGCTGCATTATTTAAGGACTTTGTTGCATTATTTAAGGACTCTGCTGCATTAGATAAGGACTTTGCTGCATTATTTAAGGACTCTGCTGCATTATTTAAGGACTTTGCTGCAATATTTAAGGACTCTGCTTCAGTATTTAAGGACTCTGCTGCATTATTTAAGGACTTTGTTGCATTATTTAAGGACTCTGCTGCATTATTTAAGGACTTTGCTGCATTATTTAAGGACTCTGCTGAAGCATTTGAGGACTCTGCTGCATTATTTAAGCACTTTGCTGCGGTATTTAAGGACTCTGTTGCATTATTTAAGGACTTTGTTGCATTATTTAAGGACTTTGCTGCATTAGTTAAGGACTTTGCTGCATTATTTAAGGACTCTGCTGCATTATTTAACGACGCTGTTGCATTATTTAAGAACTGTGCTGCATTATTTAAGGACTTTGCTGCATTATTTAAGGACTATGCTGCATTATTTAATGACTTTGCTGAAGCATTTGAGGACTCTGCTGCATTATTAGAGGACTCTGCTGCATTATTTAATGACTTTTTTGGATTTTTTAAGGACTCTGCTGCATTATTTAAGGAATTTGCTGCTATATTAAAGGACTCTGCTTCAGTATTTAAGGACTCTGCTGCGGTATTTAAGGACTCTGCTGCATTATTTAAGGACTCTGCTGCATTATTTAAGGACTTTGCTGAATTATTTAAGGACTCTGCTGCATTATTTAAGGACTTTGCTGCAATATTTAAGGACTCTGCTTCAGTATTTAAGGACTCTGCTGCATTATTTAAGGACGTTGTTGCATTATTTAAGGACTCTGCTGCATTATTACAGGACTTTACTGCATTATTTAAGGAATCTGCTGCATTATTTAAGGACTTTGTTGCATTATTTCAGGAATCTGATGCATTATTTAAGGAATTTGCTGAATTATTTAAGGACTCTGCTTTCTTATTTAATGACTCTGCTGAAGCATTTGAGGACTCTGCTGCATTATTTGAGGACTCTGTTGCATTATTTAAGGACTTTGCTGCTTTATTTAAGGACTTTGTTGCATTATTTAAGGACTCTGCTGCATTATTTAAGGACTTTGCTGCAATATTTAAGGACTCTGCTTCAGTATTTAAGGACTCTGCTGCATTATTTAAGGACTTTGCTGCATTATTTAAGGACTTTGTTGCATTATTTAAGTACTCTGCTGCATTATTTAAGGACTTTGTTGCATTATTTAAGGACTCTGCTGCATTATTTAAGGACTTTGTTGCATTATTTAATGACTCTGCTGCATTATTTAAGGACTTTGCAGCAATTTTTAAGGACTCTGCTTCAGTATTTAAGGACTCTGCTGCATTATTTAAGGACTTTGTTGCATTATTTAAGGACTCTGCTGCATTATTTAAGGACTTTGCTGTATTATTTAAGGACAATGCTGCATTATTTAAGGACTCTGCTGAAGCATTTGAGGACTCTGCTGCATTATTTAAGCCCTTTGCTGCGGTATTTAAGGACTCTGTTGCATTATTTAAGGACTTTGTTGCATTATTTAAGGACTCTGCTGCATTAGTTAAGGACTTTGCTGCATTATTTAAGGACTCTGCTGCATTATTTAACGATGTTGTTGCATTATTTAAGAACTGTTCTGCATTATTTAAGGACTTTGCTGCATTATTTAAGGAATATGCTGCATTATTTAATGAATTTGCTGAAGCATTTGAGGACTCTGCTGCATTATTTAAGGACTTGCTGCATTATTTAATGACTTTGTTGGATTTTTTAAGGACTCTGCTGCATTATTTAAGGACATTGTTGCATTATTTAATGACTCTGCTGCATTATTTAAGGACTTTGCAGCAATATTTAAGGACTCTGCTTCAGTATTTAAGGACTCTGCTGCATTATTTAAGGACTTTGTTGCATTATTTAAGGACTCTGCTGCATTATTTAAGGACTTTGCTGCATTATTTAAGGACACTGCTGCATTATTTAAGGACTCTGCTGAAGCATTTGAGGACTCTGCTGCATTATTTAAGCACTTTGCGGCGGTATTTAAGGACTATGCTGCATTATTTAATGACTTTGCTGAAGCATTTGAGGACTCTGCTGCATTATTAGAGGACTCTGCTAAATTATTTAAGGACTTGCTGCATTATTTAATGACTTTGTTGGATTTCTTAAGGACTCTGCTGCATTATTTAGGAATTTGCTGCTATATTAAAGGACTCTGCTTCAGTATTTAAGGACTCTGCTGCGGTATTTAAGGACCCTGCTGCATTATTTTAGGACTCTGCTGCATTATTTAAGGACTTTGCTGCATTATTTAAGGAATCTGCTGCATTATTTAAGGACTCTGCTGCATTATTTAAGGACTTTGCTGCAATATTTAAGGACTCTGCTTCAGTATTTAAAGACTCTGCTGCATTATTTAAGGACGTTGTTGCATTATTTAAGGACTCTGCTGCATTATTACAGGACTTTACTGCATTATTTAAGGACTCTGCTGCATTATTTAAGGACTTTGTTGCATTATTTCAGGGATCTGATGCATTATTTAAGGAATTTGCTGAATTATTTAAGGACTCTGCTTTCTTATTTAATGACTCTGCTGAAGCATTTGAGGACTCTGCTGCATTATTTGAGGACTCTGTTGCATTATTTAAGGACTTTGCTGCTTTATTTAAGGACTTTGTTGCATTATTTAAGGACTCTGCTGCATTATTTAAGGACTTTGCTGCAATATTTAAGGACTCTGCTTCAGTATTTAAGGACTCTGCTGCATTATTTAAGGACTTTGCTGCATTATTTAAGGACTTTGTTGCATTATTTAAGTACTCTGCTGCATTATTTAAGGACTTTGTTGCATTATTTAAGGACTCTGCTGCATTATTTAAGGACTTTGTTGCATTATTTAATGACTCTGCTGCATTATTTAAGGACTTTGCAGCAATTTTTAAGGACTCTGCTTCAGTATTTAAGGACTCTGCTGCATTATTTAAGGACTTTGTTGCATTATTTAAGGACTCTGCTGCATTATTTAAGGACTTTGCTGTATTATTTAAGGACAATGCTGCATTATTTAAGGACTCTGCTGAAGCATTTGAGGACTCTGCTGCATTATTTAAGCCCTTTGCTGCGGTATTTAAGGACTCTGTTGCATTATTTAAGGACTTTGTTGCATTATTTAAGGACTCTGCTGCATTAGTTAAGGACTTTGCTGCATTATTTAAGGACTCTGCTGCATTATTTAACGATGTTGTTGCATTATTTAAGAACTGTTCTGCATTATTTAAGGACTTTGCTGCATTATTTAAGGAATATGCTGCATTATTTAATGAATTTGCTGAAGCATTTGAGGACTCTGCTGCATTATTAGAGGACTCTGCTGCATTATTTAAGGACTTGCTGCATTATTTAATGACTTTGTTGGATTTTTTAAGGACTCTGCTGCATTATTTAAGGACATTGTTGCATTATTTAATGACTCTGCTGCATTATTTAAGGACTTTGCAGCAATATTTAAGGACTCTGCTTCAGTATTTAAGGACTCTGCTGCATTATTTAAGGACTTTGTTGCATTATTTAAGGACTCTGCTGCATTATTTAAGGACTTTGCTGCATTATTTAAGGACACTGCTGCATTATTTAAGGACTCTGCTGAAGCATTTGAGGACTCTGCTGCATTATTTAAGCACTTTGCGGCGGTATTTAAGGACTATGCTGC
Source organism: Phyllobates terribilis (assembly GCF_046119375.1). Lineage (NCBI taxonomy): Eukaryota > Metazoa > Chordata > Amphibia > Anura > Dendrobatidae > Phyllobates > Phyllobates terribilis. The sequence goes on from NW_027362905.1 coordinate 163,622, forward strand.
ATTATTTAATGACTTTGCTGAAGCATTTGAGGACTCTGCTGCATTATTAGAGGACTCTGCTGCATTATTTAAGGACTTGCTGCATTATTTAATGACTTTGTTGGATTTCTTAAGGACTCTGCTGCATTATTTAGGAATTTGCTGCTATATTAAAGGACTCTGCTTCAGTATTTAAGGACTCTGCTGCGGTATTTAAGGACCCTGCTGCATTATTTTAGGACTCTGCTGCATTATTTAAGGACTTTGCTGCATTATTTAAGGAATCTGCTGCATTATTTAAGGACTCTGCTGCATTATTTAAGGACTTTGCTGCAATATTTAAGGACTCTGCTTCAGTATTTAAGGACTCTGCTGCATTATTTAAGGACGTTGTTGCATTATTTAAGGACTCTGCTGCATTATTACAGGACTTTACTGCATTATTACAGGACTTTACTGCATTATTTAAGGACTCTGCTGCATTATTTAAGGACTTTGTTGCATTATTTCAGGGATCTGATGCATTATTTAAGGAATTTGCTGAATTATTTAAGGACTCTGCTTTCTTATTTAATGACTCTGCTTAAGCATTTGAGGACTCTGCTGCATTATTTGAGGACTCTGTTGCATTATTTAAGGACTTTGCTGCTTTATTTAAGGACTTTGTTGCATTATTTAAGGACTCTGCTGCATTATTTAAGGACTTTGCTGTAATATTTAAGGACTCTGCTTCAGTATTTAAGGACTCTGCTGCATTATTTAAGGACTTTGCTGCATTATTTAAGGACTTTGTTGCATTATTTAAGTACTCTGCTGCATTATTTAAGGACTTTGTTGCATTATTTAAGGACTCTGCTGCATTATTTAAGGACTTTGTTGCATTATTTAATGACTCTGCTGCATTATTTAAGGACTTTGCAGCAATTTTTAAGGACTCTGCTTCAGTATTTAAGGACTCTGCTGCATTATTTAAGGACTTTGTTGCATTATTTAAGGACTCTGCTGCATTATTTAAGGACTTTGCTGTATTATTTAAGGACAATGCTGCATTATTTAAGGACTCTGCTGAAGCATTTGAGGACTCTGCTGCATTATTTAAGCCCTTTGCTGCGGTATTTAAGGACTCTGTTGCATTATTTAAGGACTTTGTTGCATTATTTAAGGACTCTGCTGCATTAGTTAAGGACTTTGCTGCATTATTTAAGGACTCTGCTGCATTATTTAACGATGTTGTTGCATAATTTAAGAACTGTTCTGCATTATTTAAGGACTTTGCTGCATTATTTAAGGAATATGCTGCATTATTTAATGAATTTGCTGAAGCATTTGAGGACTCTGCTGCATTATTAGAGGACTCTGCTGCATTATTTAAGGACTTGCTGCATTATTTAATGACTTTGTTGGATTTTTTAAGGACTCTGCTGCATTATTTAAGGACATTGTTGCATTATTTAATGACTCTGCTGCATTATTTAAGGACTTTGCAGCAATATTTAAGGACTCTGCTTCAGTATTTAAGGACTCTGCTGCATTATTTAAGGACTTTGTTGCATTATTTAAGGACTCTGCTGCATTATTTAAGGACTTTGCTGCATTATTTAAGGACACTGCTGCATTATTTAAGGACTCTGCTGAAGCATTTGAGGACTCTGCTGCATTATTTAAGCACTTTGCGGCGGTATTTAAGGACTATGCTGCATTATTTAATGACTTTGCTGAAGCATTTGAGGACTCTGCTGCATTATTAGAGGACTCTGCTGCATTATTTAAGGACTTGCTGCATTATTTAATGACTTTGTTGGATTTCTTAAGGACTCTGCTGCATTATTTAGGAATTTGCTGCTATATTAAAGGACTCTGCTTCAGTATTTAAGGACTCTGCTGCGGTATTTAAGGACCCTGCTGCATTATTTTAGGACTCTGCTGCATTATTTAAGGACTTTGCTGCATTATTTAAGGAATCTGCTGCATTATTTAAGGACTTTGTTGCATTATCTAAGGACTCTGCTGCAATATTGAAGGACTTTGCTGCATTATTTAAGGACTCTGCTTCAGTATTTAAGGACTCTGCTGCATTATTTAAGGACTTTGTTGCATTATTTAAGGACTCTGCTGCATTATTTAAGGACTTTGCTGCATTATTTAAGGACTCTGCTGCATTATTTAAGGACTTTGTTGCATTATTTAAGGACTCTAATGCATTATTTAAGGACTTTGCTGGAATATTTAAGGACTCTGCTGCATTAGTTAAGGACTTTGCTGCATTATTTAAGGACTCTGCTGCATTATTTAACGACTTTACTGCATTATTTAAGGACTCTGCTGCATTATTTAAGGACTTTGTTGCATTATTTAAGGACTCTGCTGCATTAGTTAAGGACTATGCTGCATTATTTAATGACTTTGCTGAAGCATTTGAGGACTCTGCTACATTATTAGAGGACTCTGCTGCATTATTTAAGGACTTGCTGCATTATTTAATGACTTTGTTGGATTTTTTAAGGACTCTGCTGCGTTATTTAAGGAATTTGCTGCTATATTAAAGGACTCTGCTTCAGTATTTAAGGACTCTGCTGCGGTATTTAAGGACTCTGCTGCATTATTTAAGGACTCTGCTGCATTATTTAAGGACTTTGCTGCATTATTTAAGGAATCTGCTGCATTATTTAAGGACTTTGTTGCATTATCTAAGGACTCTGCTGCATTATTGAAGGACTTTGCTGCAATATTTAAGGACTCTGCTTCAGTATTTAAGGACTCTGCTGCATTATTTAAGGACTTTGTTGCATTATTTAAGGACTCTGCTGCATTATTTAAGGACTTTGTTGCATTATTTAAGGACTCTGCTGCATTATTTAAGGACTTTGCTGCAATATTTAAGGACTCTGCTTCAGTATTTAAGGACTCTGCTGCATTATTTAAGGACTTTGTTGCATTATTTAAGGACTCTGCTGCATTATTTAAGGACTTTGCTGCATTATTTAAGGACACTGCTGCATTATTTAAGGACTCTGCAGAAGCATTTGAGGACTCTGCTGCATTATTTAAGCACTTTGCGGCGGTATTTAAGGACTATGCTGCATTATTTAATGACTTTGCTGAAGCATTTGAGGACTCTGCTGCATTATTAGAGGACTCTGCTGCATTATTTAAGGACTTGCTGCATTATTTAATGACTTTGTTGGATTTCTTAAGGACTCTGCTGCATTATTTAGGAATTTGCTGCTATATTAAAGGACTCTGCTTCAGTATTTAAGGACTCTGCTGCGGTATTTAAGGACCCTGCTGCATTATTTTAGGACTCTGCTGCATTATTTAAGGACTTTGCTGCATTATTTAAGGAATCTGCTGCATTATTTAAGGACTTTGTTGCATTATCTAAGGACTCTGCTGCAATATTGAAGGACTTTGCTGCATTATTTAAGGACTCTGCTGCATTATTTAAGGACTTTGCTGCAATATTTAAGGACTCTGCTTCAGTATTTAAGGACTCTGCTGAAGCATTTGAGGACTCTGCTGCATTATTTAATGACTTTGCTGAAGCATTTGAGGACTCTGCTGCATTATTAGAGGACTCTGCTGCATTATTTAATGACTTTGTTGGATTTTTTAAGGACTCTGCTGCATTATTTAAGGAATTTGCTGCTATATTAAAGGACTCTGCTTCAGTATTTAAGGACTCTGCTGCGGTATTTAAGGACTCTGCTGCATTATTTAAGGACTCTGCTGCATTATTTAAGGACTTTGCTGCATTATTTAAGGAATTTGTTGCATTATTTAAGGACTCTGCTGCATTATTTAAGGACTTTGCTGCAATATTTAAGGACTCTGCTTCAGTATTTAAGGACTCTGCTGCATTATTTAAGGACGTTGTTGCATTATTTAAGGACTCTGCTGCATTATTTAAGGACTTTACTGCATTATTTAAGGACTCTGCTGCATTATTTAAGGACTTTGTTGCATTATTTAAGGACTCTGCTGCATTAGTTAAGGACTTTGCTGCATTATTTAAGGACTCTGCTGCATTATTTAACGACGTTGTTGCATTATTTAAGAACTGTGCTGCATTATTTAAGGACTTTGCTGCATTATTTAAGTACTATGCTGCATTATTTAATCACTTTGCTGAAGCATTTGAGGACTCTGCTGCATTATTAGAGGACTCTGCTGCATTATTTAAGGACTTGCTGCATTATTTAATGACTTTGTTGGATTTTTTAAGGACTCTGCTGCATTATTTAAGGAATTTGCTGCTATATTAAAGGACTCTGCTTCAGTATTTAAGGACTCTGCTGCGGTATTTAAGGACTCTGCTGCATTATTTAAGGACTCTGCTGCATTATTTAAGGACTTTGCTGCATTATTTAAGGAATCTGCTGCATTATTTAAGGACTTTGTTGCATTATCTAAGGACTCTGCTGCATTATTGAAGGACTTTGCTGCAATATTTAAGGACTCTGCTTCAGTATTTAAGGACTCTGCTGCATTATTTAAGGACTTTGTTGCATTATTTAAGGACTCTGCTGCATTATTTAAGGACTTTGCTGCATTATTTATGGACTCTGCTGCATTATTTAAGGACTTTGCTGCAATATTTAAGGACTCTGCTTCAGTATTTAAGGACTCTGCTGCATTATTTAAGGACTTTGTTGCATTATTTAAGGACTCTGCTGCATTATTTAAGGACTTTGCTGCATTATTTAAGGACTCTGCTGCATTATTTAAGGACTCTGCTGAAGCATTTGTGGACTCTGCTGCATTATTTAATCACTTTGCTGCGGTATTTAAGGACTCTGTTGCATTATTTAAGGACTTTGTTGCATTATTTAAGGACTCTGCTGCATTAGTTAAGGACTTTGCTGCATTATTTAAGGACTCTGCTGCATTATTTAACGACGTTGTTGCATTATTTAAGAACTGTGCTGCATTATTTAAGGACTTTGCTGCATTATTTAAGGACTATGCTGCATTATTTAATGACTTTGCTGAAGCATTTGAGGACTCTGCTGCATTATTAGAGGACTCTGCTGCATTATTTAATGACTTTGTTGGATTTTTTAAGGACTCTGCTGCATTATTTAAGGAATTTGCTGCTATATTAAAGGACTCTGCTTCAGTATTTAAGGACTCTGCTGCGGTATATAAGGACTCTGCTGCATTATTTAAGGACTCTGCTGCATTATTTAAGGACTTTGCTGCATTATTTAAGGACTCTGCTGCATTATTTAAGGACTTTGTTGCATTATTTAAGGACTCTAATGCATTATTTAAGGACTTTGCTGGAATATTTAAGGACTCTGCTGCATTAGTTAAGGACTTTGCTGCATTATTTAAGGACTCTGCTGCATTATTTAACGACTTTACTGCATTATTTAAGGACTCTGCTGCATTATTTAAGGACTTTGTTGCATTATTTAAGGACTCTGCTGCATTAGTTAAGGACTATGCTGCATTATTTAATGACTTTGCTGAAGCATTTGAGGACTCTGCTACATTATTAGAGGACTCTGCTGCATTATTTAAGGACTTGCTGCATTATTTAATGACTTTGTTGGATTTTTTAAGGACTCTGCTGCGTTATTTAAGGAATTTGCTGCTATATTAAAGGACTCTGCTTCAGTATTTAAGGACTCTGCTGCGGTATTTAAGGACTCTGCTGCATTATTTAAGGACTCTGCTGCATTATTTAAGGACTTTGCTGCATTATTTAAGGAATCTGCTGCATTATTTAAGGACTTTGTTGCATTATCTAAGGACTCTGCTGCATTATTGAAGGACTTTGCTGCAATATTTAAGGACTCTGCTTCAGTATTTAAGGACTCTGCTGCATTATTTAAGGACTTTGTTGCATTATTTAAGGACTCTGCTGCATTATTTAAGGACTTTGTTGCATTATTTAAGGACTCTGCTGCATTATTTAAGGACTTTGCTGCAATATTTAAGGACTCTGCTTCAGTATTTAAGGACTCTGCTGCATTATTTAAGGACTTTGTTGCATTATTTAAGGACTCTGCTGCATTAGTTAAGGAGTTTGCTGCATTATTTAAGGACTCTGCTGCATTATTTAACGACGTTGTTGCATTATTTAAGAACTGTGCTGCATTATTTAAGGACTTTGCTGCATTATTTAAGGACTATGCTGCATTATTTAATGACTTTGCTGAAGCATTTGAGGACTCTGCTGCATTATTAGAGGACTCTGCTGCATTATTTAAGGACTTGCTGCATTATTTAATGACTTTGTTGGATTTTTTAAGGACTCTGCTGCATTATTTAAGGAATTTGCTGCTATATTAAAGGACTCTGCTTCAGTATTTAAGGACTCTGCTGCGGTATTTAAGGACTCTGCTGCATTATTTAAGGACTCTGCTGCATTATTTAAGGACTTTGCTGCATTATTTAAGGAATCTGCTGCATTATTTAAGGACTTTGTTGCATTATCTAAGGACTCTGCTGCATTATTGAAGGACTTTGCTGCAATATTTAAGGACTCTGCTTCAGTATTTAAGGACTCTGCTGCATTATTTAAGGACTTTGTTGCATTATTTAAGGACTCTGCTGCATTATTTAAGGACTTTGCTGCATTATTTATGGACTCTGCTGCATTATTTAAGGACTTTGCTGCAATATTTAAGGACTCTGCTTCAGTATTTAAGGACTCTGCTGCATTATTTAAGGACTTTGTTGCATTATTTAAGGACTCTGCTGCATTATTTAAGGACTTTGCTGCATTATTTAAGGACTCTGCTGCATTATTTAAGGACTCTGCTGAAGCATTTGAGGACTCTGCTGCATTATTTAATCACTTTGCTGCGGTATTTAAGGACTCTGTTGCATTATTTAAGGACTTTGTTGCATTATTTAAGGACTCTGCTGCATTAGTTAAGGACTTTGCTGCATTATTTAAGGACTCTGCTGCATTATTTAATGACGTTGTTGCATTATTTAAGAACTGTGCTGCATTATTTAAGGACTTTGCTGCATTATTTAAGGACTATGCTGCATTATTTAATGACTTTGCTGAAGCATTTGAGGACTCTGCTGCATTATTAGAGGACTCTGCTGCATTATTTAATGACTTTGTTGGATTTTTTAACGACTCTGCTGCATTATTTAAGGAATTTGCTGCTATATTAAAGGACTCTGCTTCAGTATTTAAGGACTCTGCTGCGGTATATAAGGACTCTGCTGCATTATTTAAGGACTCTGCTGCATTATTTAAGGACTTTGCTGCATTATTTAAGGACTCTGCTGCATTATTTAAGGACTTTGTTGCATTATTTAAGGACTCTAATGCATTATTTAAGTACTTTGCTGGAATATTTAAGGACTCTGCTGCATTAGTTAAGGACTTTGCTGCATTATTTAAGGACTCTGCTGCATTATTTAACGACTTTACTGCATTATTTAAGGACTCTGCTGCATTATTTAAGGACTTTGTTGCATTATTTAAGGACTCTGCTGCATTAGTTAAGGACTATGCTGCATTATTTAATGACTTTGCTGAAGCATTTGAGGACTCTGCTGCATTATTAGAGGACTCTGCTGCATTATTTAAGGACTTGCTGCATTATTTAATGACTTTGTTGGATTTTTTAAGGACTCTGCTGCGTTATTTAAGGAATTTGCTGCTATATTAAAGGACTCTGCTTCAGTATTTAAGGACTCTGCTGCGGTATTTAAGGACTCTGCTGCATTATTTAAGGACTCTGCTGCATTATTTAAGGACTTTGCTGCATTATTTAAGGAATCTGCTGCATTATTTAAGGACTTTGTTGCATTATTTAAGGACTCTGCTGCATTATTTAAGGACTTTGTTGCATTATTTAAGGACTCTGCTGCATTATTTAAGGACTTTGCTGCAATATTTAAGGACTCTGCTTCAGTATTTAAGGACTCTGCTGCATTATTTAAGGACTTTGTTGCATTATTTAAGGACTCTGCTGCATTAGTTAAGGAGTTTGCTGCATTATTTAAGGACTCTGCTGCATTATTTAACGACGTTGTTGCATTATTTAAGAACTGTGCTGCATTATTTAAGGACTTTGCTGCATTATTTAAGGACTATGCTGCATTATTTAATGACTTTGCTGAAGCATTTGAGGACTCTGCTGCATTATTAGAGGACTCTGCTGCATTATTTAAGGACTTGCTGCATTATTTAATGACTTTGTTGGATTTTTTAAGGACTCTGCTGCATTATTTAAGGAATTTGCTGCTATATTAAAGGACTCTGCTTCAGTATTTAAGGACTCTGCTGCGGTATTTAAGGACTCTGCTGCATTATTTAAGGACTCTGCTGCATTATTTAAGGACTTTGCTGCATTATTTAAGGAATCTGCTGCATTATTTAAGGACTTTGTTGCATTATCTAAGGACTCTGCTGCATTATTGAAGGACTTTGCTGCAATATTTAAGGACTCTGCTTCAGTATTTAAGGACTCTGCTGCATTATTTAAGGACTTTGTTGCATTATTTAAGGACTCTGCTGCATTATTTAAGGACTTTGCTGCATTATTTATGGACTCTGCTGCATTATTTAAGGACTTTGCTGCAATATTTAAGGACTCTGCTTCAGTATTTAAGGACTCTGCTGCATTATTTAAGGACTTTGTTGCATTATTTAAGGACTCTGCTGCATTATTTAAGGACTTTGCTGCATTATTTAAGGACTCTGCTGCATTATTTAAGGACTCTGCTGAAGCATTTGAGGACTCTGCTGCATTATTTAATCACTTTGCTGCGGTATTTAAGGACTCTGTTGCATTATTTAAGGACTTTGTTGCATTATTTAAGGACTCTGCTGCATTAGTTAAGGACTTTGCTGCATTATTTAAGGACTCTGCTGCATTATTTAATGACGTTGTTGCATTATTTAAGAACTGTGCTGCATTATTTAAGGACTTTGCTGCATTATTTAAGGACTATGCTGCATTATTTAATGACTTTGCTGAAGCATTTGAGGACTCTGCTGCATTATTAGAGGACTCTGCTGCATTATTTAATGACTTTGTTGGATTTTTTAACGACTCTGCTGCATTATTTAAGGAATTTGCTGCTATATTAAAGGACTCTGCTTCAGTATTTAAGGACTCTGCTGCGGTATATAAGGACTCTGCTGCATTATTTAAGGACTCTGCTGCATTATTTAAGGACTTTGCTGCATTATTTAAGGACTCTGCTGCATTATTTAAGGACTTTGTTGCATTATTTAAGGACTCTAATGCATTATTTAAGTACTTTGCTGGAATATTTAAGGACTCTGCTGCATTAGTTAAGGACTTTGCTGCATTATTTAAGGACTCTGCTGCATTATTTAACGACTTTACTGCATTATTTAAGGACTCTGCTGCATTATTTAAGGACTTTGTTGCATTATTTAAGGACTCTGCTGCATTAGTTAAGGACTATGCTGCATTATTTAATGACTTTGCTGAAGCATTTGAGGACTCTGCTGCATTATTAGAGGACTCTGCTGCATTATTTAAGGACTTGCTGCATTATTTAATGACTTTGTTGGATTTTTTAAGGACTCTGCTGCGTTATTTAAGGAATTTGCTGCTATATTAAAGGACTCTGCTTCAGTATTTAAGGACTCTGCTGCGGTATTTAAGGACTCTGCTGCATTATTTAAGGACTCTGCTGCATTATTTAAGGACTTTGCTGCATTATTTAAGGAATCTGCTGCATTATTGAAGGAATTTGCTGCAATATTTAAGGACTCTGCTTCAGTATTTAAGGACTCTGCTGCATTATTTAAGGACTTTGTTGCATTATTTAAGGACTCTGCTGCATTATTTAAGGACTTTGTTGCATTATTTAAGGACTCTGCTGCATTATTTAAGGACTTTGCTGCAATATTTAAGGACTCTGCTTCAGTATTTAAGGACTCTGCTGCATTATTTAAGGACTTTGTTGCATTATTTAAGGACTCTGCTGCATTAGTTAAGGAGTTTGCTGCATTATTTAAGGACTCTGCTGCATTATTTAACGACGTTGTTGCATTATTTAAGAACTGTGCTGCATTATTTAAGGACTTTGCTGCATTATTTAAGGACTATGCTGCATTATTTAATGACTTTGCTGAAGCATTTGAGGACTCTGCTGCATTATTAGAGGACTCTGCTGCATTATTTAAGGACTTGCTGCATTATTTAATGACTTTGTTGGATTTCTTAAGGACTCTGCTGCATTATTTAAGGAATTTGCTGCTATATTAAAGGACTCTGCTTCAGTATTTAAGGACTCTGCTGCGGTATTTAAGGACTCTGCTGCATTATTTAAGGACTCTGCTGCATTATTTAAGGACTTTGCTGCATTATTTAAGGAATTTGTTGCATTATTTAAGGACTCTGCTGCATTATTTAAGGACTTTGCTGCAATATTTAAGGACTCTGCTTCAGTATTTAAGGACTCTGCTGCATTATTTAAGGACGTTGTTGCATTATTTAAGGACTCTGCTGCATTATTTAAGGACTTTACTGCATTATTTAAGGACTCTGCTGCATTATTTAAGGACTTTGTTGCATTATTTAAGGACTCTGCTGCATTAGTTAAGGACTTTGCTGCATTATTTAAGGACTCTGCTGCATTATTTAACGACGTTGTTGCATTATTTAAGAACTGTGCTGCATTATTTAAGGACTTTGCTGCATTATTTAAGGACTATGCTGCATTATTTAATGACTTTGCTGAAGCATTTGAGGACTCTGCTGCATTATTAGAGGACTCTGCTGCATTATTTAAGGACTTGCTGCATTATTTAATGACTTTGTTGGATTTTTTAAGGACTCTGCTGCATTATTTAAGGAATTTGCTGCTATATTAAAGGACTCTGCTTCAGTATTTAAGGACTCTGCTGCGGTATTTAAGGACTCTGCTGCATTATTTAAGGACTCTGCTGCATTATTTAAGGACTTTGCTGCATTATTTAAGGAATTTGTTGCATTATTTAAGGACTCTGCTGCATTATTTAATGACTTTGCTGCAATATTTAAGGACTCTGCTTCAGTATTTAAGGACTCTGCTGCATTATTTAAGGACGTTGTTGCATTATTTAAGGACTCTGCTGCACTATTTAAGGACTTTACTGCATTATTTAAGGACTCTGCTGCATTATTTAAGGACTTTGTTGCATTATTTAAGGACTCTGCTGCATTAGTTAAGGACTTTGCTGCATTATTTAAGGACTCTGCTGCATTATTTAACGACGTTGTTGCATTATTTAAGAACTGTGCTGCATTATTTAAGGACTTTGCTGCATTATTTAAGTACTATGCTGCATTATTTAATGACTTTGCTGAAGCATTTGAGGACTCTGCTGCATTATTAGAGGACTCTGCTGCATTATTTAAGGACTTGCTGCATTATTTAATGACTTTGTTGGATTTTTTAAGGACTCTGCTGCATTATTTAAGGAATTTGCTGCTATATTAAAGGACTCTGCTTCAGTATTTAAGGACTCTGCTGCGGTATTTAAGGACTCTGCTGCATTATTTAAGGACTCTGCTGCATTATTTAAGGACTTTGCTGCATTATTTAAGGAATCTGCTGCATTATTTAAGGACTTTGTTGCATTATCTAAGGACTCTGCTGCATTATTGAAGGACTTTGCTGCAATATTTAAGGACTCTGCTTCAGTATTTAAGGACTCTGCTGCATTATTTAAGGACTTTGTTGCATTATTTAAGGACTCTGCTGCATTATTTAAGGACTTTGCTGCATTATTTATGGACTCTGCTGCATTATTTAAGGACTTTGCTGCAATATTTAAGGACTCTGCTTCAGTATTTAAGGACTCTGCTGCATTATTTAAGGACTTTGTTGCATTATTTAAGGACTCTGCTGCATTATTTAAGGACTTTGCTGCATTATTTAAGGACTCTGCTGCATTATTTAAGGACTCTGCTGAAGCATTTGTGGACTCTGCTGCATTATTTAATCACTTTGCTGCGGTATTTAAGGACTCTGTTGCATTATTTAAGGACTTTGTTGCATTATTTAAGGACTCTGCTGCATTAGTTAAGGACTTTGCTGCATTATTTAAGGACTCTGCTGCATTATTTAACGACGTTGTTGCATTATTTAAGAACTGTGCTGCATTATTTAAGGACTTTGCTGCATTATTTAAGGACTATGCTGCATTATTTAATGACTTTGCTGAAGCATTTGAGGACTCTGCTGCATTATTAGAGGACTCTGCTGCATTATTTAATGACTTTGTTGGATTTTTTAAGGACTCTGCTGCATTATTTAAGGAATTTGCTGCTATATTAAAGGACTCTGCTTCAGTATTTAAGGACTCTGCTGCGGTATATAAGGACTCTGCTGCATTATTTAAGGACTCTGCTGCATTATTTAAGGACTTTGCTGCATTATTTAAGGACTCTGCTGCATTATTTAACGACTTTACTGCATTATTTAAGGACTCTGCTGCATTATTTAAGGACTTTGTTGCATTATTTAAGGACTCTGCTGCATTAGTTAAGGACTATGCTGCATTATTTAATGACTTTGCTGAAGCATTTGAGGACTCTGCTGCATTATTAGAGGACTCTGCTGCATTATTTAAGGACTTGCTGCATTATTTAATGACTTTGTTGGATTTTTTAAGGACTCTGCTGCGTTATTTAAGGAATTTGCTGCTATATTAAAGGACTCTGCTTCAGTATTTAAGGACTCTGCTGCGGTATTTAAGGACTCTGCTGCATTATTTAAGGACTCTGCTGCATTATTTAAGGACTTTGCTGCATTATATAAGGAATCTGCTGCATTATTTAAGGACTTTGTTGCATTATCTAAGGACTCTGCTGCATTATTGAAGGACTTTGCTGCAATATTTAAGGACTCTGCTTCAGTATTTAAGGACTCTGCTGCATTATTTAAGGACTTTGTTGCATTATTTAAGGACTCTGCTGCATTATTTAAGGACTTTGTTGCATTATTTAAGGACTCTGCTGCATTATTTAAGGACTTTGCTGCAATATTTAAGGACTCTGCTTCAGTATTTAAGGACTCTGCTGCATTATTTAAGGACTTTGTTGCATTATTTAAGGACTCTGCTGCATTAGTTAAGGAGTTTGCTGCATTATTTAAGGACTCTGCTGCATTATTTAACGACGTTGTTGCATTATTTAAGAACTGTGCTGCATTATTTAAGGACTTTGCTGCATTATTTAAGGACTATGCTGCATTATTTAATGACTTTGCTGAAGCATTTGAGGACTCTGCTGCATTATTAGAGGACTCTGCTGCATTATTTAAGGACTTGCTGCATTATTTAATGACTTTGTTGGATTTTTTAAGGACTCTGCTGCATTATTTAAGGAATTTGCTGCTATATTAAAGGACTCTGCTTCAGTATTTAAGGACTCTGCTGCGGTATTTAAGGACTCTGCTGCATTATTTAAGGACTCTGCTGCATTATTTAAGGACTTTGCTGCATTATTTAAGGACTATGCTGCATTATTTAATGACTTTGCTGAAGCATTTGAGGACTCTGCTGCATTATTAGAGGACTCTGCTGCATTATTTAATGACTTTGTTGGATTTTTTAAGGACTCTGCTGCATTATTTAAGGAATTTGCTGCTATATTAAAGGACTCTGCTTCAGTATTTAAGGACTCTGCTGCGGTATATAAGGACTCTGCTGCATTATTTAAGGACTCTGCTGCATTATTTAAGGACTTTGCTGCATTATTTAAGGACTCTGCTGCATTATTTAAGGACTTTGTTGCATTATTTAAGGACTCTAATGCATTATTTAAGGACTTTGCTGGAATATTTAAGGACTCTGCTGCATTAGTTAAGGACTTTGCTGCATTATTTAAGGACTCTGCTGCATTATTTAACGACTTTACTGCATTATTTAAGGACTCTGCTGCATTATTTAAGGACTTTGTTGCATTATTTAAGGACTCTGCTGCATTAGTTAAGGACTATGCTGCATTATTTAATGACTTTGCTGAAGCATTTGAGGACTCTGCTGCATTATTAGAGGACTCTGCTGCATTATTTAAGGACTTGCTGCATTATTTAATGACTTTGTTGGATTTTTTAAGGACTCTGCTGCGTTATTTAAGGAATTTGCTGCTATATTAAAGGACTCTGCTTCAGTATTTAAGGACTCTGCTGCGGTATTTAAGGACGTTGTTGCATTATTTAAGAACTGTGCTGCATTATTTAAGGACTTTGCTGCATTATTTAAGGACTATGCTGCATTATTTAATGACTTTGCTGCATTATTTAACGACGTTGTTGCATTATTTAAGAACTGTGCTGCATTATTTAAGGACTTTGCTGCATTATTTAAGGACTATGCTGCATTATTTAATGACTTTGCTGAAGCATTTGAGGACTCTGCTGCATTATTAGAGGACTCTGCTGCATTATTTAAGGACTTGCTGCATTATTTAATGACTTTGTTGGATTTTTTAAGGACTCTGCTGCATTATTTAAGGAATTTGCTGCTATATTAAAGGACTCTGCTTCAGTATTTAAGGACTCTGCTGCGGTATTTAAGGACTCTGCTGCATTATTTAAGGACTCTGCTGCATTATTTAAGGACTTTGCTGCATTATTTAAGGAATCTGCTGCATTATTTAAGGACTTTGTTGCATTATCTAAGGACTCTGCTGCATTATTGAAGGACTTTGCTGCAATATTTAAGGACTCTGCTTCAGTATTTAAGGACTCTGCTGCATTATTTAAGGACTTTGTTGCATTATTTAAGGACTCTGCTGCATTATTTAAGGACTTTGCTGCATTATTTATGGACTCTGCTGCATTATTTAAGGACTTTGCTGCAATATTTAAGGACTCTGCTTCAGTATTTAAGGACTCTGCTGCATTATTTAAGGACTTTGTTGCATTATTTAAGGACTCTGCTGCATTATTTAAGGACTTTGCTGCATTATTTAAGGACTCTGCTGCATTATTTAAGGACTCTGCTGAAGCATTTGAGGACTCTGCTGCATTATTTAATCACTTTGCTGCGGTATTTAAGGACTCTGTTGCATTATTTAAGGACTTTGTTGCATTATTTAAGGACTCTGCTGCATTAGTTAAGGACTTTGCTGCATTATTTAAGGACTCTGCTGCATTATTTAATGACGTTGTTGCATTATTTAAGAACTGTGCTGCATTATTTAAGGACTTTGCTGCATTATTTAAGGACTATGCTGCATTATTTAATGACTTTGCTGAAGCATTTGAGGACTCTGCTGCATTATTAGAGGACTCTGCTGCATTATTTAATGACTTTGTTGGATTTTTTAAGGACTCTGCTGCATTATTTAAGGAATTTGCTGCTATATTAAAGGACTCTGCTTCAGTATTTAAGTACTCTGCTGCGGTATATAAGGACTCTGCTGCATTATTTAAGGACTCTGCTGCATTATTTAAGGACTTTGCTGCATTATTTAAGGACTCTGCTGCATTATTTAAGGACTTTGTTGCATTATTTAAGGACTCTAATGCATTATTTAAGGACTTTGCTGGAATATTTAAGGACTCTGCTGCATTAGTTAAGGACTTTGCTGCATTATTTAAGGACTCTGCTGCATTATTTAACGACTTTACTGCATTATTTAAGGACTCTGCTGCATTATTTAAGGACTTTGTTGCATTATTTAAGGACTCTGCTGCATTAGTTAAGGACTATGCTGCATTATTTAATGACTTTGCTGAAGCATTTGAGGACTCTGCTGCATTATTAGAGGACTCTGCTGCATTATTTAAGGACTTGCTGCATTATTTAATGACTTTGTTGGATTTTTTAAGGACTCTGCTGGGTTATTTAAGGAATTTGCTGCTATATTAAAGGACTCTGCTTCAGTATTTAAGGACTCTGCTGCGGTATTTAAGGACTCTGCTGCATTATTTAAGGACTCTGCTGCATTATTTAAGGACTTTGCTGCATTATTTAAGGAATCTGCTGCATTATTTAAGGACTTTGTTGCATTATTTAAGGACTCTGCTGCATTATTTAAGGACTTTGCTGCAATATTTAAGGACTCTGCTTCAGTATTTAAGGACTCTGCTGCATTATTTAAGGACTTTGTTGCATTATTTAAGGACTGCTGCATTAGTTAAGGAGTTTGCTGCATTATTTAAGGACTCTGCTGCATTATTTAACGACGTTGTTGCATTATTTAAGAACTGTGCTGCATTATTTAAGGACTTTGCTGCATTATTTAAGGACTATGCTGCATTATTTAATGACTTTGCTGAAGCATTTGAGGACTCTGCTGCATTATTAGAGGACTCTGCTGCATTATTTAAGGACTTGCTGCATTATTTAATGACTTTGTTGGATTTCTTAAGGACTCTGCTGCATTATTTAAGGAATTTGCTGCTATATTAAAGGACTCTGCTTCAGTATTTAAGGACTCTGCTGCGGTATTTAAGGACCCTGCTGCATTATTTTAGGACTCTGCTGCATTATTTAAGGACTTTGCTGCATTATTTAAGGAATCTGCTGCATTATTTAAGGACTTTGTTGCATTATCTAAGGACTCTGCTGCAATATTGAAGGACTTTGCTGCATTATTTAAGGACTCTGCTGCATTATTTAAGGACTTTGCTGCAATATTTAAGGACTCTGCTTCAGTATTTAAGGACTCTGCTGAAGCATTTGAGGACTCTGCTGCATTATTTAATGACTTTGCTGAAGCATTTGAGGACTCTGCTGCATTATTAGAGGACTCTGCTGCATTATTTAATGACTTTGTTGGATTTTTTAAGGACTCTGCTGCATTATTTAAGGAATTTGCTGCTATATTAAAGGACTCTGCTTCAGTATTTAAGGACTCTGCTGCGGTATTTAAGGACTCTGCTGCATTATTTAAGGACTCTGCTGCATTATTTAAGGACTTTGCTGCATTATTTAAGGAATTTGTTGCATTATTTAAGGACTCTGCTGCATTATTTAAGGACTTTGCTGCAATATTTAAGGACTCTGCTTCAGTATTTAAGGACTCTGCTGCATTATTTAAGGACGTTGTTGCATTATTTAAGGACTCTGCTGCATTATTTAAGGACTTTACTGCATTATTTAAGGACTCTGCTGCATTATTTAAGGACTTTGTTGCATTATTTAAGGACTCTGCTGCATTAGTTAAGGACTTTGCTGCATTATTTAAGGACTCTGCTGCATTATTTAACGACGTTGTTGCATTATTTAAGAACTGTGCTGCATTATTTAAGGACTTTGCTGCATTATTTAAGGACTATGCTGCATTATTTAATGACTTTGCTGAAGCATTTGAGGACTCTGCTGCATTATTAGAGGACTCTGCTGCATTATTTAAGGACTTGCTGCATTATTTAATGACTTTGTTGGATTTTTTAAGGACTCTGCTGCATTATTTAAGGAATTTGCTGCTATATTAAAGGACTCTGCTTCAGTATTTAAGGACTCTGCTGCGGTATTTAAGGACTCTGCTGCATTATTTAAGGACTCTGCTGCATTATTTAAGGACTTTGCTGCATTATTTAAGGAATTTGTTGCATTATTTAAGGACTCTGCTGCATTATTTAAGGACTTTGCTGCAATATTTAAGGACTCTGCTTCAGTATTTAAGGACTCTGCTGCATTATTTAAGGACGTTGTTGCATTATTTAAGGACTCTGCTGCATTATTTAAGGACTTTACTGCATTATTTAAGGACTCTGCTGCATTATTTAAGGACTTTGTTGCATTATTTAAGGACTCTGCTGCATTAGTTAAGGACTTTGCTGCATTATTTAAGGACTCTGCTGCATTATTTAACGACGTTGTTGCATTATTTAAGAACTGTGCTGCATTATTTAAGGACTTTGCTGCATTATTTAAGTACTATGCTGCATTATTTAATGACTTTGCTGAAGCATTTGAGGACTCTGCTGCATTATTAGAGGACTCTGCTGCATTATTTAAGGACTTGCTGCATTATTTAATGACTTTGTTGGATTTTTTAAGGACTCTGCTGCATTATTTAAGGAATTTGCTGCTATATTAAAGGACTCTGCTTCAGTATTTAAGGACTCTGCTGCGGTATTTAAGGACTCTGCTGCATTATTTAAGGACTCTGCTGCATTATTTAAGGACTTTGCTGCATTATTTAAGGAATCTGCTGCATTATTTAAGGACTTTGTTGCATTATCTAAGGACTCTGCTGCATTATTGAAGGACTTTGCTGCAATATTTAAGGACTCTGCTTCAGTATTTAAGGACTCTGCTGCATTATTTAAGGACTTTGTTGCATTATTTAAGGACTCTGCTGCATTATTTAAGGACTTTGCTGCATTATTTATGGACTCTGCTGCATTATTTAAGGACTTTGCTGCAATATTTAAGGACTCTGCTTCAGTATTTAAGGACTCTGCTGCATTATTTAAGGACTTTGTTGCATTATTTAAGGACTCTGCTGCATTATTTAAGGACTTTGCTGCATTATTTAAGGACTCTGCTGCATTATTTAAGGACTTTGTTGCATTATTTAAGGACTCTAATGCATTATTTAAGGACTTTGCTGGAATATTTAAGGACTCTGCTGCATTAGTTAAGGACTTTGCTGCATTATTTAAGGACTCTGCTGCATTATTTAACGACTTTACTGCATTATTTAAGGACTCTGCTGCATTATTTAAGGACTTTGTTGCATTATTTAAGGACTCTGCTGCATTAGTTAAGGACTATGCTGCATTATTTAATGACTTTGCTGAAGCATTTGAGGACTCTGCTGCATTATTAGAGGACTCTGCTGCATTATTTAAGGACTTGCTGCATTATTTAATGACTTTGTTGGATTTTTTAAGGACTCTGCTGCGTTATTTAAGGAATTTGCTGCTATATTAAAGGACTCTGCTTCAGTATTTAAGGACTCTGCTGCGGTATTTAAGGACTCTGCTGCATTATTTAAGGACTCTGCTGCATTATTTAAGGACTTTGCTGCATTATTTAAGGAATCTGCTGCATTATTTAAGGACTTTGTTGCATTATCTAAGGACTCTGCTGCATTATTGAAGGACTTTGCTGCAATATTTAAGGACTCTGCTTCAGTATTTAAGGACTCTGCTGCATTATTTAAGGACTTTGTTGCATTATTTAAGGACTCTGCTGCATTATTTAAGGACTTTGTTGCATTATTTAAGGACTCTGCTGCATTATTTAAGGACTTTGCTGCAATATTTAAGGACTCTGCTTCAGTATTTAAGGACTCTGCTGCATTATTTAAGGACTTTGTTGCATTATTTAAGGACTCTGCTGCATTAGTTAAGGAGTTTGCTGCATTATTTAAGGACTCTGCTGCATTATTTAACGACGTTGTTGCATTATTTAAGAACTGTGCTGCATTATTTAAGGACTTTGCTGCATTATTTAAGGACTATGCTGCATTATTTAATGACTTTGCTGAAGCATTTGAGGACTCTGCTGCATTATTAGAGGACTCTGCTGCATTATTTAAGGACTTGCTGCATTATTTAATGACTTTGTTGGATTTCTTAAGGACTCTGCTGCATTATTTAAGGAATTTGCTGCTATATTAAAGGACTCTGCTTCAGTATTTAAGGACTCTGCTGCGGTATTTAAGGACCCTGCTGCATTATTTTAGGACTCTGCTGCATTATTTAAGGACTTTGCTGCATTATTTAAGGAATCTGCTGCATTATTTAAGGACTTTGTTGCATTATCTAAGGACTCTGCTGCAATATTGAAGGACTTTGCTGCATTATTTAAGGACTCTGCTGCATTATTTAAGGACTTTGCTGCAATATTTAAGGACTCTGCTTCAGTATTTAAGGACTCTGCTGAAGCATTTGAGGACTCTGCTGCATTATTTAATGACTTTGCTGAAGCATTTGAGGACTCTGCTGCATTATTAGAGGACTCTGCTGCATTATTTAATGACTTTGTTGGATTTTTTAAGGACTCTGCTGCATTATTTAAGGAATTTGCTGCTATATTAAAGGACTCTGCTTCAGTATTTAAGGACTCTGCTGCGGTATTTAAGGACTCTGCTGCATTATTTAAGGACTCTGCTGCATTATTTAAGGACTTTGCTGCATTATTTAAGGAATTTGTTGCATTATTTAAGGACTCTGCTGCATTATTTAAGGACTTTGCTGCAATATTTAAGGACTCTGCTTCAGTATTTAAGGACTCTGCTGCATTATTTAAGGACGTTGTTGCATTATTTAAGGACTCTGCTGCATTATTTAAGGACTTTACTGCATTATTTAAGGACTCTGCTGCATTATTTAAGGACTTTGTTGCATTATTTAAGGACTCTGCTGCATTAGTTAAGGACTTTGCTGCATTATTTAAGGACTCTGCTGCATTATTTAACGACGTTGTTGCATTATCTAAGAACTGTGCTGCATTATTTAAGGACTTTGCTGCATTATTTAAGGACTATGCTGCATTATTTAATGACTTTGCTGAAGCATTTGAGGACTCTGCTGCATTATTAGAGGACTCTGCTGCATTATTTAAGGACTTGCTGCATTATTTAATGACTTTGTTGGATTTTTTAAGGACTCTGCTGCATTATTTAAGGAATTTGCTGCTATATTAAAGGACTCTGCTTCAGTATTTAAGGACTCTGCTGCGGTATTTAAGGACTCTGCTGCATTATTTAAGGACTCTGCTGCATTATTTAAGGACTTTGCTGCATTATTTAAGGAATTTGTTGCATTATTTAAGGACTCTGCTGCATTATTTAAGGACTTTGCTGCAATATTTAAGGACTCTGCTTCAGTATTTAAGGACTCTGCTGCATTATTTAAGGACGTTGTTGCATTATTTAAGGACTCTGCTGCATTATTTAAGGACTTTACTGCATTATTTAAGGACTCTGCTGCATTATTTAAGGACTTTGTTGCATTATTTAAGGACTCTGCTGCATTAGTTAAGGACTTTGCTGCATTATTTAAGGACTCTGCTGCATTATTTAACGACGTTGTTGCATTATTTAAGAACTGTGCTGCATTATTTAAGGACTTTGCTACATTATTTAAGTACTATGCTGCATTATTTAATGACTTTGCTGAAGCATTTGAGGACTCTGCTGCATTATTAGAGGACTCTGCTGCATTATTTAAGGACTTGCTGCATTATTTAATGACTTTGTTGGATTTTTTAAGGACTCTGCTGCATTATTTAAGGAATTTGCTGCTATATTAAAGGACTCTGCTTCAGTATTTAAGGACTCTGCTGCGGTATTTAAGGACTCTGCTGCATTATTTAAGGACTCTGCTGCATTATTTAAGGACTTTGCTGCATTATTTAAGGACTATGCTGCATTATTTAATGACTTTGCTGAAGCATTTGAGGACTCTGCTGCATTATTAGAGGACTCTGCTGCATTATTTAAGGACTTGCTGCATTATTTAATGACTTTGTTGGATTTCTTAAGGACTCTGCTGCATTATTTAAGGAATTTGCTGCTATATTAAAGGACTCTGCTTCAGTATTTAAGGACTCTGCTGCGGTATTTAAGGACCCTGCTGCATTATTTTAGGACTCTGCTGCATTATTTAAGGACTTTGCTGCATTATTTAAGGAATCTGCTGCATTATTTAAGGACTTTGTTGCATTATCTAAGGACTCTGCTGCAATATTGAAGGACTTTGCTGCATTATTTAAGGACTCTGCTGCATTATTTAAGGACTTTGCTGCAATATTTAAGGACTCTGCTTCAGTATTTAAGGACTCTGCTGAAGCATTTGAGGACTCTGCTGCATTATTTAATGACTTTGCTGAAGCATTTGAGGACTCTGCTGCATTATTAGAGGACTCTGCTGCATTATTTAATGACTTTGTTGGATTTTTTAAGGACTCTGCTGCATTATTTAAGGAATTTGCTGCTATATTAAAGGACTCTGCTTCAGTATTTAAGGACTCTGCTGCGGTATTTAAGGACTCTGCTGCATTATTTAAGGACTCTGCTGCATTATTTAAGGACTTTGCTGCATTATTTAAGGAATTTGTTGCATTATTTAAGGACTCTGCTGCATTATTTAAGGACTTTGCTGCAATATTTAAGGACTCTGCTTCAGTATTTAAGGACTCTGCTGCATTATTTAAGGACGTTGTTGCATTATTTAAGGACTCTGCTGCATTATTTAAGGACTTTACTGCATTATTTAAGGACTCTGCTGCATTATTTAAGGACTTTGTTGCATTATTTAAGGACTCTGCTGCATTAGTTAAGGACTTTGCTGCATTATTTAAGGACTCTGCTGCATTATTTAACGACGTTGTTGCATTATTTAAGAACTGTGCTGCATTATTTAAGGACTTTGCTGCATTATTTAAGGACTATGCTGCATTATTTAATGACTTTGCTGAAGCATTTGAGGACTCTGCTGCATTATTAGAGGACTCTGCTGCATTATTTAAGGACTTGCTGCATTATTTAATGACTTTGTTGGATTTTTTAAGGACTCTGCTGCATTATTTAAGGAATTTGCTGCTATATTAAAGGACTCTGCTTCAGTATTTAAGGACACTGCTGCGGTATTTAAGGACTCTGCTGCATTATTTAAGGACTCTGCTGCATTATTTAAGGACTTTGCTGCATTATTTAAGGAATTTGTTGCATTATTTAAGGACTCTGCTGCATTATTTAAGGACTTTGCTGCAATATTTAAGGACTCTGCTTCAGTATTTAAGGACTCTGCTGCATTATTTAAGGACGTTGTTGCATTATTTAAGGACTCTGCTGCATTATTTAAGGACTTTACTGCATTATTTAAGGACTCTGCTGCATTATTTAAGGACTTTGTTGCATTATTTAAGGACTCTGCTGCATTAGTTAAAGACTTTGCTGCATTATTTAAGGACTCTGCTGCATTATTTAACGACGTTGTTGCATTATTTAAGAACTGTGCTGCATTATTTAAGGACTTTGCTGCATTATTTAAGTACTATGCTGCATTATTTAATGACTTTGCTGAAGCATTTGAGGACTCTGCTGCATTATTAGAGGACTCTGCTGCATTATTTAAGGACTTGCTGCATTATTTAATGACTTTGTTGGATTTTTTAAGGACTCTGCTGCATTATTTAAGGAATTTGCTGCTATATTAAAGGACTCTGCTTCAGTATTTAAGGACTCTGCTGCGGTATTTAAGGACTCTGCTGCATTATTTAAGGACTCTGCTGCATTATTTAAGGACTTTGCTGCATTATTTAAGGAATCTGCTGCATTATTTAAGGACTTTGTTGCATTATCTAAGGACTCTGCTGCATTATTGAAGGACTTTGCTGCAATATTTAAGGACTCTGCTTCAGTATTTAAGGACTCTGCTGCATTATTTAAGGACTTTGTTGCATTATTTAAGGACTCTGCTGCATTATTTAAGGACTTTGCTGCATTATTTATGGACTCTGCTGCATTATTTAAGGACTTTGCTGCAATATTTAAGGACTCTGCTTCAGTATTTAAGGACTCTGCTGCATTATTTAAGGACTTTGTTGCATTATTTAAGGACTCTGCTGCATTATTTAAGGACTTTGCTGCATTATTTAAGGACTCTGCTGCATTATTTAAGGACTTTGTTGCATTATTTAAGGACTCTAATGCATTATTTAAGGACTTTGCTGGAATATTTAAGGACTCTGCTGCATTAGTTAAGGACTTTGCTGCATTATTTAAGGACTCTGCTGCATTATTTAACGACTTTACTGCATTATTTAAGGACTCTGCTGCATTATTTAAGGACTTTGTTGCATTATTTAAGGACTCTGCTGCATTAGTTAAGGACTATGCTGCATTATTTAATGACTTTGCTGAAGCATTTGAGGACTCTGCTGCATTATTAGAGGACTCTGCTGCATTATTTAAGGACTTGCTGCATTATTTAATGACTTTGTTGGATTTTTTAAGGACTCTGCTGCGTTATTTAAGGAATTTGCTGCTATATTAAAGGACTCTGCTTCAGTATTTAAGGACTCTGCTGCGGTATTTAAGGACTCTGCTGCATTATTTAAGGACTCTGCTGCATTATTTAAGGACTTTGCTGCATTATTTAAGGAATCTGCTGCATTATTTAAGGACTTTGTTGCATTATCTAAGGACTCTGCTGCATTATTGAAGGACTTTGCTGCAATATTTAAGGACTCTGCTTCAGTATTTAAGGACTCTGCTGCATTATTTAAGGACTTTGTTGCATTATTTAAGGACTCTGCTGCATTATTTAAGGACTTTGCTGCAATATTTAAGGACTCTGCTTCAGTATTTAAGGACTCTGCTGCATTATTTAAGGACTTTGTTGCATTATTTAAGGACTCTGCTGCATTAGTTAAGGAGTTTGCTGCATTATTTAAGGACTCTGCTGCATTATTTAACGACGTTGTTGCATTATTTAAGAACTGTGCTGCATTATTTAAGGACTTTGCTGCATTATTTAAGGACTATGCTGCATTATTTAATGACTTTGCTGAAGCATTTGAGGACTCTGCTGCATTATTAGAGGACTCTGCTGCATTAT
This sequence comes from Phyllobates terribilis, assembly GCF_046119375.1. Lineage (NCBI taxonomy): Eukaryota > Metazoa > Chordata > Amphibia > Anura > Dendrobatidae > Phyllobates > Phyllobates terribilis. The sequence goes on from NW_027362905.1 coordinate 188,078, forward strand.
TTAAGGACTTGCTGCATTATTTAATGACTTTGTTGGATTTCTTAAGGACTCTGCTGCATTATATAAGGAATTTGCTGCTATATTAAAGGACTCTGCTTCAGTATTTAAGGACTCTGCTGCGGTATTTAAGGACCCTGCTGCATTATTTTAGGACTCTGCTGCATTATTTAAGGACTTTGCTGCATTATTTAAGGAATCTGCTGCATTATTTAAGGACTTTGTTGCATTATCTAAGGACTCTGCTGCAATATTGAAGGACTTTGCTGCATTATTTAAGGACTCTGCTGCATTATTTAAGGACTTTGCTGCAATATTTAAGGACTCTGCTTCAGTATTTAAGGACTCTGCTGAAGCATTTGAGGACTCTGCTGCATTATTTAATGACTTTGCTGAAGCATTTGAGGACTCTGCTGCATTATTAGAGGACTCTGCTGCATTATTTAATGACTTTGTTGGATTTTTTAAGGACTCTGCTGCATTATTTAAGGAATTTGCTGCTATATTAAAGGACTCTGCTTCAGTATTTAAGGACTCTGCTGCGGTATTTAAGGACTCTGCTGCATTATTTAAGGACTCTGCTGCATTATTTAAGGACTTTGCTGCATTATTTAAGGAATTTGTTGCATTATTTAAGGACTCTGCTGCATTATTTAAGGACTTTGCTGCAATATTTAAGGACTCTGCTTCAGTATTTAAGGACTCTGCTGCATTATTTAAGGACGTTGTTGCATTATTTAAGGACTCTGCTGCATTATTTAAGGACTTTACTGCATTATTTAAGGACTCTGCTGCATTATTTAAGGACTTTGTTGCATTATTTAAGGACTCTGCTGCATTAGTTAAGGACTTTGCTGCATTATTTAAGGACTCTGCTGCATTATTTAACGACGTTGTTGCATTATTTAAGAACTGTGCTGCATTATTTAAGGACTTTGCTGCATTATTTAAGGACTATGCTGCATTATTTAATGACTTTGCTGAAGCATTTGAGGACTCTGCTGCATTATTAGAGGACTCTGCTGCATTATTTAAGGACTTGCTGCATTATTTAATGACTTTGTTGGATTTTTTAAGGACTCTGCTGCATTATTTAAGGAATTTGCTGCTATATTAAAGGACTCTGCTTCAGTATTTAAGGACTCTGCTGCGGTATTTAAGGACTCTGCTGCATTATTTAAGGACTCTGCTGCATTATTTAAGGACTTTGCTGCATTATTTAAGGAATTTGTTGCATTATTTAAGGACTCTGCTGCATTATTTAAGGACTTTGCTGCAATATTTAAGGACTCTGCTTCAGTATTTAAGGACTCTGCTGCATTATTTAAGGACGTTGTTGCATTATTTAAGGACTCTGCTGCATTATTTAAGGACTTTACTGCATTATTTAAGGACTCTGCTGCATTATTTAAGGACTTTGTTGCATTATTTAAGGACTCTGCTGCATTAGTTAAGGACTTTGCTGCATTATTTAAGGACTCTGCTGCATTATTTAACGACGTTGTTGCATTATTTAAGAACTGTGCTGCATTATTTAAGGACTTTGCTGCATTATTTAAGTACTATGCTGCATTATTTAATGACTTTGCTGAAGCATTTGAGGACTCTGCTGCATTATTAGAGGACTCTGCTGCATTATTTAAGGACTTGCTGCATTATTTAATGACTTTGTTGGATTTTTTAAGGACTCTGCTGCATTATTTAAGGAATTTGCTGCTATATTAAAGGACTCTGCTTCAGTATTTAAGGACTCTGCTGCGGTATTTAAGGACTCTGCTGCATTATTTAAGGACTCTGCTGCATTATTTAAGGACTTTGCTGCATTATTTAAGGAATCTGCTGCATTATTTAAGGACTTTGTTGCATTATCTAAGGACTCTGCTGCATTATTGAAGGACTTTGCTGCAATATTTAAGGACTCTGCTTCAGTATTTAAGGACTCTGCTGCATTATTTAAGGACTTTGTTGCATTATTTAAGGACTCTGCTGCATTATTTAAGGACTTTGCTGCATTATTTATGGACTCTGCTGCATTATTTAAGGACTTTGCTGCAATATTTAAGGACTCTGCTTCAGTATTTAAGGACTCTGCTGCATTATTTAAGGACTTTGTTGCATTATTTAAGGACTCTGCTGCATTATTTAAGGACTTTGCTGCATTATTTAAGGACTCTGCTGCATTATTTAAGGACTTTGTTGCATTATTTAAGGACTCTAATGCATTATTTAAGGACTTTGCTGGAATATTTAAGGACTCTGCTGCATTAGTTAAGGACTTTGCTGCATTATTTAAGGACTCTGCTGCATTATTTAACGACTTTACTGCATTATTTAAGGACTCTGCTGCATTATTTAAGGACTTTGTTGCATTATTTAAGGACTCTGCTGCATTAGTTAAGGACTATGCTGCATTATTTAATGACTTTGCTGAAGCATTTGAGGACTCTGCTGCATTATTAGAGGACTCTGCTGCATTATTTAAGGACTTGCTGCATTATTTAATGACTTTGTTGGATTTTTTAAGGACTCTGCTGCGTTATTTAAGGAATTTGCTGCTATATTAAAGGACTCTGCTTCAGTATTTAAGGACTCTGCTGCGGTATTTAAGGACTCTGCTGCATTATTTAAGGACTCTGCTGCATTATTTAAGGACTTTGCTGCATTATTTAAGGAATCTGCTGCATTATTTAAGGACTTTGTTGCATTATCTAAGGACTCTGCTGCATTATTGAAGGACTTTGCTGCAATATTTAAGGACTCTGCTTCAGTATTTAAGGACTCTGCTGCATTATTTAAGGACTTTGTTGCATTATTTAAGGACTCTGCTGCATTATTTAAGGACTTTGTTGCATTATTTAAGGACTCTGCTGCATTATTTAAGGACTTTGCTGCAATATTTAAGGACTCTGCTTCAGTATTTAAGGACTCTGCTGCATTATTTAAGGACTTTGTTGCATTATTTAAGGACTCTGCTGCATTAGTTAAGGAGTTTGCTGCATTATTTAAGGACTCTGCTGCATTATTTAACGACGTTGTTGCATTATTTAAGAACTGTGCTGCATTATTTAAGGACTTTGCTGCATTATTTAAGGACTATGCTGCATTATTTAATGACTTTGCTGAAGCATTTGAGGACTCTGCTGCATTATTAGAGGACTCTGCTGCATTATTTAAGGACTTGCTGCATTATTTAATGACTTTGTTGGATTTCTTAAGGACTCTGCTGCATTATTTAAGGAATTTGCTGCTATATTAAAGGACTCTGCTTCAGTATTTAAGGACTCTGCTGCGGTATTTAAGGACCCTGCTGCATTATTTTAGGACTCTGCTGCATTATTTAAGGACTTTGCTGCATTATTTAAGGAATCTGCTGCATTATTTAAGGACTTTCTTGCATTATCTAAGGACTCTGCTGCAATATTGAAGGACTTTGCTGCATTATTTAAGGACTCTGCTGCATTATTTAAGGACTTTGCTGCAATATTTAAGGACTCTGCTTCAGTATTTAAGGACTCTGCTGAAGCATTTGAGGACTCTGCTGCATTATTTAATGACTTTGCTGAAGCATTTGAGGACTCTGCTGCATTATTAGAGGACTCTGCTGCATTATTTAATGACTTTGTTGGATTTTTTAAGGACTCTGCTGCATTATTTAAGGAATTTGCTGCTATATTAAAGGACTCTGCTTCAGTATTTAAGGACTCTGCTGCGGTATTTAAGGACTCTGCTGCATTATTTAAGGACTCTGCTGCATTATTTAAGGACTTTGCTGCATTATTTAAGGAATTTGTTGCATTATTTAAGGACTCTGCTGCATTATTTAAGGACTTTGCTGCAATATTTAAGGACTCTGCTTCAGTATTTAAGGACTCTGCTGCATTATTTAAGGACGTTGTTGCATTATTTAAGGACTCTGCTGCATTATTTAAGGACTTTACTGCATTATTTAAGGACTCTGCTGCATTATTTAAGGACTTTGTTGCATTATTTAAGGACTCTGCTGCATTAGTTAAGGACTTTGCTGCATTATTTAAGGACTCTGCTGCATTATTTAACGACGTTGTTGCATTATCTAAGAACTGTGCTGCATTATTTAAGGACTTTGCTGCATTATTTAAGGACTATGCTGCATTATTTATTGACTTTGCTGAAGCATTTGAGGACTCTGCTGCATTATTAGAGGACTCTGCTGCATTATTTAAGGACTTGCTGCATTATTTAATGACTTTGTTGGATTTTTTAAGGACTCTGCTGCATTATTTAAGGAATTTGCTGCTATATTAAAGGACTCTGCTTCAGTATTTAAGGACTCTGCTGCGGTATTTAAGGACTCTGCTGCATTATTTAAGGACTCTGCTGCATTATTTAAGGACTTTGCTGCATTATTTAAGGAATTTGTTGCATTATTTAAGGACTCTGCTGCATTATTTAAGGACTTTGCTGCAATATTTAAGGACTCTGCTTCAGTATTTAAGGACTCTGCTGCATTATTTAAGGACGTTGTTGCATTATTTAAGGACTCTGCTGCATTATTTAAGGACTTTACTGCATTATTTAAGGACTCTGCTGCATTATTTAAGGACTTTGTTGCATTATTTAAGGACTCTGCTGCATTAGTTAAGGACTTTGCTGCATTATTTAAGGACTCTGCTGCATTATTTAACGACGTTGTTGCATTATTTAAGAACTGTGCTGCATTATTTAAGGACTTTGCTACATTATTTAAGTACTATGCTGCATTATTTAATGACTTTGCTGAAGCATTTGAGGACTCTGCTGCATTATTAGAGGACTCTGCTGCATTATTTAAGGACTTGCTGCATTATTTAATGACTTTGTTGGATTTTTTAAGGACTCTGCTGCATTATTTAAGGAATTTGCTGCTATATTAAAGGACTCTGCTTCAGTATTTAAGGACTCTGCTGCGGTATTTAAGGACTCTGCTGCATTATTTAAGGACTCTGCTGCATTATTTAAGGACTTTGCTGCATTATTTAAGGAATCTGCTGCATTATTTAAGGACTTTGTTGCATTATCTAAGGACTCTGCTGCATTATTGAAGGACTTTGCTGCAATATTTAAGGACTCTGCTTCAGTATTTAAGGACTCTGCTGCATTATTTAAGGACTTTGTTGCATTATTTAAGGACTCTGCTGCATTATTTAAGGACTTTGCTGCATTATTTATGGACTCTGCTGCATTATTTAAGGACTTTGCTGCAATATTTAAGGACTCTGCTTCAGTATTTAAGGACTCTGCTGCATTATTTAAGGACTTTGTTGCATTATTTAAGGACTCTGCTGCATTATTTAAGGACTTTGCTGCATTATTTAAGGACTCTGCTGCATTATTTAAGGACTTTGTTGCATTATTTAAGGACTCTAATGCATTATTTAAGGACTTTGCTGGAATATTTAAGGACTCTGCTGCATTAGTTAAGGACTTTGCTGCATTATTTAAGGACTCTGCTGCATTATTTAACGACTTTACTGCATTATTTAAGGACTCTGCTGCATTATTTAAGGACTTTGTTGCATTATTTAAGGACTCTGCTGCATTAGTTAAGGACTATGCTGCATTATTTAATGACTTTGCTGAAGCATTTGAGGACTCTGCTGCATTATTAGAGGACTCTGCTGCATTATTTAAGGACTTGCTGCATTATTTAATGACTTTTTTGGATTTTTTAAGGACTCTGCTGCGTTATTTAAGGAATTTGCTGCTATATTAAAGGACTCTGCTTCAGTATTTAAGGACTCTGCTGCGGTATTTAAGGACTCTGCTGCATTATTTAAGGACTCTGCTGCATTATTTAAGGACTTTGCTGCATTATTTAAGGAATCTGCTGCATTATTTAAGGACTTTGTTGCATTATCTAAGGACTCTGCTGCATTATTGAAGGACTTTGCTGCAATATTTAAGGACTCTGCTTCAGTATTTAAGGACTCTGCTGCATTATTTAAGGACTTTGTTGCATTATTTAAGGACTCTGCTGCATTATTTAAGGACTTTGTTGCATTATTTAAGGACTCTGCTGCATTATTTAAGGACTTTGCTGCAATATTTAAGGACTCTGCTTCAGTATTTAAGGACTCTGCTGCATTATTTAAGGACTTTGTTGCATTATTTAAGGACTCTGCTGCATTAGTTAAGGAGTTTGCTGCATTATTTAAGGACTCTGCTGCATTATTTAACGACGTTGTTGCATTATTTAAGAACTGTGCTGCATTATTTAAGGACTTTGCTGCATTATTTAAGGACTATGCTGCATTATTTAATGACTTTGCTGAAGCATTTGAGGACTCTGCTGCATTATTAGAGGACTCTGCTGCATTATTTAAGGACTTGCTGCATTATTTAATGACTTTGTTGGATTTCTTAAGGACTCTGCTGCATTATTTAAGGAATTTGCTGCTATATTAAAGGACTCTGCTTCAGTATTTAAGGACTCTGCTGCGGTATTTAAGGACCCTGCTGCATTATTTTAGGACTCTGCTGCATTATTTAAGGACTTTGCTGCATTATTTAAGGAATCTGCTGCATTATTTAAGGACTTTGTTGCATTATCTAAGGACTCTGCTGCAATATTGAAGGACTTTGCTGCATTATTTAAGGACTCTGCTGCATTATTTAAGGACTTTGCTGCAATATTTAAGGACTCTGCTTCAGTATTTAAGGACTCTGCTGAAGCATTTGAGGACTCTGCTGCATTATTTAATGACTTTGCTGAAGCATTTGAGGACTCTGCTGCATTATTAGAGGACTCTGCTGCATTATTTAATGACTTTGTTGGATTTTTTAAGGACTCTGCTGCATTATTTAAGGAATTTGCTGCTATATTAAAGGACTCTGCTTCAGTATTTAAGGACTCTGCTGCGGTATTTAAGGACTCTGCTGCATTATTTAAGGACTCTGCTGCATTATTTAAGGACTTTGCTGCATTATTTAAGGAATTTGTTGCATTATTTAAGGACTCTGCTGCATTATTTAAGGACTTTGCTGCAATATTTAAGGACTCTGCTTCAGTATTTAAGGACTCTGCTGCATTATTTAAGGACGTTGTTGCATTATTTAAGGACTCTGCTGCATTATTTAAGGACTTTACTGCATTATTTAAGGACTCTGCTGCATTATTTAAGGACTTTGTTGCATTATTTAAGGACTCTGCTGCATTAGTTAAGGACTTTGCTGCATTATTTAAGGACTCTGCTGCATTATTTAACGACGTTGTTGCATTATCTAAGAACTGTGCTGCATTATTTAAGGACTTTGCTACATTATTTAAGGACTATGCTGCATTATTTAATGACTTTGCTGAAGCATTTGAGGACTCTGCTGCATTATTAGAGGACTCTGCTGCATTATTTAAGGACTTGCTGCATTATTTAATGACTTTGTTGGATTTTTTAAGGACTCTGCTGCATTATTTAAGGAATTTGCTGCTATATTAAAGGACTCTGCTTCAGTATTTAAGGACTCTGCTGCGGTATTTAAGGACTCTGCTGCATTATTTAAGGACTCTGCTGCATTATTTAAGGACTTTGCTGCATTATTTAAGGAATTTGTTGCATTATTTAAGGACTCTGCTGCATTATTTAAGGACTTTGCTGCAATATTTAAGGACTCTGCTTCAGTATTTAAGGACTCTGCTGCATTATTTAAGGACGTTGTTGCATTATTTAAGGACTCTGCTGCATTATTTAAGGACTTTACTGCATTATTTAAGGACTCTGCTGCATTATTTAAGGACTTTGTTGCATTATTTAAGGACTCTGCTGCATTAGTTAAGGACTTTGCTGCATTATTTAAGGACTCTGCTGCATTATTTAACGACGTTGTTGCATTATTTAAGAACTGTGCTGCATTATTTAAGGACTTTGCTACATTATTTAAGTACTATGCTGCATTATTTAATGACTTTGCTGAAGCATTTGAGGACTCTGCTGCATTATTAGAGGACTCTGCTGCATTATTTAAGGACTTGCTGCATTATTTAATGACTTTGTTGGATTTTTTAAGGACTCTGCTGCATTATTTAAGGAATTTGCTGCTATATTAAAGGACTCTGCTTCAGTATTTAAGGACTCTGCTGCGGTATTTAAGGACTCTGCTGCATTATTTAAGGACTCTGCTGCATTATTTAAGGACTTTGCTGCATTATTTAAGGACTATGCTGCATTATTTAATGACTTTGCTGAAGCATTTGAGGACTCTGCTGCATTATTAGAGGACTCTGCTGCATTATTTAAGGACTTGCTGCATTATTTAATGACTTTGTTGGATTTCTTAAGGACTCTGCTGCATTATTTAAGGAATTTGCTGCTATATTAAAGGACTCTGCTTCAGTATTTAAGGACTCTGCTGCGGTATTTAAGGACCCTGCTGCATTATTTTAGGACTCTGCTGCATTATTTAAGGACTTTGCTGCATTATTTAAGGAATCTGCTGCATTATTTAAGGACTTTGTTGCATTATCTAAGGACTCTGCTGCAATATTGAAGGACTTTGCTGCATTATTTAAGGACTCTGCTGCATTATTTAAGGACTTTGCTGCAATATTTAAGGACTCTGCTTCAGTATTTAAGGACTCTGCTGAAGCATTTGAGGACTCTGCTGCATTATTTAATGACTTTGCTGAAGCATTTGAGGACTCTGCTGCATTATTAGAGGACTCTGCTGCATTATTTAATGACTTTGTTGGATTTTTTAAGGACTCTGCTGCATTATTTAAGGAATTTGCTGCTATATTAAAGGACTCTGCTTCAGTATTTAAGGACTCTGCTGCGGTATTTAAGGACTCTGCTGCATTATTTAAGGACTCTGCTGCATTATTTAAGGACTTTGCTGCATTATTTAAGGAATTTGTTGCATTATTTAAGGACTCTGCTGCATTATTTAAGGACTTTGCTGCAATATTTAAGGACTCTGCTTCAGTATTTAAGGACTCTGCTGCATTATTTAAGGACGTTGTTGCATTATTTAAGGACTCTGCTGCATTATTTAAGGACTTTACTGCATTATTTAAGGACTCTGCTGCATTATTTAAGGACTTTGTTGCATTATTTAAGGACTCTGCTGCATTAGTTAAGGACTTTGCTGCATTATTTAAGGACTCTGCTGCATTATTTAACGACGTTGTTGCATTATTTAAGAACTGTGCTGCATTATTTAAGGACTTTGCTGCATTATTTAAGGACTATGCTGCATTATTTAATGACTTTGCTGAAGCATTTGAGGACTCTGCTGCATTATTAGAGGACTCTGCTGCATTATTTAAGGACTTGCTGCATTATTTAACGACGTTGTTGCATTATTTAAGAACTGTGCTGCATTATTTAAGGACTTTGCTACATTATTTAAGTACTATGCTGCATTATTTAATGACTTTGCTGAAGCATTTGAGGACTCTGCTGCATTATTAGAGGACTCTGCTGCATTATTTAAGGACTTGCTGCATTATTTAATGACTTTGTTGGATTTTTTAAGGACTCTGCTGCATTATTTAAGGAATTTGCTGCTATATTAAAGGACTCTGCTTCAGTATTTAAGGACTCTGCTGCGGTATTTAAGGACTCTGCTGCATTATTTAAGGACTCTGCTGCATTATTTAAGGACTTTGCTGCATTATTTAAGGAATCTGCTGCATTATTTAAGGACTTTGTTGCATTATCTAAGGACTCTGCTGCATTATTGAAGGACTTTGCTGCAATATTTAAGGACTCTGCTTCAGTATTTAAGGACTCTGCTGCATTATTTAAGGACTTTGTTGCATTATTTAAGGACTCTGCTGCATTATTTAAGGACTTTGCTGCATTATTTATGGACTCTGCTGCATTATTTAAGGACTTTGCTGCAATATTTAAGGACTCTGCTTCAGTATTTAAGGACTCTGCTGCATTATTTAAGGACTTTGTTGCATTATTTAAGGACTCTGCTGCATTATTTAAGGACTTTGCTGCATTATTTAAGGACTCTGCTGCATTATTTAAGGACTTTGTTGCATTATTTAAGGACTCTAATGCATTATTTAAGGACTTTGCTGGAATATTTAAGGACTCTGCTGCATTAGTTAAGGACTTTGCTGCATTATTTAAGGACTCTGCTGCATTATTTAACGACTTTACTGCATTATTTAAGGACTCTGCTGCATTATTTAAGGACTTTGTTGCATTATTTAAGGACTCTGCTGCATTAGTTAAGGACTATGCTGCATTATTTAATGACTTTGCTGAAGCATTTGAGGACTCTGCTGCATTATTAGAGGACTCTGCTGCATTATTTAAGGACTTGCTGCATTATTTAATGACTTTTTTGGATTTTTTAAGGACTCTGCTGCGTTATTTAAGGAATTTGCTGCTATATTAAAGGACTCTGCTTCAGTATTTAAGGACTCTGCTGCGGTATTTAAGGACTCTGCTGCATTATTTAAGGACTCTGCTGCATTATTTAAGGACTTTGCTGCATTATTTAAGGAATCTGCTGCATTATTTAAGGACTTTGTTGCATTATCTAAGGACTCTGCTGCATTATTGAAGGACTTTGCTGCAATATTTAAGGACTCTGCTTCAGTATTTAAGGACTCTGCTGCATTATTTAAGGACTTTGTTGCATTATTTAAGGACTCTGCTGCATTATTTAAGGACTTTGTTGCATTATTTAAGGACTCTGCTGCATTATTTAAGGACTTTGCTGCAATATTTAAGGACTCTGCTTCAGTATTTAAGGACTCTGCTGCATTATTTAAGGACTTTGTTGCATTATTTAAGGACTCTGCTGCATTAGTTAAGGAGTTTGCTGCATTATTTAAGGACTCTGCTGCATTATTTAACGACGTTGTTGCATTATTTAAGAACTGTGCTGCATTATTTAAGGACTTTGCTGCATTATTTAAGGACTATGCTGCATTATTTAATGACTTTGCTGAAGCATTTGAGGACTCTGCTGCATTATTAGAGGACTCTGCTGCATTATTTAAGGACTTGCTGCATTATTTAATGACTTTGTTGGATTTCTTAAGGACTCTGCTGCATTATTTAAGGAATTTGCTGCTATATTAAAGGACTCTGCTTCAGTATTTAAGGACTCTGCTGCGGGATTTAAGGACCCTGCTGCATTATTTTAGGACTCTGCTGCATTATTTAAGGACTTTGCTGCATTATTTAAGGAATCTGCTGCATTATTTAAGGACTTTGTTGCATTATCTAAGGACTCTGCTGCAATATTGAAGGACTTTGCTGCATTATTTAAGGACTCTGCTGCATTATTTAAGGACTTTGCTGCAATATTTAAGGACTCTGCTTCAGTATTTAAGGACTCTGCTGAAGCATTTGAGGACTCTGCTGCATTATTTAATGACTTTGCTGAAGCATTTGAGGACTCTGCTGCATTATTAGAGGACTCTGCTGCATTATTTAATGACTTTGTTGGATTTTTTAAGGACTCTGCTGCATTATTTAAGGAATTTGCTGCTATATTAAAGGACTCTGCTTCAGTATTTAAGGACTCTGCTGCGGTATTTAAGGACTCTGCTGCATTATTTAAGGACTCTGCTGCATTATTTAAGGACTTTGCTGCATTATTTAAGGAATTTGTTGCATTATTTAAGGACTCTGCTGCATTATTTAAGGACTTTGCTGCAATATTTAAGGACTCTGCTTCAGTATTTAAGGACTCTGCTGCATTATTTAAGGACGTTGTTGCATTATTTAAGGACTCTGCTGCATTATTTAAGGACTTTACTGCATTATTTAAGGACTCTGCTGCATTATTTAAGGACTTTGTTGCATTATTTAAGGACTCTGCTGCATTAGTTAAGGACTTTGCTGCATTATTTAAGGACTCTGCTGCATTATTTAACGACGTTGTTGCATTATCTAAGAACTGTGCTGCATTATTTAAGGACTTTGCTACATTATTTAAGGACTATGCTGCATTATTTAATGACTTTGCTGAAGCATTTGAGGACTCTGCTGCATTATTAGAGGACTCTGCTGCATTATTTAAGGACTTGCTGCATTATTTAATGACTTTGTTGGATTTTTTAAGGACTCTGCTGCATTATTTAAGGAATTTGCTGCTATATTAAAGGACTCTGCTTCAGTATTTAAGGACTCTGCTGCGGTATTTAAGGACTCTGCTGCATTATTTAAGGACTCTGCTGCATTATTTAAGGACTTTGCTGCATTATTTAAGGAATTTGTTGCATTATTTAAGGACTCTGCTGCATTATTTAAGGACTTTGCTGCAATATTTAAGGACTCTGCTTCAGTATTTAAGGACTCTGCTGCATTATTTAAGGACGTTGTTGCATTATTTAAGGACTCTGCTGCATTATTTAAGGACTTTACTGCATTATTTAAGGACTCTGCTGCATTATTTAAGGACTTTGTTGCATTATTTAAGGACTCTGCTGCATTAGTTAAGGACTTTGCTGCATTATTTAAGGACTCTGCTGCATTATTTAACGACGTTGTTGCATTATTTAAGAACTGTGCTGCATTATTTAAGGACTTTGCTACATTATTTAAGTACTATGCTGCATTATTTAATGACTTTGCTGAAGCATTTGAGGACTCTGCTGCATTATTAGAGGACTCTGCTGCATTATTTAAGGACTTGCTGCATTATTTAATGACTTTGTTGGATTTTTTAAGGACTCTGCTGCATTATTTAAGGAATTTGCTGCTATATTAAAGGACTCTGCTTCAGTATTTAAGGACTCTGCTGCGGTATTTAAGGACTCTGCTGCATTATTTAAGGACTCTGCTGCATTATTTAAGGACTTTGCTGCATTATTTAAGGACTATGCTGCATTATTTAATGACTTTGCTGAAGCATTTGAGGACTCTGCTGCATTATTAGAGGACTCTGCTGCATTATTTAAGGACTTGCTGCATTATTTAATGACTTTGTTGGATTTCTTAAGGACTCTGCTGCATTATTTAAGGAATTTGCTGCTATATTAAAGGACTCTGCTTCAGTATTTAAGGACTCTGCTGCGGTATTTAAGGACCCTGCTGCATTATTTTAGGACTCTGCTGCATTATTTAAGGACTTTGCTGCATTATTTAAGGAATCTGCTGCATTATTTAAGGACTTTGTTGCATTATCTAAGGACTCTGCTGCAATATTGAAGGACTTTGCTGCATTATTTAAGGACTCTGCTGCATTATTTAAGGACTTTGCTGCAATATTTAAGGACTCTGCTTCAGTATTTAAGGACTCTGCTGAAGCATTTGAGGACTCTGCTGCATTATTTAATGACTTTGCTGAAGCATTTGAGGACTCTGCTGCATTATTAGAGGACTCTGCTGCATTATTTAATGACTTTGTTGGATTTTTTAAGGACTCTGCTGCATTATTTAAGGAATTTGCTGCTATATTAAAGGACTCTGCTTCAGTATTTAAGGACTCTGCTGCGGTATTTAAGGACTCTGCTGCATTATTTAAGGACTCTGCTGCATTATTTAAGGACTTTGCTGCATTATTTAAGGAATTTGTTGCATTATTTAAGGACTCTGCTGCATTATTTAAGGACTTTGCTGCAATATTTAAGGACTCTGCTTCAGTATTTAAGGACTCTGCTGCATTATTTAAGGACGTTGTTGCATTATTTAAGGACTCTGCTGCATTATTTAAGGACTTTACTGCATTATTTAAGGACTCTGCTGCATTATTTAAGGACTTTGTTGCATTATTTAAGGACTCTGCTGCATTAGTTAAGGACTTTGCTGCATTATTTAAGGACTCTGCTGCATTATTTAACGACGTTGTTGCATTATTTAAGAACTGTGCTGCATTATTTAAGGACTTTGCTGCATTATTTAAGGACTATGCTGCATTATTTAATGACTTTGCTGAAGCATTTGAGGACTCTGCTGCATTATTAGAGGACTCTGCTGCATTATTTAAGGACTTGCTGCATTATTTAATGACTTTGTTGGATTTTTTAAGGACTCTGCTGCATTATTTAAGGAATTTGCTGCTATATTAAAGGACTCTGCTTCAGTATTTAAGGACTCTGCTGCGGTATTTAAGGACTCTGCTGCATTATTTAAGGACTCTGCTGCATTATTTAAGGACTTTGCTGCATTATTTAAGGAATTTGTTGCATTATTTAAGGACTCTGCTGCATTATTTAAGGACTTTGCTGCAATATTTAAGGACTCTGCTTCAGTATTTAAGGACTCTGCTGCATTATTTAAGGACGTTGTTGCATTATTTAAGGACTCTGCTGCATTATTTAAGGACTTTACTGCATTATTTAAGGACTCTGCTGCATTATTTAAGGACTTTGTTGCATTATTTAAGGACTCTGCTGCATTAGTTAAGGACTTTGCTGCATTATTTAAGGACTCTGCTGCATTATTTAACGACGTTGTTGCATTATTTAAGAACTGTGCTGCATTATTTAAGGACTTTGCTGCATTATTTAAGTACTATGCTGCATTATTTAATGACTTTGCTGAAGCATTTGAGGACTCTGCTGCATTATTAGAGGACTCTGCTGCATTATTTAAGGACTTGCTGCATTATTTAATGACTTTGTTGGATTTTTTAAGGACTCTGCTGCATTATTTAAGGAATTTGCTGCTATATTAAAGGACTCTGCTTCAGTATTTAAGGACTCTGCTGCGGTATTTAAGGACTCTGCTGCATTATTTAAGGACTCTGCTGCATTATTTAAGGACTTTGCTGCATTATTTAAGGAATCTGCTGCATTATTTAAGGACTTTGTTGCATTATCTAAGGACTCTGCTGCATTATTGAAGGACTTTGCTGCAATATTTAAGGACTCTGCTTCAGTATTTAAGGACTCTGCTGCATTATTTAAGGACTTTGTTGCATTATTTAAGGACTCTGCTGCATTATTTAAGGACTTTGCTGCATTATTTATGGACTCTGCTGCATTATTTAAGGACTTTGCTGCAATATTTAAGGACTCTGCTTCAGTATTTAAGGACTCTGCTGCATTATTTAAGGACTTTGTTGCATTATTTAAGGACTCTGCTGCATTATTTAAGGACTTTGCTGCATTATTTAAGGACTCTGCTGCATTATTTAAGGACTTTGTTGCATTATTTAAGGACTCTAATGCATTATTTAAGGACTTTGCTGGAATATTTAAGGACTCTGCTGCATTAGTTAAGGACTTTGCTGCATTATTTAAGGACTCTGCTGCATTATTTAACGACTTTACTGCATTATTTAAGGACTCTGCTGCATTATTTAAGGACTTTGTTGCATTATTTAAGGACTCTGCTGCATTAGTTAAGGACTATGCTGCATTATTTAATGACTTTGCTGAAGCATTTGAGGACTCTGCTGCATTATTAGAGGACTCTGCTGCATTATTTAAGGACTTGCTGCATTATTTAATGACTTTGTTGGATTTTTTAAGGACTCTGCTGCGTTATTTAAGGAATTTGCTGCTATATTAAAGGACTCTGCTTCAGTATTTAAGGACTCTGCTGCGGTATTTAAGGACTCTGCTGCATTATTTAAGGACTCTGCTGCATTATTTAAGGACTTTGCTGCATTATTTAAGGAATCTGCTGCATTATTTAAGGACTTTGTTGCATTATCTAAGGACTCTGCTGCATTATTGAAGGACTTTGCTGCAATATTTAAGGACTCTGCTTCAGTATTTAAGGACTCTGCTGCATTATTTAAGGACTTTGTTGCATTATTTAAGGACTCTGCTGCATTATTTAAGGACTTTGTTGCATTATTTAAGGACTCTGCTGCATTATTTAAGGACTTTGCTGCAATATTTAAGGACTCTGCTTCAGTATTTAAGGACTCTGCTGCATTATTTAAGGACTTTGTTGCATTATTTAAGGACTCTGCTGCATTAGTTAAGGAGTTTGCTGCATTATTTAAGGACTCTGCTGCATTATTTAACGACGTTGTTGCATTATTTAAGAACTGTGCTGCATTATTTAAGGACTTTGCTGCATTATTTAAGGACTATGCTGCATTATTTAATGACTTTGCTGAAGCATTTGAGGACTCTGCTGCATTATTAGAGGACTCTGCTGCATTATTTAAGGACTTGCTGCATTATTTAATGACTTTGTTGGATTTCTTAAGGACTCTGCTGCATTATTTAAGGAATTTGCTGCTATATTAAAGGACTCTGCTTCAGTATTTAAGGACTCTGCTGCGGGATTTAAGGACCCTGCTGCATTATTTTAGGACTCTGCTGCATTATTTAAGGACTTTGCTGCATTATTTAAGGAATCTGCTGCATTATTTAAGGACTTTGTTGCATTATCTAAGGACTCTGCTGCAATATTGAAGGACTTTGCTGCATTATTTAAGGACTCTGCTGCATTATTTAAGGACTTTGCTGCAATATTTAAGGACTCTGCTTCAGTATTTAAGGACTCTGCTGAAGCATTTGAGGACTCTGCTGCATTATTTAATGACTTTGCTGAAGCATTTGAGGACTCTGCTGCATTATTAGAGGACTCTGCTGCATTATTTAATGACTTTGTTGGATTTTTTAAGGACTCTGCTGCATTATTTAAGGAATTTGCTGCTATATTAAAGGACTCTGCTTCAGTATTTAAGGACTCTGCTGCGGTATTTAAGGACTCTGCTGCATTATTTAAGGACTCTGCTGCATTATTTAAGGACTTTGCTGCATTATTTAAGGAATTTGTTGCATTATTTAAGGACTCTGCTGCATTATTTAAGGACTTTGCTGCAATATTTAAGGACTCTGCTTCAGTATTTAAGGACTCTGCTGCATTATTTAAGGACGTTGTTGCATTATTTAAGGACTCTGCTGCATTATTTAAGGACTTTACTGCATTATTTAAGGACTCTGCTGCATTATTTAAGGACTTTGTTGCATTATTTAAGGACTCTGCTGCATTAGTTAAGGACTTTGCTGCATTATTTAAGGACTCTGCTGCATTATTTAACGACGTTGTTGCATTATCTAAGAACTGTGCTGCATTATTTAAGGACTTTGCTGCATTATTTAAGGACTATGCTGCATTATTTAATGACTTTGCTGAAGCATTTGAGGACTCTGCTGCATTATTAGAGGACTCTGCTGCATTATTTAAGGACTTGCTGCATTATTTAATGACTTTGTTGGATTTTTTAAGGACTCTGCTGCATTATTTAAGGAATTTGCTGCTATATTAAAGGACTCTGCTTCAGTATTTAAGGACTCTGCTGCGGTATTTAAGGACTCTGCTGCATTATTTAAGGACTCTGCTGCATTATTTAAGGACTTTGCTGCATTATTTAAGGAATTTGTTGCATTATTTAAGGACTCTGCTGCATTATTTAAGGACTTTGCTGCAATATTTAAGGACTCTGCTTCAGTATTTAAGGACTCTGCTGCATTATTTAAGGACGTTGTTGCATTATTTAAGGACTCTGCTGCATTATTTAAGGACTTTACTGCATTATTTAAGGACTCTGCTGCATTATTTAAGGACTTTGTTGCATTATTTAAGGACTCTGCTGCATTAGTTAAGGACTTTGCTGCATTATTTAAGGACTCTGCTGCATTATTTAACGACGTTGTTGCATTATTTAAGAACTGTGCTGCATTATTTAAGGACTTTGCTACATTATTTAAGTACTATGCTGCATTATTTAATGACTTTGCTGAAGCATTTGAGGACTCTGCTGCATTATTAGAGGACTCTGCTGCATTATTTAAGGACTTGCTGCATTATTTAATGACTTTGTTGGATTTTTTAAGGACTCTGCTGCATTATTTAAGGAATTTGCTGCTATATTAAAGGACTCTGCTTCAGTATTTAAGGACTCTGCTGCGGTATTTAAGGACTCTGCTGCATTATTTAAGGACTCTGCTGCATTATTTAAGGACTTTGCTGCATTATTTAAGGACTATGCTGCATTATTTAATGACTTTGCTGAAGCATTTGAGGACTCTGCTGCATTATTAGAGGACTCTGCTGCATTATTTAAGGACTTGCTGCATTATTTAATGACTTTGTTGGATTTCTTAAGGACTCTGCTGCATTATTTAAGGAATTTGCTGCTATATTAAAGGACTCTGCTTCAGTATTTAAGGACTCTGCTGCGGTATTTAAGGACCCTGCTGCATTATTTTAGGACTCTGCTGCATTATTTAAGGACTTTGCTGCATTATTTAAGGAATCTGCTGCATTATTTAAGGACTTTGTTGCATTATCTAAGGACTCTGCTGCAATATTGAAGGACTTTGCTGCATTATTTAAGGACTCTGCTGCATTATTTAAGGACTTTGCTGCAATATTTAAGGACTCTGCTTCAGTATTTAAGGACTCTGCTGAAGCATTTGAGGACTCTGCTGCATTATTTAATGACTTTGCTGAAGCATTTGAGGACTCTGCTGCATTATTAGAGGACTCTGCTGCATTATTTAATGACTTTGTTGGATTTTTTAAGGACTCTGCTGCATTATTTAAGGAATTTGCTGCTATATTAAAGGACTCTGCTTCAGTATTTAAGGACTCTGCTGCGGTATTTAAGGACTCTGCTGCATTATTTAAGGACTCTGCTGCATTATTTAAGGACTTTGCTGCATTATTTAAGGAATTTGTTGCATTATTTAAGGACTCTGCTGCATTATTTAAGGACTTTGCTGCAATATTTAAGGACTCTGCTTCAGTATTTAAGGACTCTGCTGCATTATTTAAGGACGTTGTTGCATTATTTAAGGACTCTGCTGCATTATTTAAGGACTTTACTGCATTATTTAAGGACTCTGCTGCATTATTTAAGGACTTTGTTGCATTATTTAAGGACTCTGCTGCATTAGTTAAGGACTTTGCTGCATTATTTAAGGACTCTGCTGCATTATTTAACGACGTTGTTGCATTATTTAAGAACTGTGCTGCATTATTTAAGGACTTTGCTGCATTATTTAAGGACTATGCTGCATTATTTAATGACTTTGCTGAAGCATTTGAGGACTCTGCTGCATTATTAGAGGACTCTGCTGCATTATTTAAGGACTTGCTGCATTATTTAATGACTTTGTTGGATTTTTTAAGGACTCTGCTGCATTATTTAAGGAATTTGCTGCTATATTAAAGGACTCTGCTTCAGTATTTAAGGACTCTGCTGCGGTATTTAAGGACTCTGCTGCATTATTTAAGGACTCTGCTGCATTATTTAAGGACTTTGCTGCATTATTTAAGGAATTTGTTGCATTATTTAAGGACTCTGCTGCATTATTTAAGGACTTTGCTGCAATATTTAAGGACTCTGCTTCAGTATTTAAGGACTCTGCTGCATTATTTAAGGACGTTGTTGCATTATTTAAGGACTCTGCTGCATTATTTAAGGACTTTACTGCATTATTTAAGGACTCTGCTGCATTATTTAAGGACTTTGTTGCATTATTTAAGGACTCTGCTGCATTAGTTAAGGACTTTGCTGCATTATTTAAGGACTCTGCTGCATTATTTAACGACGTTGTTGCATTATTTAAGAACTGTGCTGCATTATTTAAGGACTTTGCTGCATTATTTAAGTACTATGCTGCATTATTTAATGACTTTGCTGAAGCATTTGAGGACTCTGCTGCATTATTTAAGGACTTGCTGCATTATTTAATGACTTTGTTGGATTTTTTAAGGACTCTGCTGCATTATTTAAGGAATTTGCTGCTATATTAAAGGACTCTGCTTCAGTATTTAAGGACTCTGCTGCGGTATTTAAGGACTCTGCTGCATTATTTAAGGACTCTGCTGCATTATTTAAGGACTTTGCTGCATTATTTAAGGAATCTGCTGCATTATTTAAGGACTTTGTTGCATTATCTAAGGACTCTGCTGCATTATTGAAGGACTTTGCTGCAATATTTAAGGACTCTGCTTCAGTATTTAAGGACTCTGCTGCATTATTTAAGGACTTTGTTGCATTATTTAAGGACTCTGCTGCATTATTTAAGGACTTTGCTGCATTATTTATGGACTCTGCTGCATTATTTAAGGACTTTGCTGCAATATTTAAGGACTCTGCTTCAGTATTTAAGGACTCTGCTGCATTATTTAAGGACTTTGTTGCATTATTTAAGGACTCTGCTGCATTATTTAAGGACTTTGCTGCATTATTTAAGGACTCTGCTGCATTATTTAAGGACTTTGTTGCATTATTTAAGGACTCTAATGCATTATTTAAGGACTTTGCTGGAATATTTAAGGACTCTGCTGCATTAGTTAAGGACTTTGCTGCATTATTTAAGGACTCTGCTGCATTATTTAACGACTTTACTGCATTATTTAAGGACTCTGCTGCATTATTTAAGGACTTTGTTGCATTATTTAAGGACTCTGCTGCATTAGTTAAGGACTATGCTGCATTATTTAATGACTTTGCTGAAGCATTTGAGGACTCTGCTGCATTATTAGAGGACTCTGCTGCATTATTTAAGGACTTGCTGCATTATTTAATGACTTTGTTGGATTTTTTAAGGACTCTGCTGCGTTATTTAAGGAATTTGCTGCTATATTAAAGGACTCTGCTTCAGTATTTAAGGACTCTGCTGCGGTATTTAAGGACTCTGCTGCATTATTTAAGGACTCTGCTGCATTATTTAAGGACTTTGCTGCATTATTTAAGGAATCTGCTGCATTATTTAAGGACTTTGTTGCATTATCTAAGGACTCTGCTGCATTATTGAAGGACTTTGCTGCAATATTTAAGGACTCTGCTTCAGTATTTAAGGACTCTGCTGCATTATTTAAGGACTTTGTTGCATTATTTAAGGACTCTGCTGCATTATTTAAGGACTTTGTTGCATTATTTAAGGACTCTGCTGCATTATTTAAGGACTTTGCTGCAATATTTAAGGACTCTGCTTCAGTATTTAAGGACTCTGCTGCATTATTTAAGGACTTTGTTGCATTATTTAAGGACTCTGCTGCATTAGTTAAGGAGTTTGCTGCATTATTTAAGGACTCTGCTGCATTATTTAACGACGTTGTTGCATTATTTAAGAACTGTGCTGCATTATTTAAGGACTTTGCTGCATTATTTAAGGACTATGCTGCATTATTTAATGACTTTGCTGAAGCATTTGAGGACTCTGCTGCATTATTAGAGGACTCTGCTGCATTATTTAAGGACTTGCTGCATTATTTAATGACTTTGTTGGATTTCTTAAGGACTCTGCTGCATTATTTAAGGAATTTGCTGCTATATTAAAGGACTCTGCTTCAGTATTTAAGGACTCTGCTGCGGGATTTAAGGACCCTGCTGCATTATTTTAGGACTCTGCTGCATTATTTAAGGACTTTGCTGCATTATTTAAGGAATCTGCTGCATTATTTAAGGACTTTGTTGCATTATCTAAGGACTCTGCTGCAATATTGAAGGACTTTGCTGCATTATTTAAGGACTCTGCTGCATTATTTAAGGACTTTGCTGCAATATTTAAGGACTCTGCTTCAGTATTTAAGGACTCTGCTGAAGCATTTGAGGACTCTGCTGCATTATTTAATGACTTTGCTGAAGCATTTGAGGACTCTGCTGCATTATTAGAGGACTCTGCTGCATTATTTAATGACTTTGTTGGATTTTTTAAGGACTCTGCTGCATTATTTAAGGAATTTGCTGCTATATTAAAGGACTCTGCTTCAGTATTTAAGGACTCTGCTGCGGTATTTAAGGACTCTGCTGCATTATTTAAGGACTCTGCTGCATTATTTAAGGACTTTGCTGCATTATTTAAGGAATTTGTTGCATTATTTAAGGACTCTGCTGCATTATTTAAGGACTTTGCTGCAATATTTAAGGACTCTGCTTCAGTATTTAAGGACTCTGCTGCATTATTTAAGGACGTTGTTGCATTATTTAAGGACTCTGCTGCATTATTTAAGGACTTTACTGCATTATTTAAGGACTCTGCTGCATTATTTAAGGACTTTGTTGCATTATTTAAGGACTCTGCTGCATTAGTTAAGGACTTTGCTGCATTATTTAAGGACTCTGCTGCATTATTTAACGACGTTGTTGCATTATCTAAGAACTGTGCTGCATTATTTAAGGACTTTGCTGCATTATTTAAGGACTATGCTGCATTATTTAATGACTTTGCTGAAGCATTTGAGGACTCTGCTGCATTATTAGAGGACTCTGCTGCATTATTTAAGGACTTGCTGCATTATTTAATGACTTTGTTGGATTTTTTAAGGACTCTGCTGCATTATTTAAGGAATTTGCTGCTATATTAAAGGACTCTGCTTCAGTATTTAAGGACTCTGCTGCGGTATTTAAGGACTCTGCTGCATTATTTAAGGACTCTGCTGCATTATTTAAGGACTTTGCTGCATTATTTAAGGAATTTGTTGCATTATTTAAGGACTCTGCTGCATTATTTAAGGACTTTGCTGCAATATTTAAGGACTCTGCTTCAGTATTTAAGGACTCTGCTGCATTATTTAAGGACGTTGTTGCATTATTTAAGGACTCTGCTGCATTATTTAAGGACTTTACTGCATTATTTAAGGACTCTGCTGCATTATTTAAGGACTTTGTTGCATTATTTAAGGACTCTGCTGCATTAGTTAAGGACTTTGCTGCATTATTTAAGGACTCTGCTGCATTATTTAACGACGTTGTTGCATTATTTAAGAACTGTGCTGCATTATTTAAGGACTTTGCTACATTATTTAAGTACTATGCTGCATTATTTAATGACTTTGCTGAAGCATTTGAGGACTCTGCTGCATTATTAGAGGACTCTGCTGCATTATTTAAGGACTTGCTGCATTATTTAATGACTTTGTTGGATTTTTTAAGGACTCTGCTGCATTATTTAAGGAATTTGCTGCTATATTAAAGGACTCTGCTTCAGTATTTAAGGACTCTGCTGCGGTATTTAAGGACTCTGCTGCATTATTTAAGGACTCTGCTGCATTATTTAAGGACTTTGCTGCATTATTTAAGGACTATGCTGCATTATTTAATGACTTTGCTGAAGCATTTGAGGACTCTGCTGCATTATTAGAGGACTCTGCTGCATTATTTAAGGACTTGCTGCATTATTTAATGACTTTGTTGGATTTCTTAAGGACTCTGCTGCATTATTTAAGGAATTTGCTGCTATATTAAAGGACTCTGCTTCAGTATTTAAGGACTCTGCTGCGGTATTTAAGGACCCTGCTGCATTATTTTAGGACTCTGCTGCATTATTTAAGGACTTTGCTGCATTATTTAAGGAATCTGCTGCATTATTTAAGGACTTTGTTGCATTATCTAAGGACTCTGCTGCAATATTGAAGGACTTTGCTGCATTATTTAAGGACTCTGCTGCATTATTTAAGGACTTTGCTGCAATATTTAAGGACTCTGCTTCAGTATTTAAGGACTCTGCTGAAGCATTTGAGGACTCTGCTGCATTATTTAATGACTTTGCTGAAGCATTTGAGGACTCTGCTGCATTATTAGAGGACTCTGCTGCATTATTTAATGACTTTGTTGGATTTTTTAAGGACTCTGCTGCATTATTTAAGGAATTTGCTGCTATATTAAAGGACTCTGCTTCAGTATTTAAGGACTCTGCTGCGGTATTTAAGGACTCTGCTGCATTATTTAAGGACTCTGCTGCATTATTTAAGGACTTTGCTGCATTATTTAAGGAATTTGTTGCATTATTTAAGGACTCTGCTGCATTATTTAAGGACTTTGCTGCAATATTTAAGGACTCTGCTTCAGTATTTAAGGAC
Source organism: Phyllobates terribilis (assembly GCF_046119375.1). Lineage (NCBI taxonomy): Eukaryota > Metazoa > Chordata > Amphibia > Anura > Dendrobatidae > Phyllobates > Phyllobates terribilis. The sequence continues at coordinate 211,783 of NW_027362905.1, forward strand.
TCTGCTGCATTATTTAAGGACGTTGTTGCATTATTTAAGGACTCTGCTGCATTATTTAAGGACTTTACTGCATTATTTAAGGACTCTGCTGCATTATTTAAGGACTTTGTTGCATTATTTAAGGACTCTGCTGCATTAGTTAAGGACTTTGCTGCATTATTTAAGGACTCTGCTGCATTATTTAACGACGTTGTTGCATTATTTAAGAACTGTGCTGCATTATTTAAGGACTTTGCTGCATTATTTAAGGACTATGCTGCATTATTTAATGACTTTGCTGAAGCATTTGAGGACTCTGCTGCATTATTAGAGGACTCTGCTGCATTATTTAAGGACTTGCTGCATTATTTAATGACTTTGTTGGATTTTTTAAGGACTCTGCTGCATTATTTAAGGAATTTGCTGCTATATTAAAGGACTCTGCTTCAGTATTTAAGGACTCTGCTGCGGTATTTAAGGACTCTGCTGCATTATTTAAGGACTCTGCTGCATTATTTAAGGACTTTGCTGCATTATTTAAGGAATTTGTTGCATTATTTAAGGACTCTGCTGCATTATTTAAGGACTTTGCTGCAATATTTAAGGACTCTGCTTCAGTATTTAAGGACTCTGCTGCATTATTTAAGGACGTTGTTGCATTATTTAAGGACTCTGCTGCATTATTTAAGGACTTTACTGCATTATTTAAGGACTCTGCTGCATTATTTAAGGACTTTGTTGCATTATTTAAGGACTCTGCTGCATTAGTTAAGGACTTTGCTGCATTATTTAAGGACTCTGCTGCATTATTTAACGACGTTGTTGCATTATTTAAGAACTGTGCTGCATTATTTAAGGACTTTGCTGCATTATTTAAGTACTATGCTGCATTATTTAATGACTTTGCTGAAGCATTTGAGGACTCTGCTGCATTATTAGAGGACTCTGCTGCATTATTTAAGGACTTGCTGCATTATTTAATGACTTTGTTGGATTTTTTAAGGACTCTGCTGCATTATTTAAGGAATTTGCTGCTATATTAAAGGACTCTGCTTCAGTATTTAAGGACTCTGCTGCGGTATTTAAGGACTCTGCTGCATTATTTAAGGACTCTGCTGCATTATTTAAGGACTTTGCTGCATTATTTAAGGAATCTGCTGCATTATTTAAGGACTTTGTTGCATTATCTAAGGACTCTGCTGCATTATTGAAGGACTTTGCTGCAATATTTAAGGACTCTGCTTCAGTATTTAAGGACTCTGCTGCATTAATTAAGGACTTTGTTGCATTATTTAAGGACTCTGCTGCATTATTTAAGGACTTTGCTGCATTATTTATGGACTCTGCTGCATTATTTAAGGACTTTGCTGCAATATTTAAGGACTCTGCTTCAGTATTTAAGGACTCTGCTGCATTATTTAAGGACTTTGTTGCATTATTTAAGGACTCTGCTGCATTATTTAAGGACTTTGCTGCATTATTTAAGGACTCTGCTGCATTATTTAAGGACTTTGTTGCATTATTTAAGGACTCTAATGCATTATTTAAGGACTTTGCTGGAATATTTAAGGACTCTGCTGCATTAGTTAAGGACTTTGCTGCATTATTTAAGGACTCTGCTGCATTATTTAACGACTTTACTGCATTATTTAAGGACTCTGCTGCATTATTTAAGGACTTTGTTGCATTATTTAAGGACTCTGCTGCATTAGTTAAGGACTATGCTGCATTATTTAATGACTTTGCTGAAGCATTTGAGGACTCTGCTGCATTATTAGAGGACTCTGCTGCATTATTTAAGGACTTGCTGCATTATTTAATGACTTTGTTGGATTTTTTAAGGACTCTGCTGCGTTATTTAAGGAATTTGCTGCTATATTAAAGGACTCTGCTTCAGTATTTAAGGACTCTGCTGCGGTATTTAAGGACTCTGCTGCATTATTTAAGGACTCTGCTGCATTATTTAAGGACTTTGCTGCATTATTTAAGGAATCTGCTGCATTATTTAAGGACTTTGTTGCATTATCTAAGGACTCTGCTGCATTATTGAAGGACTTTGCTGCAATATTTAAGGACTCTGCTTCAGTATTTAAGGACTCTGCTGCATTATTTAAGGACTTTGTTGCATTATTTAAGGACTCTGCTGCATTATTTAAGGACTTTGTTGCATTATTTAAGGACTCTGCTGCATTATTTAAGGACTTTGCTGCAATATTTAAGGACTCTGCTTCAGTATTTAAGGACTCTGCTGCATTATTTAAGGACTTTGTTGCATTATTTAAGGACTCTGCTGCATTAGTTAAGGAGTTTGCTGCATTATTTAAGGACTCTGCTGCATTATTTAACGACGTTGTTGCATTATTTAAGAACTGTGCTGCATTATTTAAGGACTTTGCTGCATTATTTAAGGACTATGCTGCATTATTTAATGACTTTGCTGAAGCATTTGAGGACTCTGCTGCATTATTAGAGGACTCTGCTGCATTATTTAAGGACTTGCTGCATTATTTAATGACTTTGTTGGATTTCTTAAGGACTCTGCTGCATTATTTAAGGAATTTGCTGCTATATTAAAGGACTCTGCTTCAGTATTTAAGGACTCTGCTGCGGGATTTAAGGACCCTGCTGCATTATTTTAGGACTCTGCTGCATTATTTAAGGACTTTGCTGCATTATTTAAGGAATCTGCTGCATTATTTAAGGACTTTGTTGCATTATCTAAGGACTCTGCTGCAATATTGAAGGACTTTGCTGCATTATTTAAGGACTCTGCTGCATTATTTAAGGACTTTGCTGCAATATTTAAGGACTCTGCTTCAGTATTTAAGGACTCTGCTGAAGCATTTGAGGACTCTGCTGCATTATTTAATGACTTTGCTGAAGCATTTGAGGACTCTGCTGCATTATTAGAGGACTCTGCTGCATTATTTAATGACTTTGTTGGATTTTTTAAGGACTCTGCTGCATTATTTAAGGAATTTGCTGCTATATTAAAGGACTCTGCTTCAGTATTTAAGGACTCTGCTGCGGTATTTAAGGACTCTGCTGCATTATTTAAGGACTCTGCTGCATTATTTAAGGACTTTGCTGCATTATTTAAGGAATTTGTTGCATTATTTAAGGACTCTGCTGCATTATTTAAGGACTTTGCTGCAATATTTAAGGACTCTGCTTCAGTATTTAAGGACTCTGCTGCATTATTTAAGGACGTTGTTGCATTATTTAAGGACTCTGCTGCATTATTTAAGGACTTTACTGCATTATTTAAGGACTCTGCTGCATTATTTAAGGACTTTGTTGCATTATTTAAGGACTCTGCTGCATTAGTTAAGGACTTTGCTGCATTATTTAAGGACTCTGCTGCATTATTTAACGACGTTGTTGCATTATCTAAGAACTGTGCTGCATTATTTAAGGACTTTGCTGCATTATTTAAGGACTATGCTGCATTATTTAATGACTTTGCTGAAGCATTTGAGGACTCTGCTGCATTATTAGAGGACTCTGCTGCATTATTTAAGGACTTGCTGCATTATTTAATGACTTTGTTGGATTTTTTAAGGACTCTGCTGCATTATTTAAGGAATTTGCTGCTATATTAAAGGACTCTGCTTCAGTATTTAAGGACTCTGCTGCGGTATTTAAGGACTCTGCTGCATTATTTAAGGACTCTGCTGCATTATTTAAGGACTTTGCTGCATTATTTAAGGAATTTGTTGCATTATTTAAGGACTCTGCTGCATTATTTAAGGACTTTGCTGCAATATTTAAGGACTCTGCTTCAGTATTTAAGGACTCTGCTGCATTATTTAAGGACGTTGTTGCATTATTTAAGGACTCTGCTGCATTATTTAAGGACTTTACTGCATTATTTAAGGACTCTGCTGCATTATTTAAGGACTTTGTTGCATTATTTAAGGACTCTGCTGCATTAGTTAAGGACTTTGCTGCATTATTTAGGGACTCTGCTGCATTATTTAACGACGTTGTTGCATTATTTAAGAACTGTGCTGCATTATTTAAGGACTTTGCTACATTATTTAAGTACTATGCTGCATTATTTAATGACTTTGCTGAAGCATTTGAGGACTCTGCTGCATTATTAGAGGACTCTGCTGCATTATTTAAGGACTTGCTGCATTATTTAATGACTTTGTTGGATTTTTTAAGGACTCTGCTGCATTATTTAAGGAATTTGCTGCTATATTAAAGGACTCTGCTTCAGTATTTAAGGACTCTGCTGCGGTATTTAAGGACTCTGCTGCATTATTTAAGGACTCTGCTGCATTATTTAAGGACTTTGCTGCATTATTTAAGGACTATGCTGCATTATTTAATGACTTTGCTGAAGCATTTGAGGACTCTGCTGCATTATTAGAGGACTCTGCTGCATTATTTAAGGACTTGCTGCATTATTTAATGACTTTGTTGGATTTCTTAAGGACTCTGCTGCATTATTTAAGGAATTTGCTGCTATATTAAAGGACTCTGCTTCAGTATTTAAGGACTCTGCTGCGGTATTTAAGGACCCTGCTGCATTATTTTAGGACTCTGCTGCATTATTTAAGGACTTTGCTGCATTATTTAAGGAATCTGCTGCATTATTTAAGGACTTTGTTGCATTATCTAAGGACTCTGCTGCAATATTGAAGGACTTTGCTGCATTATTTAAGGACTCTGCTGCATTATTTAAGGACTTTGCTGCAATATTTAAGGACTCTGCTTCAGTATTTAAGGACTCTGCTGAAGCATTTGAGGACTCTGCTGCATTATTTAATGACTTTGCTGAAGCATTTGAGGACTCTGCTGCATTATTAGAGGACTCTGCTGCATTATTTAATGACTTTGTTGGATTTTTTAAGGACTCTGCTGCATTATTTAAGGAATTTGCTGCTATATTAAAGGACTCTGCTTCAGTATTTAAGGACTCTGCTGCGGTATTTAAGGACTCTGCTGCATTATTTAAGGACTCTGCTGCATTATTTAAGGACTTTGCTGCATTATTTAAGGAATTTGTTGCATTATTTAAGGACTCTGCTGCATTATTTAAGGACTTTGCTGCAATATTTAAGGACTCTGCTTCAGTATTTAAGGACTCTGCTGCATTATTTAAGGACGTTGTTGCATTATTTAAGGACTCTGCTGCATTATTTAAGGACTTTACTGCATTATTTAAGGACTCTGCTGCATTATTTAAGGACTTTGTTGCATTATTTAAGGACTCTGCTGCATTAGTTAAGGACTTTGCTGCATTATTTAAGGACTCTGCTGCATTATTTAACGACGTTGTTGCATTATTTAAGAACTGTGCTGCATTATTTAAGGACTTTGCTGCATTATTTAAGGACTATGCTGCATTATTTAATGACTTTGCTGAAGCATTTGAGGACTCTGCTGCATTATTAGAGGACTCTGCTGCATTATTTAAGGACTTGCTGCATTATTTAATGACTTTGTTGGATTTTTTAAGGACTCTGCTGCATTATTTAAGGAATTTGCTGCTATATTAAAGGACTCTGCTTCAGTATTTAAGGACTCTGCTGCGGTATTTAAGGACTCTGCTGCATTATTTAAGGACTCTGCTGCATTATTTAAGGACTTTGCTGCATTATTTAAGGAATTTGTTGCATTATTTAAGGACTCTGCTGCATTATTTAAGGACTTTGCTGCAATATTTAAGGACTCTGCTTCAGTATTTAAGGACTCTGCTGCATTATTTAAGGACGTTGTTGCATTATTTAAGGACTCTGCTGCATTATTTAAGGACTTTACTGCATTATTTAAGGACTCTGCTGCATTATTTAAGGACTTTGTTGCATTATTTAAGGACTCTGCTGCATTAGTTAAGGACTTTGCTGCATTATTTAAGGACTCTGCTGCATTATTTAACGACGTTGTTGCATTATTTAAGAACTGTGCTGCATTATTTAAGGACTTTGCTGCATTATTTAAGTACTATGCTGCATTATTTAATGACTTTGCTGAAGCATTTGAGGACTCTGCTGCATTATTAGAGGACTCTGCTGCATTATTTAAGGACTTGCTGCATTATTTAATGACTTTGTTGGATTTTTTAAGGACTCTGCTGCATTATTTAAGGAATTTGCTGCTATATTAAAGGACTCTGCTTCAGTATTTAAGGACTCTGCTGCGGTATTTAAGGACTCTGCTGCATTATTTAAGGACTCTGCTGCATTATTTAAGGACTTTGCTGCATTATTTAAGGAATCTGCTGCATTATTTAAGGACTTTGTTGCATTATCTAAGGACTCTGCTGCATTATTGAAGGACTTTGCTGCAATATTTAAGGACTCTGCTTCAGTATTTAAGGACTCTGCTGCATTAATTAAGGACTTTGTTGCATTATTTAAGGACTCTGCTGCATTATTTAAGGACTTTGCTGCATTATTTATGGACTCTGCTGCATTATTTAAGGACTTTGCTGCAATATTTAAGGACTCTGCTTCAGTATTTAAGGACTCTGCTGCATTATTTAAGGACTTTGTTGCATTATTTAAGGACTCTGCTGCATTATTTAAGGACTTTGCTGCATTATTTAAGGACTCTGCTGCATTATTTAAGGACTTTGTTGCATTATTTAAGGACTCTAATGCATTATTTAAGGACTTTGCTGGAATATTTAAGGACTCTGCTGCATTAGTTAAGGACTTTGCTGCATTATTTAAGGACTCTGCTGCATTATTTAACGACTTTACTGCATTATTTAAGGACTCTGCTGCATTATTTAAGGACTTTGTTGCATTATTTAAGGACTCTGCTGCATTAGTTAAGGACTATGCTGCATTATTTAATGACTTTGCTGAAGCATTTGAGGACTCTGCTGCATTATTAGAGGACTCTGCTGCATTATTTAAGGACTTGCTGCATTATTTAATGACTTTGTTGGATTTTTTAAGGACTCTGCTGCGTTATTTAAGGAATTTGCTGCTATATTAAAGGACTCTGCTTCAGTATTTAAGGACTCTGCTGCGGTATTTAAGGACTCTGCTGCATTATTTAAGGACTCTGCTGCATTATTTAAGGACTTTGCTGCATTATTTAAGGAATCTGCTGCATTATTTAAGGACTTTGTTGCATTATCTAAGGACTCTGCTGCATTATTGAAGGACTTTGCTGCAATATTTAAGGACTCTGCTTCAGTATTTAAGGACTCTGCTGCATTATTTAAGGACTTTGTTGCATTATTTAAGGACTCTGCTGCATTATTTAAGGACTTTGTTGCATTATTTAAGGACTCTGCTGCATTATTTAAGGACTTTGCTGCAATATTTAAGGACTCTGCTTCAGTATTTAAGGACTCTGCTGCATTATTTAAGGACTTTGTTGCATTATTTAAGGACTCTGCTGCATTAGTTAAGGAGTTTGCTGCATTATTTAAGGACTCTGCTGCATTATTTAACGACGTTGTTGCATTATTTAAGAACTGTGCTGCATTATTTAAGGACTTTGCTGCATTATTTAAGGACTATGCTGCATTATTTAATGACTTTGCTGAAGCATTTGAGGACTCTGCTGCATTATTAGAGGACTCTGCTGCATTATTTAAGGACTTGCTGCATTATTTAATGACTTTGTTGGATTTCTTAAGGACTCTGCTGCATTATTTAAGGAATTTGCTGCTATATTAAAGGACTCTGCTTCAGTATTTAAGGACTCTGCTGCGGGATTTAAGGACCCTGCTGCATTATTTTAGGACTCTGCTGCATTATTTAAGGACTTTGCTGCATTATTTAAGGAATCTGCTGCATTATTTAAGGACTTTGTTGCATTATCTAAGGACTCTGCTGCAATATTGAAGGACTTTGCTGCATTATTTAAGGACTCTGCTGCATTATTTAAGGACTTTGCTGCAATATTTAAGGACTCTGCTTCAGTATTTAAGGACTCTGCTGAAGCATTTGAGGACTCTGCTGCATTATTTAATGACTTTGCTGAAGCATTTGAGGACTCTGCTGCATTATTAGAGGACTCTGCTGCATTATTTAATGACTTTGTTGGATTTTTTAAGGACTCTGCTGCATTATTTAAGGAATTTGCTGCTATATTAAAGGACTCTGCTTCAGTATTTAAGGACTCTGCTGCGGTATTTAAGGACTCTGCTGCATTATTTAAGGACTCTGCTGCATTATTTAAGGACTTTGCTGCATTATTTAAGGAATTTGTTGCATTATTTAAGGACTCTGCTGCATTATTTAAGGACTTTGCTGCAATATTTAAGGACTCTGCTTCAGTATTTAAGGACTCTGCTGCATTATTTAAGGACGTTGTTGCATTATTTAAGGACTCTGCTGCATTATTTAAGGACTTTACTGCATTATTTAAGGACTCTGCTGCATTATTTAAGGACTTTGTTGCATTATTTAAGGACTCTGCTGCATTAGTTAAGGACTTTGCTGCATTATTTAAGGACTCTGCTGCATTATTTAACGACGTTGTTGCATTATCTAAGAACTGTGCTGCATTATTTAAGGACTTTGCTGCATTATTTAAGGACTATGCTGCATTATTTAATGACTTTGCTGAAGCATTTGAGGACTCTGCTGCATTATTAGAGGACTCTGCTGCATTATTTAAGGACTTGCTGCATTATTTAATGACTTTGTTGGATTTTTTAAGGACTCTGCTGCATTATTTAAGGAATTTGCTGCTATATTAAAGGACTCTGCTTCAGTATTTAAGGACTCTGCTGCGGTATTTAAGGACTCTGCTGCATTATTTAAGGACTCTGCTGCATTATTTAAGGACTTTGCTGCATTATTTAAGGAATTTGTTGCATTATTTAAGGACTCTGCTGCATTATTTAAGGACTTTGCTGCAATATTTAAGGACTCTGCTTCAGTATTTAAGGACTCTGCTGCATTATTTAAGGACGTTGTTGCATTATTTAAGGACTCTGCTGCATTATTTAAGGACTTTACTGCATTATTTAAGGACTCTGCTGCATTATTTAAGGACTTTGTTGCATTATTTAAGGACTCTGCTGCATTAGTTAAGGACTTTGCTGCATTATTTAAGGACTCTGCTGCATTATTTAACGACGTTGTTGCATTATTTAAGAACTGTGCTGCATTATTTAAGGACTTTGCTACATTATTTAAGTACTATGCTGCATTATTTAATGACTTTGCTGAAGCATTTGAGGACTCTGCTGCATTATTAGAGGACTCTGCTGCATTATTTAAGGACTTGCTGCATTATTTAATGACTTTGTTGGATTTTTTAAGGACTCTGCTGCATTATTTAAGGAATTTGCTGCTATATTAAAGGACTCTGCTTCAGTATTTAAGGACTCTGCTGCGGTATTTAAGGACTCTGCTGCATTATTTAAGGACTCTGCTGCATTATTTAAGGACTTTGCTGCATTATTTAAGGAATCTGCTGCATTATTTAAGGACTTTGTTGCATTATCTAAGGACTCTGCTGCATTATTGAAGGACTTTGCTGCAATATTTAAGGACTCTGCTTCAGTATTTAAGGACTCTGCTGCATTATTTAAGGACTTTGTTGCATTATTTAAGGACTCTGCTGCATTATTTAAGGACTTTGCTGCATTATTTATGGACTCTGCTGCATTATTTAAGGACTTTGCTGCAATATTTAAGGACTCTGCTTCAGTATTTAAGGACTCTGCTGCATTATTTAAGGACTTTGTTGCATTATTTAAGGACTCTGCTGCATTATTTAAGGACTTTGCTGCATTATTTAAGGACTCTGCTGCATTATTTAAGGACTCTGCTGAAGCATTTGTGGACTCTGCTGCATTATTTAATCACTTTGCTGCGGTATTTAAGGACTCTGTTGCATTATTTAAGGACTTTGTTGCATTATTTAAGGACTCTGCTGCATTAGTTAAGGACTTTGCTGCATTATTTAAGGACTCTGCTGCATTATTTAACGACGTTGTTGCATTATTTAAGAACTGTGCTGCATTATTTAAGGACTTTGCTGCATTATTTAAGGACTATGCTGCATTATTTAATGACTTTGCTGAAGCATTTGAGGACTCTGCTGCATTATTAGAGGACTCTGCTGCATTATTTAATGACTTTGTTGGATTTTTTAAGGACTCTGCTGCATTATTTAAGGAATTTGCTGCTATATTAAAGGACTCTGCTTCAGTATTTAAGGACTCTGCTGCGGTATTTAAGGACTCTGCTGCATTATTTAAGGACTCTGCTGCATTATTGAAGGACTTTGCTGCAATATTTAAGGACTCTGCTTCAGTATTTAAGGACTCTGCTGCATTATTTAAGGACTTTGTTGCATTATTTAAGGACTCTGCTGCATTATTTAAGGACTTTGCTGCATTATTTAAGGACTCTGCTGCATTATTTAAGGACTTTGTTGCATTATTTAAGGACTCTAATGCATTATTTAAGGACTTTGCTGGAATATTTAAGGACTCTGCTGCATTAGTTAAGGACTTTGCTGCATTATTTAAGGACTCTGCTGCATTATTTAACGACTTTACTGCATTATTTAAGGACTCTGCTGCATTATTTAAGGACTTTGTTGCATTATTTAAGGACTCTGCTGCATTAGTTAAGGACTATGCTGCATTATTTAATGACTTTGCTGAAGCATTTGAGGACTCTGCTGCATTATTAGAGGACTCTGCTGCATTATTTAAGGACTTGCTGCATTATTTAATGACTTTGTTGGATTTTTTAAGGACTCTGCTGCGTTATTTAAGGAATTTGCTGCTATATTAAAGGACTCTGCTTCAGTATTTAAGGACTCTGCTGCGGTATTTAAGGACTCTGCTGCATTATTTAAGGACTCTGCTGCATTATTTAAGGACTTTGCTGCATTATTTAAGGAATCTGCTGCATTATTTAAGGACTTTGTTGCATTATCTAAGGACTCTGCTGCATTATTGAAGGACTTTGCTGCAATATTTAAGGAATCTGCTTCAGTATTTAAGGACTCTGCTGCATTATTTAAGGACTTTGTTGCATTATTTAAGGACTCTGCTGCATTATTTAAGGACTTTGTTGCATTATTTAAGGACTCTGCTGCATTATTTAAGGACTTTGCTGCAATATTTAAGGACTCTGCTTCAGTATTTAAGGACTCTGCTGCATTATTTAAGGACTTTGTTGCATTATTTAAGGACTCTGCTGCATTAGTTAAGGAGTTTGCTGCATTATTTAAGGACTCTGCTGCATTATTTAACGACGTTGTTGCATTATTTAAGAACTGTGCTGCATTATTTAAGGACTTTGCTGCATTATTTAAGGACTATGCTGCATTATTTAATGACTTTGCTGAAGCATTTGAGGACTCTGCTGCATTATTAGAGGACTCTGCTGCATTATTTAAGGACTTGCTGCATTATTTAATGACTTTGTTGGATTTTTTAAGGACTCTGCTGCATTATTTAAGGAATTTGCTGCTATATTAAAGGACTCTGCTTCAGTATTTAAGGACTCTGCTGCGGTATTTAAGGACTCTGCTGCATTATTTAAGGACTCTGCTGCATTATTTAAGGACTTTGCTGCATTATTTAAGGACTATGCTGCATTATTTAATGACTTTGCTGAAGCATTTGAGGACTCTGCTGCATTATTAGAGGACTCTGCTGCATTATTTAATGACTTTGTTGGATTTTTTAAGGACTCTGCTGCATTATTTAAGGAATTTGCTGCTATATTAAAGGACTCTGCTTCAGTATTTAAGGACTCTGCTGCGGTATATAAGGACTCTGCTGCATTATTTAAGGACTCTGCTGCATTATTTAAGGACTTTGCTGCATTATTTAAGGACTCTGCTGCATTATTTAAGGACTTTGTTGCATTATTTAAGGACTCTAATGCATTATTTAAGGACTTTGCTGGAATATTTAAGGACTCTGCTGCATTAGTTAAGGACTTTGCTGCATTATTTAAGGACTCTGCTGCATTATTTAACGACTTTACTGCATTATTTAAGGACTCTGCTGCATTATTTAAGGACTTTGTTGCATTATTTAAGGACTCTGCTGCATTAGTTAAGGACTATGCTGCATTATTTAATGACTTTGCTGAAGCATTTGAGGACTCTGCTGCATTATTAGAGGACTCTGCTGCATTATTTAAGGACTTGCTGCATTATTTAATGACTTTGTTGGATTTTTTAAGGACTCTGCTGCGTTATTTAAGGAATTTGCTGCTATATTAAAGGACTCTGCTTCAGTATTTAAGGACTCTGCTGCGGTATTTAAGGACTCTGCTGCATTATTTAAGGACTCTGCTGCATTATTTAAGGACTTTGCTGCATTATTTAAGGAATCTGCTGCATTATTTAAGGACTTTGTTGCATTATCTAAGGACTCTGCTGCATTATTGAAGGACTTTGCTGCAATATTTAAGGACTCTGCTTCAGTATTTAAGGACTCTGCTGCATTATTTAAGGACTTTGTTGCATTATTTAAGGACTCTGCTGCATTATTTAAGGACTTTGTTGCATTATTTAAGGACTCTGCTGCATTATTTAAAGACTTTGCTGCAATATTTAAGGACTCTGCTTCAGTATTTAAGGACTCTGCTGCATTATTTAAGGACTTTGTTGCATTATTTAAGGACTCTGCTGCATTAGTTAAGGAGTTTGCTGCATTATTTAAGGACTCTGCTGCATTATTTAACGACGTTGTTGCATTATTTAAGAACTGTGCTGCATTATTTAAGGACTTTGCTGCATTATTTAAGGACTATGCTGCATTATTTAATGACTTTGCTGAAGCATTTGAGGACTCTGCTGCATTATTAGAGGACTCTGCTGCATTATTTAAGGACTTGCTGCATTATTTAATGACTTTGTTGGATTTCTTAAGGACTCTGCTGCATTATTTAAGGAATTTGCTGCTATATTAAAGGACTCTGCTTCAGTATTTAAGGACTCTGCTGCGGTATTTAAGGACTCTGCTGCATTATTTAAGGACTCTGCTGCATTATTTAAGGACTTTGCTGCATTATTTAAGGAATTTGTTGCATTATTTAAGGACTCTGCTGCATTATTTAAGGACTTTGCTGCAATATTTAAGGACTCTGCTTCAGTATTTAAGGACTCTGCTGCATTATTTAAGGACGTTGTTGCATTATTTAAGGACTCTGCTGCATTATTTAAGGACTTTACTGCATTATTTAAGGACTCTGCTGCATTATTTAAGGACTTTGTTGCATTATTTAAGGACTCTGCTGCATTAGTTAAGGACTTTGCTGCATTATTTAAGGACTCTGCTGCATTATTTAACGACGTTGTTGCATTATTTAAGAACTGTGCTGCATTATTTAAGGACTTTGCTGCATTATTTAAGTACTATGCTGCATTATTTAATGACTTTGCTGAAGCATTTGAGGACTCTGCTGCATTATTAGAGGACTCTGCTGCATTATTTAAGGACTTGCTGCATTATTTAATGACTTTGTTGGATTTTTTAAGGACTCTGCTGCATTATTTAAGGAATTTGCTGCTATATTAAAGGACTCTGCTTCAGTATTTAAGGACTCTGCTGCGGTATTTAAGGACTCTGCTGCATTATTTAAGGACTCTGCTGCATTATTTAAGGACTTTGCTGCATTATTTAAGGAATCTGCTGCATTATTTAAGGACTTTGTTGCATTATCTAAGGACTCTGCTGCATTATTGAAGGACTTTGCTGCAATATTTAAGGACTCTGCTTCAGTATTTAAGGACTCTGCTGCATTATTTAAGGACTTTGTTGCATTATTTAAGGACTCTGCTGCATTATTTAAGGACTTTGCTGCATTATTTATGGACTCTGCTGCATTATTTAAGGACTTTGCTGCAATATTTAAGGACTCTGCTTCAGTATTTAAGGACTCTGCTGCATTATTTAAGGACTTTGTTGCATTATTTAAGGACTCTGCTGCATTATTTAAGGACTTTGCTGCATTATTTAAGGACTCTGCTGCATTATTTAAGGACTCTGCTGAAGCATTTGTTGACTCTGCTGCATTATTTAATCACTTTGCTGCGGTATTTAAGGACTCTGTTGCATTATTTAAGGACTTTGTTGCATTATTTAAGGACTCTGCTGCATTAGTTAAGGACTTTGCTGCATTATTTAAGGACTCTGCTGCATTATTTAACGACGTTGTTGCATTATTTAAGAACTGTGCTGCATTATTTAAGGACTTTGCTGCATTATTTAAGGACTATGCTGCATTATTTAATGACTTTGCTGAAGCATTTGAGGACTCTGCTGCATTATTAGAGGACTCTGCTGCATTATTTAATGACTTTGTTGGATTTTTTAAGGACTCTGCTGCATTATTTAAGGAATTTGCTGCTATATTAAAGGACTCTGCTTCAGTATTTAAGGACTCTGCTGCGGTATATAAGGACTCTGCTGCATTATTTAAGGACTCTGCTGCATTATTTAAGGACTTTGCTGCATTATTTAAGGACTCTGCTGCATTATTTAAGGACTTTGTGGCATTATTTAAGGACTCTAATGCATTATTTAAGGACTTTGCTGGAATATTTAAGGACTCTGCTGCATTAGTTAAGGACTTTGCTGCATTATTTAAGGACTCTGCTGCATTATTTAACGACTTTACTGCATTATTTAAGGACTCTGCTGCATTATTTAAGGACTTTGTTGCATTATTTAAGGACTCTGCTGCATTAGTTAAGGACTATGCTGCATTATTTAATGACTTTGCTGAAGCATTTGAGGACTCTGCTGCATTATTAGAGGACTCTGCTGCATTATTTAAGGACTTGCTGCATTATTTAATGACTTTGTTGGATTTTTTAAGAACTCTGCTGCGTTATTTAAGGAATTTGCTGCTATATTAAAGGACTCTGCTTCAGTATTTAAGGACTCTGCTGCGGTATTTAAGGACTCTGCTGCATTATTTAAGGACTCTGCTGCATTATTTAAGGACTTTGCTGCATTATTTAAGGAATCTGCTGCATTATTTAAGGACTTTGTTGCATTATCTAAGGACTCTGCTGCATTATTGAAGGACTTTGCTGCAATATTTAAGGACTCTGCTTCAGTATTTAAGGACTCTGCTGCATTATTTAAGGACTTTGTTGCATTATTTAAGGACTCTGCTGCATTATTTAAGGACTTTGTTGCATTATTTAAGGACTCTGCTGCATTATTTAAGGACTTTGCTGCAATATTTAAGGACTCTGCTTCAGTATTTAAGGACTCTGCTGCATTATTTAAGGACTTTGTTGCATTATTTAAGGACTCTGCTGCATTAGTTAAGGAGTTTGCTGCATTATTTAAGGACTCTGCTGCATTATTTAACGACGTTGTTGCATTATTTAAGAACTGTGCTGCATTATTTAAGGACTTTGCTGCATTATTTAAGGACTATGCTGCATTATTTAATGACTTTGCTGAAGCATTTGAGGACTCTGCTGCATTATTAGAGGACTCTGCTGCATTATTTAAGGACTTGCTGCATTATTTAATGACTTTGTTGGATTTTTTAAGGACTCTGCTGCATTATTTAAGGAATTTGCTGCTATATTAAAGGACTCTGCTTCAGTATTTAAGGACTCTGCTGCGGTATTTAAGGACTCTGCTGCATTATTTAAGGACTCTGCTGCATTATTTAAGGACTTTGCTGCATTATTTAAGGAATCTGCTGCATTATTTAAGGACTTTGTTGCATTATCTAAGGACTCTGCTGCATTATTTAAGGACTTTGCTGCAATATTTAAGGACTCTGCTTCAGTATTTAAGGACTCTGCTGCATTATTTAAGGACTTTGTTGCATTATTTAAGGACTCTGCTGCATTATTTAAGGACTTTGCTGCATTATTTATGGACTCTGCTGCATTATTTAAGGACTTTGCTGCAATATTTAAGGACTCTGCTTCAGTATTTAAGGACTCTGCTGCATTATTTAAGGACTTTGTTGCATTATTTAAGGACTCTGCTGCATTATTTAAGAACTTTGCTGCATTATTTAAGGACTCTGCTGCATTATTTAAGGACTCTGCTGAAGCATTTGAGGACTCTGCTGCATTATTTAATCACTTTGCTGCGGTATTTAAGGACTCTGTTGCATTATTTAAGGACTTTGTTGCATTATTTAAGGACTCTGCTGCATTAGTTAAGGACTTTGCTGCATTATTTAAGGACTCTGCTGCATTATTTAATGACGTTGTTGCATTATTTAAGAACTGTGCTGCATTATTTAAGGACTTTGCTGCATTATTTAAGGACTATGCTGCATTATTTAATGACTTTGCTGAAGCATTTGAGGACTCTGCTGCATTATTAGAGGACTCTGCTGCATTATTTAATGACTTTGTTGGATTTTTTAAGGACTCTGCTGCATTATTTAAGGAATTTGCTGCTATATTAAAGGACTCTGCTTCAGTATTTAAGGACTCTGCTGCGGTATATAAGGACTCTGCTGCATTATTTAAGGACTCTGCTGCATTATTTAAGGACTTTGCTGCATTATTTAAGGACTCTGCTGCATTATTTAAGGACTTTGTTGCATTATTTAAGGACTCTAATGCATTATTTAAGGACTTTGCTGGAATATTTAAGGACTCTGCTGCATTAGTTAAGGACTTTGCTGCATTATTTAAGGACTCTGCTGCATTATTTAACGACTTTACTGCATTATTTAAGGACTCTGCTGCATTATTTAAGGACTTTGTTGCATTATTTAAGGACTCTGCTGCATTAGTTAAGGACTATGCTGCATTATTTAATGACTTTGCTGAAGCATTTGAGGACTCTGCTGCATTATTAGAGGACTCTGCTGCATTATTTAAGGACTTGCTGCATTATTTAATGACTTTGTTGGATTTTTTAAGGACTCTGCTGCGTTATTTAAGGAATTTGCTGCTATATTAAAGGACTCTGCTTCAGTATTTAAGGACTCTGCTGCGGTATTTAAGGACTCTGCTGCATTATTTAAGGACTCTGCTGCATTATTTAAGGACTTTGCTGCATTATTTAAGGAATCTGCTGCATTATTTAAGGACTTTGTTGCATTATCTAAGGACTCTGCTGCATTATTGAAGGACTTTGCTGCAATATTTAAGGACTCTGCTTCAGTATTTAAGGACTCTGCTGCATTATTTAAGGACTTTGTTGCATTATTTAAGGACTCTGCTGCATTATTTAAGGACTTTGTTGCATTATTTAAGGACTCTGCTGCATTAGTTAAGGAGTTTGCTGCATTATTTAAGGACTCTGCTGCATTATTTAACGACGTTGTTGCATTATTTAAGAACTGTGCTGCATTATTTAAGGACTTTGCTGCATTATTTAAGGACTATGCTGCATTATTTAATGACTTTGCTGAAGCATTTGAGGACTCTGCTGCATTATTAGAGGACTCTGCTGCATTATTTAAGGACTTGCTGCATTATTTAATGACTTTGTTGGATTTCTTAAGGACTCTGCTGCATTATTTAAGGAATTTGCTGCTATATTAAAGGACTCTGCTTCAGTATTTAAGGACTCTGCTGCGGTATTTAAGGACCCTGCTGCATTATTTTAGGACTCTGCTGCATTATTTAAGGACTTTGCTGCATTATTTAAGGAATCTGCTGCATTATTTAAGGACTTTGTTGCATTATCTAAGGACTCTGCTGCAATATTGAAGGACTTTGCTGCATTATTTAAGGACTCTGCTGCATTATTTAAGGACTTTGCTGCAATATTTAAGGACTCTGCTTCAGTATTTAAGGACTCTGCTGAAGCATTTGAGGACTCTGCTGCATTATTTAATGACTTTGCTGAAGCATTTGAGGACTCTGCTGCATTATTAGAGGACTCTGCTGCATTATTTAATGACTTTGTTGGATTTTTTAAGGACTCTGCTGCATTATTTAAGGAATTTACTGCTATATTAAAGGACTCTGCTTCAGTATTTAAGGACTCTGCTGCGGTATTTAAGGACTCTGCTGCATTATTTAAGGACTCTGCTGCATTATTTAAGGACTTTGCTGCATTATTTAAGGAATTTGTTGCATTATTTAAGGACTCTGCTGCATTATTTAAGGACTTTGCTGCAATATTTAAGGACTCTGCTTCAGTATTTAAGGACTCTGCTGCATTATTTAAGGACGTTGTTGCATTATTTAAGGACTCTGCTGCATTATTTAAGGACTTTACTGCATTATTTAAGGACTCTGCTGCATTATTTAAGGACTTTGTTGCATTATTTAAGGACTCTGCTGCATTAGTTAAGGACTTTGCTGCATTATTTAAGGACTCTGCTGCATTATTTAACGACGTTGTTGCATTATTTAAGAACTGTGCTGCATTATTTAAGGACTTTGCTGCATTATTTAAGGACTATGCTGCATTATTTAATGACTTTGCTGAAGCATTTGAGGACTCTGCTGCATTATTAGAGGACTCTGCTGCATTATTTAAGGACTTGCTGCATTATTTAATGACTTTGTTGGATTTTTTAAGGACTCTGCTGCATTATTTAAGGAATTTGCTGCTATATTAAAGGACTCTGCTTCAGTATTTAAGGACTCTGCTGCGGTATTTAAGGACTCTGCTGCATTATTTAAGGACTCTGCTGCATTATTTAAGGACTTTGCTGCATTATTTAAGGATTCTGCTGCATTATTTAAGGACTTTGTTGCATTATCTAAGGACTCTGCTGCATTATTGAAGGACTTTGCTGCAATATTTAAGGACTCTGCTTCAGTATTTAAGGACTCTGCTGCATTATTTAAGGACTTTGTTGCATTATTTAAGGACTCTGCTGCATTATTTAAGGACTTTGCTGCATTATTTATGGACTCTGCTGCATTATTTAAGGACTTTTCTGCAATATTTAAGGACTCTGCTTCAGTATTTAAGGACTCTGCTGCATTATTTAAGGACTTTGTTGCATTATTTAAGGACTCTGCTGCATTATTTAAGGACTTTGTTGCATTATTTAAGGACTCTGCTGCATTATTTAAGGACTTTGCTGCAATATTTAAGGACTCTGCTTCAGTATTTAAGGACTCTGCTGCATTATTTAAGGACTTTGTTGCATTATTTAAGGACTCTGCTGCATTATTTAAGGACTTTGCTGCATTATTTAAGGACTCTGCTGCATTTTTTAAGGACTCTGCTGAAGCATTTGAGGACTCTGCTGCATTATTTAAGCACTTTGCTGCGGTATTTAAGGACTCTGTTGCATTATTTAAGGACTTTGTTGCATTATTTAAGGACTCTGCTGCATTAGTTAAGGACTTTGCTGCATTATTTAAGGACTCTGTTGCATTATTTACCGACGTTGTTGCATTATTTAAGAACTGTGCTGCTTTATTTAAGGACTTTGCATTATTTAAGGACTATGCTGCATTATTTAATGACTTTGCTGAAGCATTTGAGGACTCTGCTGCATTATTAGAGGACTCTGCTGCATTATTTAATGACTTTGTTGGATTTTTTAAGGACTCTGCTGCATTATTTAAGGAATTTGCTGCTATATTAAAGGACTCTGCTTCAGTATTTAAGGACTCTGCTGCGGTATTTAAGGACTCTGCTGCATTATTTAAGGACTCTGCTGCATTATTTAAGGACTTTGCTGCATTATTTAAGGACTCTGCTGCATTATTTAAGGACTCTGCTGAAGCATTTGAGGACTCTGCTGCATTATTTAAGGACTTTGCTGCATTATTTAAGGAATCTGCTGCATTATTTAAGGACTTTGTTGCATTATCTAAGGACTCTGCTGCAATATTGAAGGACCTTGCTGCATTATTTAAGGACTCTGCTGCATTATTTAAGGACTTTGCTGCAATATTTAAGGACTCTGCTTTAGTATTTAAGGACTCTGCTGAAGCATTTGAGGACTCTGCTGCATTATTTAATGACTTTGCTGAAGCATTTGAGGACTCTGCTGCATTATTAGAGGACTCTGCTGCATTATTTAATGACTTTGTTGGATTTTTTAAGGACTCTGCTGCATTATTTAAGGAATTTGCTGCTATATTAAAGGACTCTGCTTCAGTATTTAAGGACTCTGCTGCGGTATTTAAGGACTTTGTTGCATTATTTAAGGACTCTGCTGCATTATTTAAGGACTTTGCTGCATTATTTAAGGACTCTGCTGCATTATTTAAGGACTCTGCTGAAGCATTTGTGGACTCTGCTGCATTATTTAATCACTTTGCTGCGGTATTTAAGGACTCTGTTGCATTATTTAAGGACTTTGTTGCATTATTTAAGGACTCTGCTGCATTAGTTAAGGACTTTGCTGCATTATTTAAGGACTCTGCTGCATTATTTAACGACGTTGTTGCATTATTTAAGAACTGTGCTGCATTATTTAAGGACTTTGCTGCATTATTTAAGGACTATGCTGCATTATTTAATGACTTTGCTGAAGCATTTGAGGACTCTGCTGCATTATTAGAGGACTCTGCTGCATTATTTAATGACTTTGTTGGATTTTTTAAGGACTCTGCTGCATTATTTAAGGAATTTGCTGCTATATTAAAGGACTCTGCTTCAGTATTTAAGGACTCTGCTGCGGTATATAAGGACTCTGCTGCATTATTTAAGGACTCTGCTGCATTATTTAAGGACTTTGCTGCATTATTTAAGGACTCTGCTGCATTATTTAAGGACTTTGTGGCATTATTTAAGGACTCTAATGCATTATTTAAGGACTTTGCTGGAATATTTAAGGACTCTGCTGCATTAGTTAAGGACTTTGCTGCATTATTTAAGGACTCTGCTGCATTATTTAACGACTTTACTGCATTATTTAAGGACTCTGCTGCATTATTTAAGGACTTTGTTGCATTATTTAAGGACTCTGCTGCATTAGTTAAGGACTATGCTGCATTATTTAATGACTTTGCTGAAGCATTTGAGGACTCTGCTGCATTATTAGAGGACTCTGCTGCATTATTTAAGGACTTGCTGCATTATTTAATGACTTTGTTGGATTTTTTAAGAACTCTGCTGCGTTATTTAAGGAATTTGCTGCTATATTAAAGGACTCTGCTTCAGTATTTAAGGACTCTGCTGCGGTATTTAAGGACTCTGCTGCATTATTTAAGGACTCTGCTGCATTATTTAAGGACTTTGCTGCATTATTTAAGGAATCTGCTGCATTATTTAAGGACTTTGTTGCATTATCTAAGGACTCTGCTGCATTATTGAAGGACTTTGCTGCAATATTTAAGGACTCTGCTTCAGTATTTAAGGACTCTGCTGCATTATTTAAGGACTTTGTTGCATTATTTAAGGACTCTGCTGCATTATTTAAGGACTTTGTTGCATTATTTAAGGACTCTGCTGCATTATTTAAGGACTTTGCTGCAATATTTAAGGACTCTGCTTCAGTATTTAAGGACTCTGCTGCATTATTTAAGGACTTTGTTGCATTATTTAAGGACTCTGCTGCATTAGTTAAGGAGTTTGCTGCATTATTTAAGGACTCTGCTGCATTATTTAACGACGTTGTTGCATTATTTAAGAACTGTGCTGCATTATTTAAGGACTTTGCTGCATTATTTAAGGACTATGCTGCATTATTTAATGACTTTGCTGAAGCATTTGAGGACTCTGCTGCATTATTAGAGGACTCTGCTGCATTATTTAAGGACTTGCTGCATTATTTAATGACTTTGTTGGATTTTTTAAGGACTCTGCTGCATTATTTAAGGAATTTGCTGCTATATTAAAGGACTCTGCTTCAGTATTTAAGGACTCTGCTGCGGTATTTAAGGACTCTGCTGCATTATTTAAGGACTCTGCTGCATTATTTAAGGACTTTGCTGCATTATTTAAGGAATCTGCTGCATTATTTAAGGACTTTGTTGCATTATCTAAGGACTCTGCTGCATTATTTAAGGACTTTGCTGCAATATTTAAGGACTCTGCTTCAGTATTTAAGGACTCTGCTGCATTATTTAAGGACTTTGTTGCATTATTTAAGGACTCTGCTGCATTATTTAAGGACTTTGCTGCATTATTTATGGACTCTGCTGCATTATTTAAGGACTTTGCTGCAATATTTAAGGACTCTGCTTCAGTATTTAAGGACTCTGCTGCATTATTTAAGGACTTTGTTGCATTATTTAAGGACTCTGCTGCATTATTTAAGGACTTTGCTGCATTATTTAAGGACTCTGCTGCATTATTTAAGGACTCTGCTGAAGCATTTGAGGACTCTGCTGCATTATTTAATCACTTTGCTGCGGTATTTAAGGACTCTGTTGCATTATTTAAGGACTTTGTTGCATTATTTAAGGACTCTGCTGCATTAGTTAAGGACTTTGCTGCATTATTTAAGGACTCTGCTGCATTATTTAATGACGTTGTTGCATTATTTAAGAACTGTGCTGCATTATTTAAGGACTTTGCTGCATTATTTAAGGACTATGCTGCATTATTTAATGACTTTGCTGAAGCATTTGAGGACTCTGCTGCATTATTAGAGGACTCTGCTGCATTATTTAATGACTTTGTTGGATTTTTTAAGGACTCTGCTGCATTATTTAAGGAATTTGCTGCTATATTAAAGGACTCTGCTTCAGTATTTAAGGACTCTGCTGCGGTATATAAGGACTCTGCTGCATTATTTAAGGACTCTGCTGCATTATTTAAGGACTTTGCTGCATTATTTAAGGACTCTGCTGCATTATTTAAGGACTTTGCTGCATTATTTAAGGACTCTAATGCATTATTTAAGGACTTTGCTGGAATATTTAAGGACTCTGCTGCATTAGTTAAGGACTTTGCTGCATTATTTAAGGACTCTGCTGCATTATTTAACGACTTTACTGCATTATTTAAGGACTCTGCTGCATTATTTAAGGACTTTGTTGCATTATTTAAGGACTCTGCTGCATTAGTTAAGGACTATGCTGCATTATTTAATGACTTTGCTGAAGCATTTGAGGACTCTGCTGCATTATTAGAGGACTCTGCTGCATTATTTAAGGACTTGCTGCATTATTTAATGACTTTGTTGGATTTTTTAAGGACTCTGCTGCGTTATTTAAGGAATTTGCTGCTATATTAAAGGACTCTGCTTCAGTATTTAAGGACTCTGCTGCGGTATTTAAGGACTCTGCTGCATTATTTAAGGACTCTGCTGCATTATTTAAGGACTTTGCTGCATTATTTAAGGAATCTGCTGCATTATTTAAGGACTTTGTTGCATTATCTAAGGACTCTGCTGCATTATTGAAGGACTTTGCTGCAATATTTAAGGACTCTGCTTCAGTATTTAAGGACTCTGCTGCATTATTTAAGGACTTTGTTGCATTATTTAAGGACTCTGCTGCATTATTTAAGGACTTTGTTGCATTATTTAAGGACTCTGCTGCATTAGTTAAGGAGTTTGCTGCATTATTTAAGGACTCTGCTGCATTATTTAACGACGTTGTTGCATTATTTAAGAACTGTGCTGCATTATTTAAGGACTTTGCTGCATTATTTAAGGACTATGCTGCATTATTTAATGACTTTGCTGAAGCATTTGAGGACTCTGCTGCATTATTAGAGGACTCTGCTGCATTATTTAAGGACTTGCTGCATTATTTAATGACTTTGTTGGATTTCTTAAGGACTCTGCTGCATTATTTAAGGAATTTGCTGCTATATTAAAGGACTCTGCTTCAGTATTTAAGGACTCTGCTGCGGTATTTAAGGACCCTGCTGCATTATTTTAGGACTCTGCTGCATTATTTAAGGACTTTGCTGCATTATTTAAGGAATCTGCTGCATTATTTAAGGACTTTGTTGCATTATCTAAGGACTCTGCTGCAATATTGAAGGACTTTGCTGCATTATTTAAGGACTCTGCTGCATTATTTAAGGACTTTGCTGCAATATTTAAGGACTCTGCTTCAGTATTTAAGGACTCTGCTGAAGCATTTGAGGACTCTGCTGCATTATTTAATGACTTTGCTGAAGCATTTGAGGACTCTGCTGCATTATTAGAGGACTCTGCTGCATTATTTAATGACTTTGTTGGATTTTTTAAGGACTCTGCTGCATTATTTAAGGAATTTACTGCTATATTAAAGGACTCTGCTTCAGTATTTAAGGACTCTGCTGCGGTATTTAAGGACTCTGCTGCATTATTTAAGGACTCTGCTGCATTATTTAAGGACTTTGCTGCATTATTTAAGGAATTTGTTGCATTATTTAAGGACTCTGCTGCATTATTTAAGGACTTTGCTGCAATATTTAAGGACTCTGCTTCAGTATTTAAGGACTCTGCTGCATTATTTAAGGACGTTGTTGCATTATTTAAGGACTCTGCTGCATTATTTAAGGACTTTACTGCATTATTTAAGGACTCTGCTGCATTATTTAAGGACTTTGTTGCATTATTTAAGGACTCTGCTGCATTAGTTAAGGACTTTGCTGCATTATTTAAGGACTCTGCTGCATTATTTAACGACGTTGTTGCATTATTTAAGAACTGTGCTGCATTATTTAAGGACTTTGCTGCATTATTTAAGGACTATGCTGCATTATTTAATGACTTTGCTGAAGCATTTGAGGACTCTGCTGCATTATTAGAGGACTCTGCTGCATTATTTAAGGACTTGCTGCATTATTTAATGACTTTGTTGGATTTTTTAAGGACTCTGCTGCATTATTTAAGGAATTTGCTGCTATATTAAAGGACTCTGCTTCAGTATTTAAGGACTCTGCTGCGGTATTTAAGGACTCTGCTGCATTATTTAAGGACTCTGCTGCATTATTTAAGGACTTTGCTGCATTATTTAAGGATTCTGCTGCATTATTTAAGGACTTTGTTGCATTATCTAAGGACTCTGCTGCATTATTGAAGGACTTTGCTGCAATATTTAAGGACTCTGCTTCAGTATTTAAGGACTCTGCTGCATTATTTAAGGACTTTGTTGCATTACTTAAGGACTCTGCTGCATTATTTAAGGACTTTGCTGCATTATTTATGGACTCTGCTGCATTATTTAAGGACTTTTCTGCAATATTTAAGGACTCTGCTTCAGTATTTAAGGACTCTGCTGCATTATTTAAGGACTTTGTTGCATTATTTAAGGACTCTGCTGCATTATTTAAGGACTTTGTTGCATTATTTAAGGACTCTGCTGCATTATTTAAGGACTTTGCTGCAATATTTAAGGACTCTGCTTCAGTATTTAAGGACTCTGCTGCATTATTTAAGGACTTTGTTGCATTATTTAAGGACTCTGCTGCATTATTTAAGGACTTTGCTGCATTATTTAAGGACTCTGCTGCATTTTTTAAGGACTCTGCTGAAGCATTTGAGGACTCTGCTGCATTATTTAAGCACTTTGCTGCGGTATTTAAGGACTCTGTTGCATTATTTAAGGACTTTGTTGCATTATTTAAGGACTCTGCTGCATTAGTTAAGGACTTTGCTGCATTATTTAAGGACTCTGTTGCATTATTTACCGACGTTGTTGCATTATTTAAGAACTGTGCTGCTTTATTTAAGGACTTTGCATTATTTAAGGACTATGCTGCATTATTTAATGACTTTGCTGAAGCATTTGAGGACTCTGCTGCATTATTAGAGGACTCTGCTGCATTATTTAATGACTTTGTTGGATTTTTTAAGGACTCTGCTGCATTATTTAAGGAATTTGCTGCTATATTAAAGGACTCTGCTTCAGTATTTAAGGACTCTGCTGCGGTATTTAAGGACTCTGCTGCATTATTTAAGGACTCTGCTGCATTATTTAAGGACTTTGCTGCATTATTTAAGGACTCTGCTGCATTATTTAAGGACTCTGCTGAAGCATTTGAGGACTCTGCTGCATTATTTAAGGACTTTGCTGCATTATTTAAGGAATCTGCTGCATTATTTAAGGACTTTGTTGCATTATCTAAGGACTCTGCTGCAATATTGAAGGACCTTGCTGCATTATTTAAGGACTCTGCTGCATTATTTAAGGACTTTGCTGCAATATTTAAGGACTCTGCTTTAGTATTTAAGGACTCTGCTGAAGCATTTGAGGACTCTGCTGCATTATTTAATGACTTTGCTGAAGCATTTGAGGACTCTGCTGCATTATTAGAGGACTCTGCTGCATTATTTAATGACTTTGTTGGATTTTTTAAGGACTCTGCTGCATTATTTAAGGAATTTGCTGCTATATTAAAGGACTCTGCTTCAGTATTTAAGGACTCTGCTGCGGTATTTAAGGACTTTGTTGCATTATTTAAGGACTCTGCTGCATTATTTAAGGACTTTGCTGCATTATTTAAGGACTCTGCTGCATTATTTAAGGACTCTGCTGAAGCATTTGTGGACTCTGCTGCATTATTTAATCACTTTGCTGCGGTATTTAAGGACTCTGTTGCATTATTTAAGGACTTTGTTGCATTATTTAAGGACTCTGCTGCATTAGTTAAGGACTTTGCTGCATTATTTAAGGACTCTGCTGCATTATTTAACGACGTTGTTGCATTATTTAAGAACTGTGCTGCATTATTTAAGGACTTTGCTGCATTATTTAAGGACTATGCTGCATTATTTAATGACTTTGCTGAAGCATTTGAGGACTCTGCTGCATTATTAGAGGACTCTGCTGCATTATTTAATGACTTTGTTGGATTTTTTAAGGACTCTGCTGCATTATTTAAGGAATTTGCTGCTATATTAAAGGACTCTGCTTCAGTATTTAAGGACTCTGCTGCGGTATATAAGGACTCTGCTGCATTATTTAAGGACTCTGCTGCATTATTTAAGGACTTTGCTGCATTATTTAAGGACTCTGCTGCATTATTTAAGGACTTTGTGGCATTATTTAAGGACTCTAATGCATTATTTAAGGACTTTGCTGGAATATTTAAGGACTCTGCTGCATTAGTTAAGGACTTTGCTGCATTATTTAAGGACTCTGCTGCATTATTTAACGACTTTACTGCATTATTTAAGGACTCTGCTGCATTATTTAAGGACTTTGTTGCATTATTTAAGGACTCTGCTGCATTAGTTAAGGACTATGCTGCATTATTTAATGACTTTGCTGAAGCATTTGAGGACTCTGCTGCATTATTAGAGGACTCTGCTGCATTATTTAAGGACTTGCTGCATTATTTAATGACTTTGTTGGATTTTTTAAGAACTCTGCTGCGTTATTTAAGGAATTTGCTGCTATATTAAAGGACTCTGCTTCAGTATTTAAGGACTCTGCTGCGGTATTTAAGGACTCTGCTGCATTATTTAAGGACTCTGCTGCATTATTTAAGGACTTTGCTGCATTATTTAAGGAATCTGCTGCATTATTTAAGGACTTTGTTGCATTATCTAAGGACTCTGCTGCATTATTGAAGGACTTTGCTGCAATATTTAAGGACTCTGCTTCAGTATTTAAGGACTCTGCTGCATTATTTAAGGACTTTGTTGCATTATTTAAGGACTCTGCTGCATTATTTAAGGACTTTGTTGCATTATTTAAGGACTCTGCTGCATTATTTAAGGACTTTGCTGCAATATTTAAGGACTCTGCTTCAGTATTTAAGGACTCTGCTGCATTATTTAAGGACTTTGTTGCATTATTTAAGGACTCTGCTGCATTAGTTAAGGAGTTTGCTGCATTATTTAAGGACTCTGCTGCATTATTTAACGACGTTGTTGCATTATTTAAGAACTGTGCTGCATTATTTAAGGACTTTGCTGCATTATTTAAGGACTATGCTGCATTATTTAATGACTTTGCTGAAGCATTTGAGGACTCTGCTGCATTATTAGAGGACTCTGCTGCATTATTTAAGGACTTGCTGCATTATTTAATGACTTTGTTGGATTTTTTAAGGACTCTGCTGCATTATTTAAGGAATTTGCTGCTATATTAAAGGACTCTGCTTCAGTATTTAAGGACTCTGCTGCGGTATTTAAGGACTCTGCTGCATTATTTAAGGACTCTGCTGCATTATTTAAGGACTTTGCTGCATTATTTAAGGAATCTGCTGCATTATTTAAGGACTTTGTTGCATTATCTAAGGACTCTGCTGCATTATTTAAGGACTTTGCTGCAATATTTAAGGACTCTGCTTCAGTATTTAAGGACTCTGCTGCATTATTTAAGGACTTTGTTGCATTATTTAAGGACTCTGCTGCATTATTTAAGGACTTTGCTGCATTATTTATGGACTCTGCTGCATTATTTAAGGACTTTGCTGCAATATTTAAGGACTCTGCTTCAGTATTTAAGGACTCTGCTGCATTATTTAAGGACTTTGTTGCATTATTTAAGGACTCTGCTGCATTATTTAAGGACTTTGCTGCATTATTTAAGGACTCTGCTGCATTATTTAAGGACTCTGCTGAAGCATTTGAGGACTCTGCTGCATTATTTAATCACTTTGCTGCGGTATTTAAGGACTCTGTTGCATTATTTAAGGACTTTGTTGCATTATTTAAGGACTCTGCTGCATTAGTTAAGGACTTTGCTGCATTATTTAAGGACTCTGCTGCATTATTTAATGACGTTGTTGCATTATTTAAGAACTGTGCTGCATTATTTAAGGACTTTGCTGCATTATTTAAGGACTATGCTGCATTATTTAATGACTTTGCTGAAGCATTTGAGGACTCTGCTGCATTATTAGAGGACTCTGCTGCATTATTTAATGACTTTGTTGGATTTTTTAAGGACTCTGCTGCATTATTTAAGGAATTTGCTGCTATATTAAAGGACTCTGCTTCAGTATTTAAGGACTCTGCTGCGGTATATAAGGACTCTGCTGCATTATTTAAGGACTCTGCTGCATTATTTAAGGACTTTGCTGCATTATTTAAGGACTCTGCTGCATTATTTAAGGACTTTGCTGCATTATTTAAGGACTCTAATGCATTATTTAAGGACTTTGCTGGAATATTTAAGGACTCTGCTGCATTAGTTAAGGACTTTGCTGCATTATTTAAGGACTCTGCTGCATTATTTAACGACTTTACTGCATTATTTAAGGACTCTGCTGCATTATTTAAGGACTTTGTTGCATTATTTAAGGACTCTGCTGCATTAGTTAAGGACTATGCTGCATTATTTAATGACTTTGCTGAAGCATTTGAGGACTCTGCTGCATTATTAGAGGACTCTGCTGCATTATTTAAGGACTTGCTGCATTATTTAATGACTTTGTTGGATTTTTTAAGGACTCTGCTGCGTTATTTAAGGAATTTGCTGCTATATTAAAGGACTCTGCTTCAGTATTTAAGGACTCTGCTGCGGTATTTAAGGACTCTGCTGCATTATTTAAGGACTCTGCTGCATTATTTAAGGACTTTGCTGCATTATTTAAGGAATCTGCTGCATTATTTAAGGACTTTGTTGCATTATCTAAGGACTCTGCTGCATTATTGAAGGACTTTGCTGCAATATTTAAGGACTCTGCTTCAGTATTTAAGGACTCTGCTGCATTATTTAAGGACTTTGTTGCATTATTTAAGGACTCTGCTGCATTATTTAAGGACTTTGTTGCATTATTTAAGGACTCTGCTGCATTAGTTAAGGAGTTTGCTGCATTATTTAAGGACTCTGCTGCATTATTTAACGACGTTGTTGCATTATTTAAGAACTGTGCTGCATTATTTAAGGACTTTGCTGCATTATTTAAGGACTATGCTGCATTATTTAATGACTTTGCTGAAGCATTTGAGGACTCTGCTGCATTATTAGAGGACTCTGCTGCATTATTTAAGGACTTGCTGCATTATTTAATGACTTTGTTGGATTTCTTAAGGACTCTGCTGCATTATTTAAGGAATTTGCTGCTATATTAAAGGACTCTGCTTCAGTATTTAAGGACTCTGCTGCGGTATTTAAGGACCCTGCTGCATTATTTTAGGACTCTGCTGCATTATTTAAGGACTTTGCTGCATTATTTAAGGAATCTGCTGCATTATTTAAGGACTTTGTTGCATTATCTAAGGACTCTGCTGCAATATTGAAGGACTTTGCTGCATTATTTAAGGACTCTGCTGCATTATTTAAGGACTTTGCTGCAATATTTAAGGACTCTGCTTCAGTATTTAAGGACTCTGCTGAAGCATTTGAGGACTCTGCTGCATTATTTAATGACTTTGCTGAAGCATTTGAGGACTCTGCTGCATTATTAGAGGACTCTGCTGCATTATTTAATGACTTTGTTGGATTTTTTAAGGACTCTGCTGCATTATTTAAGGAATTTACTGCTATATTAAAGGACTCTGCTTCAGTATTTAAGGACTCTGCTGCGGTATTTAAGGACTCTGCTGCATTATTTAAGGACTCTGCTGCATTATTTAAGGACTTTGCTGCATTATTTAAGGAATTTGTTGCATTATTTAAGGACTCTGCTGCATTATTTAAGGACTTTGCTGCAATATTTAAGGACTCTGCTTCAGTATTTAAGGACTCTGCTGCATTATTTAAGGACGTTGTTGCATTATTTAAGGACTCTGCTGCATTATTTAAGGACTTTACTGCATTATTTAAGGACTCTGCTGCATTATTTAAGGACTTTGTTGCATTATTTAAGGACTCTGCTGCATTAGTTAAGGACTTTGCTGCATTATTTAAGGACTCTGCTGCATTATTTAACGACGTTGTTGCATTATTTAAGAACTGTGCTGCATTATTTAAGGACTTTGCTGCATTATTTAAGGACTATGCTGCATTATTTAATGACTTTGCTGAAGCATTTGAGGACTCTGCTGCATTATTAGAGGACTCTGCTGCATTATTTAAGGACTTGCTGCATTATTTAATGACTTTGTTGGATTTTTTAAGGACTCTGCTGCATTATTTAAGGAATTTGCTGCTATATTAAAGGACTCTGCTTCAGTATTTAAGGACTCTGCTGCGGTATTTAAGGACTCTGCTGCATTATTTAAGGACTCTGCTGCATTATTTAAGGACTTTGCTGCATTATTTAAGGATTCTGCTGCATTATTTAAGGACTTTGTTGCATTATCTAAGGACTCTGCTGCATTATTGAAGGACTTTGCTGCAATATTTAAGGACTCTGCTTCAGTATTTAAGGACTCTGCTGCATTATTTAAGGACTTTGTTGCATTACTTAAGGACTCTGCTGCATTATTTAAGGACTTTGCTGCATTATTTATGGACTCTGCTGCATTATTTAAGGACTTTTCTGCAATATTTAAGGACTCTGCTTCAGTATTTAAGGACTCTGCTGCATTATTTAAGGACTTTGTTGCATTATTTAAGGACTCTGCTGCATTATTTAAGGACTTTGTTGCATTATTTAAGGACTCTGCTGCATTATTTAAGGACTTTGCTGCAATATTTAAGGACTCTGCTTCAGTATTTAAGGACTCTGCTGCATTATTTAAGGACTTTGTTGCATTATTTAAGGACTCTGCTGCATTATTTAAGGACTTTGCTGCATTATTTAAGGACTCTGCTGCATTTTTTAAGGACTCTGCTGAAGCATTTGAGGACTCTGCTGCATTATTTAAGCACTTTGCTGCGGTATTTAAGGACTCTGTTGCATTATTTAAGGACTTTGTTGCATTATTTAAGGACTCTGCTGCATTAGTTAAGGACTTTGCTGCATTATTTAAGGACTCTGTTGCATTATTTACCGACGTTGTTGCATTATTTAAGAACTGTGCTGCTTTATTTAAGGACTTTGCATTATTTAAGGACTATGCTGCATTATTTAATGACTTTGCTGAAGCATTTGAGGACTCTGCTGCATTATTAGAGGACTCTGCTGCATTATTTAATGACTTTGTTGGATTTTTTAAGGACTCTGCTGCATTATTTAAGGAATTTGCTGGTATATTAAAGGACTCTGCTTCAGTATTTAAGGACTCTGCTGCGGTATTTAAGGACTCTGCTGCATTATTTAAGGACTCTGCTGCATTATTTAAGGACTTTGCTGCATTATTTAAGGACTCTGCTGCATTATTTAAGGACTCTGCTGAAGCATTTGAGGACTCTGCTGCATTATTTAAGGACTTTGCTGCATTATTTAAGGAATCTGCTGCATTATTTAAGGACTTTGTTGCATTATCTAAGGACTCTGCTGCAATATTGAAGGACCTTGCTGCATTATTTAAGGACTCTGCTGCATTATTTAAGGACTTTGCTGCAATATTTAAGGACTCTGCTTTAGTATTTAAGGACTCTGCTGAAGCATTTGAGGACTCTGCTGCATTATTTAATGACTTTGCTGAAGCATTTGAGGACTCTGCTGCATTATTAGAGGACTCTGCTGCATTATTTAATGACTTTGTTGGATTTTTTAAGGACTCTGCTGCATTATTTAAGGAATTTGCTGCTATATTAAAGGACTCTGCTTCAGTATTTAAGGACTCTGCTGCGGTATTTAAGGACTCTGCTGCATTATTTAAGGACTCTGCTGCATTATTTAAGGACTTTGCTGCATTATTTAAGGAATCTGCTGCATTATTTAAGGACTTTGTTGCATTATCTAAGGACTCTGCTGCATTATTGAAGGACTTTGCTGCAATATTTAAGGACTCTGCTTCAGTATTTAAGGACTCTGCTGCATTATTTAAGGACTTTGTTGCATTATTTAAGGACTCTGCTGCATTATTTAAGGACTTTGTTGCATTATTTAAGGACTCTGCTGCATTAGTTAAGGAGTTTGCTGCATTATTTAAGGACTCTGCTGCATTATTTAACGACGTTGTTGCATTATTTAAGAACTGTGCTGCATTATTTAAGGACTTTGCTGCATTATTTAAGGACTATGCTGCATTATTTAATGACTTTGCTGAAGCATTTGAGGACTCTGCTGCATTATTAGAGGACTCTGCTGCATTATTTAAGGACTTGCTGCATTATTTAATGACTTTGTTGGATTTCTTAAGGACTCTGCTGCATTATTTAAGGAATTTGCTGCTATATTAAAGGACTCTGCTTCAGTATTTAAGGACTCTGCTGCGGTATTTAAGGACCCTGCTGCATTATTTTAGGACTCTGCTGCATTATTTAAGGACTTTGCTGCATTATTTAAGGAATCTGCTGCATTATTTAAGGACTTTGTTGCATTATCTAAGGACTCTGCTGCAATATTGAAGGACTTTGCTGCATTATTTAAGGACTCTGCTGCATTATTTAAGGACTTTGCTGCAATATTTAAGGACTCTGCTTCAGTATTTAAGGACTCTGCTGAAGCATTTGAGGACTCTGCTGCATTATTTAATGACTTTGCTGAAGCATTTGAGGACTCTGCTGCATTATTAGAGGACTCTGCTGCATTATTTAATGACTTTGTTGGATTTTTTAAGGACTCTGCTGCATTATTTAAGGAATTTACTGCTATATTAAAGGACTCTGCTTCAGTATTTAAGGACTCTGCTGCGGTATTTAAGGACTCTGCTGCATTATTTAAGGACTCTGCTGCATTATTTAAGGACTTTGCTGCATTATTTAAGGAATTTGTTGCATTATTTAAGGACTCTGCTGCATTATTTAAGGACTTTGCTGCAATATTTAAGGACTCTGCTTCAGTATTTAAGGACTCTGCTGCATTATTTAAGGACGTTGTTGCATTATTTAAGGACTCTGCTGCATTATTTAAGGACTTTACTGCATTATTTAAGGACTCTGCTGCATTATTTAAGGACTTTGTTGCATTATTTAAGGACTCTGCTGCATTAGTTAAGGACTTTGCTGCATTATTTAAGGACTCTGCTGCATTATTTAACGACGTTGTTGCATTATTTAAGAACTGTGCTGCATTATTTAAGGACTATGCTGCATTATTTAATGACTTTGCTGAAGCATTTGAGGACTCTGCTGCATTATTAGAGGACTCTGCTGCATTATTTAAGGACTTGCTGCATTATTTAATGACTTTGTTGGATTTTTTAAGGACTCTGCTGCATTATTTAAGGAATTTGCTGCTATATTAAAGGACTCTGCTTCAGTATTTAAGGACTCTGCTGCGGTATTTAAGGACTCTGCTGCATTATTTAAGGACTCTGCTGCATTATTTAAGGACTTTGCTGCATTATTTAAGGATTCTGCTGCATTATTTAAGGACTTTGTTGCATTATCTAAGGACTCTGCTGCATTATTGAAGGACTTTGCTGCAATATTTAAGGACTCTGCTTCAGTATTTAAGGACTCTGCTGCATTATTTAAGGACTTTGTTGCATTATTTAAGGACTCTGCTGCATTATTTAAGGACTTTGTTGCATTATTTAAGGACTCTGCTGCATTATTTAAGGACTTTGCTGCATTATTTATGGACTCTGCTGCATTATTTAAGGACTTTTCTGCAATATTTAAGGACTCTGCTTCAGTATTTAAGGACTCTGCTGCATTATTTAAGGACTTTGTTGCATTATTTAAGGACTCTGCTGCATTATTTAAGGACTTTGTTGCATTATTTAAGGACTCTGCTGCATTATTTAAGGACTTTGCTGCAATATTTAAGGACTCTGCTTCAGTATTTAAGGACTCTGCTGCATTATTTAAGGACTTTGTTGCATTATTTAAGGACTCTGCTGCATTATTTAAGGACTTTGCTGCATTATTTAAGGACTCTGCTGCATTTTTTAAGGACTCTGCTGAAGCATTTGAGGACTCTGCTGCATTATTTAAGCACTTTGCTGCGGTATTTAAGGACTCTGTTGCATTATTTAAGGACTTTGTTGCATTATTTAAGGACTCTGCTGCATTAGTTAAGGACTTTGCTGCATTATTTAAGGACTCTGTTGCATTATTTACCGATGTTGTTGCATTATTTAAGAACTGTGCTGCTTTATTTAAGGACTTTGCATTATTTAAGGACTATGCTGCATTATTTAATGACTTTGCT
Source organism: Phyllobates terribilis (assembly GCF_046119375.1). Taxonomy (NCBI): domain Eukaryota; kingdom Metazoa; phylum Chordata; class Amphibia; order Anura; family Dendrobatidae; genus Phyllobates; species Phyllobates terribilis. The sequence continues at coordinate 246,518 of NW_027362905.1, forward strand.
GAAGCATTTGAGGACTCTGCTGCATTATTAGAGGACTCTGCTGCATTATTTAATGACTTTGTTGGATTTTTTAAGGACTCTGCTGCATTATTTAAGGAATTTGCTGGTATATTAAAGGACTCTGCTTCAGTATTTAAGGACTCTGCTGCGGTATTTAAGGACTCTGCTGCATTATTTAAGGACTCTGCTGCATTATTTAAGGACTTTGCTGCATTATTTAAGGACTCTGCTGCATTATTTAAGGACTCTGCTGAAGCATTTGAGGACTCTGCTGCATTATTTAAGGACTTTGCTGCATTATTTAAGGAATCTGCTGCATTATTTAAGGACTTTGTTGCATTATCTAAGGACTCTGCTGCAATATTGAAGGACCTTGCTGCATTATTTAAGGACTCTGCTGCATTATTTAAGGACTTTGCTGCAATATTTAAGGACTCTGCTTTAGTATTTAAGGACTCTGCTGAAGCATTTGAGGACTCTGCTGCATTATTTAATGACTTTGCTGAAGCATTTGAGGACTCTGCTGCATTATTAGAGGACTCTGCTGCATTATTTAATGACTTTGTTGGATTTTTTAAGGACTCTGCTGCATTATTTAAGGAATTTGCTGCTATATTAAAGGACTCTGCTTCAGTATTTAAGGACTCTGCTGCGGTATTTAAGGACTCTGCTGCATTATTTAAGGACTCTGCTGCATTATTTAAGGACTTTGCTGCATTATTTAAGGAATTTGTTGCATTATTTAAGGACTCTGCTGCATTATTTAAGGACTTTGCTGCAATTTTTAAGGACTCTGCTTCAGTATTTAAGGACTCTGCTGCATTATTTAAGGACGTTGTTGCATTATTTAAGGACTCTGCTGCATTATTTAAGGACTTTACTGAATTATTTAAGGACTCTGCTGCATTATTTAAGGACTTTGTTGCATTATTTAAGGACTCTGCTGCATTAGTTAAGGACTTTGCTGCATTATTTAAGGACTCTGCTGCATTATTTAACGACGTTGTTGCATTATTTAAGAACTGTGCTGCATTATTTAAGGACTTTGCTGCATTATTTAAGGACTATGCTGCATTATTTAATGACTTTGCTGAAGCATTTGAGGACTCTGCTGCATTATTAGAGGACTCTGCTGCATTATTTAAGGACTTGCTGCATTATTTAATGACTTTGTTGGATTTTTTAAGGACTCTGCTGCATTATTTAAGGAATTTGCTGCTATATTAAAGGACTCTGCTTCAGTATTTAAGGACTCTGCTGCGGTATTTAAGGACTCTGCTGCATTATTTAAGGACTCTGCTGCATTATTTAAGGACTTTGCTGCATTATTTAAGGAATCTGCTGCATTATTTAAGGACTTTGTTGCATTATCTAAGGACTCTGCTGCATTATTGAAGGACTTTGCTGCAATATTTAAGGACTCTGCTTCAGTATTTAAGGACTCTGCTGCATTATTTAAGGACTTTGTTGCATTATTTAAGGACTCTGCTGCATTATTTAAGGACTTTGCTGCATTATTTATGGACTCTGCTGCATTATTTAAGGACTTTGCTGCAATATTTAAGGACTCTGCTTCAGTATTTAAGGACTCTGCTGCATTATTTAAGGACTTTGTTGCATTATTTAAGGACTCTGCTGCATTATTTAAGGACTTTGCTGCATTATTTATGGACTCTGCTGCATTATTTAAGGACTTTGCTGCAATATTTAAGGACTCTGCTTCAGTATTTAAGGACTCTGCTGCATTATTTAAGGACTTTGTTGCATTATTTAAGGACTCTGCTGCATTATTTAAGGACTTTGCTGCATTATTTAAGGACTCTGCTGCATTATTTAAGGACTCTGCTGAAGCATTTGAGGACTCTGCTGCATTATTTAATCACTTTGCTGCGGTATTTAAGGACTCTGTTGCATTATTTAAGGACTTTGTTGCATTATTTAAGGACTCTGCTGCATTAGTTAAGGACTTTGTTGCATTATTTAAGGACTCTGCTGCATTATTTAACGACGTTGTTGCATTATTTAAGAACTGTGCTGCATTATTTAAGGACTTTGCTGCATTATTTAAGGACTATGCTGCATTATTTAATGATTTTGCTGAAGCATTTGAGGACTCTGCTGCATTATTAGAGGACTCTGCTGCATTATTTAATAACTTTGTTGGATTTTTTAAGGACTCTACTGCATTATTTAAGGAATTTGCTGCTATATTAAAGGACTCTGCTTCAGTATTTAAGGACTCTGCTGCGGTATATAAGGACTCTGCTGCATTATTTAAGGACTCTGCTGCATTATTTAAGGACTTTGCTGCATTATTTAAGGACTCTGCTGCATTATTTAAGGACTTTGTTGCATTATTTAATTACTCTAATGCATTATTTAAGGACTTTGCTGGAATATTTAAGGACTCTGCTGCATTAGTTAAGGACTTTGCTGCATTATTTAAGGACTCTGCTGCATTATTTAACGACTTTACTGCATTATTTAAGGACTCTGCTGCATTATTTGAGGACTTTGTTGCATTATTTAAGGACTCTGCTGCATTAGTTAAGGACTATGCTGCATTATTTAATGACTTTGCTGAAGCATTTGAGGACTCTGCTGCATTATTAGAGGACTCTGCTGCATTATTTAAGGACTTGCTGCATTATTTAATGACTTTGTTGGATTTTTTAAGGACTCTGCTGCGTTATTTAAGGAATTTGCTGCTATATTAAAGGACTCTGCTTCAGTATTTAAGGACTCTGCTGCGGTATTTAAGGACTCTGCTGCATTATTTAAGGACTCTGCTGCATTATTTAATTACTTTGCTGCACTATTTAAGGAATCTGCTGCATTATTTAAGGACTTTGTTGCATTATCTAAGGACTCTGCTGCATTATTAAAGGACTTTGCTGCAATATTTAAGGACTCTGCTTCAGTATTTAAGGACTCTGTTGCATTATTTAAGGACTTTGTTGCATTATTTAAGGACTCTTCTGCATTAGTTAAGGAGTTTGCTGCATTATTTAAGGACTCTGCTGCATTATTTAACGACGTTGTTGCATTATTTAAGAACTGTGCTGCATTATTTAAGGACTTTGCTGCATTATTTAAGGACTATGCTGCATTATTTAATGACTTTGCTGAAGCATTTGAGGACTCTGCTGCATTATTAGAGGACTCTGCTGCATTATTTAAGGACTTGCTGCATTATTTAATGACTTTGTTGGATTTCTTAAGGACTCTGCTGCATTATTTAAGGAATTTGCTGCTATATTAAAGGACTCTGCTTCAGTATTTAAGGACTCTGCTGCATTATTTAAGGACTTTGTTGCATTATTTAAGGACTCTGCTGCATTATTTAAGGACTTTGTTGCATTATTTAAGGACTCTGCTGCATTAGTTAAGGAGTTTGCTGCATTATTTAAGGACTCTGCTGCATTATTTAACGACGTTGTTGCATTATTTAAGAACTGTGCTGCATTATTTAAGGACTTTGCTGCATTATTTAAGGACTATGCTGCATTATTTAATGACTTTGCTGAAGCATTTGAGGACTCTGCTGCATTATTAGAGGACTCTGCTGCATTATTTAAGGACTTGCTGCATTATTTAATGACTTTGTTGGATTTCTTAAGGACTCTGCTGCATTATTTAAGGAATTTGCTGCTATATTAAAGGACTCTGCTTCAGTATTTAAGGACTCTGCTGCGGTATTTAAGGACCCTGCTGCATTATTTTAGGACTCTGCTGCATTATTTAAGGACTTTGCTGCATTATTTAAGGAATCTGCTGCATTATTTAAGGACTTTGTTGCATTATCTAAGGACTCTGCTGCAATATTGAAGGACTTTGCTGCATTATTTAAGGACTCTGCTGCATTATTTAAGGACTTTGCTGCAATATTTAAGGACTCTGCTTCAGTATTTAAGGACTCTGCTGAAGCATTTGAGGACTCTGCTGCATTATTTAATGACTTTGCTGAAGCATTTGAGGACTCTGCTGCATTATTAGAGGACTCTGCTGCATTATTTAATGACTTTGTTGGATTTTTTAAGGACTCTGCTGCATTATTTAAGGAATTTACTGCTATATTAAAGGACTCTGCTTCAGTATTTAAGGACTCTGCTGCGGTATTTAAGGACTCTGCTGCATTATTTAAGGACTCTGCTGCATTATTTAAGGACTTTGCTGCATTATTTAAGGAATTTGTTGCATTATTTAAGGACTCTGCTGCATTATTTAAGGACTTTGCTGCAATATTTAAGGACTCTGCTTCAGTATTTAAGGACTCTGCTGCATTATTTAAGGACGTTGTTGCATTATTTAAGGACTCTGCTGCATTATTTAAGGACTTTACTGCATTATTTAAGGACTCTGCTGCATTATTTAAGGACTTTGTTGCATTATTTAAGGACTCTGCTGCATTAGTTAAGGACTTTGCTGCATTATTTAAGGACTCTGCTGCATTATTTAACGACGTTGTTGCATTATTTAAGAACTGTGCTGCATTATTTAAGGACTATGCTGCATTATTTAATGACTTTGCTGAAGCATTTGAGGACTCTGCTGCATTATTAGAGGACTCTGCTGCATTATTTAAGGACTTGCTGCATTATTTAATGACTTTGTTGGATTTTTTAAGGACTCTGCTGCATTATTTAAGGAATTTGCTGCTATATTAAAGGACTCTGCTTCAGTATTTAAGGACTCTGCTGCGGTATTTAAGGACTCTGCTGCATTATTTAAGGACTCTGCTGCATTATTTAAGGACTTTGCTGCATTATTTAAGGATTCTGCTGCATTATTTAAGGACTTTGTTGCATTATCTAAGGACTCTGCTGCATTATTGAAGGACTTTGCTGCAATATTTAAGGACTCTGCTTCAGTATTTAAGGACTCTGCTGCATTATTTAAGGACTTTGTTGCATTATTTAAGGACTCTGCTGCATTATTTAAGGACTTTGCTGCATTATTTATGGACTCTGCTGCATTATTTAAGGACTTTTCTGCAATATTTAAGGACTCTGCTTCAGTATTTAAGGACTCTGCTGCATTATTTAAGGACTTTGTTGCATTATTTAAGGACTCTGCTGCATTATTTAAGGACTTTGTTGCATTATTTAAGGACTCTGCTGCATTATTTAAGGACTTTGCTGCAATATTTAAGGACTCTGCTTCAGTATTTAAGGACTCTGCTGCATTATTTAAGGACTTTGTTGCATTATTTAAGGACTCTGCTGCATTATTTAAGGACTTTGCTGCATTATTTAAGGACTCTGCTGCATTTTTTAAGGACTCTGCTGAAGCATTTGAGGACTCTGCTGCATTATTTAAGCACTTTGCTGCGGTATTTAAGGACTCTGTTGCATTATTTAAGGACTTTGTTGCATTATTTAAGGACTCTGCTGCATTAGTTAAGGACTTTGCTGCATTATTTAAGGACTCTGTTGCATTATTTACCGATGTTGTTGCATTATTTAAGAACTGTGCTGCTTTATTTAAGGACTTTGCATTATTTAAGGACTATGCTGCATTATTTAATGACTTTGCTGAAGCATTTGAGGACTCTGCTGCATTATTAGAGGACTCTGCTGCATTATTTAATGACTTTGTTGGATTTTTTAAGGACTCTGCTGCATTATTTAAGGAATTTGCTGGTATATTAAAGGACTCTGCTTCAGTATTTAAGGACTCTGCTGCGGTATTTAAGGACTCTGCTGCATTATTTAAGGACTCTGCTGCATTATTTAAGGACTTTGCTGCATTATTTAAGGACTCTGCTGCATTATTTAAGGACTCTGCTGAAGCATTTGAGGACTCTGCTGCATTATTTAAGGACTTTGCTGCATTATTTAAGGAATCTGCTGCATTATTTAAGGACTTTGTTGCATTATCTAAGGACTCTGCTGCAATATTGAAGGACCTTGCTGCATTATTTAAGGACTCTGCTGCATTATTTAAGGACTTTGCTGCAATATTTAAGGACTCTGCTTTAGTATTTAAGGACTCTGCTGAAGCATTTGAGGACTCTGCTGCATTATTTAATGACTTTGCTGAAGCATTTGAGGACTCTGCTGCATTATTAGAGGACTCTGCTGCATTATTTAATGACTTTGTTGGATTTTTTAAGGACTCTGCTGCATTATTTAAGGAATTTGCTGCTATATTAAAGGACTCTGCTTCAGTATTTAAGGACTCTGCTGCGGTATTTAAGGACTCTGCTGCATTATTTAAGGACTCTGCTGCATTATTTAAGGACTTTGCTGCATTATTTAAGGAATTTGTTGCATTATTTAAGGACTCTGCTGCATTATTTAAGGACTTTGCTGCAATTTTTAAGGACTCTGCTTCAGTATTTAAGGACTCTGCTGCATTATTTAAGGACGTTGTTGCATTATTTAAGGACTCTGCTGCATTATTTAAGGACTTTACTGAATTATTTAAGGACTCTGCTGCATTATTTAAGGACTTTGTTGCATTATTTAAGGACTCTGCTGCATTAGTTAAGGACTTTGCTGCATTATTTAAGGACTCTGCTGCATTATTTAACGACGTTGTTGCATTATTTAAGAACTGTGCTGCATTATTTAAGGACTTTGCTGCATTATTTAAGGACTATGCTGCATTATTTAATGACTTTGCTGAAGCATTTGAGGACTCTGCTGCATTATTAGAGGACTCTGCTGCATTATTTAAGGACTTGCTGCATTATTTAATGACTTTGTTGGATTTTTTAAGGACTCTGCTGCATTATTTAAGGAATTTGCTGCTATATTAAAGGACTCTGCTTCAGTATTTAAGGACTCTGCTGCGGTATTTAAGGACTCTGCTGCATTATTTAAGGACTCTGCTGCATTATTTAAGGACTTTGCTGCATTATTTAAGGAATCTGCTGCATTATTTAAGGACTTTGTTGCATTATCTAAGGACTCTGCTGCATTATTGAAGGACTTTGCTGCAATATTTAAGGACTCTGCTTCAGTATTTAAGGACTCTGCTGCATTATTTAAGGACTTTGTTGCATTATTTAAGGACTCTGCTGCATTATTTAAGGACTTTGCTGCATTATTTATGGACTCTGCTGCATTATTTAAGGACTTTGCTGCAATATTTAAGGACTCTGCTTCAGTATTTAAGGACTCTGCTGCATTATTTAAGGACTTTGTTGCATTATTTAAGGACTCTGCTGCATTATTTAAGGACTTTGCTGCATTATTTATGGACTCTGCTGCATTATTTAAGGACTTTGCTGCAATATTTAAGGACTCTGCTTCAGTATTTAAGGACTCTGCTGCATTATTTAAGGACTTTGTTGCATTATTTAAGGACTCTGCTGCATTATTTAAGGACTTTGCTGCATTATTTAAGGACTCTGCTGCATTATTTAAGGACTCTGCTGAAGCATTTGAGGACTCTGCTGCATTATTTAATCACTTTGCTGCGGTATTTAAGGACTCTGTTGCATTATTTAAGGACTTTGTTGCATTATTTAAGGACTCTGCTGCATTAGTTAAGGACTTTGTTGCATTATTTAAGGACTCTGCTGCATTATTTAACGACGTTGTTGCATTATTTAAGAACTGTGCTGCATTATTTAAGGACTTTGCTGCATTATTTAAGGACTATGCTGCATTATTTAATGATTTTGCTGAAGCATTTGAGGACTCTGCTGCATTATTAGAGGACTCTGCTGCATTATTTAATAACTTTGTTGGATTTTTTAAGGACTCTACTGCATTATTTAAGGAATTTGCTGCTATATTAAAGGACTCTGCTTCAGTATTTAAGGACTCTGCTGCGGTATATAAGGACTCTGCTGCATTATTTAAGGACTCTGCTGCATTATTTAAGGACTTTGCTGCATTATTTAAGGACTCTGCTGCATTATTTAAGGACTTTGTTGCATTATTTAATTACTCTAATGCATTATTTAAGGACTTTGCTGGAATATTTAAGGACTCTGCTGCATTAGTTAAGGACTTTGCTGCATTATTTAAGGACTCTGCTGCATTATTTAACGACTTTACTGCATTATTTAAGGACTCTGCTGCATTATTTGAGGACTTTGTTGCATTATTTAAGGACTCTGCTGCATTAGTTAAGGACTATGCTGCATTATTTAATGACTTTGCTGAAGCATTTGAGGACTCTGCTGCATTATTAGAGGACTCTGCTGCATTATTTAAGGACTTGCTGCATTATTTAATGACTTTGTTGGATTTTTTAAGGACTCTGCTGCGTTATTTAAGGAATTTGCTGCTATATTAAAGGACTCTGCTTCAGTATTTAAGGACTCTGCTGCGGTATTTAAGGACTCTGCTGCATTATTTAAGGACTCTGCTGCATTATTTAATTACTTTGCTGCATTATTTAAGGAATCTGCTGCATTATTTAAGGACTTTGTTGCATTATCTAAGGACTCTGCTGCATTATTAAAGGACTTTGCTGCAATATTTAAGGACTCTGCTTCAGTATTTAAGGACTCTGTTGCATTATTTAAGGACTTTGTTGCATTATTTAAGGACTCTTCTGCATTAGTTAAGGAGTTTGCTGCATTATTTAAGGACTCTGCTGCATTATTTAACGACGTTGTTGCATTATTTAAGAACTGTGCTGCATTATTTAAGGACTTTGCTGCATTATTTAAGGACTATGCTGCATTATTTAATGACTTTGCTGAAGCATTTGAGGACTCTGCTGCATTATTAGAGGACTCTGCTGCATTATTTAAGGACTTGCTGCATTATTTAATGACTTTGTTGGATTTCTTAAGGACTCTGCTGCATTATTTAAGGAATTTGCTGCTATATTAAAGGACTCTGCTTCAGTATTTAAGGACTCTGCTGCGGTATTTATGGACCCTGCTGCATTATTTTAGGACTCTGCTGCATTATTTAAGGACTTTGCTGCATTATTTAAGGAATCTGCTGCATTATTTAAGGACTTTGTTGCATTATCTAAGGACTCTGCTGCAATATTGAAGGACTTTGCTGCATTATTTAAGGACTCTGCTGCATTATTTAAGGACTTTGCTGCAATATTTAAGGACTCTGCTTCAGTATTTAAGGACTCTGCTGAAGCATTTGAGGACTCTGCTGCATTATTTAATGACTTTGCTGAAGCATTTGAGGACTCTGCTGCATTATTAGAGGACTCTGCTGCATTATTTAATGACTTTGTTGGATTTTTTAAGGACTCTGCTGCATTATTTAAGGAATTTGCTGCTATATTAAAGGACTCTGCTTCAGTATTTAAGGACTCTGCTGCGGTATTTAAGGACTCTGCTGCATTATTTAAGGACTCTGCTGCATTATTTAAGGACTTTGCTGCATTATTTAAGGACTCTGCTGCATTATTTAAGGACTCTGCTGAAGCATTTGAGGACTCTGCTGCATTATTTAAGGACTTTGCTGCATTATTTAAGGAATCTGCTGCATTATTTAAGGACTTTGTTGCATTATCTAAGGACTCTGCTGCAATATTGAAGGACCTTGCTGCATTATTTAATGACTCTGCTGCATTATTTAAGGACTTTGCTGCAATATTTAAGGACTCTGCTTTAGTATTTAAGGACTCTGCTGAAGCATTTGAGGACTCTGCTGCATTATTTAATGACTTTGCTGAAGCATTTGAGGACTCTGCTGCATTATTAGAGGACTCTGCTGCATTATTTAATGACTTTGTTGGATTTTTTAAGGACTCTGCTGCATTATTTAAGGAATTTGCTGCTATATTAAAGGACTCTGCTTCAGTATTTAAGGACTCTGCTGCGGTATTTAAGGACTCTGCTGCATTATTTAAGGACTCTGCTGCATTATTTAAGGACTTTGCTGCATTATTTAAGGAATTTGTTGCATTATTTAAGGACTCTGCTGCATTATTTAAGGACTTTGCTGCAATATTTAAGGACTCTGCTTCAGTATTTAAGGACTCTGCTGCATTATTTAAGGACGTTGTTGCATTATTTAAGGACTCTGCTGCATTATTTAAGGACTTTACTGCATTATTTAAGGACTCTGCTGCATTATTTAAGGACTTTGTTGCATTATTTAAGGACTCTGCTGCATTAGTTAAGGACTTTGCTGCATTATTTAAGGACTCTGCTGCATTATTTAACGACGTTGTTGCATTATTTAAGAACTGTGCTGCATTATTTAAGGACTTTGCTGCATTATTTAAGGACTATGCTGCATTATTTAATGACTTTGCTGAAGCATTTGAGGACTCTGCTGCATTATTAGAGGACTCTGCTGCATTATTTAAGGACTTGCTGCATTATTTAATGACTTTGTTGGATTTTTTAAGGACTCTGCTGCATTATTTAAGGAATTTGCTGCTATATTAAAGGACTCTGCTTCAGTATTTAAGGACTCTGCTGCGGTATTTAAGGACTCTGCTGCATTATTTAAGGACTCTGCTGCATTATTTAAGGACTTTGCTGCATTATTTAAGGATTCTGCTGCATTATTTAAGGACTTTGTTGCATTATCTAAGGACTCTGCTGCATTATTGAAGGACTTTGCTGCAATATTTAAGGACTCTGCTTCAGTATTTAAGGACTCTGCTGCATTATTTAAGGACTTTGTTGCATTATTTAAGGACTCTGCTGCATTATTTAAGGACTTTGCTGCATTATTTATGGACTCTGCTGCATTATTTAAGGACTTTTCTGCAATATTTAAGGACTCTGCTTCAGTATTTAAGGACTCTGCTGCATTATTTAAGGACTTTGTTGCATTATTTAAGGACTCTGCTGCATTATTTAAGGACTTTGTTGCATTATTTAAGGACTCTGCTGCATTATTTAAGGACTTTGCTGCAATATTTAAGGACTCTGCTTCAGTATTTAAGGACTCTGCTGCATTATTTAATTACTTTGTTGCATTATTTAAGGACTCTGCTGCATTATTTAAGGACTTTGCTGCATTATTTAAGGACTCTGCTGCATTTTTTAAGGACTCTGCTGAAGCATTTGAGGACTCTGCTGCATTATTTAAGCACTTTGCTGCGGTATTTAAGGACTCTGTTGCATTATTTAAGGACTTTGTTGCATTATTTAAGGACTCTGCTGCATTAGTTAAGGACTTTGCTGCATTATTTAAGGACTCTGTTGCATTATTTACCGACGTTGTTGCATTATTTAAGAACTGTGCTGCTTTATTTAAGGACTTTGCATTATTTAAGGACTATGCTGCATTATTTAATGACTTTGCTGAAGCATTTGAGGACTCTGCTGCATTATTAGAGGACTCTGCTGCATTATTTAATGACTTTGTTGGATTTTTTAAGGACTCTGCTGCATTATTTAAGGAATTTGCTGGTATATTAAAGGACTCTGCTTCAGTATTTAAGGACTCTGCTGCGGTATTTAAGGACTCTGCTGCATTATTTAAGGACTCTGCTGCATTATTTAAGGACTTTGCTGCATTATTTAAGGACTCTGCTGCATTATTTAAGGACTCTGCTGAAGCATTTGAGGACTCTGCTGCATTATTTAAGGACTTTGCTGCATTATTTAAGGAATCTGCTGCATTATTTAAGGACTTTGTTGCATTATCTAAGGACTCTGCTGCAATATTGAAGGACCTTGCTGCATTATTTAAGGACTCTGCTGCATTATTTAAGGACTTTGCTGCAATATTTAAGGACTCTGCTTTAGTATTTAAGGACTCTGCTGAAGCATTTGAGGACTCTGCTGCATTATTTAATGACTTTGCTGAAGCATTTGAGGACTCTGCTGCATTATTAGAGGACTCTGCTGCATTATTTAATGACTTTGTTGGATTTTTTAAGGACTCTGCTGCATTATTTAAGGAATTTGCTGCTATATTAAAGGACTCTGCTTCAGTATTTAAGGACTCTGCTGCGGTATTTAAGGACTCTGCTGCATTATTTAAGGACTCTGCTGCATTATTTAAGGACTTTGCTGCATTATTTAAGGAATTTGTTGCATTATTTAAGGACTCTGCTGCATTATTTAAGGACTTTGCTGCAATTTTTAAGGACTCTGCTTCAGTATTTAAGGACTCTGCTGCATTATTTAAGGACGTTGTTGCATTATTTAAGGACTCTGCTGCATTATTTAAGGACTTTACTGAATTATTTAAGGACTCTGCTGCATTATTTAAGGACTTTGTTGCATTATTTAAGGACTCTGCTGCATTAGTTAAGGACTTTGCTGCATTATTTAAGGACTCTGCTGCATTATTTAACGACGTTGTTGCATTATTTAAGAACTGTGCTGCATTATTTAAGGACTTTGCTGCATTATTTAAGGACTATGCTGCATTATTTAATGACTTTGCTGAAGCATTTGAGGACTCTGCTGCATTATTAGAGGACTCTGCTGCATTATTTAAGGACTTGCTGCATTATTTAATGACTTTGTTGGATTTTTTAAGGACTCTGCTGCATTATTTAAGGAATTTGCTGCTATATTAAAGGACTCTGCTTCAGTATTTAAGGACTCTGCTGCGGTATTTAAGGACTCTGCTGCATTATTTAAGGACTCTGCTGCATTATTTAAGGACTTTGCTGCATTATTTAAGGAATCTGCTGCATTATTTAAGGACTTTGTTGCATTATCTAAGGACTCTGCTGCATTATTGAAGGACTTTGCTGCAATATTTAAGGACTCTGCTTCAGTATTTAAGGACTCTGCTGCATTATTTAAGGACTTTGTTGCATTATTTAAGGACTCTGCTGCATTATTTAAGGACTTTGCTGCATTATTTATGGACTCTGCTGCATTATTTAAGGACTTTGCTGCAATATTTAAGGACTCTGCTTCAGTATTTAAGGACTCTGCTGCATTATTTAAGGACTTTGTTGCATTATTTAAGGACTCTGCTGCATTATTTAAGGACTTTGCTGCATTATTTATGGACTCTGCTGCATTATTTAAGGACTTTGCTGCAATATTTAAGGACTCTGCTTCAGTATTTAAGGACTCTGCTGCATTATTTAAGGACTTTGTTGCATTATTTAAGGACTCTGCTGCATTATTTAAGGACTTTGCTGCATTATTTAAGGACTCTGCTGCATTATTTAAGGACTCTGCTGAAGCATTTGAGGACTCTGCTGCATTATTTAATCACTTTGCTGCGGTATTTAAGGACTCTGTTGCATTATTTAAGGACTTTGTTGCATTATTTAAGGACTCTGCTGCATTAGTTAAGGACTTTGTTGCATTATTTAAGGACTCTGCTGCATTATTTAACGACGTTGTTGCATTATTTAAGAACTGTGCTGCATTATTTAAGGACTTTGCTGCATTATTTAAGGACTATGCTGCATTATTTAATGATTTTGCTGAAGCATTTGAGGACTCTGCTGCATTATTAGAGGACTCTGCTGCATTATTTAATAACTTTGTTGGATTTTTTAAGGACTCTGCTGCATTATTTAAGGAATTTGCTGCTATATTAAAGGACTCTGCTTCAGTATTTAAGGACTCTGCTGCGGTATATAAGGACTCTGCTGCATTATTTAAGGACTCTGCTGCATTATTTAAGGACTTTGCTGCATTATTTAAGGACTCTGCTGCATTATTTAAGGACTTTGTTGCATTATTTAATTACTCTAATGCATTATTTAAGGACTTTGCTGGAATATTTAAGGACTCTGCTGCATTAGTTAAGGACTTTGCTGCATTATTTCAGGACTCTGCTGCATTATTTAACGACTTTACTGCATTATTTAAGGACTCTGCTGCATTATTTAAGGACTTTGTTGCATTATTTAAGGACTCTGCTGCATTAGTTAAGGACTATGCTGCATTATTTAATGACTTTGCTGAAGCATTTGAGGACTCTGCTGCATTATTAGAGGACTCTGCTGCATTATTTAAGGACTTGCTGCATTATTTAATGACTTTGTTGGATTTTTTAAGGACTCTGCTGCGTTATTTAAGGAATTTGCTGCTATATTAAAGGACTCTGCTTCAGTATTTAAGGACTCTGCTGCGGTATTTAAGGACTCTGCTGCATTATTTAAGGACTCTGCTGCATTATTTAAGGACTTTGCTGCATTATTTAAGGAATTTGTTGCATTATTTAAGGACTCTGCTGCATTATTTAAGGACTTTGCTGCAATATTTAAGGACTCTGCTTCAGTATTTAAGGACTCTGCTGCATTATTTAAGGACGTTGTTGCATTATTTAAGGACTCTGCTGCATTATTTAAGGACTTTACTGCATTATTTAAGGACTCTGCTGCATTATTTAAGGACTTTGTTGCATTATTTAAGGACTCTGCTGCATTAGTTAAGGACTTTGCTGCATTATTTAAGGACTCTGCTGCATTATTTAACGACGTTGTTGCATTATTTAAGAACTGTGCTGCATTATTTAAGGACTTTGCTGCATTATTTAAGGACTATGCTGCATTATTTAATGACTTTGCTGAAGCATTTGAGGACTCTGCTGCATTATTAGAGGACTCTGCTGCATTATTTAAGGACTTGCTGCATTATTTAATGACTTTGTTGGATTTTTTAAGGACTCTGCTGCATTATTTAAGGAATTTGCTGCTATATTAAAGGACTCTGCTTCAGTATTTAAGGACTCTGCTGCGGTATTTAAGGACTCTGCTGCATTATTTAAGGACTCTGCTGCATTATTTAAGGACTTTGCTGCATTATTTAAGGATTCTGCTGCATTATTTAAGGACTTTGTTGCATTATCTAAGGACTCTGCTGCATTATTGAAGGACTTTGCTGCAATATTTAAGGACTCTGCTTCAGTATTTAAGGACTCTGCTGCATTATTTAAGGACTTTGTTGCATTATTTAAGGACTCTGCTGCATTATTTAAGGACTTTGCTGCATTATTTATGGACTCTGCTGCATTATTTAAGGACTTTTCTGCAATATTTAAGGACTCTGCTTCAGTATTTAAGGACTCTGCTGCATTATTTAAGGACTTTGTTGCATTATTTAAGGACTCTGCTGCATTATTTAAGGACTTTGTTGCATTATTTAAGGACTCTGCTGCATTATTTAAGGACTTTGCTGCAATATTTAAGGACTCTGCTTCAGTATTTAAGGACTCTGCTGCATTATTTAAGGACTTTGTTGCATTATTTAAGGACTCTGCTGCATTATTTAAGGACTTTGCTGCATTATTTAAGGACTCTGCTGCATTTTTTAAGGACTCTGCTGAAGCATTTGAGGACTCTGCTGCATTATTTAAGCACTTTGCTGCGGTATTTAAGGACTCTGTTGCATTATTTAAGGACTTTGTTGCATTATTTAAGGACTCTGCTGCATTAGTTAAGGACTTTGCTGCATTATTTAAGGACTCTGTTGCATTATTTACCGACGTTGTTGCATTATTTAAGAACTGTGCTGCTTTATTTAAGGACTTTGCATTATTTAAGGACTATGCTGCATTATTTAATGACTTTGCTGAAGCATTTGAGGACTCTGCTGCATTATTAGAGGACTCTGCTGCATTATTTAATGACTTTGTTGGATTTTTTAAGGACTCTGCTGCATTATTTAAGGAATTTGCTGGTATATTAAAGGACTCTGCTTCAGTATTTAAGGACTCTGCTGCGGTATTTAAGGACTCTGCTGCATTATTTAAGGACTCTGCTGCATTATTTAAGGACTTTGCTGCATTATTTAAGGACTCTGCTGCATTATTTAAGGACTCTGCTGAAGCATTTGAGGACTCTGCTGCATTATTTAAGGACTTTGCTGCATTATTTAAGGAATCTGCTGCATTATTTAAGGACTTTGTTGCATTATCTAAGGACTCTGCTGCAATATTGAAGGACCTTGCTGCATTATTTAAGGACTCTGCTGCATTATTTAAGGACTTTGCTGCAATATTTAAGGACTCTGCTTTAGTATTTAAGGACTCTGCTGAAGCATTTGAGGACTCTGCTGCATTATTTAATGACTTTGCTGAAGCATTTGAGGACTCTGCTGCATTATTAGAGGACTCTGCTGCATTATTTAATGACTTTGTTGGATTTTTTAAGGACTCTGCTGCATTATTTAAGGAATTTGCTGCTATATTAAAGGACTCTGCTTCAGTATTTAAGGACTCTGCTGCGGTATTTAAGGACTCTGCTGCATTATTTAAGGACTCTGCTGCATTATTTAAGGACTTTGCTGCATTATTTAAGGAATTTGTTGCATTATTTAAGGACTCTGCTGCATTATTTAAGGACTTTGCTGCAATATTTAAGGACTCTGCTTCAGTATTTAAGGACTCTGCTGCATTATTTAAGGACGTTGTTGCATTATTTAAGGACTCTGCTGCATTATTTAAGGACTTTACTGCATTATTTAAGGACTCTGCTGCATTATTTAAGGACTTTGTTGCATTATTTAAGGACTCTGCTGCATTAGTTAAGGACTTTGCTGCATTATTTAAGGACTCTGCTGCATTATTTAACGACGTTGTTGCATTATTTAAGAACTGTGCTGCATTATTTAAGGACTTTGCTGCATTATTTAAGGACTATGCTGCATTATTTAATGACTTTGCTGAAGCATTTGAGGACTCTGCTGCATTATTAGAGGACTCTGCTGCATTATTTAAGGACTTGCTGCATTATTTAATGACTTTGTTGGATTTTTTAAGGACTCTGCTGCATTATTTAAGGAATTTGCTGCTATATTAAAGGACTCTGCTTCAGTATTTAAGGACTCTGCTGCGGTATTTAAGGACTCTGCTGCATTATTTAAGGACTCTGCTGCATTATTTAAGGACTTTGCTGCATTATTTAAGGATTCTGCTGCATTATTTAAGGACTTTGTTGCATTATCTAAGGACTCTGCTGCATTATTGAAGGACTTTGCTGCAATATTTAAGGACTCTGCTTCAGTATTTAAGGACTCTGCTGCATTATTTAAGGACTTTGTTGCATTATTTAAGGACTCTGCTGCATTATTTAAGGACTTTGCTGCATTATTTATGGACTCTGCTGCATTATTTAAGGACTTTTCTGCAATATTTAAGGACTCTGCTTCAGTATTTAAGGACTCTGCTGCATTATTTAAGGACTTTGTTGCATTATTTAAGGACTCTGCTGCATTATTTAAGGACTTTGTTGCATTATTTAAGGACTCTGCTGCATTATTTAAGGACTTTGCTGCAATATTTAAGGACTCTGCTTCAGTATTTAAGGACTCTGCTGCATTATTTAAGGACTTTGTTGCATTATTTAAGGACTCTGCTGCATTATTTAAGGACTTTGCTGCATTATTTAAGGACTCTGCTGCATTTTTTAAGGACTCTGCTGAAGCATTTGAGGACTCTGCTGCATTATTTAAGCACTTTGCTGCGGTATTTAAGGACTCTGTTGCATTATTTAAGGACTTTGTTGCATTATTTAAGGACTCTGCTGCATTAGTTAAGGACTTTGCTGCATTATTTAAGGACTCTGTTGCATTATTTACCGACGTTGTTGCATTATTTAAGAACTGTGCTGCTTTATTTAAGGACTTTGCATTATTTAAGGACTATGCTGCATTATTTAATGACTTTGCTGAAGCATTTGAGGACTCTGCTGCATTATTAGAGGACTCTGCTGCATTATTTAATGACTTTGTTGGATTTTTTAAGGACTCTGCTGCATTATTTAAGGAATTTGCGGGTATATTAAAGGACTCTGCTTCAGTATTTAAGGACTCTGCTGCGGTATTTAAGGACTCTGCTGCATTATTTAAGGACTCTGCTGCATTATTTAAGGACTTTGCTGCATTATTTAAGGACTCTGCTGCATTATTTAAGGACTCTGCTGAAGCATTTGAGGACTCTGCTGCATTATTTAAGGACTTTGCTGCATTATTTAAGGAATCTGCTGCATTATTTAAGGACTTTGTTGCATTATCTAAGGACTCTGCTGCAATATTGAAGGACCTTGCTGCATTATTTAAGGACTCTGCTGCATTATTTAAGGACTTTGCTGCAATATTTAAGGACTCTGCTTTAGTATTTAAGGACTCTGCTGAAGCATTTGAGGACTCTGCTGCATTATTTAATGACTTTGCTGAAGCATTTGAGGACTCTGCTGCATTATTAGAGGACTCTGCTGCATTATTTAATGACTTTGTTGGATTTTTTAAGGACTCTGCTGCATTATTTAAGGAATTTGCTGCTATATTAAAGGACTCTGCTTCAGTATTTAAGGACTCTGCTGCGGTATTTAAGGACTCTGCTGCATTATTTAAGGACTCTGCTGCATTATTTAAGGACTTTGCTGCATTATTTAAGGAATTTGTTGCATTATTTAAGGACTCTGCTGCATTATTTAAGGACTTTGCTGCAATTTTTAAGGACTCTGCTTCAGTATTTAAGGACTCTGCTGCATTATTTAAGGACGTTGTTGCATTATTTAAGGACTCTGCTGCATTATTTAAGGACTTTACTGAATTATTTAAGGACTCTGCTGCATTATTTAAGGACTTTGTTGCATTATTTAAGGACTCTGCTGCATTAGTTAAGGACTTTGCTGCATTATTTAAGGACTCTGCTGCATTATTTAACGACGTTGTTGCATTATTTAAGAACTGTGCTGCATTATTTAAGGACTTTGCTGCATTATTTAAGGACTATGCTGCATTATTTAATGACTTTGCTGAAGCATTTGAGGACTCTGCTGCATTATTAGAGGACTCTGCTGCATTATTTAAGGACTTGCTGCATTATTTAATGACTTTGTTGGATTTTTTAAGGACTCTGCTGCATTATTTAAGGAATTTGCTGCTATATTAAAGGACTCTGCTTCAGTATTTAAGGACTCTGCTGCGGTATTTAAGGACTCTGCTGCATTATTTAAGGACTCTGCTGCATTATTTAAGGACTTTGCTGCATTATTTAAGGAATCTGCTGCATTATTTAAGGACTTTGTTGCATTATCTAAGGACTCTGCTGCATTATTGAAGGACTTTGCTGCAATATTTAAGGACTCTGCTTCAGTATTTAAGGACTCTGCTGCATTATTTAAGGACTTTGTTGCATTATTTAAGGACTCTGCTGCATTATTTAAGGACTTTGCTGCATTATTTATGGACTCTGCTGCATTATTTAAGGACTTTGCTGCAATATTTAAGGACTCTGCTTCAGTATTTAAGGACTCTGCTGCATTATTTAAGGACTTTGTTGCATTATTTAAGGACTCTGCTGCATTATTTAAGGACTTTGCTGCATTATTTATGGACTCTGCTGCATTATTTAAGGACTTTGCTGCAATATTTAAGGACTCTGCTTCAGTATTTAAGGACTCTGCTGCATTATTTAAGGACTTTGTTGCATTATTTAAGGACTCTGCTGCATTATTTAAGGACTTTGCTGCATTATTTAAGGACTCTGCTGCATTATTTAAGGACTCTGCTGAAGCATTTGAGGACTCTGCTGCATTATTTAATCACTTTGCTGCGGTATTTAAGGACTCTGTTGCATTATTTAAGGACTTTGTTGCATTATTTAAGGACTCTGCTGCATTAGTTAAGGACTTTGTTGCATTATTTAAGGACTCTGCTGCATTATTTAACGACGTTGTTGCATTATTTAAGAACTGTGCTGCATTATTTAAGGACTTTGCTGCATTATTTAAGGACTATGCTGCATTATTTAATGATTTTGCTGAAGCATTTGAGGACTCTGCTGCATTATTAGAGGACTCTGCTGCATTATTTAATAACTTTGTTGGATTTTTTAAGGACTCTGCTGCATTATTTAAGGAATTTGCTGCTATATTAAAGGACTCTGCTTCAGTATTTAAGGACTCTGCTGCGGTATATAAGGACTCTGCTGCATTATTTAAGGACTCTGCTGCATTATTTAAGGACTTTGCTGCATTATTTAAGGACTCTGCTGCATTATTTAAGGACTTTGTTGCATTATTTAATTACTCTAATGCATTATTTAAGGACTTTGCTGGAATATTTAAGGACTCTGCTGCATTAGTTAAGGACTTTGCTGCATTATTTAAGGACTCTGCTGCATTATTTAACGACTTTACTGCATTATTTAAGGACTCTGCTGCATTATTTAAGGACTTTGTTGCATTATTTAAGGACTCTGCTGCATTAGTTAAGGACTATGCTGCATTATTTAATGACTTTGCTGAAGCATTTGAGGACTCTGCTGCATTATTAGAGGACTCTGCTGCATTATTTAAGGACTTGCTGCATTATTTAATGACTTTGTTGGATTTTTTAAGGACTCTGCTGCGTTATTTAAGGAATTTGCTGCTATATTAAAGGACTCTGCTTCAGTATTTAAGGACTCTGCTGCGGTATTTAAGGACTCTGCTGCATTATTTAAGGACTCTGCTGCATTATTTAAGGACTTTGCTGCATTATTTAAGGAATTTGTTGCATTATTTAAGGACTCTGCTGCATTATTTAAGGACTTTGCTGCAATATTTAAGGACTCTGCTTCAGTATTTAAGGACTCTGCTGCATTATTTAAGGACGTTGTTGCATTATTTAAGGACTCTGCTGCATTATTTAAGGACTTTACTGCATTATTTAAGGACTCTGCTGCATTATTTAAGGACTTTGTTGCATTATTTAAGGACTCTGCTGCATTAGTTAAGGACTTTGCTGCATTATTTAAGGACTCTGCTGCATTATTTAACGACGTTGTTGCATTATTTAAGAACTGTGCTGCATTATTTAAGGACTTTGCTGCATTATTTAAGGACTATGCTGCATTATTTAATGACTTTGCTGAAGCATTTGAGGACTCTGCTGCATTATTAGAGGACTCTGCTGCATTATTTAAGGACTTGCTGCATTATTTAATGACTTTGTTGGATTTTTTAAGGACTCTGCTGCATTATTTAAGGAATTTGCTGCTATATTAAAGGACTCTGCTTCAGTATTTAAGGACTCTGCTGCGGTATTTAAGGACTCTGCTGCATTATTTAAGGACTCTGCTGCATTATTTAAGGACTTTGCTGCATTATTTAAGGATTCTGCTGCATTATTTAAGGACTTTGTTGCATTATCTAAGGACTCTGCTGCATTATTGAAGGACTTTGCTGCAATATTTAAGGACTCTGCTTCAGTATTTAAGGACTCTGCTGCATTATTTAAGGACTTTGTTGCATTATTTAAGGACTCTGCTGCATTATTTAAGGACTTTGCTGCATTATTTATGGACTCTGCTGCATTATTTAAGGACTTTTCTGCAATATTTAAGGACTCTGCTTCAGTATTTAAGGACTCTGCTGCATTATTTAAGGACTTTGTTGCATTATTTAAGGACTCTGCTGCATTATTTAAGGACTTTGTTGCATTATTTAAGGACTCTGCTGCATTATTTAAGGACTTTGCTGCAATATTTAAGGACTCTGCTTCAGTATTTAAGGACTCTGCTGCATTATTTAAGGACTTTGTTGCATTATTTAAGGACTCTGCTGCATTATTTAAGGACTTTGCTGCATTATTTAAGGACTCTGCTGCATTTTTTAAGGACTCTGCTGAAGCATTTGAGGACTCTGCTGCATTATTTAAGCACTTTGCTGCGGTATTTAAGGACTCTGTTGCATTATTTAAGGACTTTGTTGCATTATTTAAGGACTCTGCTGCATTAGTTAAGGACTTTGCTGCATTATTTAAGGACTCTGTTGCATTATTTACCGACGTTGTTGCATTATTTAAGAACTGTGCTGCTTTATTTAAGGACTTTGCATTATTTAAGGACTATGCTGCATTATTTAATGACTTTGCTGAAGCATTTGAGGACTCTGCTGCATTATTAGAGGACTCTGCTGCATTATTTAATGACTTTGTTGGATTTTTTAAGGACTCTGCTGCATTATTTAAGGAATTTGCTGGTATATTAAAGGACTCTGCTTCAGTATTTAAGGACTCTGCTGCGGTATTTAAGGACTCTGCTGCATTATTTAAGGACTCTGCTGCATTATTTAAGGACTTTGCTGCATTATTTAAGGACTCTGCTGCATTATTTAAGGACTCTGCTGAAGCATTTGAGGACTCTGCTGCATTATTTAAGGACTTTGCTGCATTATTTAAGGAATCTGCTGCATTATTTAAGGACTTTGTTGCATTATCTAAGGACTCTGCTGCAATATTGAAGGACCTTGCTGCATTATTTAAGGACTCTGCTGCATTATTTAAGGACTTTGCTGCAATATTTAAGGACTCTGCTTTAGTATTTAAGGACTCTGCTGAAGCATTTGAGGACTCTGCTGCATTATTTAATGACTTTGCTGAAGCATTTGAGGACTCTGCTGCATTATTAGAGGACTCTGCTGCATTATTTAATGACTTTGTTGGATTTTTTAAGGACTCTGCTGCATTATTTAAGGAATTTGCTGCTATATTAAAGGACTCTGCTTCAGTATTTAAGGACTCTGCTGCGGTATTTAAGGACTCTGCTGCATTATTTAAGGACTCTGCTGCATTATTTAAGGACTTTGCTGCATTATTTAAGGAATTTGTTGCATTATTTAAGGACTCTGCTGCATTATTTAAGGACTTTGCTGCAATATTTAAGGACTCTGCTTCAGTATTTAAGGACTCTGCTGCATTATTTAAGGACGTTGTTGCATTATTTAAGGACTCTGCTGCATTATTTAAGGACTTTACTGCATTATTTAAGGACTCTGCTGCATTATTTAAGGACTTTGTTGCATTATTTAAGGACTCTGCTGCATTAGTTAAGGACTTTGCTGCATTATTTAAGGACTCTGCTGCATTATTTAACGACGTTGTTGCATTATTTAAGAACTGTGCTGCATTATTTAAGGACTTTGCTGCATTATTTAAGGACTATGCTGCATTATTTAATGACTTTGCTGAAGCATTTGAGGACTCTGCTGCATTATTAGAGGACTCTGCTGCATTATTTAAGGACTTGCTGCATTATTTAATGACTTTGTTGGATTTTTTAAGGACTCTGCTGCATTATTTAAGGAATTTGCTGCTATATTAAAGGACTCTGCTTCAGTATTTAAGGACTCTGCTGCGGTATTTAAGGACTCTGCTGCATTATTTAAGGACTCTGCTGCATTATTTAAGGACTTTGCTGCATTATTTAAGGATTCTGCTGCATTATTTAAGGACTTTGTTGCATTATCTAAGGACTCTGCTGCATTATTGAAGGACTTTGCTGCAATATTTAAGGACTCTGCTTCAGTATTTAAGGACTCTGCTGCATTATTTAAGGACTTTGTTGCATTATTTAAGGACTCTGCTGCATTATTTAAGGACTTTGCTGCATTATTTATGGACTCTGCTGCATTATTTAAGGACTTTTCTGCAATATTTAAGGACTCTGCTTCAGTATTTAAGGACTCTGCTGCATTATTTAAGGACTTTGTTGCATTATTTAAGGACTCTGCTGCATTATTTAAGGACTTTGTTGCATTATTTAAGGACTCTGCTGCATTATTTAAGGACTTTGCTGCAATATTTAAGGACTCTGCTTCAGTATTTAAGGACTCTGCTGCATTATTTAAGGACTTTGTTGCATTATTTAAGGACTCTGCTGCATTATTTAAGGACTTTGCTGCATTATTTAAGGACTCTGCTGCATTTTTTAAGGACTCTGCTGAAGCATTTGAGGACTCTGCTGCATTATTTAAGCACTTTGCTGCGGTATTTAAGGACTCTGTTGCATTATTTAAGGACTTTGTTGCATTATTTAAGGACTCTGCTGCATTAGTTAAGGACTTTGCTGCATTATTTAAGGACTCTGTTGCATTATTTACCGACGTTGTTGCATTATTTAAGAACTGTGCTGCTTTATTTAAGGACTTTGCATTATTTAAGGACTATGCTGCATTATTTAATGACTTTGCTGAAGCATTTGAGGACTCTGCTGCATTATTAGAGGACTCTGCTGCATTATTTAATGACTTTGTTGGATTTTTTAAGGACTCTGCTGCATTATTTAAGGAATTTGCGGGTATATTAAAGGACTCTGCTTCAGTATTTAAGGACTCTGCTGCGGTATTTAAGGACTCTGCTGCATTATTTAAGGACTCTGCTGCATTATTTAAGGACTTTGCTGCATTATTTAAGGACTCTGCTGCATTATTTAAGGACTCTGCTGAAGCATTTGAGGACTCTGCTGCATTATTTAAGGACTTTGCTGCATTATTTAAGGAATCTGCTGCATTATTTAAGGACTTTGTTGCATTATCTAAGGACTCTGCTGCAATATTGAAGGACCTTGCTGCATTATTTAAGGACTCTGCTGCATTATTTAAGGACTTTGCTGCAATATTTAAGGACTCTGCTTTAGTATTTAAGGACTCTGCTGAAGCATTTGAGGACTCTGCTGCATTATTTAATGACTTTGCTGAAGCATTTGAGGACTCTGCTGCATTATTAGAGGACTCTGCTGCATTATTTAATGACTTTGTTGGATTTTTTAAGGACTCTGCTGCATTATTTAAGGAATTTGCTGCTATATTAAAGGACTCTGCTTCAGTATTTAAGGACTCTGCTGCGGTATTTAAGGACTCTGCTGCATTATTTAAGGACTCTGCTGCATTATTTAAGGACTTTGCTGCATTATTTAAGGAATTTGTTGCATTATTTAAGGACTCTGCTGCATTATTTAAGGACTTTGCTGCAATTTTTAAGGACTCTGCTTCAGTATTTAAGGACTCTGCTGCATTATTTAAGGACGTTGTTGCATTATTTAAGGACTCTGCTGCATTATTTAAGGACTTTACTGAATTATTTAAGGACTCTGCTGCATTATTTAAGGACTTTGTTGCATTATTTAAGGACTCTGCTGCATTAGTTAAGGACTTTGCTGCATTATTTAAGGACTCTGCTGCATTATTTAACGACGTTGTTGCATTATTTAAGAACTGTGCTGCATTATTTAAGGACTTTGCTGCATTATTTAAGGACTATGCTGCATTATTTAATGACTTTGCTGAAGCATTTGAGGACTCTGCTGCATTATTAGAGGACTCTGCTGCATTATTTAAGGACTTGCTGCATTATTTAATGACTTTGTTGGATTTTTTAAGGACTCTGCTGCATTATTTAAGGAATTTGCTGCTATATTAAAGGACTCTGCTTCAGTATTTAAGGACTCTGCTGCGGTATTTAAGGACTCTGCTGCATTATTTAAGGACTCTGCTGCATTATTTAAGGACTTTGCTGCATTATTTAAGGAATCTGCTGCATTATTTAAGGACTTTGTTGCATTATCTAAGGACTCTGCTGCATTATTGAAGGACTTTGCTGCAATATTTAAGGACTCTGCTTCAGTATTTAAGGACTCTGCTGCATTATTTAAGGACTTTGTTGCATTATTTAAGGACTCTGCTGCATTATTTAAGGACTGTGCTGCATTATTTATGGACTCTGCTGCATTATTTAAGGACTTTGCTGCAATATTTAAGGACTCTGCTTCAGTATTTAAGGACTCTGCTGCATTATTTAAGGACTTTGTTGCATTATTTAAGGACTCTGCTGCATTATTTAAGGACTTTGCTGCATTATTTATGGACTCTGCTGCATTATTTAAGGACTTTGCTGCAATATTTAAGGACTCTGCTTCAGTATTTAAGGACTCTGCTGCATTATTTAAGGACTTTGTTGCATTATTTAAGGACTCTGCTGCATTATTTAAGGACTTTGCTGCATTATTTAAGGACTCTGCTGCATTATTTAAGGACTCTGCTGAAGCATTTGAGGACTCTGCTGCATTATTTAATCACTTTGCTGCGGTATTTAAGGACTCTGTTGCATTATTTAAGGACTTTGTTGCATTATTTAAGGACTCTGCTGCATTAGTTAAGGACTTTGTTGCATTATTTAAGGACTCTGCTGCATTATTTAACGACGTTGTTGCATTATTTAAGAACTGTGCTGCATTATTTAAGGACTTTGCTGCATTATTTAAGGACTATGCTGCATTATTTAATGATTTTGCTGAAGCATTTGAGGACTCTGCTGCATTATTAGAGGACTCTGCTGCATTATTTAATAACTTTGTTGGATTTTTTAAGGACTCTGCTGCATTATTTAAGGAATTTGCTGCTATATTAAAGGACTCTGCTTCAGTATTTAAGGACTCTGCTGCGGTATATAAGGACTCTGCTGCATTATTTAAGGACTCTGCTGCATTATTTAAGGACTTTGCTGCATTATTTAAGGACTCTGCTGCATTATTTAAGGACTTTGTTGCATTATTTAATTACTCTAATGCATTATTTAAGGACTTTGCTGGAATATTTAAGGACTCTGCTGCATTAGTTAAGGACTTTGCTGCATTATTTAAGGACTCTGCTGCATTATTTAACGACTTTACTGCATTATTTAAGGACTCTGCTGCATTATTTAAGGACTTTGTTGCATTATTTAAGGACTCTGCTGCATTAGTTAAGGACTATGCTGCATTATTTAATGACTTTGCTGAAGCATTTGAGGACTCTGCTGCATTATTAGAGGACTCTGCTGCATTATTTAAGGACTTGCTGCATTATTTAATGACTTTGTTGGATTTTTTAAGGACTCTGCTGCGTTATTTAAGGAATTTGCTGCTATATTAAAGGACTCTGCTTCAGTATTTAAGGACTCTGCTGCGGTATTTAAGGACTCTGCTGCATTATTTAAGGACTCTGCTGCATTATTTAAGGACTTTGCTGCATTATTTAAGGAATTTGTTGCATTATTTAAGGACTCTGCTGCATTATTTAAGGACTTTGCTGCAATATTTAAGGACTCTGCTTCAGTATTTAAGGACTCTGCTGCATTATTTAAGGACGTTGTTGCATTATTTAAGGACTCTGCTGCATTATTTAAGGACTTTACTGCATTATTTAAGGACTCTGCTGCATTATTTAAGGACTTTGTTGCATTATTTAAGGACTCTGCTGCATTAGTTAAGGACTTTGCTGCATTATTTAAGGACTCTGCTGCATTATTTAACGACGTTGTTGCATTATTTAAGAACTGTGCTGCATTATTTAAGGACTTTGCTGCATTATTTAAGGACTATGCTGCATTATTTAATGACTTTGCTGAAGCATTTGAGGACTCTGCTGCATTATTAGAGGACTCTGCTGCATTATTTAAGGACTTGCTGCATTATTTAATGACTTTGTTGGATTTTTTAAGGACTCTGCTGCATTATTTAAGGAATTTGCTGCTATATTAAAGGACTCTGCTTCAGTATTTAAGGACTCTGCTGCGGTATTTAAGGACTCTGCTGCATTATTTAAGGACTCTGCTGCATTATTTAAGGACTTTGCTGCATTATTTAAGGATTCTGCTGCATTATTTAAGGACTTTGTTGCATTATCTAAGGACTCTGCTGCATTATTGAAGGACTTTGCTGCAATATTTAAGGACTCTGCTTCAGTATTTAAGGACTCTGCTGCATTATTTAAGGACTTTGTTGCATTATTTAAGGACTCTGCTGCATTATTTAAGGACTTTGCTGCATTATTTATGGACTCTGCTGCATTATTTAAGGACTTTTCTGCAATATTTAAGGACTCTGCTTCAGTATTTAAGGACTCTGCTGCATTATTTAAGGACTTTGTTGCATTATTTAAGGACTCTGCTGCATTATTTAAGGACTTTGTTGCATTATTTAAGGACTCTGCTGCATTATTTAAGGACTTTGCTGCAATATTTAAGGACTCTGCTTCAGTATTTAAGGACTCTGCTGCATTATTTAAGGACTTTGTTGCATTATTTAAGGACTCTGCTGCATTATTTAAGGACTTTGCTGCATTATTTAAGGACTCTGCTGCATTTTTTAAGGACTCTGCTGAAGCATTTGAGGACTCTGCTGCATTATTTAAGCACTTTGCTGCGGTATTTAAGGACTCTGTTGCATTATTTAAGGACTTTGTTGCATTATTTAAGGACTCTGCTGCATTAGTTAAGGACTTTGCTGCATTATTTAAGGACTCTGTTGCATTATTTACCGACGTTGTTGCATTATTTAAGAACTGTGCTGCTTTATTTAAGGACTTTGCATTATTTAAGGACTATGCTGCATTATTTAATGACTTTGCTGAAGCATTTGAGGACTCTGCTGCATTATTAGAGGACTCTGCTGCATTATTTAATGACTTTGTTGGATTTTTTAAGGACTCTGCTGCATTATTTAAGGAATTTGCTGGTATATTAAAGGACTCTGCTTCAGTATTTAAGGACTCTGCTGCGGTATTTAAGGACTCTGCTGCATTATTTAAGGACTCTGCTGCATTATTTAAGGACTTTGCTGCATTATTTAAGGACTCTGCTGCATTATTTAAGGACTCTGCTGAAGCATTTGAGGACTCTGCTGCATTATTTAAGGACTTTGCTGCATTATTTAAGGAATCTGCTGCATTATTTAAGGACTTTGTTGCATTATCTAAGGACTCTGCTGCAATATTGAAGGACCTTGCTGCATTATTTAAGGACTCTGCTGCATTATTTAAGGACTTTGCTGCAATATTTAAGGACTCTGCTTTAGTATTTAAGGACTCTGCTGAAGCATTTGAGGACTCTGCTGCATTATTTAATGACTTTGCTGAAGCATTTGAGGACTCTGCTGCATTATTAGAGGACTCTGCTGCATTATTTAATGACTTTGTTGGATTTTTTAAGGACTCTGCTGCATTATTTAAGGAATTTGCTGCTATATTAAAGGACTCTGCTTCAGTATTTAAGGACTCTGCTGCGGTATTTAAGGACTCTGCTGCATTATTTAAGGACGTTGTTGCATTATTTAAGGACTCTGCTGCATTATTTAAGGACTTTACTGAATTATTTAAGGACTCTGCTGCATTATTTAAGGACTTTGTTGCATTATTTAAGGACTCTGCTGCATTAGTTAAGGACTTTGCTGCATTATTTAAGGACTCTGCTGCATTATTTAACGACGTTGTTGCATTATTTAAGAACTGTGCTGCATTATTTAAGGACTTTGCTGCATTATTTAAGGACTATGCTGCATTATTTAATGACTTTGCTGAAGCATTTGAGGACTCTGCTGCATTATTAGAGGACTCTGCTGCATTATTTAAGGACTTGCTGCATTATTTAATGACTTTGTTGGATTTTTTAAGGACTCTGCTGCATTATTTAAGGAATTTGCTGCTATATTAAAGGACTCTGCTTCAGTATTTAAGGACTCTGCTGCGGTATTTAAGGACTCTGCTGCATTATTTAAGGACTCTGCTGCATTATTTAAGGACTTTGCTGCATTATTTAAGGAATCTGCTGCATTATTTAAGGACTTTGTTGCATTATCTAAGGACTCTGCTGCATTATTGAAGGACTTTGCTGCAATATTTAAGGACTCTGCTTCAGTATTTAAGGACTCTGCTGCATTATTTAAGGACTTTGTTGCATTATTTAAGGACTCTGCTGCATTATTTAAGGACTTTGCTGCATTATTTATGGACTCTGCTGCATTATTTAAGGACTTTGCTGCAATATTTAAGGACTCTGCTTCAGTATTTAAGGACTCTGCTGCATTATTTAAGGACTTTGTTGCATTATTTAAGGACTCTGCTGCATTATTTAAGGACTTTGCTGCATTATTTATGGACTCTGCTGCATTATTTAAGGACTTTGCTGCAATATTTAAGGACTCTGCTTCAGTATTTAAGGACTCTGCTGCATTATTTAAGGACTTTGTTGCATTATTTAAGGACTCTGCTGCATTATTTAAGGACTTTGCTGCATTATTTAAGGACTCTGCTGCATTATTTAAGGACTCTGCTGAAGCATTTGAGGACTCTGCTGCATTATTTAATCACTTTGCTGCGGTATTTAAGGACTCTGTTGCATTATTTAAGGACTTTGTTGCATTATTTAAGGACTCTGCTGCATTAGTTAAGGACTTTGTTGCATTATTTAAGGACTCTGCTGCATTATTTAACGACGTTGTTGCATTATTTAAGAACTGTGCTGCATTATTTAAGGACTTTGCTGCATTATTTAAGGACTATGCTGCATTATTTAATGATTTTGCTGAAGCATTTGAGGACTCTGCTGCATTATTAGAGGACTCTGCTGCATTATTTAATAACTTTGTTGGATTTTTTAAGGACTCTGCTGCATTATTTAAGGAATTTGCTGCTATATTAAAGGACTCTGCTTCAGTATTTAAGGACTCTGCTGCGGTATATAAGGACTCTGCTGCATTATTTAAGGACTCTGCTGCATTATTTAAGGACTTTGCTGCATTATTTAAGGACTCTGCTGCATTATTTAAGGACTTTGTTGCATTATTTAATTACTCTAATGCATTATTTAAGGACTTTGCTGGAATATTTAAGGACTCTGCTGCATTAGTTAAGGACTTTGCTGCATTATTTAAGGACTCTGCTGCATTATTTAACGACTTTACTGCATTATTTAAGGACTCTGCTGCATTATTTAAGGACTTTGTTGCATTATTTAAGGACTCTGCTGCATTAGTTAAGGACTATGCTGCATTATTTAATGACTTTGCTGAAGCATTTGAGGACTCTGCTGCATTATTAGAGGACTCTGCTGCATTATTTAAGGACTTGCTGCATTATTTAATGACTTTGTTGGATTTTTTAAGGACTCTGCTGCGTTATTTAAGGAATTTGCTGCTATATTAAAGGACTCTGCTTCAGTATTTAAGGACTCTGCTGCGGTATTTAAGGACTCTGCTGCATTATTTAAGGACTCTGCTGCATTATTTAATTACTTTGCTGCATTATTTAAGGAATCTGCTGCATTATTTAAGGACTTTGTTGCATTATCTAAGGACTCTGCTGCATTATTAAAGGACTTTGCTGCAATATTTAAGGACTCTGCTTCAGTATTTAAGGACTCTGTTGCATTATTTAAGGACTTTGTTGCATTATTTAAGGACTCTTCTGCATTAGTTAAGGAGTTTGCTGCATTATTTAAGGACTCTGCTGCATTATTTAACGACGTTGTTGCATTATTTAAGAACTGTGCTGCATTATTTAAGGACTTTGCTGCATTATTTAAGGACTATGCTGCATTATTTAATGACTTTGCTGAAGCATTTGAGGACTCTGCTGCATTATTAGAGGACTCTGCTGCATTATTTAAGGACTTGCTGCATTATTTAATGACTTTGTTGGATTTCTTAAGGACTCTGCTGCATTATTTAAGGAATTTGCTGCTATATTAAAGGACTCTGCTTCAGTATTTAAGGACTCTGCTGCGGTATTTATGGACCCTGCTGCATTATTTTAGGACTCTGCTGCATTATTTAAGGACTTTGCTGCATTATTTAAGGAATCTGCTGCATTATTTAAGGACTTTGTTGCATTATCTAAGGACTCTGCTGCAATATTGAAGGACTTTGCTGCATTATTTAAGGACTCTGCTGCATTATTTAAGGACTTTGCTGCAATATTTAAGGACTCTGCTTCAGTATTTAAGGACTCTGCTGAAGCATTTGAGGACTCTGCTGCATTATTTAATGACTTTGCTGAAGCATTTGAGGACTCTGCTGCATTATTAGAGGACTCTGCTGCATTATTTAATGACTTTGTTGGATTTTTTAAGGACTCTGCTGCATTATTTAAGGAATTTGCTGCTATATTAAAGGACTCTGCTTCAGTATTTAAGGACTCTGCTGCGGTATTTAAGGACTCTGCTGCATTATTTAAGGACTCTGCTGCATTATTTAAGGACTTTGCTGCATTATTTAAGGACTCTGCTGCATTATTTAAGGACTCTGCTGAAGCATTTGAGGACTCTGCTGCATTATTTAAGGACTTTGCTGCATTATTTAAGGAATCTGCTGCATTATTTAAGGACTTTGTTGCATTATCTAAGGACTCTGCTGCAATATTGAAGGACCTTGCTGCATTATTTAATGACTCTGCTGCATTATTTAAGGACTTTGCTGCAATATTTAAGGACTCTGCTTTAGTATTTAAGGACTCTGCTGAAGCATTTGAGGACTCTGCTGCATTATTTAATGACTTTGCTGAAGCATTTGAGGACTCTGCTGCATTATTAGAGGACTCTGCTGCATTATTTAATGACTTTGTTGGATTTTTTAAGGACTCTGCTGCATTATTTAAGGAATTTGCTGCTATATTAAAGGACTCTGCTTCAGTATTTAAGGACTCTGCTGCGGTATTTAAGGACTCTGCTGCATTATTTAAGGACTCTGCTGCATTATTTAAGGACTTTGCTGCATTATTTAAGGAATTTGTTGCATTATTTAAGGACTCTGCTGCATTATTTAAGGACTTTGCTGCAATATTTAAGGACTCTGCTTCAGTATTTAAGGACTCTGCTGCATTATTTAAGGACGTTGTTGCATTATTTAAGGACTCTGCTGCATTATTTAAGGACTTTACTGCATTATTTAAGGACTCTGCTGCATTATTTAAGGACTTTGTTGCATTATTTAAGGACTCTGCTGCATTAGTTAAGGACTTTGCTGCATTATTTAAGGACTCTGCTGCATTATTTAACGACGTTGTTGCATTATTTAAGAACTGTGCTGCATTATTTAAGGACTTTGCTGCATTATTTAAGGACTATGCTGCATTATTTAATGACTTTGCTGAAGCATTTGAGGACTCTGCTGCATTATTAGAGGACTCTGCTGCATTATTTAAGGACTTGCTGCATTATTTAATGACTTTGTTGGATTTTTTAAGGACTCTGCTGCATTATTTAAGGAATTTGCTGCTATATTAAAGGACTCTGCTTCAGTATTTAAGGACTCTGCTGCGGTATTTAAGGACTCTGCTGCATTATTTAAGGACTCTGCTGCATTATTTAAGGACTTTGCTGCATTATTTAAGGATTCTGCTGCATTATTTAAGGACTTTGTTGCATTATCTAAGGACTCTGCTGCATTATTGAAGGACTTTGCTGCAATATTTAAGGACTCTGCTTCAGTATTTAAGGACTCTGCTGCATTATTTAAGGACTTTGTTGCATTATTTAAGGACTCTGCTGCATTATTTAAGGACTTTGCTGCATTATTTATGGACTCTGCTGCATTATTTAAGGACTTTTCTGCAATATTTAAGGACTCTGCTTCAGTATTTAAGGACTCTGCTGCATTATTTAAGGACTTTGTTGCATTATTTAAGGACTCTGCTGCATTATTTAAGGACTTTGTTGCATTATTTAAGGACTCTGCTGCATTATTTAAGGACTTTGCTGCAATATTTAAGGACTCTGCTTCAGTATTTAAGGACTCTGCTGCATTATTTAAGGACTTTGTTGCATTATTTAAGGACTCTGCTGCATTATTTAAGGACTTTGCTGCATTATTTAAGGACTCTGCTGCATTTTTTAAGGACTCTGCTGAAGCATTTGAGGACTCTGCTGCATTATTTAAGCACTTTGCTGCGGTATTTAAGGACTCTGTTGCATTATTTAAGGACTTTGTTGCATTATTTAAGGACTCTGCTGCATTAGTTAAGGACTTTGCTGCATTATTTAAGGACTCTGTTGCATTATTTACCGACGTTGTTGCATTATTTAAGAACTGTGCTGCTTTATTTAAGGACTTTGCATTATTTAAGGACTATGCTGCATTATTTAATGACTTTGCTGAAGCATTTGAGGACTCTGCTGCATTATTAGAGGACTCTGCTGCATTATTTAATGACTTTGTTGGATTTTTTAAGGACTCTGCTGCATTATTTAAGGAATTTGCTGGTATATTAAAGGACTCTGCTTCAGTATTTAAGGACTCTGCTGCGGTATTTAAGGACTCTGCTGCATTATTTAAGGACTCTGCTGCATTATTTAAGGACTTTGCTGCATTATTTAAGGACTCTGCTGCATTATTTAAGGACTCTGCTGAAGCATTTGAGGACTCTGCTGCATTATTTAAGGACTTTGCTGCATTATTTAAGGAATCTGCTGCATTATTTAAGGACTTTGTTGCATTATCTAAGGACTCTGCTGCAATATTGAAGGACCTTGCTGCATTATTTAAGGACTCTGCTGCATTATTTAAGGACTTTGCTGCAATATTTAAGGACTCTGCTTTAGTATTTAAGGACTCTGCTGAAGCATTTGAGGACTCTGCTGCATTATTTAATGACTTTGCTGAAGCATTTGAGGACTCTGCTGCATTATTAGAGGACTCTGCTGCATTATTTAATGACTTTGTTGGATTTTTTAAGGACTCTGCTGCATTATTTAAGGAATTTGCTGCTATATTAAAGGACTCTGCTTCAGTATTTAAGGACTCTGCTGCGGTATTTAAGGACTCTGCTGCATTATTTAAGGACTCTGCTGCATTATTTAAGGACTTTGCTGCATTATTTAAGGAATTTGTTGCATTATTTAAGGACTCTGCTGCATTATTTAAGGACTTTGCTGCAATTTTTAAGGACTCTGCTTCAGTATTTAAGGACTCTGCTGCATTATTTAAGGACGTTGTTGCATTATTTAAGGACTCTGCTGCATTATTTAAGGACTTTACTGAATTATTTAAGGACTCTGCTGCATTATTTAAGGACTTTGTTGCATTATTTAAGGACTCTGCTGCATTAGTTAAGGACTTTGCTGCATTATTTAAGGACTCTGCTGCATTATTTAACGACGTTGTTGCATTATTTAAGAACTGTGCTGCATTATTTAAGGACTTTGCTGCATTATTTAAGGACTATGCTGCATTATTTAATGACTTTGCTGAAGCATTTGAGGACTCTGCTGCATTATTAGAGGACTCTGCTGCATTATTTAAGGACTTGCTGCATTATTTAATGACTTTGTTGGATTTTTTAAGGACTCTGCTGCATTATTTAAGGAATTTGCTGCTATATTAAAGGACTCTGCTTCAGTATTTAAGGACTCTGCTGCGGTATTTAAGGACTCTGCTGCATTATTTAAGGACTCTGCTGCATTATTTAAGGACTTTGCTGCATTATTTAAGGAATCTGCTGCATTATTTAAGGACTTTGTTGCATTATCTAAGGACTCTGCTGCATTATTGAAGGACTTTGCTGCAATATTTAAGGACTCTGCTTCAGTATTTAAGGACTCTGCTGCATTATTTAAGGACTTTGTTGCATTATTTAAGGACTCTGCTGCATTATTTAAGGACTTTGCTGCATTATTTATGGACTCTGCTGCATTATTTAAGGACTTTGCTGCAATATTTAAGGACTCTGCTTCAGTATTTAAGGACTCTGCTGCATTATTTAAGGACTTTGTTGCATTATTTAAGGACTCTGCTGCATTATTTAAGGACTTTGCTGCATTATTTATGGACTCTGCTGCATTATTTAAGGACTTTGCTGCAATATTTAAGGACTCTGCTTCAGTATTTAAGGACTCTGCTGCATTATTTAAGGACTTTGTTGCATTATTTAAGGACTCTGCTGCATTATTTAAGGACTTTGCTGCATTATTTAAGGACTCTGCTGCATTATTTAAGGACTCTGCTGAAGCATTTGAGGACTCTGCTGCATTATTTAATCACTTTGCTGCGGTATTTAAGGACTCTGTTGCATTATTTAAGGACTTTGTTGCATTATTTAAGGACTCTGCTGCATTAGTTAAGGACTTTGTTGCATTATTTAAGGACTCTGCTGCATTATTTAACGACGTTGTTGCATTATTTAAGAACTGTGCTGCATTATTTAAGGACTTTGCTGCATTATTTAAGGACTATGCTGCATTATTTAATGATTTTGCTGAAGCATTTGAGGACTCTGCTGCATTATTAGAGGACTCTGCTGCATTATTTAATAACTTTGTTGGATTTTTTAAGGACTCTGCTGCATTATTTAAGGAATTTGCTGCTATATTAAAGGACTCTGCTTCAGTATTTAAGGACTCTGCTGCGGTATATAAGGACTCTGCTGCATTATTTAAGGACTCTGCTGCATTATTTAAGGACTTTGCTGCATTATTTAAGGACTCTGCTGCATTATTTAAGGACTTTGTTGCATTATTTAATTACTCTAATGCATTATTTAAGGACTTTGCTGGAATATTTAAGGACTCTGCTGCATTAGTTAAGGACTTTGCTGCATTATTTAAGGACTCTGCTGCATTATTTAACGACTTTACTGCATTATTTAAGGACTCTGCTGCATTATTTAAGGACTTTGTTGCATTATTTAAGGACTCTGCTGCATTAGTTAAGGACTATGCTGCATTATTTAATGACTTTGCTGAAGCATTTGAGGACTCTGCTGCATTATTAGAGGACTCTGCTGCATTATTTAAGGACTTGCTGCATTATTTAATGACTTTGTTGGATTTTTTAAGGACTCTGCTGCGTTATTTAAGGAATTTGCTGCTATATTAAAGGACTCTGCTTCAGTATTTAAGGACTCTGCTGCGGTATTTAAGGACTCTGCTGCATTATTTAAGGACTCTGCTGCATTATTTAAGGACTTTGCTGCATTATTTAAGGAATTTGTTGCATTATTTAAGGACTCTGCTGCATTATTTAAGGACTTTGCTGCAATATTTAAGGACTCTGCTTCAGTATTTAAGGACTCTGCTGCATTATTTAAGGACGTTGTTGCATTATTTAAGGACTCTGCTGCATTATTTAAGGACTTTACTGCATTATTTAAGGACTCTGCTGCATTATTTAAGGACTTTGTTGCATTATTTAAGGACTCTGCTGCATTAGTTAAGGACTTTGCTGCATTATTTAAGGACTCTGCTGCATTATTTAACGACGTTGTTGCATTATTTAAGAACTGTGCTGCATTATTTAAGGACTTTGCTGCATTATTTAAGGACTATGCTGCATTATTTAATGACTTTGCTGAAGCATTTGAGGACTCTGCTGCATTATTAGAGGACTCTGCTGCATTATTTAAGGACTTGCTGCATTATTTAATGACTTTGTTGGATTTTTTAAGGACTCTGCTGCATTATTTAAGGAATTTGCTGCTATATTAAAGGACTCTGCTTCAGTATTTAAGGACTCTGCTGCGGTATTTAAGGACTCTGCTGCATTATTTAAGGACTCTGCTGCATTATTTAAGGACTTTGCTGCATTATTTAAGGATTCTGCTGCATTATTTAAGGACTTTGTTGCATTATCTAAGGACTCTGCTGCATTATTGAAGGACTTTGCTGCAATATTTAAGGACTCTGCTTCAGTATTTAAGGACTCTGCTGCATTATTTAAGGACTTTGTTGCATTATTTAAGGACTCTGCTGCATTATTTAAGGACTTTGCTGCATTATTTATGGACTCTGCTGCATTATTTAAGGACTTTTCTGCAATATTTAAGGACTCTGCTTCAGTATTTAAGGACTCTGCTGCATTATTTAAGGACTTTGTTGCATTATTTAAGGACTCTGCTGCATTATTTAAGGACTTTGTTGCATTATTTAAGGACTCTGCTGCATTATTTAAGGACTTTGCTGCAATATTTAAGGACTCTGCTTCAGTATTTAAGGACTCTGCTGCATTATTTAAGGACTTTGTTGCATTATTTAAGGACTCTGCTGCATTATTTAAGGACTTTGCTGCATTATTTAAGGACTCTGCTGCATTTTTTAAGGACTCTGCTGAAGCATTTGAGGACTCTGCTGCATTATTTAAGCACTTTGCTGCGGTATTTAAGGACTCTGTTGCATTATTTAAGGACTTTGTTGCATTATTTAAGGACTCTGCTGCATTAGTTAAGGACTTTGCTGCATTATTTAAGGACTCTGTTGCATTATTTACCGACGTTGTTGCATTATTTAAGAACTGTGCTGCTTTATTTAAGGACTTTGCATTATTTAAGGACTATGCTGCATTATTTAATGACTTTGCTGAAGCATTTGAGGACTCTGCTGCATTATTAGAGGACTCTGCTGCATTATTTAATGACTTTGTTGGATTTTTTAAGGACTCTGCTGCATTATTTAAGGAATTTGCTGGTATATTAAAGGACTCTGCTTCAGTATTTAAGGACTCTGCTGCGGTATTTAAGGACTCTGCTGCATTATTTAAGGACTCTGCTGCATTATTTAAGGACTTTGCTGCATTATTTAAGGACTCTGCTGCATTATTTAAGGACTCTGCTGAAGCATTTGAGGACTCTGCTGCATTATTTAAGGACTTTGCTGCATTATTTAAGGAATCTGCTGCATTATTTAAGGACTTTGTTGCATTATCTAAGGACTCTGCTGCAATATTGAAGGACCTTGCTGCATTATTTAAGGACTCTGCTGCATTATTTAAGGACTTTGCTGCAATATTTAAGGACTCTGCTTTAGTATTTAAGGACTCTGCTGAAGCATTTGAGGACTCTGCTGCATTATTTAATGACTTTGCTGAAGCATTTGAGGACTCTGCTGCATTATTAGAGGACTCTGCTGCATTATTTAATGACTTTGTTGGATTTTTTAAGGACTCTGCTGCATTATTTAAGGAATTTGCTGCTATATTAAAGGACTCTGCTTCAGTATTTAAGGACTCTGCTGCGGTATTTAAGGACTCTGCTGCATTATTTAAGGACGTTGTTGCATTATTTAAGGACTCTGCTGCATTATTTAAGGACTTTACTGAATTATTTAAGGACTCTGCTGCATTATTTAAGGACTTTGTTGCATTATTTAAGGACTCTGCTGCATTAGTTAAGGACTTTGCTGCATTATTTAAGGACTCTGCTGCATTATTTAACGACGTTGTTGCATTATTTAAGAACTGTGCTGCATTATTTAAGGACTTTGCTGCATTATTTAAGGACTATGCTGCATTATTTA
This sequence comes from Phyllobates terribilis, assembly GCF_046119375.1. Lineage (NCBI taxonomy): Eukaryota > Metazoa > Chordata > Amphibia > Anura > Dendrobatidae > Phyllobates > Phyllobates terribilis. The sequence goes on from NW_027362905.1 coordinate 285,135, forward strand.
ATGACTTTGCTGAAGCATTTGAGGACTCTGCTGCATTATTAGAGGACTCTGCTGCATTATTTAAGGACTTGCTGCATTATTTAATGACTTTGTTGGATTTTTTAAGGACTCTGCTGCATTATTTAAGGAATTTGCTGCTATATTAAAGGACTCTGCTTCAGTATTTAAGGACTCTGCTGCGGTATTTAAGGACTCTGCTGCATTATTTAAGGACTCTGCTGCATTATTTAAGGACTTTGCTGCATTATTTAAGGAATCTGCTGCATTATTTAAGGACTTTGTTGCATTATCTAAGGACTCTGCTGCATTATTGAAGGACTTTGCTGCAATATTTAAGGACTCTGCTTCAGTATTTAAGGACTCTGCTGCATTATTTAAGGACTTTGTTGCATTATTTAAGGACTCTGCTGCATTATTTAAGGACTTTGCTGCATTATTTATGGACTCTGCTGCATTATTTAAGGACTTTGCTGCAATATTTAAGGACTCTGCTTCAGTATTTAAGGACTCTGCTGCATTATTTAAGGACTTTGTTGCATTATTTAAGGACTCTGCTGCATTATTTAAGGACTTTGCTGCATTATTTATGGACTCTGCTGCATTATTTAAGGACTTTGCTGCAATATTTAAGGACTCTGCTTCAGTATTTAAGGACTCTGCTGCATTATTTAAGGACTTTGTTGCATTATTTAAGGACTCTGCTGCATTATTTAAGGACTTTGCTGCATTATTTAAGGACTCTGCTGCATTATTTAAGGACTCTGCTGAAGCATTTGAGGACTCTGCTGCATTATTTAATCACTTTGCTGCGGTATTTAAGGACTCTGTTGCATTATTTAAGGACTTTGTTGCATTATTTAAGGACTCTGCTGCATTAGTTAAGGACTTTGTTGCATTATTTAAGGACTCTGCTGCATTATTTAACGACGTTGTTGCATTATTTAAGAACTGTGCTGCATTATTTAAGGACTTTGCTGCATTATTTAAGGACTATGCTGCATTATTTAATGATTTTGCTGAAGCATTTGAGGACTCTGCTGCATTATTAGAGGACTCTGCTGCATTATTTAATAACTTTGTTGGATTTTTTAAGGACTCTGCTGCATTATTTAAGGAATTTGCTGCTATATTAAAGGACTCTGCTTCAGTATTTAAGGACTCTGCTGCGGTATATAAGGACTCTGCTGCATTATTTAAGGACTCTGCTGCATTATTTAAGGACTTTGCTGCATTATTTAAGGACTCTGCTGCATTATTTAAGGACTTTGTTGCATTATTTAATTACTCTAATGCATTATTTAAGGACTTTGCTGGAATATTTAAGGACTCTGCTGCATTAGTTAAGGACTTTGCTGCATTATTTAAGGACTCTGCTGCATTATTTAACGACTTTACTGCATTATTTAAGGACTCTGCTGCATTATTTAAGGACTTTGTTGCATTATTTAAGGACTCTGCTGCATTAGTTAAGGACTATGCTGCATTATTTAATGACTTTGCTGAAGCATTTGAGGACTCTGCTGCATTATTAGAGGACTCTGCTGCATTATTTAAGGACTTGCTGCATTATTTAATGACTTTGTTGGATTTTTTAAGGACTCTGCTGCGTTATTTAAGGAATTTGCTGCTATATTAAAGGACTCTGCTTCAGTATTTAAGGACTCTGCTGCGGTATTTAAGGACTCTGCTGCATTATTTAAGGACTCTGCTGCATTATTTAATTACTTTGCTGCATTATTTAAGGAATCTGCTGCATTATTTAAGGACTTTGTTGCATTATCTAAGGACTCTGCTGCATTATTAAAGGACTTTGCTGCAATATTTAAGGACTCTGCTTCAGTATTTAAGGACTCTGTTGCATTATTTAAGGACTTTGTTGCATTATTTAAGGACTCTTCTGCATTAGTTAAGGAGTTTGCTGCATTATTTAAGGACTCTGCTGCATTATTTAACGACGTTGTTGCATTATTTAAGAACTGTGCTGCATTATTTAAGGACTTTGCTGCATTATTTAAGGACTATGCTGCATTATTTAATGACTTTGCTGAAGCATTTGAGGACTCTGCTGCATTATTAGAGGACTCTGCTGCATTATTTAAGGACTTGCTGCATTATTTAATGACTTTGTTGGATTTCTTAAGGACTCTGCTGCATTATTTAAGGAATTTGCTGCTATATTAAAGGACTCTGCTTCAGTATTTAAGGACTCTGCTGCGGTATTTATGGACCCTGCTGCATTATTTTAGGACTCTGCTGCATTATTTAAGGACTTTGCTGCATTATTTAAGGAATCTGCTGCATTATTTAAGGACTTTGTTGCATTATCTAAGGACTCTGCTGCAATATTGAAGGACTTTGCTGCATTATTTAAGGACTCTGCTGCATTATTTAAGGACTTTGCTGCAATATTTAAGGACTCTGCTTCAGTATTTAAGGACTCTGCTGAAGCATTTGAGGACTCTGCTGCATTATTTAATGACTTTGCTGAAGCATTTGAGGACTCTGCTGCATTATTAGAGGACTCTGCTGCATTATTTAATGACTTTGTTGGATTTTTTAAGGACTCTGCTGCATTATTTAAGGAATTTGCTGCTATATTAAAGGACTCTGCTTCAGTATTTAAGGACTCTGCTGCGGTATTTAAGGACTCTGCTGCATTATTTAAGGACTCTGCTGCATTATTTAAGGACTTTGCTGCATTATTTAAGGACTCTGCTGCATTATTTAAGGACTCTGCTGAAGCATTTGAGGACTCTGCTGCATTATTTAAGGACTTTGCTGCATTATTTAAGGAATCTGCTGCATTATTTAAGGACTTTGTTGCATTATCTAAGGACTCTGCTGCAATATTGAAGGACCTTGCTGCATTATTTAATGACTCTGCTGCATTATTTAAGGACTTTGCTGCAATATTTAAGGACTCTGCTTTAGTATTTAAGGACTCTGCTGAAGCATTTGAGGACTCTGCTGCATTATTTAATGACTTTGCTGAAGCATTTGAGGACTCTGCTGCATTATTAGAGGACTCTGCTGCATTATTTAATGACTTTGTTGGATTTTTTAAGGACTCTGCTGCATTATTTAAGGAATTTGCTGCTATATTAAAGGACTCTGCTTCAGTATTTAAGGACTCTGCTGCGGTATTTAAGGACTCTGCTGCATTATTTAAGGACTCTGCTGCATTATTTAAGGACTTTGCTGCATTATTTAAGGAATTTGTTGCATTATTTAAGGACTCTGCTGCATTATTTAAGGACTTTGCTGCAATATTTAAGGACTCTGCTTCAGTATTTAAGGACTCTGCTGCATTATTTAAGGACGTTGTTGCATTATTTAAGGACTCTGCTGCATTATTTAAGGACTTTACTGCATTATTTAAGGACTCTGCTGCATTATTTAAGGACTTTGTTGCATTATTTAAGGACTCTGCTGCATTAGTTAAGGACTTTGCTGCATTATTTAAGGACTCTGCTGCATTATTTAACGACGTTGTTGCATTATTTAAGAACTGTGCTGCATTATTTAAGGACTTTGCTGCATTATTTAAGGACTATGCTGCATTATTTAATGACTTTGATGAAGCATTTGAGGACTCTGCTGCATTATTAGAGGACTCTGCTGCATTATTTAAGGACTTGCTGCATTATTTAATGACTTTGTTGGATTTTTTAAGGACTCTGCTGCATTATTTAAGGAATTTGCTGCTATATTAAAGGACTCTGCTTCAGTATTTAAGGACTCTGCTGCGGTATTTAAGGACTCTGCTGCATTATTTAAGGACTCTGCTGCATTATTTAAGGACTTTGTTGCATTATCTAAGGACTCTGCTGCATTATTGAAGGACTTTGCTGCAATATTTAAGGACTCTGCTTCAGTATTTAAGGACTCTGCTGCATTATTTAAGGACTTTGTTGCATTATTTAAGGACTCTGCTGCATTATTTAAGGACTTTGCTGCATTATTTATGGACTCTGCTGCATTATTTAAGGACTTTTCTGCAATATTTAAGGACTCTGCTTCAGTATTTAAGGACTCTGCTGCATTATTTAAGGACTTTGTTGCATTATTTAAGGACTCTGCTGCATTATTTAAGGACTTTGTTGCATTATTTAAGGACTCTGCTGCATTATTTAAGGACTTTGCTGCAATATTTAAGGACTCTGCTTCAGTATTTAAGGACTCTGCTGCATTATTTAAGGACTTTGTTGCATTATTTAAGGACTCTGCTGCATTATTTAAGGACTTTGCTGCATTATTTAAGGACTCTGCTGCATTTTTTAAGGACTCTGCTGAAGCATTTGAGGACTCTGCTGCATTATTTAAGCACTTTGCTGCGGTATTTAAGGACTCTGTTGCATTATTTAAGGACTTTGTTGCATTATTTAAGGACTCTGCTGCATTAGTTAAGGACTTTGCTGCATTATTTAAGGACTCTGTTGCATTATTTACCGACGTTGTTGCATTATTTAAGAACTGTGCTGCTTTATTTAAGGACTTTGCATTATTTAAGGACTATGCTGCATTATTTAATGACTTTGCTGAAGCATTTGAGGACTCTGCTGCATTATTAGAGGACTCTGCTGCATTATTTAATGACTTTGTTGGATTTTTTAAGGACTCTGCTGCATTATTTAAGGAATTTGCTGGTATATTAAAGGACTCTGCTTCAGTATTTAAGGACTCTGCTGCGGTATTTAAGGACTCTGCTGCATTATTTAAGGACTCTGCTGCATTATTTAAGGACTTTGCTGCATTATTTAAGGACTCTGCTGCATTATTTAAGGACTCTGCTGAAGCATTTGAGGACTCTGCTGCATTATTTAAGGACTTTGCTGCATTATTTAAGGAATCTGCTGCATTATTTAAGGACTTTGTTGCATTATCTAAGGACTCTGCTGCAATATTGAAGGACCTTGCTGCATTATTTAAGGACTCTGCTGCATTATTTAAGGACTTTGCTGCAATATTTAAGGACTCTGCTTTAGTATTTAAGGACTCTGCTGAAGCATTTGAGGACTCTGCTGCATTATTTAATGACTTTGCTGAAGCATTTGAGGACTCTGCTGCATTATTAGAGGACTCTGCTGCATTATTTAATGACTTTGTTGGATTTTTTAAGGACTCTGCTGCATTATTTAAGGAATTTGCTGCTATATTAAAGGACTCTGCTTCAGTATTTAAGGACTCTGCTGCGGTATTTAAGGACTCTGCTGCATTATTTAAGGACTCTGCTGCATTATTTAAGGACTTTGCTGCATTATTTAAGGAATTTGTTGCATTATTTAAGGACTCTGCTGCATTATTTAAGGACTTTGCTGCAATTTTTAAGGACTCTGCTTCAGTATTTAAGGACTCTGCTGCATTATTTAAGGACGTTGTTGCATTATTTAAGGACTCTGCTGCATTATTTAAGGACTTTACTGAATTATTTAAGGACTCTGCTGCATTATTTAAGGACTTTGTTGCATTATTTAAGGACTCTGCTGCATTAGTTAAGGACTTTGCTGCATTATTTAAGGACTCTGCTGCATTATTTAACGACGTTGTTGCATTATTTAAGAACTGTGCTGCATTATTTAAGGACTTTGCTGCATTATTTAAGGACTATGCTGCATTATTTAATGACTTTGCTGAAGCATTTGAGGACTCTGCTGCATTATTAGAGGACTCTGCTGCATTATTTAAGGACTTGCTGCATTATTTAATGACTTTGTTGGATTTTTTAAGGACTCTGCTGCATTATTTAAGGAATTTGCTGCTATATTAAAGGACTCTGCTTCAGTATTTAAGGACTCTGCTGCGGTATTTAAGGACTCTGCTGCATTATTTAAGGACTCTGCTGCATTATTTAAGGACTTTGCTGCATTATTTAAGGAATCTGCTGCATTATTTAAGGACTTTGTTGCATTATCTAAGGACTCTGCTGCATTATTGAAGGACTTTGCTGCAATATTTAAGGACTCTGCTTCAGTATTTAAGGACTCTGCTGCATTATTTAAGGACTTTGTTGCATTATTTAAGGACTCTGCTGCATTATTTAAGGACTTTGCTGCATTATTTATGGACTCTGCTGCATTATTTAAGGACTTTGCTGCAATATTTAAGGACTCTGCTTCAGTATTTAAGGACTCTGCTGCATTATTTAAGGACTTTGTTGCATTATTTAAGGACTCTGCTGCATTATTTAAGGACTTTGCTGCATTATTTATGGACTCTGCTGCATTATTTAAGGACTTTGCTGCAATATTTAAGGACTCTGCTTCAGTATTTAAGGACTCTGCTGCATTATTTAAGGACTTTGTTGCATTATTTAAGGACTCTGCTGCATTATTTAAGGACTTTGCTGCATTATTTAAGGACTCTGCTGCATTATTTAAGGACTCTGCTGAAGCATTTGAGGACTCTGCTGCATTATTTAATCACTTTGCTGCGGTATTTAAGGACTCTGTTGCATTATTTAAGGACTTTGTTGCATTATTTAAGGACTCTGCTGCATTAGTTAAGGACTTTGTTGCATTATTTAAGGACTCTGCTGCATTATTTAACGACGTTGTTGCATTATTTAAGAACTGTGCTGCATTATTTAAGGACTTTGCTGCATTATTTAAGGACTATGCTGCATTATTTAATGATTTTGCTGAAGCATTTGAGGACTCTGCTGCATTATTAGAGGACTCTGCTGCATTATTTAATAACTTTGTTGGATTTTTTAAGGACTCTGCTGCATTATTTAAGGAATTTGCTGCTATATTAAAGGACTCTGCTTCAGTATTTAAGGACTCTGCTGCGGTATATAAGGACTCTGCTGCATTATTTAAGGACTCTGCTGCATTATTTAAGGACTTTGCTGCATTATTTAAGGACTCTGCTGCATTATTTAAGGACTTTGTTGCATTATTTAATTACTCTAATGCATTATTTAAGGACTTTGCTGGAATATTTAAGGACTCTGCTGCATTAGTTAAGGACTTTGCTGCATTATTTAAGGACTCTGCTGCATTATTTAACGACTTTACTGCATTATTTAAGGACTCTGCTGCATTATTTAAGGACTTTGTTGCATTATTTAAGGACTCTGCTGCATTAGTTAAGGACTATGCTGCATTATTTAATGACTTTGCTGAAGCATTTGAGGACTCTGCTGCATTATTAGAGGACTCTGCTGCATTATTTAAGGACTTGCTGCATTATTTAATGACTTTGTTGGATTTTTTAAGGACTCTGCTGCGTTATTTAAGGAATTTGCTGCTATATTAAAGGACTCTGCTTCAGTATTTAAGGACTCTGCTGCGGTATTTAAGGACTCTGCTGCATTATTTAAGGACTCTGCTGCATTATTTAAGGACTTTGCTGCATTATTTAAGGAATTTGTTGCATTATTTAAGGACTCTGCTGCATTATTTAAGGACTTTGCTGCAATATTTAAGGACTCTGCTTCAGTATTTAAGGACTCTGCTGCATTATTTAAGGACGTTGTTGCATTATTTAAGGACTCTGCTGCATTATTTAAGGACTTTACTGCATTATTTAAGGACTCTGCTGCATTATTTAAGGACTTTGTTGCATTATTTAAGGACTCTGCTGCATTAGTTAAGGACTTTGCTGCATTATTTAAGGACTCTGCTGCATTATTTAACGACGTTGTTGCATTATTTAAGAACTGTGCTGCATTATTTAAGGACTTTGCTGCATTATTTAAGGACTATGCTGCATTATTTAATGACTTTGCTGAAGCATTTGAGGACTCTGCTGCATTATTAGAGGACTCTGCTGCATTATTTAAGGACTTGCTGCATTATTTAATGACTTTGTTGGATTTTTTAAGGACTCTGCTGCATTATTTAAGGAATTTGCTGCTATATTAAAGGACTCTGCTTCAGTATTTAAGGACTCTGCTGCGGTATTTAAGGACTCTGCTGCATTATTTAAGGACTCTGCTGCATTATTTAAGGACTTTGCTGCATTATTTAAGGATTCTGCTGCATTATTTAAGGACTTTGTTGCATTATCTAAGGACTCTGCTGCATTATTGAAGGACTTTGCTGCAATATTTAAGGACTCTGCTTCAGTATTTAAGGACTCTGCTGCATTATTTAAGGACTTTGTTGCATTATTTAAGGACTCTGCTGCATTATTTAAGGACTTTGCTGCATTATTTATGGACTCTGCTGCATTATTTAAGGACTTTTCTGCAATATTTAAGGACTCTGCTTCAGTATTTAAGGACTCTGCTGCATTATTTAAGGACTTTGTTGCATTATTTAAGGACTCTGCTGCATTATTTAAGGACTTTGTTGCATTATTTAAGGACTCTGCTGCATTATTTAAGGACTTTGCTGCAATATTTAAGGACTCTGCTTCAGTATTTAAGGACTCTGCTGCATTATTTAAGGACTTTGTTGCATTATTTAAGGACTCTGCTGCATTATTTAAGGACTTTGCTGCATTATTTAAGGACTCTGCTGCATTTTTTAAGGACTCTGCTGAAGCATTTGAGGACTCTGCTGCATTATTTAAGCACTTTGCTGCGGTATTTAAGGACTCTGTTGCATTATTTAAGGACTTTGTTGCATTATTTAAGGACTCTGCTGCATTAGTTAAGGACTTTGCTGCATTATTTAAGGACTCTGTTGCATTATTTACCGACGTTGTTGCATTATTTAAGAACTGTGCTGCTTTATTTAAGGACTTTGCATTATTTAAGGACTATGCTGCATTATTTAATGACTTTGCTGAAGCATTTGAGGACTCTGCTGCATTATTAGAGGACTCTGCTGCATTATTTAATGACTTTGTTGGATTTTTTAAGGACTCTGCTGCATTATTTAAGGAATTTGCTGGTATATTAAAGGACTCTGCTTCAGTATTTAAGGACTCTGCTGCGGTATTTAAGGACTCTGCTGCATTATTTAAGGACTCTGCTGCATTATTTAAGGACTTTGCTGCATTATTTAAGGACTCTGCTGCATTATTTAAGGACTCTGCTGAAGCATTTGAGGACTCTGCTGCATTATTTAAGGACTTTGCTGCATTATTTAAGGAATCTGCTGCATTATTTAAGGACTTTGTTGCATTATCTAAGGACTCTGCTGCAATATTGAAGGACCTTGCTGCATTATTTAAGGACTCTGCTGCATTATTTAAGGACTTTGCTGCAATATTTAAGGACTCTGCTTTAGTATTTAAGGACTCTGCTGAAGCATTTGAGGACTCTGCTGCATTATTAGAGGACTCTGCTGCATTATTTAATTACTTTGTTGGATTTTTTAAGGACTCTGCTGCATTATTTAAGGAATTTGCTGCTATATTAAAGGACTCTGCTTCAGTATTTAAGGACTCTGCTGCGGTATTTAAGGACTCTGCTGCATTATTTAAGGACTCTGCTGCATTATTTAAGGACTTTGCTGCATTATTTAAGGAATTTGTTGCATTATTTAAGGACTCTGCTGCATTATTTAAGGACTTTGCTGCAATTTTTAAGGACTCTGCTTCAGTATTTAAGGACTCTGCTGCATTATTTAAGGACGTTGTTGCATTATTTAAGGACTCTGCTGCATTATTTAAGGACTTTACTGAATTATTTAAGGACTCTGCTGCATTATTTAAGGACTTTGTTGCATTATTTAAGGACTCTGCTGCATTAGTTAAGGACTTTGCTGCATTATTTAAGGACTCTGCTGCATTATTTAACGACGTTGTTGCATTATTTAAGAACTGTGCTGCATTATTTAAGGACTTTGCTGCATTATTTAAGGACTATGCTGCATTATTTAATGACTTTGCTGAAGCATTTGAGGACTCTGCTGCATTATTAGAGGACTCTGCTGCATTATTTAAGGACTTGCTGCATTATTTAATGACTTTGTTGGATTTTTTAAGGACTCTGCTGCATTATTTAAGGAATTTGCTGCTATATTAAAGGACTCTGCTTCAGTATTTAAGGACTCTGCTGCGGTATTTAAGGACTCTGCTGCATTATTTAAGGACTCTGCTGCATTATTTAAGGACTTTGCTGCATTATTTAAGGAATCTGCTGCATTATTTAAGGACTTTGTTGCATTATCTAAGGACTCTGCTGCATTATTGAAGGACTTTGCTGCAATATTTAAGGACTCTGCTTCAGTATTTAAGGACTCTGCTGCATTATTTAAGGACTTTGTTGCATTATTTAAGGACTCTGCTGCATTATTTAAGGACTTTGCTGCATTATTTATGGACTCTGCTGCATTATTTAAGGACTTTGCTGCAATATTTAAGGACTCTGCTTCAGTATTTAAGGACTCTGCTGCATTATTTAAGGACTTTGTTGCATTATTTAAGGACTCTGCTGCATTATTTAAGGACTTTGCTGCATTATTTATGGACTCTGCTGCATTATTTAAGGACTTTGCTGCAATATTTAAGGACTCTGCTTCAGTATTTAAGGACTCTGCTGCATTATTTAAGGACTTTGTTGCATTATTTAAGGACTCTGCTGCATTATTTAAGGACTTTGCTGCATTATTTAAGGACTCTGCTGCATTATTTAAGGACTCTGCTGAAGCATTTGAGGACTCTGCTGCATTATTTAATCACTTTGCTGCGGTATTTAAGGACTCTGTTGCATTATTTAAGGACTTTGTTGCATTATTTAAGGACTCTGCTGCATTAGTTAAGGACTTTGTTGCATTATTTAAGGACTCTGCTGCATTATTTAACGACGTTGTTGCATTATTTAAGAACTGTGCTGCATTATTTAAGGACTTTGCTGCATTATTTAAGGACTATGCTGCATTATTTAATGATTTTGCTGAAGCATTTGAGGACTCTGCTGCATTATTAGAGGACTCTGCTGCATTATTTAATAACTTTGTTGGATTTTTTAAGGACTCTGCTGCATTATTTAAGGAATTTGCTGCTATATTAAAGGACTCTGCTTCAGTATTTAAGGACTCTGCTGCGGTATATAAGGACTCTGCTGCATTATTTAAGGACTCTGCTGCATTATTTAAGGACTTTGCTGCATTATTTAAGGACTCTGCTGCATTATTTAAGGACTTTGTTGCATTATTTAATTACTCTAATGCATTATTTAAGGACTTTGCTGGAATATTTAAGGACTCTGCTGCATTAGTTAAGGACTTTGCTGCATTATTTAAGGACTCTGCTGCATTATTTAACGACTTTACTGCATTATTTAAGGACTCTGCTGCATTATTTAAGGACTTTGTTGCATTATTTAAGGACTCTGCTGCATTAGTTAAGGACTATGCTGCATTATTTAATGACTTTGCTGAAGCATTTGAGGACTCTGCTGCATTATTAGAGGACTCTGCTGCATTATTTAAGGACTTGCTGCATTATTTAATGACTTTGTTGGATTTTTTAAGGACTCTGCTGCGTTATTTAAGGAATTTGCTGCTATATTAAAGGACTCTGCTTCAGTATTTAAGGACTCTGCTGCGGTATTTAAGGACTCTGCTGCATTATTTAAGGACTCTGCTGCATTATTTAATTACTTTGCTGCATTATTTAAGGAATCTGCTGCATTATTTAAGGACTTTGTTGCATTATCTAAGGACTCTGCTGCATTATTAAAGGACTTTGCTGCAATATTTAAGGACTCTGCTTCAGTATTTAAGGACTCTGTTGCATTATTTAAGGACTTTGTTGCATTATTTAAGGACTCTTCTGCATTAGTTAAGGAGTTTGCTGCATTATTTAAGGACTCTGCTGCATTATTTAACGACGTTGTTGCATTATTTAAGAACTGTGCTGCATTATTTAAGGACTTTGCTGCATTATTTAAGGACTATGCTGCATTATTTAATGACTTTGCTGAAGCATTTGAGGACTCTGCTGCATTATTAGAGGACTCTGCTGCATTATTTAAGGACTTGCTGCATTATTTAATGACTTTGTTGGATTTCTTAAGGACTCTGCTGCATTATTTAAGGAATTTGCTGCTATATTAAAGGACTCTGCTTCAGTATTTAAGGACTCTGCTGCGGTATTTATGGACCCTGCTGCATTATTTTAGGACTCTGCTGCATTATTTAAGGACTTTGCTGCATTATTTAAGGAATCTGCTGCATTATTTAAGGACTTTGTTGCATTATCTAAGGACTCTGCTGCAATATTGAAGGACTTTGCTGCATTATTTAAGGACTCTGCTGCATTATTTAAGGACTTTGCTGCAATATTTAAGGACTCTGCTTCAGTATTTAAGGACTCTGCTGAAGCATTTGAGGACTCTGCTGCATTATTTAATGACTTTGCTGAAGCATTTGAGGACTCTGCTGCATTATTAGAGGACTCTGCTGCATTATTTAATGACTTTGTTGGATTTTTTAAGGACTCTGCTGCATTATTTAAGGAATTTGCTGCTATATTAAAGGACTCTGCTTCAGTATTTAAGGACTCTGCTGCGGTATTTAAGGACTCTGCTGCATTATTTAAGGACTCTGCTGCATTATTTAAGGACTTTGCTGCATTATTTAAGGACTCTGCTGCATTATTTAAGGACTCTGCTGAAGCATTTGAGGACTCTGCTGCATTATTTAAGGACTTTGCTGCATTATTTAAGGAATCTGCTGCATTATTTAAGGACTTTGTTGCATTATCTAAGGACTCTGCTGCAATATTGAAGGACCTTGCTGCATTATTTAATGACTCTGCTGCATTATTTAAGGACTTTGCTGCAATATTTAAGGACTCTGCTTTAGTATTTAAGGACTCTGCTGAAGCATTTGAGGACTCTGCTGCATTATTTAATGACTTTGCTGAAGCATTTGAGGACTCTGCTGCATTATTAGAGGACTCTGCTGCATTATTTAATGACTTTGTTGGATTTTTTAAGGACTCTGCTGCATTATTTAAGGAATTTGCTGCTATATTAAAGGACTCTGCTTCAGTATTTAAGGACTCTGCTGCGGTATTTAAGGACTCTGCTGCATTATTTAAGGACTCTGCTGCATTATTTAAGGACTTTGCTGCATTATTTAAGGAATTTGTTGCATTATTTAAGGACTCTGCTGCATTATTTAAGGACTTTGCTGCAATTTTTAAGGACTCTGCTTCAGTATTTAAGGACTCTGCTGCATTATTTAAGGACGTTGTTGCATTATTTAAGGACTCTGCTGCATTATTTAAGGACTTTACTGAATTATTTAAGGACTCTGCTGCATTATTTAAGGACTTTGTTGCATTATTTAAGGACTCTGCTGCATTAGTTAAGGACTTTGCTGCATTATTTAAGGACTCTGCTGCATTATTTAACGACGTTGTTGCATTATTTAAGAACTGTGCTGCATTATTTAAGGACTTTGCTGCATTATTTAAGGACTATGCTGCATTATTTAATGACTTTGCTGAAGCATTTGAGGACTCTGCTGCATTATTAGAGGACTCTGCTGCATTATTTAAGGACTTGCTGCATTATTTAATGACTTTGTTGGATTTTTTAAGGACTCTGCTGCATTATTTAAGGAATTTGCTGCTATATTAAATGACTCTGCTTCAGTATTTAAGGACTCTGCTGCGGTATTTAAGGACTCTGCTGCATTATTTAAGGACTCTGCTGCATTATTTAAGGACTTTGCTGCATTATTTAAGGAATCTGCTGCATTATTTAAGGACTTTGTTGCATTATCTAAGGACTCTGCTGCATTATTGAAGGACTTTGCTGCAATATTTAAGGACTCTGCTTCAGTATTTAAGGACTCTGCTGCATTATTTAAGGACTTTGTTGCATTATTTAAGGACTCTGCTGCATTATTTAAGGACTTTGCTGCATTATTTATGGACTCTGCTGCATTATTTAAGGACTTTGCTGCAATATTTAAGGACTCTGCTTCAGTATTTAAGGACTCTGCTGCATTATTTAAGGACTTTGTTGCATTATTTAAGGACTCTGCTGCATTATTTAAGGACTTTGCTGCATTATTTAAGGACTCTGCTGCATTATTTAAGGACTCTGCTGAAGCATTTGAGGACTCTGCTGCATTATTTAATCACTTTGCTGCGGTATTTAAGGACTCTGTTGCATTATTTAAGGACTTTGTTGCATTATTTAAGGACTCTGCTGCATTAGTTAAGGACTTTGTTGCATTATTTAAGGACTCTGCTGCATTATTTAACGACGTTGTTGCATTATTTAAGAACTGTGCTGCATTATTTAAGGACTTTGCTGCATTATTTAAGGACTATGCTGCATTATTTAATGACTTTGCTGAAGCATTTGAGGACTCTGCTGCATTATTAGAGGACTCTGCTGCATTATGTAATAACTTTGTTGGATTTTTTAAGGACTCTGCTGTATTATTTAAGGAATTTGCTGCTATATTAAAGGACTCTGCTTCAGTATTTAAGGACTCTGCTGCGGTATATAAGGACTCTGCTGCATTATTTAAGGACTCTGCTGCATTATTTAAGGACTTTGCTGCATTATTTAAGGACTATGCTGCATTATTTAATGACTTTGCTGAAGCATTTGAGGACTCTGCTGCATTATTAGAGGACTCTGCTGCATAATTTAATAACTTTGTTGGATTTTTTAAGGACTCTGCTGCATTATTTAAGGAATTTGCTGCTATATTAAAGGACTCTGCTTCAGTATTTAAGGACTCTGCTGCGGTATATAAGGACTCTGCTGCATTATTTAAGGACTCTGCTGCATTATTTAAGGACTTTGCTGCATTATTTAAGGACACTGCTGCATTATTTAAGGACTTTGTTGCATTATTTAAGGACTCTAATGCATTATTTAAGGACTTTGCTGGAATATTTAAGGACTCTGCTGCATTAGTTAAGGACTTTGCTGCATTATTTAAGGACTCTGCTGCATTATTTAACGACTTTACTGCATTATTTAAGGACTCTGCTGCATTATTTAAGGACTTTGTTGCATTATTTAAGGACTCTGCTGCATTAGTTAAGGACTATGCTGCATTATTTAATGACTTTGCTGAAGCATTTTAGGACTCTGCTGCATTATTAGAGGACTCTGCTGCATTATTTAAGGACTTGCTGCATTATTTAATGACTTTGTTGGATTTTTTAAGGACTCTGCTGCGTTATTTAAGGAATTTGCTGCTATATTAAAGGACTCTGCTTCAGTATTTAAGGACTCTGCTGCGGTATTTAAGGACTCTGCTGCATTATTTAAGGACTCTGCTGCATTATTTAAGGACTTTGCTGCATTATTTAAGGAATCTGCTGCATTATTTAAGGACTTTGTTGCATTATCTAAGGACTCTGCTGCATTATTAAAGGACTTTGCTGCAATATTTAAGGACTCTGCTTCAGTATTTAAGGACTCTGTTGCATTATTTAAGGACTTTTTTGCATTATTTAAGGACTCTTCTGCATTAGTTAAGGAGTTTGCTGCATTATTTAAGGACTCTGCTGCATTATTTAACGACGTTGTTGCATTATTTAAGAACTGTGCTGCATTATTTAAGGACTTTGCTGCATTATTTAAGGACTATGCTGCATTATTTAATGACTTTGCTGAAGCATTTGAGGACTCTGCTGCATTATTAGAGGACTCTGCTGCATTATTTAAGGACTTGCTGCATTATTTAATGACTTTGTTGGATTTCTTAAGGACTCTGCTGCATTATTTAAGGAATTTGCTGCTATATTAAAGGACTCTGCTTCAGTATTTAAGGACTCTGCTGCGGTATTTATGGACCCTGCTGCATTATTTTAGGACTCTGCTGCATTATTTAAGGACTTTGCTGCATTATTTAAGGACTTTGTTGCATTATCTAAGGACTCTGCTGCAATATTGAAGGACTTTGCTGCATTATTTAAGGACTCTGCTGCATTATTTAAGGACTTTGCTGCAATTTTTAAGGACTCTGCTTCAGTATTTAAGGACTCTGCTGAAGCATTTGAGGACTCTGCTGCATTATTTAATGACTTTGCTGAAGCATTTGAGGACTCTGCTGCATTATTAGAGGACTCTGCTGCATTATTTAATGACTTTGTTGGATTTTTTAAGGACTCTGCTGCATTATTTAAGGAATTTGCTGCTATATTAAAGGACTCTGCTTCAGTATTTAAGGACTCTGCTGCGGTATTTAAGGACTCTGCTGTATTATTTAAGGACTCTGCTGCATTATTTAAGGACTTTGCTGCATTATTTAAGGAATTTGTTGCATTATTTAAGGACTCTGCTGCATTATTTAAGGACTTTGCTGCAATATTTAAGGACTCTGCTTCAGTATTTAAGGACTCTGCTGCGGTATTTAAGGACTCTGCTGCATTATTTAAGGACTCTGCTGCATTATTTAAGGACTTTGCTGCATTATTTAAGGAATTTGTTGCATTATTTAAGGACTCTGCTGCATTATTTAAGGACTTTGCTGCAATTTTTAAGGACTCTGCTTCAGTATTTAAGGACTCTGCTGCATTATTTAAGGACGTTGTTGCATTATTTAAGGACTCTGCTGCATTATTTAAGGACTTTACTGAATTATTTAAGGACTCTGCTGCATTATTTAAGGACTTTGTTGCATTATTTAAGGACTCTGCTGCATTAGTTAAGGACTTTGCTGCATTATTTAAGGACTCTGCTGCATTATTTAACGACGTTGTTGCATTATTTAAGAACTGTGCTGCATTATTTAAGGACTTTGCTGCATTATTTAAGGACTATGCTGCATTATTTAATGACTTTGCTGAAGCATTTGAGGACTCTGCTGCATTATTAGAGGACTCTGCTGCATTATTTAAGGACTTGCTGCATTATTTAATGACTTTGTTGGATTTTTTAAGGACTCTGCTGCATTATTTAAGGAATTTGCTGCTATATTAAAGGACTCTGCTTCAGTATTTAAGGACTCTGCTGCGGTATTTAAGGACTCTGCTGCATTATTTAAGGACTCTGCTGCATTATTTAAGGACTTTGCTGCATTATTTAAGGAATCTGCTGCATTATTTAAGGACTTTGTTGCATTATCTAAGGACTCTGCTGCATTATTGAAGGACTTTGCTGCAATATTTAAGGACTCTGCTTCAGTATTTAAGGACTCTGCTGCATTATTTAAGGACTTTGTTGCATTATTTAAGGACTCTGCTGCATTATTTAAGGACTTTGCTGCATTATTTATGGACTCTGCTGCATTATTTAAGGACTTTGCTGCAATATTTAAGGACTCTGCTTCAGTATTTAAGGACTCTGCTGCATTATTTAAGGACTTTGTTGCATTATTTAAGGACTCTGCTGCATTATTTAAGGACTTTGCTGCATTATTTAAGGACTCTGCTGCATTATTTAAGGACTCTGCTGAAGCATTTGAGGACTCTGCTGCATTATTTAATCACTTTGCTGCGGTATTTAAGGACTCTGTTGCATTATTTAAGGACTTTGTTGCATTATTTAAGGACTCTGCTGCATTAGTTAAGGACTTTGTTGCATTATTTAAGGACTCTGCTGCATTATTTAACGACGTTGTTGCATTATTTAAGAACTGTGCTGCATTATTTAAGGACTCTGCTTCAGTATTTAAGGACTCTGCTGCGGTATATAAGGACTCTGCTGCATTATTTAAGGACTCTGCTGCATTATTTAAGGACTTTGCTGCATTATTTAAGGACTCTGCTGCATTATTTAAGGACTTTGCTGCATTATTTAAGGACTCTGCTGCATTATTTAAGGACTTTGTTGCATTATTTAAGGACTCTAATGCATTATTTAAGGACTTTGCTGGAATATTTAAGGACTCTGCTGCATTAGTTAAGGACTTTGCTGCATTATTTAAGGACTCTGCTGCATTATTTAACGACTTTACTGCATTATTTAAGGACTCTGCTGCATTATTTAAGGACTTTGCTGCATTATTTAAGGACTCTGCTGCATTATTTAAGGACTCTGCTGAAGCATTTGAGGACTCTGCTGCATTATTTAATCACTTTGCTGTGGTATTTAAGGACTCTGTTGCATTATTTAAGGACTATGCTGCATTATTTAATGACTTTGCTGAAGCATTTGAGGACTCTGCTGCATTATTAGAGGACTCTGCTGCATTATTTAAGGACTTGCTGCATTATTTAATGACTTTGTTGGATTTCTTAAGGACTCTGCTGCATTATTTAAGGAATTTGCTGCTATATTAAAGGACTCTGCTTCAGTATTTAAGGACTCTGCTGCGGTATTTATGGACCCTGCTGCATTATTTTAGGACTCTGCTGCATTATTTAAGGACTTTGCTGCATTATTTAAGGAATCTGCTGCATTATTTAAGGACTTTGTTGCATTATCTAAGGACTCTGCTGCAATATTGAAGGACTTTGCTGCATTATTTAAGGACTCTGCTGCATTATTTAAGGACTTTGCTGCAATATTTAAGGACTCTGCTTCAGTATTTAAGGACTCTGCTGAAGCATTTGAGGACTCTGCTGCATTATTAGAGGACTCTGCTGCATTATTTAATGACTTTGTTGGATTTTTTAAGGACTCTGCTGCATTATTTAAGGAATTTGCTGCTATATTAAAGGACTCTGCTTCAGTATTTAAGGACTCTGCTGCGGTATTTAAGGACTCTGCTGCATTATTTAAGGACTCTGCTGCATTATTTAAGGACTTTGCTGCATTATTTAAGGAATTTGTTGCATTATTTAAGGACTCTGCTGCATTATTTAAGGACTTTGCTGCAATATTTAAGGACTCTGCTTCAGTATTTAAGGACTCTGCTGCATTATTTAAGGACATTGTTGCATTATTTAAGGACTCTGCTGCATTATTTAAGGACTTTACTGCATTATTTAAGGACTCTGCTGCATTATTTAAGGACTTTGTTGCATTATTTAAGGACTCTGCTGCATTAGTTAAGGACTTTGCTGCATTATTTAAGGACTCTGCTGCATTATTTAACGACGTTGTTGCATTATTTAAGAACTGTGCTGCATTATTTAAGGACTTTGCTGCATTATTTAAGGACTATGCTGCATTATTTAATGACTTTGCTGAAGCATTTGAGGACTCTGCTGCATTATTAGAGGACTCTGCTGCATTATTTAAGGACTTGCTGCATTATTTAATGACTTTGTTGGATTTTTTAAGGACTCTGCTGCATTATTTAAGGAATTTGCTGCTATATTAAAGGACTCTGCTTCAGTATTTAAGGACTCTGCTGCGGTATTTAAGGACTCTGCTGCATTATTTAAGGACTCTGCTGCATTATTTAAGGACTTTGCTGCATTATTTAAGGAATCTGCTGCATTATTTAAGGACTTTGTTGCATTATCTAAGGACTCTGCTGCAATATTGAAGGACTTTGCTGCATTATTTAAGGACTCTGCTGCATTATTTAAGGACTTTGCTGCAATATTTAAGGACTCTGCTTCAGTATTTAAGGACTCTGCTGAAGCATTTGAGGACTCTGCTGCATTATTTAATGACTTTGCTGAAGCATTTGAGGACTCTGCTGCATTATTAGAGGACTCTGCTGCATTATTTAATGACTTTGTTGGATTTTTTAAGGACTCTGCTGCATTATTTAAGGAATTTGCTGCTATATTAAAGGACTCTGCTTCAGTATTTAAGGACTCTGCTGCGGTATTTAAGGACTCTGCTGCATTATTTAAGGACTCTGCTGCATTATTTAAGGACTTTGCTGCATTATTTAAGGACTCTGCTGCATTATTTAAGGACTCTGCTGAAGCATTTGAGGACTCTGCTGCATTATTTAAGGACTTTGCTGCATTATTTAAGGAATCTGCTGCATTATTTAAGGACTTTGTTGCATTATCTAAGGACTCTGCTGCAATATTGAAGGACCTTGCTGCATTATTTAATGACTCTGCTGCATTATTTAAGGACTTTGCTGCAATATTTAAGGACTCTGCTTTAGTATTTAAGGACTCTGCTGAAGCATTTGAGGACTCTGCTGCATTATTTAATGACTTTGCTGAAGCATTTGAGGACTCTGCTGCATTATTAGAGGACTCTGCTGCATTATTTAATGACTTTGTTGGATTTTTTAAGGACTCTGCTGCATTATTTAAGGAATTTGCTGCTATATTAAAGGACTCTGCTTCAGTATTTAAGGACTCTGCTGCGGTATTTAAGGACTCTGCTGCATTATTTAAGGACTCTGCTGCATTATTTAAGGACTTTGCTGCATTATTTAAGGAATTTGTTGCATTATTTAAGGACTCTGCTGCATTATTTAAGGACTTTGCTGCAATTTTTAAGGACTCTGCTTCAGTATTTAAGGACTCTGCTGCATTATTTAAGGACGTTGTTGCATTATTTAAGGACTCTGCTGCATTATTTAAGGACTTTACTGAATTATTTAAGGACTCTGCTGCATTATTTAAGGACTTTGTTGCATTATTTAAGGACTCTGCTGCATTAGTTAAGGACTTTGCTGCATTATTTAAGGACTCTGCTGCATTATTTAACGACGTTGTTGCATTATTTAAGAACTGTGCTGCATTATTTAAGGACTTTGCTGCATTATTTAAGGACTATGCTGCATTATTTAATGACTTTGCTGAAGCATTTGAGGACTCTGCTGCATTATTAGAGGACTCTGCTGCATTATTTAAGGACTTGCTGCATTATTTAATGACTTTGTTGGATTTTTTAAGGACTCTGCTGCATTATTTAAGGAATTTGCTGCTATATTAAAGGACTCTGCTTCAGTATTTAAGGACTCTGCTGCGGTATTTAAGGACTCTGCTGCATTATTTAAGGACTCTGCTGCATTATTTAAGGACTTTGCTGCATTATTTAAGGAATCTGCTGCATTATTTAAGGACTTTGTTGCATTATCTAAGGACTCTGCTGCATTATTGAAGGACTTTGCTGCAATATTTAAGGACTCTGCTTCAGTATTTAAGGACTCTGCTGCATTATTTAAGGACTTTGTTGCATTATTTAAGGACTCTGCTGCATTATTTAAGGACTTTGCTGCATTATTTATGGACTCTGCTGCATTATTTAAGGACTTTGCTGCAATATTTAAGGACTCTGCTTCAGTATTTAAGGACTCTGCTGCATTATTTAAGGACTTTGTTGCATTATTTAAGGACTCTGCTGCATTATTTAAGGACTTTGCTGCATTATTTAAGGACTCTGCTGCATTATTTAAGGACTCTGCTGAAGCATTTGAGGACTCTGCTGCATTATTTAATCACTTTGCTGCGGTATTTAAGGACTCTGTTGCATTATTTAAGGACTTTGTTGCATTATTTAAGGACTCTGCTGCATTAGTTAAGGACTTTGTTGCATTATTTAAGGACTCTGCTGCATTATTTAACGACGTTGTTGCATTATTTAAGAACTGTGCTGCATTATTTAAGGACTTTGCTGCATTATTTAAGGACTATGCTGCATTATTTAATGACTTTGCTGAAGCATTTGAGGACTCTGCTGCATTATTAGAGGACTCTGCTGCATTATTTAATAACTTTGTTGGATTTTTTAAGGACTCTGCTGCATTATTTAAGGAATTTGCTGCTATATTAAAGGACTCTGCTTCAGTATTTAAGGACTCTGCTGCGGTATATAAGGACTCTGCTGCATTATTTAAGGACTCTGCTGCATTATTTAAGGACTTTGCTGCATTATTTAAGGACTATGCTGCATTATTTAATGACTTTGCTGAAGCATTTGAGGACTCTGCTGCATTATTAGAGGACTCTGCTGCATTATTTAATAACTTTGTTGGATTTTTTAAGGACTCTGCTGCATTATTTAAGGAATTTGCTGCTATATTAAAGGACTCTGCTTCAGTATTTAAGGACTCTGCTGCGGTATATAAGGACTCTGCTGCATTATTTAAGGACTCTGCTGCATTATTTAAGGACTTTGCTGCATTATTTAAGGACTCTGCTGCATTATTTAAGGACTTTGTTGCATTATTTAAGGACTCTAATGCATTATTTAAGGACTTTGCTGGAATATTTAAGGACTCTGCTGCATTAGTTAAGGACTTTGCTGCATTATTTAAGGACTCTGCTGCATTATTTAACGACTTTACTGCATTATTTAAGGACTCTGCTGCATTATTTAAGGACTTTGTTGCATTATTTAAGGACTCTGCTGCATTAGTTAAGGACTATGCTGCATTATTTAATGACTTTGCTGAAGCATTTGAGGACTCTGCTGCATTATTAGAGGACTCTGCTGCATTATTTAAGGACTTGCTGCATTATTTAATGACTTTGTTGGATTTTTTAAGGACTCTGCTGCGTTATTTAAGGAATTTGCTGCTATATTAAAGGACTCTGCTTCAGTATTTAAGGACTCTGCTGCGGTATTTAAGGACTCTGCTGCATTATTTAAGGACTCTGCTGCATTATTTAAGGACTTTGCTGCATTATTTAAGGAATCTGCTGCATTATTTAAGGACTTTGTTGCATTATCTAAGGACTCTGCTGCATTATTAAAGGACTTTGCTGCAATATTTAAGGACTCTGCTTCAGTATTTAAGGACTCTGTTGCATTATTTAAGGACTTTGTTGCATTATTTAAGGACTCTTCTGCATTAGTTAAGGAGTTTGCTGCATTATTTAAGGACTCTGCTGCATTATTTAACGACGTTGTTGCATTATTTAAGAACTGCGCTGCATTATTTAAGGACTTTGCTGCATTATTTAAGGACTATGCTGCATTATTTAATGACTTTGCTGAAGCATTTGAGGACTCTGCTGCATTATTAGAGGACTCTGCTGCATTATTTAAGGACTTGCTGCATTATTTAATGACTTTGTTGGATTTCTTAAGGACTCTGCTGCATTATTTAAGGAATTTGCTGCTATATTAAAGGACTCTGCTTCAGTATTTAAGGACTCTGCTGCGGTATTTATGGACCCTGCTGCATTATTTTAGGACTCTGCTGCATTATTTAAGGACTTTGCTGCATTATTTAAGGAATCTGCTGCATTATTTAAGGACTTTGTTGCATTATCTAAGGACTCTGCTGCAATATTGAAGGACTTTGCTGCATTATTTAAGGACTCTGCTGCATTATTTAAGGACTTTGCTGCAATATTTAAGGACTCTGCTTCAGTATTTAAGGACTCTGCTGAAGCATTTGAGGACTCTGCTGCATTATTTAATGACTTTGCTGAAGCATTTGAGGACTCTGCTGCATTATTAGAGGACTCTGCTGCATTATTTAATGACTTTGTTGGATTTTTTAAGGACTCTGCTGCATTATTTAAGGAATTTGCTGCTATATTAAAGGACTCTGCTTCAGTATTTAAGGACTCTGCTGCGGAATTTAAGGACTCTGCTGCATTATTTAAGGACTCTGCTGCATTATTTAAGGACTTTGCTGCATTATTTAAGGAATTTGTTGCATTATTTAAGGACTCTGCTGCATTATTTAAGGACTTTGCTGCAATATTTAAGGACTCTGCTTCAGTATTTAAGGACTCTGCTGCATTATTTAAGGACATTGTTGCATTATTTAAGGACTCTGCTGCATTATTTAAGGACTTTACTGCATTATTTAAGGACTCTGCTGCATTATTTAAGGACTTTGTTGCATTATTTAAGGACTCTGCTGCATTAGTTAAGGACTTTGCTGCATTATTTAAGGACTCTGCTGCATTATTTAACGACGTTGTTGCATTATTTAAGAACTGTGCTGCATTATTTAAGGACTTTGCTGCATTATTTAAGGACTATGCTGCATTATTTAATGACTTTGCTGAAGCATTTGAGGACTCTGCTGCATTATTAGAGGACTCTGCTGCATTATTTAAGGACTTGCTGCATTATTTAATGACTTTGTTGGATTTTTTAAGGACTCTGCTGCATTACTTAAGGAATTTGCTGCTATATTAAAGGACTCTGCTTCAGTATTTAAGGACTCTGCTGCGGTATTTAAGGACTCTGCTGCATTATTTAAGGACTCTGCTGCATTATTTAAGGACTTTGCTGCATTATTTAAGGAATCTGCTGCATTATTTAAGGACTTTGTTGCATTATCTAAGGACTCTGCTGCATTATTGAAGGACTTTGCTGCAATATTTAAGGACTCTGCTTCAGTATTTAAGGACTCTGCTGCATTATTTAAGGACTTTGTTGCATTATTTAAGGACTCTGCTGCATTATTTAAGGACTTTGCTGCATTATTTATGGACTCTGCTGCATTATTTAAGGACTTTGCTGCAATATTTAAGGACTCTGCTTCAGTATTTAAGGACTCTGCTGCATTATTTAAGGACTTTGTTGCATTATTTAAGGACTCTGCTGCATTATTTAAGGACTTTGCTGCATTATTTAAGGACTCTGCTGCATTATTTAAGGACTCTGCTGAAGCATTTGAGGACTCTGCTGCATTATTTAATCACTTTGCTGCGGTATTTAAGGACTCTGTTGCATTATTTAAGGACTATGCTGCATTATTTAATGACTTTGCTGAAGCATTTGAGGACTCTGCTGCATTATTAGAGGACTCTGCTGCATTATTTAAGGACTTGCTGCATTATTTAATGACTTTGTTGGATTTTTTAAGGACTCTGCTGCATTATTTAAGGAATTTGCTGCTATATTAAAGGACTCTGCTTCAGTATTTAAGGACTCTGCTGCGGTATTTAAGGACTCTGCTGCATTATTTAAGGACTCTGCTGCATTATTTAAGGACTTTGCTGCATTATTTAAGGAATCTGCTGCATTATTTAAGGACTTTGTTGCATTATCTAAGGACTCTGCTGGATTATTGAAGGACTTTGCTGCAATATTTAAGGACTCTGCTTCAGTATTTAAGGACTCTGCTGCATTATTTAAGGACTTTGTTGCATTATTTAAGGACTCTGCTGCATTATTTAAGGACTTTGCTGCATTATTTATGGACTCTGCTGCATTATTTAAGGACTTTGCTGCAATATTTAAGGACTCTGCTTCAGTATTTAAGGACTCTGCTGCATTATTTAAGGACTTTGTTGCATTATTTAAGGACTCTGCTGCATTATTTAAGGACTTTGCTGCATTATTTAAGGACTCTGCTGCATTATTTAAGGACTCTGCTGAAGCATTTGAGGACTCTGCTGCATTTTTTAATCACTTTGCTGCGGTATTTAAGGACTCTGTTGCATTATTTAAGGACTTTGTTGCATTATTTAAGGACTCTGCTGCATTAGTTAAGGACTTTGCTGCATTATTTAAGGACTCTGCTGCATTATTTAACGACGTTGTTGCATTATTTAAGAACTGTGCTGCATTATTTAAGGACTTTGCTGCATTATTTAAGGACTATGCTGCATTATTTAATGACTTTGCTGAAGCATTTGAGGACTCTGCTGCATTATTAGAGGACTCTGCTGCATTATTTAATGACTTTGTTGGATTTTTTAAGGACTCTGCTGCATTATTTAAGGAATTTGCTGCTATATTAAAGGACTCTGCTTCAGTATTTAAGGACTCTGCTGCGGTATATAAGGACTCTGCTGCATTATTTAAGGACTCTGCTGCATTATTTAAGGACTTTGCTGCATTATTTAAGGACTCTGCTGCATTATTTAAGGACTTTGTTGCATTATTTAAGGACTCTAATGCATTATTTAAGGACTTTGCTGGAATATTTAAGGACTCTGCTGCATTAGTTAAGGACTTTGCTGCATTATTTAAGGACTCTGCTGCATTATTTAACGACTTTACTGCATTATTTAAGGACTCTGCTGCATTATTTAAGGACTTTGTTCCATTATTTAAGGACTCTGCTGCATTAGTTAAGGACTATGCTGCATTATTTAATGACTTTGCTGAAGCATTTGAGGACTCTGCTGCATTATTAGAGGACTCTGCTGCATTATTTAAGGACTTGCTGCATTATTTAATGACTTTGTTGGATTTTTTAAGGACTCTGCTGCGTTATTTAAGGAATTTGCTGCTATATTAAAGGACTCTGCTTCAGTATTTAAGGACTCTGCTGCGGTATTTAAGGACTCTGCTGCATTATTTAAGGACTCTGCTGCATTATTTAAGGACTTTGCTGCATTATTTAAGGAATCTGCTGCATTATTTAAGGACTTTGTTGCATTATCTAAGGACTCTGCTGCATTATTGAAGGACTTTGCTGCAATATTTAAGGACTCTGCTTCAGTATTTAAGGACTCTGCTGCATTATTTAAGGACTTTGTTGCATTATTTAAGGACTCTGCTGCATTATTTAAGGACTTTGTTGCATTATTTAAGGACTCTGCTGCATTATTTAAGGACTTTGCTGCAATATTTAAGGACTCTGCTTCAGTATTTAAGGACTCTGCTGCATTATTTAAGGACTTTGTTGCATTATTTAAGGACTCTGCTGCATTAGTTAAGGACTTTGCTGCATTATTTAAGGACTCTGCTGCATTATTTACCGACGTTGTTGCATTATTTAAGAACTGTGCTGCTTTATTTAAGGACTTTGCATTATTTAAGGACTATGCTGCATTATTTAATGACTTTGCTGAAGCATTTGAGGACTCTGCTGCATTATTAGAGGACTCTGCTGCATTATTTAATGACTTTGTTGGATTTTTTAAGGACTCTGCTGCATTATTTAAGGAATTTGCTGCTATATTAAAGGACTCTGCTTCAGTATTTAAGGACTCTGCTGCGGTATTTAAGGACTCTGCTGCATTATTTAAGGACTCTGCTGCATTATTTAAGGACTTTGCTGCATTATTTAAGGACTCTGCTGCATTATTTAAGGACTCTGCTGAAGCATTTGAGGACTCTGCTGCATTATTTAAGGACTTTGCTGCATTATTTAAGGAATCTGCTGCATTATTTAAGGAATTTGTTGCATTATCTAAGGACTCTGCTGCAATATTGAAGGACCTTGCTGCATTATTTAAGGACTCTGCTGCATTATTTAAGGACTTTGCTGCAATATTTAAGGACTCTGCTTCAGTATTTAAGGACTCTGCTGAAGCATTTGAGGACTCTGCTGCATTATTTAATGACTTTGCTGAAGCATTTGAGGACTCTGCTGCATTATTAGAGGACTCTGCTGCATTATTTAATGACTTTGTTGGATTTTTTAAGGACTCTGCTGCATTATTTAAGGAATTTGCTGCTATATTAAAGGACTCTGCTTCAGTATTTAAGGACTCTGCTGCGGTATTTAAGGACTCTGCTGCATTATTTAAGGACTCTGCTGCATTATTTAAGGACTTTGCTGCATTATTTAAGGAATTTGTTGCATTATTTAAGGACTCTGCTGCATTATTTAAGGACTTTGCTGCAATTTTTAAGGACTCTGCTTCAGTATTTAAGGACTCTGCTGCATTATTTAAGGACGTTGTTGCATTATTTAAGGACTCTGCTGCATTATTTAAGGACTTTACTGAATTATTTAAGGACTCTGCTGCATTATTTAAGGACTTTGTTGCATTATTTAAGGACTCTGCTGCATTAGTTAAGGACTTTGCTGCATTATTTAAGGACTCTGCTGCATTATTTCACGACGTTGTTGCATTATTTAAGAACTGTGCTGCATTATTTAAGGACTTTGCTGCATTATTTAAGGACTATGCTGCATTATTTAATGACTTTGCTGAAGCATTTGAGGACTCTGCTGCATTATTAGAGGACTCTGCTGCATTATTTAAGGAATTGCTGCATTATTTAATGACTTTGTTGGATTTTTTAAGGACTCTGCTGCATTATTTAAGGAATTTGCTGCTATATTAAAGTACTCTGCTTCAGTATTTAAGGACTCTGCTGCGGTATTTAAGGACTCTGCTGCATTATTTAAGGACTCTGCTGCATTATTTAAGGACTTTGCTGCATTATTTAAGGAATCTGCTGCATTATTTAAGGACTTTGTTGCATTATCTAAGGACTCTGCTGCATTATTGAAGGACTTTGCTGCAATATTTAAGGACTCTGCTTCAGTATTTAAGGACTCTGCTGCATTATTTAAGGACTTTGTTGCATTATTTAAGGACTCTGCTGCATTATATAAGGACTTTGCTGCATTATTTATGGACTCTGCTGCATTATTTAAGGACTTTGCTGCAATATTTAAGGACTCTGCTTCAGTATTTAAGGACTCTGCTGCATTATTTAAGGACTTTGTTGCATTATTTAAGGACTCTGCTGCATTATTTAAGGACTTTGCTGCATTATTTAAGGACTCTGCTGCATTATTTAAGGACTCTGCTGAAGCATTTGAGGACTCTGCTGCATTATTTAATCACTTTGCTGCGGTATTTAAGGACTCTGTTGCATTATTTAAGGACTTTGTTGCATTATTTAAGGACTCTGCTGCATTAGTTAAGGACTTTGCTGCATTATTTAAGGACTCTGCTGCATTATTTAACGACGTTGTTGCATTATTTAAGAACTGTGCTGCATTATTTAAGGACTTTGCTGCATTATTTAAGGACTATGCTGCATTATTTAATGACTTTGCTGAAGCATTTGAGGACTCTGCTGCATTATTAGAGGACTCTGCTGCATTATTTAATGACTTTGTTGGATTTTTTAAGGACTCTGCTGCATTATTTAAGGAATTTGCTGCTATATTAAAGGACTCTGCTTCAGTATTTAAGGACTCTGCTGCGGTATATAAGGACTCTGCTGCATTATTTAAGGACTCTGCTGCATTATTTAAGGACTTTGCTGCATTATTTAAGGACTCTGCTGCATTATTTAAGGACTTTGTTGCATTATTTAAGGACTCTAATGCATTATTTAAGGACTTTGCTGGAATATTTAAGGACTCTGCTGCATTAGTTAAGGACTTTGCTGCATTATTTAAGGACTCTGCTGCATTATTTAACGACTTTACTGCATTATTTAAGGACTCTGCTGCATTATTTAAGGACTTTGTTGCATTATTTAAGGACTCTGCTGCATTAGTTAAGGACTATGCTGCATTATTTAATGACTTTGCTGAAGCATTTGAGGACTCTGCTGCATTATTAGAGGACTCTGCTGCATTATTTAAGGACTTGCTGCATTATTTAATGACTTTGTTGGTTTTTTTAAGGACTCTGCTGCGTTATTTAAGGAATTTGCTGCTATATTAAAGGACTCTGCTTCAGTATTTAAGGACTCTGCTGCGGTATTTAAGGACTCTGCTGCATTATTTAAGGACTCTGCTGCATTATTTAAGGACTTTGCTGCATTATTTAAGGAATCTGCTGCATTATTTAAGGACTTTGTTGCATTATCTAAGGACTCTGCTGCATTATTGAAGGACTTTGCTGCAATATTTAAGGACTCTGCTTCAGTATTTAAGGACTCTGCTGCATTATTTAAGGACTTTGTTGCATTATTTAAGGACTCTGCTGCATTATTTAAGGACTTTGTTGCATTATTTAAGGACTCTGCTGCATTATTTAAGGACTTTGCTGCAATATTTAAGGACTCTGCTTCAGTATTTAAGGACTCTGCTGCATTATTTAAGGACTTTGTTGCATTATTTAAGGACTCTGCTGCATTAGTTAAGGAGTTTGCTGCATTATTTAAGGACTCTGCTGCATTATTTAACGACGTTGTTGCATTATTTAAGAACTGTGCTGCATTATTTAAGGACTTTGCTGCATTATTTAAGGACTATGCTGCATTATTTAATGACTTTGCTGAAGCATTTGAGGACTCTGCTGCATTATTAGAGGACTCTGCTGCATTATTTAAGGACTTGCTGCATTATTTAATGACTTTGTTGGATTTTTTAAGGACTCTGCTGCATTATTTAAGGAATTTGCTGCTATATTAAAGGACTCTGCTTCAGTATTTAAGGACTCTGCTGCGGTATTTAAGGACTCTGCTGCATTATTTAAGGACTCTGCTGCATTATTTAAGGACTTTGCTGCATTATTTAAGGATTCTGCTGCATTATTTAAGGACTTTGTTGCATTATCTAAGGACTCTGCTGCATTATTGAAGGACTTTGCTGCAATATTTAAGGACTCTGCTTCAGTATTTAAGGACTCTGCTGCATTATTTAAGGACTTTGTTGCAATATTTAAGGACTCTGCTGCATTATTTAAGGACTCTGCTGCATTATTTAATGACTTTGTTGCATTATTTAAGGACTCTGCTGCATTATTTAAGGACTTTGCTGCAATATTTAAGGACTCTGCTTCAGTATTTAAGGACTCTGCTGCATTATTTAAGGACTTTGTTGCATTATTTAAGGACTCTGCTGCATTATTTAAGGACTTTGCTGCATTATTTAAGGACTCTGCTGCATTTTTTAAGGACTCTGCTGAAGCATTTGAGGACTCTGCTGCATTATTTAAGCACTTTGCTGCGGTATTTAAGGACTCTGTTGCATTATTTAAGGACTTTGTTGCATTATTTAAGGACTCTGCTGCATTAGTTAAGGACTTTGCTGCATTATTTAAGGACTCTGCTGCATTATTTACCGACGTTGTTGCATTATTTAAGAACTGTGCTGCTTTATTTAAGGACTTTGCATTATTTAAGGACTATGCTGCATTATTTAATGACTTTGCTGAAGCATTTGAGGACTCTGCTGCATTATTAGAGGACTCTGCTGCATTATTTAATGACTTTGTTGGATTTTTTAAGGACTCTGCTGCATTATTTAAGGAATTTGCTGCTATATTAAAGGACTCTGCTTCAGTATTTAAGGACTCTGCTGCGGTATTTAAGGACTCTGCTGCATTATTTAAGGACTCTGCTGCATTATTTAAGGACTTTGCTGCATTATTTAAGGAATTTGTTGCATTATTTAAGGACTCTGCTGCATTATTTAAGGACTTTGCTGCAATTTTTAAGGACTCTGCTTCAGTATTTAAGGACTCTGCTGCATTATTTAAGGACGTTGTTGCATTATTTAAGGACTCTGCTGCATTATTTAAGGACTTTACTGAATTATTTAAGGACTCTGCTGCATTATTTAAGGACTTTGTTGCATTATTTAAGGACTCTGCTGCATTAGTTAAGGACTTTGCTGCATTATTTAAGGACTCTGCTGCATTATTTAACGACGTTGTTGCATTATTTAAGAACTGTGCTGCATTATTTAAGGACTTTGCTGCATTATTTAAGGACTATGCTGCATTATTTAATGACTTTGCTGAAGCATTTGAGGACTCTGCTGCATTATTAGAGGACTCTGCTGCATTATTTAAGGACTTGCTGCATTATTTAATGACTTTGTTGGATTTTTTAAGGACTCTGCTGCATTATTTAAGGAATTTGCTGCTATATTAAAGGACTCTGCTTCAGTATTTAAGGACTCTGCTGCGGTATTTAAGGACTCTGCTGCATTATTTAAGGACTCTGCTGCATTATTTAAGGACTTTGCTGCATTATTTAAGGATTCTGCTGCATTATTTAAGGACTTTGTTGCATTATCTAAGGACTCTGCTGCATTATTGAAGGACTTTGCTGCAATATTTAAGGACTCTGCTTCAGTATTTAAGGACTCTGCTGCATTATTTAAGGACTTTGTTGCATTATTTAAGGACTCTGCTGCATTATTGAAGGACTTTGCTGCAATATTTAAGGACTCTGCTTCAGTATTTAAGGACTCTGCTGCATTATTTAAGGACTTTGTTGCATTATTTAAGGACTCTGCTGCATTATTTAAGGACTTTGTTGCATTATTTAAGGACTCTGCTGCATTATTTAAGGACTTTGCTGCAATATTTAAGGACTCTGCTTCAGTATTTAAGGACTCTGCTGCATTATTTAAGGACTTTGTTGCATTATTTAAGGACTCTGCTGCATTAGTTAAGGACTTTGCTGCATTATTTAAGGACTCTGCTGCATTATTTACCGACGTTGTTGCATTATTTAAGAACTGTGCTGCTTTATTTAAGGACTTTGCATTATTTAAGGACTATGCTGCATTATTTAATGACTTTGCTGAAGCATTTGAGGACTCTGCTGCATTATTAGAGGACTCTGCTGCATTATTTAATGACTTTGTTGGATTTTTTAAGGACTCTGCTGCATTATTTAAGGAATTTGCTGCTATATTAAAGGACTCTGCTTCAGTATTTAAGGACTCTGCTGCGGTATTTAAGGACTCTGCTGCATTATTTAAGGACTCTGCTGCATTATTTAAGGACTTTGCTGCATTATTTAAGGACTCTGCTGCATTATTTAAGGACTCTGCTGAAGCATTTGAGGACTCTGCTGCATTATTTAAGGACTATGCTGCATTATTTAATGACTTTGCTGAAGCATTTGAGGACTCTGCTGCATTATTCGAGGACTCTGCTGCATTATTTAAGGACTTGCTGCATTATTTAATGACTTTGTTGGATTTCTTAAGGACTCTGCTGCATTATTTAAGGAATTTGCTGCTATATTAAAGGACTCTGCTTCAGTATTTAAGGACTCTGCTGCGGTATTTATGGACCCTGCTGCATTATTTTAGGACTCTGCTGCATTATTTAAGGACTTTGCTGCATTATTTAAGGAATCTGCTGCATTATTTAAGGACTTTGTTGCATTATCTAAGGACTCTGCTGCAATATTGAAGGACTTTGCTGCATTATTTAAGGACTCTGCTGCATTATTTAAGGACTTTGCTGCAATATTTAAGGACTCTGCTTCAGTATTTAAGGACTCTGCTGAAGCATTTGAGGACTCTGCTGCATTATTTAATGACTTTGCTGAAGCATTTGAGGACTCTGCTGCATTATTAGAGGACTCTGCTGCATTATTTAATGACTTTGTTGGATTTTTTAAGGACTCTGCTGCATTATTTAAGGAATTTGCTGCTATATTAAAGGACTCTGCTTCAGTATTTAAGGACTCTGCTGCGGAATTTAAGGACTCTGCTGCATTATTTAAGGACTCTGCTGCATTATTTAAGGACTTTCCTGCATTATTTAAGGAATTTGTTGCATTATTTAAGGACTCTGCTGCATTATTTAAGGACTTTGCTGCAATATTTAAGGACTCTGCTTCAGTATTTAAGGACTCTGCTGCATTATTTAAGGACATTGTTGCATTATTTAAGGACTCTGCTGCATTATTTAAGGACTTTACTGCATTATTTAAGGACTCTGCTGCATTATTTAAGGACTTTGTTGCATTATTTAAGGACTCTGCTGCATTAGTTAAGGACTTTGCTGCATTATTTAAGGACTCTGCTGCATTATTTAACGACGTTGTTGCATTATTTAAGAACTGTGCTGCATTATTTAAGGACTTTGCTGCATTATTTAAGGACTATGCTGCATTATTTAATGACTTTGCTGAAGCATTTGAGGACTCTGCTGCATTATTAGAGGACTCTGCTGCATTATTTAAGGACTTGCTGCATTATTTAATGACTTTGTTGGATTTTTTAAGGACTCTGCTGCATTATTTAAGGAATTTGCTGCTATATTAAAGGACTCTGCTTCAGTATTTAAGGACTCTGCTGCGGTATTTAAGGACTCTGCTGCATTATTTAAGGACTCTGCTGCATTATTTAAGGACTTTGCTGCATTATTTAAGGAATCTGCTGCATTATTTAAGGACTTTGTTGCATTATCTAAGGACTCTGCTGCATTATTGAAGGACTTTGCTGCAATATTTAAGGACTCTGCTTCAGTATTTAAGGACTCTGCTGCATTATTTAAGGACTTTGTTGCATTATTTAAGGACTCTGCTGCATTATTTAAGGACTTTGCTGCATTATTTATGGACTCTGCTGCATTATTTAAGGACTTTGCTGCAATATTTAAGGACTCTGCTTCAGTATTTAAGGACTCTGCTGCATTATTTAAGGACTTTGTTGCATTATTTAAGGACTCTGCTGCATTATTTAAGGACTTTGCTGCATTATTTAAGGACTCTGCTGCATTATTTAAGGACTCTGCTGAAGCATTTGAGGACTCTGCTGCATTATTTAATCACTTTGCTGCGGTATTTAAGGACTCTGTTGCATTATTTAAGGACTATGCTGCATTATTTAATGACTTTGCTGAAGCATTTGAGGACTCTGCTGCATTATTAGAGGACTCTGCTGCATTATTTAAGGACTTGCTGCATTATTTAATGACTTTGTTGGATTTCTTAAGGACTCTGCTGCATTATTTAAGGAATTTGCTGCTATATTAAAGGACTCTGCTTCAGTATTTAAGGACTCTGCTGCGGTATTTATGGACCCTGCTGCATTATTTTAGGACTCTGCTGCATTATTTAAGGACTTTGCTGCATTATTTAAGGAATCTGCTGCATTATTTAAGGACTTTGTTGCATTATCTAAGGACTCTGCTGCAATATTGAAGGACTTTGCTGCATTATTTAAGGACTCTGCTGCATTATTTAAGGACTTTGCTGCAATATTTAAGGACTCTGCTTCAGTATTTAAGGACTCTGCTGAAGCATTTGAGGACTCTGCTGCATTATTTAATGACTTTGCTGAAGCATTTGAGGACTCTGCTGCATTATTAGAGGACTCTGCTGCATTATTTAATGACTTTGTTGGATTTTTTAAGGACTCTGCTGCATTATTTAAGGAATTTGCTGCTATATTAAAGGACTCTGCTTCAGTATTTAAGGACTCTGCTGCGGTATTTAAGGACTCTGCTGCATTATTTAAGGACTCTGCTGCATTATTTAAGGACTTTGCTGCATTATTTAAGGAATTTGTTGCATTATTTAAGGACTCTGCTGCATTATTTAAGGACTTTGCTGCAATATTTAAGGACTCTGCTTCAGTATTTAAGGACTCTGCTGCATTATTTAAGGACATTGTTGCATTATTTAAGGACTCTGCTGCATTATTTAAGGACTTTACTGCATTATTTAAGGACTCTGCTGCATTATTTAAGGACTTTGTTGCATTATTTAAGGACTCTGCTGCATTAGTTAAGGACTTTGCTGCATTATTTAAGGACTCTGCTGCATTATTTAACGACGTTGATGCATTATTTAAGAACTGTGCTGCATTATTTAAGGACTTTGCTGCATTATTTAAGGACTATGCTGCATTATTTAATGACTTTGCTGAAGCATTTGAGGACTCTGCTGCATTATTAGAGGACTCTGCTGCATTATTTAAGGACTTGCTGCATTATTTAATGACTTTGTTGGATTTTTTAAGGACTCTGCTGCATTATTTAAGGAATTTGCTGCTATATTAAAGGACTCTGCTTCAGTATTTAAGGACTCTGCTGCGGTATTTAAGGACTCTGCTGCATTATTTAAGGACTCTGCTGCATTATTTAAGGACTTTGCTGCATTATTTAAGGAATCTGCTGCATTATTTAAGGACTTTGTTGCATTATCTAAGGACTCTGCTGGATTATTGAAGGACTTTGCTGCAATATTTAAGGACTCTGCTTCAGTATTTAAGGACTCTGCTGCATTATTTAAGGACTTTGTTGCATTATTTAAGGACTCTGCTGCATTATTTAAGGACTTTGCTGCATTATTTATGGACTCTGCTGCATTATTTAAGGACTTTGCTGCAATATTTAAGGACTCTGCTTCAGTATTTAAGGACTCTGCTGCATTATTTAAGGACTTTGTTGCATTATTTAAGGACTCTGCTGCATTATTTAAGGACTTTGCTGCATTATTTAAGGACTCTGCTGCATTATTTAAGGACTCTGCTGAAGCATTTGAGGACTCTGCTGCATTTTTTAATCACTTTGCTGCGGTATTTAAGGACTCTGTTGCATTATTTAAGGACTTTGTTGCATTATTTAAGGACTCTGCTGCATTAGTTAAGGACTTTGCTGCATTATTTAAGGACTCTGCTGCATTATTTAACGACGTTGTTGCATTATTTAAGAACTGTGCTGCATTATTTAAGGACTTTGCTGCATTATTTAAGGACTATGCTGCATTATTTAATGACTTTGCTGAAGCATTTGAGGACTCTGCTGCATTATTAGAGGACTCTGCTGCATTATTTAATGACTTTGTTGGATTTTTTAAGGACTCTGCTGCATTATTTAAGGAATTTGCTGCTATATTAAAGGACTCTGCTTCAGTATTTAAGGACTCTGCTGCGGTATATAAGGACTCTGCTGCATTATTTAAGGACTCTGCTGCATTATTTAAGGACTTTGCTGCATTATTTAAGGACTCTGCTGCATTATTTAAGGACTTTGTTGCATTATTTAAGGACTCTAATGCATTATTTAAGGACTTTGCTGGAATATTTAAGGACTCTGCTGCATTAGTTAAGGACTTTGCTGCATTATTTAAGGACTCTGCTGCATTATTTAACGACTTTACTGCATTATTTAAGGACTCTGCTGCATTATTTAAGGACTT
Organism: Phyllobates terribilis; assembly: GCF_046119375.1. Taxonomy (NCBI): domain Eukaryota; kingdom Metazoa; phylum Chordata; class Amphibia; order Anura; family Dendrobatidae; genus Phyllobates; species Phyllobates terribilis. Next base: position 321,280 of record NW_027362905.1, read on the forward strand.
TGTTCCATTATTTAAGGACTCTGCTGCATTAGTTAAGGACTATGCTGCATTATTTAATGACTTTGCTGAAGCATTTGAGGACTCTGCTGCATTATTAGAGGACTCTGCTGCATTATTTAAGGACTTGCTGCATTATTTAATGACTTTGTTGGATTTTTTAAGGACTCTGCTGCGTTATTTAAGGAATTTGCTGCTATATTAAAGGACTCTGCTTCAGTATTTAAGGACTCTGCTGCGGTATTTAAGGACTCTGCTGCATTATTTAAGGACTCTGCTGCATTATTTAAGGACTTTGCTGCATTATTTAAGGAATCTGCTGCATTATTTAAGGACTTTGTTGCATTATCTAAGGACTCTGCTGCATTATTGAAGGACTTTGCTGCAATATTTAAGGACTCTGCTTCAGTATTTAAGGACTCTGCTGCATTATTTAAGGACTTTGTTGCATTATTTAAGGACTCTGCTGCATTATTTAAGGACTTTGTTGCATTATTTAAGGACTCTGCTGCATTATTTAAGGACTTTGCTGCAATATTTAAGGACTCTGCTTCAGTATTTAAGGACTCTGCTGCATTATTTAAGGACTTTGTTGCATTATTTAAGGACTCTGCTGCATTAGTTAAGGACTTTGCTGCATTATTTAAGGACTCTGCTGCATTATTTACCGACGTTGTTGCATTATTTAAGAACTGTGCTGCTTTATTTAAGGACTTTGCATTATTTAAGGACTATGCTGCATTATTTAATGACTTTGCTGAAGCATTTGAGGACTCTGCTGCATTATTAGAGGACTCTGCTGCATTATTTAATGACTTTGTTGGATTTTTTAAGGACTCTGCTGCATTATTTAAGGAATTTGCTGCTATATTAAAGGACTCTGCTTCAGTATTTAAGGACTCTGCTGCGGTATTTAAGGACTCTGCTGCATTATTTAAGGACTCTGCTGCATTATTTAAGGACTTTGCTGCATTATTTAAGGACTCTGCTGCATTATTTAAGGACTCTGCTGAAGCATTTGAGGACTCTGCTGCATTATTTAAGGACTTTGCTGCATTATTTAAGGAATCTGCTGCATTATTTAAGGAATTTGTTGCATTATCTAAGGACTCTGCTGCAATATTGAAGGACCTTGCTGCATTATTTAAGGACTCTGCTGCATTATTTAAGGACTTTGCTGCAATATTTAAGGACTCTGCTTCAGTATTTAAGGACTCTGCTGAAGCATTTGAGGACTCTGCTGCATTATTTAATGACTTTGCTGAAGCATTTGAGGACTCTGCTGCATTATTAGAGGACTCTGCTGCATTATTTAATGACTTTGTTGGATTTTTTAAGGACTCTGCTGCATTATTTAAGGAATTTGCTGCTATATTAAAGGACTCTGCTTCAGTATTTAAGGACTCTGCTGCGGTATTTAAGGACTCTGCTGCATTATTTAAGGACTCTGCTGCATTATTTAAGGACTTTGCTGCATTATTTAAGGAATTTGTTGCATTATTTAAGGACTCTGCTGCATTATTTAAGGACTTTGCTGCAATTTTTAAGGACTCTGCTTCAGTATTTAAGGACTCTGCTGCATTATTTAAGGACGTTGTTGCATTATTTAAGGACTCTGCTGCATTATTTAAGGACTTTACTGAATTATTTAAGGACTCTGCTGCATTATTTAAGGACTTTGTTGCATTATTTAAGGACTCTGCTGCATTAGTTAAGGACTTTGCTGCATTATTTAAGGACTCTGCTGCATTATTTAACGACGTTGTTGCATTATTTAAGAACTGTGCTGCATTATTTAAGGACTTTGCTGCATTATTTAAGGACTATGCTGCATTATTTAATGACTTTGCTGAAGCATTTGAGGACTCTGCTGCATTATTAGAGGACTCTGCTGCATTATTTAAGGAATTGCTGCATTATTTAATGACTTTGTTGGATTTTTTAAGGACTCTGCTGCATTATTTAAGGAATTTGCTGCTATATTAAAGGACTCTGCTTCAGTATTTAAGGACTCTGCTGCGGTATTTAAGGACTCTGCTGCATTATTTAAGGACTCTGCTGCATTATTTAAGGACTTTGCTGCATTATTTAAGGAATCTGCTGCATTATTTAAGGACTTTGTTGCATTATCTAAGGACTCTGCTGCATTATTGAAGGACTTTGCTGCAATATTTAAGGACTCTGCTTCAGTATTTAAGGACTCTGCTGCATTATTTAAGGACTTTGTTGCATTATTTAAGGACTCTGCTGCATTATATAAGGACTTTGCTGCATTATTTATGGACTCTGCTGCATTATTTAAGGACTTTGCTGCAATATTTAAGGACTCTGCTTCAGTATTTAAGGACTCTGCTGCATTATTTAAGGACTTTGTTGCATTATTTAAGGACTCTGCTGCATTATTTAAGGACTTTGCTGCATTATTTAAGGACTCTGCTGCATTATTTAAGGACTCTGCTGAAGCATTTGAGGACTCTGCTGCATTATTTAATCACTTTGCTGCGGTATTTAAGGACTCTGTTGCATTATTTAAGGACTTTGTTGCATTATTTAAGGACTCTGCTGCATTAGTTAAGGACTTTGCTGCATTATTTAAGGACTCTGCTGCATTATTTAACGACGTTGTTGCATTATTTAAGAACTGTGCTGCATTATTTAAGGACTTTGCTGCATTATTTAAGGACTATGCTGCATTATTTAATGACTTTGCTGAAGCATTTGAGGACTCTGCTGCATTATTAGAGGACTCTGCTGCATTATTTAATGACTTTGTTGGATTTTTTAAGGACTCTGCTGCATTATTTAAGGAATTTGCTGCTATATTAAAGGACTCTGCTTCAGTATTTAAGGACTCTGCTGCGGTATATAAGGACTCTGCTGCATTATTTAAGGACTCTGCTGCATTATTTAAGGACTTTGCTGCATTATTTAAGGACTCTGCTGCATTATTTAAGGACTTTGTTGCATTATTTAAGGACTCTAATGCATTATTTAAGGACTTTGCTGGAATATTTAAGGACTCTGCTGCATTAGTTAAGGACTTTGCTGCATTATTTAAGGACTCTGCTGCATTATTTAACGACTTTACTGCATTATTTAAGGACTCTGCTGCATTATTTAAGGACTTTGTTGCATTATTTAAGGACTCTGCTGCATTAGTTAAGGACTATGCTGCATTATTTAATGACTTTGCTGAAGCATTTGAGGACTCTGCTGCATTATTAGAGGACTCTGCTGCATTATTTAAGGACTTGCTGCATTATTTAATGACTTTGTTGGTTTTTTTAAGGACTCTGCTGCGTTATTTAAGGAATTTGCTGCTATATTAAAGGACTCTGCTTCAGTATTTAAGGACTCTGCTGCGGTATTTAAGGACTCTGCTGCATTATTTAAGGACTCTGCTGCATTATTTAAGGACTTTGCTGCATTATTTAAGGAATCTGCTGCATTATTTAAGGACTTTGTTGCATTATCTAAGGACTCTGCTGCATTATTGAAGGACTTTGCTGCAATATTTAAGGACTCTGCTTCAGTATTTAAGGACTCTGCTGCATTATTTAAGGACTTTGTTGCATTATTTAAGGACTCTGCTGCATTATTTAAGGACTTTGTTGCATTATTTAAGGACTCTGCTGCATTATTTAAGGACTTTGCTGCAATATTTAAGGACTCTGCTTCAGTATTTAAGGACTCTGCTGCATTATTTAAGGACTTTGTTGCATTATTTAAGGACTCTGCTGCATTAGTTAAGGAGTTTGCTGCATTATTTAAGGACTCTGCTGCATTATTTAACGACGTTGTTGCATTATTTAAGAACTGTGCTGCATTATTTAAGGACTTTGCTGCATTATTTAAGGACTATGCTGCAATATTTAATGACTTTGCTGAAGCATTTGAGGACTCTGCTGCATTATTAGAGGACTCTGCTGCATTATTTAAGGACTTGCTGCATTATTTAATGACTTTGTTGGATTTTTTAAGGACTCTGCTGCATTATTTAAGGAATTTGCTGCTATATTAAAGGACTCTGCTTCAGTATTTAAGGACTCTGCTGCGGTATTTAAGGACTCTGCTGCATTATTTAAGGACTCTGCTGCATTATTTAAGGACTTTGCTGCATTATTTAAGGATTCTGCTGCATTATTTAAGGACTTTGTTGCATTATCTAAGGACTCTGCTGCATTATTGAAGGACTTTGCTGCAATATTTAAGGACTCTGCTTCAGTATTTAAGGACTCTGCTGCATTATTTAAGGACTTTGTTGCATTATTTAAGGACTCTGCTGCATTATTTAAGGACTCTGCTGCATTATTTAATGACTTTGTTGCATTATTTAAGGACTCTGCTGCATTATTTAAGGACTTTGCTGCAATATTTAAGGACTCTGCTTCAGTATTTAAGGACTCTGCTGCATTATTTAAGGACTTTGTTGCATTATTTAAGGACTCTGCTGCATTATTTAAGGACTTTGCTGCATTATTTAAGGACTCTGCTGCATTTTTTAAGGACTCTGCTGAAGCATTTGAGGACTCTGCTGCATTATTTAAGCACTTTGCTGCGGTATTTAAGGACTCTGTTGCATTATTTAAGGACATTGTTGCATTATTTAAGGACTCTGCTGCATTAGTTAAGGACTTTGCTGCATTATTTAAGGACTCTGCTGCATTATTTACCGACGTTGTTGCATTATTTAAGAACTGTGCTGCTTTATTTAAGGACTTTGCATTATTTAAGGACTATGCTGCATTATTTAATGACTTTGCTGAAGCATTTGAGGACTCTGCTGCATTATTAGAGGACTCTGCTGCATTATTTAATGACTTTGTTGGATTTTTTAAGGACTCTGCTGCATTATTTAAGGAATTTGCTGCTATATTAAAGGACTCTGCTTCAGTATTTAAGGACTCTGCTGCGGTATTTAAGGACTCTGCTGCATTATTTAAGGACTCTGCTGCATTATTTAAGGACTTTGCTGCATTATTTAAGGAATTTGTTGCATTATTTAAGGACTCTGCTGCATTATTTAAGGACTTTGCTGCAATTTTTAAGGACTCTGCTTCAGTATTTAAGGACTCTGCTGCATTATTTAAGGACGTTGTTGCATTATTTAAGGACTCTGCTGCATTATTTAAGGACTTTACTGAATTATTTAAGGACTCTGCTGCATTATTTAAGGACTTTGTTGCATTATTTAAGGACTCTGCTGCATTAGTTAAGGACTTTGCTGCATTATTTAAGGACTCTGCTGCATTATTTAACGACGTTGTTGCATTATTTAAGAACTGTGCTGCATTATTTAAGGACTTTGCTGCATTATTTAAGGACTATGCTGCATTATTTAATGACTTTGCTGAAGCATTTGAGGACTCTGCTGCATTATTAGAGGACTCTGCTGCATTATTTAAGGACTTGCTGCATTATTTAATGACTTTGTTGGATTTTTTAAGGACTCTGCTGCATTATTTAAGGAATTTGCTGCTATATTAAAGGACTCTGCTTCAGTATTTAAGGACTCTGCTGCGGTATTTAAGGACTCTGCTGCATTATTTAAGGACTCTGCTGCATTATTTAAGGACTTTGCTGCATTATTTAAGGATTCTGCTGCATTATTTAAGGACTTTGTTGCATTATCTAAGGACTCTGCTGCATTATTGAAGGACTTTGCTGCAATATTTAAGGACTCTGCTTCAGTATTTAAGGACTCTGCTGCATTATTTAAGGACTTTGTTGCATTATTTAAGGACTCTGCTGCATTATTGAAGGACTTTGCTGCAATATTTAAGGACTCTGCTTCAGTATTTAAGGACTCTGCTGCATTATTTAAGGACTTTGTTGCATTATTTAAGGACTCTGCTGCATTATTTAAGGACTTTGTTGCATTATTTAAGGACTCTGCTGCATTATTTAAGGACTTTGCTGCAATATTTAAGGACTCTGCTTCAGTATTTAAGGACTCTGCTGCATTATTTAAGGACTTTGTTGCATTATTTAAGGACTCTGCTGCATTAGTTAAGGACTTTGCTGCATTATTTAAGGACTCTGCTGCATTATTTACCGACGTTGTTGCATTATTTAAGAACTGTGCTGCTTTATTTAAGGACTTTGCATTATTTAAGGACTATGCTGCATTATTTAATGACTTTGCTGAAGCATTTGAGGACTCTGCTGCATTATTAGAGGACTCTGCTGCATTATTTAATGACTTTGTTGGATTTTTTAAGGACTCTGCTGCATTATTTAAGGAATTTGCTGCTATATTAAAGGACTCTGCTTCAGTATTTAAGGACTCTGCTGCGGTATTTAAGGACTCTGCTGCATTATTTAAGGACTCTGCTGCATTATTTAAGGACTTTGCTGCATTATTTAAGGACTCTGCTGCATTATTTAAGGACTCTGCTGAAGCATTTGAGGACTCTGCTGCATTATTTAAGGACTATGCTGCATTATTTAATGACTTTGCTGAAGCATTTGAGGACTCTGCTGCATTATTCGAGGACTCTGCTGCATTATTTAAGGACTTGCTGCATTATTTAATGACTTTGTTGGATTTCTTAAGGACTCTGCTGCATTATTTAAGGAATTTGCTGCTATATTAAAGGACTCTGCTTCAGTATTTAAGGACTCTGCTGCGGTATTTATGGACCCTGCTGCATTATTTTAGGACTCTGCTGCATTATTTAAGGACTTTGCTGCATTATTTAAGGAATCTGCTGCATTATTTAAGGACTTTGTTGCATTATCTAAGGACTCTGCTGCAATATTGAAGGACTTTGCTGCATTATTTAAGGACTCTGCTGCATTATTTAAGGACTTTGCTGCAATATTTAAGGACTCTGCTTCAGTATTTAAGGACTCTGCTGAAGCATTTGAGGACTCTGCTGCATTATTTAATGACTTTGCTGAAGCATTTGAGGACTCTGCTGCATTATTAGAGGACTCTGCTGCATTATTTAATGACTTTGTTGGATTTTTTAAGGACTCTGCTGCATTATTTAAGGAATTTGCTGCTATATTAAAGGACTCTGCTTCAGTATTTAAGGACTCTGCTGCGGAATTTAAGGACTCTGCTGCATTATTTAAGGACTCTGCTGCATTATTTAAGGACTTTGCTGCATTATTTAAGGAATTTGTTGCATTATTTAAGGACTCTGCTGCATTATTTAAGGACTTTGCTGCAATATTTAAGGACTCTGCTTCAGTATTTAAGGACTCTGCTGCATTATTTAAGGACATTGTTGCATTATTTAAGGACTCTGCTGCATTATTTAAGGACTTTACTGCATTATTTAAGGACTCTGCTGCATTATTTAAGGACTTTGTTGCATTATTTAAGGACTCTGCTGCATTAGTTAAGGACTTTGCTGCATTATTTAAGGACTCTGCTGCATTATTTAACGACGTTGTTGCATTATTTAAGAACTGTGCTGCATTATTTAAGGACTTTGCTGCATTATTTAAGGACTATGCTGCATTATTTAATGACTTTGCTGAAGCATTTGAGGACTCTGCTGCATTATTAGAGGACTCTGCTGCATTATTTAAGGACTTGCTGCATTATTTAATGACTTTGTTGGATTTTTTAAGGACTCTGCTGCATTATTTAAGGAATTTGCTGCTATATTAAAGGACTCTGCTTCAGTATTTAAGGACTCTGCTGCGGTATTTAAGGACTCTGCTGCATTATTTAAGGACTCTGCTGCATTATTTAAGGACTTTGCTGCATTATTTAAGGAATCTGCTGCATTATTTAAGGACTTTGTTGCATTATCTAAGGACTCTGCTGCATTATTGAAGGACTTTGCTGCAATATTTAAGGACTCTGCTTCAGTATTTAAGGACTCTGCTGCATTATTTAAGGACTTTGTTGCATTATTTAAGGACTCTGCTGCATTATTTAAGGACTTTGCTGCATTATTTATGGACTCTGCTGCATTATTTAAGGACTTTGCTGCAATATTTAAGGACTCTGCTTCAGTATTTAAGGACTCTGCTGCATTATTTAAGGACTTTGTTGCATTATTTAAGGACTCTGCTGCATTATTTAAGGACTTTGCTGCATTATTTAAGGACTCTGCTGCATTATTTAAGGACTCTGCTGAAGCATTTGAGGACTCTGCTGCATTATTTAATCACTTTGCTGCGGTATTTAAGGACTCTGTTGCATTATTTAAGGACTATGCTGCATTATTTAATGACTTTGCTGAAGCATTTGAGGACTCTGCTGCATTATTAGAGGACTCTGCTGCATTATTTAAGGACTTGCTGCATTATTTAATGACTTTGTTGGATTTCTTAAGGACTCTGCTGCATTATTTAAGGAATTTGCTGCTATATTAAAGGACTCTGCTTCAGTATTTAAGGACTCTGCTGCGGTATTTATGGACCCTGCTGCATTATTTTAGGACTCTGCTGCATTATTTAAGGACTTTGCTGCATTATTTAAGGAATCTGCTGCATTATTTAAGGACTTTGTTGCATTATCTAAGGACTCTGCTGCAATATTGAAGGACTTTGCTGCATTATTTAAGGACTCTGCTGCATTATTTAAGGACTTTGCTGCAATATTTAAGGACTCTGCTTCAGTATTTAAGGACTCTGCTGAAGCATTTGAGGACTCTGCTGCATTATTTAATGACTTTGCTGAAGCATTTGAGGACTCTGCTGCATTATTAGAGGACTCTACTGCATTATTTAATGACTTTGTTGGATTTTTTAAGGACTCTGCTGCATTATTTAAGGAATTTGCTGCTATATTAAAGGACTCTGCTTCAGTATTTAAGGACTCTGCTGCGGTATTTAAGGACTCTGCTGCATTATTTAAGGACTCTGCTGCATTATTTAAGGACTTTGCTGCATTATTTAAGGAATTTGTTGCATTATTTAAGGACTCTGCTGCATTATTTAAGGACTTTGCTGCAATATTTAAGGACTCTGCTTCAGTATTTAAGGACTCTGCTGCATTATTTAAGGACATTGTTGCATTATTTAAGGACTCTGCTGCATTATTTAAGGACTTTACTGCATTATTTAAGGACTCTGCTGCATTATTTAAGGACTTTGTTGCATTATTTAAGGACTCTGCTGCATTAGTTAAGGACTTTGCTGCATTATTTAAGGACTCTGCTGCATTATTTAACGACGTTGATGCATTATTTAAGAACTGTGCTGCATTATTTAAGGACTTTGCTGCATTATTTAAGGACTATGCTGCATTATTTAATGACTTTGCTGAAGCATTTGAGGACTCTGCTGCATTATTAGAGGACTCTGCTGCATTATTTAAGGACTTGCTGCATTATTTAATGACTTTGTTGGATTTTTTAAGGACTCTGCTGCATTATTTAAGGAATTTGCTGCTATATTAAAGGACTCTGCTTCAGTATTTAAGGACTCTGCTGCGGTATTTAAGGACTCTGCTGCATTATTTAAGGACTCTGCTGCATTATTTAAGGACTTTGCTGCATTATTTAAGGAATCTGCTGCATTATTTAAGGACTTTGTTGCATTATCTAAGGACTCTGCTGGATTATTGAAGGACTTTGCTGCAATATTTAAGGACTCTGCTTCAGTATTTAAGGACTCTGCTGCATTATTTAAGGACTTTGTTGCATTATTTAAGGACTCTGCTGCATTATTTAAGGACTTTGCTGCATTATTTATGGACTCTGCTGCATTATTTAAGGACTTTGCTGCAATATTTAAGGACTCTGCTTCAGTATTTAAGGACTCTGCTGCATTATTTAAGGACTTTGTTGCATTATTTAAGGACTCTGCTGCATTATTTAAGGACTTTGCTGCATTATTTAAGGACTCTGCTGCATTATTTAAGGACTCTGCTGAAGCATTTGAGGACTCTGCTGCATTTTTTAATCACTTTGCTGCGGTATTTAAGGACTCTGTTGCATTATTTAAGGACTTTGTTGCATTATTTAAGGACTCTGCTGCATTAGTTAAGGACTTTGCTGCATTATTTAAGGACTCTGCTGCATTATTTAACGACGTTGTTGCATTATTTAAGAACTGTGCTGCATTATTTAAGGACTTTGCTGCATTATTTAAGGACTATGCTGCATTATTTAATGACTTTGCTGAAGCATTTGAGGACTCTGCTGCATTATTAGAGGACTCTGCTGCATTATTTAATGACTTTGTTGGATTTTTTAAGGACTCTGCTGCATTATTTAAGGAATTTGCTGCTATATTAAAGGACTCTGCTTCAGTATTTAAGGACTCTGCTGCTGTATATAAGGACTCTGCTGCATTATTTAAGGACTCTGCTGCATTATTTAAGGACTTTGCTGCATTATTTAAGGACTCTGCTGCATTATTTAAGGACTTTGTTGCATTATTTAAGGACTCTAATGCATTATTTAAGGACTTTGCTGGAATATTTAAGGACTCTGCTGCATTAGTTAAGGACTTTGCTGCATTATTTAAGGACTCTGCTGCATTATTTAACGACTTTACTGCATTATTTAAGGACTCTGCTGCATTATTTAAGGACTTTGTTCCATTATTTAAGGACTCTGCTGCATTAGTTAAGGACTATGCTGCATTATTTAATGACATTGCTGAAGTATTTGAGGACTCTGCTGCATTATTAGAGGACTCTGCTGCATTATTTAAGGACTTGCTGCATTATTTAATGACTTTGTTGGATTTTTTAAGGACTCTGCTGCGTTATTTAAGGAATTTGCTGCTATATTAAAGGACTCTGCTTCAGTATTTAAGGACTCTGCTGCGGTATTTAAGGACTCTGCTGCATTATTTAAGGACTCTGCTGCATTATTTAAGGACTTTGCTGCATTATTTAAGGAATCTGCTGCATTATTTAAGGACTTTGTTGCATTATCTAAGGACTCTGCTGCATTATTGAAGGACTTTGCTGCAATATTTAAGGACTCTGCTTCAGTATTTAAGGACTCTGCTGCATTATTTAAGGACTTTGTTGCATTATTTAAGGACTCTGCTGCATTATTTAAGGACTTTGTTGCATTATTTAAGGACTCTGCTGCATTATTTAAGGACTTTGCTGCAATATTTAAGGACTCTGCTTCAGTATTTAAGGACTCTGCTGCATTATTTAAGGACTTTGTTGCATTATTTAAGGACTCTGCTGCATTAGTTAAGGACTTTGCTGCATTATTTAAGGACTCTGCTGCATTATTTACCGACGTTGTTGCATTATTTAAGAACTGTGCTGCTTTATTTAAGGACTTTGCATTATTTAAGGACTATGCTGCATTATTTAATGACTTTGCTGAAGCATTTGAGGACTCTGCTGCATTATTAGAGGACTCTGCTGCATTATTTAATGACTTTGTTGGATTTTTTAAGGACTCTGCTGCATTATTTAAGGAATTTGCTGCTATATTAAAGGACTCTGCTTCAGTATTTAAGGACTCTGCTGCGGTATTTAAGGACTCTGCTGCATTATTTAAGGACTCTGCTGCATTATTTAAGGACTTTGCTGCATTATTTAAGGACTCTGCTGCATTATTTAAGGACTCTGCTGAAGCATTTGAGGACTCTGCTGCATTATTTAAGGACTTTGCTGCATTATTTAAGGAATCTGCTGCATTATTTAAGGAATTTGTTGCATTATCTAAGGACTCTGCTGCAATATTGAAGGACCTTGCTGCATTATTTAAGGACTCTGCTGCATTATTTAAGGACTTTGCTGCAATATTTAAGGACTCTGCTTCAGTATTTAAGGACTCTGCTGAAGCATTTGAGGACTCTGCTGCATTATTTAATGACTTTGCTGAAGCATTTGAGGACTCTGCTGCATTATTAGAGGACTCTGCTGCATTATTTAATGACTTTGTTGGATTTTTTAAGGACTCTGCTGCATTATTTAAGGAATTTGCTGCTATATTAAAGGACTCTGCTTCAGTATTTAAGGACTCTGCTGCGGTATTTAAGGACTCTGCTGCATTATTTAAGGACTCTGCTGCATTATTTAAGGACTTTGCTGCATTATTTAAGGAATTTGTTGCATTATTTAAGGACTCTGCTGCATTATTTAAGGACTTTGCTGCAATTTTTAAGGACTCTGCTTCAGTATTTAAGGACTCTGCTGCATTATTTAAGGACGTTGTTGCATTATTTAAGGACTCTGCTGCATTATTTAAGGACTTTACTGAATTATTTAAGGACTCTGCTGCATTATTTAAGGACTTTGTTGCATTATTTAAGGACTCTGCTGCATTAGTTAAGGACTTTGCTGCATTATTTAAGGACTCTGCTGCATTATTTAACGACGTTGTTGCATTATTTAAGAACTGTGCTGCATTATTTAAGGACTTTGCTGCATTATTTAAGGACTATGCTGCATTATTTAATGACTTTGCTGAAGCATTTGAGGACTCTGCTGCATTATTAGAGGACTCTGCTGCATTATTTAAGGAATTGCTGCATTATTTAATGACTTTGTTGGATTTTTTAAGGACTCTGCTGCATTATTTAAGGAATTTGCTGCTATATTAAAGGACTCTGCTTCAGTATTTAAGGACTCTGCTGCGGTATTTAAGGACTCTGCTGCATTATTTAAGGACTCTGCTGCATTATTTAAGGACTTTGCTGCATTATTTAAGGAATCTGCTGCATTATTTAAGGACTTTGTTGCATTATCTAAGGACTCTGCTGCATTATTGAAGGACTTTGCTGCAATATTTAAGGACTCTGCTTCAGTATTTAAGGACTCTGCTGCATTATTTAAGGACTTTGTTGCATTATTTAAGGACTCTGCTGCATTATATAAGGACTTTGCTGCATTATTTATGGACTCTGCTGCATTATTTAAGGACTTTGCTGCAATATTTAAGGACTCTGCTTCAGTATTTAAGGACTCTGCTGCATTATTTAAGGACTTTGTTGCATTATTTAAGGACTCTGCTGCATTATTTAAGGACTTTGCTGCATTATTTAAGGACTCTGCTGCATTATTTAAGGACTCTGCTGAAGCATTTGAGGACTCTGCTGCATTATTTAATCACTTTGCTGCGGTATTTAAGGACTCTGTTGCATTATTTAAGGACTTTGTTGCATTATTTAAGGACTCTGCTGCATTAGTTAAGGACTTTGCTGCATTATTTAAGGACTCTGCTGCATTATTTAACGACGTTGTTGCATTATTTAAGAACTGTGCTGCATTATTTAAGGACTTTGCTGCATTATTTAAGGACTATGCTGCATTATTTAATGACTTTGCTGAAGCATTTGAGGACTCTGCTGCATTATTAGAGGACTCTGCTGCATTATTTAATGACTTTGTTGGATTTTTTAAGGACTCTGCTGCATTATTTAAGGAATTTGCTGCTATATTAAAGGACTCTGCTTCAGTATTTAAGGACTCTGCTGCGGTATATAAGGACTCTGCTGCATTATTTAAGGACTCTGCTGCATTATTTAAGGACTTTGCTGCATTATTTAAGGACTCTGCTGCATTATTTAAGGACTTTGTTGCATTATTTAAGGACTCTAATGCATTATTTAAGGACTTTGCTGGAATATTTAAGGACTCTGCTGCATTAGTTAAGGACTTTGCTGCATTATTTAAGGACTCTGCTGCATTATTTAACGACTTTACTGCATTATTTAAGGACTCTGCTGCATTATTTAAGGACTTTGTTGCATTATTTAAGGACTCTGCTGCATTAGTTAAGGACTATGCTGCATTATTTAATGACTTTGCTGAAGCATTTGAGGACTCTGCTGCATTATTAGAGGACTCTGCTGCATTATTTAAGGACTTGCTGCATTATTTAATGACTTTGTTGGTTTTTTTAAGGACTCTGCTGCGTTATTTAAGGAATTTGCTGCTATATTAAAGGACTCTGCTTCAGTATTTAAGGACTCTGCTGCGGTATTTAAGGACTCTGCTGCATTATTTAAGGACTCTGCTGCATTATTTAAGGACTTTGCTGCATTATTTAAGGAATCTGCTGCATTATTTAAGGACTTTGTTGCATTATCTAAGGACTCTGCTGCATTATTGAAGGACTTTGCTGCAATATTTAAGGACTCTGCTTCAGTATTTAAGGACTCTGCTGCATTATTTAAGGACTTTGTTGCATTATTTAAGGACTCTGCTGCATTATTTAAGGACTTTGTTGCATTATTTAAGGACTCTGCTGCATTATTTAAGGACTTTGCTGCAATATTTAAGGACTCTGCTTCAGTATTTAAGGACTCTGCTGCATTATTTAAGGACTTTGTTGCATTATTTAAGGACTCTGCTGCATTAGTTAAGGAGTTTGCTGCATTATTTAAGGACTCTGCTGCATTATTTAACGACGTTGTTGCATTATTTAAGAACTGTGCTGCATTATTTAAGGACTTTGCTGCATTATTTAAGGACTATGCTGCATTATTTAATGACTTTGCTGAAGCATTTGAGGACTCTGCTGCATTATTAGAGGACTCTGCTGCATTATTTAAGGACTTGCTGCATTATTTAATGACTTTGTTGGATTTTTTAAGGACTCTGCTGCATTATTTAAGGAATTTGCTGCTATATTAAAGGACTCTGCTTCAGTATTTAAGGACTCTGCTGCGGTATTTAAGGACTCTGCTGCATTATTTAAGGACTCTGCTGCATTATTTAAGGACTTTGCTGCATTATTTAAGGATTCTGCTGCATTATTTAAGGACTTTGTTGCATTATCTAAGGACTCTGCTGCATTATTGAAGGACTTTGCTGCAATATTTAAGGACTCTGCTTCAGTATTTAAGGACTCTGCTGCATTATTTAAGGACTTTGTTGCATTATTTAAGGACTCTGCTGCATTATTTAAGGACTCTGCTGCATTATTTAATGACTTTGTTGCATTATTTAAGGACTCTGCTGCATTATTTAAGGACTTTGCTGCAATATTTAAGGACTCTGCTTCAGTATTTAAGGACTCTGCTGCATTATTTAAGGACTTTGTTGCATTATTTAAGGACTCTGCTGCATTATTTAAGGACTTTGCTGCATTATTTAAGGACTCTGCTGCATTTTTTAAGGACTCTGCTGAAGCATTTGAGGACTCTGCTGCATTATTTAAGCACTTTGCTGCGGTATTTAAGGACTCTGTTGCATTATTTAAGGACATTGTTGCATTATTTAAGGACTCTGCTGCATTAGTTAAGGACTTTGCTGCATTATTTAAGGACTCTGCTGCATTATTTACCGACGTTGTTGCATTATTTAAGAACTGTGCTGCTTTATTTAAGGACTTTGCATTATTTAAGGACTATGCTGCATTATTTAATGACTTTGCTGAAGCATTTGAGGACTCTGCTGCATTATTAGAGGACTCTGCTGCATTATTTAATGACTTTGTTGGATTTTTTAAGGACTCTGCTGCATTATTTAAGGAATTTGCTGCTATATTAAAGGACTCTGCTTCAGTATTTAAGGACTCTGCTGCGGTATTTAAGGACTCTGCTGCATTATTTAAGGACTCTGCTGCATTATTTAAGGACTTTGCTGCATTATTTAAGGAATTTGTTGCATTATTTAAGGACTCTGCTGCATTATTTAAGGACTTTGCTGCAATTTTTAAGGACTCTGCTTCAGTATTTAAGGACTCTGCTGCATTATTTAAGGACGTTGTTGCATTATTTAAGGACTCTGCTGCATTATTTAAGGACTTTACTGAATTATTTAAGGACTCTGCTGCATTATTTAAGGACTTTGTTGCATTATTTAAGGACTCTGCTGCATTAGTTAAGGACTTTGCTGCATTATTTAAGGACTCTGCTGCATTATTTAACGACGTTGTTGCATTATTTAAGAACTGTGCTGCATTATTTAAGGACTTTGCTGCATTATTTAAGGACTATGCTGCATTATTTAATGACTTTGCTGAAGCATTTGAGGACTCTGCTGCATTATTAGAGGACTCTGCTGCATTATTTAAGGACTTGCTGCATTATTTAATGACTTTGTTGGATTTTTTAAGGACTCTGCTGCATTATTTAAGGAATTTGCTGCTATATTAAAGGACTCTGCTTCAGTATTTAAGGACTCTGCTGCGGTATTTAAGGACTCTGCTGCATTATTTAAGGACTCTGCTGCATTATTTAAGGACTTTGCTGCATTATTTAAGGATTCTGCTGCATTATTTAAGGACTTTGTTGCATTATCTAAGGACTCTGCTGCATTATTGAAGGACTTTGCTGCAATATTTAAGGACTCTGCTTCAGTATTTAAGGACTCTGCTGCATTATTTAAGGACTTTGTTGCATTATTTAAGGACTCTGCTGCATTATTGAAGGACTTTGCTGCAATATTTAAGGACTCTGCTTCAGTATTTAAGGACTCTGCTGCATTATTTAAGGACTTTGTTGCATTATTTAAGGACTCTGCTGCATTATTTAAGGACTTTGTTGCATTATTTAAGGACTCTGCTGCATTATTTAAGGACTTTGCTGCAATATTTAAGGACTCTGCTTCAGTATTTAAGGACTCTGCTGCATTATTTAAGGACTTTGTTGCATTATTTAAGGACTCTGCTGCATTAGTTAAGGACTTTGCTGCATTATTTAAGGACTCTGCTGCATTATTTACCGACGTTGTTGCATTATTTAAGAACTGTGCTGCTTTATTTAAGGACTTTGCATTATTTAAGGACTATGCTGCATTATTTAATGACTTTGCTGAAGCATTTGAGGACTCTGCTGCATTATTAGAGGACTCTGCTGCATTATTTAATGACTTTGTTGGATTTTTTAAGGACTCTGCTGCATTATTTAAGGAATTTGCTGCTATATTAAAGGACTCTGCTTCAGTATTTAAGGACTCTGCTGCGGTATTTAAGGACTCTGCTGCATTATTTAAGGACTCTGCTGCATTATTTAAGGACTTTGCTGCATTATTTAAGGACTCTGCTGCATTATTTAAGGACTCTGCTGAAGCATTTGAGGACTCTGCTGCATTATTTAAGGACTTTGCTGCATTATTTAAGGAATCTGCTGCATTATTTAAGGAATTTGTTGCATTATCTAAGGACTCTGCTGCAATATTGAAGGACCTTGCTGCATTATTTAAGGACTCTGCTGCATTATTTAAGGACTTTGCTGCAATATTTAAGGACTCTGCTTCAGTATTTAAGGACTCTGCTGAAGCATTTGAGGACTCTGCTGCATTATTTAATGACTTTGCTGAAGCATTTGAGGACTCTGCTGCATTATTAGAGGACTCTGCTGCATTATTTAATGACTTTGTTGGATTTTTTAAGGACTCTGCTGCATTATTTAAGGAATTTGCTGCTATATTAAAGGACTCTGCTTCAGTATTTAAGGACTCTGCTGCGGTATTTAAGGACTCTGCTGCATTATTTAAGGACTCTGCTGCATTATTTAAGGACTTTGCTGCATTATTTAAGGAATTTGTTGCATTATTTAAGGACTCTGCTGCATTATTTAAGGACTTTGCTGCAATTTTTAAGGACTCTGCTTCAGTATTTAAGGACTCTGCTGCATTATTTAAGGACGTTGTTGCATTATTTAAGGACTCTGCTGCATTATTTAAGGACTTTACTGAATTATTTAAGGACTCTGCTGCATTATTTAAGGACTTTGTTGCATTATTTAAGGACTCTGCTGCATTAGTTAAGGACTTTGCTGCATTATTTAAGGACTCTGCTGCATTATTTAACGACGTTGTTGCATTATTTAAGAACTGTGCTGCATTATTTAAGGACTTTGCTGCATTATTTAAGGACTATGCTGCATTATTTAATGACTTTGCTGAAGCATTTGAGGACTCTGCTGCATTATTAGAGGACTCTGCTGCATTATTTAAGGAATTGCTGCATTATTTAATGACTTTGTTGGATTTTTTAAGGACTCTGCTGCATTATTTAAGGAATTTGCTGCTATATTAAAGGACTCTGCTTCAGTATTTAAGGACTCTGCTGCGGTATTTAAGGACTCTGCTGCATTATTTAAGGACTCTGCTGCATTATTTAAGGACTTTGCTGCATTATTTAAGGAATCTGCTGCATTATTTAAGGACTTTGTTGCATTATCTAAGGACTCTGCTGCATTATTGAAGGACTTTGCTGCAATATTTAAGGACTCTGCTTCAGTATTTAAGGACTCTGCTGCATTATTTAAGGACTTTGTTGCATTATTTAAGGACTCTGCTGCATTATATAAGGACTTTGCTGCATTATTTATGGACTCTGCTGCATTATTTAAGGACTTTGCTGCAATATTTAAGGACTCTGCTTCAGTATTTAAGGACTCTGCTGCATTATTTAAGGACTTTGTTGCATTATTTAAGGACTCTGCTGCATTATTTAAGGACTTTGCTGCATTATTTAAGGACTCTGCTGCATTATTTAAGGACTCTGCTGAAGCATTTGAGGACTCTGCTGCATTATTTAATCACTTTGCTGCGGTATTTAAGGACTCTGTTGCATTATTTAAGGACTTTGTTGCATTATTTAAGGACTCTGCTGCATTAGTTAAGGACTTTGCTGCATTATTTAAGGACTCTGCTGCATTATTTAACGACGTTGTTGCATTATTTAAGAACTGTGCTGCATTATTTAAGGACTTTGCTGCATTATTTAAGGACTATGCTGCATTATTTAATGACTTTGCTGAAGCATTTGAGGACTCTGCTGCATTATTAGAGGACTCTGCTGCATTATTTAATGACTTTGTTGGATTTTTTAAGGACTCTGCTGCATTATTTAAGGAATTTGCTGCTATATTAAAGGACTCTGCTTCAGTATTTAAGGACTCTGCTGCGGTATATAAGGACTCTGCTGCATTATTTAAGGACTCTGCTGCATTATTTAAGGACTTTGCTGCATTATTTAAGGACTCTGCTGCATTATTTAAGGACTTTGTTGCATTATTTAAGGACTCTAATGCATTATTTAAGGACTTTGCTGGAATATTTAAGGACTCTGCTGCATTAGTTAAGGACTTTGCTGCATTATTTAAGGACTCTGCTGCATTATTTAACGACTTTACTGCATTATTTAAGGACTCTGCTGCATTATTTAAGGACTTTGTTGCATTATTTAAGGACTCTGCTGCATTAGTTAAGGACTATGCTGCATTATTTAATGACTTTGCTGAAGCATTTGAGGACTCTGCTGCATTATTAGAGGACTCTGCTGCATTATTTAAGGACTTGCTGCATTATTTAATGACTTTGTTGGTTTTTTTAAGGACTCTGCTGCGTTATTTAAGGAATTTGCTGCTATATTAAAGGACTCTGCTTCAGTATTTAAGGACTCTGCTGCGGTATTTAAGGACTCTGCTGCATTATTTAAGGACTCTGCTGCATTATTTAAGGACTTTGCTGCATTATTTAAGGAATCTGCTGCATTATTTAAGGACTTTGTTGCATTATCTAAGGACTCTGCTGCATTATTGAAGGACTTTGCTGCAATATTTAAGGACTCTGCTTCAGTATTTAAGGACTCTGCTGCATTATTTAAGGACTTTGTTGCATTATTTAAGGACTCTGCTGCATTATTTAAGGACTTTGTTGCATTATTTAAGGACTCTGCTGCATTATTTAAGGACTTTGCTGCAATATTTAAGGACTCTGCTTCAGTATTTAAGGACTCTGCTGCATTATTTAAGGACTTTGTTGCATTATTTAAGGACTCTGCTGCATTAGTTAAGGAGTTTGCTGCATTATTTAAGGACTCTGCTGCATTATTTAACGACGTTGTTGCATTATTTAAGAACTGTGCTGCATTATTTAAGGACTTTGCTGCATTATTTAAGGACTATGCTGCATTATTTAATGACTTTGCTGAAGCATTTGAGGACTCTGCTGCATTATTAGAGGACTCTGCTGCATTATTTAAGGACTTGCTGCATTATTTAATGACTTTGTTGGATTTTTTAAGGACTCTGCTGCATTATTTAAGGAATTTGCTGCTATATTAAAGGACTCTGCTTCAGTATTTAAGGACTCTGCTGCGGTATTTAAGGACTCTGCTGCATTATTTAAGGACTCTGCTGCATTATTTAAGGACTTTGCTGCATTATTTAAGGATTCTGCTGCATTATTTAAGGACTTTGTTGCATTATCTAAGGACTCTGCTGCATTATTGAAGGACTTTGCTGCAATATTTAAGGACTCTGCTTCAGTATTTAAGGACTCTGCTGCATTATTTAAGGACTTTGTTGCATTATTTAAGGACTCTGCTGCATTATTTAAGGACTCTGCTGCATTATTTAATGACTTTGTTGCATTATTTAAGGACTCTGCTGCATTATTTAAGGACTTTGCTGCAATATTTAAGGACTCTGCTTCAGTATTTAAGGACTCTGCTGCATTATTTAAGGACTTTGTTGCATTATTTAAGGACTCTGCTGCATTATTTAAGGACTTTGCTGCATTATTTAAGGACTCTGCTGCATTTTTTAAGGACTCTGCTGAAGCATTTGAGGACTCTGCTGCATTATTTAAGCACTTTGCTGCGGTATTTAAGGACTCTGTTGCATTATTTAAGGACATTGTTGCATTATTTAAGGACTCTGCTGCATTAGTTAAGGACTTTGCTGCATTATTTAAGGACTCTGCTGCATTATTTACCGACGTTGTTGCATTATTTAAGAACTGTGCTGCTTTATTTAAGGACTTTGCATTATTTAAGGACTATGCTGCATTATTTAATGACTTTGCTGAAGCATTTGAGGACTCTGCTGCATTATTAGAGGACTCTGCTGCATTATTTAATGACTTTGTTGGATTTTTTAAGGACTCTGCTGCATTATTTAAGGAATTTGCTGCTATATTAAAGGACTCTGCTTCAGTATTTAAGGACTCTGCTGCGGTATTTAAGGACTCTGCTGCATTATTTAAGGACTCTGCTGCATTATTTAAGGACTTTGCTGCATTATTTAAGGAATTTGTTGCATTATTTAAGGACTCTGCTGCATTATTTAAGGACTTTGCTGCAATTTTTAAGGACTCTGCTTCAGTATTTAAGGACTCTGCTGCATTATTTAAGGACGTTGTTGCATTATTTAAGGACTCTGCTGCATTATTTAAGGACTTTACTGAATTATTTAAGGACTCTGCTGCATTATTTAAGGACTTTGTTGCATTATTTAAGGACTCTGCTGCATTAGTTAAGGACTTTGCTGCATTATTTAAGGACTCTGCTGCATTATTTAACGACGTTGTTGCATTATTTAAGAACTGTGCTGCATTATTTAAGGACTTTGCTGCATTATTTAAGGACTATGCTGCATTATTTAATGACTTTGCTGAAGCATTTGAGGACTCTGCTGCATTATTAGAGGACTCTGCTGCATTATTTAAGGACTTGCTGCATTATTTAATGACTTTGTTGGATTTTTTAAGGACTCTGCTGCATTATTTAAGGAATTTGCTGCTATATTAAAGGACTCTGCTTCAGTATTTAAGGACTCTGCTGCGGTATTTAAGGACTCTGCTGCATTATTTAAGGACTCTGCTGCATTATTTAAGGACTTTGCTGCATTATTTAAGGATTCTGCTGCATTATTTAAGGACTTTGTTGCATTATCTAAGGACTCTGCTGCATTATTGAAGGACTTTGCTGCAATATTTAAGGACTCTGCTTCAGTATTTAAGGACTCTGCTGCATTATTTAAGGACTTTGTTGCATTATTTAAGGACTCTGCTGCATTATTGAAGGACTTTGCTGCAATATTTAAGGACTCTGCTTCAGTATTTAAGGACTCTGCTGCATTATTTAAGGACTTTGTTGCATTATTTAAGGACTCTGCTGCATTATTTAAGGACTTTGTTGCATTATTTAAGGACTCTGCTGCATTATTTAAGGACTTTGCTGCAATATTTAAGGACTCTGCTTCAGTATTTAAGGACTCTGCTGCATTATTTAAGGACTTTGTTGCATTATTTAAGGACTCTGCTGCATTAGTTAAGGACTTTGCTGCATTATTTAAGGACTCTGCTGCATTATTTACCGACGTTGTTGCATTATTTAAGAACTGTGCTGCTTTATTTAAGGACTTTGCATTATTTAAGGACTATGCTGCATTATTTAATGACTTTGCTGAAGCATTTGAGGACTCTGCTGCATTATTAGAGGACTCTGCTGCATTATTTAATGACTTTGTTGGATTTTTTAAGGACTCTGCTGCATTATTTAAGGAATTTGCTGCTATATTAAAGGACTCTGCTTCAGTATTTAAGGACTCTGCTGCGGTATTTAAGGACTCTGCTGCATTATTTAAGGACTCTGCTGCATTATTTAAGGACTTTGCTGCATTATTTAAGGACTCTGCTGCATTATTTAAGGACTCTGCTGAAGCATTTGAGGACTCTGCTGCATTATTTAAGGACTTTGCTGCATTATTTAAGGAATCTGCTGCATTATTTAAGGACTTTGTTGCATTATCTAAGGACTCTGCTGCAATATTGAAGGACCTTGCTGCATTATTTAAGGACTCTGCTGCATTATTTAAGGACTTTCCTGCAATATTTAAGGACTCTGCTTCAGTATTTAAGGACTCTGCTGAAGCATTTGAGGACTCTGCTGCATTATTTAATGACTTTGCTGAAGCATTTGAGGACTCTGCTGCATTATTAGAGGACTCTGCTGCATTATTTAATGACTTTGTTGGATTTTTTAAGGACTCTGCTGCATTATTTAAGGAATTTGCTGCTATATTAAAGGACTCTGCTTCAGTATTTAAGGACTCTGCTGCGGTATTTAAGGACTCTGCTGCATTATTTAAGGACTCTGCTGCATTATTTAAGGACTTTGCTGCATTATTTAAGGAATTTGTTGCATTATTTAAGGACTCTGCTGCATTATTTAAGGACTTTGCTGCAATTTTTAAGGACTCTGCTTCAGTATTTAAGGACTCTGCTGCATTATTTAAGGACGTTGTTGCATTATTTAAGGACTCTGCTGCATTATTTAAGGACTTTACTGAATTATTTAAGGACTCTGCTGCATTATTTAAGGACTTTGTTGCATTATTTAAGGACTCTGCTGCATTAGTTAAGGACTTTGCTGCATTATTTAAGGACTCTGCTGCATTATTTAACGACGTTGTTGCATTATTTAAGAACTGTGCTGCATTATTTAAGGACTTTGCTGCATTATTTAAGGACTATGCTGCATTATTTAATGACTTTGCTGAAGCATTTGAGGACTCTGCTGCATTATTAGAGGACTCTGCTGCATTATTTAAGGAATTGCTGCATTATTTAATGACTTTGTTGGATTTTTTAAGGACTCTGCTGCATTATTTAAGGAATTTGCTGCTATATTAAAGGACTCTGCTTCAGTATTTAAGGACTCTGCTGCGGTATTTAAGGACTCTGCTGCATTATTTAAGGACTCTGCTGCATTATTTAAGGACTTTGCTGCATTATTTAAGGAATCTGCTGCATTATTTAAGGACTTTGTTGCATTATCTAAGGACTCTGCTGCATTATTGAAGGACTTTGCTGCAATATTTAAGGACTCTGCTTCAGTATTTAAGGACTCTGCTGCATTATTTAAGGACTTTGTTGCATTATTTAAGGACTCTGCTGCATTATATAAGGACTTTGCTGCATTATTTATGGACTCTGCTGCATTATTTAAGGACTTTGCTGCAATATTTAAGGACTCTGCTTCAGTATTTAAGGACTCTGCTGCATTATTTAAGGACTTTGTTGCATTATTTAAGGACTCTGCTGCATTATTTAAGGACTTTGCTGCATTATTTAAGGACTCTGCTGCATTATTTAAGGACTCTGCTGAAGCATTTGAGGACTCTGCTGCATTATTTAATCACTTTGCTGCGGTATTTAAGGACTCTGTTGCATTATTTAAGGACTTTGTTGCATTATTTAAGGACTCTGCTGCATTAGTTAAGGACTTTGCTGCATTATTTAAGGACTCTGCTGCATTATTTAACGACGTTGTTGCATTATTTAAGAACTGTGCTGCATTATTTAAGGACTTTGCTGCATTATTTAAGGACTATGCTGCATTATTTAATGACTTTGCTGAAGCATTTGAGGACTCTGCTGCATTATTAGAGGACTCTGCTGCATTATTTAATGACTTTGTTGGATTTTTTAAGGACTCTGCTGCATTATTTAAGGAATTTGCTGCTATATTAAAGGACTCTGCTTCAGTATTTAAGGACTCTGCTGCGGTATATAAGGACTCTGCTGCATTATTTAAGGACTCTGCTGCATTATTTAAGGACTTTGCTGCATTATTTAAGGACTCTGCTGCATTATTTAAGGACTTTGTTGCATTATTTAAGGACTCTAATGCATTATTTAAGGACTTTGCTGGAATATTTAAGGACTCTGCTGCATTAGTTAAGGACTTTGCTGCATTATTTAAGGACTCTGCTGCATTATTTAACGACTTTACTGCATTATTTAAGGACTCTGCTGCATTATTTAAGGACTTTGTTGCATTATTTAAGGACTCTGCTGCATTAGTTAAGGACTATGCTGCATTATTTAATGACTTTGCTGAAGCATTTGAGGACTCTGCTGCATTATTAGAGGACTCTGCTGCATTATTTAAGGACTTGCTGCATTATTTAATGACTTTGTTGGTTTTTTTAAGGACTCTGCTGCGTTATTTAAGGAATTTGCTGCTATATTAAAGGACTCTGCTTCAGTATTTAAGGACTCTGCTGCGGTATTTAAGGACTCTGCTGCATTATTTAAGGACTCTGCTGCATTATTTAAGGACTTTGCTGCATTATTTAAGGAATCTGCTGCATTATTTAAGGACTTTGTTGCATTATCTAAGGACTCTGCTGCATTATTGAAGGACTTTGCTGCAATATTTAAGGACTCTGCTTCAGTATTTAAGGTCTCTGCTGCATTATTTAAGGACTTTGTTGCATTATTTAAGGACTCTGCTGCATTATTTAAGGACTTTGTTGCATTATTTAAGGACTCTGCTGCATTATTTAAGGACTTTGCTGCAATATTTAAGGACTCTGCTTCAGTATTTAAGGACTCTGCTGCATTATTTAAGGACTTTGTTGCATTATTTAAGGACTCTGCTGCATTAGTTAAGGAGTTTGCTGCATTATTTAAGGACTCTGCTGCATTATTTAACGACGTTGTTGCATTATTTAAGAACTGTGCTGCATTATTTAAGGACTTTGCTGCATTATTTAAGGACTATGCTGCATTATTTAATGACTTTGCTGAAGCATTTGAGGACTCTGCTGCATTATTAGAGGACTCTGCTGCATTATTTAAGGACTTTGCTGCATTATTTAAGGAATCTGCTGCATTATTTAAGGACTTTGTTGCATTATCTAAGGACTCTGCTGCATTATTGAAGGACTTTGCTGCAATATTTAAGGACTCTGCTTCAGTATTTAAGGACTCTGCTGCATTATTTAAGGACTTTGTTGCATTATTTAAGGACTCTGCTGCATTATATAAGGACTTTGCTGCATTATTTATGGACTCTGCTGCATTATTTAAGGACTTTCCTGCAATATTTAAGGACTCTGCTTCAGTATTTAAGGACTCTGCTGCATTATTTAAGGACTTTGTTGCATTATTTAAGGACTCTGCTGCATTATTTAAGGACTTTGCTGCATTATTTAAGGACTCTGCTGCATTATTTAAGGACTCTGCTGAAGCATTTGAGGACTCTGCTGCATTATTTAATCACTTTGCTGCGGTATTTAAGGACTCTGTTGCATTATTTAAGGACTTTGTTGCATTATTTAAGGACTCTGCTGCATTAGTTAAGGACTTTGCTGCATTATTTAAGGACTCTGCTGCATTATTTAACGACGTTGTTGCATTATTTAAGAACTGTGCTGCATTATTTAAGGACTTTGCTGCATTATTTAAGGACTATGCTGCATTATTTAATGACTTTGCTGAAGCATTTGAGGACTCTGCTGCATTATTAGAGGACTCTGCTGCATTATTTAATGACTTTGTTGGATTTTTTAAGGACTCTGCTGCATTATTTAAGGAATTTGCTGCTATATTAAAGGACTCTGCTTCAGTATTTAAGGACTCTGCTGCGGTATATAAGGACTCTGCTGCATTATTTAAGGACTCTGCTGCATTATTTAAGGACTTTGCTGCATTATTTAAGGACTCTGCTGCATTATTTAAGGACTTTGTTGCATTATTTAAGGACTCTAATGCATTATTTAAGGACTTTGCTGGAATATTTAAGGACTCTGCTGCATTAGTTAAGGACTTTGCTGCATTATTTAAGGACTCTGCTGCATTATTTAACGACTTTACTGCATTATTTAAGGACTCTGCTGCATTATTTAAGGACTTTGTTGCATTATTTAAGGACTCTGCTGCATTAGTTAAGGACTATGCTGCATTATTTAATGACTTTGCTGAAGCATTTGAGGACTCTGCTGCATTATTAGAGGACTCTGCTGCATTATTTAAGGACTTGCTGCATTATTTAATGACTTTGTTGGTTTTTTTAAGGACTCTGCTGCGTTATTTAAGGAATTTGCTGCTATATTAAAGGACTCTGCTTCAGTATTTAAGGACTCTGCTGCGGTATTTAAGGACTCTGCTGCATTATTTAAGGACTCTGCTGCATTATTTAAGGACTTTGCTGCATTATTTAAGGAATCTGCTGCATTATTTAAGGACTTTGTTGCATTATCTAAGGACTCTGCTGCATTATTGAAGGACTTTGCTGCAATATTTAAGGACTCTGCTTCAGTATTTAAGGACTCTGCTGCATTATTTAAGGACTTTGTTGCATTATTTAAGGACTCTGCTGCATTATTTAAGGACTTTGTTGCATTATTTAAGGACTCTGCTGCATTATTTAAGGACTTTGCTGCAATATTTAAGGACTCTGCTTCAGTATTTAAGGACTCTGCTGCATTATTTAAGGACTTTGTTGCATTATTTAAGGACTCTGCTGCATTAGTTAAGGAGTTTGCTGCATTATTTAAGGACTCTGCTGCATTATTTAACGACGTTGTTGCATTATTTAAGAACTGTGCTGCATTATTTAAGGACTTTGCTGCATTATTTAAGGACTATGCTGCATTATTTAATGACTTTGCTGAAGCATTTGAGGACTCTGCTGCATTATTAGAGGACTCTGCTGCATTATTTAAGGACTTGCTGCATTATTTAATGACTTTGTTGGATTTTTTAAGGACTCTGCTGCATTATTTAAGGAATTTGCTGCTATATTAAAGGACTCTGCTTCAGTATTTAAGGACTCTGCTGCGGTATTTAAGGACTCTGCTGCATTATTTAAGGACTCTGCTGCATTATTTAAGGACTTTGCTGCATTATTTAAGGATTCTGCTGCATTATTTAAGGACTTTGTTGCATTATCTAAGGACTCTGCTGCATTATTGAAGGACTTTGCTGCAATATTTAAGGACTCTGCTTCAGTATTTAAGGACTCTGCTGCATTATTTAAGGACTTTGTTGCATTATTTAAGGACTCTGCTGCATTATTTAAGGACTCTGCTGCATTATTTAATGACTTTGTTGCATTATTTAAGGACTCTGCTGCATTATTTAAGGACTTTGCTGCAATATTTAAGGACTCTGCTTCAGTATTTAAGGACTCTGCTGCATTATTTAAGGACTTTGTTGCATTATTTAAGGACTCTGCTGCATTATTTAAGGACTTTGCTGCATTATTTAAGGACTCTGCTGCATTTTTTAAGGACTCTGCTGAAGCATTTGAGGACTCTGCTGCATTATTTAAGCACTTTGCTGCGGTATTTAAGGACTCTGTTGCATTATTTAAGGACTTTGTTGCATTATTTAAGGACTCTGCTGCATTAGTTAAGGACTTTGCTGCATTATTTAAGGACTCTGCTGCATTATTTACCGACGTTGTTGCATTATTTAAGAACTGTGCTGCTTTATTTAAGGACTTTGCATTATTTAAGGACTATGCTGCATTATTTAATGACTTTGCTGAAGCATTTGAGGACTCTGCTGCATTATTAGAGGACTCTGCTGCATTATTTAATGACTTTGTTGGATTTTTTAAGGACTCTGCTGCATTATTTAAGGAATTTGCTGCTATATTAAAGGACTCTGCTTCAGTATTTAAGGACTCTGCTGCGGTATTTAAGGACTCTGCTGCATTATTTAAGGACTCTGCTGCATTATTTAAGGACTTTGCTGCATTATTTAAGGAATTTGTTGCATTATTTAAGGACTCTGCTGCATTATTTAAGGACTTTGCTGCAATTTTTAAGGACTCTGCTTCAGTATTTAAGGACTCTGCTGCATTATTTAAGGACGTTGTTGCATTATTTAAGGACTCTGCTGCATTATTTAAGGACTTTACTGAATTATTTAAGGACTCTGCTGCATTATTTAAGGACTTTGTTGCATTATTTAAGGACTCTGCTGCATTAGTTAAGGACTTTGCTGCATTATTTAAGGACTCTGCTGCATTATTTAACGACGTTGTTGCATTATTTAAGAACTGTGCTGCATTATTTAAGGACTTTGCTGCATTATTTAAGGACTATGCTGCATTATTTAATGACTTTGCTGAAGCATTTGAGGACTCTGCTGCATTATTAGAGGACTCTGCTGCATTATTTAAGGACTTGCTGCATTATTTAATGACTTTGTTGGATTTTTTAAGGACTCTGCTGCATTATTTAAGGAATTTGCTGCTATATTAAAGGACTCTGCTTCAGTATTTAAGGACTCTGCTGCGGTATTTAAGGACTCTGCTGCATTATTTAAGGACTCTGCTGCATTATTTAAGGACTTTGCTGCATTATTTAAGGAATCTGCTGCATTATTTAAGGACTTTGTTGCATTATCTAAGGACTCTGCTGCATTATTGAAGGACTTTGCTGCAATATTTAAGGACTCTGCTTCAGTATTTAAGGACTCTGCTGCATTATTTAAGGACTTTGTTGCATTATTTAAGGACTCTGCTGCATTATTTAAGGACTTTGTTGCATTATTTAAGGACTCTGCTGCATTATTTAAGGACTTTGCTGCAATATTTAAGGACTCTGCTTCAGTATTTAAGGACTCTGCTGCATTATTTAAGGACTTTGTTGCATTATTTAAGGACTCTGCTGCATTAGTTAAGGAGTTTGCTGCATTATTTAAGGACTCTGCTGCATTATTTAACGACGTTGTTGCATTATTTAAGAACTGTGCTGCATTATTTAAGGACTTTGCTGCATTATTTAAGGACTATGCTGCATTATTTAATGACTTTGCTGAAGCATTTGAGGACTCTGCTGCATTATTAGAGGACTCTGCTGCATTATTTAAGGACTTGCTGCATTATTTAATGACTTTGTTGGATTTTTTAAGGACTCTGCTGCATTATTTAAGGAATTTGCTGCTATATTAAAGGACTCTGCTTCAGTATTTAAGGACTCTGCTGCGGTATTTAAGGACTCTGCTGCATTATTTAAGGACTCTGCTGCATTATTTAAGGACTTTGCTGCATTATTTAAGGATTCTGCTGCATTATTTAAGGACTTTGTTGCATTATCTAAGGACTCTGCTGCATTATTGAAGGACTTTGCTGCAATATTTAAGGACTCTGCTTCAGTATTTAAGGACTCTGCTGCATTATTTAAGGACTTTGTTGCATTATTTAAGGACTCTGCTGCATTATTTAAGGACTCTGCTGCATTATTTAATGACTTTGTTGCATTATTTAAGGACTCTGCTGCATTATTTAAGGACTTTGCTGCAATATTTAAGGACTCTGCTTCAGTATTTAAGGACTCTGCTGCATTATTTAAGGACTTTGTTGCATTATTTAAGGACTCTGCTGCATTATTTAAGGACTTTGCTGCATTATTTAAGGACTCTGCTGCATTTTTTAAGGACTCTGCTGAAGCATTTGAGGACTCTGCTGCATTATTTAAGCACTTTGCTGCGGTATTTAAGGACTCTGTTGCATTATTTAAGGACATTGTTGCATTATTTAAGGACTCTGCTGCATTAGTTAAGGACTTTGCTGCATTATTTAAGGACTCTGCTGCATTATTTACCGACGTTGTTGCATTATTTAAGAACTGTGCTGCTTTATTTAAGGACTTTGCATTATTTAAGGACTATGCTGCATTATTTAATGACTTTGCTGAAGCATTTGAGGACTCTGCTGCATTATTAGAGGACTCTGCTGCATTATTTAATGACTTTGTTGGATTTTTTAAGGACTCTGCTGCATTATTTAAGGAATTTGCTGCTATATTAAAGGACTCTGCTTCAGTATTTAAGGACTCTGCTGCGGTATTTAAGGACTCTGCTGCATTATTTAAGGACTCTGCTGCATTATTTAAGGACTTTGCTGCATTATTTAAGGAATTTGTTGCATTATTTAAGGACTCTGCTGCATTATTTAAGGACTTTGCTGCAATTTTTAAGGACTCTGCTTCAGTATTTAAGGACTCTGCTGCATTATTTAAGGACGTTGTTGCATTATTTAAGGACTCTGCTGCATTATTTAAGGACTTTACTGAATTATTTAAGGACTCTGCTGCATTATTTAAGGACTTTGTTGCATTATTTAAGGACTCTGCTGCATTAGTTAAGGACTTTGCTGCATTATTTAAGGACTCTGCTGCATTATTTAACGACGTTGTTGCATTATTTAAGAACTGTGCTGCATTATTTAAGGACTTTGCTGCATTATTTAAGGACTATGCTGCATTATTTAATGACTTTGCTGAAGCATTTGAGGACTCTGCTGCATTATTAGAGGACTCTGCTGCATTATTTAAGGACTTGCTGCATTATTTAATGACTTTGTTGGATTTTTTAAGGACTCTGCTGCATTATTTAAGGAATTTGCTGCTATATTAAAGGACTCTGCTTCAGTATTTAAGGACTCTGCTGCGGTATTTAAGGACTCTGCTGCATTATTTAAGGACTCTGCTGCATTATTTAAGGACTTTGCTGCATTATTTAAGGATTCTGCTGCATTATTTAAGGACTTTGTTGCATTATCTAAGGACTCTGCTGCATTATTGAAGGACTTTGCTGCAATATTTAAGGACTCTGCTTCAGTATTTAAGGACTCTGCTGCATTATTTAAGGACTTTGTTGCATTATTTAAGGACTCTGCTGCATTATTGAAGGACTTTGCTGCAATATTTAAGGACTCTGCTTCAGTATTTAAGGACTCTGCTGCATTATTTAAGGACTTTGTTGCATTATTTAAGGACTCTGCTGCATTATTTAAGGACTTTGTTGCATTATTTAAGGACTCTGCTGCATTATTTAAGGACTTTGCTGCAATATTTAAGGACTCTGCTTCAGTATTTAAGGACTCTGCTGCATTATTTAAGGACTTTGTTGCATTATTTAAGGACTCTGCTGCATTAGTTAAGGACTTTGCTGCATTATTTAAGGACTCTGCTGCATTATTTACCGACGTTGTTGCATTATTTAAGAACTGTGCTGCTTTATTTAAGGACTTTGCATTATTTAAGGACTATGCTGCATTATTTAATGACTTTGCTGAAGCATTTGAGGACTCTGCTGCATTATTAGAGGACTCTGCTGCATTATTTAATGACTTTGTTGGATTTTTTAAGGACTCTGCTGCATTATTTAAGGAATTTGCTGCTATATTAAAGGACTCTGCTTCAGTATTTAAGGACTCTGCTGCGGTATTTAAGGACTCTGCTGCATTATTTAAGGACTCTGCTGCATTATTTAAGGACTTTGCTGCATTATTTAAGGACTCTGCTGCATTATTTAAGGACTCTGCTGAAGCATTTGAGGACTCTGCTGCATTATTTAAGGACTTTGCTGCATTATTTAAGGAATCTGCTGCATTATTTAAGGACTTTGTTGCATTATCTAAGGACTCTGCTGCAATATTGAAGGACCTTGCTGCATTATTTAAGGACTCTGCTGCATTATTTAAGGACTTTGCTGCAATATTTAAGGACTCTGCTTCAGTATTTAAGGACTCTGCTGAAGCATTTGAGGACTCTGCTGCATTATTTAATGACTTTGCTGAAGCATTTGAGGACTCTGCTGCATTATTAGAGGACTCTGCTGCATTATTTAATGACTTTGTTGGATTTTTTAAGGACTCTGCTGCATTATTTAAGGAATTTGCTGCTATATTAAAGGACTCTGCTTCAGTATTTAAGGACTCTGCTGCGGTATTTAAGGACTCTGCTGCATTATTTAAGGACTCTGCTGCATTATTTAAGGACTTTGCTGCATTATTTAAGGAATTTGTTGCATTATTTAAGGACTCTGCTGCATTATTTAAGGACTTTGCTGCAATTTTTAAGGACTCTGCTTCAGTATTTAAGGACTCTGCTGCATTATTTAAGGACGTTGTTGCATTATTTAAGGACTCCGCTGCATTATTTAAGGACTTTACTGAATTATTTAAGGACTCTGCTGCATTATTTAAGGACTTTGTTGCATTATTTAAGGACTCTGCTGCATTAGTTAAGGACTTTGCTGCATTATTTAAGGACTCTGCTGCATTATTTAACGACGTTGTTGCATTATTTAAGAACTGTGCTGCATTATTTAAGGACTTTGCTGCATTATTTAAGGACTATGCTGCATTATTTAATGACTTTGCTGAAGCATTTGAGGACTCTGCTGCATTATTAGAGGACTCTGCTGCATTATTTAAGGAATTGCTGCATTATTTAATGACTTTGTTGGATTTTTTAAGGACTCTGCTGCATTATTTAAGGAATTTGCTGCTATATTAAAGGACTCTGCTTCAGTATTTAAGGACTCTGCTGCGGTATTTAAGGACTCTGCTGCATTATTTAAGGACTCTGCTGCATTATTTAAGGACTTTGCTGCATTATTTAAGGAATCTGCTGCATTATTTAAGGACTTTGT
This sequence comes from Phyllobates terribilis, assembly GCF_046119375.1. Classification (NCBI taxonomy): domain Eukaryota; kingdom Metazoa; phylum Chordata; class Amphibia; order Anura; family Dendrobatidae; genus Phyllobates; species Phyllobates terribilis. Next base: position 354,089 of record NW_027362905.1, read on the forward strand.
TGCATTATCTAAGGACTCTGCTGCATTATTGAAGGACTTTGCTGCAATATTTAAGGACTCTGCTTCAGTATTTAAGGACTCTGCTGCATTATTTAAGGACTTTGTTGCATTATTTAAGGACTCTGCTGCATTATATAAGGACTTTGCTGCATTATTTATGGACTCTGCTGCATTATTTAAGGACTTTGCTGCAATATTTAAGGACTCTGCTTCAGTATTTAAGGACTCTGCTGCATTATTTAAGGACTTTGTTGCATTATTTAAGGACTCTGCTGCATTATTTAAGGACTTTGCTGCATTATTTAAGGACTCTGCTGCATTATTTAAGGACTCTGCTGAAGCATTTGAGGACTCTGCTGCATTATTTAATCACTTTGCTGCGGTATTTAAGGACTCTGTTGCATTATTTAAGGACTTTGTTGCATTATTTAAGGACTCTGCTGCATTAGTTAAGGACTTTGCTGCATTATTTAAGGACTCTGCTGCATTATTTAACGACGTTGTTGCATTATTTAAGAACTGTGCTGCATTATTTAAGGACTTTGCTGCATTATTTAAGGACTATGCTGCATTATTTAATGACTTTGCTGAAGCATTTGAGGACTCTGCTGCATTATTAGAGGACTCTGCTGCATTATTTAATGACTTTGTTGGATTTTTTAAGGACTCTGCTGCATTATTTAAGGAATTTGCTGCTATATTAAAGGACTCTGCTTCAGTATTTAAGGACTCTGCTGCGGTATATAAGGACTCTGCTGCATTATTTAAGGACTCTGCTGCATTATTTAAGGACTTTGCTGCATTAGTTAAGGACTCTGCTGCATTATTTAAGGACTTTGTTGCATTATTTAAGGACTCTAATGCATTATTTAAGGACTTTGCTGGAATATTTAAGACTCTGCTGCATTAGTTAAGGACTTTGCTGCATTATTTAAGGACTCTGCTGCATTATTTAACGACTTTACTGCATTATTTAAGGACTCTGCTGCATTATTTAAGGACTTTGTTGCATTATTTAAGGACTCTGCTGCATTAGTTAAGGACTATGCTGCATTATTTAATGACTTTGCTGAAGCATTTGAGGACTCTGCTGCATTATTAGAGGACTCTGCTGCATTATTTAAGGACTTGCTGCATTATTTAATGACTTTGTTGGTTTTTTTAAGGACTCTGCTGCGTTATTTAAGGAATTTGCTGCTATATTAAAGGACTCTGCTTCAGTATTTAAGGACTCTGCTGCGGTATTTAAGGACTCTGCTGCATTATTTAAGGACTCTGCTGCATTATTTAAGGACTTTGCTGCATTATTTAAGGAATCTGCTGCATTATTTAAGGACTTTGTTGCATTATCTAAGGACTCTGCTGCATTATTGAAGGACTTTGCTGCAATATTTAAGGACTCTGCTTCAGTATTTAAGGACTCTGCTGCATTATTTAAGGACTTTGTTGCATTATTTAAGGACTCTGCTGCATTATTTAAGGACTTTGTTGCATTATTTAAGGACTCTGCTGCATTATTTAAGGACTTTGCTGCAATATTTAAGGACTCTGCTTCAGTATTTAAGGACTCTGCTGCATTATTTAAGGACTTTGTTGCATTATTTAAGGACTCTGCTGCATTAGTTAAGGAGTTTGCTGCATTATTTAAGGACTCTGCTGCATTATTTAACGACGTTGTTGCATTATTTAAGAACTGTGCTGCATTATTTAAGGACTTTGCTGCATTATTTAAGGACTATGCTGCATTATTTAATGACTTTGCTGAAGCATTTGAGGACTCTGCTGCATTATTAGAGGACTCTGCTGCATTATTTAAGGACTTGCTGCATTATTTAATGACTTTGTTGGATTTTTTAAGGACTCTGCTGCATTATTTAAGGAATTTGCTGCTATATTAAAGGACTCTGCTTCAGTATTTAAGGACTCTGCTGCGGTATTTAAGGACTCTGCTGCATTATTTAAGGACTCTGCTGCATTATTTAAGGACTTTGCTGCATTATTTAAGGATTCTGCTGCATTATTTAAGGACTTTGTTGCATTATCTAAGGACTCTGCTGCATTATTGAAGGACTTTGCTGCAATATTTAAGGACTCTGCTTCAGTATTTAAGGACTCTGCTGCATTATTTAAGGACTTTGTTGCATTATTTAAGGACTCTGCTGCATTATTTAAGGACTCTGCTGCATTATTTAATGACTTTGTTGCATTATTTAAGGACTCTGCTGCATTATTTAAGGACTTTGCTGCAATATTTAAGGACTCTGCTTCAGTATTTAAGGACTCTGCTGCATTATTTAAGGACTTTGTTGCATTATTTAAGGACTCTGCTGCATTATTTAAGGACTTTGCTGCATTATTTAAGGACTCTGCTGCATTTTTTAAGGACTCTGCTGAAGCATTTGAGGACTCTGCTGCATTATTTAAGCACTTTGCTGCGGTATTTAAGGACTCTGTTGCATTATTTAAGGACTTTGTTGCATTATTTAAGGACTCTGCTGCATTAGTTAAGGACTTTGCTGCATTATTTAAGGACTCTGCTGCATTATTTACCGACGTTGTTGCATTATTTAAGAACTGTGCTGCTTTATTTAAGGACTTTGCATTATTTAAGGACTATGCTGCATTATTTAATGACTTTGCTGAAGCATTTGAGGACTCTGCTGCATTATTAGAGGACTCTGCTGCATTATTTAATGACTTTGTTGGATTTTTTAAGGACTCTGCTGCATTATTTAAGGAATTTGCTGCTATATTAAAGGACTCTGCTTCAGTATTTAAGGACTCTGCTGCGGTATTTAAGGACTCTGCTGCATTATTTAAGGACTCTGCTGCATTATTTAAGGACTTTGCTGCATTATTTAAGGAATTTGTTGCATTATTTAAGGACTCTGCTGCATTATTTAAGGACTTTGCTGCAATTTTTAAGGACTCTGCTTCAGTATTTAAGGACTCTGCTGCATTATTTAAGGACGTTGTTGCATTATTTAAGGACTCTGCTGCATTATTTAAGGACTTTACTGAATTATTTAAGGACTCTGCTGCATTATTTAAGGACTTTGTTGCATTATTTAAGGACTCTGCTGCATTAGTTAAGGACTTTGCTGCATTATTTAAGGACTCTGCTGCATTATTTAACGACGTTGTTGCATTATTTAAGAACTGTGCTGCATTATTTAAGGACTTTGCTGCATTATTTAAGGACTATGCTGCATTATTTAATGACTTTGCTGAAGCATTTGAGGACTCTGCTGCATTATTAGAGGACTCTGCTGCATTATTTAAGGACTTGCTGCATTATTTAATGACTTTGTTGGATTTTTTAAGGACTCTGCTGCATTATTTAAGGAATTTGCTGCTATATTAAAGGACTCTGCTTCAGTATTTAAGGACTCTGCTGCGGTATTTAAGGACTCTGCTGCATTATTTAAGGACTCTGCTGCATTATTTAAGGACTTTGCTGCATTATTTAAGGATTCTGCTGCATTATTTAAGGACTTTGTTGCATTATCTAAGGACTCTGCTGCATTATTGAAGGACTTTGCTGCAATATTTAAGGACTCTGCTTCAGTATTTAAGGACTCTGCTGCATTATTTAAGGACTTTGTTGCATTATTTAAGGACTCTGCTGCATTATTTAAGGACTCTGCTGCATTATTTAAGGACTTTGTTGCATTATTTAAGGGCTCTGCTGCATTATTTAAGGACTTTGCTGCAATATTTAAGGACTCTGCTTCAGTATTTAAGGACTCTGCTGCATTATTTAAGGACTTTGTTGCATTATTTAAGGACTCTGCTGCATTATTTAAGGACTTTGCTGCATTATTTAAGGACTCTGCTGCATTTTTTAAGGACTCTGCTGAAGCATTTGAGGACTCTGCTGCATTATTTAAGCACTTTGCTGCGGTATTTAAGGACTCTGTTGCATTATTTAAGGACTTTGTTGCATTATTTAAGGACTCTGCTGCATTAGTTAAGGACTTTGCTGCATTATTTAAGGACTCTGCTGCATTATTTACCGACGTTGTTGCATTATTTAAGAACTGTGCTGCTTTATTTAAGGACTTTGCATTATTTAAGGACTATGCTGCATTATTTAATGACTTTGCTGAAGCATTTGAGGACTCTGCTGCATTATTAGAGGACTCTGCTGCATTATTTAATGACTTTGTTGGATTTTTTAAGGACTCTGCTGCATTATTTAAGGAATTTGCTGCTATATTAAAGGACTCTGCTTCAGTATTTAAGGACTCTGCTGCGGTATTTAAGGACTCTGCTGCATTATTTAAGGACTCTGCTGCATTATTTAAGGACTTTGCTGCATTATTTAAGGAATTTGTTGCATTATTTAAGGACTCTGCTGCATTATTTAAGGACTTTGCTGCAATTTTTAAGGACTCTGCTTCAGTATTTAAGGACTCTGCTGCATTATTTAAGGACGTTGTTGCATTATTTAAGGACTCTGCTGCATTATTTAAGGACTTTACTGAATTATTTAAGGACTCTGCTGCATTATTTAAGGACTTTGTTGCATTATTTAAGGACTCTGCTGCATTAGTTAAGGACTTTGCTGCATTATTTAAGGACTCTGCTGCATTATTTAACGACGTTGTTGCATTATTTAAGAACTGTGCTGCATTATTTAAGGACTTTGCTGCATTATTTAAGGACTATGCTGCATTATTTAATGACTTTGCTGAAGCATTTGAGGACTCTGCTGCATTATTAGAGGACTCTGCTGCATTATTTAAGGACTTGCTGCATTATTTAATGACTTTGTTGGATTTTTTAAGGACTCTGCTGCATTATTTAAGGAATTTGCTGCTATATTAAAGGACTCTGCTTCAGTATTTAAGGACTCTGCTGCGGTATTTAAGGACTCTGCTGCATTATTTAAGGACTCTGCTGCATTATTTAAGGACTTTGCTGCATTATTTAAGGAATCTGCTGCATTATTTAAGGACTTTGTTGCATTATCTAAGGACTCTGCTGCATTATTGAAGGACTTTGCTGCAATATTTAAGGACTCTGCTTCAGTATTTAAGGACTCTGCTGCATTATTTAAGGACTTTGTTGCATTATTTAAGGACTCTGCTGCATTATTTAAGGACTTTGCTGCATTATTTATGGACTCTGCTGCATTATTTAAGGACTTTGCTGCAATATTTAAGGACTCTGCTTCAGTATTTAAGGACTCTGCTGTATTATTTAAGGACTTTGTTGCATTATTTAAGGACTCTGCTGCATTATTTAAGGACTTTGCTGCATTATTTAAGGACTCTGCTGCATTATTTAAGGACTCTGCTGAAGCATTTGAGGACTCTGCTGCATTATTTAATCACTTTGCTGCGGTATTTAAGGACTCTGTTGCATTATTTAAGGACTTTGTTGCATTATTTAAGGACTCTGCTGCATTAGTTAAGGACTTTGTTGCATTATTTAAGGACTCTGCTGCATTATTTAACGACGTTGTTGCATTAATTAAGAACTGTGCTGCATTATTTAAGGACTTTGCTGCATTATTTAAGGACTATGCTGCATTATTTAATGACTTTGCTGAAGCATTTGAGGACTCTGCTGCATTATTAGAGGACTCTGCTGCATTATTTAATAACTTTGTTGGATTTTTTAAGGACTCTGCTGCATTATTTAAGGAATTTGCTGCTATATTAAAGGACTCTGCTTCAGTATTTAAGGACTCTGCTGCGGTATATAAGGACTCTGCTGCATTATTTAAGCACTCTGCTGCATTATTTAAGGACTTTGCTGCATTATTTAAGGACTATGCTGCATTATTTAATGACTTTGCTGAAGCATTTGAGGACTCTGCTGCATTATTAGAGGACTCTGCTGCATTATTTAATGACTTTGTTGGATTTTTTAAGGACTCTGCTGCATTATTTAAGGAATTTGCTGCTATATTAAAGGACTCTGCTTCAGTATTTAAGGACTCTGCTGCGGTATTTAAGGACTCTGCTGCATTATTTAAGGACTCTGCTGCATTATTTAAGGACTTTGCTGCATTATTTAAGGAATTTGTTGCATTATTTAAGGACTCTGCTGCATTATTTAAGGACTTTGCTGCAATTTTTAAGGACTCTGCTTCAGTATTTAAGGACTCTGCTGCATTATTTAAGGACGTTGTTGCATTATTTAAGGACTCTGCTGCATTATTTAAGGACTTTACTGAATTATTTAAGGACTCTGCTGCATTATTTAAGGACTTTGTTGCATTATTTAAGGACTCTGCTGCATTAGTTAAGGACTTTGCTGCATTATTTAAGGACTCTGCTGCATTATTTAACGACGTTGTTGCATTATTTAAGAACTGTGCTGCATTATTTAAGGACTTTGCTGCATTATTTAAGGACTATGCTGCATTATTTAATGACTTTGCTGAAGCATTTGAGGACTCTGCTGCATTATTAGAGGACTCTGCTGCATTATTTAAGGACTTGCTGCATTATTTAATGACTTTGTTGGATTTTTTAAGGACTCTGCTGCATTATTTAAGGAATTTGCTGCTATATTAAAGGACTCTGCTTCAGTATTTAAGGACTCTGCTGCGGTATTTAAGGACTCTGCTGCATTATTTAAGGACTCTGCTGCATTATTTAAGGACTTTGCTGCATTATTTAAGGATTCTGCTGCATTATTTAAGGACTTTGTTGCATTATCTAAGGACTCTGCTGCATTATTGAAGGACTTTGCTGCAATATTTAAGGACTCTGCTTCAGTATTTAAGGACTCTGCTGCATTATTTAAGGACTTTGTTGCATTATTTAAGGACTCTGCTGCATTATTTAAGGACTCTGCTGCATTATTTAAGGACTTTGTTGCATTATTTAAGGGCTCTGCTGCATTATTTAAGGACTTTGCTGCAATATTTAAGGACTCTGCTTCAGTATTTAAGGACTCTGCTGCATTATTTAAGGACTTTGTTGCATTATTTAAGGACTCTGCTGCATTATTTAAGGACTTTGCTGCATTATTTAAGGACTCTGCTGCATTTTTTAAGGACTCTGCTGAAGCATTTGAGGACTCTGCTGCATTATTTAAGCACTTTGCTGCGGTATTTAAGGACTCTGTTGCATTATTTAAGGACTTTGTTGCATTATTTAAGGACTCTGCTGCATTAGTTAAGGACTTTGCTGCATTATTTAAGGACTCTGCTGCATTATTTACCGACGTTGTTGCATTATTTAAGAACTGTGCTGCTTTATTTAAGGACTTTGCATTATTTAAGGACTATGCTGCATTATTTAATGACTTTGCTGAAGCATTTGAGGACTCTGCTGCATTATTAGAGGACTCTGCTGCATTATTTAATGACTTTGTTGGATTTTTTAAGGACTCTGCTGCATTATTTAAGGAATTTGCTGCTATATTAAAGGACTCTGCTTCAGTATTTAAGGACTCTGCTGCGGTATTTAAGGACTCTGCTGCATTATTTAAGGACTCTGCTGCATTATTTAAGGACTTTGCTGCATTATTTAAGGAATTTGTTGCATTATTTAAGGACTCTGCTGCATTATTTAAGGACTTTGCTGCAATTTTTAAGGACTCTGCTTCAGTATTTAAGGACTCTGCTGCATTATTTAAGGACGTTGTTGCATTATTTAAGGACTCTGCTGCATTATTTAAGGACTTTACTGAATTATTTAAGGACTCTGCTGCATTATTTAAGGACTTTGTTGCATTATTTAAGGACTCTGCTGCATTAGTTAAGGACTTTGCTGCATTATTTAAGGACTCTGCTGCATTATTTAACGACGTTGTTGCATTATTTAAGAACTGTGCTGCATTATTTAAGGACTTTGCTGCATTATTTAAGGACTATGCTGCATTATTTAATGACTTTGCTGAAGCATTTGAGGACTCTGCTGCATTATTAGAGGACTCTGCTGCATTATTTAAGGACTTGCTGCATTATTTAATGACTTTGTTGGATTTTTTAAGGACTCTGCTGCATTATTTAAGGAATTTGCTGCTATATTAAAGGACTCTGCTTCAGTATTTAAGGACTCTGCTGCGGTATTTAAGGACTCTGCTGCATTATTTAAGGACTCTGCTGCATTATTTAAGGACTTTGCTGCATTATTTAAGGAATCTGCTGCATTATTTAAGGACTTTGTTGCATTATCTAAGGACTCTGCTGCATTATTGAAGGACTTTGCTGCAATATTTAAGGACTCTGCTTCAGTATTTAAGGACTCTGCTGCATTATTTAAGGACTTTGTTGCATTATTTAAGGACTCTGCTGCATTATTTAAGGACTTTGCTGCATTATTTATGGACTCTGCTGCATTATTTAAGGACTTTGCTGCAATATTTAAGGACTCTGCTTCAGTATTTAAGGACTCTGCTGTATTATTTAAGGACTTTGTTGCATTATTTAAGGACTCTGCTGCATTATTTAAGGACTTTGCTGCATTATTTAAGGACTCTGCTGCATTATTTAAGGACTCTGCTGAAGCATTTGAGGACTCTGCTGCATTATTTAATCACTTTGCTGCGGTATTTAAGGACTCTGTTGCATTATTTAAGGACTTTGTTGCATTATTTAAGGACTCTGCTGCATTAGTTAAGGACTTTGTTGCATTATTTAAGGACTCTGCTGCATTATTTAACGACGTTGTTGCATTAATTAAGAACTGTGCTGCATTATTTAAGGACTTTGCTGCATTATTTAAGGACTATGCTGCATTATTTAATGACTTTGCTGAAGCATTTGAGGACTCTGCTGCATTATTAGAGGACTCTGCTGCATTATTTAATAACTTTGTTGGATTTTTTAAGGACTCTGCTGCATTATTTAAGGAATTTGCTGCTATATTAAAGGACTCTGCTTCAGTATTTAAGGACTCTGCTGCGGTATATAAGGACTCTGCTGCATTATTTAAGGACTCTGCTGCATTATTTAAGGACTTTGCTGCATTATTTAAGGACTCTGCTGCATTATTTAAGGACTTTGTTGCATTATTTAAGGACTCTAATGCATTATTTAAGGACTTTGCTGGAATATTTAAGGACTCTGCTGCATTAGTTAAGGACTTTGCTGCATTATTTAAGGACTCTGCTGCATTATTTAACGACTTTACTGCATTATTTAAGGACTCTGCTGCATTATTTAAGGACTTTGTTGCATTATTTAAGGACTCTGCTGCATTAGTTAAGGACTATGCTGCATTATTTAATGACTTTGCTGAAGCATTTGAGGACTCTGCTGCATTATTAGAGGACTCTGCTGCATTATTTAAGGACTTGCTGCATTATTTAATGACTTTGTTGGATTTTTTAAGGACTCTGCTGCGTTATTTAAGGAATTTGCTGCTATATTAAAGGACTCTGCTTCAGTATTTAAGGACTCTGCTGCATTATTTAAGGACTCTGCTGCATTATTTAAGGACTTTGCTGCATTATTTAAGGAATCTGCTGCATTATTTAAGGACTTTGTTGCATTATCTAAGGACTCTGCTGCATTACTAAAGGACTTTGCTGCAATATTTAAGGACTCTGCTTCAGTATTTAAGGACTCTGTTGCATTATTTAAGGACTTTGTTGCATTATTTAAGGACTCTTCTGCATTAGTTAAGGAGTTTGCTGCATTATTTAAGGACTCTGCTGCATTATTTAACGACGTTGTTGCATTATTTAAGAACTGTGCTGCGTTATTTAAGGACTTTGCTGCATTATTTAAGGACTATGCTGCATTATTTAATGACTTTGCTGAAGCATTTGAGGACTCTGCTGCATTATTAGAGGACTCTGCTGCATTATTTAAGGACTTGCTGCATTATTTAATGACTTTGTTGGATTTCTTAAGGACTCTGCTGCATTATTTAAGGAATTTGCTGCTATATTAAAGGACTCTGCTTCAGTATTTAAGGACTCTGCTGCGGTATTTATGGACCCTGCTGCATTATTTTAGGACTCTGCTGCATTATTTAAGGACTTTGCTGCATTATTTAAGGAATCTGCTGCATTATTTAAGGACTTTGTTGCATTATCTAAGGACTCTGCTGCAATATTGAAGGACTTTGCTGCATTATTTAAGGACTCTGCTGCATTATTTAAGGACTTTGCTGCAATATTTAAGGACTCTGCTTCAGTATTTAAGGACTCTGCTGAAGCATTTGAGGACTCTGCTGCATTATTTAATGACTTTGCTGAAGCATTTGAGGACTCTGCTGCATTATTAGAGGACTCTGCTGCATTATTTAATGACTTTGTTGGATTTTTTAAGGACTCTGCTGCATTATTTAAGGAATTTGCTGCTATATTAAAGGACTCTGCTTCAGTATTTAAGGACTCTGCTGCGGTATTTAAGGACTCTGCTGCATTATTTAAGGACTCTGCTGCATTATTTAAGGACTTTGCTGCATTATTTAAGGAATTTGTTGCATTATTTAAGGACTCTGCTGCATTATTTAAGGACTTTGCTGCAATATTTAAGGACTCTGCTTCAGTATTTAAGGACTCTGCTGCATTATTTAAGGACATTGTTGCATTATTTAAGGACTCTGCTGCATTATTTAAGGACTTTACTGCATTATTTAAGGACTCTGCTGCATTATTTAAGGACTTTGTTGCATTATTTAAGGACTCTGCTGCATTAGTTAAGGACTTTGCTGCATTATTTAAGGACTCTGCTGCATTATTTAACGACGTTGTTGCATTATTTAAGAACTGTGCTGCATTATTTAAGGACTTTGCTGCATTATTTAAGGACTATGCTGCATTATTTAATGACTTTGCTGAAGCATTTGAGGACTCTGCTGCATTATTAGAGGACTCTGCTGCATTATTTAAGGACTTGCTGCATTATTTAATGACTTTGTTGGATTTTTAAGGACTCTGCTGCATTATTTAAGGAATTTGCTGCTATATTAAAGGACTCTGCTTCAGTATTTAAGGACTCTGCTGCGGTATTTAAGGACTCTGCTGCATTATTTAAGGACTCTGCTGCATTATTTAAGGACTTTGCTGCATTATTTAAGGAATCTGCTGCATTATTTAAGGACTTTGTTGCATTATCTAAGGACTCTGCTGCATTATTGAAGGACTTTACTGCAATATTTAAGGACTCTGCTTCAGTATTTAAGGACTCTGCTGCATTATTTAAGGACTTTGTTGCATTATTTAAGGACTCTGCTGCATTATTTAAGGACTTTGCTGCATTATTTATGGACTCTGCTGCATTATTTAAGGACTTTGCTGCAATATTTAAGGACTCTGCTTCAGTATTTAAGGACTCTGCTGCATTATTTAAGGACTTTGTTGCATTATTTAAGGACTCTGCTGCATTATTTAAGGACTTTGCTGCATTATTTAAGGACTCTGCTGCATTATTGAAGGACTTTGCTGCAATATTTAAGGACTCTGCTTCAGTATTTAAGGACTCTGCTGCATTATTTAAGGACTTTGTTGCATTATTTAAGGACTCTGCTGCATTATATAAGGACTTTGCTGCATTATTTATGGACTCTGCTGCATTATTTAAGGACTTTGCTGCAATATTTAAGGACTCTGCTTCAGTATTTAAGGACTCTGCTGCATTATTTAAGGACTTTGTTGCATTATTTAAGGACTCTGCTGCATTATTTAAGGACTTTGCTGCATTATTTAAGGACTCTGCTGCATTATTTAAGGACTCTGCTGAAGCATTTGAGGACTCTGCTGCATTATTTAATCACTTTGCTGCGGTATTTAAGGACTCTGTTGCATTATTTAAGGACTTTGTTGCATTATTTAAGGACTCTGCTGCATTAGTTAAGGACTTTGCTGCATTATTTAAGGACTCTGCTGCATTATTTAACGACGTTGTTGCATTATTTAAGAACTGTGCTGCATTATTTAAGGACTTTGCTGCATTATTTAAGGACTATGCTGCATTATTTAATGACTTTGCTGAAGCATTTGAGGACTCTGCTGCATTATTAGAGGACTCTGCTGCATTATTTAATGACTTTGTTGGATTTTTTAAGGACTCTGCTGCATTATTTAAGGAATTTGCTGCTATATTAAAGGACTCTGCTTCAGTATTTAAGGACTCTGCTGCGGTATATAAGGACTCTGCTGCATTATTTAAGGACTCTGCTGCATTATTTAAGGACTTTGCTGCATTATTTAAGGACTCTGCTGCATTATTTAAGGACTTTGTTGCATTATTTAAGGACTCTAATGCATTATTTAAGGACTTTGCTGGAATATTTAAGGACTCTGCTGCATTAGTTAAGGACTTTGCTGCATTATTTAAGGACTCTGCTGCATTATTTAACGACTTTACTGCATTATTTAAGGACTCTGCTGCATTATTTAAGGACTTTGTTGCATTATTTAAGGACTCTGCTGCATTAGTTAAGGACTATGCTGCATTATTTAATGACTTTGCTGAAGCATTTGAGGACTCTGCTGCATTATTAGAGGACTCTGCTGCATTATTTAAGGACTTGCTGCATTATTTAATGACTTTGTTGGTTTTTTTAAGGACTCTGCTGCGTTATTTAAGGAATTTGCTGCTATATTAAAGGACTCTGCTTCAGTATTTAAGGACTCTGCTGCGGTATTTAAGGACTCTGCTGCATTATTTAAGGACTCTGCTGCATTATTTAAGGACTTTGCTGCATTATTTAAGGAATCTGCTGCATTATTTAAGGACTTTGTTGCATTATCTAAGGACTCTGCTGCATTATTGAAGGACTTTGCTGCAATATTTAAGGACTCTGCTTCAGTATTTAAGGACTCTGCTGCATTATTTAAGGACTTTGTTGCATTATTTAAGGACTCTGCTGCATTATTTAAGGACTTTGTTGCATTATTTAAGGACTCTGCTGCATTATTTAAGGACTTTGCTGCAATATTTAAGGACTCTGCTTCAGTATTTAAGGACTCTGCTGCATTATTTAAGGACTTTGTTGCATTATTTAAGAACTGTGCTGCATTATTTAAGGACTTTGCTGCATTATTTAAGGACTATGCTGCATTATTTAATGACTTTGCTGAAGCATTTGAGGACTCTGCTGCATTATTAGAGGACTCTGCTGCATTATTTAAGGACTTGCTGCATTATTTAATGACTTTGTTGGATTTTTTAAGGACTCTGCTGCATTATTTAAGGAATTTGCTGCTATATTAAAGGACTCTGCTTCAGTATTTAAGGACTCTGCTGCGGTATTTAAGGACTCTGCTGCATTATTTAAGGACTCTGCTGCATTATTTAAGGACTTTGCTGCATTATTTAAGGATTCTGCTGCATTATTTAAGGACTTTGTTGCATTATCTAAGGACTCTGCTGCATTATTGAAGGACTTTGCTGCAATATTTAAGGACTCTGCTTCAGTATTTAAGGACTCTGCTGCATTATTTAAGGACTTTGTTGCATTATTTAAGGACTCTGCTGCATTATTTAAGGACTTTGCTGCATTATTTATGGACTCTGCTGCATTATTTAAGGACTTTTCTGCAATATTTAAGGACTCTGCTTCAGTATTTAAGGACTCTGCTGCATTATTTAAGGACTTTGTTGCATTATTTAAGGACTCTGCTGCATTATTTAAGGACTTTGTTGCATTATTTAAGGACTCTGCTGCATTATTTAAGGACTTTGCTGCAATATTTAAGGACTCTGCTTCAGTATTTAAGGACTCTGCTGCATTATTTAAGGACTTTGTTGCATTATTTAAGGACTCTGCTGCATTATTTAAGGACTTTGCTGCATTATTTAAGGACTCTGCTGCATTTTTTAAGGACTCTGCTGAAGCATTTGAGGACTCTGCTGCATTATTTAAGCACTTTGCTGCGGTATTTAAGGACTCTGTTGCATTATTTAAGGACTTTGTTGCATTATTTAAGGACTCTGCTGCATTAGTTAAGGACTTTGCTGCATTATTTAAGGACTCTGCTGCATTATTTACCGACGTTGTTGCATTATTTAAGAACTGTGCTGCTTTATTTAAGGACTTTGCATTATTTAAGGACTATGCTGCATTATTTAATGACTTTGCTGAAGCATTTGAGGACTCTGCTGCATTATTAGAGGACTCTGCTGCATTATTTAATGACTTTGTTGGATTTTTTAAGGACTCTGCTGCATTATTTAAGGAATTTGCTGCTATATTAAAGGACTCTGCTTCAGTATTTAAGGACTCTGCTGCGGTATTTAAGGACTCTGCTGCATTATTTAAGGACTCTGCTGCATTATTTAAGGACTTTGCTGCATTATTTAAGGAATTTGTTGCATTATTTAAGGACTCTGCTGCATTATTTAAGGACTTTGCTGCAATTTTTAAGGACTCTGCTTCAGTATTTAAGGACTCTGCTGCATTATTTAAGGACGTTGTTGCATTATTTAAGGACTCTGCTGCATTATTTAAGGACTTTACTGAATTATTTAAGGACTCTGCTGCATTATTTAAGGACTTTGTTGCATTATTTAAGGACTCTGCTGCATTAGTTAAGGACTTTGCTGCATTATTTAAGGACTCTGCTGCATTATTTAACGACGTTGTTGCATTATTTAAGAACTGTGCTGCATTATTTAAGGACTTTGCTGCATTATTTAAGGACTATGCTACATTATTTAATGACTTTGCTGAAGCATTTGAGGACTCTGCTGCATTATTAGAGGACTCTGCTGCATTATTTAAGGACTTGCTGCATTATTTAATGACTTTGTTGGATTTTTTAAGGACTCTGCTGCATTATTTAAGGAATTTGCTGCTATATTAAAGGACTCTGCTTCAGTATTTAAGGACTCTGCTGCGGTATTTAAGGACTCTGCTGCATTATTTAAGGACTCTGCTGCATTATTTAAGGACTTTGCTGCATTATTTAAGGAATCTGCTGCATTATTTAAGGACTTTGTTGCATTATCTAAGGACTCTGCTGCATTATTGAAGGACTTTGCTGCAATATTTAAGGACTCTGCTTCAGTATTTAAGGACTCTGCTGCATTATTTAAGGACTTTGTTGCATTATTTAAGGACTCTGCTGCATTATTTAAGGACTTTGCTGCATTATTTATGGACTCTGCTGCATTATTTAAGGACTTTGCTGCAATATTTAAGGACTCTGCTTCAGTATTTAAGGACTCTGCTGCATTATTTAAGGACTTTGTTGCATTATTTAAGGACTCTGCTGCATTATTTAAGGACTTTGCTGCATTATTTAAGGACTCTGCTGCATTATTTAAGGACTCTGCTGAAGCATTTGAGGACTCTGCTGCATTATTTAATCACTTTGCTGCGGTATTTAAGGACTCTGTTGCATTATTTAAGGACTTTGTTGCATTATTTAAGGACTCTGCTGCATTAGTTAAGGACTTTGTTGCATTATTTAAGGACTCTGCTGCATTATTTAACGACGTTGTTGCATTAATTAAGAACTGTGCTGCATTATTTAAGGACTTTGCTGCATTATTTAAGGACTATGCTGCATTATTTAATGACTTTGCTGAAGCATTTGAGGACTCTGCTGCATTATTAGAGGACTCTGCTGCATTATTTAATAACTTTGTTGGATTTTTTAAGGACTCTGCTGCATTATTTAAGGAATTTGCTGCTATATTAAAGGACTCTGCTTCAGTATTTAAGGACTCTGCTGCGGTATATAAGGACTCTGCTGCATTATTTAAGCACTCTGCTGCATTATTTAAGGACTTTGCTGCATTATTTAAGGACTATGCTGCATTATTTAATGACTTTGCTGAAGCATTTGAGGACTCTGCTGCATTATTTAAGGACTTTGTTGCATTATCTAAGGACTCTGCTGCAATATTGAAGGACTTTGCTGCATTATTTAAGGACTCTGCTGCATTATTTAAGGACTTTGCTGCAATATTTAAGGACTCTGCTTCAGTATTTAAGGACTCTGCTGAAGCATTTGAGGACTCTGCTGCATTATTTAATGACTTTGCTGAAGCATTTGAGGACTCTGCTGCATTATTAGAGGACTCTGCTGCATTATTTAATGACTTTGTTGGATTTTTTAAGGACTCTGCTGCATTATTTAAGGAATTTGCTGCTATATTAAAGGACTCTGCTTCAGTATTTAAGGACTCTGCTGCGGTATTTAAGGACTCTGCTGCATTATTTAAGGACTCTGCTGCATTATTTAAGGACTTTGCTGCATTATTTAAGGAATTTGTTGCATTATTTAAGGACTCTGCTGCATTATTTAAGGACTTTGCTGCAATATTTAAGGACTCTGCTTCAGTATTTAAGGACTCTGCTGCATTATTTAAGGACATTGTTGCATTATTTAAGGACTCTGCTGCATTATTTAAGGACTTTACTGCATTATTTAAGGACTCTGCTGCATTATTTAAGGACTTTGTTGCATTATTTAAGGACTCTGCTGCATTAGTTAAGGACTTTGCTGCATTATTTAAGGACTCTGCTGCATTATTTAACGACGTTGTTGCATTATTTAAGAACTGTGCTGCATTATTTAAGGACTTTGCTGCATTATTTAAGGACTATGCTGCATTATTTAATGACTTTGCTGAAGCATTTGAGGACTCTGCTGCATTATTAGAGGACTCTGCTGCATTATTTAAGGACTTGCTGCATTATTTAATGACTTTGTTGGATTTTTTAAGGACTCTGCTGCATTATTTAAGGAATTTGCTGCTATATTAAAGGACTCTGCTTCAGTATTTAAGGACTCTGCTGCGGTATTTAAGGACTCTGCTGCATTATTTAAGGACTCTGCTGCATTATTTAAGGACTTTGCTGCATTATTTAAGGAATCTGCTGCATTATTTAAGGACTTTGTTGCATTATCTAAGGACTCTGCTGCATTATTGAAGGACTTTACTGCAATATTTAAGGACTCTGCTTCAGTATTTAAGGACTCTGCTGCATTATTTAAGGACTTTGTTGCATTATTTAAGGACTCTGCTGCATTATTTAAGGACTTTGCTGCATTATTTATGGACTCTGCTGCATTATTTAAGGACTTTGCTGCAATATTTAAGGACTCTGCTTCAGTATTTAAGGACTCTGCTGCATTATTTAAGGACTTTGTTGCATTATTTAAGGACTCTGCTGCATTATTTAAGGACTTTGCTGCATTATTTAAGGACTCTGCTGCATTATTGAAGGACTTTGCTGCAATATTTAAGGACTCTGCTTCAGTATTTAAGGACTCTGCTGCATTATTTAAGGACTTTGTTGCATTATTTAAGGACTCTGCTGCATTATATAAGGACTTTGCTGCATTATTTATGGACTCTGCTGCATTATTTAAGGACTTTGCTGCAATATTTAAGGACTCTGCTTCAGTATTTAAGGACTCTGCTGCATTATTTAAGGACTTTGTTGCATTATTTAAGGACTCTGCTGCATTATTTAAGGACTTTGCTGCATTATTTAAGGACTCTGCTGCATTATTTAAGGACTCTGCTGAAGCATTTGAGGACTCTGCTGCATTATTTAATCACTTTGCTGTGGTATTTAAGGACTCTGTTGCATTATTTAAGGACTTTGTTGCATTATTTAAGGACTCTGCTGCATTAGTTAAGGACTTTGCTGCATTATTTAAGGACTCTGCTGCATTATTTAACGACGTTGTTGCATTATTTAAGAACTGTGCTGCATTATTTAAGGACTTTGCTGCATTATTTAAGGACTATGCTGCATTATTTAATGACTTTGCTGAAGCATTTGAGGACTCTGCTGCATTATTAGAGGACTCTGCTGCATTATTTAATGACTTTGTTGGATTTTTTAAGGACTCTGCTGCATTATTTAAGGAATTTGCTGCTATATTAAAGGACTCTGCTTCAGTATTTAAGGACTCTGCTGCGGTATATAAGGACTCTGCTGCATTATTTAAGGACTCTGCTGCATTATTTAAGGACTTTGCTGCATTATTTAAGGACTCTGCTGCATTATTTAAGGACTTTGTTGCATTATTTAAGGACTCTAATGCATTATTTAAGGACTTTGCTGGAATATTTAAGGACTCTGCTGCATTAGTTAAGGACTTTGCTGCATTATTTAAGGACTCTGCTGCATTATTTAACGACTTTACTGCATTATTTAAGGACTCTGCTGCATTATTTAAGGACTTTGTTGCATTATTTAAGGACTCTGCTGCATTAGTTAAGGACTATGCTGCATTATTTAATGACTTTGCTGAAGCATTTGAGGACTCTGCTGCATTATTAGAGGACTCTGCTGCATTATTTAAGGACTTGCTGCATTATTTAATGACTTTGTTGGTTTTTTTAAGGACTCTGCTGCGTTATTTAAGGAATTTGCTGCTATATTAAAGGACTCTGCTTCAGTATTTAAGGACTCTGCTGCGGTATTTAAGGACTCTGCTGCATTATTTAAGGACTCTGCTGCATTATTTAAGGACTTTGCTGCATTATTTAAGGAATCTGCTGCATTATTTAAGGACTTTGTTGCATTATCTAAGGACTCTGCTGCATTATTGAAGGACTTTGCTGCAATATTTAAGGACTCTGCTTCAGTATTTAAGGACTCTGCTGCATTATTTAAGGACTTTGTTGCATTATTTAAGGACTCTGCTGCATTATTTAAGGACTTTGTTGCATTATTTAAGGACTCTGCTGCATTATTTAAGGACTTTGCTGCAATATTTAAGGACTCTGCTTCAGTATTTAAGGACTCTGCTGCATTATTTAAGGACTTTGTTGCATTATTTAAGGACTCTGCTGCATTAGTTAAGGAGTTTGCTGCATTATTTAAGGACTCTGCTGCATTATTTAACGACGTTGTTGCATTATTTAAGAACTGTGCTGCATTATTTAAGGACTTTGCTGCATTATTTAAGGACTATGCTGCATTATTTAATGACTTTGCTGAAGCATTTGAGGACTCTGCTGCATTATTAGAGGACTCTGCTGCATTATTTAAGGACTTGCTGCATTATTTAATGACTTTGTTGGATTTTTTAAGGACTCTGCTGCATTATTTAAGGAATTTGCTGCTATATTAAAGGACTCTGCTTCAGTATTTAAGGACTCTGCTGCGGTATTTAAGGACTCTGCTGCATTATTTAAGGACTCTGCTGCATTATTTAAGGACTTTGCTGCATTATTTAAGGATTCTGCTGCATTATTTAAGGACTTTGTTGCATTATCTAAGGACTCTGCTGCATTATTGAAGGACTTTGCTGCAATATTTAAGGACTCTGCTTCAGTATTTAAGGACTCTGCTGCATTATTTAAGGACTTTGTTGCATTATTTAAGGACTCTGCTGCATTATTTAAGGACTTTGCTGCATTATTTATGGACTCTGCTGCATTATTTAAGGACTTTTCTGCAATATTTAAGGACTCTGCTTCAGTATTTAAGGACTCTGCTGCATTATTTAAGGACTTTGTTGCATTATTTAAGGACTCTGCTGCATTATTTAAGGACTTTGTTGCATTATTTAAGGACTCTGCTGCATTATTTAAGGACTTTGCTGCAATATTTAAGGACTCTGCTTCAGTATTTAAGGACTCTGCTGCATTATTTAAGGACTTTGTTGCATTATTTAAGGACTCTGCTGCATTATTTAAGGACTTTGCTGCATTATTTAAGGACTCTGCTGCATTTTTTAAGGACTCTGCTGAAGCATTTGAGGACTCTGCTGCATTATTTAAGCACTTTGCTGCGGTATTTAAGGACTCTGTTGCATTATTTAAGGACTTTGTTGCATTATTTAAGGACTCTGCTGCATTAGTTAAGGACTTTGCTGCATTATTTAAGGACTCTGCTGCATTATTTACCGACGTTGTTGCATTATTTAAGAACTGTGCTGCTTTATTTAAGGACTTTGCATTATTTAAGGACTATGCTGCATTATTTAATGACTTTGCTGAAGCATTTGAGGACTCTGCTGCATTATTAGAGGACTCTGCTGCATTATTTAATGACTTTGTTGGATTTTTTAAGGACTCTGCTGCATTATTTAAGGAATTTGCTGCTATATTAAAGGACTCTGCTTCAGTATTTAAGGACTCTGCTGCGGTATTTAAGGACTCTGCTGCATTATTTAAGGACTCTGCTGCATTATTTAAGGACTTTGCTGCATTATTTAAGGAATTTGTTGCATTATTTAAGGACTCTGCTGCATTATTTAAGGACTTTGCTGCAATTTTTAAGGACTCTGCTTCAGTATTTAAGGACTCTGCTGCATTATTTAAGGACGTTGTTGCATTATTTAAGGACTCTGCTGCATTATTTAAGGACTTTACTGAATTATTTAAGGACTCTGCTGCATTATTTAAGGACTTTGTTGCATTATTTAAGGACTCTGCTGCATTAGTTAAGGACTTTGCTGCATTATTTAAGGACTCTGCTGCATTATTTAACGACGTTGTTGCATTATTTAAGAACTGTGCTGCATTATTTAAGGACTTTGCTGCATTATTTAAGGACTATGCTACATTATTTAATGACTTTGCTGAAGCATTTGAGGACTCTGCTGCATTATTAGAGGACTCTGCTGCATTATTTAAGGACTTGCTGCATTATTTAATGACTTTGTTGGATTTTTTAAGGACTCTGCTGCATTATTTAAGGAATTTGCTGCTATATTAAAGGACTCTGCTTCAGTATTTAAGGACTCTGCTGCGGTATTTAAGGACTCTGCTGCATTATTTAAGGACTCTGCTGCATTATTTAAGGACTTTGCTGCATTATTTAAGGAATCTGCTGCATTATTTAAGGACTTTGTTGCATTATCTAAGGACTCTGCTGCATTATTGAAGGACTTTGCTGCAATATTTAAGGACTCTGCTTCAGTATTTAAGGACTCTGCTGCATTATTTAAGGACTTTGTTGCATTATTTAAGGACTCTGCTGCATTATTTAAGGACTTTGCTGCATTATTTATGGACTCTGCTGCATTATTTAAGGACTTTGCTGCAATATTTAAGGACTCTGCTTCAGTATTTAAGGACTCTGCTGCATTATTTAAGGACTTTGTTGCATTATTTAAGGACTCTGCTGCATTATTTAAGGACTTTGCTGCATTATTTAAGGACTCTGCTGCATTATTTAAGGACTCTGCTGAAGCATTTGAGGACTCTGCTGCATTATTTAATCACTTTGCTGCGGTATTTAAGGACTCTGTTGCATTATTTAAGGACTTTGTTGCATTATTTAAGGACTCTGCTGCATTAGTTAAGGACTTTGTTGCATTATTTAAGGACTCTGCTGCATTATTTAACGACGTTGTTGCATTAATTAAGAACTGTGCTGCATTATTTAAGGACTTTGCTGCATTATTTAAGGACTATGCTGCATTATTTAATGACTTTGCTGAAGCATTTGAGGACTCTGCTGCATTATTAGAGGACTCTGCTGCATTATTTAATAACTTTGTTGGATTTTTTAAGGACTCTGCTGCATTATTTAAGGAATTTGCTGCTATATTAAAGGACTCTGCTTCAGTATTTAAGGACTCTGCTGCGGTATATAAGGACTCTGCTGCATTATTTAAGCACTCTGCTGCATTATTTAAGGACTTTGCTGCATTATTTAAGGACTATGCTGCATTATTTAATGACTTTGCTGAAGCATTTGAGGACTCTGCTGCATTATTTAAGGACTTTGTTGCATTATCTAAGGACTCTGCTGCAATATTGAAGGACTTTGCTGCATTATTTAAGGACTCTGCTGCATTATTTAAGGACTTTGCTGCAATATTTAAGGACTCTGCTTCAGTATTTAAGGACTCTGCTGAAGCATTTGAGGACTCTGCTGCATTATTTAATGACTTTGCTGAAGCATTTGAGGACTCTGCTGCATTATTAGAGGACTCTGCTGCATTATTTAATGACTTTGTTTGATTTTTTAAGGACTCTGCTGCATTATTTAAGGAATTTGCTGCTATATTAAAGGACTCTGCTTCAGTATTTAAGGACTCTGCTGCGGTATTTAAGGACTCTGCTGCATTATTTAAGGACTCTGCTGCATTATTTAAGGACTTTGCTGCATTATTTAAGGAATTTGTTGCATTATTTAAGGACTCTGCTGCATTATTTAAGGACTTTGCTGCAATATTTAAGGACTCTGCTTCAG
The DNA here is from genome assembly GCF_046119375.1 of Phyllobates terribilis. Lineage (NCBI taxonomy): Eukaryota > Metazoa > Chordata > Amphibia > Anura > Dendrobatidae > Phyllobates > Phyllobates terribilis. The sequence continues at coordinate 376,132 of NW_027362905.1, forward strand.
TATTTAAGGACTCTGCTGCATTATTTAAGGACATTGTTGCATTATTTAAGGACTCTGCTGCATTATTTAAGGACTTTACTGCATTATTTAAGGACTCTGCTGCATTATTTAAGGACTTTGTTGCATTATTTAAGGACTCTGCTGCATTAGTTAAGGACTTTGCTGCATTATTTAAGGACTCTGCTGCATTATTTAACGACGTTGTTGCATTATTTAAGAACTGTGCTGCATTATTTAAGGACTTTGCTGCATTATTTAAGGACTATGCTGCATTATTTAATGACTTTGCTGAAGCATTTGAGGACTCTGCTGCATTATTAGAGGACTCTGCTGCATTATTTAAGGACTTGCTGCATTATTTAATGACTTTGTTGGATTTTTTAAGGACTCTGCTGCATTATTTAAGGAATTTGCTGCTATATTAAAGGACTCTGCTTCAGTATTTAAGGACTCTGCTGCGGTATTTAAGGACTCTGCTGCATTATTTAAGGACTCTGCTGCATTATTTAAGGACTTTGCTGCATTATTTAAGGAATCTGCTGCATTATTTAAGGACTTTGTTGCATTATCTAAGGACTCTGCTGCATTATTGAAGGACTTTACTGCAATATTTAAGGACTCTGCTTCAGTATTTAAGGACTCTGCTGCATTATTTAAGGACTTTGTTGCATTATTTAAGGACTCTGCTGCATTATTTAAGGACTTTGCTGCATTATTTATGGACTCTGCTGCATTATTTAAGGACTTTGCTGCAATATTTAAGGACTCTGCTTCAGTATTTAAGGACTCTGCTGCATTATTTAAGGACTTTGTTGCATTATTTAAGGACTCTGCTGCATTATTTAAGGACTTTGCTGCATTATTTAAGGACTCTGCTGCATTATTGAAGGACTTTGCTGCAATATTTAAGGACTCTGCTTCAGTATTTAAGGACTCTGCTGCATTATTTAAGGACTTTGTTGCATTATTTAAGGACTCTGCTGCATTATATAAGGACTTTGCTGCATTATTTATGGACTCTGCTGCATTATTTAAGGACTTTGCTGCAATATTTAAGGACTCTGCTTCAGTATTTAAGGACTCTGCTGCATTATTTAAGGACTTTGTTGCATTATTTAAGGACTCTGCTGCATTATTTAAGGACTTTGCTGCATTATTTAAGGACTCTGCTGCATTATTTAAGGACTCTGCTGAAGCATTTGAGGACTCTGCTGCATTATTTAATCACTTTGCTGCGGTATTTAAGGACTCTGTTGCATTATTTAAGGACTTTGTTGCATTATTTAAGGACTCTGCTGCATTAGTTAAGGACTTTGCTGCATTATTTAAGGACTCTGCTGCATTATTTAACGACGTTGTTGCATTATTTAAGAACTGTGCTGCATTATTTAAGGACTTTGCTGCATTATTTAAGGACTATGCTGCATTATTTAATGACTTTGCTGAAGCATTTGAGGACTCTGCTGCATTATTAGAGGACTCTGCTGCATTATTTAATGACTTTGTTGGATTTTTTAAGGACTCTGCTGCATTATTTAAGGAATTTGCTGCTATATTAAAGGACTCTGCTTCAGTATTTAAGGACTCTGCTGCGGTATATAAGGACTCTGCTGCATTATTTAAGGACTCTGCTGCATTATTTAAGGACTTTGCTGCATTATTTAAGGACTCTGCTGCATTATTTAAGGACTTTGTTGCATTATTTAAGGACTCTAATGCATTATTTAAGGACTTTGCTGGAATATTTAAGGACTCTGCTGCATTAGTTAAGGACTTTGCTGCATTATTTAAGGACTCTGCTGCATTATTTAACGACTTTACTGCATTATTTAAGGACTCTGCTGCATTATTTAAGGACTTTGTTGCATTATTTAAGGACTCTGCTGCATTAGTTAAGGACTATGCTGCATTATTTAATGACTTTGCTGAAGCATTTGAGGACTCTGCTGCATTATTAGAGGACTCTGCTGCATTATTTAAGGACTTGCTGCATTATTTAATGACTTTGTTGGTTTTTTTAAGGACTCTGCTGCGTTATTTAAGGAATTTGCTGCTATATTAAAGGACTCTGCTTCAGTATTTAAGGACTCTGCTGCGGTATTTAAGGACTCTGCTGCATTATTTAAGGACTCTGCTGCATTATTTAAGGACTTTGCTGCATTATTTAAGGAATCTGCTGCATTATTTAAGGACTTTGTTGCATTATCTAAGGACTCTGCTGCATTATTGAAGGACTTTGCTGCAATATTTAAGGACTCTGCTTCAGTATTTAAGGACTCTGCTGCATTATTTAAGGACTTTGTTGCATTATTTAAGGACTCTGCTGCATTATTTAAGGACTTTGTTGCATTATTTAAGGACTCTGCTGCATTATTTAAGGACTTTGCTGCAATATTTAAGGACTCTGCTTCAGTATTTAAGGACTCTGCTGCATTATTTAAGGACTTTGTTGCATTATTTAAGGACTCTGCTGCATTAGTTAAGGAGTTTGCTGCATTATTTAAGGACTCTGCTGCATTATTTAACGACGTTGTTGCATTATTTAAGAACTGTGCTGCATTATTTAAGGACTTTGCTGCATTATTTAAGGACTATGCTGCATTATTTAATGACTTTGCTGAAGCATTTGAGGACTCTGCTGCATTATTAGAGGACTCTGCTGCATTATTTAAGGACTTGCTGCATTATTTAATGACTTTGTTGGATTTTTTAAGGACTCTGCTGCATTATTTAAGGAATTTGCTGCTATATTAAAGGACTCTGCTTCAGTATTTAAGGACTCTGCTGCGGTATTTAAGGACTCTGCTGCATTATTTAAGGACTCTGCTGCATTATTTAAGGACTTTGCTGCATTATTTAAGGATTCTGCTGCATTATTTAAGGACTTTGTTGCATTATCTAAGGACTCTGCTGCATTATTGAAGGACTTTGCTGCAATATTTAAGGACTCTGCTTCAGTATTTAAGGACTCTGCTGCATTATTTAAGGACTTTGTTGCATTATTTAAGGACTCTGCTGCATTATTTAAGGACTTTGCTGCATTATTTATGGACTCTGCTGCATTATTTAAGGACTTTTCTGCAATATTTAAGGACTCTGCTTCAGTATTTAAGGACTCTGCTGCATTATTTAAGGACTTTGTTGCATTATTTAAGGACTCTGCTGCATTATTTAAGGACTTTGTTGCATTATTTAAGGACTCTGCTGCATTATTTAAGGACTTTGCTGCAATATTTAAGGACTCTGCTTCAGTATTTAAGGACTCTGCTGCATTATTTAAGGACTTTGTTGCATTATTTAAGGACTCTGCTGCATTATTTAAGGACTTTGCTGCATTATTTAAGGACTCTGCTGCATTTTTTAAGGACTCTGCTGAAGCATTTGAGGACTCTGCTGCATTATTTAAGCACTTTGCTGCGGTATTTAAGGACTCTGTTGCATTATTTAAGGACTTTGTTGCATTATTTAAGGACTCTGCTGCATTAGTTAAGGACTTTGCTGCATTATTTAAGGACTCTGCTGCATTATTTACCGACGTTGTTGCATTATTTAAGAACTGTGCTGCTTTATTTAAGGACTTTGCATTATTTAAGGACTATGCTGCATTATTTAATGACTTTGCTGAAGCATTTGAGGACTCTGCTGCATTATTAGAGGACTCTGCTGCATTATTTAATGACTTTGTTGGATTTTTTAAGGACTCTGCTGCATTATTTAAGGAATTTGCTGCTATATTAAAGGACTCTGCTTCAGTATTTAAGGACTCTGCTGCGGTATTTAAGGACTCTGCTGCATTATTTAAGGACTCTGCTGCATTATTTAAGGACTTTGCTGCATTATTTAAGGAATTTGTTGCATTATTTAAGGACTCTGCTGCATTATTTAAGGACTTTGCTGCAATTTTTAAGGACTCTGCTTCAGTATTTAAGGACTCTGCTGCATTATTTAAGGACGTTGTTGCATTATTTAAGGACTCTGCTGCATTATTTAAGGACTTTACTGAATTATTTAAGGACTCTGCTGCATTATTTAAGGACTTTGTTGCATTATTTAAGGACTCTGCTGCATTAGTTAAGGACTTTGCTGCATTATTTAAGGACTCTGCTGCATTATTTAACGACGTTGTTGCATTATTTAAGAACTGTGCTGCATTATTTAAGGACTTTGCTGCATTATTTAAGGACTATGCTACATTATTTAATGACTTTGCTGAAGCATTTGAGGACTCTGCTGCATTATTAGAGGACTCTGCTGCATTATTTAAGGACTTGCTGCATTATTTAATGACTTTGTTGGATTTTTTAAGGACTCTGCTGCATTATTTAAGGAATTTGCTGCTATATTAAAGGACTCTGCTTCAGTATTTAAGGACTCTGCTGCGGTATTTAAGGACTCTGCTGCATTATTTAAGGACTCTGCTGCATTATTTAAGGACTTTGCTGCATTATTTAAGGAATCTGCTGCATTATTTAAGGACTTTGTTGCATTATCTAAGGACTCTGCTGCATTATTGAAGGACTTTGCTGCAATATTTAAGGACTCTGCTTCAGTATTTAAGGACTCTGCTGCATTATTTAAGGACTTTGTTGCATTATTTAAGGACTCTGCTGCATTATTTAAGGACTTTGCTGCATTATTTATGGACTCTGCTGCATTATTTAAGGACTTTGCTGCAATATTTAAGGACTCTGCTTCAGTATTTAAGGACTCTGCTGCATTATTTAAGGACTTTGTTGCATTATTTAAGGACTCTGCTGCATTATTTAAGGACTTTGCTGCATTATTTAAAGACTCTGCTGCATTATTTAAGGACTCTGCTGAAGCATTTGAGGACTCTGCTGCATTATTTAATCACTTTGCTGCGGTATTTAAGGACTCTGTTGCATTATTTAAGGACTTTGTTGCATTATTTAAGGACTCTGCTGCATTAGTTAAGGACTTTGTTGCATTATTTAAGGACTCTGCTGCATTATTTAACGACGTTGTTGCATTAATTAAGAACTGTGCTGCATTATTTAAGGACTTTGCTGCATTATTTAAGGACTATGCTGCATTATTTAATGACTTTGCTGAAGCATTTGAGGACTCTGCTGCATTATTAGAGGACTCTGCTGCATTATTTAATAACTTTGTTGGATTTTTTAAGGACTCTGCTGCATTATTTAAGGAATTTGCTGCTATATTAAAGGACTCTGCTTCAGTATTTAAGGACTCTGCTGCGGTATATAAGGACTCTGCTGCATTATTTAAGCACTCTGCTGCATTATTTAAGGACTTTGCTGCATTATTTAAGGACTATGCTGCATTATTTAATGACTTTGCTGAAGCATTTGAGGACTCTGCTGCATTATTAGAGGACTCTGCTGCATTATTTAATAACTTTGTTGGATTTTTTAAGGACTCTGCTGCATTATTTAAGGAATTTGCTGCTATATTAAAGGACTCTGCTTCAGTATTTAAGGACTCTGCTGCGGTATATAAGGACTCTGCTGCATTATTTAAGGACTCTGCTGCATTATTTAAGGACTTTGCTGCATTATTTAAGGACTCTGCTGCATTATTTAAGGACTTTGTTGCATTATTTAAGGACTCTAATGCATTATTTAAGGACTTTGCTGGAATATTTAAGGACTCTGCTGCATTAGTTAAGGACTTTGCTGCATTATTTAAGGACTCTGCTGCATTATTTAACGACTTTACTGCATTATTTAAGGACTCTGCTGCATTATTTAAGGACTTTGTTGCATTATTTAAGGACTCTGCTGCATTAGTTAAGGACTATGCTGCATTATTTAATGACTTTGCTGAAGCATTTGAGGACTCTGCTGCATTATTAGAGGACTCTGCTGCATTATTTAAGGACTTGCTGCATTATTTAATGACTTTGTTGGATTTTTTAAGGACTCTGCTGCGTTATTTAAGGAATTTGCTGCTATATTAAAGGACTCTGCTTCAGTATTTAAGGACTCTGCTGCGGTATTTAAGGACTCTGCTGCATTATTTAAGGACTCTGCTGCATTATTTAAGGACTCTGCTGCATTATTTAAGGACTTTGCTGCATTATTTAAGGAATCTGCTGCATTATTTAAGGACTTTGTTGCATTATCTAAGGACTCTGCTGCATTACTAAAGGACTTTGCTGCAATATTTAAGGACTCTGCTTCAGTATTTAAGGACTCTGTTGCATTATTTAAGGACTTTGTTGCATTATTTAAGGACTCTTCTGCATTAGTTAAGGAGTTTGCTGCATTATTTAAGGACTCTGCTGCATTATTTAACGACGTTGTTGCATTATTTAAGAACTGTGCTGCATTATTTAAGGACTTTGCTGCATTATTTAAGGACTATGCTGCATTATTTAATGACTTTGCTGAAGCATTTGAGGACTCTGCTGCATTATTAGAGGACTCTGCTGCATTATTTAAGGACTTGCTGCATTATTTAATGACTTTGTTGGATTTCTTAAGGACTCTGCTGCATTATTTAAGGAATTTGCTGCTATATTAAAGGACTCTGCTTCAGTATTTAAGGACTCTGCTGCGGTATTTATGGACCCTGCTGCATTATTTTAGGACTCTGCTGCATTATTTAAGGACTTTGCTGCATTATTTAAGGAATCTGCTGCATTATTTAAGGACTTTGTTGCATTATCTAAGGACTCTGCTGCAATATTGAAGGACTTTGCTGCATTATTTAAGGACTCTGCTGCATTATTTAAGGACTTTGCTGCAATATTTAAGGACTCTGCTTCAGTATTTAAGGACTCTGCTGAAGCATTTGAGGACTCTGCTGCATTATTTAATGACTTTGCTGAAGCATTTGAGGACTCTGCTGCATTATTAGAGGACTCTGCTGCATTATTTAATGACTTTGTTGGATTTTTTAAGGACTCTGCAGCATTATTTAAGGAATTTGCTGCTATATTAAAGGACTCTGCTTCAGTATTTAAGGACTCTGCTGCGGTATTTAAGGACTCTGCTGCATTATTTAAGGACTCTGCTGCATTATTTAAGGACTTTGCTGCAATATTTAAGGACTCTGCTTCAGTATTTAAGGACTCTGCTGCATTATTTAAGGACATTGTTGCATTATTTAAGGACTCTGCTGCATTATTTAAGGACTTTACTGCATTATTTAAGGACTCTGCTGCATTATTTAAGGACTTTGTTGCATTATTTAAGGACTCTGCTGCATTAGTTAAGGACTTTGCTGCATTATTTAAGGACTCTGCTGCATTATTTAACGACGTTGTTGCATTATTTAAGTACTGTGCTGCATTATTTAAGGACTTTGCTGCATTATTTAAGGACTATGCTGCATTATTTAATGACTTTGCTGAAGCATTTGAGGACTCTGCTGCATTATTAGAGGACTCTGCTGCATTATTTAAGGACTTGCTGCATTATTTAATGACTTTGTTGGATTTTTTAAGGACTCTGCTGCATTATTTAAGGAATTTGCTGCTATATTAAAGGACTCTGCTTCAGTATTTAAGGACTCTGCTGCGGTATTTAAGGACTCTGCTGCATTATTTAAGGACTTTGCTGCATTATTTAAGGAATCTGCTGCATTATTTAAGGACTTTGTTGCATTATCTAAGGACTCTGCTGCATTATTGAAGGACTTTACTGCAATATTTAAGGACTCTGCTTCAGTATTTAAGGACTCTGCTGCATTATTTAAGGACTTTGTTGCATTATTTAAGGACTCTGCTGCATTATTTAAGGACTTTGCTGCATTATTTATGGACTCTGCTGCATTATTTAAGGACTTTGCTGCAATATTTAAGGACTCTGCTTCAGTATTTAAGGACTCTGCTGCATTATTTAAGGACTTTGTTGCATTATTTAAGGACTCTGCTGCATTATTTAAGGACTTTGCTGCATTATTTAAGGACTCTGCTGCATTATTTAAGGACTTTGCTGCAATATTTAAGGACTCTGCTTCAGTATTTAAGGACTCTGCTGCATTATTTAAGGACTCTGCTGAAGCATTTGAGGACTCTGCTGCATTATTTAATCACTTTGCTGCGGTATTTAAGGACTCTGTTGCATTATTTAAGGACTATGCTGCATTATTTAATGACTTTGCTGAAGCATTTGAGGACTCTGCTGCATTATTAGAGGACTCTGCTGCATTATTTAAGGACTTGCTGCATTATTTAATGACTTTGTTGGATTTCTTAAGGACTCTGCTGCATTATTTAAGGAATTTGCTGCTATATTAAAGGACTCTGCTTCAGTATTTAAGGACTCTGCTGCGGTATTTATGGACCCTGCTGCATTATTTTAGGACTCTGCTGCATTATTTAAGGACTTTGCTGCATTATTTAAGGAATCTGCTGCATTATTTAAGGACTTTGTTGCATTATCTAAGGACTCTGCTGCAATATTGAAGGACTTTGCTGCATTATTTAAGGACTCTGCTGCATTATTTAAGGACTTTGCTGCAATATTTAAGGACTCTGCTTCAGTATTTAAGGACTCTGCTGAAGCATTTGAGGACTCTGCTGCATTATTTAATGACTTTGCTGAAGCATTTGAGGACTCTGCTGCATTATTAGAGGACTCTGCTGCATTATTTAATGACTTTGTTGGATTTTTTAAGGACTCTGCTGCATTATTTAAGGAATTTGCTGCTATATTAAAGGACTCTGCTTCAGTATTTAAGGACTCTGCTGCGGTATTTAAGGACTCTGCTGCATTATTTAAGGACTCTGCTGCATTATTTAAGGACTTTGCTGCATTATTTAAGGAATTTGTTGCATTATTTAAGGACTCTGCTGCATTATTTAAGGACTTTGCTGCAATATTTAAGGACTCTGCTTCAGTATTTAAGGACTCTGCTGCATTATTTAAGGACATTGTTGCATTATTTAAGGACTCTGCTGCATTATTTAAGGACTTTACTGCATTATTTAAGGACTCTGCTGCATTATTTAAGGACTTTGTTGCATTATTTAAGGACTCTGCTGCATTAGTTAAGGACTTTGCTGCATTATTTAAGGACTCTGCTGCATTATTTAACGACGTTGTTGCATTATTTAAGAACTGTGCCGCATTATTTAAGGACTTTGCTGCATTATTTAAGGACTATGCTGCATTATTTAATGACTTTGCTGAAGCATTTGAGGAATCTGCTGCATTATTAGAGGACTCTGCTGCATTATTTAAGGACTTGCTGCATTATTTAATGACTTTGTTGGATTTTTTAAGGACTCTGCTGCATTATTTAAGGAATTTGCTGCTATATTAAAGGACTCTGCTTCAGTATTTAAGGACTCTGCTGCGGTATTTAAGGACTCTGCTGCATTATTTAAGGACTCTGCTGCATTATTTAAGGACTTTGCTGCATTATTTAAGGAATCTGCTGAATTATTTAAGGACTTTGTTGCATTATCTAAGGACTCTGCTGCATTATTGAAGGACTTTGCTGCAATATTTAAGGACTCTGCTTCAGTATTTAAGGACTCTGCTGCATTATTTAAGGACTTTGTTGCATTATTTAAGGACTCTGCTGCATTATTTAAGGACTTTGCTGCATTATTTATGGACTCTGCTGCATTATTTAAGGACTTTGCTGCAATATTTAAGGACTCTGCTTCAGTATTTAAGGACTCTGCTGCATTATTTAAGGACTTTGTTGCATTATTTAAGGACTCTGCTGCATTATTTAAGGACTTTGCTGCATTATTTAAGGACTCTGCTGCATTATTTAAGGACTCTGCTGAAGCATTTGAGGACTCTGCTGCATTATTTAATCACTTTGCTGCGGTATTTAAGGACTCTGTTGCATTATTTAAGGACTTTGTTGCATTATTTAAGGACTCTGCTGCATTAGTTAAGGACTTTGCTGCATTATTTAAGGACTATGCTGCATTATTTAATGACTTTGCTGAAGCATTTGAGGACTCTGCTGCATTATTAGAGGACTCTGCTGCATTATTTAAGGACTTGCTGCATTATTTAATGACTTTGTTGGATTTTTTAAGGACTCTGCTGCATTATTTAAGGAATTTGCTGCTATATTAAAGGACTCTGCTTCAGTATTTAAGGACTCTGCTGCGGTATTTAAGGACTCTGCTGCATTATTTAAGGACTTTGCTGCATTATTTAAGGAATCTGCTGCATTATTTAAGGACTTTGTTGCATTATCTAAGGACTCTGCTGCATTATTGAAGGACTTTACTGCAATATTTAAGGACTCTGCTTCAGTATTTAAGGACTCTGCTGCATTATTTAAGGACTTTGTTGCATTATTTAAGGACTCTGCTGCATTATTTAAGGACTTTGCTGCATTATTTATGGACTCTGCTGCATTATTTAAGGACTTTGCTGCAATATTTAAGGACTCTGCTTCAGTATTTAAGGACTCTGCTGCATTATTTAAGGACTTTGTTGCATTATTTAAGGACTCTGCTGCATTATTTAAGGACTTTGCTGCATTATTTAAGGACTCTGCTGCATTATTTAAGGACTTTGCTGCAATATTTAAGGACTCTGCTTCAGTATTTAAGGACTCTGCTGCATTATTTAAGGACTCTGCTGAAGCATTTGAGGACTCTGCTGCATTATTTAATCACTTTGCTGCGGTATTTAAGGACTCTGTTGCATTATTTAAGGACTATGCTGCATTATTTAATGACTTTGCTGAAGCATTTGAGGACTCTGCTGCATTATTAGAGGACTCTGCTGCATTATTTAAGGACTTGCTGCATTATTTAATGACTTTGTTGGATTTCTTAAGGACTCTGCTGCATTATTTAAGGAATTTGCTGCTATATTAAAGGACTCTGCTTCAGTATTTAAGGACTCTGCTGCGGTATTTATGGACCCTGCTGCATTATTTTAGGACTCTGCTGCATTATTTAAGGACTTTGCTGCATTATTTAAGGAATCTGCTGCATTATTTAAGGACTTTGTTGCATTATCTAAGGACTCTGCTGCAATATTGTAGGACTTTGCTGCATTATTTAAGGACTCTGCTGCATTATTTAAGGACTTTGCTGCAATATTTAAGGACTCTGCTTCAGTATTTAAGGACTCTGCTGAAGCATTTGAGGACTCTGCTGCATTATTTAATGACTTTGCTGAAGCATTTGAGGACTCTGCTGCATTATTAGAGGACTCTGCTGCATTATTTAATGACTTTGTTGGATTTTTTAAGGACTCTGCTGCATTATTTAAGGAATTTGCTGCTATATTAAAGGACTCTGCTTCAGTATTTAAGGACTCTGCTGCGGTATTTAAGGACTCTGCTGCATTATTTAAGGACTCTGCTGCATTATTTAAGGACTTTGCTGCATTATTTAAGGAATTTGTTGCATTATTTAAGGACTCTGCTGCATTATTTAAGGACTTTGCTGCAATATTTAAGGACTCTGCTTCAGTATTTAAGGACTCTGCTGCATTATTTAAGGACATTGTTGCATTATTTAAGGACTCTGCTGCATTATTTAAGGACTTTACTGCATTATTTAAGGACTCTGCTGCATTATTTAAGGACTTTGTTGCATTATTTAAGGACTCTGCTGCATTAGTTAAGGACTTTGCTGCATTATTTAAGGACTCTGCTGCATTATTTAACGACGTTGTTGCATTATTTAAGAACTGTGCCGCATTATTTAAGGACTTTGCTGCATTATTTAAGGACTATGCTGCATTATTTAATGACTTTGCTGAAGCATTTGAGGAATCTGCTGCATTATTAGAGGACTCTGCTGCATTATTTAAGGACTTGCTGCATTATTTAATGACTTTGTTGGATTTTTTAAGGACTCTGCTGCATTATTTAAGGAATTTGCTGCTATATTAAAGGACTCTGCTTCAGTATTTAAGGACTCTGCTGCGGTATTTAAGGACTCTGCTGCATTATTTAAGGACTCTGCTGCATTATTTAAGGACTTTGCTGCATTATTTAAGGAATCTGCTGAATTATTTAAGGACTTTGTTGCATTATCTAAGGACTCTGCTGCATTATTGAAGGACTTTGCTGCAATATTTAAGGACTCTGCTTCAGTATTTAAGGACTCTGCTGCATTATTTAAGGACTTTGTTGCATTATTTAAGGACTCTGCTGCATTATTTAAGGACTTTGCTGCATTATTTATGGACTCTGCTGCATTATTTAAGGACTTTGCTGCAATATTTAAGGACTCTGCTTCAGTATTTAAGGACTCTGCTGCATTATTTAAGGACTTTGTTGCATTATTTAAGGACTCTGCTGCATTATTTAAGGACTTTGCTGCATTATTTAAGGACTCTGCTGCATTATTTAAGGACTCTGCTGAAGCATTTGAGGACTCTGCTGCATTATTTAATCACTTTGCTGCGGTATTTAAGGACTCTGTTGCATTATTTAAGGACTTTGTTGCATTATTTAAGGACTCTGCTGCATTAGTTAAGGACTTTGCTGCATTATTTAAGGACTCTGCTGCATTATTTAACGACGTTGTTGCATTATTTAAGAACTGTGCTGCATTATTTAAGGACTTTGCTGCATTATTTAAGGACTATGCTGCATTATTTAATGACTTTGCTGAAGCATTTGAGGACTCTGCTGCATTATTAGAGGACTCTGCTGCATTATTTAATGACTTTGTTGGATTTTTTTAAGGACTCTGCTGCATTATTTAAGGAATTTGCTGCTATATTAAAGGACTCTGCTTCAGTATTTAAGGACTCTGCTGCGGTATATAAGGACTCTGCTGCATTATTTAAGGACTCTGCTGCATTATTTAAGGACTTTGCTGCATTATTTAAGGACTCTGCTGCATTATTTAAGGACTTTGTTGCATTATTTAAGGCCTCTAATGCATTATTTAAGGACTTTGCTGGAATATTTAAGGACTCTGCTGCATTAGTTAAGGACTTTGCTGCATTATTTAAGGACTCTGCTGCATTATTTAACGACTTTACTGCATTATTTAAGGACTCTGCTGCATTATTAAGGACTTTGTTGCATTATTTAAGGACTCTGCTGCATTAGTTAAGGACTATGCTGCATTATTTAATGACTTTGCTGAAGCATTTGAGGACTCTGCTGCATTATTAGAGGACTCTGCTGCATTATTTAAGGACTTGCTGCATTATTTAAGGACTTTGTTGCATTATCTAAGGACTCTGCTGCATTATTGAAGGACTTTGCTGCAATATTTAAGGACTCTGCTTCAGTATTTAAGGACTCTGCTGCATTATTTAAGGACTTTGTTGCATTATTTAAGGACTCTGCTGCATTATTTAAGGACTTTGCTGCATTATTTATGGACTCTGCTGCATTATTTAAGGACTTTGCTGCAATATTTAAGGACTCTGCTTCAGTATTTAAGGACTCTGCTGCATTATTTAAGGACTTTGTTGCATTATTTAAGGACTCTGCTGCATTATTTAAGGACTTTGTTGCATTATTTAAGGACTCTGCTGCATTATTTAAGGACTTTGCTGCAATATTTAAGGACTCTGCTTCAGTATTTAAGGACTCTGCTGCATTATTAAGGACTTTGTTGCATTATTTAAGGACTCTGCTGCATTAGTTAAGGACTATGCTGCATTATTTAATGACTTTGCTGAAGCATTTGAGGACTCTGCTGCATTATTAGAGGACTCTGCTGCATTATTTAAGGACTTGCTGCATTATTTAAGGACTTTGTTGCATTATCTAAGGACTCTGCTGCATTATTGAAGGACTTTGCTGCAATATTTAAGGACTCTGCTTCAGTATTTAAGGACTCTGCTGCATTATTTAAGGACTTTGTTGCATTATTTAAGGACTCTGCTGCATTATTTAAGGACTTTGCTGCATTATTTATGGACTCTGCTGCATTATTTAAGGACTTTGCTGCAATATTTAAGGACTCTGCTTCAGTATTTAAGGACTCTGCTGCATTATTTAAGGACTTTGTTGCATTATTTAAGGACTCTGCTGCATTATTTAAGGACTTTGCTGCATTATTTAAGGACTCTGCTGCATTATTTAAGGACTCTGCTGAAGCATTTGAGGACTCTGCTGCATTATTTAATCACTTTGCTGCGGTATTTAAGGACTCTGTTGCATTATTTAAGGACTTTGTTGCATTATTTAAGGACTCTGCTGCATTAGTTAAGGACTTTGCTGCATTATTTAAGGACTCTGCTGCATTATTTAACGACGTTGTTGCATTATTTAAGAACTGTGCTGCTTTATTTAAGGACTTTGCTGCATTATTTAAGGACTATGCTGCATTATTTAATGACTTTGCTGAAGCATTTGAGGACTCTGCTGCATTATTAGAGGACTCTGCTGCATTATTTAATGACTTTGTTGGATTTTTTAAGGACTCTGCTGCATTATTTAAGGAATTTGCTGCTATATTAAAGGACTCTGCTTCAGTATTTAAGGACTCTGCTGCGGTATAAAAGGACTCTGCTGCATTATTTAAGGACTCTGCTGCATTATTTAAGGACTTTGCTGCATTATTTAAGGACTCTGCTGCATTATTTAAGGACTTTGTTGCATTATTTAAGGACTCTAATGCATTATTTAAGGACTTTGCTGGAATATTTAAGGACTCTGCTGCATTATTTAAGGACTTTGTTGCATTATTTAAGGACTCTGCTGCATTAGTTAAGGACTATGCTGCATTACTTAATGACTTTGCTGAAGCATTTGAGGACTCTGCTGCATTATTAGAGGACTCTGCTGCATTATTTAAGGACTTGCTGCATTATTTAATGACTTTGTTGGATTTTTTAAGGACTCTGCTGCGTTATTTAAGGAATTTGCTGCTATATTAAAGGACTCTGCTTCAGTATTTATGGACTCTGCTGCGGTATTTAAGGACTCTGCTGCATTATTTAAGGACTCTGCTGCATTATTTAAGGACTATGCTGCATTATTTAATGACTTTGCTGAAGCATTTGAGGACTCTGCTGCATTATTAGAGGACTCTGCTGCATTATTTAATGACTTTGTTGGATTTTTTAAGGACTCTGCTGCATTATTTAAGGAATTTGCTGCTATATTAAAGGACTCTGCTTCAGTATTTAAGGACTCTGTTGCGGTATATAAGGACTCTGCTGCATTATTTAAGGACTCTGCTGCATTATTTAAGGACTTTGCTGCATTATTTAAGGACTCTGCTGCATTATTTAAGGACTTTGTTGCATTATTTAAGGACTCTAATGCATTATTTAAGGACTTTGCTGGAATATTTAAGGACTCTGCTGCATTAGTTAAGGACTTTGCTGCATTATTTAAGGACTCTGCTGCATTATTTAACGACTTTACTGCATTATTTAAGGACTCTGCTGCATTATTTAAGGACTTTTGTTGCATTATTTAAGGACTCTGCTGCATTAGTTAAGGACTATGCTGCATTATTTAATGACTTTGCTGAAGCATTTGAGGACTCTGCTGCATTATTAGAGGACTCTGCTGCATTATTTAAGGACTTGCTGCATTATTTAATGACTTTGTTGGATTTTTTAAGGACTCTGCTGCGTTATTTAAGGAATTTGCTGCTATATTAAAGGACTCTGCTTCAGTATTTAAGGACTCTGCTGCGGTATTTAAGGACTCTGCTGCATTATTTAAGGACTCTGCTGCATTATTTAAGGACTTTGCTGCATTATTTAAGGAATCTGCTGCATTATTTAAGGACTTTGTTGCATTATCTAAGGACTCTGCTGCATTATTGAAGGACTTTGCTGCAATATTTAAGGACTCTGCTTCAGTACTTAAGGACTCTGCTGCATTATTTAAGGACTTTGTTGCATTATTTAAGGACTCTGCTGCATTATTTAAGGACTTTGTTGCATTATTTAAGGACTCTGCTGCATTATTTAAGGACTTTGCTGCAATATTTAAGGACTCTGCTTCAGTATTTAAGGACTCTGCTGCATTATTTAAGGACTTTGTTGCATTATTTAAGGACTCTGCTGCATTAGTTAAGGAGTTTGCTGAATTATTTAAGGACTCTGCTGCATTATTTAACGACGTTGTTGCATTATTTAAGAACTGTGCTGCATTATTTAAGGACTTTGCTGCATTATTTAAGGACTATGCTGCATTATTTAATGACTTTGCTGAAGCATTTGAGGACTCTGCTGCATTATTAGAGGACTCTGCTGCATTATTTAAGGACTTGCTGCATTATTTAATGACTTTGTTGGATTTCTTAAGGACTCTGCTGCATTATTTAAGGAATTTGCTGCTATATTAAAGGACTCTGCTTCAGTATTTAAGGACTCTGCTGCGGTATTTAAGGACCCTGCTGCATTATTTTAGGACTCTGCTGCATTATTTAAGACTTTGCTGCATTATTTAAGGAATCTGCTGCATTATTTAAGGACTTTGTTGCATTATCTAAGGACTCTGCTGCAATATTGAAGGACTTTGCTGCATTATTTAAGGACTCTGCTGCATTATTTAAGGACTTTGCTGCAATATTTAAGGACTCTGCTTCAGTATTTAAGGACTCTGCTGAAGCATTTGAGGACTCTGCTGCATTATTTAATGACTTTGCTGAAGCATTTGAGGACTCTGCTGCATTATTAGAGGACTCTGCTGCATTATTTAATGACTTTGTTGGATTTTTTAAGGACTCTGCTGCATTATTTAAGGAATTTGCTGCTATATTAAAGGACTCTGCTTCAGTATTTAAGGACTCTGCTGCGGTATTTAAGGACTCTGCTGCATTATTTAAGGACTCTGCTGCATTATTTATGGACTTTGCTGCATTATTTAAGGAATTTGTTGCATTATTTAAGGACTCTGCTGCATTATTTAAGGACTTTGCTGCAATATTTAAGGACTCTGCTTCAGTATTTAAGGACTCTGCTGCATTATTTAAGGACGTTGTTGCATTATTTAAGGACTCTGCTGCATTATTTAAGGACTTTACTGCATTATTTAAGGACTCTGCTGCATTATTTAAGGACTTTGTTGCATTATTTAAGGACTCTGCTGCATTAGTTAAGGACTTTGCTGCATTATTTAAGGACTCTGCTGCATTATTTAACGACGTTGTTGCATTATTTAAGAACTGTGCTGCATTATTTAAGGACTTTGCTGCATTATTTAAGGACTATGCTGCATTATTTAATGACTTTGCTGAAGCATTTGATGACTCTGCTGCATTATTAGAGGACTCTGCTGCATTATTTAAGGACTTGCTGCATTATTTAATGACTTTGTTGGATTTTTTAAGGACTCTGCTGCATTATTTAAGGAATTTGCTGCTATATTAAAGGACTCTGCTGCTATATTAAAGGACTCTGCTTCAGTATTTAAGGACTCTGCTGCGGTATTTAAGGACTCTGCTGCATTATTTAAGGACTCTGCTGCATTATTTAAGGACTTTGCTGCATTATTTAAGGAATCTGCTGCATTATTTAAGGACTTTGTTGCATTATCTAAGGACTCTGCTGCATTATTGAAGGACTTTGCTGCAATATTTAAGGACTCTGCTTCAGTATTTAAGGACTCTGCTGCATTATTTAAGGACTTTGTTGCATTATTTAAAGACTCTGCTGCATTATTTAAGGACTTTGCTGCATTATTTATGGACTCTGCTGCATTATTTAAGGACTTTTCTGCAATATTTAAGGACTCTGCTTCAGTATTTAAGGACTCTGCTGCATTATTTAAGGACTTTGTTGCATTATTTAAGGACTCTGCTGCATTATTTAAGGACTTTGTTGCATTATTTAAGGACTCTGCTGCATTATTTAAGGACTTTGCTGCAATATTTAAGGACTCTGCTTCAGTATTTAAGGACTCTGCTGCATTATTTAAGGACTTTGCTGCATTATTTATGGACTCTGCTGCATTATTTAAGGACTTTTCTGCAATATTTAAGGACTCTGCTTCAGTATTTAAGGACTCTGCTGCATTATTTAAGGACTTTGTTGCATTATTTAAGGACTCTGCTGCATTATTTAAGGACTTTGTTGCATTATTTAAGGACTCTGCTGCATTATTTAAGGACTTTGCTGCAATATTTAAGGACTCTGCTTCAGTATTTAAGGACTCTGCTGCATTATTTAAGGACTTTGTTGCATTATTTAAGGACTCTGCTGCATTATTTAAGGACTTTGCTGCATTATTTAAGGACTCTGCTGCATTTTTTAAGGACTCTGCTGAAGCATTTGAGGACTCTGCTGCATTATTTAAGCACTTTGCTGCGGTATTTAAGGACTCTGTTGCATTATTTAAGGACTTTGTTGCATTATTTAAGGACTCTGCTGCATTAGTTAAGGACTTTGCTGCATTATTTAAGGACTCTGCTGCATTATTTACCGACGTTGTTGCATTATTTAAGAACTGTGCTGCTTTATTTAAGGACTTTGCATTATTTAAGGACTATGCTGCATTATTTAATGACTTTGCTGAAGCATTTGAGGACTCTGCTGCATTATTAGTGGACTCTGCTGCATTATTTAATGACTTTGTTGGATTTTTTAAGGACTCTGCTGCATTATTTAAGGAATTTGCTGCTATATTAAAGGACTCTGCTTCAGTATTTAAGGACTCTGCTGCGGTATTTAAGGACTCTGCTGCATTATTTAAGGACTCTGCTGCATTATTTAAGGACTTTGCTGCATTATTTAAGGACTCTGCTGCATTATTTAAGGACTCTGCTGAAGCATTTGAGGACTCTGCTGCATTATTTAAGGACTTTGCTGCATTATTTAAGGAATCTGCTGCATTATTTAAGGACTTTGTTGCATTATCTAAGGACTCTGCTGCAATATTGAAGGACCTTGCTGCATTATTTAAGGACTCTGCTGCATTATTTAAGGACTTTGCTGCAATATTTAAGGACTCTGCTTCAGTATTTAAGGACTCTGCTGAAGCATTTGAGGACTCTGCTGCATTATTTAATGACTTTGCTGAAGCATTTGAGGACTCTGCTGCATTATTAGAGGACTCTGCTGCATTATTTAATGACTTTGTTGGATTTTTTAAGGACTCTGCTGCATTATTTAAGGAATTTGCTGCTATATTAAAGGACTCTGCTTCAGTATTTAAGGACTCTGCTGCGGTATTTAAGGACTCTGCTGCATTATTTAAGGACTCTGCTGCATTATTTAAGGACTTTGCTGCATTATTTAAGGAATTTGTTGCATTATTTAAGGACTCTGCTGCATTATTTAAGGACTTTGCTGCAATTTTTAAGGACTCTGCTTCAGTATTTAAGGACTCTGCTGCATTATTTAAGGACGTTGTTGCATTATTTAAGGACTCTGCTGCATTATTTAAGGACTTTACTGAATTATTTAAGGACTCTGCTGCATTATTTAAGGACTTTGTTGCATTATTTAAGGACTCTGCTGCATTAGTTAAGGACTTTGCTGCATTATTTAAGGACTCTGCTGCATTATTTAACGACGTTGTTGCATTATTTAAGAACTGTGCTGCATTATTTAAGGACTTTGCTGCATTATTTAAGGACTATGCTGCATTATTTAATGACTTTGCTGAAGCATTTGAGGACTCTGCTGCATTATTAGAGGACTCTGCTGCATTATTTAAGGACTTGCTGCATTATTTAATGACTTTGTTGGATTTTTTAAGGACTCTGCTGCATTATTTAAGGAATTTGCTGCTATATTAAAGGACTCAGCTTCAGTATTTAAGGACTCTTCTGCGGTATTTAAGGACTCTGCTGCATTATTTAAGGACTCTGCTGCATTATTTAAGGACTTTGCTGCATTATTTAAGGAATCTGCTGCATTATTTAAGGACTTTGTTGCATTATCTAAGGACTCTGCTGCATTATTGAAGGACTTTGCTGCAATATTTAAGGACTCTGCTTCAGTATTTAAGGACTCTGCTGCATTATTTAAGGACTTTGTTGCATTATTTAAGGACTCTGCTGCATTATTTAAGGACTTTGCTGCATTATTTATGGACTCTGCTGCATTATTTAAGGACTTTGCTGCAATATTTAAGGACTCTGCTTCAGTATTTAAGGACTCTGCTGCATTATTTAAGGACTTTGTTGCATTATTTAAGGACTCTGCTGCATTATTTAAGGACTTTGCTGCATTATTTAAGGACTCTGCTGCATTATTTAAGGACTCTGCTGAAGCATTTGAGGACTCTGCTGCATTATTTAATCACTTTGCTGCGGTATTTAAGGACTCTGTTGCATTATTTAAGGACTTTGTTGCATTATTTAAGGACTCTGCTGCATTAGTTAAGGACTTTGTTGCATTATTTAAGGACTCTGCTGCATTATTTAACGACGTTGTTGCATTATTTAAGAACTGTGCTGCATTATTTAAGGACTTTGCTGCATTATTTAAGGACTATGCTGCATTATTTAATGACTTTGCTGAAGCATTTGAGAACTCTGCTGCATTATTAGAGGACTCTGCTGCATTATTTAATAACTTTGTTGGATTTTTTAAGGACTCTGCTGCATTATTTAAGGAATTTGCTGCTATATTAAAGGACTCTGCTTCAGTATTTAAGGACTCTGCTGCGGTATATAAGGACTCTGCTGCATTATTTAAGGACTCTGCTGCATTATTTAAGGACTTTGCTGCATTATTTAAGGACTATGCTGCATTATTTAATGACTTTGCTGAAGCATTTGAGGACTCTGCTGCATTATTAGAGGACTCTGCTGCATTATTTAATAACTTTGTTGGATTTTTTAAGGACTCTGCTGCATTATTTAAGGAATTTGCTGCTATATTAAAGGACTCTGCTTCAGTATTTAAGGACTCTGCTGCGGTATATAAGGACTCTGCTGCATTATTTAAGGACTCTGCTGCATTATTTAACGACGTTGTTGCATTATTTAAGAACTGTGCTGCATTATTTAAGGACTTTGCTGCATTATTTAAGGACTATGCTGCATTATTTAATGACTTTGCTGAAGCATTTGATGACTCTGCTGCATTATTAGAGGACTCTGCTGCATTATTTAAGGACTTGCTGCATTATTTAATGACTTTGTTGGATTTTTTAAGGACTCTGCTGCATTATTTAAGGAATTTGCTGCTATATTAAAGGACTCTGCTTCAGTATTTAAGGACTCTGCTGCGGTATTTAAGGACTCTGCTGCATTATTTAAGGACTCTGCTGCATTATTTAAGGACTTTGCTGCATTATTTAAGGAATCTGCTGCATTATTTAAGGACTTTGTTGCATTATCTAAGGACTCTGCTGCATTATTGAAGGACTTTGCTGCAATATTTAAGGACTCTGCTTCAGTATTTAAGGACTCTGCTGCATTATTTAAGGACTTTGTTGCATTATTTAAGGACTCTGCTGCATTATTTAAGGACTTTGCTGCATTATTTATGGACTCTGCTGCATTATTTAAGGACTTTTCTGCAATATTTAAGGACTCTGCTTCAGTATTTAAGGACTCTGCTGCATTATTTAAGGACTTTGTTGCATTATTTAAGGACTCTGCTGCATTATTTAAGGACTTTGTTGCATTATTTAAGGACTCTGCTGCATTATTTAAGGACTTTGTTGCATTATTTAAGGACTCTGCTGCATTATTTAAGGACTTTGCTGCATTATTTAAGGACTCTGCTGCATTTTTTAAGGACTCTGCTGAAGCATTTGAGGACTCTGCTGCATTATTTAAGCACTTTGCTGCGGTATTTAAGGACTCTGTTGCATTATTTAAGGACTTTGTTGCATTATTTAAGGACTCTGCTGCATTAGTTAAGGACTTTGCTGCATTATTTAAGGACTCTGCTGCATTATTTACCGACGTTGTTGCATTATTTAAGAACTGTGCTGCTTTATTTAAGGACTTTGCATTATTTAAGGACTATGCTGCATTATTTAATGACTTTGCTGAAGCATTTGAGGACTCTGCTGCATTATTAGAGGACTCTGCTGCATTATTTAATGACTTTGTTGGATTTTTTAAGGACTCTGCTGCATTATTTAAGGAATTTGCTGCTATATTAAAGGACTCTGCTTCAGTATTTAAGGACTCTGCTGCGGTATTTAAGGACTCTGCTGCATTATTTAAGGACTCTGCTGCATTATTTAAGGACTTTGCTGCATTATTTAAGGACTCTGCTGCATTATTTAAGGACTCTGCTGAAGCATTTGAGGACTCTGCTGCATTATTTAAGGACTTTGCTGCATTATTTAAGGAATCTGCTGCATTATTTAAGGACTTTGTTGCATTATCTAAGGACTCTGCTGCAATATTGAAGGACCTTGCTGCATTATTTAAGGACTCTGCTGCATTATTTAAGGACTTTGCTGCAATATTTAAGGACTCTGCTTCAGTATTTAAGGACTCTGCTGAAGCATTTGAGGACTCTGCTGCATTATTTAATGACTTTGCTGAAGCATTTGAGGACTCTGCTGCATTATTAGAGGACTCTGCTGCATTATTTAATGACTTTGTTGGATTTTTTAAGGACTCTGCTGCATTATTTAAGGAATTTGCTGCTATATTAAAGGACTCTGCTTCAGTATTTAAGGACTCTGCTGCGGTATTTAAGGACTCTGCTGCATTATTTAAGGACTCTGCTGCATTATTTAAGGACTTTGCTGCATTATTTAAGGAATTTGTTGCATTATTTAAGGACTCTGCTGCATTATTTAAGGACTTTGCTGCAATTTTTAAGGACTCTGCTTCAGTATTTAAGGACTCTGCTGCATTATTTAAGGACGTTGTTGCATTATTTAAGGACTCTGCTGCATTATTTAAGGACTTTACTGAATTATTTAAGGACTCTGCTGCATTATTTAAGGACTTTGTTGCATTATTTAAGGACTCTGCTGCATTAGTTAAGGACTTTGCTGCATTATTTAAGGACTCTGCTGCATTATTTAACGACGTTGTTGCATTATTTAAGAACTGTGCTGCATTATTTAAGGACTATGCTGCATTATTTAATGACTTTGCTGAAGCATTTGAGGACTCTGCTGCATTATTAGAGGACTCTGCTGCATTATTTAAGGACTTGCTGCATTATTTAATGACTTTGTTGGATTTTTTAAGGACTCTGCTGCATTATTTAAGGAATTTGCTGCTATATTAAAGGACTCAGCTTCAGTATTTAAGGACTCTTCTGCGGTATTTAAGGACTCTGCTGCATTATTTAAGGACTCTGCTGCATTATTTAAGGACTTTGCTGCATTATTTAAGGAATCTGCTGCATTATTTAAGGACTTTGTTGCATTATCTAAGGACTCTGCTGCATTATTGAAGGACTTTGCTGCAATATTTAAGGACTCTGCTTCAGTATTTAAGGACTCTGCTGCATTATTTAAGGACTTTGTTGCATTATTTAAGGACTCTGCTGCATTATTTAAGGACTTTGCTGCATTATTTATGGACTCTGCTGCATTATTTAAGGACTTTGCTGCAATATTTAAGGACTCTGCTTCAGTATTTAAGGACTCTGCTGCATTATTTAAGGACTTTGTTGCATTATTTAAGGACTCTGCTGCATTATTTAAGGACTTTGCTGCATTATTTAAGGACTCTGCTGCATTATTTAAGGACTCTGCTGAAGCATTTGAGGACTCTGCTGCATTATTTAATCACTTTGCTGCGGTATTTAAGGACTTTGTTGCATTATTTAAGGACTCTGCTGCATTAGTTAAGGACTTTGCTGCATTATTTAAGGACTCTGCTGCATTATTTACCGACGTTGTTGCATTATTTAAGAACTGTGCTGCTTTATTTAAGGACTTTGCATTATTTAAGGACTATGCTGCATTATTTAATGACTTTGCTGAAGCATTTGAGGACTCTGCTGCATTATTAGTGGACTCTGCTGCATTATTTAATGACTTTGTTGGATTTTTTAAGGACTCTGCTGCATTATTTAAGGAATTTGCTGCTATATTAAAGGACTCTGCTTCAGTATTTAAGGACTCTGCTGCGGTATTTAAGGACTCTGCTGCATTATTTAAGGACTCTGCTGCATTATTTAAGGACTTTGCTGCATTATTTAAGGACTCTGCTGCATTATTTAAGGACTCTGCTGAAGCATTTGAGGACTCTGCTGCATTATTTAAGGACTTTGCTGCATTATTTAAGGAATCTGCTGCATTATTTAAGGACTTTGTTGCATTATCTAAGGACTCTGCTGCAATATTGAAGGACCTTGCTGCATTATTTAAGGACTCTGCTGCATTATTTAAGGACTTTGCTGCAATATTTAAGGACTCTGCTTCAGTATTTAAGGACTCTGCTGAAGCATTTGAGGACTCTGCTGCATTATTTAATGACTTTGCTGAAGCATTTGAGGACTCTGCTGCATTATTAGAGGACTCTGCTGCATTATTTAATGACTTTGTTGGATTTTTTAAGGACTCTGCTGCATTATTTAAGGAATTTGCTGCTATATTAAAGGACTCTGCTTCAGTATTTAAGGACTCTGCTGCGGTATTTAAGGACTCTGCTGCATTATTTAAGGACTCTGCTGCATTATTTAAGGACTTTGCTGCATTATTTAAGGAATTTGTTGCATTATTTAAGGACTCTGCTGCATTATTTAAGGACTTTGCTGCAATTTTTAAGGACTCTGCTTCAGTATTTAAGGACTCTGCTGCATTATTTAAGGACGTTGTTGCATTATTTAAGGACTCTGCTGCATTATTTAAGGACTTTACTGAATTATTTAAGGACTCTGCTGCATTATTTAAGGACTTTGTTGCATTATTTAAGGACTCTGCTGCATTAGTTAAGGACTTTGCTGCATTATTTAAGGACTCTGCTGCATTATTTAACGACGTTGTTGCATTATTTAAGAACTGTGCTGCATTATTTAAGGACTTTGCTGCATTATTTAAGGACTATGCTGCATTATTTAATGACTTTGCTGAAGCATTTGAGGACTCTGCTGCATTATTAGAGGACTCTGCTGCATTATTTAAGGACTTGCTGCATTATTTAATGACTTTGTTGGATTTTTTAAGGACTCTGCTGCATTATTTAAGGAATTTGTTGCTATATTAAAGGACTCAGCTTCAGTATTTAAGGACTCTTCTGCGGTATTTAAGGACTCTGCTGCATTATTTAAGGACTCTGCTGCATTATTTAAGGACTTTGCTGCATTATTTAAGGAATCTGCTGCATTATTTAAGGACTTTGTTGCATTATCTAAGGACTCTGCTGCATTATTGAAGGACTTTGCTGCAATATTTAAGGACTCTGCTTCAGTATTTAAGGACTCTGCTGCATTATTTAAGGACTTTGTTGCATTATTTAAGGACTCTGCTGCATTATTTAAGGACTTTGCTGCATTATTTATGGACTCTGCTGCATTATTTAAGGACTTTGCTGCAATATTTAAGGACTCTGCTTCAGTATTTAAGGACTCTGCTGCATTATTTAAGGACTTTGTTGCATTATTTAAGGACTCTGCTGCATTATTTAAGGACTTTGCTGCATTATTTAAGGACTCTGCTGCATTATTTAAGGACTCTGCTGAAGCATTTGAGGACTCTGCTGCATTATTTAATCACTTTGCTGCGGTATTTAAGGACTCTGTTGCATTATTTAAGGACTTTGTTGCATTATTTAAGGACTCTGCTGCATTAGTTAAGGACTTTGTTGCATTATTTAAGGACTCTGCTGCATTATTTAACGACGTTGTTGCATTATTTAAGAACTGTGCTGCATTATTTAAGGACTTTGCTGCATTATTTAAGGACTATGCTGCATTATTTAATGACTTTGCTGAAGCATTTGAGAACTCTGCTGCATTATTAGAGGACTCTGCTGCATTATTTAATAACTTTGTTGGATTTTTTAAGGACTCTGCTGCATTATTTAAGGAATTTGCTGCTATATTAAAGGACTCTGCTTCAGTATTTAAGGACTCTGCTGCGGTATATAAGGACTCTGCTGCATTATTTAAGGACTCTGCTGCATTATTTAAGGACTTTGCTGCATTATTTAAGGACTATGCTGCATTATTTAATGACTTTGCTGAAGCATTTGAGGACTCTGCTGCATTATTAGAGGACTCTGCTGCATTATTTAATAACTTTGTTGGATTTTTTAAGGACTCTGCTGCATTATTTAAGGAATTTGCTGCTATATTAAAGGACTCTGCTTCAGTATTTAAGGACTCTGCTGCGGTATATAAGGACTCTGCTGCATTATTTAAGGACTCTGCTGCATTATTTAACGACGTTGTTGCATTATTTAAGAACTGTGCTGCATTATTTAAGGACTTTGCTGCATTATTTAAGGACTATGCTGCATTATTTAATGACTTTGCTGAAGCATTTGATGACTCTGCTGCATTATTAGAGGACTCTGCTGCATTATTTAAGGACTTGCTGCATTATTTAATGACTTTGTTGGATTTTTTAAGGACTCTGCTGCATTATTTAAGGAATTTGCTGCTATATTAAAGGACTCTGCTTCAGTATTTAAGGACTCTGCTGCGGTATTTAAGGACTCTGCTGCATTATTTAAGGACTCTGCTGCATTATTTAAGGACTTTGCTGCATTATTTAAGGAATCTGCTGCATTATTTAAGGACTTTGTTGCATTATCTAAGGACTCTGCTGCATTATTGAAGGACTTTGCTGCAATATTTAAGGACTCTGCTTCAGTATTTAAGGACTCTGCTGCATTATTTAAGGACTTTGTTGCATTATTTAAGGACTCTGCTGCATTATTTAAGGACTTTGCTGCATTATTTATGGACTCTGCTGCATTATTTAAGGACTTTTCTGCAATATTTAAGGACTCTGCTTCAGTATTTAAGGACTCTGCTGCATTATTTAAGGACTTTGTTGCATTATTTAAGGACTCTGCTGCATTATTTAAGGACTTTGTTGCATTATTTAAGGACTCTGCTGCATTATTTAAGGACTTTGCTGCAATATTTAAGGACTCTGCTTCAGTATTTAAGGACTCTGCTGCATTATTTAAGGACTTTGTTGCATTATTTAAGGACTCTGCTGCATTATTTAAGGACTTTGCTGCATTATTTAAGGACTCTGCTGCATTTTTTAAGGACTCTGCTGAAGCATTTGAGGACTCTGCTGCATTATTTAAGCACTTTGCTGCGGTATTTAAGGACTCTGTTGCATTATTTAAGGACTTTGTTGCATTATTTAAGGACTCTGCTGCATTAGTTAAGGACTTTGCTGCATTATTTAAGGACTCTGCTGCATTATTTACCGACGTTGTTGCATTATTTAAGAACTGTGCTGCTTTATTTAAGGACTTTGCATTATTTAAGGACTATGCTGCATTATTTAATGACTTTGCTGAAGCATTTGAGGACTCTGCTGCATTATTAGAGGACTCTGCTGCATTATTTAATGACTTTGTTGGATTTTTTAAGGACTCTGCTGCATTATTTAAGGAATTTGCTGCTATATTAAAGGACTCTGCTTCAGTATTTAAGGACTCTGCTGCGGTATTTAAGGACTCTGCTGCATTATTTAAGGACTCTGCTGCATTATTTAAGGACTTTGCTGCATTATTTAAGGACTCTGCTGCATTATTTAAGGACTCTGCTGAAGCATTTGAGGACTCTGCTGCATTATTTAAGGACTTTGCTGCATTATTTAAGGAATCTGCTGCATTATTTAAGGACTTTGTTGCATTATCTAAGGACTCTGCTGCAATATTGAAGGACCTTGCTGCATTATTTAAGGACTCTGCTGCATTATTTAAGGACTTTGCTGCAATATTTAAGGACTCTGCTTCAGTATTTAAGGACTCTGCTGAAGCATTTGAGGACTCTGCTGCATTATTTAATGACTTTGCTGAAGCATTTGAG
This sequence comes from Phyllobates terribilis, assembly GCF_046119375.1. Taxonomy (NCBI): domain Eukaryota; kingdom Metazoa; phylum Chordata; class Amphibia; order Anura; family Dendrobatidae; genus Phyllobates; species Phyllobates terribilis. The sequence continues at coordinate 403,863 of NW_027362905.1, forward strand.
GACTCTGCTGCATTATTAGAGGACTCTGCTGCATTATTTAATGACTTTGTTGGATTTTTTAAGGACTCTGCTGCATTATTTAAGGAATTTGCTGCTATATTAAAGGACTCTGCTTCAGTATTTAAGGACTCTGCTGCGGTATTTAAGGACTCTGCTGCATTATTTAAGGACTCTGCTGCATTATTTAAGGACTTTGCTGCATTATTTAAGGAATTTGTTGCATTATTTAAGGACTCTGCTGCATTATTTAAGGACTTTGCTGCAATTTTTAAGGACTCTGCTTCAGTATTTAAGGACTCTGCTGCATTATTTAAGGACGTTGTTGCATTATTTAAGGACTCTGCTGCATTATTTAAGGACTTTACTGAATTATTTAAGGACTCTGCTGCATTATTTAAGGACTTTGTTGCATTATTTAAGGACTCTGCTGCATTAGTTAAGGACTTTGCTGCATTATTTAAGGACTCTGCTGCATTATTTAACGACGTTGTTGCATTATTTAAGAACTGTGCTGCATTATTTAAGGACTATGCTGCATTATTTAATGACTTTGCTGAAGCATTTGAGGACTCTGCTGCATTATTAGAGGACTCTGCTGCATTATTTAAGGACTTGCTGCATTATTTAATGACTTTGTTGGATTTTTTAAGGACTCTGCTGCATTATTTAAGGAATTTGCTGCTATATTAAAGGACTCAGCTTCAGTATTTAAGGACTCTTCTGCGGTATTTAAGGACTCTGCTGCATTATTTAAGGACTCTGCTGCATTATTTAAGGACTTTGCTGCATTATTTAAGGAATCTGCTGCATTATTTAAGGACTTTGTTGCATTATCTAAGGACTCTGCTGCATTATTGAAGGACTTTGCTGCAATATTTAAGGACTCTGCTTCAGTATTTAAGGACTCTGCTGCATTATTTAAGGACTTTGTTGCATTATTTAAGGACTCTGCTGCATTATTTAAGGACTTTGCTGCATTATTTATGGACTCTGCTGCATTATTTAAGGACTTTGCTGCAATATTTAAGGACTCTGCTTCAGTATTTAAGGACTCTGCTGCATTATTTAAGGACTTTGTTGCATTATTTAAGGACTCTGCTGCATTATTTAAGGACTTTGCTGCATTATTTAAGGACTCTGCTGCATTATTTAAGGACTCTGCTGAAGCATTTGAGGACTCTGCTGCATTATTTAATCACTTTGCTGCGGTATTTAAGGACTCTGTTGCATTATTTAAGGACTTTGTTGCATTATTTAAGGACTCTGCTGCATTAGTTAAGGACTTTGCTGCATTATTTAATGACTTTGCTGAAGCATTTGAGAACTCTGCTGCATTATTAGAGGACTCTGCTGCATTATTTAATAACTTTGTTGGATTTTTTAAGGACTCTGCTGCATTATTTAAGGAATTTGCTGCTATATTAAAGGACTCTGCTTCAGTATTTAAGGACTCTGCTGCGGTATATAAGGACTCTGCTGCATTATTTAAGGACTCTGCTGCATTATTTAAGGACTTTGCTGCATTATTTAAGGACTATGCTGCATTATTTAATGACTTTGCTGAAGCATTTGAGGACTCTGCTGCATTATTAGAGGACTCTGCTGCATTATTTAATAACTTTGTTGGATTTTTTAAGGACTCTGCTGCATTATTTAAGGAATTTGCTGCTATATTAAAGGACTCTGCTTCAGTATTTAAGGACTCTGCTGCGGTATATAAGGACTCTGCTGCATTATTTAAGGACTCTGCTGCATTATTTAACGACGTTGTTGCATTATTTAAGAACTGTGCTGCATTATTTAAGGACTTTGCTGCATTATTTAAGGACTATGCTGCATTATTTAATGACTTTGCTGAAGCATTTGATGACTCTGCTGCATTATTAGAGGACTCTGCTGCATTATTTAAGGACTTGCTGCATTATTTAATGACTTTGTTGGATTTTTTAAGGACTCTGCTGCATTATTTAAGGAATTTGCTGCTATATTAAAGGACTCTGCTTCAGTATTTAAGGACTCTGCTGCGGTATTTAAGGACTCTGCTGCATTATTTAAGGACTCTGCTGCATTATTTAAGGACTTTGCTGCATTATTTAAGGAATCTGCTGCATTATTTAAGGACTTTGTTGCATTATCTAAGGACTCTGCTGCATTATTGAAGGACTTTGCTGCAATATTTAAGGACTCTGCTTCAGTATTTAAGGACTCTGCTGCATTATTTAAGGACTTTGTTGCATTATTTAAGGACTCTGCTGCATTATTTAAGGACTTTGCTGCATTATTTATGGACTCTGCTGCATTATTTAAGGACTTTTCTGCAATATTTAAGGACTCTGCTTCAGTATTTAAGGACTCTGCTGCATTATTTAAGGACTTTGTTGCATTATTTAAGGACTCTGCTGCATTATTTAAGGACTTTGTTGCATTATTTAAGGACTCTGCTGCATTATTTAAGGACTTTGTTGCATTATTTAAGGACTCTGCTGCATTATTTAAGGACTTTGCTGCATTATTTAAGGACTCTGCTGCATTTTTTAAGGACTCTGCTGAAGCATTTGAGGACTCTGCTGCATTATTTAAGCACTTTGCTGCGGTATTTAAGGACTCTGTTGCATTATTTAAGGACTTTGTTGCATTATTTAAGGACTCTGCTGCATTAGTTAAGGACTTTGCTGCATTATTTAAGGACTCTGCTGCATTATTTACCGACGTTGTTGCATTATTTAAGAACTGTGCTGCTTTATTTAAGGACTTTGCATTATTTAAGGACTATGCTGCATTATTTAATGACTTTGCTGAAGCATTTGAGGACTCTGCTGCATTATTAGAGGACTCTGCTGCATTATTTAATGACTTTGTTGGATTTTTTAAGGACTCTGCTGCATTATTTAAGGAATTTGCTGCTATATTAAAGGACTCTGCTTCAGTATTTAAGGACTCTGCTGCGGTATTTAAGGACTCTGCTGCATTATTTAAGGACTCTGCTGCATTATTTAAGGACTTTGCTGCATTATTTAAGGACTCTGCTGCATTATTTAAGGACTCTGCTGAAGCATTTGAGGACTCTGCTGCATTATTTAAGGACTTTGCTGCATTATTTAAGGAATCTGCTGCATTATTTAAGGACTTTGTTGCATTATCTAAGGACTCTGCTGCAATATTGAAGGACCTTGCTGCATTATTTAAGGACTCTGCTGCATTATTTAAGGACTTTGCTGCAATATTTAAGGACTCTGCTTCAGTATTTAAGGACTCTGCTGAAGCATTTGAGGACTCTGCTGCATTATTTAATGACTTTGCTGAAGCATTTGAGGACTCTGCTGCATTATTAGAGGACTCTGCTGCATTATTTAATGACTTTGTTGGATTTTTTAAGGACTCTGCTGCATTATTTAAGGAATTTGCTGCTATATTAAAGGACTCTGCTTCAGTATTTAAGGACTCTGCTGCGGTATTTAAGGACTCTGCTGCATTATTTAAGGACTCTGCTGCATTATTTAAGGACTTTGCTGCATTATTTAAGGAATTTGTTGCATTATTTAAGGACTCTGCTGCATTATTTAAGGACTTTGCTGCAATTTTTAAGGACTCTGCTTCAGTATTTAAGGACTCTGCTGCATTATTTAAGGACGTTGTTGCATTATTTAAGGACTCTGCTGCATTATTTAAGGACTTTACTGAATTATTTAAGGACTCTGCTGCATTATTTAAGGACTTTGTTGCATTATTTAAGGACTCTGCTGCATTAGTTAAGGACTTTGCTGCATTATTTAAGGACTCTGCTGCATTATTTAACGACGTTGTTGCATTATTTAAGAACTGTGCTGCATTATTTAAGGACTATGCTGCATTATTTAATGACTTTGCTGAAGCATTTGAGGACTCTGCTGCATTATTAGAGGACTCTGCTGCATTATTTAAGGACTTGCTGCATTATTTAATGACTTTGTTGGATTTTTTAAGGACTCTGCTGCATTATTTAAGGAATTTGCTGCTATATTAAAGGACTCAGCTTCAGTATTTAAGGACTCTTCTGCGGTATTTAAGGACTCTGCTGCATTATTTAAGGACTCTGCTGCATTATTTAAGGACTTTGCTGCATTATTTAAGGAATCTGCTGCATTATTTAAGGACTTTGTTGCATTATCTAAGGACTCTGCTGCATTATTGAAGGACTTTGCTGCAATATTTAAGGACTCTGCTTCAGTATTTAAGGACTCTGCTGCATTATTTAAGGACTTTGTTGCATTATTTAAGGACTCTGCTGCATTATTTAAGGACTTTGCTGCATTATTTATGGACTCTGCTGCATTATTTAAGGACTTTGCTGCAATATTTAAGGACTCTGCTTCAGTATTTAAGGACTCTGCTGCATTATTTAAGGACTTTGTTGCATTATTTAAGGACTCTGCTGCATTATTTAAGGACTTTGCTGCATTATTTAAGGACTCTGCTGCATTATTTAAGGACTCTGCTGAAGCATTTGAGGACTCTGCTGCATTATTTAATCACTTTGCTGCGGTATTTAAGGACTCTGTTGCATTATTTAAGGACTTTGTTGCATTATTTAAGGACTCTGCTGCATTAGTTAAGGACTTTGCTGCATTATTTAAGGACTCTGCTGCATTATTTAATGACTTTGCTGAAGCATTTGAGGACTCTGCTGCATTATTAGAGGACTCTGCTGCATTATTTAATAACTTTGTTGGATTTTTTAAGGACTCTGCTGCATTATTTAAGGAATTTGCTGCTATATTAAAGGACTCTGCTTCAGTATTTAAGGACTCTGCTGCGGTATATAAGGACTCTGCTGCATTATTTAAGGACTCTGCTGCATTATTTAAGGACTTTGCTGCATTATTTAAGGACTATGCTGCATTATTTAATGACTTTGCTGAAGCATTTGAGGACTCTGCTGCATTATTAGAGGACTCTGCTGCATTATTTAATAACTTTGTTGGATTTTTTAAGGACTCTGCTGCATTATTTAAGGAATTTGCTGCTATATTAAAGGACTCTGCTTCAGTATTTAAGGACTCTGTTGCGGTATATAAGGACTCTGCTGCATTATTTAAGGACTCTGCTGCATTATTTAAGGACTTTGCTGCATTATTTAAGGACTCTGCTGCATTATTTAAGGACTTTGTTGCATTATTTAAGGACTCTAATGCATTATTTAAGGACTTTGCTGGAATATTTAAGGACTCTGCTGCATTAGTTAAGGACTTTGCTGCATTATTTAAGGACTCTGCTGCATTATTTAACGACTTTACTGCATTATTTAAGGACTCTGCTGCATTATTTAAGGACTTTGTTGCATTATTTAAGGACTCTGCTGCATTAGTTAAGGACTATGCTGCATTATTTAATGACTTTGCTGAAGCATTTGAGGACTCTGCTGCATTATTAGAGGACTCTGCTGCATTATTTAAGGACTTGCTGCATTATTTAATGACTTTGTTGGATTTTTTTAGGACTCTGCTGCGTTATTTAAGGAATTTGCTGCTATATTAAAGGACTCTGCTTCAGTATTTAAGGACTCTGCTGCGGTATTTAAGGACTCTGCTGCATTATTTAAGGACTCTGCTGCATTATTTAAGGACTTTGCTGCATTATTTAAGGAATCTGCTGCATTATTTAAGGACTTTGTTGCATTATCTAAGGACTCTGCTGCATTATTAAAGGACTTTGCTGCAATATTTAAGGACTCTGCTTCAGTATTTAAGGACTCTGTTGCATTATTTAAGGACTTTGTTGCATTATTTAAGGACTCTTCTGCATTAGTTAAGGAGTTTGCTGCATTATTTAAGGACTCTGCTGCATTATTTAACGACGTTGTTGCATTATTTAAGAACTGTGCTGCATTATTTAAGGACTTTGCTGCATTATTTAAGGACTATGCTGCATTATTTAATGACTTTGCTGAAGCATTTGAGGACTCTGCTGCATTATTAGAGGACTCTGCTGCATTATTTAAGGACTTGCTGCATTATTTAATGACTTTGTTGGATTTCTTAAGGACTCTGCTGCATTATTTAAGGAATTTGCTGCTATATTAAAGGACTCTGCTTCAGTATTTAAGGACTCTGCTGCGGTATTTATGGACCCTGCTGCATTATTTTAGGACTCTGCTGCATTATTTAAGGACTTTGCTGCATTATTTAAGGAATCTGCTGCATTATTTAAGGACTTTGTTGCATTATCTAAGGACTCTGCTGCAATATTGAAGGACTTTGCTGCATTATTTAAGGACTCTGCTGCATTATTTAAGGACTTTGCTGCAATATTTAAGGACTCTGCTTCAGTATTTAAGGACTCTGCTGAAGCATTTGAGGACTCTGCTGCATTATTTAATGACTTTGCTGAAGCATTTGAGGACTCTGCTGCATTATTAGAGGACTCTGCTGCATTATTTAATGACTTTGTTGGATTTTCTAAGGACTCTGCTGCATTATTTAAGGAATTTGCTGCTATATTAAAGGACTCTGCTTCAGTATTTAAGGACTCTGCTGCGGTATTTAAGGACTCTGCTGCATTATTTAAGGACTCTGCTGCATTATTTAAGGACTTTGCTGCATTATTTAAGGAATTTGTTGCATTATTTAAGGACTCTGCTGCATTATTTAAGGACTTTGCTGCAATATTTAAGGACTCTGCTTCAGTATTTAAGGACTCTGCTGCATTATTTAAGGACATTGTTGCATTATTTAAGGACTCTGCTGCATTATTTAAGGACTTTACTGCATTATTTAAGGACTCTGCTGCATTATTTAAGGACTTTGTTGCATTATTTAAGGACTCTGCTGCATTAGTTAAGGACTTTGCTGCATTATTTAAGGACTCTGCTGCATTATTTAACGACGTTGTTGCATTATTTAAGAACTGTGCTGCATTATTTAAGGACTTTGCTGCATTATTTAAGGACTATGCTGCATTATTTAATGACTTTGCTGAAGCATTTGAGGACTCTGCTGCATTATTAGAGGACTCTGCTGCATTATTTAAGGACTTGCTGCATTATTTAATGACTTTGTTGGATTTTTTAAGGACTCTGCTGCATTATTTAAGGAATTTGCTGCTATATTAAAGGACTCTGCTTCAGTATTTAAGGACTCTGCTGCGGTATTTAAGGACTCTGCTGCATTATTTAAGGACTCTGCTGCATTATTTAAGGACTTTGCTGCATTATTTAAGGAATCTGCTGCATTATTTAAGGACTTTGTTGCATTATCTAAGGACTCTGCTGCATTATTGAAGGACTTTGCTGCAATATTTAAGGACTCTGCTTCAGTATTTAAGGACTCTGCTGCATTATTTAAGGACTTTGTTGCATTATTTAAGGACTCTGCTGCATTATTTAAGGACTTTGCTGCATTATTTATGGACTCTGCTGCATTATTTAAGGACTTTTCTGCAATATTTAAGGACTCTGCTTCAGTATTTAAGGACTCTGCTGCATTATTTAAGGACTTTGTTGCATTATTTAAGGACTCTGCTGCATTATTTAAGGACTTTGTTGCATTATTTAAGGACTCTGCTGCATTATTTAAGGACTTTGCTGCAATATTTAAGGACTCTGCTTCAGTATTTAAGGACTCTGCTGCATTATTTAAGGACTTTGTTGCATTATTTAAGGACTCTGCTGCATTATTTAAGGACTTTGCTGCATTATTTAAGGACTCTGCTGCATTTTTTAAGGACTCTGCTGAAGCATTTGAGGACTCTGCTGCATTATTTAAGCACTTTGCTGCGGTATTTAAGGACTCTGTTGCATTATTTAAGGACTTTGTTGCATTATTTAAGGACTCTGCTGCATTAGTTAAGGACTTTGCTGCATTATTTAAGGACTCTGCTGCATTATTTACCGACGTTGTTGCATTATTTAAGAACCGTGCTGCTTTATTTAAGGACTTTGCATTATTTAAGGACTATGCTGCATTATTTAATGACTTTGCTGAAGCATTTGAGGACTCTGCTGCATTATTAGAGGACTCTGCTGCATTATTTAATGACTTTGTTGGATTTTTTAAGGACTCTGCTGCATTATTTAAGGAATTTGCTGCTATATTAAAGGACTCTGCTTCAGTATTTAAGGACTCTGCTGCGGTATTTAAGGACTCTGCTGCATTATTTAAGGACTTTGCTGCATTATTTAAGGAATCTGCTGCATTATTTAAGGACTTTGTTGCATTATCTAAGGACTCTGCTGCATTATTGAAGGACTTTACTGCAATATTTAAGGACTCTGCTTCAGTATTTAAGGACTCTGCTGCATTATTTAATGACTTTGTTGCATTATTTAAGGACTCTGCTGCATTATTTAAGGACTTTGCTGCATTATTTATGGACTCTGCTGCATTATTTAAGGACTTTGCTGCAATATTTAAGGACTCTGCTTCAGTATTTAAGGACTCTGCTGCATTATTTAAGGACTTTGTTGCATTATTTAAGGACTCTGCTGCATTATTTAAGGACTTTGCTGCATTATTTAAGGACTCTGCTGCATTATTTAAGGACTTTGCTGCAATATTTAAGGACTCTGCTTCAGTATTTAAGGACTCTGCTGCATTATTTAAGGACTCTGCTGAAGCATTTGAGGACTCTGCTGCATTATTTAATCACTTTGCTGCGGTATTTAAGGACTCTGTTGCATTATTTAAGGACTATGCTGCATTATTTAATGACTTTGCTGAAGCATTTGAGGACTCTGCTGCATTATTAGAGGACTCTGCTGCATTATTTAAGGACTTGCTGCATTATTTAATGACTTTGTTGGATTTCTTAAGGACTCTGCTGCATTATTTAAGGAATTTGCTGCTATATTAAAGGACTCTGCTTCAGTATTTAAGGACTCTGCTGCGGTATTTATGGACCCTGCTGCATTATTTTAGGACTCTGCTGCATTATTTAAGGACTTTGCTGCATTATTTAAGGAATCTGCTGCATTATTTAAGGACTTTGTTGCATTATCTAAGGACTCTGCTGCAATATTGAAGGACTTTGCTGCATTATTTAAGGACTCTGCTGCATTATTTAAGGACTTTGCTGCAATATTTAAGGACTCTGCTTCAGTATTTAAGGACTCTGCTGAAGCATTTGAGGACTCTGCTGCATTATTTAATGACTTTGCTGAAGCATTTGAGGACTCTGCTGCATTATTAGAGGACTCTGCTGCATTATTTAATGACTTTGTTGGATTTTTTAAGGACTCTGCTGCATTATTTAAGGAATTTGCTGCTATATTAAAGGACTCTGCTTCAGTATTTAAGGACTCTGCTGCGGTATTTAAGGACTCTGCTGCATTATTTAAGGACTCTGCTGCATTATTTAAGGACTTTGCTGCATTATTTAAGGAATTTGTTGCATTATTTAAGGACTCTGCTGCATTATTTAAGGACTTTGCTGCAATATTTAAGGACTCTGCTTCAGTATTTAAGGACTCTGCTGCATTATTTAAGGACATTGTTGCATTATTTAAGGACTCTGCTGCATTATTTAAGGACTTTACTGCATTATTTAAGGACTCTGCTGCATTATTTAAGGACTTTGTTGCATTATTTAAGGACTCTGCTGCATTAGTTAAGGAGTTTGCTGCATTATTTAAGGACTCTGCTGCATTATTTAACGACGTTGTTGCATTATTTAAGAACTGTGCCGCATTATTTAAGGACTTTGCTGCATTATTTAAGGACTATGCTGCATTATTTAATGACTTTGCTGAAGCATTTGAGGAATCTGCTGCATTATTAGAGGACTCTGCTGCATTATTTAAGGACTTGCTGCATTATTTAATGACTTTGTTGGATTTTTTAAGGACTCTGCTGCATTATTTAAGGAATTTGCTGCTATATTAAAGGACTCTGCTTCAGTATTTAAGGACTCTGCTGCGGTATTTAAGGACTCTGCTGCATTATTTAAGGACTCTGCTGCATTATTTAAGGACTTTGCTGCATTATTTAAGGAATCTGCTGCATTATTTAAGGACTTTGTTGCATTATCTAAGGACTCTGCTGCATTATTGAAGGACTTTGCTGCAATATTTAAGGACTCTGCTTCAGTATTTAAGGACTCTGCTGCATTATTTAAGGACTTTGTTGCATTATTTAAGGACTCTGCTGCATTATTTAAGGACTTTGCTGCATTATTTATGAACTCTGCTGCATTATTTAAGGACTTTGCTGCAATATTTAAGGACTCTGCTTCAGTATTTAAGGACTCTGCTGCATTATTTAAGGACTTTGTTGCATTATTTAAGGACTCTGCTGCATTATTTAAGGACTTTGCTGCATTATTTAAGGACTCTGCTGCATTATTTAAGGACTCTGCTGAAGCATTTGAGGACTCTGCTGCATTATTTAATCACTTTGCTGCGGTATTTAAGGACTCTGTTGCATTATTTAAGGACTTTGTTGCATTATTTAAGGACTCTGCTGCATTAGTTAAGGACTTTGCTGCATTATTTAAGGACTCTGCTGCATTATTTAACGACGTTGTTGCATTATTTAAGAACTGTGCTGCATTATTTAAGGACTTTGCTGCATTATTTAAGGACTATGCTGCATTATTTAATGACTTTGCTGAAGCATTTGAGGACTCTGCTGCATTATTAGAGGACTCTGCTGCATTATTTAATGACTTTGTTGGATTTTTTTAAGGACTCTGCTGCATTATTTAAGGAATTTGCTGCTATATTAAAGGACTCTGCTTCAGTATTTAAGGACTCTGCTGCGGTATATAAGGACTCTGCTGCATTATTTAAGGACTCTGCTGCATTATTTAAGGACTTTGCTGCATTATTTAAGGACTCTGCTGCATTATTTAAGGACTTTGTTGCATTATTTAAGGACTCTAATGCATTATTTAAGGACTTTGCTGGAATATTTAAGGACTCTGCTGCATTAGTTAAGGACTTTGCTGCATTATTTAAGGACTCTGCTGCATTATTTAACGACTTTACTGCATTATTTAAGGACTCTGCTGCATTATTAAGGACTTTGTTGCATTATTTAAGGACTCTGCTGCATTAGTTAAGGACTATGCTGCATTATTTAATGACTTTGCTGAAGCATTTCAGGACTCTGCTGCATTATTAGAGGACTCTGCTGCATTATTTAAGGACTTGCTGCATTATTTAAGGACTTTGTTGCATTATCTAAGGACTCTGCTGCATTATTGAAGGACTTTGCTGCAATATTTAAGGACTCTGCTTCAGTATTTAAGGACTCTGCTGCATTATTTAAGGACTTTGTTGCATTATTTAAGGACTCTGCTGCATTATTTAAGGACTTTGCTGCATTATTTATGGACTCTGCTGCATTATTTAAGGACTTTGCTGCAATATTTAAGGACTCTGCTTCAGTATTTAAGGACTCTGCTGCATTATTTAAGGACTTTGTTGCATTATTTAAGGACTCTGCTGCATTATTTAAGGACTTTGCTGCATTATTTAAGGACTCTGCTGCATTATTTAAGGACTCTGCTGAAGCATTTGAGGACTCTGCTGCATTATTTAATCACTTTGCTGCGGTATTTAAGGACTCTGTTGCATTATTTAAGGACTTTGTTGCATTATTTAAGGACTCTGCTGCATTAGTTAAGGACTTTGCTGCATTATTTAAGGACTCTGCTGCATTATTTAACGACGTTGTTGCATTATTTAAGAACTGTGCTGCATTATTTAAGGACTTTGCTGCATTATTTAAGGACTATGCTGCATTATTTAATGACTTTGCTGAAGCATTTGAGGACTCTGCTGCATTATTAGAGGACTCTGCTGCATTATTTAATGACTTTGTTGGATTTTTTAAGGACTCTGCTGCATTATTTAAGGAATTTGCTGCTATATTAAAGGACTCTGCTTCAGTATTTAAGGACTCTGCTGCGGTATATAAGGACTCTGCTGCATTATTTAAGGACTCTGCTGCATTATTTAAGGACTTTGCTGCATTATTTAAGGACTCTGCTGCATTATTTAAGGACTTTGTTGCATTATTTAAGGACTCTAATGCATTATTTAAGGACTTTGCTGGAATATTTAAGGACTCTGCTGCATTAGTTAAGGACTTTGCTGCATTATTTAAGGACTCTGCTGCATTATTTAACGACTTTACTGCATTATTTAAGGACTCTGCTGCATTATTTAAGGACTTTGTTGCATTATTTAAGGACTCTGCTGCATTAGTTAAGGACTATGCTGCATTATTTAATGACTTTGCTGAAGCATTTGAGGACTCTGCTGCATTATTAGAGGACTCTGCTGCATTATTTAAGGACTTGCTGCATTATTTAATGACTTTGTTGGATTTTTTAAGGACTCTGCTGCGTTATTTAAGGAATTTGCTGCTATATTAAAGGACTCTGCTTCAGTATTTAAGGACTCTGCTGCGGTATTTAAGGACTCTGCTGCATTATTTAAGGACTCTGCTGCATTATTTAAGGACTATGCTGCATTATTTAATGACTTTGCTGAAGCATTTGAGGACTCTGCTGCATTATTAGAGGACTCTGCTGCATTATTTAATGACTTTGTTGGATTTTTTAAGGACTCTGCTGCATTATTTAAGGAATTTGCTGCTATATTAAAGGACTCTGCTTCAGTATTTAAGGACTCTGCTGCGGTATATAAGGACTCTGCTGCATTATTTAAGGACTCTGCTGCATTATTTAAGGACTTTGCTGCATTATTTAAGGACTCTGCTGCATTATTTAAGGACTTTGTTGCATTATTTAAGGACTCTAATGCATTATTTAAGGACTTTGCTGGAATATTTAAGGACTCTGCTGCATTAGTTAAGGACTTTGCTGCATTATTTAAGGACTCTGCTGCATTATTTAACGACTTTACTGCATTATTTAAGGACTCTGCTGCATTATTTAAGGACTTTGTTGCATTATTTAAGGACTCTGCTGCATTAGTTAAGGACTATGCTGCATTATTTAATGACTTTGCTGAAGCATTTGAGGACTCTGCTGCATTATTAGAGGACTCTGCTGCATTATTTAAGGACTTGCTGCATTATTTAATGACTTTGTTGGATTTTTTAAGGACTCTGCTGCGTTATTTAAGGAATTTGCTGCTATATTAAAGGACTCTGCTTCAGTATTTAAGGACTCTGCTGCGGTATTTAAGGACTCTGCTGCATTATTTAAGGACTCTGCTGCATTATTTAAGGACTTTGCTGCATTATTTAAGGAATCTGCTGCATTATTTAAGGACTTTGTTGCATTATCTAAGGACTCTGCTGCATTATTGAAGGACTTTGCTGCAATATTTAAGGACTCTGCTTCAGTACTTAAGGACTCTGCTGCATTATTTAAGGACTTTGTTGCATTATTTAAGGACTCTGCTGCATTATTTAAGGACTTTGTTGCATTATTTAAGGACTCTGCTGCATTATTTAAGGACTTTGCTGCAATATTTAAGGACTCTGCTTCAGTATTTAAGGACTCTGCTGCATTATTTAAGGACTTTGTTGCATTATTTAAGGACTCTGCTGCATTAGTTAAGGAGTTTGCTGAATTATTTAAGGACTCTGCTGCATTATTTAACGACGTTGTTGCATTATTTAAGAACTGTGCTGCATTATTTAAGGACTTTGCTGCATTATTTAAGGACTATGCTGCATTATTTAATGACTTTGCTGAAGCATTTGAGGACTCTGCTGCATTATTAGAGGACTCTGCTGCATTATTTAAGGACTTGCTGCATTATTTAATGACTTTGTTGGATTTCTTAAGGACTCTGCTGCATTATTTAAGGAATTTGCTGCTATATTAAAGGACTCTGCTTCAGTATTTAAGGACTCTGCTGCGGTATTTAAGGACCCTGCTGCATTATTTTAGGACTCTGCTGCATTATTTAAGGACTTTGCTGCATTATTTAAGGAATCTGCTGCATTATTTAAGGACTTTGTTGCATTATCTAAGGACTCTGCTGCAATATTGAAGGACTTTGCTGCATTATTTAAGGACTCTGCTGCATTATTTAAGGACTTTGCTGCAATATTTAAGGACTCTGCTTCAGTATTTAAGGACTCTGCTGAAGCATTTGAGGACTCTGCTGCATTATTTAATGACTTTGCTGAAGCATTTGAGGACTCTGCTGCATTATTAGAGGACTCTGCTGCATTATTTAATGACTTTGTTGGATTTTTTAAGGACTCTGCTGCATTATTTAAGGAATTTGCTGCTATATTAAAGGACTCTGCTTCAGTATTTAAGGACTCTGCTGCGGTATTTAAGGACTCTGCTGCATTATTTAAGGACTCTGCTGCATTATTTAAGGACTTTGCTGCATTATTTAAGGAATTTGTTGCATTATTTAAGGACTCTGCTGCATTATTTAAGGACTTTGCTGCAATATTTAAGGACTCTGCTTCAGTATTTAAGGACTCTGCTGCATTATTTAAGGACGTTGTTGCATTATTTAAGGACTCTGCTGCATTATTTAAGGACTTTACTGCATTATTTAAGGACTCTGCTGCATTATTTAAGGACTTTGTTGCATTATTTAAGGACTCTGCTGCATTAGTTAAGGACTTTGCTGCATTATTTAAGGACTCTGCTGCATTATTTAACGACGTTGTTGCATTATTTAAGAACTGTGCTGCATTATTTAAGGACTTTGCTGCATTATTTAAGGACTATGCTGCATTATTTAATGACTTTGCTGAAGCATTTGATGACTCTGCTGCATTATTAGAGGACTCTGCTGCATTATTTAAGGACTTGCTGCATTATTTAATGACTTTGTTGGATTTTTTAAGGACTCTGCTGCATTATTTAAGGAATTTGCTGCTATATTAAAGGACTCTGCTTCAGTATTTAAGGACTCTGCTGCGGTATTTAAGGACTCTGCTGCATTATTTAAGGACTCTGCTGCATTATTTAAGGACTTTGCTGCATTATTTAAGGAATCTGCTGCATTATTTAAGGACTTTGTTGCATTATCTAAGGACTCTGCTGCATTATTGAAGGACTTTGCTGCAATATTTAAGGACTCTGCTTCAGTATTTAAGGACTCTGCTGCATTATTTAAGGACTTTGTTGCATTATTTAAAGACTGCTGCATTATTTAAGGACTTTGCTGCATTATTTATGGACTCTGCTGCATTATTTAAGGACTTTTCTGCAATATTTAAGGACTCTGCTTCAGTATTTAAGGACTCTGCTGCATTATTTAAGGACTTTGTTGCATTATTTAAGGACTCTGCTGCATTATTTAAGGACTTTGTTGCATTATTTAAGGACTCTGCTGCATTATTTAAGGACTTTGCTGCAATATTTAAGGACTCTGCTTCAGTATTTAAGGACTCTGCTGCATTATTTAAGGACTTTGTTGCATTATTTAAGGACTCTGCTGCATTATTTAAGGACTTTGCTGCATTATTTAAGGACTCTGCTGCATTTTTTAAGGACTCTGCTGAAGCATTTGAGGACTCTGCTGCATTATTTAAGCACTTTGCTGCGGTATTTAAGGACTCTGTTGCATTATTTAAGGACTTTGTTGCATTATTTAAGGACTCTGCTGCATTAGTTAAGGACTTTGCTGCATTATTTAAGGACTCTGCTGCATTATTTACCGACGTTGTTGCATTATTTAAGAACTGTGCTGCTTTATTTAAGGACTTTGCATTATTTAAGGACTATGCTGCATTATTTAATGACTTTGCTGAAGCATTTGAGGACTCTGCTGCATTATTAGTGGACTCTGCTGCATTATTTAATGACTTTGTTGGATTTTTTAAGGACTCTGCTGCATTATTTAAGGAATTTGCTGCTATATTAAAGGACTCTGCTTCAGTATTTAAGGACTCTGCTGCGGTATTTAAGGACTCTGCTGCATTATTTAAGGACTCTGCTGCATTATTTAAGGACTTTGCTGCATTATTTAAGGACTCTGCTGCATTATTTAAGGACTCTGCTGAAGAATTTGAGGACTCTGCTGCATTATTTAAGGACTTTGCTGCATTATTTAAGGAATCTGCTGCATTATTTAAGGACTTTGTTGCATTATCTAAGGACTCTGCTGCAATATTGAAGGACCTTGCTGCATTATTTAAGGACTCTGCTGCATTATTTAAGGACTTTGCTGCAATATTTAAGGACTCTGCTTCAGTATTTAAGGACTCTGCTGAAGCATTTGAGGACTCTGCTGCATTATTTAATGACTTTGCTGAAGCATTTGAGGACTCTGCTGCATTATTAGAGGACTCTGCTGCATTATTTAATGACTTTGTTGGATTTTTTAAGGACTCTGCTGCATTATTTAAGGAATTTGCTGCTATATTAAAGGACTCTGCTTCAGTATTTAAGGACTCTGCTGCGGTATTTAAGGACTCTGCTGCATTATTTAAGGACTCTGCTGCATTATTTAAGGACTTTGCTGCATTATTTAAGGAATTTGTTGCATTATTTAAGGACTCTGCTGCATTATTTAAGGACTTTGCTGCAATTTTTAAGGACTCTGCTTCAGTATTTAAGGACTCTGCTGCATTATTTAAGGACGTTGTTGCATTATTTAAGGACTCTGCTGCATTATTTAAGGACTTTACTGAATTATTTAAGGACTCTGCTGCATTATTTAAGGACTTTGTTGCATTATTTAAGGACTCTGCTGCATTAGTTAAGGACTTTGCTGCATTATTTAAGGACTCTGCTGCATTATTTAACGACGTTGTTGCATTATTTAAGAACTGTGCTGCATTATTTAAGGACTTTGCTGCATTATTTAAGGACTATGCTGCATTATTTAATGACTTTGCTGAAGCATTTGAGGACTCTGCTGCATTATTAGAGGACTCTGCTGCATTATTTAAGGACTTGCTGCATTATTTAATGACTTTGTTGGATTTTTTAAGGACTCTGCTGCATTATTTAAGGAATTTGCTGCTATATTAAAGGACTCAGCTTCAGTATTTAAGGACTCTTCTGCGGTATTTAAGGACTCTGCTGCATTATTTAAGGACTCTGCTGCATTATTTAAGGACTTTGCTGCATTATTTAAGGAATCTGCTGCATTATTTAAGGACTTTGTTGCATTATCTAAGGACTCTGCTGCATTATTGAAGGACTTTGTTGCATTATTTAAGGACTCTGCTGCATTATTTAAGGACTTTGCTGCATTATTTATGGACTCTGCTGCATTATTTAAGGACTTTGCTGCAATATTTAAGGACTCTGCTTCAGTATTTAAGGACTCTGCTGCATTATTTAAGGACTTTGTTGCATTATTTAAGGACTCTGCTGCATTATTTAAGGACTTTGCTGCATTATTTAAGGACTCTGCTGCATTATTTAAGGACTCTGCTGAAGCATTTGAGGACTCTGCTGCATTATTTAATCACTTTGCTGCGGTATTTAAGGACTCTGTTGCATTATTTAAGGACTTTGTTGCATTATTTAAGGACTCTGCTGCATTAGTTAAGGACTTTGTTGCATTATTTAAGGACTCTGCTGCATTATTTAACGACGTTGTTGCATTATTTAAGAACTGTGCTGCATTATTTAAGGACTTTGCTGCATTATTTAAGGACTATGCTGCATTATTTAATGACTTTGCTGAAGCATTTGAGAACTCTGCTGCATTATTAGAGGACTCTGCTGCATTATTTAATAACTTTGTTGGATTTTTTAAGGACTCTGCTGCATTATTTAAGGAATTTGCTGCTATATTAAAGGACTCTGCTTCAGTATTTAAGGACTCTGCTGCGGTATATAAGGACTCTGCTGCATTATTTAAGGACTCTGCTGCATTATTTAAGGACTTTGCTGCATTATTTAAGGACTATGCTGCATTATTTAATGACTTTGCTGAAGCATTTGAGGACTCTGCTGCATTATTAGAGGACTCTGCTGCATTATTTAATAACTTTGTTGGATTTTTTAAGGACTCTGCTGCATTATTTAAGGAATTTGCTGCTATATTAAAGGACTCTGCTTCAGTATTTAAGGACTCTGCTGCGGTATATAAGGACTCTGCTGCATTATTTAAGGACTCTGCTGCATTATTTAACGACGTTGTTGCATTATTTAAGAACTGTGCTGCATTATTTAAGGACTTTGCTGCATTATTTAAGGACTATGCTGCATTATTTAATGACTTTGCTGAAGCATTTGATGACTCTGCTGCATTATTAGAGGACTCTGCTGCATTATTTAAGGACTTGCTGCATTATTTAATGACTTTGTTGGATTTTTTAAGGACTCTGCTGCATTATTTAAGGAATTTGCTGCTATATTAAAGGACTCTGCTTCAGTATTTAAGGACTCTGCTGCGGTATTTAAGGACTCTGCTGCATTATTTAAGGACTCTGCTGCATTATTTAAGGACTTTGCTGCATTATTTAAGGAATCTGCTGCATTATTTAAGGACTTTGTTGCATTATCTAAGGACTCTGCTGCATTATTGAAGGACTTTGCTGCAATATTTAAGGACTCTGCTTCAGTATTTAAGGACTCTGCTGCATTATTTAAGGACTTTGTTGCATTATTTAAAGACTCTGCTGCATTATTTAAGGACTTTGCTGCATTATTTATGGACTCTGCTGCATTATTTAAGGACTTTTCTGCAATATTTAAGGACTCTGCTTCAGTATTTAAGGACTCTGCTGCATTATTTAAGGACTTTGTTGCATTATTTAAGGACTCTGCTGCATTATTTAAGGACTTTGTTGCATTATTTAAGGACTCTGCTGCATTATTTAAGGACTTTGCTGCAATATTTAAGGACTCTGCTTCAGTATTTAAGGACTCTGCTGCATTATTTAAGGACTTTGTTGCATTATTTAAGGACTCTGCTGCATTATTTAAGGACTTTGCTGCATTATTTAAGGACTCTGCTGCATTTTTTAAGGACTCTGCTGAAGCATTTGAGGACTCTGCTGCATTATTTAAGCACTTTGCTGCGGTATTTAAGGACTCTGTTGCATTATTTAAGGACTTTGTTGCATTATTTAAGGACTCTGCTGCATTAGTTAAGGACTTTGCTGCATTATTTAAGGACTCTGCTGCATTATTTAACGACGTTGTTGCATTATTTAAGAACTGTGCTGCATTATTTAAGGACTTTGCTGCATTATTTAAGGACTATGCTGCATTATTTAATGACTTTGCTGAAGCATTTGAGGACTCTGCTGCATTATTAGAGGACTCTGCTGCATTATTTAAGGACTTGCTGCATTATTTAATGACTTTGTTGGATTTTTTAAGGACTCTGCTGCATTATTTAAGGAATTTGCTGCTATATTAAAGGACTCAGCTTCAGTATTTAAGGACTCTTCTGCGGTATTTAAGGACTCTGCTGCATTATTTAAGGACTCTGCTGCATTATTTAAGGACTTTGCTGCATTATTTAAGGAATCTGCTGCATTATTTAAGGACTTTGTTGCATTATCTAAGGACTCTGCTGCATTATTGAAGGACTTTGTTGCATTATTTAAGGACTCTGCTGCATTATTTAAGGACTTTGCTGCATTATTTAAGGACTCTGCTGCATTATTTACCGACGTTGTTGCATTATTTAAGAACTGTGCTGCTTTATTTAAGGACTTTGCATTATTTAAGGACTATGCTGCATTATTTAATGACTTTGCTGAAGCATTTGAGGACTCTGCTGCATTATTAGTGGACTCTGCTGCATTATTTAATGACTTTGTTGGATTTTTTAAGGACTCTGCTGCATTATTTAAGGAATTTGCTGCTATATTAAAGGACTCTGCTTCAGTATTTAAGGACTCTGCTGCGGTATTTAAGGACTCTGCTGCATTATTTAAGGACTCTGCTGCATTATTTAAGGACTTTGCTGCATTATTTAAGGACTCTGCTGCATTATTTAAGGACTCTGCTGAAGCATTTGAGGACTCTGCTGCATTATTTAAGGACTTTGCTGCATTATTTAAGGAATCTGCTGCATTATTTAAGGACTTTGTTGCATTATCTAAGGACTCTGCTGCAATATTGAAGGACCTTGCTGCATTATTTAAGGACTCTGCTGCATTATTTAAGGACTTTGCTGCAATATTTAAGGACTCTGCTTCAGTATTTAAGGACTCTGCTGAAGCATTTGAGGACTCTGCTGCATTATTTAATGACTTTGCTGAAGCATTTGAGGACTCTGCTGCATTATTAGAGGACTCTGCTGCATTATTTAATGACTTTGTTGGATTTTTTAAGGACTCTGCTGCATTATTTAAGGAATTTGCTGCTATATTAAAGGACTCTGCTTCAGTATTTAAGGACTCTGCTGCGGTATTTAAGGACTCTGCTGCATTATTTAAGGACTCTGCTGCATTATTTAAGGACTTTGCTGCATTATTTAAGGAATTTGTTGCATTATTTAAGGACTCTGCTGCATTATTTAAGGACTTTGCTGCAATTTTTAAGGACTCTGCTTCAGTATTTAAGGACTCTGCTGCATTATTTAAGGACGTTGTTGCATTATTTAAGGACTCTGCTGCATTATTTAAGGACTTTACTGAATTATTTAAGGACTCTGCTGCATTATTTAAGGACTTTGTTGCATTATTTAAGGACTCTGCTGCATTAGTTAAGGACTTTGCTGCATTATTTAAGGACTCTGCTGCATTATTTAACGACGTTGTTGCATTATTTAAGAACTGTGCTGCATTATTTAAGGACTTTGCTGCATTATTTAAGGACTATGCTGCATTATTTAATGACTTTGCTGAAGCATTTGAGGACTCTGCTGCATTATTAGAGGACTCTGCTGCATTATTTAAGGACTTGCTGCATTATTTAATGACTTTGTTGGATTTTTTAAGGACTCTGCTGCATTATTTAAAGAATTTGCTGCTATATTAAAGGACTCAGCTTCAGTATTTAAGGACTCTTCTGCGGTATTTAAGGACTCTGCTGCATTATTTAAGGACTCTGCTGCATTATTTAAGGACTTTGCTGCATTATTTAAGGAATCTGCTGCATTATTTAAGGACTTTGTTGCATTATCTAAGGACTCTGCTGCATTATTGAAGGACTTTGCTGCAATATTTAAGGACTCTGCTTCAGTATTTAAGGACTCTGCTGCATTATTTAAGGACTTTGTTGCATTATTTAAGGACTCTGCTGCATTATTTAAGGACTTTGCTGCATTATTTATGGACTCTGCTGCATTATTTAAGGACTTTGCTGCAATATTTAAGGACTCTGCTTCAGTATTTAAGGACTCTGCTGCATTATTTAAGGACTTTGTTGCATTATTTAAGGACTCTGCTGCATTATTTAAGGACTTTGCTGCATTATTTAAGGACTCTGCTGCATTATTTAAGGACTCTGCTGAAGCATTTGAGGACTCTGCTGCATTATTTAATCACTTTGCTGCGGTATTTAAGGACTCTGTTGCATTATTTAAGGACTTTGTTGCATTATTTAAGGACTCTGCTGCATTAGTTAAGGACTTTGTTGCATTATTTAAGGACTCTGCTGCATTATTTAACGACGTTGTTGCATTATTTAAGAACTGTGCTGCATTATTTAAGGACTTTGCTGCATTATTTAAGGACTATGCTGCATTATTTAATGACTTTGCTGAAGCATTTGAGAACTCTGCTGCATTATTAGAGGACTCTGCTGCATTATTTAATAACTTTGTTGGATTTTTTAAGGACTCTGCTGCATTATTTAAGGAATTTGCTGCTATATTAAAGGACTCTGCTTCAGTATTTAAGGACTCTGCTGCGGTATATAAGGACTCTGCTGCATTATTTAAGGACTCTGCTGCATTATTTAAGGACTTTGCTGCATTATTTAAGGACTATGCTGCATTATTTAATGACTTTGCTGAAGCATTTGAGGACTCTGCTGCATTATTAGAGGACTCTGCTGCATTATTTAATAACTTTGTTGGATTTTTTAAGGACTCTGCTGCATTATTTAAGGAATTTGCTGCTATATTAAAGGACTCTGCTTCAGTATTTAAGGACTCTGCTGCGGTATATAAGGACTCTGCTGCATTATTTAAGGACTCTGCTGCATTATTTAACGACGTTGTTGCATTATTTAAGAACTGTGCTGCATTATTTAAGGACTTTGCTGCATTATTTAAGGACTATGCTGCATTATTTAATGACTTTGCTGAAGCATTTGATGACTCTGCTGCATTATTAGAGGACTCTGCTGCATTATTTAAGGACTTGCTGCATTATTTAATGACTTTGTTGGATTTTTTAAGGACTCTGCTGCATTATTTAAGGAATTTGCTGCTATATTAAAGGACTCTGCTTCAGTATTTAAGGACTCTGCTGCGGTATTTAAGGACTCTGCTGCATTATTTAAGGACTCTGCTGCATTATTTAAGGACTTTGCTGCATTATTTAAGGAATCTGCTGCATTATTTAAGGACTTTGTTGCATTATCTAAGGACTCTGCTGCATTATTGAAGGACTTTGCTGCAATATTTAAGGACTCTGCTTCAGTATTTAAGGACTCTGCTGCATTATTTAAGGACTTTGTTGCATTATTTAAAGACTCTGCTGCATTATTTAAGGACTTTGCTGCATTATTTATGGACTCTGCTGCATTATTTAAGGACTTTTCTGCAATATTTAAGGACTCTGCTTCAGTATTTAAGGACTCTGCTGCATTATTTAAGGACTTTGTTGCATTATTTAAGGACTCTGCTGCATTATTTAAGGACTTTGTTGCATTATTTAAGGACTCTGCTGCATTATTTAAGGACTTTGCTGCAATATTTAAGGACTCTGCTTCAGTATTTAAGGACTCTGCTGCATTATTTAAGGACTTTGTTGCATTATTTAAGGACTCTGCTGCATTATTTAAGGACTTTGCTGCATTATTTAAGGACTCTGCTGCATTTTTTAAGGACTCTGCTGAAGCATTTGAGGACTCTGCTGCATTATTTAAGCACTTTGCTGCGGTATTTAAGGACTCTGTTGCATTATTTAAGGACTTTGTTGCATTATTTAAGGACTCTGCTGCATTAGTTAAGGACTTTGCTGCATTATTTAAGGACTCTGCTGCATTATTTAACGACGTTGTTGCATTATTTAAGAACTGTGCTGCATTATTTAAGGACTTTGCTGCATTATTTAAGGACTATGCTGCATTATTTAATGACTTTGCTGAAGCATTTGAGGACTCTGCTGCATTATTAGAGGACTCTGCTGCATTATTTAAGGACTTGCTGCATTATTTAATGACTTTGTTGGATTTTTTAAGGACTCTGCTGCATTATTTAAGGAATTTGCTGCTATATTAAAGGACTCAGCTTCAGTATTTAAGGACTCTTCTGCGGTATTTAAGGACTCTGCTGCATTATTTAAGGACTCTGCTGCATTATTTAAGGACTTTGCTGCATTATTTAAGGAATCTGCTGCATTATTTAAGGACTTTGTTGCATTATCTAAGGACTCTGCTGCATTATTGAAGGACTTTGTTGCATTATTTAAGGACTCTGCTGCATTATTTAAGGACTTTGCTGCATTATTTAAGGACTCTGCTGCATTATTTACCGACGTTGTTGCATTATTTAAGAACTGTGCTGCTTTATTTAAGGACTTTGCATTATTTAAGGACTATGCTGCATTATTTAATGACTTTGCTGAAGCATTTGAGGACTCTGCTGCATTATTAGTGGACTCTGCTGCATTATTTAATGACTTTGTTGGATTTTTTAAGGACTCTGCTGCATTATTTAAGGAATTTGCTGCTATATTAAAGGACTCTGCTTCAGTATTTAAGGACTCTGCTGCGGTATTTAAGGACTCTGCTGCATTATTTAAGGACTCTGCTGCATTATTTAAGGACTTTGCTGCATTATTTAAGGACTCTGCTGCATTATTTAAGGACTCTGCTGAAGCATTTGAGGACTCTGCTGCATTATTTAAGGACTTTGCTGCATTATTTAAGGAATCTGCTGCATTATTTAAGGACTTTGTTGCATTATCTAAGGACTCTGCTGCAATATTGAAGGACCTTGCTGCATTATTTAAGGACTCTGCTGCATTATTTAAGGACTTTGCTGCAATATTTAAGGACTCTGCTTCAGTATTTAAGGACTCTGCTGAAGCATTTGAGGACTCTGCTGCATTATTTAATGACTTTGCTGAAGCATTTGAGGACTCTGCTGCATTATTAGAGGACTCTGCTGCATTATTTAATGACTTTGTTGGATTTTTTAAGGACTCTGCTGCATTATTTAAGGAATTTGCTGCTATATTAAAGGACTCTGCTTCAGTATTTAAGGACTCTGCTGCGGTATTTAAGGACTCTGCTGCATTATTTAAGGACTCTGCTGCATTATTTAAGGACTTTGCTGCATTATTTAAGGAATTTGTTGCATTATTTAAGGACTCTGCTGCATTATTTAAGGACTTTGCTGCAATTTTTAAGGACTCTGCTTCAGTATTTAAGGACTCTGCTGCATTATTTAAGGACGTTGTTGCATTATTTAAGGACTCTGCTGCATTATTTAAGGACTTTACTGAATTATTTAAGGACTCTGCTGCATTATTTAAGGACTTTGTTGCATTATTTAAGGACTCTGCTGCATTAGTTAAGGACTTTGCTGCATTATTTAAGGACTCTGCTGCATTATTTAACGACGTTGTTGCATTATTTAAGAACTGTGCTGCATTATTTAAGGACTTTGCTGCATTATTTAAGGACTATGCTGCATTATTTAATGACTTTGCTGAAGCATTTGAGGACTCTGCTGCATTATTAGAGGACTCTGCTGCATTATTTAAGGACTTGCTGCATTATTTAATGACTTTGTTGGATTTTTTAAGGACTCTGCTGCATTATTTAAAGAATTTGCTGCTATATTAAAGGACTCAGCTTCAGTATTTAAGGACTCTTCTGCGGTATTTAAGGACTCTGCTGCATTATTTAAGGACTCTGCTGCATTATTTAAGGACTTTGCTGCATTATTTAAGGAATCTGCTGCATTATTTAAGGACTTTGTTGCATTATCTAAGGACTCTGCTGCATTATTGAAGGACTTTGCTGCAATATTTAAGGACTCTGCTTCAGTATTTAAGGACTCTGCTGCATTATTTAAGGACTTTGTTGCATTATTTAAGGACTCTGCTGCATTATTTAAGGACTTTGCTGCATTATTTATGGACTCTGCTGCATTATTTAAGGACTTTGCTGCAATATTTAAGGACTCTGCTTCAGTATTTAAGGACTCTGCTGCATTATTTAAGGACTTTGTTGCATTATTTAAGGACTCTGCTGCATTATTTAAGGACTTTGCTGCATTATTTAAGGACTCTGCTGCATTATTTAAGGACTCTGCTGAAGCATTTGAGGACTCTGCTGCATTATTTAATCACTTTGCTGCGGTATTTAAGGACTCTGTTGCATTATTTAAGGACTTTGTTGCATTATTTAAGGACTCTGCTGCATTAGTTAAGGACTTTGTTGCATTATTTAAGAACTGTGCTGCATTATTTAAGGACTTTGCTGCATTATTTAAGGACTATGCTGCATTATTTAATGACTTTGCTGAAGCATTTGAGAACTCTGCTGCATTATTAGAGGACTCTGCTGCATTATTTAATAACTTTGTTGGATTTTTTAAGGACTCTGCTGCATTATTTAAGGAATTTGCTGCTATATTAAAGGACTCTGCTTCAGTATTTAAGGACTCTGCTGCGGTATATAAGGACTCTGCTGCATTATTTAAGGACTCTGCTGCATTATTTAAGGACTTTGCTGCATTATTTAAGGACTATGCTGCATTATTTAATGACTTTGCTGAAGCATTTGAGGACTCTGCTGCATTATTAGAGGACTCTGCTGCATTATTTAATAACTTTGTTGGATTTTTTAAGGACTCTGCTGCATTATTTAAGGAATTTGCTGCTATATTAAAGGACTCTGCTTCAGTATTTAAGGACTCTGCTGCGGTA
Source organism: Phyllobates terribilis (assembly GCF_046119375.1). Classification (NCBI taxonomy): domain Eukaryota; kingdom Metazoa; phylum Chordata; class Amphibia; order Anura; family Dendrobatidae; genus Phyllobates; species Phyllobates terribilis. Next base: position 429,755 of record NW_027362905.1, read on the forward strand.
TATAAGGACTCTGCTGCATTATTTAAGGACTCTGCTGCATTATTTAACGACGTTGTTGCATTATTTAAGAACTGTGCTGCATTATTTAAGGACTTTGCTGCATTATTTAAGGACTATGCTGCATTATTTAATGACTTTGCTGAAGCATTTGATGACTCTGCTGCATTATTAGAGGACTCTGCTGCATTATTTAAGGACTTGCTGCATTATTTAATGACTTTGTTGGATTTTTTAAGGACTCTGCTGCATTATTTAAGGAATTTGCTGCTATATTAAAGGACTCTGCTTCAGTATTTAAGGACTCTGCTGCGGTATTTAAGGACTCTGCTGCATTATTTAAGGACTCTGCTGCATTATTTAAGGACTTTGCTGCATTATTTAAGGAATCTGCTGCATTATTTAAGGACTTTGTTGCATTATCTAAGGACTCTGCTGCATTATTGAAGGACTTTGCTGCAATATTTAAGGACTCTGCTTCAGTATTTAAGGACTCTGCTGCATTATTTAAGGACTTTGTTGCATTATTTAAGGACTCTGCTGCATTATTTAAGGACTTTGCTGCATTATTTATGGACTCTGCTGCATTATTTAAGGACTTTTCTGCAATATTTAAGGACTCTGCTTCAGTATTTAAGGACTCTGCTGCATTATTTAAGGACTTTGTTGCATTATTTAAGGACTCTGCTGCATTATTTAAGGACTTTGTTGCATTATTTAAGGACTCTGCTGCATTATTTAAGGACTTTGCTGCAATATTTAAGGACTCTGCTTCAGTATTTAAGGACTCTGCTGCATTATTTAAGGACTTTGTTGCATTATTTAAGGACTCTGCTGCATTATTTAAGGACTTTGCTGCATTATTTAAGGACTCTGCTGCATTTTTTAAGGACTCTGCTGAAGCATTTGAGGACTCTGCTGCATTATTTAAGCACTTTGCTGCGGTATTTAAGGACTCTGTTGCATTATTTAAGGACTTTGTTGCATTATTTAAGGACTCTGCTGCATTAGTTAAGGACTTTGCTGCATTATTTAAGGACTCTGCTGCATTATTTACCGACGTTGTTGCATTATTTAAGAACTGTGCTGCTTTATTTAAGGACTTTGCATTATTTAAGGACTATGCTGCATTATTTAATGACTTTGCTGAAGCATTTGAGGACTCTGCTGCATTATTAGAGGACTCTGCTGCATTATTTAATGACTTTGTTGGATTTTTTAAGGACTCTGCTGCATTATTTAAGGAATTTGCTGCTATATTAAAGGACTCTGCTTCAGTATTTAAGGACTCTGCTGCGGTATTTAAGGACTCTGCTGCATTATTTAAGGACTCTGCTGCATTATTTAAGGACTTTGCTGCATTATTTAAGGACTCTGCTGCATTATTTAAGGACTCTGCTGAAGCATTTGAGGACTCTGCTGCATTATTTAAGGACTTTGCTGCATTATTTAAGGAATCTGCTGCATTATTTAAGGACTTTGTTGCATTATCTAAGGACTCTGCTGCAATATTGAAGGACCTTGCTGCATTATTTAAGGTCTCTGCTGCATTATTTAAGGACTTTGCTGCAATATTTAAGGACTCTGCTTCAGTATTTAAGGACTCTGCTGAAGCATTTGAGGACTCTGCTGCATTATTTAATGACTTTGCTGAAGCATTTGAGGACTCTGCTGCATTATTAGAGGACTCTGCTGCATTATTTAATGACTTTGTTGGATTTTTTAAGGACTCTGCTGCATTATTTAAGGAATTTGCTGCTATATTAAAGGACTCTGCTTCAGTATTTAAGGACTCTGCTGCGGTATTTAAGGACTCTGCTGCATTATTTAAGGACTCTGCTGCATTATTTAAGGACTTTGCTGCATTATTTAAGGAATTTGTTGCATTATTTAAGGACTCTGCTGCATTATTTAAGGACTTTGCTGCAATTTTTAAGGACTCTGCTTCAGTATTTAAGGACTCTGCTGCATTATTTAAGGACGTTGTTGCATTATTTAAGGACTCTGCTGCATTATTTAAGGACTTTACTGAATTATTTAAGGACTCTGCTGCATTATTTAAGGACTTTGTTGCATTATTTAAGGACTCTGCTGCATTAGTTAAGGACTTTGCTGCATTATTTAAGGACTCTGCTGCATTATTTAACGACGTTGTTGCATTATTTAAGAACTGTGCTGCATTATTTAAGGACTATGCTGCATTATTTAATGACTTTGCTGAAGCATTTGAGGACTCTGCTGCATTATTAGAGGACTCTGCTGCATTATTTAAGGACTTGCTGCATTATTTAATGACTTTGTTGGATTTTTTAAGGACTCTGCTGCATTATTTAAGGAATTTGCTGCTATATTAAAGGACTCAGCTTCAGTATTTAAGGACTCTTCTGCGGTATTTAAGGACTCTGCTGCATTATTTAAGGACTCTGCTGCATTATTTAAGGACTTTGCTGCATTATTTAAGGAATCTGCTGCATTATTTAAGGACTTTGTTGCATTATCTAAGGACTCTGCTGCATTATTGAAGGACTTTGCTGCAATATTTAAGGACTCTGCTTCAGTATTTAAGGACTCTGCTGCATTATTTAAGGACTTTGTTGCATTATTTAAGGACTCTGCTGCATTATTTAAGGACTTTGCTGCATTATTTATGGACTCTGCTGCATTATTTAAGGACTTTGCTGCAATATTTAAGGACTCTGCTTCAGTATTTAAGGACTCTGCTGCATTATTTAAGGACTTTGTTGCATTATTTAAGGACTCTGCTGCATTATTTAAGGACTTTGCTGCATTATTTAAGGACTCTGCTGCATTATTTAAGGACTCTGCTGAAGCATTTGAGGACTCTGCTGCATTATTTAATCACTTTGCTGCGGTATTTAAGGACTCTGTTGCATTATTTAAGGACTTTGTTGCATTATTTAAGGACTCTGCTGCATTAGTTAAGGACTTTGTTGCATTATTTAAGGACTCTGCTGCATTATTTAACGACGTTGTTGCATTATTTAAGAACTGTGCTGCATTATTTAAGGACTTTGCTGCATTATTTAAGGACTATGCTGCATTATTTAATGACTTTGCTGAAGCATTTGAGAACTCTGCTGCATTATTAGAGGACTCTGCTGCATTATTTAATAACTTTGTTGGATTTTTTAAGGACTCTGCTGCATTATTTAAGGAATTTGCTGCTATATTAAAGGACTCTGCTTCAGTATTTAAGGACTCTGCTGCGGTATATAAGGACTCTGCTGCATTATTTAAGGACTCTGCTGCATTATTTAAGGACTTTGCTGCATTATTTAAGGACTATGCTGCATTATTTAATGACTTTGCTGAAGCATTTGAGGACTCTGCTGCATTATTAGAGGACTCTGCTGCATTATTTAATAACTTTGTTGGATTTTTTAAGGACTCTGCTGCATTATTTAAGGAATTTGCTGCTATATTAAAGGACTCTGCTTCAGTATTTAAGGACTCTGCTGCGGTATATAAGGACTCTGCTGCATTATTTAAGGACTCTGCTGCATTATTTAACGACGTTGTTGCATTATTTAAGAACTGTGCTGCATTATTTAAGGACTTTGCTGCATTATTTAAGGACTATGCTGCATTATTTAATGACTTTGCTGAAGCATTTGATGACTCTGCTGCATTATTAGAGGACTCTGCTGCATTATTTAAGGACTTGCTGCATTATTTAATGACTTTGTTGGATTTTTTAAGGACTCTGCTGCATTATTTAAGGAATTTGCTGCTATATTAAAGGACTCTGCTTCAGTATTTAAGGACTCTGCTGCGGTATTTAAGGACTCTGCTGCATTATTTAAGGACTCTGCTGCATTATTTAAGGACTTTGCTGCATTATTTAAGGAATCTGCTGCATTATTTAAGGACTTTGTTGCATTATCTAAGGACTCTGCTGCATTATTGAAGGACTTTGCTGCAATATTTAAGGACTCTGCTTCAGTATTTAAGGACTCTGCTGCATTATTTAAGGACTTTGTTGCATTATTTAAGGACTCTGCTGCATTATTTAAGGACTTTGCTGCATTATTTATGGACTCTGCTGCATTATTTAAGGACTTTTCTGCAATATTTAAGGACTCTGCTTCAGTATTTAAGGACTCTGCTGCATTATTTAAGGACTTTGTTGCATTATTTAAGGACTCTGCTGCATTATTTAAGGACTTTGTTGCATTATTTAAGGACTCTGCTGCATTATTTAAGGACTTTGCTGCAATATTTAAGGACTCTGCTTCAGTATTTAAGGACTCTGCTGCATTATTTAAGGACTTTGTTGCATTATTTAAGGACTCTGCTGCATTATTTAAGGACTTTGCTGCATTATTTAAGGACTCTGCTGCATTTTTTAAGGACTCTGCTGAAGCATTTGAGGACTCTGCTGCATTATTTAAGCACTTTGCTGCGGTATTTAAGGACTCTGTTGCATTATTTAAGGACTTTGTTGCATTATTTAAGGACTCTGCTGCATTAGTTAAGGACTTTGCTGCATTATTTAAGGACTCTGCTGCATTATTTACCGACGTTGTTGCATTATTTAAGAACTGTGCTGCTTTATTTAAGGACTTTGCATTATTTAAGGACTATGCTGCATTATTTAATGACTTTGCTGAAGCATTTGAGGACTCTGCTGCATTATTAGAGGACTCTGCTGCATTATTTAATGACTTTGTTGGATTTTTTAAGGACTCTGCTGCATTATTTAAGGAATTTGCTGCTATATTAAAGGACTCTGCTTCAGTATTTAAGGACTCTGCTGCGGTATTTAAGGACTCTGCTGCATTATTTAAGGACTCTGCTGCATTATTTAAGGACTTTGCTGCATTATTTAAGGACTCTGCTGCATTATTTAAGGACTCTGCTGAAGCATTTGAGGACTCTGCTGCATTATTTAAGGACTTTGCTGCATTATTTAAGGAATCTGCTGCATTATTTAAGGACTTTGTTGCATTATCTAAGGACTCTGCTGCAATATTGAAGGACCTTGCTGCATTATTTAAGGTCTCTGCTGCATTATTTAAGGACTTTGCTGCAATATTTAAGGACTCTGCTTCAGTATTTAAGGACTCTGCTGAAGCATTTGAGGACTCTGCTGCATTATTTAATGACTTTGCTGAAGCATTTGAGGACTCTGCTGCATTATTAGAGGACTCTGCTGCATTATTTAATGACTTTGTTGGATTTTTTAAGGACTCTGCTGCATTATTTAAGGAATTTGCTGCTATATTAAAGGACTCTGCTTCAGTATTTAAGGACTCTGCTGCGGTATTTAAGGACTCTGCTGCATTATTTAAGGACTCTGCTGCATTATTTAAGGACTTTGCTGCATTATTTAAGGAATTTGTTGCATTATTTAAGGACTCTGCTGCATTATTTAAGGACTTTGCTGCAATTTTTAAGGACTCTGCTTCAGTATTTAAGGACTCTGCTGCATTATTTAAGGACGTTGTTGCATTATTTAAGGACTCTGCTGCATTATTTAAGGACTTTACTGAATTATTTAAGGACTCTGCTGCATTATTTAAGGACTTTGTTGCATTATTTAAGGACTCTGCTGCATTAGTTAAGGACTTTGCTGCATTATTTAAGGACTCTGCTGCATTATTTAACGACGTTGTTGCATTATTTAAGAACTGTGCTGCATTATTTAAGGACTATGCTGCATTATTTAATGACTTTGCTGAAGCATTTGAGGACTCTGCTGCATTATTAGAGGACTCTGCTGCATTATTTAAGGACTTGCTGCATTATTTAATGACTTTGTTGGATTTTTTAAGGACTCTGCTGCATTATTTAAGGAATTTGCTGCTATATTAAAGGACTCAGCTTCAGTATTTAAGGACTCTTCTGCGGTATTTAAGGACTCTGCTGCATTATTTAAGGACTCTGCTGCATTATTTAAGGACTTTGCTGCATTATTTAAGGAATCTGCTGCATTATTTAAGGACTTTGTTGCATTATCTAAGGACTCTGCTGCATTATTGAAGGACTTTGCTGCAATATTTAAGGACTCTGCTTCAGTATTTAAGGACTCTGCTGCATTATTTAAGGACTTTGTTGCATTATTTAAGGACTCTGCTGCATTATTTAAGGACTTTGCTGCATTATTTATGGACTCTGCTGCATTATTTAAGGACTTTGCTGCAATATTTAAGGACTCTGCTTCAGTATTTAAGGACTCTGCTGCATTATTTAAGGACTTTGTTGCATTATTTAAGGACTCTGCTGCATTATTTAAGGACTTTGCTGCATTATTTAAGGACTCTGCTGCATTATTTAAGGACTCTGCTGAAGCATTTGAGGACTCTGCTGCATTATTTAATCACTTTGCTGCGGTATTTAAGGACTCTGTTGCATTATTTAAGGACTTTGTTGCATTATTTAAGGACTCTGCTGCATTATTTAACGACGTTGTTGCATTATTTAAGAACTGTGCTGCATTATTTAAGGACTTTGCTGCATTATTTAAGGACTATGCTGCATTATTTAATGACTTTGCTGAAGCATTTGAGGACTCTGCTGCATTATTAGAGGACTCTGCTGCATTATTTAATAACTTTGTTGGATTTTTTAAGGACTCTGCTGCATTATTTAAGGAATTTGCTGCTATATTAAAGGACTCTGCTTCAGTATTTAAGGACTCTGCTGCGGTATATAAGGACTCTGCTGCATTATTTAAGGACTCTGCTGCATTATTTAAGGACTTTGCTGCATTATTTAAGGACTATGCTGCATTATTTAATGACTTTGCTGAAGCATTTGAGGACTCTGCTGCATTATTAGAGGACTCTGCTGCATTATTTAATAACTTTGTTGGATTTTTTAAGGACTCTGCTGCATTATTTAAGGAATTTGCTGCTATATTAAAGGACTCTGCTTCAGTATTTAAGGACTCTGTTGCGGTATATAAGGACTCTGCTGCATTATTTAAGGACTCTGCTGCATTATTTAAGGACTTTGCTGCATTATTTAAGGACTCTGCTGCATTATTTAAGGACTTTGTTGCATTATTTAAGGACTCTAATGCATTATTTAAGGACTTTGCTGGAATATTTAAGGACTCTGCTGCATTAGTTAAGGACTTTGCTGCATTATTTAAGGACTCTGCTACATTATTTAACGACTTTACTGCATTATTTAAGGACTCTGCTGCATTATTTAAGGACTTTGTTGCATTATTTAAGGACTCTGCTGCATTAGTTAAGGACTATGCTGCATTATTTAATGACTTTGCTGAAGCATTTGAGGACTCTGCTGCATTATTAGAGGACTCAGCTGCATTATTTAAGGACTTGCTGCATTATTTAATGACTTTGTTGGATTTTTTAAGGACTCTGCTGCGTTATTTAAGGAATTTGCTGCTATATTAAAGGACTCTGCTTCAGTATTTAAGGACTCTGCTGCGGTATTTAAGGACTCTGCTGCATTATTTAAGGACTCTGCTGCATTATTTAAGGACTTTGCTGCATTATTTAAGGAATCTGCTGCATTTTTTAAGGACTTTGTTGCATTATCTAAGGACTCTGCTGCATTATTAAAGGACTTTGCTGCAATATTTAAGGACTCTGCTTCAGTATTTAAGGACTCTGTTGCATTATTTAAGGACTTTGTTGCATTATTTAAGGACTCTTCTGCATTAGTTAAGGAGTTTGCTGCATTATTTAAGGACTCTGCTGCATTATTTAACGACGTTGTTGCATTATTTAAGAACTGTGCTGCATTATTTAAGGACTTTGCTGCATTATTTAAGGACTATGCTGCATTATTTAATGACTTTGCTGAAGCATTTGAGGACTCTGCTGCATTATTAGAGGACTCTGCTGCATTATTTAAGGACTTGCTGCATTATTTAATGACTTTGTTGGATTTCTTAAGGACTCTGCTGCATTATTTAAGGAATTTGCTGCTATATTAAAGGACTCTGCTTCAGTATTTAAGGACTCTGCTGCGGTATTTATGGACCCTGCTGCATTATTTTAGGACTCTGCTGCATTATTTAAGGACTTTGCTGCATTATTTAAGGAATCTGCTGCATTATTTAAGGACTTTGTTGCATTATCTAAGGACTCTGCTGCAATATTGAAGGACTTTGCTGCATTATTTAAGGACTCTGCTGCATTATTTAAGGACTTTGCTGCAATATTTAAGGACTCTGCTTCAGTATTTAAGGACTCTGCTGAAGCATTTGAGGACTCTGCTGCATTATTTAATGACTTTGCTGAAGCATTTGAGGACTCTGCTGCATTATTAGAGGACTCTGCTGCATTATTTAATGACTTTGTTGGATTTTTTAAGGACTCTGCTGCATTATTTAAGGAATTTGCTGCTATATTAAAGGACTCTGCTTCAGTATTTAAGGACTCTGCTGCGGTATTTAAGGACTCTGCTGCATTATTTAAGGACTCTGCTGCATTATTTAAGGACTTTGCTGCATTATTTAAGGAATTTGTTGCATTATTTAAGGACTCTGCTGCATTATTTAAGGACTTTGCTGCAATATTTAAGGACTCTGCTTCAGTATTTAAGGACTCTGCTGCATTATTTAAGGACATTGTTGCATTATTTAAGGACTCTGCTGCATTATTTAAGGACTTTACTGCATTATTTAAGGACTCTGCTGCATTATTTAAGGACTTTGTTGCATTATTTAAGGACTCTGCTGCATTAGTTAAGGACTTTGCTGCATTATTTAAGGACTCTGCTGCATTATTTAACGACGTTGTTGCATTATTTAAGAACTGTGCTGCATTATTTAAGGACTTTGCTGCATTATTTAAGGACTATGCTGCATTATTTAATGACTTTGCTGAAGCATTTGAGGACTCTGCTGCATTATTAGAGGACTCTGCTGCATTATTTAAGGACTTGCTGCATTATTTAATGACTTTGTTGGATTTTTTAAGGACTCTGCTGCATTATTTAAGGAATTTGCTGCTATATTAAAGGACTCTGCTTCAGTATTTAAGGACTCTGCTGCGGTATTTAAGGACTCTGCTGCATTATTTAAGGACTCTGCTGCATTATTTAAGGACTTTGCTGCATTATTTAAGGAATCTGCTGCATTATTTAACGACGTTGTTGCATTATTTAAGAACTGTGCTGCATTATTTAAGGACTATGCTGCATTATTTAATGACTTTGCTGAAGCATTTGAGGACTCTGCTGCATTATTAGAGGACTCTGCTGCATTATTTAAGGACTTGCTGCATTATTTAATGACTTTGTTGGATTTTTTAAGGACTCTGCTGCATTATTTAAGGAATTTGCTGCTATATTAAAGGACTCAGCTTCAGTATTTAAGGACTCTTCTGCGGTATTTAAGGACTCTGCTGCATTATTTAAGGACTCTGCTGCATTATTTAAGGACTTTGCTGCATTATTTAAGGAATCTGCTGCATTATTTAAGGACTTTGTTGCATTATCTAAGGACTCTGCTGCATTATTGAAGGACTTTGCTGCAATATTTAAGGACTCTGCTTCAGTATTTAAGGACTCTGCTGCATTATTTAAGGACTTTGTTGCATTATTTAAGGACTCTGCTGCATTATTTAAGGACTTTGCTGCATTATTTATGGACTCTGCTGCATTATTTAAGGACTTTGCTGCAATATTTAAGGACTCTGCTTCAGTATTTAAGGACTCTGCTGCATTATTTAAGGACTTTGTTGCATTATTTAAGGACTCTGCTGCATTATTTAAGGACTTTGCTGCATTATTTAAGGACTCTGCTGCATTATTTAAGGACTCTGCTGAAGCATTTGAGGACTCTGCTGCATTATTTAATCACTTTGCTGCGGTATTTAAGGACTCTGTTGCATTATTTAAGGACTTTGTTGCATTATTTAAGGACTCTGCTGCATTATTTAACGACGTTGTTGCATTATTTAAGAACTGTGCTGCATTATTTAAGGACTTTGCTGCATTATTTAAGGACTATGCTGCATTATTTAATGACTTTGCTGAAGCATTTGAGGACTCTGCTGCATTATTAGAGGACTCTGCTGCATTATTTAATAACTTTGTTGGATTTTTTAAGGACTCTGCTGCATTATTTAAGGAATTTGCTGCTATATTAAAGGACTCTGCTTCAGTATTTAAGGACTCTGCTGCGGTATATAAGGACTCTGCTGCATTATTTAAGGACTCTGCTGCATTATTTAAGGACTTTGCTGCATTATTTAAGGACTATGCTGCATTATTTAATGACTTTGCTGAAGCATTTGAGGACTCTGCTGCATTATTAGAGGACTCTGCTGCATTATTTAAGGACTTTGTTGCATTATTTAAGGACTCTGCTGCATTATTTAAGGACTTTGCTGCAATATTTAAGGACTCTGCTTCAGTATTTAAGGACTCTGCTGCATTATTTAAGGACTTTGTTGCATTATTTAAGGACTCTGCTGCATTATTTAAGGACTTTGCTGCATTATTTAAGGACTCTGCTGCATTTTTTAAGGACTCTGCTGAAGCATTTGAGGACTCTGCTGCATTATTTAAGCACTTTGCTGCGGTATTTAAGGACTCTGTTGCATTATTTAAGGACTTTGTTGCATTATTTAAGGACTCTGCTGCATTAGTTAAGGACTTTGCTGCATTATTTAAGGACTCTGCTGCATTATTTACCGACGTTGTTGCATTATTTAAGAACTGTGCTGCTTTATTTAAGGACTTTGCATTATTTAAGGACTATGCTGCATTATTTAATGACTTTGCTGAAGCATTTGAGGACTCTGCTGCATTATTAGAGGACTCTGCTGCATTATTTAATGACTTTGTTGGATTTTTTAAGGACTCTGCTGCATTATTTAAGGAATTTGCTGCTATATTAAAGGACTCTGCTTCAGTATTTAAGGACTCTGCTGCGGTATTTAAGGACTCTGCTGCATTATTTAAGGACTCTGCTGCATTATTTAAGGACTTTGCTGCATTATTTAAGGACTCTGCTGCATTATTTAAGGACTCTGCTGAAGCATTTGAGGACTCTGCTGCATTATTTAAGGACTTTGCTGCATTATTTAAGGAATCTGCTGCATTATTTAAGGACTTTGTTGCATTATCTAAGGACTCTGCTGCAATATTGAAGGACCTTGCTGCATTATTTAAGGTCTCTGCTGCATTATTTAAGGACTTTGCTGCAATATTTAAGGACTCTGCTTCAGTATTTAAGGACTCTGCTGAAGCATTTGAGGACTCTGCTGCATTATTTAATGACTTTGCTGAAGCATTTGAGGACTCTGCTGCATTATTAGAGGACTCTGCTGCATTATTTAATGACTTTGTTGGATTTTTTAAGGACTCTGCTGCATTATTTAAGGAATTTGCTGCTATATTAAAGGACTCTGCTTCAGTATTTAAGGACTCTGCTGCGGTATTTAAGGACTCTGCTGCATTATTTAAGGACTCTGCTGCATTATTTAAGGACTTTGCTGCATTATTTAAGGAATTTGTTGCATTATTTAAGGACTCTGCTGCATTATTTAAGGACTTTGCTGCAATTTTTAAGGACTCTGCTTCAGTATTTAAGGACTCTGCTGCATTATTTAAGGACGTTGTTGCATTATTTAAGGACTCTGCTGCATTATTTAAGGACTTTACTGAATTATTTAAGGACTCTGCTGCATTATTTAAGGACTTTGTTGCATTATTTAAGGACTCTGCTGCATTAGTTAAGGACTTTGCTGCATTATTTAAGGACTCTGCTGCATTATTTAACGACGTTGTTGCATTATTTAAGAACTGTGCTGCATTATTTAAGGACTATGCTGCATTATTTAATGACTTTGCTGAAGCATTTGAGGACTCTGCTGCATTATTAGAGGACTCTGCTGCATTATTTAAGGACTTGCTGCATTATTTAATGACTTTGTTGGATTTTTTAAGGACTCTGCTGCATTATTTAAGGAATTTGCTGCTATATTAAAGGACTCAGCTTCAGTATTTAAGGACTCTTCTGCGGTATTTAAGGACTCTGCTGCATTATTTAAGGACTCTGCTGCATTATTTAAGGACTTTGCTGCATTATTTAAGGAATCTGCTGCATTATTTAAGGACTTTGTTGCATTATCTAAGGACTCTGCTGCATTATTGAAGGACTTTGCTGCAATATTTAAGGACTCTGCTTCAGTATTTAAGGACTCTGCTGCATTATTTAAGGACTTTGTTGCATTATTTAAGGACTCTGCTGCATTATTTAAGGACTTTGCTGCATTATTTATGGACTCTGCTGCATTATTTAAGGACTTTGCTGCAATATTTAAGGACTCTGCTTCAGTATTTAAGGACTCTGCTGCATTATTTAAGGACTTTTTTGCATTATTTAAGGACTCTGCTGCATTATTTAAGGACTTTGCTGCATTATTTAAGGACTCTGCTGCATTATTTAAGGACTCTGCTGAAGCATTTGAGGACTCTGCTGCATTATTTAATCACTTTGCTGCGGTATTTAAGGACTCTGTTGCATTATTTAAGGACTTTGTTGCATTATTTAAGGACTCTGCTGCATTATTTAACGACGTTGTTGCATTATTTAAGAACTGTGCTGCATTATTTAAGGACTTTGCTGCATTATTTAAGGACTATGCTGCATTATTTAATGACTTTGCTGAAGCATTTGAGGACTCTGCTGCATTATTAGAGGACTCTGCTGCATTATTTAATAACTTTGTTGGATTTTTTAAGGACTCTGCTGCATTATTTAAGGAATTTGCTGCTATATTAAAGGACTCTGCTTCAGTATTTAAGGACTCTGCTGCGGTATATAAGGACTCTGCTGCATTATTTAAGGACTCTGCTGCATTATTTAAGGACTTTGCTGCATTATTTAAGGACTATGCTGCATTATTTAATGACTTTGCTGAAGCATTTGAGGACTCTGCTGCATTATTAGAGGACTCTGCTGCATTATTTAATAACTTTGTTGGATTTTTTAAGGACTCTGCTGCATTATTTAAGGAATTTGCTGCTATATTAAAGGACTCTGCTTCAGTATTTAAGGACTCTGTTGCGGTATATAAGGACTCTGCTGCATTATTTAAGGACTCTGCTGCATTATTTAAGGACTTTGCTGCATTATTTAAGGACTCTGCTGCATTATTTAAGGACTTTGTTGCATTATTTAAGGACTCTAATGCATTATTTAAGGACTTTGCTGGAATATTTAAGGACTCTGCTGCATTAGTTAAGGACTTTGCTGCATTATTTAAGGACTCTGCTACATTATTTAACGACTTTACTGCATTATTTAAGGACTCTGCTGCATTATTTAAGGACTTTGTTGCATTATTTAAGGACTCTGCTGCATTAGTTAAGGACTATGCTGCATTATTTAATGACTTTGCTGAAGCATTTGAGGACTCTGCTGCATTATTAGAGGACTCAGCTGCATTATTTAAGGACTTGCTGCATTATTTAATGACTTTGTTGGATTTTTTAAGGACTCTGCTGCGTTATTTAAGGAATTTGCTGCTATATTAAAGGACTCTGCTTCAGTATTTAAGGACTCTGCTGCGGTATTTAAGGACTCTGCTGCATTATTTAAGGACTCTGCTGCATTATTTAAGGACTTTGCTGCATTATTTAAGGAATCTGCTGCATTTTTTAAGGACTTTGTTGCATTATCTAAGGACTCTGCTGCATTATTAAAGGACTTTGCTGCAATATTTAAGGACTCTGCTTCAGTATTTAAGGACTCTGTTGCATTATTTAAGGACTTTGTTGCATTATTTAAGGACTCTTCTGCATTAGTTAAGGAGTTTGCTGCATTATTTAAGGACTCTGCTGCATTATTTAACGACGTTGTTGCATTATTTAAGAACTGTGCTGCATTATTTAAGGACTTTGCTGCATTATTTAAGGACTATGCTGCATTATTTAATGACTTTGCTGAAGCATTTGAGGACTCTGCTGCATTATTAGAGGACTCTGCTGCATTATTTAAGGACTTGCTGCATTATTTAATGACTTTGTTGGATTTCTTAAGGACTCTGCTGCATTATTTAAGGAATTTGCTGCTATATTAAAGGACTCTGCTTCAGTATTTAAGGACTCTGCTGCGGTATTTATGGACCCTGCTGCATTATTTTAGGACTCTGCTGCATTATTTAAGGACTTTGCTGCATTATTTAAGGAATCTGCTGCATTATTTAAGGACTTTGTTGCATTATCTAAGGACTCTGCTGCAATATTGAAGGACTTTGCTGCATTATTTAAGGACTCTGCTGCATTATTTAAGGACTTTGCTGCAATATTTAAGGACTCTGCTTCAGTATTTAAGGACTCTGCTGAAGCATTTGAGGACTCTGCTGCATTATTTAATGACTTTGCTGAAGCATTTGAGGACTCTGCTGCATTATTAGAGGACTCTGCTGCATTATTTAATGACTTTGTTGGATTTTTTAAGGACTCTGCTGCATTATTTAAGGAATTTGCTGCTATATTAAAGGACTCTGCTTCAGTATTTAAGGACTCTGCTGCGGTATTTAAGGACTCTGCTGCATTATTTAAGGACTCTGCTGCATTATTTAAGGACTTTGCTGCATTATTTAAGGAATTTGTTGCATTATTTAAGGACTCTGCTGCATTATTTAAGGACTTTGCTGCAATATTTAAGGACTCTGCTTCAGTATTTAAGGACTCTGCTGCATTATTTAAGGACATTGTTGCATTATTTAAGGACTCTGCTGCATTATTTAAGGACTTTACTGCATTATTTAAGGACTCTGCTGCATTATTTAAGGACTTTGTTGCATTATTTAAGGACTCTGCTGCATTAGTTAAGGACTTTGCTGCATTATTTAAGGACTCTGCTGCATTATTTAACGACGTTGTTGCATTATTTAAGAACTGTGCTGCATTATTTAAGGACTTTGCTGCATTATTTAAGGACTATGCTGCATTATTTAATGACTTTGCTGAAGCATTTGAGGACTCTGCTGCATTATTAGAGGACTCTGCTGCATTATTTAAGGACTTGCTGCATTATTTAATGACTTTGTTGGATTTTTTAAGGACTCTGCTGCATTATTTAAGGAATTTGCTGCTATATTAAAGGACTCTGCTTCAGTATTTAAGGACTCTGCTGCGGTATTTAAGGACTCTGCTGCATTATTTAAGGACTCTGCTGCATTATTTAAGGACTTTGCTGCATTATTTAAGGAATCTGCTGCATTATTTAACGACGTTGTTGCATTATTTAAGAACTGTGCTGCATTATTTAAGGACTATGCTGCATTATTTAATGACTTTGCTGAAGCATTTGAGGACTCTGCTGCATTATTAGAGGACTCTGCTGCATTATTTAAGGACTTGCTGCATTATTTAATGACTTTGTTGGATTTTTTAAGGACTCTGCTGCATTATTTAAGGAATTTGCTGCTATATTAAAGGACTCAGCTTCAGTATTTAAGGACTCTTCTGCGGTATTTAAGGACTCTGCTGCATTATTTAAGGACTCTGCTGCATTATTTAAGGACTTTGCTGCATTATTTAAGGAATCTGCTGCATTATTTAAGGACTTTGTTGCATTATCTAAGGACTCTGCTGCATTATTGAAGGACTTTGCTGCAATATTTAAGGACTCTGCTTCAGTATTTAAGGACTCTGCTGCATTATTTAAGGACTTTGTTGCATTATTTAAGGACTCTGCTGCATTATTTAAGGACTTTGCTGCATTATTTATGGACTCTGCTGCATTATTTAAGGACTTTGCTGCATTATTTAAGGACTCTGCTGCATTATTTAAGGACTTTGTTGCATTATTTAAGGACTCTAATGCATTATTTAAGGACTTTGCTGGAATATTTAAGGACTCTGCTGCATTAGTTAAGGACTTTGCTGCATTATTTAAGGACTCTGCTACATTATTTAACGACTTTACTGCATTATTTAAGGACTCTGCTGCATTATTTAAGGACTTTGTTGCATTATTTAAGGACTCTGCTGCATTAGTTAAGGACTATGCTGCATTATTTAATGACTTTGCTGAAGCATTTGAGGACTCTGCTGCATTATTAGAGGACTCAGCTGCATTATTTAAGGACTTGCTGCATTATTTAATGACTTTGTTGGATTTTTTAAGGACTCTGCTGCGTTATTTAAGGAATTTGCTGCTATATTAAAGGACTCTGCTTCAGTATTTAAGGACTCTGCTGCGGTATTTAAGGACTCTGCTGCATTATTTAAGGACTCTGCTGCATTATTTAAGGACTTTGCTGCATTATTTAAGGAATCTGCTGCATTTTTTAAGGACTTTGTTGCATTATCTAAGGACTCTGCTGCATTATTAAAGGACTTTGCTGCAATATTTAAGGACTCTGCTTCAGTATTTAAGGACTCTGTTGCATTATTTAAGGACTTTGTTGCATTATTTAAGGACTCTTCTGCATTAGTTAAGGAGTTTGCTGCATTATTTAAGGACTCTGCTGCATTATTTAACGACGTTGTTGCATTATTTAAGAACTGTGCTGCATTATTTAAGGACTTTGCTGCATTATTTAAGGACTATGCTGCATTATTTAATGACTTTGCTGAAGCATTTGAGGACTCTGCTGCATTATTAGAGGACTCTGCTGCATTATTTAAGGACTTGCTGCATTATTTAATGACTTTGTTGGATTTCTTAAGGACTCTGCTGCATTATTTAAGGAATTTGCTGCTATATTAAAGGACTCTGCTTCAGTATTTAAGGACTCTGCTGCGGTATTTATGGACCCTGCTGCATTATTTTAGGACTCTGCTGCATTATTTAAGGACTTTGCTGCATTATTTAAGGAATCTGCTGCATTATTTAAGGACTTTGTTGCATTATCTAAGGACTCTGCTGCAATATTGAAGGACTTTGCTGCATTATTTAAGGACTCTGCTGCATTATTTAAGGACTTTGCTGCAATATTTAAGGACTCTGCTTCAGTATTTAAGGACTCTGCTGAAGCATTTGAGGACTCTGCTGCATTATTTAATGACTTTGCTGAAGCATTTGAGGACTCTGCTGCATTATTAGAGGACTCTGCTGCATTATTTAATGACTTTGTTGGATTTTTTAAGGACTCTGCTGCATTATTTAAGGAATTTGCTGCTATATTAAAGGACTCTGCTTCAGTATTTAAGGACTCTGCTGCGGTATTTAAGGACTCTGCTGCATTATTTAAGGACTCTGCTGCATTATTTAAGGACTTTGCTGCATTATTTAAGGAATTTGTTGCATTATTTAAGGACTCTGCTGCATTATTTAAGGACTTTGCTGCAATATTTAAGGACTCTGCTTCAGTATTTAAGGACTCTGCTGCATTATTTAAGGACATTGTTGCATTATTTAAGGACTCTGCTGCATTATTTAAGGACTTTACTGCATTATTTAAGGACTCTGCTGCATTATTTAAGGACTTTGTTGCATTATTTAAGGACTCTGCTGCATTAGTTAAGGACTTTGCTGCATTATTTAAGGACTCTGCTGCATTATTTAACGACGTTGTTGCATTATTTAAGAACTGTGCTGCATTATTTAAGGACTTTGCTGCATTATTTAAGGACTATGCTGCATTATTTAATGACTTTGCTGAAGCATTTGAGGACTCTGCTGCATTATTAGAGGACTCTGCTGCATTATTTAAGGACTTGCTGCATTATTTAATGACTTTGTTGGATTTTTTAAGGACTCTGCTGCATTATTTAAGGAATTTGCTGCTATATTAAAGGACTCTGCTTCAGTATTTAAGGACTCTGCTGCGGTATTTAAGGACTCTGCTGCATTATTTAAGGACTCTGCTGCATTATTTAAGGACTTTGCTGCATTATTTAAGGAATCTGCTGCATTATTTAACGACGTTGTTGCATTATTTAAGAACTGTGCTGCATTATTTAAGGACTATGCTGCATTATTTAATGACTTTGCTGAAGCATTTGAGGACTCTGCTGCATTATTAGAGGACTCTGCTGCATTATTTAAGGACTTGCTGCATTATTTAATGACTTTGTTGGATTTTTTAAGGACTCTGCTGCATTATTTAAGGAATTTGCTGCTATATTAAAGGACTCAGCTTCAGTATTTAAGGACTCTTCTGCGGTATTTAAGGACTCTGCTGCATTATTTAAGGACTCTGCTGCATTATTTAAGGACTTTGCTGCATTATTTAAGGAATCTGCTGCATTATTTAAGGACTTTGTTGCATTATCTAAGGACTCTGCTGCATTATTGAAGGACTTTGCTGCAATATTTAAGGACTCTGCTTCAGTATTTAAGGACTCTGCTGCATTATTTAAGGACTTTGTTGCATTATTTAAGGACTCTGCTGCATTATTTAAGGACTTTGCTGCATTATTTATGGACTCTGCTGCATTATTTAAGGACTTTGCTGCAATATTTAAGGACTCTGCTTCAGTATTTAAGGACTCTGCTGCATTATTTAAGGACTTTGTTGCATTATTTAAGGACTCTGCTGCATTATTTAAGGACTTTGCTGCATTATTTAAGGACTCTGCTGCATTATTTAAGGACTCTGCTGAAGCATTTGAGGACTCTGCTGCATTATTTAATCACTTTGCTGCGGTATTTAAGGACTCTGTTGCATTATTTAAGGACTTTGTTGCATTATTTAAGGACTCTGCTGCATTATTTAACGACGTTGTTGCATTATTTAAGAACTGTGCTGCATTATTTAAGGACTTTGCTGCATTATTTAAGGACTATGCTGCATTATTTAATGACTTTGCTGAAGCATTTGAGGACTCTGCTGCATTATTAGAGGACTCTGCTGCATTATTTAATAACTTTGTTGGATTTTTTAAGGACTCTGCTGCATTATTTAAGGAATTTGCTGCTATATTAAAGGACTCTGCTTCAGTATTTAAGGACTCTGCTGCGGTATATAAGGACTCTGCTGCATTATTTAAGGACTCTGCTGCATTATTTAAGGACTTTGCTGCATTATTTAAGGACTATGCTGCATTATTTAATGACTTTGCTGAAGCATTTGAGGACTCTGCTGCATTATTAGAGGACTCTGCTGCATTATTTAAGGACTTTGTTGCATTATTTAAGGACTCTGCTGCATTATTTAAGGACTTTGCTGCAATATTTAAGGACTCTGCTTCAGTATTTAAGGACTCTGCTGCATTATTTAAGGACTTTGTTGCATTATTTAAGGACTCTGCTGCATTATTTAAGGACTTTGCTGCATTATTTAAGGACTCTGCTGCATTTTTTAAGGACTCTGCTGAAGCATTTGAGGACTCTGCTGCATTATTTAAGCACTTTGCTGCGGTATTTAAGGACTCTGTTGCATTATTTAAGGACTTTGTTGCATTATTTAAGGACTCTGCTGCATTAGTTAAGGACTTTGCTGCATTATTTAAGGACTCTGCTGCATTATTTACCGACGTTGTTGCATTATTTAAGAACTGTGCTGCTTTATTTAAGGACTTTGCATTATTTAAGGACTATGCTGCATTATTTAATGACTTTGCTGAAGCATTTGAGGACTCTGCTGCATTATTAGAGGACTCTGCTGCATTATTTAATGACTTTGTTGGATTTTTTAAGGACTCTGCTGCATTATTTAAGGAATTTGCTGCTATATTAAAGGACTCTGCTTCAGTATTTAAGGACTCTGCTGCGGTATTTAAGGACTCTGCTGCATTATTTAAGGACTCTGCTGCATTATTTAAGGACTTTGCTGCATTATTTAAGGACTCTGCTGCATTATTTAAGGACTCTGCTGAAGCATTTGAGGACTCTGCTGCATTATTTAAGGACTTTGCTGCATTATTTAAGGAATCTGCTGCATTATTTAAGGACTTTGTTGCATTATCTAAGGACTCTGCTGCAATATTGAAGGACCTTGCTGCATTATTTAAGGTCTCTGCTGCATTATTTAAGGACTTTGCTGCAATATTTAAGGACTCTGCTTCAGTATTTAAGGACTCTGCTGAAGCATTTGAGGACTCTGCTGCATTATTTAATGACTTTGCTGAAGCATTTGAGGACTCTGCTGCATTATTAGAGGACTCTGCTGCATTATTTAATGACTTTGTTGGATTTTTTAAGGACTCTGCTGCATTATTTAAGGAATTTGCTGCTATATTAAAGGACTCTGCTTCAGTATTTAAGGACTCTGCTGCGGTATTTAAGGACTCTGCTGCATTATTTAAGGACTCTGCTGCATTATTTAAGGACTTTGCTGCATTATTTAAGGAATTTGTTGCATTATTTAAGGACTCTGCTGCATTATTTAAGGACTTTGCTGCAATTTTTAAGGACTCTGCTTCAGTATTTAAGGACTCTGCTGCATTATTTAAGGACGTTGTTGCATTATTTAAGGACTCTGCTGCATTATTTAAGGACTTTACTGAATTATTTAAGGACTCTGCTGCATTATTTAAGGACTTTGTTGCATTATTTAAGGACTCTGCTGCATTAGTTAAGGACTTTGCTGCATTATTTAAGGACTCTGCTGCATTATTTAACGACGTTGTTGCATTATTTAAGAACTGTGCTGCATTATTTAAGGACTATGCTGCATTATTTAATGACTTTGCTGAAGCATTTGAGGACTCTGCTGCATTATTAGAGGACTCTGCTGCATTATTTAAGGACTTGCTGCATTATTTAATGACTTTGTTGGATTTTTTAAGGACTCTGCTGCATTATTTAAGGAATTTGCTGCTATATTAAAGGACTCAGCTTCAGTATTTAAGGACTCTTCTGCGGTATTTAAGGACTCTGCTGCATTATTTAAGGACTCTGCTGCATTATTTAAGGACTTTGCTGCATTATTTAAGGAATCTGCTGCATTATTTAAGGACTTTGTTGCATTATCTAAGGACTCTGCTGCATTATTGAAGGACTTTGCTGCAATATTTAAGGACTCTGCTTCAGTATTTAAGGACTCTGCTGCATTATTTAAGGACTTTGTTGCATTATTTAAGGACTCTGCTGCATTATTTAAGGACTTTGCTGCATTATTTATGGACTCTGCTGCATTATTTAAGGACTTTGCTGCAATATTTAAGGACTCTGCTTCAGTATTTAAGGACTCTGCTGCATTATTTAAGGACTTTGTTGCATTATTTAAGGACTCTGCTGCATTATTTAAGGACTTTGCTGCATTATTTAAGGACTCTGCTGCATTATTTAAGGACTCTGCTGAAGCATTTGAGGACTCTGCTGCATTATTTAATCACTTTGCTGCGGTATTTAAGGACTCTGTTGCATTATTTAAGGACTTTGTTGCATTATTTAAGGACTCTGCTGCATTATTTAACGACGTTGTTGCATTATTTAAGAACTGTGCTGCATTATTTAAGGACTTTGCTGCATTATTTAAGGACTATGCTGCATTATTTAATGACTTTGCTGAAGCATTTGAGGACTCTGCTGCATTATTAGAGGACTCTGCTGCATTATTTAATAACTTTGTTGGATTTTTTAAGGACTCTGCTGCATTATTTAAGGAATTTGCTGCTATATTAAAGGACTCTGCTTCAGTATTTAAGGACTCTGCTGCGGTATATAAGGACTCTGCTGCATTATTTAAGGACTCTGCTGCATTATTTAAGGACTTTGCTGCATTATTTAAGGACTATGCTGCATTATTTAATGACTTTGCTGAAGCATTTGAGGACTCTGCTGCATTATTAGAGGACTCTGCTGCATTATTTAATAACTTTGTTGGATTTTTTAAGGACTCTGCTGCATTATTTAAGGAATTTGCTGCTATATTAAAGGACTCTGCTTCAGTATTTAAGGACTCTGTTGCGGTATATAAGGACTCTGCTGCATTATTTAAGGACTCTGCTGCATTATTTAAGGACTTTGCTGCATTATTTAAGGACTCTGCTGCATTATTTAAGGACTTTGTTGCATTATTTAAGGACTCTAATGCATTATTTAAGGACTTTGCTGGAATATTTAAGGACTCTGCTGCATTAGTTAAGGACTTTGCTGCATTATTTAAGGACTCTGCTACATTATTTAACGACTTTACTGCATTATTTAAGGACTCTGCTGCATTATTTAAGGACTTTGTTGCATTATTTAAGGACTCTGCTGCATTAGTTAAGGACTATGCTGCATTATTTAATGACTTTGCTGAAGCATTTGAGGACTCTGCTGCATTATTAGAGGACTCAGCTGCATTATTTAAGGACTTGCTGCATTATTTAATGACTTTGTTGGATTTTTTAAGGACTCTGCTGCGTTATTTAAGGAATTTGCTGCTATATTAAAGGACTCTGCTTCAGTATTTAAGGACTCTGCTGCGGTATTTAAGGACTCTGCTGCATTATTTAAGGACTCTGCTGCATTATTTAAGGACTTTGCTGCATTATTTAAGGAATCTGCTGCATTTTTTAAGGACTTTGTTGCATTATCTAAGGACTCTGCTGCATTATTAAAGGACTTTGCTGCAATATTTAAGGACTCTGCTTCAGTATTTAAGGACTCTGTTGCATTATTTAAGGACTTTGTTGCATTATTTAAGGACTCTTCTGCATTAGTTAAGGAGTTTGCTGCATTATTTAAGGACTCTGCTGCATTATTTAACGACGTTGTTGCATTATTTAAGAACTGTGCTGCATTATTTAAGGACTTTGCTGCATTATTTAAGGACTATGCTGCATTATTTAATGACTTTGCTGAAGCATTTGAGGACTCTGCTGCATTATTAGAGGACTCTGCTGCATTATTTAAGGACTTGCTGCATTATTTAATGACTTTGTTGGATTTCTTAAGGACTCTGCTGCATTATTTAAGGAATTTGCTGCTATATTAAAGGACTCTGCTTCAGTATTTAAGGACTCTGCTGCGGTATTTATGGACCCTGCTGCATTATTTTAGGACTCTGCTGCATTATTTAAGGACTTTGCTGCATTATTTAAGGAATCTGCTGCATTATTTAAGGACTTTGTTGCATTATCTAAGGACTCTGCTGCAATATTGAAGGACTTTGCTGCATTATTTAAGGACTCTGCTGCATTATTTAAGGACTTTGCTGCAATATTTAAGGACTCTGCTTCAGTATTTAAGGACTCTGCTGAAGCATTTGAGGACTCTGCTGCATTATTTAATGACTTTGCTGAAGCATTTGAGGACTCTGCTGCATTATTAGAGGACTCTGCTGCATTATTTAATGACTTTGTTGGATTTTTTAAGGACTCTGCTGCATTATTTAAGGAATTTGCTGCTATATTAAAGGACTCTGCTTCAGTATTTAAGGACTCTGCTGCGGTATTTAAGGACTCTGCTGCATTATTTAAGGACTCTGCTGCATTATTTAAGGACTTTGCTGCATTATTTAAGGAATTTGTTGCATTATTTAAGGACTCTGCTGCATTATTTAAGGACTTTGCTGCAATATTTAAGGACTCTGCTTCAGTATTTAAGGACTCTGCTGCATTATTTAAGGACATTGTTGCATTATTTAAGGACTCTGCTGCATTATTTAAGGACTTTACTGCATTATTTAAGGACTCTGCTGCATTATTTAAGGACTTTGTTGCATTATTTAAGGACTCTGCTGCATTAGTTAAGGACTTTGCTGCATTATTTAAGGACTCTGCTGCATTATTTAACGACGTTGTTGCATTATTTAAGAACTGTGCTGCATTATTTAAGGACTTTGCTGCATTATTTAAGGACTATGCTGCATTATTTAATGACTTTGCTGAAGCATTTGAGGACTCTGCTGCATTATTAGAGGACTCTGCTGCATTATTTAAGGACTTGCTGCATTATTTAATGACTTTGTTGGATTTTTTAAGGACTCTGCTGCATTATTTAAGGAATTTGCTGCTATATTAAAGGACTCTGCTTCAGTATTTAAGGACTCTGCTGCGGTATTTAAGGACTCTGCTGCATTATTTAAGGACTCTGCTGCATTATTTAAGGACTTTGCTGCATTATTTAAGGAATCTGCTGCATTATTTAACGACGTTGTTGCATTATTTAAGAACTGTGCTGCATTATTTAAGGACTATGCTGCATTATTTAATGACTTTGCTGAAGCATTTGAGGACTCTGCTGCATTATTAGAGGACTCTGCTGCATTATTTAAGGACTTGCTGCATTATTTAATGACTTTGTTGGATTTTTTAAGGACTCTGCTGCATTATTTAAGGAATTTGCTGCTATATTAAAGGACTCAGCTTCAGTATTTAAGGACTCTTCTGCGGTATTTAAGGACTCTGCTGCATTATTTAAGGACTCTGCTGCATTATTTAAGGACTTTGCTGCATTATTTAAGGAATCTGCTGCATTATTTAAGGACTTTGTTGCATTATCTAAGGACTCTGCTGCATTATTGAAGGACTTTGCTGCAATATTTAAGGACTCTGCTTCAGTATTTAAGGACTCTGCTGCATTATTTAAGGACTTTGTTGCATTATTTAAGGACTCTGCTGCATTATTTAAGGACTTTGCTGCATTATTTATGGACTCTGCTGCATTATTTAAGGACTTTGCTGCAATATTTAAGGACTCTGCTTCAGTATTTAAGGACTCTGCTGCATTATTTAAGGACTTTGTTGCATTATTTAAGGACTCTGCTGCATTATTTAAGGACTTTGCTGCATTATTTAAGGACTCTGCTGCATTATTTAAGGACTCTGCTGAAGCATTTGAGGACTCTGCTGCATTATTTAATCACTTTGCTGCGGTATTTAAGGACTCTGTTGCATTATTTAAGGACTTTGTTGCATTATTTAAGGACTCTGCTGCATTATTTAACGACGTTGTTGCATTATTTAAGAACTGTGCTGCATTATTTAAGGACTTTGCTGCATTATTTAAGGACTATGCTGCATTATTTAATGACTTTGCTGAAGCATTTGAGGACTCTGCTGCATTATTAGAGGACTCTGCTGCATTATTTAATAACTTTGTTGGATTTTTTAAGGACTCTGCTGCATTATTTAAGGAATTTGCTGCTATATTAAAGGACTCTGCTTCAGTATTTAAGGACTCTGCTGCGGTATATAAGGACTCTGCTGCATTATTTAAGGACTCTGCTGCATTATTTAAGGACTTTGCTGCATTATTTAAGGACTATGCTGCATTATTTAATGACTTTGCTGAAGCATTTGAGGACTCTGCTGCATTATTAGAGGACTCTGCTGCATTATTTAATAACTTTGTTGGATTTTTTAAGGACTCTGCTGCATTATTTAAGGAATTTGCTGCTATATTAAAGGACTCTGCTTCAGTATTTAAGGACTCTGTTGCGGTATATAAGGACTCTGCTGCATTATTTAAGGACTCTGCTGCATTATTTAAGGACTCTGCTGCATTATTTAAGGACTTTGTTGCATTATTTAAGGACTCTAATGCATTATTTAAGGACTTTGCTGGAATATTTAAGGACTCTGCTGCATTAGTTAAGGACTTTGCTGAATTATTTAAGGACTCTGCTACATTATTTAACGACTTTACTGCATTATTTAAGGACTCTGCTGCATTATTTAAGGACTTTGTTGCATTATTTAAGGACTCTGCTGCATTAGTTAAGGACTATGCTGCATTATTTAATGACTTTGCTGAAGCATTTGAGGACTCTGCTGCATTATTAGAGGACTCAGCTGCATTATTTAAGGACTTGCTGCATTATTTAATGACTTTGTTGGATTTTTTAAGGACTCTGCTGCGTTATTTAAGGAATTTGCTGCTATATTAAAGGACTCTGCTTCAGTATTTAAGGACTCTGCTGCGGTATTTAAGGACTCTGCTGCATTATTTAAGGACTCTGCTGCATTATTTAAGGACTTTGCTGCATTATTTAAGGAATCTGCTGCATTTTTTAAGGACTTTGTTGCATTATCTAAGGACTCTGCTGCATTATTAAAGGACTTTGCTGCAATATTTAAGGACTCTGCTTCAGTATTTAAGGACTCTGTTGCATTATTTAAGGACTTTGTTGCATTATTTAAGGACTCTTCTGCATTAGTTAAGGAGTTTGCTGCATTATTTAAGGACTCTGCTGCATTATTTAACGACGTTGTTGCATTATTTAAGAACTGTGCTGCATTATTTAAGGACTTTGCTGCATTATTTAAGGACTATGCTGCATTATTTAATGACTTTGCTGAAGCATTTGAGGACTCTGCTGCATTATTAGAGGACTCTGCTGCATTATTTAAGGACTTGCTGCATTATTTAATGACTTTGTTGGATTTCTTAAGGACTCTGCTGCATTATTTAAGGAATTTGCTGCTATATTAAAGGACTCTGCTTCAGTATTTAAGGACTCTGCTGCGGTATTTATGGACCCTGCTGCATTATTTTAGGACTCTGCGGCATTATTTAAGGACTTTGCTGCATTATTTAAGGAATCTGCTGCATTATTTAAGGACTTTGTTGCATTATCTAAGGACTCTGCTGCAATATTGAAGGACTTTGCTGCATTATTTAAGGACTCTGCTGCATTATTTAAGGACTTTGCTGCAATATTTAAGGACTCTGCTTCAGTATTTAAGGACTCTGCTGAAGCATTTGAGGACTCTGCTGCATTATTTAATGACTTTGCTGAAGCATTTGAGGACTCTGCTGCATTATTAGAGGACTCTGCTGCATTATTTAATGACTTTGTTGGATTTTTTAAGGACTCTGCTGCATTATTTAAGGAATTTGCTGCTATATTAAAGGACTCTGCTTCAGTATTTAAGGACTCTGCTGCGGTATTTAAGGACTCTGCTGCATTATTTAAGGACTCTGCTGCATTATTTAAGGACTTTGCTGCATTATTTAAGGAATTTGTTGCATTATTTAAGGACTCTGCTGCATTATTTAAGGACTTTGCTGCAATATTTAAGGACTCTGCTTCAGTATTTAAGGACTCTGCTGCATTATTTAAGGACATTGTTGCATTATTTAAGGACTCTGCTGCATTATTTAAGGACTTTACTGCATTATTTAAGGACTCTGCTGCATTATTTAAGGACTTTGTTGCATTATTTAAGGACTCTGCTGCATTAGTTAAGGACTTTGCTGCATTATTTAAGGACTCTGCTGCATTATTTAACGACGTTGTTGCATTATTTAAGAACTGTGCTGCATTATTTAAGGACTTTGCTGCATTATTTAAGGACTATGCTGCATTATTTAATGACTTTGCTGAAGCATTTGAGGACTCTGCTGCATTATTAGAGGACTCTGCTGCATTATTTAAGGACTTGCTGCATTATTTAATGACTTTGTTGGATTTTTTAAGGACTCTGCTGCATTATTTAAGGAATTTGCTGCTATATTAAAGGACTCTGCTTCAGTATTTAAGGACTCTGCTGCGGTATTTAAGGACTCTGCTGCATTATTTAAGGACTCTGCTGCATTATTTAAGGACTTTGCTGCATTATTTAAGGAATCTGCTGCATTATTTAAGGACTTTGTTGCATTATCTAAGGACTCTGCTGCATTATTGAAGGACTTTGCTGCAATATTTAAGGACTCTGCTTCAGTATTTAAGGACTCTGCTGCATTATTTAAGGACTTTGTTGCATTATTTAAGGACTCTGCTGCATTATTTAAGGACTTTGCTGCATTATTTATGGACTCTGCTGCATTATTTAAGGACTTTTCTGCAATATTTAAGGACTCTGCTTCAGTATTTAAGGACTCTGCTGCATTATTTAAGGACTTTGTTGCATTATTTAAGGACTCTGCTGCATTATTTAAGGACTTTGTTGCATTATTTAAGGACTCTGCTGCATTATTTAAGGACTTTGCTGCAATATTTAAGGACTCTGCTTCAGTATTTAAGGACTCTGCTGCATTATTTAAGGACTTTATTGCATTATTTAAGGACTCTGCTGCATTATTTAAGGACTTTGCTGCATTATTTAAGGACTCTGCTGCATTTTTTAAGGACTCTGCTGAAGCATTTGAGGACTCTGCTGCATTATTTAAGCACTTTGCTGCGGTATTTAAGGACTCTGTTGCATTATTTAAGGACTTTGTTGCATTATTTAAGGACTCTGCTGCATTAGTTAAGGACTTTGCTGCATTATTTAAGGACTCTGCTGCATTATTTACCGACGTTGTTGCATTATTTAAGAACTGTGCTGCTTTATTTAAGGACTTTGCATTATTTAAGGACTATGCTGCATTATTTAATGACTTTGCTGAAGCATTTGAGGACTCTGCTGCATTATTAGAGGACTCTGCTGCATTATTTAATGACTTTGTTGGATTTTTTAAGGACTCTGCTGCATTATTTAAGGAATTTGCTGCTATATTAAAGGACTCTGCTTCAGTATTTAAGGACTCTGCTGCGGTATTTAAGGACTCTGCTGCATTATTTAAGGACTCTGCTGCATTATTTAAGGACTTTGCTGCATTATTTAAGGACTCTGCTGCATTATTTAAGGACTCTGCTGAAGCATTTGAGGACTCTGCTGCATTATTTAAGGACTTTGCTGCATGATTTAAGGAATCTGCTGCATTATTTAAGGACTTTGTTGCATTATCTAAGGACTCTGCTGCAATATTGAAGGACCTTGCTGCATTATTTAAGGACTCTGCTGCATTATTTAAGGACTTTGCTGCAATATTTAAGGACTCTGCTTCAGTATTTAAGGACTCTGCTGAAGCATTTGAGGACTCTGCTGCATTATTTAATGACTTTGCTGAAGCATTTGAGGACTCTGCTGCATTATTAGAGGACTCTGCTGCATTATTTAATGACTTTGTTGGATTTTTTAAGGACTCTGCTGCATTATTTAAGGAATTTGCTGCTATATTAAAGGACTCTGCTTCAGTATTTAAGGACTCTGCTGCGGTATTTAAGGACTCTGCTGCATTATTTAAGGACTCTGCTGCATTATTTAATTACTTTGCTGCATTATTTAAGGAATTTGTTGCATTATTTAAGGACTCTGCTGCATTATTTAAGGACTTTGCTGCAATTTTTAAGGACTCTGCTTCAGTATTTAAGGACTCTGCTGCATTATTTAAGGACGTTGTTGCATTATTTAAGGACTCTGCTGCATTATTTAAGGACTTTACTGAATTATTTAAGGACTCTGCTGCATTATTTAAGGACTTTGTTGCATTATTTAAGGACTCTGCTGCAT
Source organism: Phyllobates terribilis (assembly GCF_046119375.1). Classification (NCBI taxonomy): domain Eukaryota; kingdom Metazoa; phylum Chordata; class Amphibia; order Anura; family Dendrobatidae; genus Phyllobates; species Phyllobates terribilis. Next base: position 458,819 of record NW_027362905.1, read on the forward strand.
TAGTTAAGGACTTTGCTGCATTATTTAAGGACTCTGCTGCATTATTTAACGACGTTGTTGCATTATTTAAGAACTGTGCTGCATTATTTAAGGACTTTGCTGCATTATTTAAGGACTATGCTGCATTATTTAATGACTTTGCTGAAGCATTTGAGGACTCTGCTGCATTATTAGAGGACTCTGCTGCATTATTTAAGGACTTGCTGCATTATTTAATGACTTTGTTGGATTTTTTAAGGACTCTGCTGCATTATTTAAGGAATTTGCTGCTATATTAAAGGACTCAGCTTCAGTATTTAAGGACTCTTCTGCGGTATTTAAGGACTCTGCTGCATTATTTAAGGACTCTGCTGCATTATTTAAGGACTTTGCTGCATTATTTAAGGAATCTGCTGCATTATTTAAGGACTTTGTTGCATTATCTAAGGACTCTGCTGCATTATTGAAGGACTTTGCTGCAATATTTAAGGACTCTGCTTCAGTATTTAAGGACTCTGCTGCATTATTTAAGGACTTTGTTGCATTATTTAAGGACTCTGCTGCATTATTTAAGGACTTTGCTGCATTATTTATGGACTCTGCTGCATTATTTAAGGACTTTGCTGCAATATTTAAGGACTCTGCTTCAGTATTTAAGGACTCTGCTGCATTATTTAAGGACTTTGTTGCATTATTTAAGGACTCTGCTGCATTATTTAAGGACTTTGCTGCATTATTTAAGGACTCTGCTGCATTATTTAAGGACTCTGCTGAAGCATTTGAGGACTCTGCTGCATTATTTAATCACTTTGCTGCGGTATTTAAGGACTCTGTTGCATTATTTAAGGACTTTGTTGCATTATTTAAGGACTCTGCTGCATTAGTTAAGGACTTTGCTGCATTATTTAAGGACTCTGCTGCATTATTTAACGACGTTGTTGCATTATTTAAGAACTGTGCTGCATTATTTAAGGACTTTGCTGCATTATTTAAGGACTATGCTGCATTATTTAATGACTTTGCTGAAGCATTTGAGGACTCTGCTGCATTATTAGAGGACTCTGCTGCATTATTTAATGACTTTGTTGGATTTTTTAAGGACTCTGCTGCATTATTTAAGGAATTTGCTGCTATATTAAAGGACTCTGCTTCAGTATTTAAGGACTCTGCTGCGGTATATAAGGACTCTGCTGCATTATTTAAGGACTGTGCTGCATTATTTAAGGACTGTGCTGCATTATTTAAGGACTTTGTTGCATTATTTAAGGACTCTAATGCATTATTTAAGGACTTTGCTGGAATATTTAAGGACTCTGCTGCATTAGTTAAGGACTTTGCTGCATTATTTAAGGACTCTGCTGCATTATTTAACGACTTTACTGCATTATTTAAGGACTCTGCTGCATTATTTAAGGACTTTGTTGCATTATTTAAGGACTCTGCTGCATTAGTTAAGGACTATGCTGCATTATTTAATGACTTTGCTGAAGCATTTGAGGACTCTGCTGCATTATTAGAGGACTCTGCTGCATTATTTAAGGACTTGCTGCATTATTTAATGACTTTGTTGGATTTTTTAAGGACTCTGCTGCGTTATTTAAGGAATTTGCTGCTATATTAAAGGACTCTGCTTCAGTATTTAAGGACTCTGCTGCGGTATTTAAGGACTCTGCTGCATTATTTAAGGACTCTGCTGCATTATTTAAGGACTTTGCTGCATTATTTAAGGAATCTGCTGCATTATTTAAGGACTTTGTTGCATTATCTAAGGACTCTGCTGCATTATTGAAGGACTTTGCTGCAATATTTAAGGACTCTGCTTCAGTATTTAAGGACTCTGCTGCATTATTTAAGGACTTTGTTGCATTATTTAAGGACTCTGCTGCATTATTTAAGGACTTTGTTGCATTATTTAAGGACTCTGCTGCATTATTTAAGGACTTTGCTGCAATATTTAAGGACTCTGCTTCAGTATTTAAGGACTTTGCTGCATTATTTAAGGACTTTGTTGCATTATTTAAGGACTCTGCTGCATTAGTTAAGGAGTTTGCTGCATTATTTAAGGACTCTGCTGCATTATTTAACGACGTTGTTGCATTATTTAAGAACTGTGCTGCATTATTTAAGGACTTTGCTGCATTATTTAAGGACTATGCTGCATTATTTAATGACTTTGATGAAGCATTTGAGGACTCTGCTGCATTATTAGAGGACTCTGCTGCATTATTTAAGGACTTGCTGCATTATTTAATGACTTTGTTGGATTTCTTAAGGACTCTGCTGCATTATTTAAGGAATTTGCTGCTATATTAAAGGACTCTGCTTCAGTATTTAAGGACTCTGCTGCGGTATTTAAGGACCCTGCTGCATTATTTTAGGACTCTGCTGCATTATTTAAGGACTTTGCTGCATTATTTAAGGAATCTGCTGCATTATTTAAGGACTTTGTTGCATTATCTAAGGACTCTGCTGCAATATTGAAGGACTTTGCTGCATTATTTAAGGACTCTGCTGCATTATTTAAGGACTTTGCTGCAATATTTAAGGACTCTGCTTCAGTATTTAAGGACTCTGCTGAAGCATTTGAGGACTCTGCTGCATTATTTAATGACTTTGCTGAAGCATTTGAGGACTCTGCTGCATTATTAGAGGACTCTGCTGCATTATTTAATGACTTTGTTGGATTTTTTAAGGACTCTGCTGCATTATTTAAGGAATTTGCTGCTATATTAAAGGACTCTGCTTCAGTATTTAAGGACTCTGCTGCGGTATTTAAGGACTCTGCTGCATTATTTAAGGACTCTGCTGCATTATTTAAGGAATTTGCTGCATTATTTAAGGAATTTGTTGCATTATTTAAGGACTCTGCTGCATTATTTAAGGACTTTGCTGCAATATTTAAGGACTCTGCTTCAGTATTTAAGGACTCTGCTGCATTATTTAAGGACGTTGTTGCATTATTTAAGGACTCTGCTGCATTATTTAAGGACTTTACTGCATTATTTAAGGACTCTGCTGCATTATTTAAGGACTTTGTTGCATTATTTAAGGACTCTGCTGCATTAGTTAAGGACTTTGCTGCATTATTTAAGGACTCTGCTGCATTATTTAACGACGTTGTTGCATTATTTAAGAACTGTGCTGCATTATTTAAGGACTTTGCTGCATTATTTAAGGACTATGCTGCATTATTTAATGACTTTGCTGAAGCATTTGAGGACTCTGCTGCATTATTAGAGGACTCTGCTGCATTATTTAAGGACTTGCTGCATTATTTAATGACTTTGTTGGATTTTTTAAGGACTCTGCTGCATTATTTAATGAATTTGCTGCTATATTAAAGGACTCTGCTTCAGTATTTAAGGACTCTGCTGCGGTATTTAAGGACCCTGCTGCATTATTTTAGGACTCTGCTGCATTATTTAAGGACTTTGCTGCATTATTTAAGGAATCTGCTGCATTATTTAAGGACTTTGTTGCATTATCTAAGGACTCTGCTGCAATATTGAAGGACTTTGCTGCATTATTTAAGGACTCTGCTGCATTATTTAAGGACTTTGCTGCAATATTTAAGGACTCTGCTTCAGTATTTAAGGACTCTGCTGAAGCATTTGAGGACTCTGCTGCATTATTTAATGACTTTGCTGAAGCATTTGAGGACTCTGCTGCATTATTAGAGGACTCTGCTGCATTATTTAATGACTTTGTTGGATTTTTTAAGGACTCTGCTGCATTATTTAAGGAATTTGCTGCTATATTAAAGGACTCTGCTTCAGTATTTAAGGACTCTGCTGCGGTATTTAAGGACTCTGCTGCATTATTTAAGGACTCTGCTGCATTATTTAAGGACTTTGCTGCATTATTTAAGGAATTTGTTGCATTATTTAAGGACTCTGCTGCATTATTTAAGGACTTTGCTGCAATTTTTAAGGACTCTGCTTCAGTATTTAAGGACTCTGCTGCATTATTTAAGGACGTTGTTGCATTATTTAAGGACTCTGCTGCATTATTTAAGGACTTTACTGAATTATTTAAGGACTCTGCTGCATTATTTAAGGACTTTGTTGCATTATTTAAGGACTCTGCTGCATTAGTTAAGGACTTTGCTGCATTATTTAAGGACTCTGCTGCATTATTTAACGACGTTGTTGCATTATTTAAGAACTGTGCTGCATTATTTAAGGACTTTGCTGCATTATTTAAGGACTATGCTGCATTATTTAATGACTTTGCTGAAGCATTTGAGGACTCTGCTGCATTATTAGAGGACTCTGCTGCATTATTTAAGGACTTGCTGCATTATTTAATGACTTTGTTGGATTTTTTAAGGACTCTGCTGCATTATTTAAGGAATTTGCTGCTATATTAAAGGACTCAGCTTCAGTATTTAAGGACTCTTCTGCGGTATTTAAGGACTCTGCTGCATTATTTAAGGACTCTGCTGCATTATTTAAGGACTTTGCTGCATTATTTAAGGAATCTGCTGCATTATTTAAGGACTTTGTTGCATTATCTAAGGACTCTGCTGCATTATTGAAGGACTTTGCTGCAATATTTAAGGACTCTGCTTCAGTATTTAAGGACTCTGCTGCATTATTTAAGGACTTTGTTGCATTATTTAAGGACTCTGCTGCATTAGTTAAGGAGTTTGCTGAATTATTTAAGGACTCTGCTGCATTATTTAACGACGTTGTTGCATTATTTAAGAACTGTGCTGCATTATTTAAGGACTTTGCTGCATTATTTAAGGACTATGCTGCATTATTTAATGACTTTGCTGAAGCATTTGAGGACTCTGCTGCATTATTAGAGGACTCTGCTGCATTATTTAAGGACTTGCTGCATTATTTAATGACTTTGTTGGATTTCTTAAGGACTCTGCTGCATTATTTAAGGAATTTGCTGCTATATTAAAGGACTCTGCTTCAGTATTTAAGGACTCTGCTGCGGTATTTATGGACCCTGCTGCATTATTTTAGGACTCTGCTGCATTATTTAAGGACTTTGCTGCATTATTTAAGGAATCTGCTGCATTATTTAAGGACTTTGTTGCATTATCTAAGGACTCTGCTGCAATATTGAAGGACTTTGCTGCATTATTTAAGGACTCTGCTGCATTATTTAAGGACTTTGCTGCAATATTTAAGGACTCTGCTTCAGTATTTAAGGACTCTGCTGAAGCATTTGAGGACTCTGCTGCATTATTTAATGACTTTGCTGAAGCATTTGAGGACTCTGCTGCATTATTAGAGGACTCTGCTGCATTATTTAATGACTTTGTTGGATTTTTTAAGGACTCTGCTGCATTATTTAAGGAATTTGCTGCTATATTAAAGGACTCTGCTTCAGTATTTAAGGACTCTGCTGCGGTATTTAAGGACTCTGCTGCATTATTTAAGGACTCTGCTGCATTATTTAAGGACTTTGCTGCATTATTTAAGGAATTTGTTGCATTATTTAAGGACTCTGCTGCATTATTTAAGGACTTTGCTGCAATATTTAAGGACTCTGCTTCAGTATTTAAGGACTCTGCTGCATTATTTAAGGACATTGTTGCATTATTTAAGGACTCTGCTGCATTATTTAAGGACTTTACTGCATTATTTAAGGACTCTGCTGCATTATTTAAGGACTTTGTTGCATTATTTAAGGACTCTGCTGCATTAGTTAAGGACTTTGCTGCATTATTTAAGGACTCTGCTGCATTATTTAACGACGTTGTTGCATTATTTAAGAACTGTGCTGCATTATTTAAGGACTTTGCTGCATTATTTAAGGACTATGCTGCATTATTTAATGACTTTGCTGAAGCATTTGAGGACTCTGCTGCATTATTAGAGGACTCTGCTGCATTATTTAAGGACTTGCTGCATTATTTAATGACTTTGTTGGATTTTTTAAGGACTCTGCTGCATTATTTAAGGAATTTGCTGCTATATTAAAGGACTCTGCTTCAGTATTTAAGGACTCTGCTGCGGTATTTAAGGACTCTGCTGCATTATTTAAGGACTCTGCTGCATTATTTAAGGACTTTGCTGCATTATTTAAGGAATCTGCTGCATTATTTAAGGACTTTGTTGCATTATCTAAGGACTCTGCTGCATTATTGAAGGACTTTGCTGCAATATTTAAGGACTCTGCTTCAGTATTTAAGGACTCTGCTGCATTATTTAAGGACTTTGTTGCATTATTTAAGGACTCTGCTGCATTATTTAAGGACTTTGCTGCATTATTTATGGACTCTGCTGCATTATTTAAGGACTTTTCTGCAATATTTAAGGACTCTGCTTCAGTATTTAAGGACTCTGCTGCATTATTTAAGGACTTTGTTGCATTATTTAAGGACTCTGCTGCATTATTTAAGGACTTTGTTGCATTATTTAAGGACTCTGCTGCATTATTTAAGGACTTTGCTGCAATATTTAAGGACTCTGCTTCAGTATTTAAGGACTCTGCTGCATTATTTAAGGACTTTGTTGCATTATTTAAGGACTCTGCTGCATTATTTAAGGACTTTGCTGCATTATTTAAGGACTCTGCTGCATTTTTTAAGGACTCTGCTGAAGCATTTGAGGACTCTGCTGCATTATTTAAGCACTTTGCTGCGGTATTTAAGGACTCTGTTGCATTATTTAAGGACTTTGTTGCATTATTTAAGGACTCTGCTGCATTAGTTAAGGACTTTGCTGCATTATTTAAGGACTCTGCTGCATTATTTACCGACGTTGTTGCATTATTTAAGAACTGTGCTGCTTTATTTAAGGACTTTGCATTATTTAAGGACTATGCTGCATTATTTAATGACTTTGCTGAAGCATTTGAGGACTCTGCTGCATTATTAGAGGACTCTGCTGCATTATTTAATGACTTTGTTGGATTTTTTAAGGACTCTGCTGCATTATTTAAGGAATTTGCTGCTATATTAAAGGACTCTGCTTCAGTATTTAAGGACTCTGCTGCGGTATTTAAGGACTCTGCTGCATTATTTAAGGACTCTGCTGCATTATTTAAGGACTTTGCTGCATTATTTAAGGACTCTGCTGCATTATTTAAGGACTCTGCTGAAGCATTTGAGGACTCTGCTGCATTATTTAAGGACTTTGCTGCATGATTTAAGGAATCTGCTGCATTATTTAAGGACTTTGTTGCATTATCTAAGGACTCTGCTGCAATATTGAAGGACCTTGCTGCATTATTTAAGGACTCTGCTGCATTATTTAAGGACTTTGCTGCAATATTTAAGGACTCTGCTTCAGTATTTAAGGACTCTGCTGAAGCATTTGAGGACTCTGCTGCATTATTTAATGACTTTGCTGAAGCATTTGAGGACTCTGCTGCATTATTAGAGGACTCTGCTGCATTATTTAATGACTTTGTTGGATTTTTTAAGGACTCTGCTGCATTATTTAAGGAATTTGCTGCTATATTAAAGGACTCTGCTTCAGTATTTAAGGACTCTGCTGCGGTATTTAAGGACTCTGCTGCATTATTTAAGGACTCTGCTGCATTATTTAAGGACTTTGCTGCATTATTTAAGGAATTTGTTGCATTATTTAAGGACTCTGCTGCATTATTTAAGGACTTTGCTGCAATTTTTAAGGACTCTGCTTCAGTATTTAAGGACTCTGCTGCATTATTTAAGGACGTTGTTGCATTATTTAAGGACTCTGCTGCATTATTTAAGGACTTTACTGAATTATTTAAGGACTCTGCTGCATTATTTAAGGACTTTGTTGCATTATTTAAGGACTCTGCTGCATTAGTTAAGGACTTTGCTGCATTATTTAAGGACTCTGCTGCATTATTTAACGACGTTGTTGCATTATTTAAGAACTGTGCTGCATTATTTAAGGACTTTGCTGCATTATTTAAGGACTATGCTGCATTATTTAATGACTTTGCTGAAGCATTTGAGGACTCTGCTGCATTATTAGAGGACTCTGCTGCATTATTTAAGGACTTGCTGCATTATTTAATGACTTTGTTGGATTTTTTAAGGACTCTGCTGCATTATTTAAGGAATTTGCTGCTATATTAAAGGACTCAGCTTCAGTATTTAAGGACTCTTCTGCGGTATTTAAGGACTCTGCTGCATTATTTAAGGACTCTGCTGCATTATTTAAGGACTTTGCTGCATTATTTAAGGAATCTGCTGCATTATTTAAGGACTTTGTTGCATTATCTAAGGACTCTGCTGCATTATTGAAGGACTTTGCTGCAATATTTAAGGACTCTGCTTCAGTATTTAAGGACTCTGCTGCATTATTTAAGGACTTTGTTGCATTATTTAAGGACTCTGCTGCATTATTTAAGGACTTTGCTGCATTATTTATGGACTCTGCTGCATTATTTAAGGACTTTGCTGCAATATTTAAGGACTCTGCTTCAGTATTTAAGGACTCTGCTGCATTATTTAAGGACTTTGTTGCATTATTTAAGGACTCTGCTGCATTATTTAAGGACTTTGCTGCATTATTTAAGGACTCTGCTGCATTATTTAAGGACTCTGCTGAAGCATTTGAGGACTCTGCTGCATTATTTAATCACTTTGCTGCGGTATTTAAGGACTCTGTTGCATTATTTAAGGACTTTGTTGCATTATTTAAGGACTCTGCTGCATTAGTTAAGGACTTTGCTGCATTATTTAAGGACTCTGCTGCATTATTTAACGACGTTGTTGCATTATTTAAGAACTGTGCTGCATTATTTAAGGACTTTGCTGCATTATTTAAGGACTATGCTGCATTATTTAATGACTTTGCTGAAGCATTTGAGGACTCTGCTGCATTATTAGAGGACTCTGCTGCATTATTTAATGACTTTGTTGGATTTTTTAAGGACTCTGCTGCATTATTTAAGGAATTTGCTGCTATATTAAAGGACTCTGCTTCAGTATTTAAGGACTCTGCTGCGGTATATAAGGACTCTGCTGCATTATTTAAGGACTGTGCTGCATTATTTAAGGACTGTGCTGCATTATTTAAGGACTTTGTTGCATTATTTAAGGACTCTAATGCATTATTTAAGGACTTTGCTGGAATATTTAAGGACTCTGCTGCATTAGTTAAGGACTTTGCTGCATTATTTAAGGACTCTGCTGCATTATTTAACGACTTTACTGCATTATTTAAGGACTCTGCTGCATTATTTAAGGACTTTGTTGCATTATTTAAGGACTCTGCTGCATTAGTTAAGGACTATGCTGCATTATTTAATGACTTTGCTGAAGCATTTGAGGACTCTGCTGCATTATTAGAGGACTCTGCTGCATTATTTAAGGACTTGCTGCATTATTTAATGACTTTGTTGGATTTTTTAAGGACTCTGCTGCGTTATTTAAGGAATTTGCTGCTATATTAAAGGACTCTGCTTCAGTATTTAAGGACTCTGCTGCGGTATTTAAGGACTCTGCTGCATTATTTAAGGACTCTGCTGCATTATTTAAGGACTTTGCTGCATTATTTAAGGAATCTGCTGCATTATTTAAGGACTTTGTTGCATTATCTAAGGACTCTGCTGCATTATTGAAGGACTTTGCTGCAATATTTAAGGACTCTGCTTCAGTATTTAAGGACTCTGCTGCATTATTTAAGGACTTTGTTGCATTATTTAAGGACTCTGCTGCATTATTTAAGGACTTTGTTGCATTATTTAAGGACTCTGCTGCATTATTTAAGGACTTTGCTGCAATATTTAAGGACTCTGCTTCAGTATTTAAGGACTCTGCTGCATTATTTAAGGACTTTGTTGCATTATTTAAGGACTCTGCTGCATTAGTTAAGGAGTTTGCTGCATTATTTAAGGACTCTGCTGCATTATTTAACGACGTTGTTGCATTATTTAAGAACTGTGCTGCATTATTTAAGGACTTTGCTGCATTATTTAAGGACTATGCTGCATTATTTAATGACTTTGATGAAGCATTTGAGGACTCTGCTGCATTATTAGAGGACTCTGCTGCATTATTTAAGGACTTGCTGCATTATTTAATGACTTTGTTGGATTTCTTAAGGACTCTGCTGCATTATTTAAGGAATTTGCTGCTATATTAAAGGACTCTGCTTCAGTATTTAAGGACTCTGCTGCGGTATTTAAGGACCCTGCTGCATTATTTTAGGACTCTGCTGCATTATTTAAGGACTTTGCTGCATTATTTAAGGAATCTGCTGCATTATTTAAGGACTTTGTTGCATTATCTAAGGACTCTGCTGCAATATTGAAGGACTTTGCTGCATTATTTAAGGACTCTGCTGCATTATTTAAGGACTTTGCTGCAATATTTAAGGACTCTGCTTCAGTATTTAAGGACTCTGCTGAAGCATTTGAGGACTCTGCTGCATTATTTAATGACTTTGCTGAAGCATTTGAGGACTCTGCTGCATTATTAGAGGACTCTGCTGCATTATTTAATGACTTTGTTGGATTTTTTAAGGACTCTGCTGCATTATTTAAGGAATTTGCTGCTATATTAAAGGACTCTGCTTCAGTATTTAAGGACTCTGCTGCGGTATTTAAGGACTCTGCTGCATTATTTAAGGACTCTGCTGCATTATTTAAGGAATTTGCTGCATTATTTAAGGAATTTGTTGCATTATTTAAGGACTCTGCTGCATTATTTAAGGACTTTGCTGCAATATTTAAGGACTCTGCTTCAGTATTTAAGGACTCTGCTGAAGCATTTGAGGACTCTGCTGCATTATTTAATGACTTTGCTGAAGCATTTGAGGACTCTGCTGCATTATTAGAGGACTCTGCTGCATTATTTAATGACTTTGTTGGATTTTTTAAGGACTCTGCTGCATTATTTAAGGAATTTGCTGCTATATTAAAGGACTCTGCTTCAGTATTTAAGGACTCTGCTGCGGTATTTAAGGACTCTGCTGCATTATTTAAGGACTCTGCTGCATTATTTAAGGACTTTGCTGCATTATTTAAGGAATTTGTTGCATTATTTAAGGACTCTGCTGCATTATTTAAGGACTTTGCTGCAATTTTTAAGGACTCTGCTTCAGTATTTAAGGACTCTGCTGCATTATTTAAGGACGTTGTTGCATTATTTAAGGACTCTGCTGCATTATTTAAGGACTTTACTGAATTATTTAAGGACTCTGCTGCATTATTTAAGGACTTTGTTGCATTATTTAAGGACTCTGCTGCATTAGTTAAGGACTTTGCTGCATTATTTAAGGACTCTGCTGCATTATTTAACGACGTTGTTGCATTATTTAAGAACTGTGCTGCATTATTTAAGGACTTTGCTGCATTATTTAAGGACTATGCTGCATTATTTAATGACTTTGCTGAAGCATTTGAGGACTCTGCTGCATTATTAGAGGACTCTGCTGCATTATTTAAGGACTTGCTGCATTATTTAATGACTTTGTTGGATTTTTTAAGGACTCTGCTGCATTATTTAAGGAATTTGCTGCTATATTAAAGGACTCAGCTTCAGTATTTAAGGACTCTTCTGCGGTATTTAAGGACTCTGCTGCATTATTTAAGGACTCTGCTGCATTATTTAAGGACTTTGCTGCATTATTTAAGGAATCTGCTGCATTATTTAAGGACTTTGTTGCATTATCTAAGGACTCTGCTGCATTATTGAAGGACTTTGCTGCAATATTTAAGGACTCTGCTTCAGTATTTAAGGACTCTGCTGCATTATTTAAGGACTTTGTTGCATTATTTAAGGACTCTGCTGCATTATTTAAGGACTTTGCTGCATTATTTATGGACTCTGCTGCATTATTTAAGGACTTTGCTGCAATATTTAAGGACTCTGCTTCAGTATTTAAGGACTCTGCTGCATTATTTAAGGACTTTGTTGCATTATTTAAGGACTCTGCTGCATTATTTAAGGACTTTGCTGCATTATTTAAGGACTCTGCTGCATTATTTAAGGACTCTGCTGAAGCATTTGAGGACTCTGCTGCATTATTTAATCACTTTGCTGCGGTATTTAAGGACTCTGTTGCATTATTTAAGGACTTTGTTGCATTATTTAAGGACTCTGCTGCATTAGTTAAGGACTTTGCTGCATTATTTAAGGACTCTGCTGCATTATTTAACGACGTTGTTGCATTATTTAAGAACTGTGCTGCATTATTTAAGGACTTTGCTGCATTATTTAAGGACTATGCTGCATTATTTAATGACTTTGCTGAAGCATTTGAGGACTCTGCTGCATTATTAGAGGACTCTGCTGCATTATTTAATGACTTTGTTGGATTTTTTAAGGACTCTGCTGCATTATTTAAGGAATTTGCTGCTATATTAAAGGACTCTGCTTCAGTATTTAAGGACTCTGCTGCGGTATATAAGGACTCTGCTGCATTATTTAAGGACTGTGCTGCATTATTTAAGGACTGTGCTGCATTATTTAAGGACTTTGTTGCATTATTTAAGGACTCTAATGCATTATTTAAGGACTTTGCTGGAATATTTAAGGACTCTGCTGCATTAGTTAAGGACTTTGCTGCATTATTTAAGGACTCTGCTGCATTATTTAACGACTTTACTGCATTATTTAAGGACTCTGCTGCATTATTTAAGGACTTTGTTGCATTATTTAAGGACTCTGCTGCATTAGTTAAGGACTATGCTGCATTATTTAATGACTTTGCTGAAGCATTTGAGGACTCTGCTGCATTATTAGAGGACTCTGCTGCATTATTTAAGGACTTGCTGCATTATTTAATGACTTTGTTGGATTTTTTAAGGACTCTGCTGCGTTATTTAAGGAATTTGCTGCTATATTAAAGGACTCTGCTTCAGTATTTAAGGACTCTGCTGCGGTATTTAAGGACTCTGCTGCATTATTTAAGGACTCTGCTGCATTATTTAAGGACTTTGCTGCATTATTTAAGGAATCTGCTGCATTATTTAAGGACTTTGTTGCATTATCTAAGGACTCTGCTGCATTATTGAAGGACTTTGCTGCAATATTTAAGGACTCTGCTTCAGTATTTAAGGACTCTGCTGCATTATTTAAGGACTTTGTTGCATTATTTAAGGACTCTGCTGCATTATTTAAGGACTTTGTTGCATTATTTAAGGACTCTGCTGCATTATTTAAGGACTTTGCTGCAATATTTAAGGACTCTGCTTCAGTATTTAAGGACTCTGCTGCATTATTTAAGGACTTTGTTGCATTATTTAAGGACTCTGCTGCATTAGTTAAGGAGTTTGCTGCATTATTTAAGGACTCTGCTGCATTATTTAACGACGTTGTTGCATTATTTAAGAACTGTGCTGCATTATTTAAGGACTTTGCTGCATTATTTAAGGACTATGCTGCATTATTTAATGACTTTGATGAAGCATTTGAGGACTCTGCTGCATTATTAGAGGACTCTGCTGCATTATTTAAGGACTTGCTGCATTATTTAATGACTTTGTTGGATTTCTTAAGGACTCTGCTGCATTATTTAAGGAATTTGCTGCTATATTAAAGGACTCTGCTTCAGTATTTAAGGACTCTGCTGCGGTATTTAAGGACCCTGCTGCATTATTTTAGGACTCTGCTGCATTATTTAAGGACTTTGCTGCATTATTTAAGGAATCTGCTGCATTATTTAAGGACTTTGTTGCATTATCTAAGGACTCTGCTGCAATATTGAAGGACTTTGCTGCATTATTTAAGGACTCTGCTGCATTATTTAAGGACTTTGCTGCAATATTTAAGGACTCTGCTTCAGTATTTAAGGACTCTGCTGAAGCATTTGAGGACTCTGCTGCATTATTTAATGACTTTGCTGAAGCATTTGAGGACTCTGCTGCATTATTAGAGGACTCTGCTGCATTATTTAATGACTTTGTTGGATTTTTTAAGGACTCTGCTGCATTATTTAAGGAATTTGCTGCTATATTAAAGGACTCTGCTTCAGTATTTAAGGACTCTGCTGCGGTATTTAAGGACTCTGCTGCATTATTTAAGGACTCTGCTGCATTATTTAAGGAATTTGCTGCATTATTTAAGGAATTTGTTGCATTATTTAAGGACTCTGCTGCATTATTTAAGGACTTTGCTGCAATATTTAAGGACTCTGCTTCAGTATTTAAGGACTCTGCTGAAGCATTTGAGGACTCTGCTGCATTATTTAATGACTTTGCTGAAGCATTTGAGGACTCTGCTGCATTATTAGAGGACTCTGCTGCATTATTTAATGACTTTGTTGGATTTTTTAAGGACTCTGCTGCATTATTTAAGGAATTTGCTGCTATATTAAAGGACTCTGCTTCAGTATTTAAGGACTCTGCTGCGGTATTTAAGGACTCTGCTGCATTATTTAAGGACTCTGCTGCATTATTTAAGGACTTTGCTGCATTATTTAAGGAATTTGTTGCATTATTTAAGGACTCTGCTGCATTATTTAAGGACTTTGCTGCAATTTTTAAGGACTCTGCTTCAGTATTTAAGGACTCTGCTGCATTATTTAAGGACGTTGTTGCATTATTTAAGGACTCTGCTGCATTATTTAAGGACTTTACTGAATTATTTAAGGACTCTGCTGCATTATTTAAGGACTTTGTTGCATTATTTAAGGACTCTGCTGCATTAGTTAAGGACTTTGCTGCATTATTTAAGGACTCTGCTGCATTATTTAACGACGTTGTTGCATTATTTAAGAACTGTGCTGCATTATTTAAGGACTTTGCTGCATTATTTAAGGACTATGCTGCATTATTTAATGACTTTGCTGAAGCATTTGAGGACTCTGCTGCATTATTAGAGGACTCTGCTGCATTATTTAAGGACTTGCTGCATTATTTAATGACTTTGTTGGATTTTTTAAGGACTCTGCTGCATTATTTAAGGAATTTGCTGCTATATTAAAGGACTCAGCTTCAGTATTTAAGGACTCTTCTGCGGTATTTAAGGACTCTGCTGCATTATTTAAGGACTCTGCTGCATTATTTAAGGACTTTGCTGCATTATTTAAGGAATCTGCTGCATTATTTAAGGACTTTGTTGCATTATCTAAGGACTCTGCTGCATTATTGAAGGACTTTGCTGCAATATTTAAGGACTCTGCTTCAGTATTTAAGGACTCTGCTGCATTATTTAAGGACTTTGTTGCATTATTTAAGGACTCTGCTGCATTATTTAAGGACTTTGCTGCATTATTTATGGACTCTGCTGCATTATTTAAGGACTTTGCTGCAATATTTAAGGACTCTGCTTCAGTATTTAAGGACTCTGCTGCATTATTTAAGGACTTTGTTGCATTATTTAAGGACTCTGCTGCATTATTTAAGGACTTTGCTGCATTATTTAAGGACTCTGCTGCATTATTTAAGGACTCTGCTGAAGCATTTGAGGACTCTGCTGCATTATTTAATCACTTTGCTGCGGTATTTAAGGACTCTGTTGCATTATTTAAGGACTTTGTTGCATTATTTAAGGACTCTGCTGCATTAGTTAAGGACTTTGCTGCATTATTTAAGGACTCTGCTGCATTATTTAACGACGTTGTTGCATTATTTAAGAACTGTGCTGCATTATTTAAGGACTTTGCTGCATTATTTAAGGACTATGCTGCATTATTTAATGACTTTGCTGAAGCATTTGAGGACTCTGCTGCATTATTAGAGGACTCTGCTGCATTATTTAATGACTTTGTTGGATTTTTTAAGGACTCTGCTGCATTATTTAAGGAATTTGCTGCTATATTAAAGGACTCTGCTTCAGTATTTAAGGACTCTGCTGCGGTATATAAGGACTCTGCTGCATTATTTAAGGACTGTGCTGCATTATTTAAGGACTGTGCTGCATTATTTAAGGACTTTGTTGCATTATTTAAGGACTCTAATGCATTATTTAAGGACTTTGCTGGAATATTTAAGGACTCTGCTGCATTAGTTAAGGACTTTGCTGCATTATTTAAGGACTCTGCTGCATTATTTAACGACTTTACTGCATTATTTAAGGACTCTGCTGCATTATTTAAGGACTTTGTTGCATTATTTAAGGACTCTGCTGCATTAGTTAAGGACTATGCTGCATTATTTAATGACTTTGCTGAAGCATTTGAGGACTCTGCTGCATTATTAGAGGACTCTGCTGCATTATTTAAGGACTTGCTGCATTATTTAATGACTTTGTTGGATTTTTTAAGGACTCTGCTGCGTTATTTAAGGAATTTGCTGCTATATTAAAGGACTCTGCTTCAGTATTTAAGGACTCTGCTGCGGTATTTAAGGACTCTGCTGCATTATTTAAGGACTCTGCTGCATTATTTAAGGACTTTGCTGCATTATTTAAGGAATCTGCTGCATTATTTAAGGACTTTGTTGCATTATCTAAGGACTCTGCTGCATTATTGAAGGACTTTGCTGCAATATTTAAGGACTCTGCTTCAGTATTTAAGGACTCTGCTGCATTATTTAAGGACTTTGTTGCATTATTTAAGGACTCTGCTGCATTATTTAAGGACTTTGTTGCATTATTTAAGGACTCTGCTGCATTATTTAAGGACTTTGCTGCAATATTTAAGGACTCTGCTTCAGTATTTAAGGACTCTGCTGCATTATTTAAGGACTTTGTTGCATTATTTAAGGACTCTGCTGCATTAGTTAAGGAGTTTGCTGCATTATTTAAGGACTCTGCTGCATTATTTAACGACGTTGTTGCATTATTTAAGAACTGTGCTGCATTATTTAAGGACTTTGCTGCATTATTTAAGGACTATGCTGCATTATTTAATGACTTTGATGAAGCATTTGAGGACTCTGCTGCATTATTAGAGGACTCTGCTGCATTATTTAAGGACTTGCTGCATTATTTAATGACTTTGTTGGATTTCTTAAGGACTCTGCTGCATTATTTAAGGAATTTGCTGCTATATTAAAGGACTCTGCTTCAGTATTTAAGGACTCTGCTGCGGTATTTAAGGACCCTGCTGCATTATTTTAGGACTCTGCTGCATTATTTAAGGACTTTGCTGCATTATTTAAGGAATCTGCTGCATTATTTAAGGACTTTGTTGCATTATCTAAGGACTCTGCTGCAATATTGAAGGACTTTGCTGCATTATTTAAGGACTCTGCTGCATTATTTAAGGACTTTGCTGCAATATTTAAGGACTCTGCTTCAGTATTTAAGGACTCTGCTGAAGCATTTGAGGACTCTGCTGCATTATTTAATGACTTTGCTGAAGCATTTGAGGACTCTGCTGCATTATTAGAGGACTCTGCTGCATTATTTAATGACTTTGTTGGATTTTTTAAGGACTCTGCTGCATTATTTAAGGAATTTGCTGCTATATTAAAGGACTCTGCTTCAGTATTTAAGGACTCTGCTGCGGTATTTAAGGACCCTGCTGCATTATTTAAGGACTCTGCTGCATTATTTAAGGAATTTGCTGCATTATTTAAGGAATTTGTTGCATTATTTAAGGACTCTGCTGCATTATTTAAGGACTTTGCTGCAATATTTAAGGACTCTGCTTCAGTATTTAAGGACTCTGCTGCATTATTTAAGGACGTTGTTGCATTATTTAAGGACTCTGCTGCATTATTTAAGGACTTTACTGCATTATTTAAGGACTCTGCTGCATTATTTAAGGACTTTGTTGCATTATTTAAGGACTCTGCTGCATTAGTTAAGGACTTTGCTGCATTATTTAAGGACTCTGCTGCATTATTTAACGACGTTGTTGCATTATTTAAGAACTGTGCTGCATTATTTAAGGACTTTGCTGCATTATTTAAGGACTATGCTGCATTATTTAATGACTTTGCTGAAGCATTTGAGGACTTTGCTGCATTATTAGAGGACTCTGCTGCATTATTTAAGGACTTGCTGCATTATTTAATGACTTTGTTGGATTTTTTAAGGACTCTGCTGCATTATTTAATGAATTTGCTGCTATATTAAAGGACTCTGCTTCAGTATTTAAGGACTCTGCTGCGGTATTTAAGGACCCTGCTGCATTATTTTAGGACTCTGCTGCATTATTTAAGGACTTTGCTGCATTATTTAAGGAATCTGCTGCATTATTTAAGGACTTTGTTGCATTATCTAAGGACTCTGCTGCAATATTGAAGGACTTTGCTGCATTATTTAAGGACTCTGCTGCATTATTTAAGGACTTTGCTGCAATATTTAAGGACTCTGCTTCAGTATTTAAGGACTCTGCTGAAGCATTTGAGGACTCTGCTGCATTATTTAATGACTTTGCTGAAGCATTTGAGGACTCTGCTGCATTATTAGAGGACTCTGCTGCATTATTTAATGACTTTGTTGGATTTTTTAAGGACTCTGCTGCATTATTTAAGGAATTTGCTGCTATATTAAAGGACTCTGCTTCAGTATTTAAGGACTCTGCTGCGGTATTTAAGGACTCTGCTGCATTATTTAAGGACTCTGCTGCATTATTTAAGGACTTTGCTGCATTATTTAAGGAATTTGTTGCATTATTTAAGGACTCTGCTGCATTATTTAAGGACTTTGCTGCAATTTTTAAGGACTCTGCTTCAGTATTTAAGGACTCTGCTGCATTATTTAAGGACGTTGTTGCATTATTTAAGGACTCTGCTGCATTATTTAAGGACTTTACTGAATTATTTAAGGACTCTGCTGCATTATTTAAGGACTTTGTTGCATTATTTAAGGACTCTGCTGCATTAGTTAAGGACTTTGCTGCATTATTTAAGGACTCTGCTGCATTATTTAACGACGTTGTTGCATTATTTAAGAACTGTGCTGCATTATTTAAGGACTTTGCTGCATTATTTAAGGACTATGCTGCATTATTTAATGACTTTGCTGAAGCATTTGAGGACTCTGCTGCATTATTAGAGGACTCTGCTGCATTATTTAAGGACTTGCTGCATTATTTAATGACTTTGTTGGATTTTTTAAGGACTCTGCTGCATTATTTAAGGAATTTGCTGCTATATTAAAGGACTCAGCTTCAGTATTTAAGGACTCTTCTGCGGTATTTAAGGACTCTGCTGCATTATTTAAGGACTCTGCTGCATTATTTAAGGACTTTGCTGCATTATTTAAGGAATCTGCTGCATTATTTAAGGACTTTGTTGCATTATCTAAGGACTCTGCTGCATTATTGAAGGACTTTGCTGCAATATTTAAGGACTCTGCTTCAGTATTTAAGGACTCTGCTGCATTATTTAAGGACTTTGTTGCATTATTTAAGGACTCTGCTGCATTATTTAAGGACTTTGCTGCATTATTTATGGACTCTGCTGCATTATTTAAGGACTTTGCTGCAATATTTAAGGACTCTGCTTCAGTATTTAAGGACTCTGCTGCATTATTTAAGGACTTTGTTGCATTATTTAAGGACTCTGCTGCATTATTTAAGGACTTTGCTGCATTATTTAAGGACTCTGCTGCATTATTTAAGGACTCTGCTGAAGCATTTGAGGACTCTGCTGCATTATTTAATCACTTTGCTGCGGTATTTAAGGACTCTGTTGCATTATTTAAGGACTTTGTTGCATTATTTAAGGACTCTGCTGCATTAGTTAAGGACTTTGTTGCATTATTTAAGGACTCTGCTGCATTATTTAACGACGTTGTTGCATTATTTAAGAACTGTGCTGCATTATTTAAGGACTTTGCTGCATTATTTAAGGACTATGCTGCATTATTTAATGACTTTGCTGAAGCATTTGAGGACTCTGCTGCATTATTAGAGGACTCTGCTGCATTATTTAATAACTTTGTTGGATTTTTTAAGGACTCTGCTGCATTATTTAAGGAATTTGCTGCTATATTAAAGGACTCTGCTTCAGTATTTAAGGACTCTGCTGCGGTATATAAGGACTCTGCTGCATTATTTAAGGACTCTGCTGCATTATTTAAGGACTTTGCTGCATTATTTAAGGACTATGCTGCATTATTTAATGACTTTGCTGAAGCATTTGAGGACTCTGCTGCATTATTAGAGGACTCTGCTGCATTATTTAATAACTTTGTTGGATTTTTTAAGGACTCTGCTGCATTATTTAAGGAATTTGCTGCTATATTAAAGGACTCTGCTTCAGTATTTAAGGACTCTGCTGCGGTATATAAGGACTCTGCTGCATTATTTAAGGACTCTGCTGCATTATTTAAGGACTTTGCTGCATTATTTAAGGACTCTGCTGCATTATTTAAGGACTTTGTTGCATTATTTAAGGACTCTAATGCATTATTTAAGGACTTTGCTGGAATATTTAAGGACTCTGCTGCATTAGTTAAGGACTTTGCTGCATTATTTAAGGACTCTGCTGCATTATTTAACGACTTTACTGCATTATTTAAGGACTCTGCTGCATTATTTAAGGACTTTGTTGCATTATTTAAGGACTCTGCTGCATTAGTTAAGGACTATGCTGCATTATTTAATGACTTTGCTGAAGCATTTGAGGACTCTGCTGCATTATTAGAGGACTCTGCTGCATTATTTAAGGACTTGCTGCATTATTTAATGACTTTGTTGGATTTTTTAAGGACTCTGCTGCGTTATTTAAGGAATTTGCTGCTATATTAAAGGACTCTGCTTCAGTATTTAAGGACTCTGCTGCGGTATTTAAGGACTCTGCTGCATTATTTAAGGACTCTGCTGCATTATTTAAGGACTTTGCTGCATTATTTAAGGAATCTGCTGCATTATTTAAGGACTTTGTTGCATTATCTAAGGACTCTGCTGCATTATTAAAGGACTTTGCTGCAATATTTAAGGACTCTGCTTCAGTATTTAAGGACTCTGTTGCATTATTTAAGGACTTTGTTGCATTATTTAAGGACTCTTCTGCATTAGTTAAGGAGTTTGCTGCATTATTTAAGGACTCTGCTGCATTATTTAACGACGTTGTTGCATTATTTAAGAACTGTGCTGCATTATTTAAGGACTTTGCTGCATTATTTAAGGACTATGCTGCATTATTTAATGACTTTGCTGAAGCATTTGAGGACTCTGCTGCATTATTAGAGGACTCTGCTGCATTATTTAAGGACTTGCTGCATTATTTAATGACTTTGTTGGATTTCTTAAGGACTCTGCTGCATTATTTAAGGAATTTGCTGCTATATTAAAGGACTCTGCTTCAGTATTTAAGGACTCTGCTGCGGTATTTATGGACCCTGCTGCATTATTTTAGGACTCTGCTGCATTATTTAAGGACTTTGCTGCATTATTTAAGGAATCTGCTGCATTATTTAAGGACTTTGTTGCATTATCTAAGGACTCTGCTGCAATATTGAAGGACTTTGCTGCATTATTTAAGGACTCTGCTGCATTATTTAAGGACTTTGCTGCAATATTTAAGGACTCTGCTTCAGTATTTAAGGACTCTGCTGAAGCATTTGAGGACTCTGCTGCATTATTTAATGACTTTGCTGAAGCATTTGAGGACTCTGCTGCATTATTAGAGGACTCTGCTGCATTATTTAATGACTTTGTTGGATTTTTTAAGGACTCTGCTGCATTATTTAAGGAATTTGCTGCTATATTAAAGGACTCTGCTTCAGTATTTAAGGACTCTGCTGCGGTATTTAAGGACTCTGCTGCATTATTTAAGGACTCTGCTGCATTATTTAAGGACTTTGCTGCATTATTTAAGGAATTTGTTGCATTATTTAAGGACTCTGCTGCATTATTTAAGGACTTTGCTGCAATATTTAAGGACTCTGCTTCAGTATTTAAGGACTCTGCTGCATTATTTAAGGACATTGTTGCATTATTTAAGGACTCTGCTGCATTATTTAAGGACTTTACTGCATTATTTAAGGACTCTGCTGCATTATTTAAGGACTTTGTTGCATTATTTAAGGACTCTGCTGCATTAGTTAAGGACTTTGCTGCATTATTTAAGGACTCTGCTGCATTATTTAACGACGTTGTTGCATTATTTAAGAACTGTGCTGCATTATTTAAGGACTTTGCTGCATTATTTAAGGACTATGCTGCATTATTTAATGACTTTGCTGAAGCATTTGAGGACTCTGCTGCATTATTAGAGGACTCTGCTGCATTATTTAAGGACTTGCTGCATTATTTAATGACTTTGTTGGATTTTTTAAGGACTCTGCTGCATTATTTAAGGAATTTGCTGCTATATTAAAGGACTCTGCTTCAGTATTTAAGGACTCTGCTGCGGTATTTAAGGACTCTGCTGCATTATTTAAGGACTCTGCTGCATTATTTAAGGACTTTGCTGCATTATTTAAGGAATCTGCTGCATTATTTAAGGACTTTGTTGCATTATCTAAGGACTCTGCTGCATTATTGAAGGACTTTGCTGCAATATTTAAGGACTCTGCTTCAGTATTTAAGGACTCTGCTGCATTATTTAAGGACTTTGTTGCATTATTTAAGGACTCTGCTGCATTATTTAAGGACTTTGCTGCATTATTTAAGGACTCTGCTGCATTATTTAAGGACTTTTCTGCAATATTTAAGGACTCTGCTTCAGTATTTAAGGACTCTGCTGCATTATTTAAGGACTTTGTTGCATTATTTAAGGACTCTGCTGCATTATTTAAGGACTTTGTTGCATTATTTAAGGACTCTGCTGCATTATTTAAGGACTTTGCTGCAATATTTAAGGACTCTGCTTCAGTATTTAAGGACTCTGCTGCATTATTTAAGGACTTTGTTGCATTATTTAAGGACTCTGCTGCATTATTTAAGGACTTTGCTGCATTATTTAAGGACTCTGCTGCATTTTTTAAGGACTCTGCTGAAGCATTTGAGGACTCTGCTGCATTATTTAATGACTTTGCTGAAGCATTTGAGGACTCTGCTGCATTATTAGAGGACTCTGCTGCATTATTTAATGACTTTGTTGGATTTTTTAAGGACTCTGCTGCATTATTTAAGGAATTTGCTGCTATATTAAAGGACTCTGCTTCAGTATTTAAGGACTCTGCTGCATTATTTAAGGACTCTGCTGCATTATTTAAGGACTTTGCTGCATTATTTAAGGAATTTGTTGCATTATTTAAGGACTCTGCTGCATTATTTAAGGACTTTGCTGCAATTTTTAAGGACTCTGCTTCAGTATTTAAGGACTCTGCTGCATTATTTAAGGACGTTGTTGCATTATTTAAGGACTCTGCTGCATTATTTAAGGACTTTACTGAATTATTTAAGGACTCTGCTGCATTATTTAAGGACTTTGTTGCATTATTTAAGGACTCTGCTGCATTAGTTAAGGACTTTGCTGCATTATTTAAGGACTCTGCTGCATTATTTAACGACGTTGTTGCATTATTTAAGAACTGTGCTGCATTATTTAAGGACTTTGCTGCATTATTTAAGGACTATGCTGCATTATTTAATGACTTTGCTGAAGCATTTGAGGACTCTGCTGCATTATTAGAGGACTCTGCTGCATTATTTAAGGACTTGCTGCATTATTTAATGACTTTGTTGGATTTTTTAAGGACTCTGCTGCATTATTTAAGGAATTTGCTGCTATATTAAAGGACTCAGCTTCAGTATTTAAGGACTCTTCTGCGGTATTTAAGGACTCTGCTGCATTATTTAAGGACTCTGCTGCATTATTTAAGGACTTTGCTGCATTATTTAAGGAATCTGCTGCATTATTTAAGGACTTTGTTGCATTATCTAAGGACTCTGCTGCATTATTGAAGGACTTTGCTGCAATATTTAAGGACTCTGCTTCAGTATTTAAGGACTCTGCTGCATTATTTAAGGACTTTGTTGCATTATTTAAGGACTCTGCTGCATTATTTAAGGACTTTGCTGCATTATTTATGGACTCTGCTGCATTATTTAAGGACTTTGCTGCAATATTTAAGGACTCTGCTTCAGTATTTAAGGACTCTGCTGCATTATTTAAGGACTTTGTTGCATTATTTAAGGACTCTGCTGCATTATTTAAGGACTTTGCTGCATTATTTAAGGACTCTGCTGCATTATTTAAGGACTCTGCTGAAGCATTTGAGGACTCTGCTGCATTATTTAATCACTTTGCTGCGGTATTTAAGGACTCTGTTGCATTATTTAAGGACTTTGTTGCATTATTTAAGGACTCTGCTGCATTAGTTAAGGACTTTGTTGCATTATTTAAGGACTCTGCTGCATTATTTAACGACGTTGTTGCATTATTTAAGAACTGTGCTGCATTATTTAAGGACTTTGCTGCATTATTTAAGGACTATGCTGCATTATTTAATGACTTTGCTGAAGCATTTGAGGACTCTGCTGCATTATTAGAGGACTCTGCTGCATTATTTAATAACTTTGTTGGATTTTTTAAGGACTCTGCTGCATTATTTAAGGAATTTGCTGCTATATTAAAGGACTCTGCTTCAGTATTTAAGGACTCTGCTGCGGTATATAAGGACTCTGCTGCATTATTTAAGGACTCTGCTGCATTATTTAAGGACTTTGCTGCATTATTTAAGGACTATGCTGCATTATTTAATGACTTTGCTGAAGCATTTGAGGACTCTGCTGCATTATTAGAGGACTCTGCTGCATTATTTAATAACTTTGTTGGATTTTTTAAGGACTCTGCTGCATTATTTAAGGAATTTGCTGCTATATTAAAGGACTCTGCTTCAGTATTTAAGGACTCTGCTGCGGTATATAAGGACTCTGCTGCATTATTTAAGGACTCTGCTGCATTATTTAAGGACTTTGCTGCATTATTTAAGGACTCTGCTGCATTATTTAAGGACTTTGTTGCATTATTTAAGGACTCTAATGCATTATTTAAGGACTTTGCTGGAATATTTAAGGACTCTGCTGCATTAGTTAAGGACTTTGCTGCATTATTTAAGGACTCTGCTGCATTATTTAACGACTTTACTGCATTATTTAAGGACTCTGCTGCATTATTTAAGGACTTTGTTGCATTATTTAAGGACTCTGCTGCATTAGTTAAGGACTATGCTGCATTATTTAATGACTTTGCTGAAGCATTTGAGGACTCTGCTGCATTATTAGAGGACTCTGCTGCATTATTTAAGGACTTGCTGCATTATTTAATGACTTTGTTGGATTTTTTAAGGACTCTGCTGCGTTATTTAAGGAATTTGCTGCTATATTAAAGGACTCTGCTTCAGTATTTAAGGACTCTGCTGCGGTACTTAAGGACTCTGCTGCATTATTTAAGGACTCTGCTGCATTATTTAAGGACTTTGCTGCATTATTTAAGGAATCTGCTGCATTATTTAAGGACTTTGTTGCATTATCTAAGGACTCTGCTGCATTATTAAAGGACTTTGCTGCAATATTTAAGGACTCTGCTTCAGTATTTAAGGACTCTGTTGCATTATTTAAGGACTTTGTTGCATTATTTAAGGACTCTTCTGCATTAGTTAAGGAGTTTGCTGCATTATTTAAGGACTCTGCTGCATTATTTAACGACGTTGTTGCATTATTTAAGAACTGTGCTGCATTATTTAAGGACTTTGCTGCATTATTTAAGGACTATGCTGCATTATTTAATGACTTTGCTGAAGCATTTGAGGACTCTGCTGCATTATTAGAGGACTCTGCTGCATTATTTAAGGACTTGCTGCATTATTTAATGACTTTGTTGGATTTCTTAAGGACTCTGCTGCATTATTTAAGGAATTTGCTGCTATATTAAAGGACTCTGCTTCAGTATTTAAGGACTCTGCTGCGGTATTTATGGACCCTGCTGCATTATTTTAGGACTCTGCTGCATTATTTAAGGACTTTGCTGCATTATTTAAGGAATCTGCTGCATTATTTAAGGACTTTGTTGCATTATCTAAGGACTCTGCTGCAATATTGAAGGACTTTGCTGCATTATTTAAGGACTCTGCTGCATTATTTAAGGACTTTGCTGCAATATTTAAGGACTCTGCTTCAGTATTTAAGGACTCTGCTGAAGCATTTGAGGACTCTGCTGCATTATTTAATGACTTTGCTGAAGCATTTGAGGACTCTGCTGCATTATTAGAGGACTCTGCTGCATTATTTAATGACTTTGTTGGATTTTTTAAGGACTCTGCTGCATTATTTAAGGAATTTGCTGCTATATTAAAGGACTCTGCTTCAGTATTTAAGGACTCTGCTGCGGTATTTAAGGACTCTGCTGCATTATTTAAGGACTCTGCTGCATTATTTAAGGACTTTGCTGCATTATTTAAGGAATTTGTTGCATTATTTAAGGACTCTGCTGCATTATTTAAGGACTTTGCTGCAATATTTAAGGACTCTGCTTCAGTATTTAAGGACTCTGCTGCATTATTTAAGGACATTGTTGCATTATTTAAGGACTCTGCTGCATTATTTAAGGACTTTACTGCATTATTTAAGGACTCTGCTGCATTATTTAAGGACTTTGTTGCATTATTTAAGGACTCTGCTGCATTAGTTAAGGACTTTGCTGCATTATTTAAGGACTCTGCTGCATTATTTAACGACGTTGTTGCATTATTTAAGAACTGTGCTGCATTATTTAAGGACTTTGCTGCATTATTTAAGGACTATGCTGCATTATTTAATGACTTTGCTGAAGCATTTGAGGACTCTGCTGCATTATTAGAGGACTCTGCTGCATTATTTAAGGACTTGCTGCATTATTTAATGACTTTGTTGGATTTTTTAAGGACTCTGCTGCATTATTTAAGGAATTTGCTGCTATATTAAAGGACTCTGCTTCAGTATTTAAGGACTCTGCTGCGGTATTTAAGGACTCTGCTGCATTATTTAAGGACTCTGCTGCATTATTTAAGGACTTTGCTGCATTATTTAAGGAATCTGCTGCATTATTTAAGGACTTTGTTGCATTATCTAAGGACTCTGCTGCATTATTGAAGGACTTTGCTGCAATATTTAAGGACTCTGCTTCAGTATTTAAGGACTCTGCTGCATTATTTAAGGACTTTGTTGCATTATTTAAGGACTCTGCTGCATTATTTAAGGACTTTGCTGCATTATTTAAGGACTCTGCTGCATTATTTAAGGACTTTTCTGCAATATTTAAGGACTCTGCTTCAGTATTTAAGGACTCTGCTGCATTATTTAAGGACTTTGTTGCATTATTTAAGGACTCTGCTGCATTATTTAAGGACTTTGTTGCATTATTTAAGGACTCTGCTGCATTATTTAAGGACTTTGCTGCAATATTTAAGGACTCTGCTTCAGTATTTAAGGACTCTGCTGCATTATTTAAGGACTTTGTTGCATTATTTAAGGACTCTGCTGCATTATTTAAGGACTTTGCTGCATTATTTAAGGACTCTGCTGCATTTTTTAAGGACTCTGCTGAAGCATTTGAGGACTCTGCTGCATTATTTAATGACTTTGCTGAAGCATTTGAGGACTCTGCTGCATTATTAGAGGACTCTGCTGCATTATTTAATGACTTTGTTGGATTTTTTAAGGACTCTGCTGCATTATTTAAGGAATTTGCTGCTATATTAAAGGACTCTGCTTCAGTATTTAAGGACTCTGCTGCATTATTTAAGGACTCTGCTGCATTATTTAAGGACTTTGCTGCATTATTTAAGGAATTTGTTGCATTATTTAAGGACTCTGCTGCATTATTTAAGGACTTTGCTGCAATTTTTAAGGACTCTGCTTCAGTATTTAAGGACTCTGCTGCATTATTTAAGGACGTTGTTGCATTATTTAAGGACTCTGCTGCATTATTTAAGGACTTTACTGAATTATTTAAGGACTCTGCTGCATTATTTAAGGACTTTGTTGCATTATTTAAGGACTCTGCTGCATTAGTTAAGGACTTTGCTGCATTATTTAAGGACTCTGCTGCATTATTTAACGACGTTGTTGCATTATTTAAGAACTGTGCTGCATTATTTAAGGACTTTGCTGCATTATTTAAGGACTATGCTGCATTATTTAATGACTTTGCTGAAGCATTTGAGGACTCTGCTGCATTATTAGAGGACTCTGCTGCATTATTTAAGGACTTGCTGCATTATTTAATGACTTTGTTGGATTTTTTAAGGACTCTGCTGCATTATTTAAGGAATTTGCTGCTATATTAAAGGACTCAGCTTCAGTATTTAAGGACTCTTCTGCGGTATTTAAGGACTCTGCTGCATTATTTAAGGACTCTGCTGCATTATTTAAGGACTTTGCTGCATTATTTAAGGAATCTGCTGCATTATTTAAGGACTTTGTTGCATTATCTAAGGACTCTGCTGCATTATTGAAGGACTTTGCTGCAATATTTAAGGACTCTGCTTCAGTATTTAAGGACTCTGCTGCATTATTTAAGGACTTTGTTGCATTATTTAAGGACTCTGCTGCATTATTTAAGGACTTTGCTGCATTATTTATGGACTCTGCTGCATTATTTAAGGACTTTGCTGCAATATTTAAGGACTCTGCTTCAGTATTTAAGGACTCTGCTGCATTATTTAAGGACTTTGTTGCATTATTTAAGGACTCTGCTGCATTATTTAAGGACTTTGCTGCATTATTTAAGGACTCTGCTGCATTATTTAAGGACTCTGCTGAAGCATTTGAGGACTCTGCTGCATTATTTAATCACTTTGCTGCGGTATTTAAGGACTCTGTTGCATTATTTAAGGACTTTGTTGCATTATTTAAGGACTCTGCTGCATTAGTTAAGGACTTTGTTGCATTATTTAAGGACTCTGCTGCATTATTTAACGACGTTGTTGCATTATTTAAGAACTGTGCTGCATTATTTAAGGACTTTGCTGCATTATTTAAGGACTATGCTGCATTATTTAATGACTTTGCTGAAGCATTTGAGGACTCTGCTGCATTATTAGAGGACTCTGCTGCATTATTTAATAACTTTGTTGGATTTTTTAAGGACTCTGCTGCATTATTTAAGGAATTTGCTGCTATATTAAAGGACTCTGCTTCAGTATTTAAGGACTCTGCTGCGGTATATAAGGACTCTGCTGCATTATTTAAGGACTCTGCTGCATTAGTTAAGGACTTTGCTGCATTATTTAAGGACTCTGCTGCATTATTTAACGACTTTACTGCATTATTTAAGGACTCTGCTGCATTATTTAAGGACTTTGTTGCATTATTTAAGGACTCTGCTGCATTAGTTAAGGACTATGCTGCATTATTTAATGACTTTGCTGAAGCATTTGAGGACTCTGCTGCATTATTAGAGGACTCTGCTGCATTATTTAAGGACTTGCTGCATTATTTAATGACTTTGTTGGATTTTTTAAGGACTCTGCTGCGTTATTTAAGGAATTTGCTGCTATATTAAAGGACTCTGCTTCAGTATTTAAGGACTCTGCTGC
The DNA here is from genome assembly GCF_046119375.1 of Phyllobates terribilis. Taxonomy (NCBI): domain Eukaryota; kingdom Metazoa; phylum Chordata; class Amphibia; order Anura; family Dendrobatidae; genus Phyllobates; species Phyllobates terribilis. Next base: position 488,019 of record NW_027362905.1, read on the forward strand.
GGTACTTAAGGACTCTGCTGCATTATTTAAGGACTCTGCTGCATTATTTAAGGACTTTGCTGCATTATTTAAGGAATCTGCTGCATTATTTAAGGACTTTGTTGCATTATCTAAGGACTCTGCTGCATTATTAAAGGACTTTGCTGCAATATTTAAGGACTCTGCTTCAGTATTTAAGGACTCTGTTGCATTATTTAAGGACTTTGTTGCATTATTTAAGGACTCTTCTGCATTAGTTAAGGAGTTTGCTGCATTATTTAAGGACTCTGCTGCATTATTTAACGACGTTGTTGCATTATTTAAGAACTGTGCTGCATTATTTAAGGACTTTGCTGCATTATTTAAGGACTATGCTGCATTATTTAATGACTTTGCTGAAGCATTTGAGGACTCTGCTGCATTATTAGAGGACTCTGCTGCATTATTTAAGGACTTGCTGCATTATTTAATGACTTTGTTGGATTTCTTAAGGACTCTGCTGCATTATTTAAGGAATTTGCTGCTATATTAAAGGACTCTGCTTCAGTATTTAAGGACTCTGCTGCGGTATTTATGGACCCTGCTGCATTATTTTAGGACTCTGCTGCATTATTTAAGGACTTTGCTGCATTATTTAAGGAATCTGCTGCATTATTTAAGGACTTTGTTGCATTATCTAAGGACTCTGCTGCAATATTGAAGGACTTTGCTGCATTATTTAAGGACTCTGCTGCATTATTTAAGGACTTTGCTGCAATATTTAAGGACTCTGCTTCAGTATTTAAGGACTCTGCTGAAGCATTTGAGGACTCTGCTGCATTATTTAATGACTTTGCTGAAGCATTTGAGGACTCTGCTGCATTATTAGAGGACTCTGCTGCATTATTTAATGACTTTGTTGGATTTTTTAAGGACTCTGCTGCATTATTTAAGGAATTTGCTGCTATATTAAAGGACTCTGCTTCAGTATTTAAGGACTCTGCTGCGGTATTTAAGGACTCTGCTGCATTATTTAAGGACTCTGCTGCATTATTTAAGGACTTTGCTGCATTATTTAAGGAATTTGTTGCATTATTTAAGGACTCTGCTGCATTATTTAAGGACTTTGCTGCAATATTTAAGGACTCTGCTTCAGTATTTAAGGACTCTGCTGCATTATTTAAGGACATTGTTGCATTATTTAAGGACTCTGCTGCATTATTTAAGGACTTTACTGCATTATTTAAGGACTCTGCTGCATTATTTAAGGACTTTGTTGCATTATTTAAGGACTCTGCTGCATTAGTTAAGGACTTTGCTGCATTATTTAAGGACTCTGCTGCATTATTTAACGACGTTGTTGCATTATTTAAGAACTGTGCTGCATTATTTAAGGACTTTGCTGCATTATTTAAGGACTATGCTGCATTATTTAATGACTTTGCTGAAGCATTTGAGGACTCTGCTGCATTATTAGAGGACTCTGCTGCATTATTTAAGGACTTGCTGCATTATTTAATGACTTTGTTGGATTTTTTAAGGACTCTGCTGCATTATTTAAGGAATTTGCTGCTATATTAAAGGACTCTGCTTCAGTATTTAAGGACTCTGCTGCGGTATTTAAGGACTCTGCTGCATTATTTAAGGACTCTGCTGCATTATTTAAGGACTTTGCTGCATTATTTAAGGAATCTGCTGCATTATTTAAGGACTTTGTTGCATTATCTAAGGACTCTGCTGCATTATTGAAGGACTTTGCTGCAATATTTAAGGACTCTGCTTCAGTATTTAAGGACTCTGCTGCATTATTTAAGGACTTTGTTGCATTATTTAAGGACTCTGCTGCATTATTTAAGGACTTTGCTGCATTATTTAAGGACTCTGCTGCATTATTTAAGGACTTTTCTGCAATATTTAAGGACTCTGCTTCAGTATTTAAGGACTCTGCTGCATTATTTAAGGACTTTGTTGCATTATTTAAGGACTCTGCTGCATTATTTAAGGACTTTGTTGCATTATTTAAGGACTCTGCTGCATTATTTAAGGACTTTGCTGCAATATTTAAGGACTCTGCTTCAGTATTTAAGGACTCTGCTGCATTATTTAAGGACTTTGTTGCATTATTTAAGGACTCTGCTGCATTATTTAAGGACTTTGCTGCATTATTTAAGGACTCTGCTGCATTTTTTAAGGACTCTGCTGAAGCATTTGAGGACTCTGCTGCATTATTTAATGACTTTGCTGAAGCATTTGAGGACTCTGCTGCATTATTAGAGGACTCTGCTGCATTATTTAATGACTTTGTTGGATTTTTTAAGGACTCTGCTGCATTATTTAAGGAATTTGCTGCTATATTAAAGGACTCTGCTTCAGTATTTAAGGACTCTGCTGCATTATTTAAGGACTCTGCTGCATTATTTAAGGACTTTGCTGCATTATTTAAGGAATTTGTTGCATTATTTAAGGACTCTGCTGCATTATTTAAGGACTTTGCTGCAATTTTTAAGGACTCTGCTTCAGTATTTAAGGACTCTGCTGCATTATTTAAGGACGTTGTTGCATTATTTAAGGACTCTGCTGCATTATTTAAGGACTTTACTGAATTATTTAAGGACTCTGCTGCATTATTTAAGGACTTTGTTGCATTATTTAAGGACTCTGCTGCATTAGTTAAGGACTTTGCTGCATTATTTAAGGACTCTGCTGCATTATTTAACGACGTTGTTGCATTATTTAAGAACTGTGCTGCATTATTTAAGGACTTTGCTGCATTATTTAAGGACTATGCTGCATTATTTAATGACTTTGCTGAAGCATTTGAGGACTCTGCTGCATTATTAGAGGACTCTGCTGCATTATTTAAGGACTTGCTGCATTATTTAATGACTTTGTTGGATTTTTTAAGGACTCTGCTGCATTATTTAAGGAATTTGCTGCTATATTAAAGGACTCAGCTTCAGTATTTAAGGACTCTTCTGCGGTATTTAAGGACTCTGCTGCATTATTTAAGGACTCTGCTGCATTATTTAAGGACTTTGCTGCATTATTTAAGGAATCTGCTGCATTATTTAAGGACTTTGTTGCATTATCTAAGGACTCTGCTGCATTATTGAAGGACTTTGCTGCAATATTTAAGGACTCTGCTTCAGTATTTAAGGACTCTGCTGCATTATTTAAGGACTTTGTTGCATTATTTAAGGACTCTGCTGCATTATTTAAGGACTTTGCTGCATTATTTATGGACTCTGCTGCATTATTTAAGGACTTTGCTGCAATATTTAAGGACTCTGCTTCAGTATTTAAGGACTCTGCTGCATTATTTAAGGACTTTGTTGCATTATTTAAGGACTCTGCTGCATTATTTAAGGACTTTGCTGCATTATTTAAGGACTCTGCTGCATTATTTAAGGACTCTGCTGAAGCATTTGAGGACTCTGCTGCATTATTTAATCACTTTGCTGCGGTATTTAAGGACTCTGTTGCATTATTTAAGGACTTTGTTGCATTATTTAAGGACTCTGCTGCATTAGTTAAGGACTTTGTTGCATTATTTAAGGACTCTGCTGCATTATTTAACGACGTTGTTGCATTATTTAAGAACTGTGCTGCATTATTTAAGGACTTTGCTGCATTATTTAAGGACTATGCTGCATTATTTAATGACTTTGCTGAAGCATTTGAGGACTCTGCTGCATTATTAGAGGACTCTGCTGCATTATTTAATAACTTTGTTGGATTTTTTAAGGACTCTGCTGCATTATTTAAGGAATTTGCTGCTATATTAAAGGACTCTGCTTCAGTATTTAAGGACTCTGCTGCGGTATATAAGGACTCTGCTGCATTATTTAAGGACTCTGCTGCATTAGTTAAGGACTTTGCTGCATTATTTAAGGACTCTGCTGCATTATTTAACGACTTTACTGCATTATTTAAGGACTCTGCTGCATTATTTAAGGACTTTGTTGCATTATTTAAGGACTCTGCTGCATTAGTTAAGGACTATGCTGCATTATTTAATGACTTTGCTGAAGCATTTGAGGACTCTGCTGCATTATTAGAGGACTCTGCTGCATTATTTAAGGACTTGCTGCATTATTTAATGACTTTGTTGGATTTTTTAAGGACTCTGCTGCGTTATTTAAGGAATTTGCTGCTATATTAAAGGACTCTGCTTCAGTATTTAAGGACTCTGCTGCGGTATTTAAGGACTCTGCTGCATTATTTAAGGACTCTGCTGCATTATTTAAGGACTTTGCTGCATTATTTAAGGAATCTGCTGCATTATTTAAGGACTTTGTTGCATTATCTAAGGACTCTGCTGCATTATTAAAGGACTTTGCTGCAATATTTAAGGACTCTGCTTCAGTATTTAAGGACTCTGTTGCATTATTTAAGGACGTTGTTGCATTATTTAAGGACTCTTCTGCATTAGTTAAGGAGTTTGCTGCATTATTTAAGGACTCTGCTGCATTATTTAACGACGTTGTTGCATTATTTAAGAACTGTGCTGCATTATTTAAGGACTTTGCTGCATTATTTAAGGACTATGCTGCATTATTTAATGACTTTGCTGAAGCATTTGAGGACTCTGCTGCATTATTAGAGGACTCTGCTGCATTATTTAAGGACTTGCTGCATTATTTAATGACTTTGTTGGATTTCTTAAGGACTCTGCTGCATTATTTAAGGAATTTGCTGCTATATTAAAGGACTCTGCTTCAGTATTTAAGGACTCTGCTGCGGTATTTATGGACCCTGCTGCATTATTTTAGGACTCTGCTGCATTATTTAAGGACTTTGCTGCATTATTTAAGGAATCTGCTGCATTATTTAAGGACTTTGTTGCATTATCTAAGGACTCTGCTGCAATATTGAAGGACTTTGCTGCATTATTTAAGGACTCTGCTGCATTATTTAAGGACTTTGCTGCAATATTTAAGGACTCTGCTTCAGTATTTAAGGACTCTGCTGAAGCATTTGAGGACTCTGCTGCATTATTTAATGACTTTGCTGAAGCATTTGAGGACTCTGCTGCATTATTAGAGGACTCTGCTGCATTATTTAATGACTTTGTTGGATTTTTTAAGGACTCTGCTGCATTATTTAAGGAATTTGCTGCTATATTAAAGGACTCTGCTTCAGTATTTAAGGACTCTGCTGCGGTATTTAAGGACTCTGCTGCATTATTTAAGGACTCTGCTGCATTATTTAAGGACTTTGCTGCATTATTTAAGGAATTTGTTGCATTATTTAAGGACTCTGCTGCATTATTTAAGGACTTTGCTGCAATATTTAAGGACTCTGCTTCAGTATTTAAGGACTCTGCTGCATTATTTAAGGACGTTGTTGCATTATTTAAGGACTCTGCTGCATTATTTAAGGACTTTACTGCATTATTTAAGGACTCTGCTGCATTATTTAAGGACTTTGTTGCATTATTTAAGGACTCTGCTGCATTAGTTAAGGACTCTGCTGCATTATTTAAGGAATTTGCTGCTATATTAAAGGACTCTGCTTCAGTATTTAAGGACTCTGCTGCGGTATATAAGGACTCTGCTGCATTATTTAAGGACTGTGCTGCATTATTTAAGGACTGTGCTGCATTATTTAAGGACTTTGTTGCATTATTTAAGGACTCTAATGCATTATTTAAGGACTTTGCTGGAATATTTAAGGACTCTGCTGCATTAGTTAAGGACTTTGCTGCATTATTTAAGGACTCTGCTGCATTATTTAACGACGTTGTTGCATTATTTAAGAACTGTGCTGCATTATTTAAGGACTTTGCTGCATTATTTAAGGACTATGCTGCATTATTTAATGACTTTGCTGAAGCATTTGAGGACTCTGCTGCATTATTAGAGGACTCTGCTGCATTATTTAAGGACTTGCTGCATTATTTAATGACTTTGTTGGATTTTTTAAGGACTCTGCTGCATTATTTAAGGAATTTGCTGCTATATTAAAGGACTCAGCTTCAGTATTTAAGGACTCTTCTGCGGTATTTAAGGACTCTGCTGCATTATTTAAGGACTCTGCTGCATTATTTAAGGACTTTGCTGCATTATTTAAGGAATCTGCTGCATTATTTAAGGACTTTGTTGCATTATCTAAGGACTCTGCTGCATTATTGAAGGACTTTGCTGCAATATTTAAGGACTCTGCTTCAGTATTTAAGGACTCTGCTGCATTATTTAAGGACTTTGTTGCATTATTTAAGGACTCTGCTGCATTATTTAAGGACTTTGCTGCATTATTTATGGACTCTGCTGCATTATTTAAGGACTTTGCTGCAATATTTAAGGACTCTGCTTCAGTATTTAAGGACTCTGCTGCATTATTTAAGGACTTTGTTGCATTATTTAAGGACTCTGCTGCATTATTTAAGGACTTTGCTGCATTATTTAAGGACTCTGCTGCATTATTTAAGGACTCTGCTGAAGCATTTGAGGACTCTGCTGCATTATTTAATCACTTTGCTGCGGTATTTAAGGACTCTGTTGCATTATTTAAGGACTTTGTTGCATTATTTAAGGACTCTGCTGCATTAGTTAAGGACTTTGTTGCATTATTTAAGGACTCTGCTGCATTATTTAACGACGTTGTTGCATTATTTAAGAACTGTGCTGCATTATTTAAGGACTTTGCTGCATTATTTAAGGACTATGCTGCATTATTTAATGACTTTGCTGAAGCATTTGAGGACTCTGCTGCATTATTAGAGGACTCTGCTGCATTATTTAATAACTTTGTTGGATTTTTTAAGGACTCTGCTGCATTATTTAAGGAATTTGCTGCTATATTAAAGGACTCTGCTTCAGTATTTAAGGACTCTGCTGCGGTATATAAGGACTCTGCTGCATTATTTAAGGACTCTGCTGCATTATTTAAGGACTTTGCTGCATTATTTAAGGACTATGCTGCATTATTTAATGACTTTGCTGAAGCATTTGAGGACTCTGCTGCATTATTAGAGGACTCTGCTGCATTATTTAATAACTTTGTTGGATTTTTTAAGGACTCTGCTGCATTATTTAAGGAATTTGCTGCTATATTAAAGGACTCTGCTTCAGTATTTAAGGACTCTGCTGCGGTATATAAGGACTCTGCTGCATTATTTAAGGACTCTGCTGCATTATTTAAGGACTTTGCTGCATTATTTAAGGACTCTGCTGCATTATTTAAGGACTTTGTTGCATTATTTAAGGACTCTAATGCATTATTTAAGGACTTTGCTGGAATATTTAAGGACTCTGCTGCATTAGTTAAGGACTTTGCTGCATTATTTAAGGACTCTGCTGCATTATTTAACGACTTTACTGCATTATTTAAGGACTCTGCTGCATTATTTAAGGACTTTGTTGCATTATTTAAGGACTCTGCTGCATTAGTTAAGGACTATGCTGCATTATTTAATGACTTTGCTGAAGCATTTGAGGACTCTGCTGCATTATTAGAGGACTCTGCTGCATTATTTAAGGACTTGCTGCATTATTTAATGACTTTGTTGGATTTTTTAAGGACTCTGCTGCGTTATTTAAGGAATTTGCTGCTATATTAAAGGACTCTGCTTCAGTATTTAAGGACTCTGCTGCGGTATTTAAGGACTCTGCTGCATTATTTAAGGACTCTGCTGCATTATTTAAGGACTTTGCTGCATTATTTAAGGAATCTGCTGCATTATTTAAGGACTTTGTTGCATTATCTAAGGACTCTGCTGCATTATTAAAGGACTTTGCTGCAATATTTAAGGACTCTGCTTCAGTATTTAAGGACTCTGTTGCATTATTTAAGGACTTTGTTGCATTATTTAAGGACTCTTCTGCATTAGTTAAGGAGTTTGCTGCATTATTTAAGGACTCTGCTGCATTATTTAACGACGTTGTTGCATTATTTAAGAACTGTGCTGCATTATTTAAGGACTTTGCTGCATTATTTAAGGACTATGCTGCATTATTTAATGACTTTGCTGAAGCATTTGAGGACTCTGCTGCATTATTAGAGGACTCTGCTGCATTATTTAAGGACTTGCTGCATTATTTAATGACTTTGTTGGATTTCTTAAGGACTCTGCTGCATTATTTAAGGAATTTGCTGCTATATTAAAGGACTCTGCTTCAGTATTTAAGGACTCTGCTGCGGTATTTATGGACCCTGCTGCATTATTTTAGGACTCTGCTGCATTATTTAAGGACTTTGCTGCATTATTTAAGGAATCTGCTGCATTATTTAAGGACTTTGTTGCATTATCTAAGGACTCTGCTGCAATATTGAAGGACTTTGCTGCATTATTTAAGGACTCTGCTGTATTATTTAAGGACTTTGCTGCAATATTTAAGGACTCTGCTTCAGTATTTAAGGACTCTGCTGAAGCATTTGAGGACTCTGCTGCATTATTTAATGACTTTGCTGAAGCATTTGAGGACTCTGCTGCATTATTAGAGGACTCTGCTGCATTATTTAATGACTTTGTTGGATTTTTTAAGGACTCTGCTGCATTATTTAAGGAATTTGCTGCTATATTAAAGGACTCTGCTTCAGTATTTAAGGACTCTGCTGCGGTATTTAAGGACTCTGCTGCATTATTTAAGGACTCTGCTGCATTATTTAAGGACTTTGCTGCATTATTTAAGGAATTTGTTGCATTATTTAAGGACTCTGCTGCATTATTTAAGGACTTTGCTGCAATATTTAAGGACTCTGCTTCAGTATTTAAGGACTCTGCTGCATTATTTAAGGACATTGTTGCATTATTTAAGGACTCTGCTGCATTATTTAAGGACTTTACTGCATTATTTAAGGACTCTGCTGCATTATTTAAGGACTTTGTTGCATTATTTAAGGACTCTGCTGCATTAGTTAAGGACTTTGCTGCATTATTTAAGGACTCTGCTGCATTATTTAACGACGTTGTTGCATTATTTAAGAACTGTGCTGCATTATTTAAGGACTTTGCTGCATTATTTAAGGACTATGCTGCATTATTTAATGACTTTGCTGAAGCATTTGAGGACTCTGCTGCATTATTAGAGGACTCTGCTGCATTATTTAAGGACTTGCTGCATTATTTAATGACTTTGTTGGATTTTTTAAGGACTCTGCTGCATTATTTAAGGAATTTGCTGCTATATTAAAGGACTCTGCTTCAGTATTTAAGGACTCTGCTGCGGTATTTAAGGACTCTGCTGCATTATTTAAGGACTCTGCTGCATTATTTAAGGACTTTGCTGCATTATTTAAGGAATCTGCTGCATTATTTAAGGACTTTGTTGCATTATCTAAGGACTCTGCTGCATTATTGAAGGACTTTGCTGCAATATTTAAGGACTCTGCTTCAGTATTTAAGGACTCTGCTGCATTATTTAAGGACTTTGTTGCATTATTTAAGGACTCTGCTGCATTATTTAAGGACTTTGCTGCATTATTTAAGGACTCTGCTGCATTATTTAAGGACTTTTCTGCAATATTTAAGGACTCTGCTTCAGTATTTAAGGACTCTGCTGCATTATTTAAGGACTTTGTTGCATTATTTAAGGACTCTGCTGCATTATTTAAGGACTTTGTTGCATTATTTAAGGACTCTGCTGCATTATTTAAGGACTTTGCTGCAATATTTAAGGACTCTGCTTCAGTATTTAAGGACTCTGCTGCATTATTTAAGGACTTTGTTGCATTATTTAAGGACTCTGCTGCATTATTTAAGGACTTTGCTGCATTATTTAAGGACTCTGCTGCATTTTTTAAGGACTCTGCTGAAGCATTTGAGGACTCTGCTGCATTATTTAATGACTTTGCTGAAGCATTTGAGGACTCTGCTGCATTATTAGAGGACTCTGCTGCATTATTTAATGACTTTGTTGGATTTTTTAAGGACTCTGCTGCATTATTTAAGGAATTTGCTGCTATATTAAAGGACTCTGCTTCAGTATTTAAGGACTCTGCTGCATTATTTAAGGACTCTGCTGCATTATTTAAGGACTTTGCTGCATTATTTAAGGAATTTGTTGCATTATTTAAGGACTCTGCTGCATTATTTAAGGACTTTGCTGCAATTTTTAAGGACTCTGCTTCAGTATTTAAGGACTCTGCTGCATTATTTAAGGACGTTGTTGCATTATTTAAGGACTCTGCTGCATTATTTAAGGACTTTACTGAATTATTTAAGGACTCTGCTGCATTATTTAAGGACTTTGTTGCATTATTTAAGGACTCTGCTGCATTAGTTAAGGACTTTGCTGCATTATTTAAGGACTCTGCTGCATTATTTAACGACGTTGTTGCATTATTTAAGAACTGTGCTGCATTATTTAAGGACTTTGCTGCATTATTTAAGGACTATGCTGCATTATTTAATGACTTCGCTGAAGCATTTGAGGACTCTGCTGCATTATTAGAGGACTCTGCTGCATTATTTAAGGACTTGCTGCATTATTTAATGACTTTGTTGGATTTTTTAAGGACTCTGCTGCATTATTTAAGGAATTTGCTGCTATATTAAAGGACTCAGCTTCAGTATTTAAGGACTCTTCTGCGGTATTTAAGGACTCTGCTGCATTATTTAAGGACTCTGCTGCATTATTTAAGGACTTTGCTGCATTATTTAAGGAATCTGCTGCATTATTTAAGGACTTTGTTGCATTATCTAAGGACTCTGCTGCATTATTGAAGGACTTTGCTGCAATATTTAAGGACTCTGCTTCAGTATTTAAGGACTCTGCTGCATTATTTAAGGACTTTGTTGCATTATTTAAGGACTCTGCTGCATTATTTAAGGACTTTGCTGCATTATTTATGGACTCTGCTGCATTATTTAAGGACTTTGCTGCAATATTTAAGGACTCTGCTTCAGTATTTAAGGACTCTGCTGCATTATTTAAGGACTTTGTTGCATTATTTAAGGACTCTGCTGCATTATTTAAGGACTTTGCTGCATTATTTAAGGACTCTGCTGCATTATTTAAGGACTCTGCTGAAGCATTTGAGGACTCTGCTGCATTATTTAATCACTTTGCTGCGGTATTTAAGGACTCTGTTGCATTATTTAAGGACTTTGTTGCATTATTTAAGGACTCTGCTGCATTAGTTAAGGACTTTGTTGCATTATTTAAGGACTCTGCTGCATTATTTAACGACGTTGTTGCATTATTTAAGAACTGTGCTGCATTATTTAAGGACTTTGCTGCATTATTTAAGGACTATGCTGCATTATTTAATGACTTTGCTGAAGAATTTGAGGACTCTGCTGCATTATTAGAGGACTCTGCTGCATTATTTAATAACTTTGTTGGATTTTTTAAGGACTCTGCTGCATTATTTAAGGAATTTGCTGCTATATTAAAGGACTCTGCTTCAGTATTTAAGGACTCTGCTGCGGTATATAAGGACTCTGCTGCATTATTTAAGGACTCTGCTGCATTAGTTAAGGACTTTGCTGCATTATTTAAGGACTCTGCTGCATTATTTAACGACTTTACTGCATTATTTAAGGACTCTGCTGCATTATTTAAGGACTTTGTTGCATTATTTAAGGACTCTGCTGCATTAGTTAAGGACTATGCTGCATTATTTAATGACTTTGCTGAAGCATTTGAGGACTCTGCTGCATTATTAGAGGACTCTGCTGCATTATTTAAGGACTTGCTGCATTATTTAATGACTTTGTTGGATTTTTTAAGGACTCTGCTGCGTTATTTAAGGAATTTGCTGCTATATTAAAGGACTCTGCTTCAGTATTTAAGGACTCTGCTGCGGTATTTAAGGACTCTGCTGCATTATTTAAGGACTCTGCTGCATTATTTAAGGACTTTGCTGCATTATTTAAGGAATCTGCTGCATTATTTAAGGACTTTGTTGCATTATCTAAGGACTCTGCTGCATTATTAAAGGACTTTGCTGCAATATTTAAGGACTCTGCTTCAGTATTTAAGGACTCTGTTGCATTATTTAAGGACGTTGTTGCATTATTTAAGGACTCTTCTGCATTAGTTAAGGAGTTTGCTGCATTATTTAAGGACTCTGCTGCATTATTTAACGACGTTGTTGCATTATTTAAGAACTGTGCTGCATTATTTAAGGACTTTGCTGCATTATTTAAGGACTATGCTGCATTATTTAATGACTTTGCTGAAGCATTTGAGGACTCTGCTGCATTATTAGAGGACTCTGCTGCATTATTTAAGGACTTGCTGCATTATTTAATGACTTTGTTGGATTTCTTAAGGACTCTGCTGCATTATTTAAGGAATTTGCTGCTATATTAAAGGACTCTGCTTCAGTATTTAAGGACTCTGCTGCGGTATTTATGGACCCTGCTGCATTATTTTAGGACTCTGCTGCATTATTTAAGGACTTTGCTGCATTATTTAAGGAATCTGCTGCATTATTTAAGGACTTTGTTGCATTATCTAAGGACTCTGCTGCAATATTGAAGGACTTTGCTGCATTATTTAAGGACTCTGCTGCATTATTTAAGGACTTTGCTGCAATATTTAAGGACTCTGCTTCAGTATTTAAGGACTCTGCTGAAGCATTTGAGGACTCTGCTGCATTATTTAATGACTTTGCTGAAGCATTTGAGGACTCTGCTGCATTATTAGAGGACTCTGCTGCATTATTTAATGACTTTGTTGGATTTTTTAAGGACTCTGCTGCATTATTTAAGGAATTTGCTGCTATATTAAAGGACTCTGCTTCAGTATTTAAGGACTCTGCTGCGGTATTTAAGGACTCTGCTGCATTATTTAAGGACTCTGCTGCATTATTTAAGGACTTTGCTGCATTATTTAAGGAATTTGTTGCATTATTTAAGGACTCTGCTGCATTATTTAAGGACTTTGCTGCAATATTTAAGGACTCTGCTTCAGTATTTAAGGACTCTGCTGCATTATTTAAGGACGTTGTTGCATTATTTAAGGACTCTGCTGCATTATTTAAGGACTTTACTGCATTATTTAAGGACTCTGCTGCATTATTTAAGGACTTTGTTGCATTATTTAAGGACTCTGCTGCATTAGTTAAGGACTTTGCTGCATTATTTAAGGACTCTGCTGCATTATTTAACGACGTTGTTGCATTATTTAAGAACTGTGCTGCATTATTTAAGGACTTTGCTGCATTATTTAAGGACTATGCTGCATTATTTAATGACTTTGCTGAAGCATTTGAGGACTCTGCTGCATTATTAGAGGACTCTTCTGCATTATTTAAGGACTTGCTGCATTATTTAATGACTTTGTTGGATTTTTTAAGGACTCTGCTGCATTATTTAAGGAATTTGCTGCTATATTAAAGGACTCTGCTTCAGTATTTAAGGACTCTGCTGCGGTATTTAAGGACTCTGCTGCATTATTTAAGGACTCTGCTGCATTATTTAAGGACTTTGCTGCATTATTTAAGGAATCTGCTGCATTATTTAAGGACTTTGTTGCATTATCTAAGGACTCTGCTGCATTATTGAAGGACTTTGCTGCAATATTTAAGGACTCTGCTTCAGTATTTAAGGACTCTGCTGCATTATTTAAGGACTTTGTTGCATTATTTAAGGACTCTGCTGCATTATTTAAGGACTTTGCTGCATTATTTATGGACTCTGCTGCATTATTTAAGGACTTTGCTGCAATATTTAAGGACTCTGCTTCAGTATTTAAGGACTCTGCTGCATTATTTAAGGACTTTGTTGCATTATTTAAGGACTCTGCTGCATTATTTAAGGACTTTGCTGCATTATTTAAGGTCTCTGCTGCATTATTTAAGGACTCTGCTGAAGCATTTGAGGACTCTGCTGCATTATTTAATCACTTTGCTGCGGTATTTAAGGACTCTGTTGCATTATTTAAGGACTTTGTTGCATTATTTAAGGACTCTGCTGCATTAGTTAAGGACTTTGCTGCATTATTTAAGGACTCTGCTGCATTATTTAACGACGTTGTTGCATTATTTAAGAACTGTGCTGCATTATTTAAGGACTTTTCTGCATTATTTAAGGACTATGCTGCATTATTTAATGACTTTGCTGAAGCATTTGAGGACTCTGCTGCATTATTAGAGGACTCTGCTGCATTATTTAATGACTTTGTTGGATTTTTTAAGGACTCTGCTGCATTATTTAAGGAATTTGCTGCTATATTAAAGGACTCTGCTTCAGTATTTAAGGACTCTGCTGCGGTATATAAGGACTCTGCTGCATTATTTAAGGACTGTGCTGCATTATTTAAGGACTGTGCTGCATTATTTAAGGACTTTGTTGCATTATTTAAGGACTCTAATGCATTATTTAAGGACTTTGCTGGAATATTTAAGGACTCTGCTGCATTAGTTAAGGACTTTGCTGCATTATTTAAGGACTCTGCTGCATTATTTAACGACTTTACTGCATTATTTAAGGACTCTGCTGCATTATTTAAGGACTTTGTTGCATTATTTAAGGACTCTGCTGCATTAGTTAAGGACTATGCTGCATTATTTAATGACTTTGCTGAAGCATTTGAGGACTCTGCTGCATTATTAGAGGACTCTGCTGCATTATTTAAGGACTTGCTGCATTATTTAATGACTTTGTTGGATTTTTTAAGGACTCTGCTGCGTTATTTAAGGAATTTGCTGCTATATTAAAGGACTCTGCTTCAGTATTTAAGGACTCTGCTGCGGTATTTAAGGACTCTGCTGCATTATTTAAGGACTCTGCTGCATTATTTAAGGACTTTGCTGCATTATTTAAGGAATCTGCTGCATTATTTAAGGACTTTGTTGCATTATCTAAGGACTCTGCTGCATTATTGAAGGACTTTGCTGCAATATTTAAGGACTCTGCTTCAGTATTTAAGGACTCTGCTGCATTATTTAAGGACTTTGTTGCATTATTTAAGGACTCTGCTGCATTATTTAAGGACTTTGTTGCATTATTTAAGGACTCTGCTGCATTATTTAAGGACTTTGCTGCAATATTTAAGGACTCTGCTGCATTATTTAACGACGTTGTTGCATTATTTAAGAACTGTGCTGCATTATTTAAGGACTTTGCTGCATTATTTAAGGACTATGCTGCATTATTTAATGACTTTGATGAAGCATTTGAGGACTCTGCTGCATTATTAGAGGACTCTGCTGCATTATTTAAGGACTTGCTGCATTATTTAATGACTTTGTTGGATTTCTTAAGGACTCTGCTGCATTATTTAAGGAATTTGCTGCTATATTAAAGGACTCTGCTTCAGTATTTAAGGACTCTGCTGCGGTATTTAAGGACCCTGCTGCATTATTTTAGGACTCTGCTGCATTATTTAAGGACTTTGCTGCATTATTTAAGGAATCTGCTGCATTATTTAAGGACTTTGTTGCATTATCTAAGGACTCTGCTGCAATATTGAAGGACTTTGCTGCATTATTTAAGGACTCTGCTGCATTATTTAAGGACTTTGCTGCAATATTTAAGGACTCTGCTTCAGTATTTAAGGACTCTGCTGAAGCATTTGAGGACTCTGCTGCATTATTTAATGACTTTGCTGAAGCATTTGAGGACTCTGCTGCATTATTAGAGGACTCTGCTGCATTATTTAATGACTTTGTTGGATTTTTTAAGGACTCTGCTGCATTATTTAAGGAATTTGCTGCTATATTAAAGGACTCTGCTTCAGTATTTAAGGACTCTGCTGCGGTATTTAAGGACTCTGCTGCATTATTTAAGGACTCTGCTGCATTATTTAAGGAATTTGCTGCATTATTTAAGGAATTTGTTGCATTATTTAAGGACTCTGCTGCATTATTTAAGGACTTTGCTGCAATATTTAAGGACTCTGCTTCAGTATTTAAGGACTCTGCTGCATTATTTAAGGACGTTGTTGCATTATTTAAGGACTCTGCTGCATTATTTAAGGACTTTACTGCATTATTTAAGGACTCTGCTGCATTATTTAAGGACTTTGTTGCATTATTTAAGGACTCTGCTGCATTAGTTAAGGACTTTGCTGCATTATTTAAGGACTCTGCTGCATTATTTAACGACGTTGTTGCATTAT
The DNA here is from genome assembly GCF_046119375.1 of Phyllobates terribilis. Lineage (NCBI taxonomy): Eukaryota > Metazoa > Chordata > Amphibia > Anura > Dendrobatidae > Phyllobates > Phyllobates terribilis. The sequence goes on from NW_027362905.1 coordinate 503,990, forward strand.
TTAAGAACTGTGCTGCATTATTTAAGGACTTTGCTGCATTATTTAAGGACTATGCTGCATTATTTAATGACTTTGCTGAAGCATTTGAGGACTCTGCTGCATTATTAGAGGACTCTTCTGCATTATTTAAGGACTTGCTGCATTATTTAATGACTTTGTTGGATTTTTTAAGGACTCTGCTGCATTATTTAAGGAATTTGCTGCTATATTAAAGGACTCTGCTTCAGTATTTAAGGACTCTGCTGCGGTATTTAAGGACTCTGCTGCATTATTTAAGGACTCTGCTGCATTATTTAAGGACTTTGCTGCATTATTTAAGGAATCTGCTGCATTATTTAAGGACTTTGTTGCATTATCTAAGGACTCTGCTGCATTATTGAAGGACTTTGCTGCAATATTTAAGGACTCTGCTTCAGTATTTAAGGACTCTGCTGCATTATTTAAGGACTTTGTTGCATTATTTAAGGACTCTGCTGCATTATTTAAGGACTTTGCTGCATTATTTATGGACTCTGCTGCATTATTTAAGGACTTTGCTGCAATATTTAAGGACTCTGCTTCAGTATTTAAGGACTCTGCTGCATTATTTAAGGACTTTGTTGCATTATTTAAGGACTCTGCTGCATTATTTAAGGACTTTGCTGCATTATTTAAGGTCTCTGCTGCATTATTTAAGGACTCTGCTGAAGCATTTGAGGACTCTGCTGCATTATTTAATCACTTTGCTGCGGTATTTAAGGACTCTGTTGCATTATTTAAGGACTTTGTTGCATTATTTAAGGACTCTGCTGCATTAGTTAAGGACTTTGCTGCATTATTTAAGGACTCTGCTGCATTATTTAACGACGTTGTTGCATTATTTAAGAACTGTGCTGCATTATTTAAGGACTTTTCTGCATTATTTAAGGACTATGCTGCATTATTTAATGACTTTGCTGAAGCATTTGAGGACTCTGCTGCATTATTAGAGGACTCTGCTGCATTATTTAATGACTTTGTTGGATTTTTTAAGGACTCTGCTGCATTATTTAAGGAATTTGCTGCTATATTAAAGGACTCTGCTTCAGTATTTAAGGACTCTGCTGCGGTATATAAGGACTCTGCTGCATTATTTAAGGACTGTGCTGCATTATTTAAGGACTGTGCTGCATTATTTAAGGACTTTGTTGCATTATTTAAGGACTCTAATGCATTATTTAAGGACTTTGCTGGAATATTTAAGGACTCTGCTGCATTAGTTAAGGACTTTGCTGCATTATTTAAGGACTCTGCTGCATTATTTAACGACTTTACTGCATTATTTAAGGACTCTGCTGCATTATTTAAGGACTTTGTTGCATTATTTAAGGACTCTGCTGCATTAGTTAAGGACTATGCTGCATTATTTAATGACTTTGCTGAAGCATTTGAGGACTCTGCTGCATTATTAGAGGACTCTGCTGCATTATTTAAGGACTTGCTGCATTATTTAATGACTTTGTTGGATTTTTTAAGGACTCTGCTGCGTTATTTAAGGAATTTGCTGCTATATTAAAGGACTCTGCTTCAGTATTTAAGGACTCTGCTGCGGTATTTAAGGACTCTGCTGCATTATTTAAGGACTCTGCTGCATTATTTAAGGACTTTGCTGCATTATTTAAGGAATCTGCTGCATTATTTAAGGACTTTGTTGCATTATCTAAGGACTCTGCTGCATTATTGAAGGACTTTGCTGCAATATTTAAGGACTCTGCTTCAGTATTTAAGGACTCTGCTGCATTATTTAAGGACTTTGTTGCATTATTTAAGGACTCTGCTGCATTATTTAAGGACTTTGTTGCATTATTTAAGGACTCTGCTGCATTATTTAAGGACTTTGCTGCAATATTTAAGGACTCTGCTGCATTATTTAACGACGTTGTTGCATTATTTAAGAACTGTGCTGCATTATTTAAGGACTTTGCTGCATTATTTAAGGACTATGCTGCATTATTTAATGACTTTGATGAAGCATTTGAGGACTCTGCTGCATTATTAGAGGACTCTGCTGCATTATTTAAGGACTTGCTGCATTATTTAATGACTTTGTTGGATTTCTTAAGGACTCTGCTGCATTATTTAAGGAATTTGCTGCTATATTAAAGGACTCTGCTTCAGTATTTAAGGACTCTGCTGCGGTATTTAAGGACCCTGCTGCATTATTTTAGGACTCTGCTGCATTATTTAAGGACTTTGCTGCATTATTTAAGGAATCTGCTGCATTATTTAAGGACTTTGTTGCATTATCTAAGGACTCTGCTGCAATATTGAAGGACTTTGCTGCATTATTTAAGGACTCTGCTGCATTATTTAAGGACTTTGCTGCAATATTTAAGGACTCTGCTTCAGTATTTAAGGACTCTGCTGAAGCATTTGAGGACTCTGCTGCATTATTTAATGACTTTGCTGAAGCATTTGAGGACTCTGCTGCATTATTAGAGGACTCTGCTGCATTATTTAATGACTTTGTTGGATTTTTTAAGGACTCTGCTGCATTATTTAAGGAATTTGCTGCTATATTAAAGGACTCTGCTTCAGTATTTAAGGACTCTGCTGCGGTATTTAAGGACTCTGCTGCATTATTTAAGGACTCTGCTGCATTATTTAAGGAATTTGCTGCATTATTTAAGGAATTTGTTGCATTATTTAAGGACTCTGCTGCATTATTTAAGGACTTTGCTGCAATATTTAAGGACTCTGCTTCAGTATTTAAGGACTCTGCTGCATTATTTAAGGACGTTGTTGCATTATTTAAGGACTCTGCTGCATTATTTAAGGACTTTACTGCATTATTTAAGGACTCTGCTGCATTATTTAAGGACTTTGTTGCATTATTTAAGGACTCTGCTGCATTAGTTAAGGACTTTGCTGCATTATTTAAGGACTCTGCTGCATTATTTAACGACGTTGTTGCATTATTTAAGAACTGTGCTGCATTATTTAAGGACTTTGCTGCATTATTTAAGGACTATGCTGCATTATTTAATGACTTTGCTAAAGCATTTGAGGACTCTGCTGCATTATTAGAGGACTCTGCTGCATTATTTAAGGACTTGCTGCATTATTTAATGACTTTGTTGGATTTTTTAAGGACTCTGCTGCATTATTTAATGAATTTGCTGCTATATTAAAGGACTCTGCTTCAGTATTTAAGGACTCTGCTGCGGTATTTAAGGACCCTGCTGCATTATTTTACGACTCTGCTGCATTATTTAAGGACTTTGCTGCATTATTTAAGGAATCTGCTGCATTATTTAAGGACTTTGTTGCATTATCTAAGGACTCTGCTGCAATATTGAAGGACTTTGCTGCATTATTTAAGGACTCTGCTGCATTATTTAAGGACTTTGCTGCAATATTTAAGGACTCTGCTTCAGTATTTAAGGACTCTGCTGAAGCATTTGAGGACTCTGCTGCATTATTTAATGACTTTGCTGAAGCATTTGAGGACTCTGCTGCATTATTAGAGGACTCTGCTGCATTATTTAATGACTTTGTTGGATTTTTTAAGGACTCTGCTGCATTATTTAAGGAATTTGCTGCTATATTAAAGGACTCTGCTTCAGTATTTAAGGACTCTGCTGCGGTATTTAAGGACTCTGCTGCATTATTTAAGGACTCTGCTGCATTATTTAAGGACTTTGCTGCATTATTTAAGGAATTTGTTGCATTATTTAAGGACTCTGCTGCATTATTTAAGGACTTTGCTGCAATTTTTAAGGACTCTGCTTCAGTATTTAAGGACTCTGCTGCATTATTTAAGGACGTTGTTGCATTATTTAAGGACTCTGCTGCATTATTTAAGGACTTTACTGAATTATTTAAGGACTCTGCTGCATTATTTAAGGACTTTGTTGCATTATTTAAGGACTCTGCTGCATTAGTTAAGGACTTTGCTGCATTATTTAAGGACTCTGCTGCATTATTTAACGACGTTGTTGCATTATTTAAGAACTGTGCTGCATTATTTAAGGACTTTGCTGCATTATTTAAGGACTATGCTGCATTATTTAATGACTTTGCTGAAGCATTTGAGGACTCTGCTGCATTATTAGAGGACTCTGCTGCATTATTTAAGGACTTGCTGCATTATTTAATGACTTTGTTGGATTTTTTAAGGACTCTGCTGCATTATTTAAGGAATTTGCTGCTATATTAAAGGACTCAGCTTCAGTATTTAAGGACTCTTCTGCGGTATTTAAGGACTCTGCTGCATTATTTAAGGACTCTGCTGCATTATTTAAGGACTTTGCTGCATTATTTAAGGAATCTGCTGCATTATTTAAGGACTTTGTTGCATTATCTAAGGACTCTGCTGCATTATTGAAGGACTTTGCTGCAATATTTAAGGACTCTGCTTCAGTATTTAAGGACTCTGCTGCATTATTTAAGGACTTTGTTGCATTATTTAAGGACTCTGCTGCATTATTTAAGGACTTTGCTGCATTATTTATGGACTCTGCTGCATTATTTAAGGACTTTGCTGCAATATTTAAGGACTCTGCTTCAGTATTTAAGGACTCTGCTGCATTATTTAAGGACTTTGTTGCATTATTTAAGGACTCTGCTGCATTATTTAAGGACTTTGCTGCATTATTTAAGGACTCTGCTGCATTATTTAAGGACTCTGCTGAAGCATTTGAGGACTCTGCTGCATTATTTAATCACTTTGCTGCGGTATTTAAGGACTCTGTTGCATTATTTAAGGACTTTGTTGCATTATTTAAGGACTCTGCTGCATTAGTTAAGGACTTTGTTGCATTATTTAAGGACTCTGCTGCATTATTTAACGACGTTGTTGCATTATTTAAGAACTGTGCTGCATTATTTAAGGACTTTGCTGCATTATTTAAGGACTATGCTGCATTATTTAATGACTTTGCTGAAGCATTTGAGGACTCTGCTGCATTATTGGAGGACTCTGCTGCATTATTTAATAACTTTGTTGGATTTTTTAAGGACTCTGCTGCATTATTTAAGGAATTTGCTGCTATATTAAAGGACTCTGCTTCAGTATTTAAGGACTCTGCTGCGGTATATAAGGACTCTGCTGCATTATTTAAGGACTCTGCTGCATTATTTAAGGACTTTGCTGCATTATTTAAGGACTATGCTGCATTATTTAATGACTTTGCTGAAGCATTTGAGGACTCTGCTGCATTATTAGAGGACTCTGCTGCATTATTTAATAACTTTGTTGGATTTTTTAAGGACTCTGCTGCATTATTTAAGGAATTTGCTGCTATATTAAAGGACTCTGCTTCAGTATTTAAGGACTCTGCTGCGGTATATAAGGACTCTGCTGCATTATTTAAGGACTCTGCTGCATTATTTAAGGACTTTGCTGCATTATTTAAGGACTATGCTGCATTATTTAATGACTTTGCTGAAGCATTTGAGGACTCTGCTGCATTATTAGAGGACTCTGCTGCATTATTTAATAACTTTGTTGGATTTTTTAAGGACTCTGCTGCATTATTTAAGGAATTTGCTGCTATATTAAAGGACTCTGCTTCAGTATTTAAGGACTCTGCTGCGGTATATAAGGACTCTGCTGCATTATTTAAGGACTCTGCTGCATTATTTAAGGACTTTGCTGCATTATTTAAGGACTCTGCTGCATTATTTAAGGACTTTGTTGCATTATTTAAGGACTCTAATGCATTATTTAAGGACTTTGCTGGAATATTTAAGGACTCTGCTGAATTAGTTAAGGACTTTGCTGCATTATTTAAGGACTCTGTTGCATTATTTAACGACTTTACTGCATTATTTAAGGACTCTGCTGCATTATTTAAGGACTTTGTTGCATTATTTAAGGACTCTGCTGCATTAGTTAAGGACTATGCTGCATTATTTAATGACTTTGCTGAAGCATTTGAGGACTCTGCTGCATTATTAGAGGACTCTGCTGCATTATTTAAGGACTTGCTGCATTATTTAATGACTTTGTTGGATTTTTTAAGGACTCTGCTGCGTTATTTAAGGAATTTGCTGCTATATTAAAGGACTCTGCTTCAGTATTTAAGGACTCTGCTGCGGTATTTAAGGACTCTGCTGCATTATTTAAGGACTCTGCTGCATTATTTAAGGACTTTGCTGCATTATTTAAGGAATCTGCTGCATTATTTAAGGACTTTGTTGCATTATCTAAGGACTCTGCTGCATTATTAAAGGACTTTGCTGCAATATTTAAGGACTCTGCTTCAGTATTTAAGGACTCTGTTGCATTATTTAAGGACTTTGTTGCATTATTTAAGGACTCTTCTGCATTAGTTAAGGAGTTTGCTGCATTATTTAAGGACTCTGCTGCATTATTTAACGACGTTGTTGCATTATTTAAGAACTGTGCTGCATTATTTAAGGACTTTGCTGCATTATTTAAGGACTATGCTGCATTATTTAATGACTTTGCTGAAGCATTTGAGGACTCTGCTGCATTATTAGAGGACTCTGCTGCATTATTTAAGGACTTGCTGCATTATTTAATGACTTTGTTGGATTTCTTAAGGACTCTGCTGCATTATTTAAGGAATTTGCTGCTATATTAAAGGACTCTGCTTCAGTATTTAAGGACTCTGCTGCGGTATTTATGGACCCTGCTGCATTATTTTAGGACTCTGCTGCATTATTTAAGGACTTTGCTGCATTATTTAAGGAATCTGCTGCATTATTTAAGGACTTTGTTGCATTATCTAAGGACTCTGCTGCAATATTGAAGGACTTTGCTGCATTATTTAAGGACTCTGCTGCATTATTTAAGGACTTTGCTGCAATATTTAAGGACTCTGCTTCAGTATTTAAGGACTCTGCTGAAGCATTTGAGGACTCTGCTGCATTATTTAATGACTTTGCTGAAGCATTTGAGGACTCTGCTGCATTATTAGAGGACTCTGCTGCATTATTTAATGACTTTGTTGGATTTTTTAAGGACTCTGCTGCATTATTTAAGGAATTTGCTGCTATATTAAAGGACTCTGCTTCAGTATTTAAGGACTCTGCTGCGGTATTTAAGGACTCTGCTGCATTATTTAAGGACTCTGCTGCATTATTTAAGGACTTTGCTGCATTATTTAAGGAATTTGTTGCATTATTTAAGGACTCTGCTGCATTATTTAAGGACTTTGCTGCAATATTTAACGACTCTGCTTCAGTATTTAAGGACTCTGCTGCATTATTTAAGGACATTGTTGCATTATTTAAGGACTCTGCTGCATTATTTAAGGACTTTACTGCATTATTTAAGGACTCTGCTGCATTATTTAAGGACTTTGTTGCATTATTTAAGGACTCTGCTGCATTAGTTAAGGACTTTGCTGCATTATTTAAGGACTCTGCTGCATTATTTAACGACGTTGTTGCATTATTTAAGAACTGTGCTGCATTATTTAAGGACTTTGCTGCATTATTTAAGGACTATGCTGCATTATTTAATGACTTTGCTGAAGCATTTGAGGACTCTGCTGCATTATTAGAGGACTCTTCTGCATTATTTAAGGACTTGCTGCATTATTTAATGACTTTGTTGGATTTTTTAAGGACTCTGCTGCATTATTTAAGGAATTTGCTGCTATATTAAAGGACTCTGCTTCAGTATTTAAGGACTCTGCTGCGGTATTTAAGGACTCTGCTGCATTATTTAAGGACTCTGCTGCATTATTTAAGGACTTTGCTGCATTATTTAAGGAATCTGCTGCATTATTTAAGGACTTTGTTGCATTATCTAAGGACTCTGCTGCATTATTGAAGGACTTTGCTGCAATATTTAAGGACTCTGCTTCAGTATTTAAGGACTCTGCTGCATTATTTAAGGACTTTGTTGCATTATTTAAGGACTCTGCTGCATTATTTAAGGACTTTGCTGCATTATTTATGGACTCTGCTGCATTATTTAAGGACTTTGCTGCAATATTTAAGGACTCTGCTTCAGTATTTAAGGACTCTGCTGCATTATTTAAGGACTTTGTTGCATTATTTAAGGACTCTGCTGCATTATTTAAGGACTTTGCTGCATTATTTAAGGTCTCTGCTGCATTATTTAAGGACTCTGCTGAAGCATTTGAGGACTCTGCTGCATTATTTAATCACTTTGCTGCGGTATTTAAGGACTCTGTTGCATTATTTAAGGACTTTGTTGCATTATTTAAGGACTCTGCTGCATTAGTTAAGGACTTTGCTGCATTATTTAAAGACTCTGCTGCATTATTTAACGACGTTGTTGCATTATTTAAGAACTGTGCTGCATTATTTAAGGACTTTTCTGCATTATTTAAGGACTATGCTGCATTATTTAATGACTTTGCTGAAGCATTTGAGGACTCTGCTGCATTATTAGAGGACTCTGCTGCATTATTTAATGACTTTGTTGGATTTTTTAAGGACTCTGCTGCATTATTTAAGGAATTTGCTGCTATATTAAAGGACTCTGCTTCAGTATTTAAGGACTCTGCTGCGGTATATAAGGACTCTGCTGCATTATTTAAGGACTGTGCTGCATTATTTAAGGACTGTGCTGCATTATTTAAGGACTTTGTTGCATTATTTAAGGACTCTAATGCATTATTTAAGGACTTTGCTGGAATATTTAAGGACTCTGCTGCATTAGTTAAGGACTTTGCTGCATTATTTAAGGACTCTGCTGCATTATTTAACGACTTTACTGCATTATTTAAGGACTCTGCTGCATTATTTAAGGACTTTGTTGCATTATTTAAGGACTCTGCTGCATTAGTTAAGGACTATGCTGCATTATTTAATGACTTTGCTGAAGCATTTGAGGACTCTGCTGCATTATTAGAGGACTCTGCTGCATTATTTAAGGACTTGCTGCATTATTTAATGACTTTGTTGGATTTTTTAAGGACTCTGCTGCGTTATTTAAGGAATTTGCTGCTATATTAAAGGACTCTGCTTCAGTATTTAAGGACTCTGCTGCGGTATTTAAGGACTCTGCTGCATTATTTAAGGACTCTGCTGCATTATTTAAGGACTTTGCTGCATTATTTAAGGAATCTGCTGCATTATTTAAGGACTTTGTTGCATTATCTAAGGACTCTGCTGCATTATTGAAGGACTTTGCTGCAATATTTAAGGACTCTGCTTCAGTATTTAAGGACTCTGCTGCATTATTTAAGGACTTTGTTGCATTATTTAAGGACTCTGCTGCATTATTTAAGGACTTTGTTGTATTATTTAAGGACTCTGCTGCATTATTTAAGGACTTTGCTGCAATATTTAAGGACTCTGCTGCATTATTTAACGACGTTGTTGCATTATTTAAGAACTGTGCTGCATTATTTAAGGACTTTGCTGCATTATTTAAGGACTATGCTGCATTATTTAATGACTTTGATGAAGCATTTGAGGACTCTGCTGCATTATTAGAGGACTCTGCTGCATTATTTAAGGACTTGCTGCATTATTTAATGACTTTGTTGGATTTCTTAAGGACTCTGCTGCATTATTTAAGGAATTTGCTGCTATATTAAAGGACTCTGCTTCAGTATTTAAGGACTCTGCTGCGGTATTTAAGGACCCTGCTGCATTATTTTAGGACTCTGCTGCATTATTTAAGGACTTTGCTGCATTATTTAAGGAATCTGCTGCATTATTTAAGGACTTTGTTGCATTATCTAAGGACTCTGCTGCAATATTGAAGGACTTTGCTGCATTATTTAAGGACTCTGCTGCATTATTTAAGGACTTTGCTGCAATATTTAAGGACTCTGCTTCAGTATTTAAGGACTCTGCTGAAGCATTTGAGGACTCTGCTGCATTATTTAATGACTTTGCTGAAGCATTTGAGGACTCTGCTGCATTATTAGAGGACTCTGCTGCATTATTTAATGACTTTGTTGGATTTTTTAAGGACTCTGCTGCATTATTTAAGGAATTTGCTGCTATATTAAAGGACTCTGCTTCAGTATTTAAGGACTCTGCTGCGGTATTTAAGGACTCTGCTGCATTATTTAAGGACTCTGCTGCATTATTTAAGGAATTTGCTGCATTATTTAAGGAATTTGTTGCATTATTTAAGGACTCTGCTGCATTATTTAAGGACTTTGCTGCAATATTTAAGGACTCTGCTTCAGTATTTAAGGACTCTGCTGCATTATTTAAGGACGTTGTTGCATTATTTAAGGACTCTGCTGCATTATTTAAGGACTTTACTGCATTATTTAAGGACTCTGCTGCATTATTTAAGGACTTTGTTGCATTATTTAAGGACTCTGCTGCATTAGTTAAGGACTTTGCTGCATTATTTAAGGACTCTGCTGCATTATTTAACGACGTTGTTGCATTATTTAAGAACTGTGCTGCATTATTTAAGGACTTTGCTGCATTATTTAAGGACTATGCTGCATTATTTAATGACTTTGCTGAAGCATTTGAGGACTCTGCTGCATTATTAGAGGACTCTGCTGCATTATTTAAGGACTTGCTGCATTATTTAATGACTTTGTTGGATTTTTTAAGGACTCTGCTGCATTATTTAATGAATTTGCTGCTATATTAAAGGACTCTGCTTCAGTATTTAAGGACTCTGCTGCGGTATTTAAGGACCCTGCTGCATTATTTTACGACTCTGCTGCATTATTTAAGGACTTTGCTGCATTATTTAAGGAATCTGCTGCATTATTTAAGGACTTTGTTGCATTATCTAAGGACTCTGCTGCAATATTGAAGGACTTTGCTGCATTATTTAAGGACTCTGCTGCATTATTTAAGGACTTTGCTGCAATATTTAAGGACTCTGCTTCAGTATTTAAGGACTCTGCTGAAGCATTTGAGGACTCTGCTGCATTATTTAATGACTTTGCTGAAGCATTTGAGGACTCTGCTGCATTATTAGAGGACTCTGCTGCATTATTTAATGACTTTGTTGGATTTTTTAAGGACTCTGCTGCATTATTTAAGGAATTTGCTGCTATATTAAAGGACTCTGCTTCAGTATTTAAGGACTCTGCTGCGGTATTTAAGGACTCTGCTGCATTATTTAAGGACTCTGCTGCATTATTTAAGGACTTTGCTGCATTATTTAAGGAATTTCTTGCATTATTTAAGGACTCTGCTGCATTATTTAAGGACTTTGCTGCAATTTTTAAGGACTCTGCTTCAGTATTTAAGGACTCTGCTGCATTATTTAAGGACGTTGTTGCATTATTTAAGGACTCTGCTGCATTATTTAAGGACTTTACTGAATTATTTAAGGACTCTGCTGCATTATTTAAGGACTTTGTTGCATTATTTAAGGACTCTGCTGCATTAGTTAAGGACTTTGCTGCATTATTTAAGGACTCTGCTGCATTATTTAACGACGTTGTTGCATTATTTAAGAACTGTGCTGCATTATTTAAGGACTTTGCTGCATTATTTAAGGACTATGCTGCATTATTTAATGACTTTGCTGAAGCATTTGAGGACTCTGCTGCATTATTAGAGGACTCTGCTGCATTATTTAAGGACTTGCTGCATTATTTAATGACTTTGTTGGATTTTTTAAGGACTCTGCTGCATTATTTAAGGAATTTGCTGCTATATTAAAGGACTCAGCTTCAGTATTTAAGGACTCTTCTGCGGTATTTAAGGACTCTGCTGCATTATTTAAGGACTCTGCTGCATTATTTAAGGACTTTGCTGCATTATTTAAGGAATCTGCTGCATTATTTAAGGACTTTGTTGCATTATCTAAGGACTCTGCTGCATTATTGAAGGACTTTGCTGCAATATTTAAGGACTCTGCTTCAGTATTTAAGGACTCTGCTGCATTATTTAAGGACTTTGTTGCATTATTTAAGGACTCTGCTGCATTATTTAAGGACTTTGCTGCATTATTTATGGACTCTGCTGCATTATTTAAGGACTTTGCTGCAATATTTAAGGACTCTGCTTCAGTATTTAAGGACTCTGCTGCATTATTTAAGGACTTTGTTGCATTATTTAAGGACTCTGCTGCATTATTTAAGGACTTTGCTGCATTATTTAAGGACTCTGCTGCATTATTTAAGGACTCTGCTGAAGCATTTGAGGACTCTGCTGCATTATTTAATCACTTTGCTGCGGTATTTAAGGACTCTGTTGCATTATTTAAGGACTTTGTTGCATTATTTAAGGACTCTGCTGCATTAGTTAAGGACTTTGTTGCATTATTTAAGGACTCTGCTGCATTATTTAACGACGTTGTTGCATTATTTAAGAACTGTGCTGCATTATTTAAGGACTTTGCTGCATTATTTAAGGACTATGCTGCATTATTTAATGACTTTGCTGAAGCATTTGAGGACTCTGCTGCATTATTGGAGGACTCTGCTGCATTATTTAATAACTTTGTTGGATTTTTTAAGGACTCTGCTGCATTATTTAAGGAATTTGCTGCTATATTAAAGGACTCTGCTTCAGTATTTAAGGACTCTGCTGCGGTATATAAGGACTCTGCTGCATTATTTAAGGACTCTGCTGCATTATTTAAGGACTTTGCTGCATTATTTAAGGACTATGCTGCATTATTTAATGACTTTGCTGAAGCATTTGAGGACTCTGCTGCATTATTAGAGGACTCTGCTGCATTATTTAATAACTTTGTTGGATTTTTTAAGGACTCTGCTGCATTATTTAAGGAATTTGCTGCTATATTAAAGGACTCTGCTTCAGTATTTAAGGACTCTGCTGCGGTATATAAGGACTCTGCTGCATTATTTAAGGACTCTGCTGCATTATTTAAGGACTTTGCTGCATTATTTAAGGACTATGCTGCATTATTTAATGACTTTGCTGAAGCATTTGAGGACTCTGCTGCATTATTAGAGGACTCTGCTGCATTATTTAATAACTTTGTTGGATTTTTTAAGGACTCTGCTGCATTATTTAAGGAATTTGCTGCTATATTAAAGGACTCTGCTTCAGTATTTAAGGACTCTGCTGCGGTATATAAGGACTCTGCTGCATTATTTAAGGACTCTGCTGCATTATTTAAGGACTTTGCTGCATTATTTAAGGACTCTGCTGCATTATTTAAGGACTTTGTTGCATTATTTAAGGACTCTAATGCATTATTTAAGGACTTTGCTGGAATATTTAAGGACTCTGCTGAATTAGTTAAGGACTTTGCTGCATTATTTAAGGACTCTGTTGCATTATTTAACGACTTTACTGCATTATTTAAGGACTCTGCTGCATTATTTAAGGACTTTGTTGCATTATTTAAGGACTCTGCTGCATTAGTTAAGGACTATGCTGCATTATTTAATGACTTTGCTGAAGCATTTGAGGACTCTGCTGCATTATTAGAGGACTCTGCTGCATTATTTAAGGACTTGCTGCATTATTTAATGACTTTGTTGGATTTTTTAAGGACTCTGCTGCGTTATTTAAGGAATTTGCTGCTATATTAAAGGACTCTGCTTCAGTATTTAAGGACTCTGCTGCGGTATTTAAGGACTCTGCTGCATTATTTAAGGACTCTGCTGCATTATTTAAGGACTTTGCTGCATTATTTAAGGAATCTGCTGCATTATTTAAGGACTTTGTTGCATTATCTAAGGACTCTGCTGCATTATTAAAGGACTTTGCTGCAATATTTAAGGACTCTGCTTCAGTATTTAAGGACTCTGTTGCATTATTTAAGGACTTTGTTGCATTATTTAAGGACTCTTCTGCATTAGTTAAGGAGTTTGCTGCATTATTTAAGGACTCTGCTGCATTATTTAACGACGTTGTTGCATTATTTAAGAACTGTGCTGCATTATTTAAGGACTTTGCTGCATTATTTAAGGACTATGCTGCATTATTTAATGACTTTGCTGAAGCATTTGAGGACTCTGCTGCATTATTAGAGGACTCTGCTGCATTATTTAAGGACTTGCTGCATTATTTAATGACTTTGTTGGATTTCTTAAGGACTCTGCTGCATTATTTAAGGAATTTGCTGCTATATTAAAGGACTCTGCTTCAGTATTTAAGGACTCTGCTGCGGTATTTATGGACCCTGCTGCATTATTTTAGGACTCTGCTGCATTATTTAAGGACTTTGCTGCATTATTTAAGGAATCTGCTGCATTATTTAAGGACTTTGTTGCATTATCTAAGGACTCTGCTGCAATATTGAAGGACTTTGCTGCATTATTTAAGGACTCTGCTGCATTATTTAAGGACTTTGCTGCAATATTTAAGGACTCTGCTTCAGTATTTAAGGACTCTGCTGAAGCATTTGAGGACTCTGCTGCATTATTTAATGACTTTGCTGAAGCATTTGAGGACTCTGCTGCATTATTAGAGGACTCTGCTGCATTATTTAATGACTTTGTTGGATTTTTTAAGGACTCTGCTGCATTATTTAAGGAATTTGCTGCTATATTAAAGGACTCTGCTTCAGTATTTAAGGACTCTGCTGCGGTATTTAAGGACTCTGCTGCATTATTTAAGGACTCTGCTGCATTATTTAAGGACTTTGCTGCATTATTTAAGGAATTTGTTGCATTATTTAAGGACTCTGCTGCATTATTTAAGGACTTTGCTGCAATATTTAAGGACTCTGCTTCAGTATTTAAGGACTCTGCTGCATTATTTAAGGACATTGTTGCATTATTTAAGGACTCTGCTGCATTATTTAAGGACTTTACTGCATTATTTAAGGACTCTGCTGCATTATTTAAGGACTTTGTTGCATTATTTAAGGACTCTGCTGCATTAGTTAAGGACTTTGCTGCATTATTTAAGGACTCTGCTGCATTATTTAACGACGTTGTTGCATTATTTAAGAACTGTGCTGCATTATTTAAGGACTTTGCTGCATTATTTAAGGACTATGCTGCATTATTTAATGACTTTGCTGAAGCATTTGAGGACTCTGCTGCATTATTAGAGGACTCTTCTGCATTATTTAAGGACTTGCTGCATTATTTAATGACTTTGTTGGATTTTTTAAGGACTCTGCTGCATTATTTAAGGAATTTGCTGCTATATTAAAGGACTCTGCTTCAGTATTTAAGGACTCTGCTGCGGTATTTAAGGACTCTGCTGCATTATTTAAGGACTCTGCTGCATTATTTAAGGACTTTGCTGCATTATTTAAGGAATCTGCTGCATTATTTAAGGACTTTGTTGCATTATCTAAGGACTCTGCTGCATTATTGAAGGACTTTGCTGCAATATTTAAGGACTCTGCTTCAGTATTTAAGGACTCTGCTGCATTATTTAAGGACTTTGTTGCATTATTTAAGGACTCTGCTGCATTATTTAAGGACTTTGCTGCATTATTTATGGACTCTGCTGCATTATTTAAGGACTTTGCTGCAATATTTAAGGACTCTGCTTCAGTATTTAAGGACTCTGCTGCATTATTTAAGGACTTTGTTGCATTATTTAAGGACTCTGCTGCATTATTTAAGGACTTTGCTGCATTATTTAAGGTCTCTGCTGCATTATTTAAGGACTCTGCTGAAGCATTTGAGGACTCTGCTGCATTATTTAATCACTTTGCTGCGGTATTTAAGGACTCTGTTGCATTATTTAAGGACTTTGTTGCATTATTTAAGGACTCTGCTGCATTAGTTAAGGACTTTGCTGCATTATTTAAAGACTCTGCTGCATTATTTAACGACGTTGTTGCATTATTTAAGAACTGTGCTGCATTATTTAAGGACTTTTCTGCATTATTTAAGGACTATGCTGCATTATTTAATGACTTTGCTGAAGCATTTGAGGACTCTGCTGCATTATTAGAGGACTCTGCTGCATTATTTAATGACTTTGTTGGATTTTTTAAGGACTCTGCTGCATTATTTAAGGAATTTGCTGCTATATTAAAGGACTCTGCTTCAGTATTTAAGGACTCTGCTGCGGTATATAAGGACTCTGCTGCATTATTTAAGGACTGTGCTGCATTATTTAAGGACTGTGCTGCATTATTTAAGGACTTTGTTGCATTATTTAAGGACTCTAATGCATTATTTAAGGACTTTGCTGGAATATTTAAGGACTCTGCTGCATTAGTTAAGGACTTTGCTGCATTATTTAAGGACTCTGCTGCATTATTTAACGACTTTACTGCATTATTTAAGGACTCTGCTGCATTATTTAAGGACTTTGTTGCATTATTTAAGGACTCTGCTGCATTAGTTAAGGACTATGCTGCATTATTTAATGACTTTGCTGAAGCATTTGAGGACTCTGCTGCATTATTAGAGGACTCTGCTGCATTATTTAAGGACTTGCTGCATTATTTAATGACTTTGTTGGATTTTTTAAGGACTCTGCTGCGTTATTTAAGGAATTTGCTGCTATATTAAAGGACTCTGCTTCAGTATTTAAGGACTCTGCTGCGGTATTTAAGGACTCTGCTGCATTATTTAAGGACTCTGCTGCATTATTTAAGGACTTTGCTGCATTATTTAAGGAATCTGCTGCATTATTTAAGGACTTTGTTGCATTATCTAAGGACTCTGCTGCATTATTGAAGGACTTTGCTGCAATATTTAAGGACTCTGCTTCAGTATTTAAGGACTCTGCTGCATTATTTAAGGACTTTGTTGCATTATTTAAGGACTCTGCTGCATTATTTAAGGACTTTGTTGTATTATTTAAGGACTCTGCTGCATTATTTAAGGACTTTGCTGCAATATTTAAGGACTCTGCTGCATTATTTAACGACGTTGTTGCATTATTTAAGAACTGTGCTGCATTATTTAAGGACTTTGCTGCATTATTTAAGGACTATGCTGCATTATTTAATGACTTTGATGAAGCATTTGAGGACTCTGCTGCATTATTAGAGGACTCTGCTGCATTATTTAAGGACTTGCTGCATTATTTAATGACTTTGTTGGATTTCTTAAGGACTCTGCTGCATTATTTAAGGAATTTGCTGCTATATTAAAGGACTCTGCTTCAGTATTTAAGGACTCTGCTGCGGTATTTAAGGACCCTGCTGCATTATTTTAGGACTCTGCTGCATTATTTAAGGACTTTGCTGCATTATTTAAGGAATCTGCTGCATTATTTAAGGACTTTGTTGCATTATCTAAGGACTCTGCTGCAATATTGAAGGACTTTGCTGCATTATTTAAGGACTCTGCTGCATTATTTAAGGACTTTGCTGCAATATTTAAGGACTCTGCTTCAGTATTTAAGGACTCTGCTGAAGCATTTGAGGACTCTGCTGCATTATTTAATGACTTTGCTGAAGCATTTGAGGACTCTGCTGCATTATTAGAGGACTCTGCTGCATTATTTAATGACTTTGTTGGATTTTTTAAGGACTCTGCTGCATTATTTAAGGAATTTGCTGCTATATTAAAGGACTCTGCTTCAGTATTTAAGGACTCTGCTGCGGTATTTAAGGACTCTGCTGCATTATTTAAGGACTCTGCTGCATTATTTAAGGAATTTGCTGCATTATTTAAGGAATTTGTTGCATTATTTAAGGACTCTGCTGCATTATTTAAGGACTTTGCTGCAATATTTAAGGACTCTGCTTCAGTATTTAAGGACTCTGCTGCATTATTTAAGGACGTTGTTGCATTATTTAAGGACTCTGCTGCATTATTTAAGGACTTTACTGCATTATTTAAGGACTCTGCTGCATTATTTAAGGACTTTGTTGCATTATTTAAGGACTCTGCTGCATTAGTTAAGGACTTTGCTGCATTATTTAAGGACTCTGCTGCATTATTTAACGACGTTGTTGCATTATTTAAGAACTGTGCTGCATTATTTAAGGACTTTGCTGCATTATTTAAGGACTATGCTGCATTATTTAATGACTTTGCTGAAGCATTTGAGGACTCTGCTGCATTATTAGAGGACTCTGCTGCATTATTTAAGGACTTGCTGCATTATTTAATGACTTTGTTGGATTTTTTAAGGACTCTGCTGCATTATTTAATGAATTTGCTGCTATATTAAAGGACTCTGCTTCAGTATTTAAGGACTCTGCTGCGGTATTTAAGGACCCTGCTGCATTATTTTACGACTCTGCTGCATTATTTAAGGACTTTGCTGCATTATTTAAGGAATCTGCTGCATTATTTAAGGACTTTGTTGCATTATCTAAGGACTCTGCTGCAATATTGAAGGACTTTGCTGCATTATTTAAGGACTCTGCTGCATTATTTAAGGACTTTGCTGCAATATTTAAGGACTCTGCTTCAGTATTTAAGGACTCTGCTGAAGCATTTGAGGACTCTGCTGCATTATTTAATGACTTTGCTGAAGCATTTGAGGACTCTGCTGCATTATTAGAGGACTCTGCTGCATTATTTAATGACTTTGTTGGATTTTTTAAGGACTCTGCTGCATTATTTAAGGAATTTGCTGCTATATTAAAGGACTCTGCTTCAGTATTTAAGGACTCTGCTGCGGTATTTAAGGACTCTGCTGCATTATTTAAGGACTCTGCTGCATTATTTAAGGACTTTGCTGCATTATTTAAGGAATTTCTTGCATTATTTAAGGACTCTGCTGCATTATTTAAGGACTTTGCTGCAATTTTTAAGGACTCTGCTTCAGTATTTAAGGACTCTGCTGCATTATTTAAGGACGTTGTTGCATTATTTAAGGACTCTGCTGCATTATTTAAGGACTTTACTGAATTATTTAAGGACTCTGCTGCATTATTTAAGGACTTTGTTGCATTATTTAAGGACTCTGCTGCATTAGTTAAGGACTTTGCTGCATTATTTAAGGACTCTGCTGCATTATTTAACGACGTTGTTGCATTATTTAAGAACTGTGCTGCATTATTTAAGGACTTTGCTGCATTATTTAAGGACTATGCTGCATTATTTAATGACTTTGCTGAAGCATTTGAGGACTCTGCTGCATTATTAGAGGACTCTGCTGCATTATTTAAGGACTTGCTGCATTATTTAATGACTTTGTTGGATTTTTTAAGGACTCTGCTGCATTATTTAAGGAATTTGCTGCTATATTAAAGGACTCAGCTTCAGTATTTAAGGACTCTTCTGCGGTATTTAAGGACTCTGCTGCATTATTTAAGGACTCTGCTGCATTATTTAAGGACTTTGCTGCATTATTTAAGGAATCTGCTGCATTATTTAAGGACTTTGTTGCATTATCTAAGGACTCTGCTGCATTATTGAAGGACTTTGCTGCAATATTTAAGGACTCTGCTTCAGTATTTAAGGACTCTGCTGCATTATTTAAGGACTTTGTTGCATTATTTAAGGACTCTGCTGCATTATTTAAGGACTTTGCTGCATTATTTATGGACTCTGCTGCATTATTTAAGGACTTTGCTGCAATATTTAAGGACTCTGCTTCAGTATTTAAGGACTCTGCTGCATTATTTAAGGACTTTGTTGCATTATTTAAGGACTCTGCTGCATTATTTAAGGACTTTGCTGCATTATTTAAGGACTCTGCTGCATTATTTAAGGACTCTGCTGAAGCATTTGAGGACTCTGCTGCATTATTTAATCACTTTGCTGCGGTATTTAAGGACTCTGTTGCATTATTTAAGGACTTTGTTGCATTATTTAAGGACTCTGCTGCATTAGTTAAGGACTTTGTTGCATTATTTAAGGACTCTGCTGCATTATTTAACGACGTTGTTGCATTATTTAAGAACTGTGCTGCATTATTTAAGGACTTTGCTGCATTATTTAAGGACTATGCTGCATTATTTAATGACTTTGCTGAAGCATTTGAGGACTCTGCTGCATTATTGGAGGACTCTGCTGCATTATTTAATAACTTTGTTGGATTTTTTAAGGACTCTGCTGCATTATTTAAGGAATTTGCTGCTATATTAAAGGACTCTGCTTCAGTATTTAAGGACTCTGCTGCGGTATATAAGGACTCTGCTGCATTATTTAAGGACTCTGCTGCATTATTTAAGGACTTTGCTGCATTATTTAAGGACTATGCTGCATTATTTAATGACTTTGCTGAAGCATTTGAGGACTCTGCTGCATTATTAGAGGACTCTGCTGCATTATTTAATAACTTTGTTGGATTTTTTAAGGACTCTGCTGCATTATTTAAGGAATTTGCTGCTATATTAAAGGACTCTGCTTCAGTATTTAAGGACTCTGCTGCGGTATATAAGGACTCTGCTGCATTATTTAAGGACTCTGCTGCATTATTTAAGGACTTTGCTGCATTATTTAAGGACTCTGCTGCATTATTTAAGGACTTTGTTGCATTATTTAAGGACTCTAATGCATTATTTAAGGACTTTGCTGGAATATTTAAGGACTCTGCTGCATTAGTTAAGGACTTTGCTGCATTATTTAAGGACTCTGCTGCATTATTTAACGACTTTACTGCATTATTTAAGGACTCTGCTGCATTATTTAAGGACTTTGTTGCATTATTTAAGGACTCTGCTGCATTAGTTAAGGACTATGCTGCATTATTTAATGACTTTGCTGAAGCATTTGAGGACTCTGCTGCATTATTAGAGGACTCTGCTGCATTATTTAAGGACTTGCTGCATTATTTAATGACTTTGTTGGATTTTTTAAGGACTCTGCTGCGTTATTTAAGGAATTTGCTGCTATATTAAAGGACTCTGCTTCAGTATTTAAGGACTCTGCTGCGGTATTTAAGGACTCTGCTGCATTATTTAAGGACTCTGCTGCATTATTTAAGGACTTTGCTGCATTATTTAAGGAATCTGCTGCATTATTTAAGGACTTTGTTGCATTATCTAAGGACTCTGCTGCATTATTAAAGGACTTTGCTGCAATATTTAAGGACTCTGCTTCAGTATTTAAGGACTCTGTTGCATTATTTAAGGACTTTGTTGCATTATTTAAGGACTCTTCTGCATTAGTTAAGGAGTTTGCTGCATTATTTAAGGACTCTGCTGCATTATTTAACGACGTTGTTGCATTATTTAAGAACTGTGCTGCATTATTTAAGGACTTTGCTGCATTATTTAAGGACTATGCTGCATTATTTAATGACTTTGCTGAAGCATTTGAGGACTCTGCTGCATTATTAGAGGACTCTGCTGCATTATTTAAGGACTTGCTGCATTATTTAATGACTTTGTTGGATTTCTTAAGGACTCTGCTGCATTATTTAAGGAATTTGCTGCTATATTAAAGGACTCTGCTTCAGTATTTAAGGACTCTGCTGCGGTATTTATGGACCCTGCTGCATTATTTTAGGACTCTGCTGCATTATTTAAGGACTTTGCTGCATTATTTAAGGAATCTGCTGCATTATTTAAGGACTTTGTTGCATTATCTAAGGACTCTGCTGCAATATTGAAGGACTTTGCTGCATTATTTAAGGACTCTGCTGCATTATTTAAGGACTTTGCTGCAATATTTAAGGACTCTG
Source organism: Phyllobates terribilis (assembly GCF_046119375.1). Lineage (NCBI taxonomy): Eukaryota > Metazoa > Chordata > Amphibia > Anura > Dendrobatidae > Phyllobates > Phyllobates terribilis. The sequence goes on from NW_027362905.1 coordinate 525,317, forward strand.
CTTCAGTATTTAAGGACTCTGCTGAAGCATTTGAGGACTCTGCTGCATTATTTAATGACTTTGCTGAAGCATTTGAGGACTCTGCTGCATTATTAGAGGACTCTGCTGCATTATTTAATGACTTTGTTGGATTTTTTAAGGACTCTGCTGCATTATTTAAGGAATTTGCTGCTATATTAAAGGACTCTGCTTCAGTATTTAAGGACTCTGCTGCGGTATTTAAGGACTCTGCTGCATTATTTAAGGACTCTGCTGCATTATTTAAGGACTTTGCTGCATTATTTAAGGAATTTGTTGCATTATTTAAGGACTCTGCTGCATTATTTAAGGACTTTGCTGCAATATTTAAGGACTCTGCTTCAGTATTTAAGGACTCTGCTGCATTATTTAAGGACATTGTTACATTATTTAAGGACTCTGCTGCATTATTTAAGGACTTTACTGCATTATTTAAGGACTCTGCTGCATTATTTAAGGACTTTGTTGCATTATTTAAGGACTCTGCTGCATTAGTTAAGGACTTTGCTGCATTATTTAAGGACTCTGCTGCATTATTTAACGACGTTGTTGCATTATTTAAGAACTGTGCTGCATTATTTAAGGACTTTGCTGCATTATTTAAGGACTATGCTGCATTATTTAATGACTTTGCTGAAGCATTTGAGGACTCTGCTGCATTATTAGAGGACTCTTCTGCATTATTTAAGGACTTGCTGCATTATTTAATGACTTTGTTGGATTTTTTAAGGACTCTGCTGCATTATTTAAGGAATTTGCTGCTATATTAAAGGACTCTGCTTCAGTATTTAAGGACTCTGCTGCGGTATTTAAGGACTCTGCTGCATTATTTAAGGACTCTGCTGCATTATTTAAGGACTTTGCTGCATTATTTAAGGAATCTGCTGCATTATTTAAGGACTTTGTTGCATTATCTAAGGACTCTGCTGCATTATTGAAGGACTTTGCTGCAATATTTAAGGACTCTGCTTCAGTATTTAAGGACTCTGCTGCATTATTTAAGGACTTTGTTGCATTATTTAAGGACTCTGCTGCATTATTTAAGGACTTTGCTGCATTATTTAAGGTCTCTGCTGCATTATTTAAGGACTCTGCTGAAGCATTTGAGGACTCTGCTGCATTATTTAATCACTTTGCTGCGGTATTTAAGGACTCTGTTGCATTATTTAAGGACTTTGTTGCATTATTTAAGGACTCTGCTGCATTAGTTAAGGACTTTGCTGCATTATTTAAGGACTCTGCTGCATTATTTAACGACGTTGTTGCATTATTTAAGAACTGTGCTGCATTATTTAAGGACTTTGCTGCATTATTTAAGGACTATGCTGCATTATTTAATGACTTTGCTGAAGCATTTGAGGACTCTGCTGCATTATTAGAGGACTCTGCTGCATTATTTAATGACTTTGTTGGATTTTTTAAGGACTCTGCTGCATTATTTAAGGAATTTGCTGCTATATTAAAGGACTCTGCTTCAGTATTTAAGGACTCTGCTGCGGTATATAAGGACTCTGCTGCATTATTTAAGGACTGTGCTGCATTATTTAAGGACTGTGCTGCATTATTTAAGGACTTTGTTGCATTATTTAAGGACTCTAATGCATTATTTAAGGACTTTGCTGGAATATTTAAGGACTCTGCTGCATTAGTTAAGGACTTTGCTGCATTATTTAAGGACTCTGCTGCATTATTTAACGACTTTACTGCATTATTTAAGGACTCTGCTGCATTATTTAAGGACTTTGTTGCATTATTTAAGGACTCTGCTGCATTAGTTAAGGACTATGCTGCATTATTTAATGACTTTGCTGAAGCATTTGAGGACTCTGCTGCATTATTAGAGGACTCTGCTGCATTATTTAAGGACTTGCTGCATTATTTAATGACTTTGTTGGATTTTTTAAGGACTCTGCTGCGTTATTTAAGGAATTTGCTGCTATATTAAAGGACTCTGCTTCAGTATTTAAGGACTCTGCTGCGGTATTTAAGGACTCTGCTGCATTATTTAAGGACTCTGCTGCATTATTTAAGGACTTTGCTGCATTATTTAAGGAATCTGCTGCATTATTTAAGGACTTTGTTGCATTATCTAAGGACTCTGCTGCATTATTGAAGGACTTTGCTGCAATATTTAAGGACTCTGCTTCAGTATTTAAGGACTCTGCTGCATTATTTAAGGACTTTGTTGCATTATTTAAGGACTCTGCTGCATTATTTAAGGACTTTGTTGTATTATTTAAGGACTCTGCTGCATTATTTAAGGACTTTGCTGCAATATTTAAGGACTCTGCTGCATTATTTAACGACGTTGTTGCATTATTTAAGAACTGTGCTGCATTATTTAAGGACTTTGCTGCATTATTTAAGGACTATGCTGCATTATTTAATGACTTTGATGAAGCATTTGAGGACTCTGCTGCATTATTAGAGGACTCTGCTGCATTATTTAAGGACTTGCTGCATTATTTAATGACTTTGTTGGATTTCTTAAGGACTCTGCTGCATTATTTAAGGAATTTGCTGCTATATTAAAGGACTCTGCTTCAGTATTTAAGGACTCTGCTGCGGTATTTAAGGACCCTGCTGCATTATTTTAGGACTCTGCTGCATTATTTAAGGACTTTGCTGCATTATTTAAGGAATCTGCTGCATTATTTAAGGACTTTGTTGCATTATCTAAGGACTCTGCTGCAATATTGAAGGACTTTGCTGCATTATTTAAGGACTCTGCTGCATTATTTAAGGACTTTGCTGCAATATTTAAGGACTCTGCTTCAGTATTTAAGGACTCTGCTGAAGCATTTGAGGACTCTGCTGCATTATTTAATGACTTTGCTGAAGCATTTGAGGACTCTGCTGCATTATTAGAGGACTCTGCTGCATTATTTAATGACTTTGTTGGATTTTTTAAGGACTCTGCTGCATTATTTAAGGAATTTGCTGCTATATTAAAGGACTCTGCTTCAGTATTTAAGGACTCTGCTGCGGTATTTAAGGACTCTGCTGCATTATTTAAGGACTCTGCTGCATTATTTAAGGAATTTGCTGCATTATTTAAGGAATTTGTTGCATTATTTAAGGACTCTGCTGCATTATTTAAGGACTTTGCTGCAATATTTAAGGACTCTGCTTCAGTATTTAAGGACTCTGCTGCATTATTTAAGGACGTTGTTGCATTATTTAAGGACTCTGCTGCATTATTTAAGGACTTTACTGCATTATTTAAGGACTCTGCTGCATTATTTAAGGACTTTGTTGCATTATTTAAGGACTCTGCTGCATTAGTTAAGGACTTTGCTGCATTATTTAAGGACTCTGCTGCATTATTTAACGACGTTGTTGCATTATTTAAGAACTGTGCTGCATTATTTAAGGACTTTGCTGCATTATTTAAGGACTATGCTGCATTATTTAATGACTTTGCTGAAGCATTTGAGGACTCTGCTGCATTATTAGAGGACTCTGCTGCATTATTTAAGGACTTGCTGCATTATTTAATGACTTTGTTGGATTTTTTAAGGACTCTGCTGCATTATTTAATGAATTTGCTGCTATATTAAAGGACTCTGCTTCAGTATTTAAGGACTCTGCTGCGGTATTTAAGGACCCTGCTGCATTATTTTACGACTCTGCTGCATTATTTAAGGACTTTGCTGCATTATTTAAGGAATCTGCTGCATTATTTAAGGACTTTGTTGCATTATCTAAGGACTCTGCTGCAATATTGAAGGACTTTGCTGCATTATTTAAGGACTCTGCTGCATTATTTAAGGACTTTGCTGCAATATTTAAGGACTCTGCTTCAGTATTTAAGGACTCTGCTGAAGCATTTGAGGACTCTGCTGCATTATTTAATGACTTTGCTGAAGCATTTGAGGACTCTGCTGCATTATTAGAGGACTCTGCTGCATTATTTAATGACTTTGTTGGATTTTTTAAGGACTCTGCTGCATTATTTAAGGAATTTGCTGCTATATTAAAGGACTCTGCTTCAGTATTTAAGGACTCTGCTGCGGTATTTAAGGACTCTGCTGCATTATTTAAGGACTCTGCTGCATTATTTAAGGACTTTGCTGCATTATTTAAGGAATTTCTTGCATTATTTAAGGACTCTGCTGCATTATTTAAGGACTTTGCTGCAATTTTTAAGGACTCTGCTTCAGTATTTAAGGACTCTGCTGCATTATTTAAGGACGTTGTTGCATTATTTAAGGACTCTGCTGCATTATTTAAGGACTTTACTGAATTATTTAAGGACTCTGCTGCATTATTTAAGGACTTTGTTGCATTATTTAAGGACTCTGCTGCATTAGTTAAGGACTTTGCTGCATTATTTAAGGACTCTGCTGCATTATTTAACGACGTTGTTGCATTATTTAAGAACTGTGCTGCATTATTTAAGGACTTTGCTGCATTATTTAAGGACTATGCTGCATTATTTAATGACTTTGCTGAAGCATTTGAGGACTCTGCTGCATTATTAGAGGACTCTGCTGCATTATTTAAGGACTTGCTGCATTATTTAATGACTTTGTTGGATTTTTTAAGGACTCTGCTGCATTATTTAAGGAATTTGCTGCTATATTAAAGGACTCAGCTTCAGTATTTAAGGACTCTTCTGCGGTATTTAAGGACTCTGCTGCATTATTTAAGGACTCTGCTGCATTATTTAAGGACTTTGCTGCATTATTTAAGGAATCTGCTGCATTATTTAAGGACTTTGTTGCATTATCTAAGGACTCTGCTGCATTATTGAAGGACTTTGCTGCAATATTTAAGGACTCTGCTTCAGTATTTAAGGACTCTGCTGCATTATTTAAGGACTTTGTTGCATTATTTAAGGACTCTGCTGCATTATTTAAGGACTTTGCTGCATTATTTATGGACTCTGCTGCATTATTTAAGGACTTTGCTGCAATATTTAAGGACTCTGCTTCAGTATTTAAGGACTCTGCTGCATTATTTAAGGACTTTGTTGCATTATTTAAGGACTCTGCTGCATTATTTAAGGACTTTGCTGCATTATTTAAGGACTCTGCTGCATTATTTAAGGACTCTGCTGAAGCATTTGAGGACTCTGCTGCATTATTTAATCACTTTGCTGCGGTATTTAAGGACTCTGTTGCATTATTTAAGGACTTTGTTGCATTATTTAAGGACTCTGCTGCATTAGTTAAGGACTTTGTTGCATTATTTAAGGACTCTGCTGCATTATTTAACGACGTTGTTGCATTATTTAAGAACTGTGCTGCATTATTTAAGGACTTTGCTGCATTATTTAAGGACTATGCTGCATTATTTAATGACTTTGCTGAAGCATTTGAGGACTCTGCTGCATTATTGGAGGACTCTGCTGCATTATTTAATAACTTTGTTGGATTTTTTAAGGACTCTGCTGCATTATTTAAGGAATTTGCTGCTATATTAAAGGACTCTGCTTCAGTATTTAAGGACTCTGCTGCGGTATATAAGGACTCTGCTGCATTATTTAAGGACTCTGCTGCATTATTTAAGGACTTTGCTGCATTATTTAAGGACTATGCTGCATTATTTAATGACTTTGCTGAAGCATTTGAGGACTCTGCTGCATTATTAGAGGACTCTGCTGCATTATTTAATAACTTTGTTGGATTTTTTAAGGACTCTGCTGCATTATTTAAGGAATTTGCTGCTATATTAAAGGACTCTGCTTCAGTATTTAAGGACTCTGCTGCGGTATATAAGGACTCTGCTGCATTATTTAAGGACTCTGCTGCATTATTTAAGGACTTTGCTGCATTATTTAAGGACTCTGCTGCATTATTTAAGGACTTTGTTGCATTATTTAAGGACTCTAATGCATTATTTAAGGACTTTGCTGGAATATTTAAGGACTCTGCTGCATTAGTTAAGGACTTTGCTGCATTATTTAAGGACTCTGCTGCATTATTTAACGACTTTACTGCATTATTTAAGGACTCTGCTGCATTATTTAAGGACTTTGTTGCATTATTTAAGGACTCTGCTGCATTAGTTAAGGACTATGCTGCATTATTTAATGACTTTGCTGAAGCATTTGAGGACTCTGCTGCATTATTAGAGGACTCTGCTGCATTATTTAAGGACTTGCTGCATTATTTAATGACTTTGTTGGATTTTTTAAGGACTCTGCTGCGTTATTTAAGGAATTTGCTGCTATATTAAAGGACTCTGCTTCAGTATTTAAGGACTCTGCTGCGGTATTTAAGGACTCTGCTGCATTATTTAAGGACTCTGCTGCATTATTTAAGGACTTTGCTGCATTATTTAAGGAATCTGCTGCATTATTTAAGGACTTTGTTGCATTATCTAAGGACTCTGCTGCATTATTAAAGGACTTTGCTGCAATATTTAAGGACTCTGCTTCAGTATTTAAGGACTCTGTTGCATTATTTAAGGACTTTGTTGCATTATTTAAGGACTCTTCTGCATTAGTTAAGGAGTTTGCTGCATTATTTAAGGACTCTGCTGCATTATTTAACGACGTTGTTGCATTATTTAAGAACTGTGCTGCATTATTTAAGGACTTTGCTGCATTATTTAAGGACTATGCTGCATTATTTAATGACTTTGCTGAAGCATTTGAGGACTCTGCTGCATTATTAGAGGACTCTGCTGCATTATTTAAGGACTTGCTGCATTATTTAATGACTTTGTTGGATTTCTTAAGGACTCTGCTGCATTATTTAAGGAATTTGCTGCTATATTAAAGGACTCTGCTTCAGTATTTAAGGACTCTGCTGCGGTATTTATGGACCCTGCTGCATTATTTTAGGACTCTGCTGCATTATTTAAGGACTTTGCTGCATTATTTAAGGAATCTGCTGCATTATTTAAGGACTTTGTTGCATTATCTAAGGACTCTGCTGCAATATTGAAGGACTTTGCTGCATTATTTAAGGACTCTGCTGCATTATTTAAGGACTTTGCTGCAATATTTAAGGACTCTGCTTCAGTATTTAAGGACTCTGCTGAAGCATTTGAGGACTCTGCTGCATTATTTAATGACTTTGCTGAAGCATTTGAGGACTCTGCTGCATTATTAGAGGACTCTGCTGCATTATTTAATGACTTTGTTGGATTTTTTAAGGACTCTGCTGCATTATTTAAGGAATTTGCTGCTATATTAAAGGACTCTGCTTCAGTATTTAAGGACTCTGCTGCGGTATTTAAGGACTCTGCTGCATTATTTAAGGACTCTGCTGCATTATTTAAGGACTTTGCTGCATTATTTAAGGAATTTGTTGCATTATTTAAGGACTCTGCTGCATTATTTAAGGACTTTGCTGCAATATTTAAGGACTCTGCTTCAGTATTTAAGGACTCTGCTGCATTATTTAAGGACATTGTTACATTATTTAAGGACTCTGCTGCATTATTTAAGGACTTTACTGCATTATTTAAGGACTCTGCTGCATTATTTAAGGACTTTGTTGCATTATTTAAGGACTCTGCTGCATTAGTTAAGGACTTTGCTGCATTATTTAAGGACTCTGCTGCATTATTTAACGACGTTGTTGCATTATTTAAGAACTGTGCTGCATTATTTAAGGACTTTGCTGCATTATTTAAGGACTATGCTGCATTATTTAATGACTTTGCTGAAGCATTTGAGGACTCTGCTGCATTATTAGAGGACTCTTCTGCATTATTTAAGGACTTGCTGCATTATTTAATGACTTTGTTGGATTTTTTAAGGACTCTGCTGCATTATTTAAGGAATTTGCTGCTATATTAAAGGACTCTGCTTCAGTATTTAAGGACTCTGCTGCGGTATTTAAGGACTCTGCTGCATTATTTAAGGACTCTGCTGCATTATTTAAGGACTTTGCTGCATTATTTAAGGAATCTGCTGCATTATTTAAGGACTTTGTTGCATTATCTAAGGACTCTGCTGCATTATTGAAGGACTTTGCTGCAATATTTAAGGACTCTGCTTCAGTATTTAAGGACTCTGCTGCATTATTTAAGGACTTTGTTGCATTATTTAAGGACTCTGCTGCATTATTTAAGGACTTTGCTGCATTATTTAAGGTCTCTGCTGCATTATTTAAGGACTCTGCTGAAGCATTTGAGGACTCTGCTGCATTATTTAATCACTTTGCTGCGGTATTTAAGGACTCTGTTGCATTATTTAAGGACTTTGTTGCATTATTTAAGGACTCTGCTGCATTAGTTAAGGACTTTGCTGCATTATTTAAGGACTCTGCTGCATTATTTAACGACGTTGTTGCATTATTTAAGAACTGTGCTGCATTATTTAAGGACTTTGCTGCATTATTTAAGGACTATGCTGCATTATTTAATGACTTTGCTGAAGCATTTGAGGACTCTGCTGCATTATTAGAGGACTCTGCTGCATTATTTAATGACTTTGTTGGATTTTTTAAGGACTCTGCTGCATTATTTAAGGAATTTGCTGCTATATTAAAGGACTCTGCTTCAGTATTTAAGGACTCTGCTGCGGTATATAAGGACTCTGCTGCATTATTTAAGGACTGTGCTGCATTATTTAAGGACTGTGCTGCATTATTTAAGGACTTTGTTGCATTATTTAAGGACTCTAATGCATTATTTAAGGACTTTGCTGGAATATTTAAGGACTCTGCTGCATTAGTTAAGGACTTTGCTGCATTATTTAAGGACTCTGCTGCATTATTTAACGACTTTACTGCATTATTTAAGGACTCTGCTGCATTATTTAAGGACTTTGTTGCATTATTTAAGGACTCTGCTGCATTAGTTAAGGACTATGCTGCATTATTTAATGACTTTGCTGAAGCATTTGAGGACTCTGCTGCATTATTAGAGGACTCTGCTGCATTATTTAAGGACTTGCTGCATTATTTAATGACTTTGTTGGATTTTTTAAGGACTCTGCTGCGTTATTTAAGGAATTTGCTGCTATATTAAAGGACTCTGCTTCAGTATTTAAGGACTTTGCTGCGGTATTTAAGGACTCTGCTGCATTATTTAAGGACTCTGCTGCATTATTTAAGGACTTTGCTGCATTATTTAAGGAATCTGCTGCATTATTTAAGGACTTTGTTGCATTATCTAAGGACTCTGCTGCATTATTGAAGGACTTTGCTGCAATATTTAAGGACTCTGCTTCAGTATTTAAGGACTCTGCTGCATTATTTAAGGACTTTGTTGCATTATTTAAGGACTCTGCTGCATTATTTAAGGACTTTGCTGCATTATTTAAGGACTCTGCTGCATTATTTAAGGACTCTGCTGAAGCATTTGAGGACTCTGCTGCATTATTTAATCACTTTGCTGCGGTATTTAAGGACTCTGTTGCATTATTTAAGGACTTTGTTGCATTATTTAAGGACTCTGCTGCATTAGTTAAGGACTTTGTTGCATTATTTAAGGACTCTGCTGCATTATTTAACGACGTTGTTGCATTATTTAAGAACTGTGCTGCATTATTTAAGGACTTTGCTGCATTATTTAAGGACTATGCTGCATTATTTAATGACTTTGCTGAAGCATTTGAGGACTCTGCTGCATTATTAGAGGACTCTGCTGCATTATTTAATAACTTTGTTGGATTTTTTAAGGACTCTGCTGCATTATTTAAGGAATTTGCTGCTATATTAAAGGACTCTGCTTCAGTATTTAAGGACTCTGCTGCGGTATATAAGGACTCTGCTGCATTATTTAAGGACTCTGCTGCATTATTTAAGGACTTTGCTGCATTATTTAAGGACTATGCTGCATTATTTAATGACTTTGCTGAAGCATTTGAGGACTCTGCTGCATTATTAGAGGACTCTGCTGCATTATTTAATAACTTTGTTGGATTTTTTAAGGACTCTGCTGCATTATTTAAGGAATTTGCTGCTATATTAAAGGACTCTGCTTCAGTATTTAAGGACTCTGCTGCGGTATATAAGGACTCTGCTGCATTATTTAAGGACTCTGCTGCATTATTTAAGGACTTTGCTGCATTATTTAAGGACTCTGCTGCATTATTTAAGGACTTTGTTGCATTATTTAAGGACTCTAATGCATTATTTAAGGACTTTGCTGGAATATTTAAGGACTCTGCTGCATTAGTTAAGGACTTTGCTGCATTATTTAAGGACTCTGCTGCATTATTTAACGACTTTACTGCATTATTTAAGGACTCTGCTGCATTATTTAAGGACTTTGTTGCATTATTTAAGGACTCTGCTGCATTAGTTAAGGACTATGCTGCATTATTTAATGACTTTGCTGAAGCATTTGAGGACTCTGCTGCATTATTAGAGGACTCTGCTGCATTATTTAAGGACTTGCTGCATTATTTAATGACTTTGTTGGATTTTTTAAGGACTCTGCTGCGTTATTTAAGGAATTTGCTGCTATATTAAAGGACTCTGCTTCAGTATTTAAGGACTCTGCTGCGGTATTTAAGGACTCTGCTGCATTATTTAAGGACTCTGCTGCATTATTTAAGGACTTTGCTGCATTATTTAAGGAATCTGCTGCATTATTTAAGGACTTTGTTGCATTATCTAAGGACTCTGCTGCATTATTAAAGGACTTTGCTGCAATATTTAAGGACTCTGCTTCAGTATTTAAGGACTCTGTTGCATTATTTAAGGACTTTGTTGCATTATTTAAGGACTCTTCTGCATTAGTTAAGGAGTTTGCTGCATTATTTAAGGACTCTGCTGCATTATTTAACGACGTTGTTGCATTATTTAAGAACTGTGCTGCATTATTTAAGGACTTTGCTGCATTATTTAAGGACTATGCTGCATTATTTAATGACTTTGCTGAAGCATTTGAGGACTCTGCTGCATTATTAGAGGACTCTGCTGCATTATTTAAGGACTTGCTGCATTATTTAATGACTTTGTTGGATTTCTTAAGGACTCTGCTGCATTATTTAAGGAATTTGCTGCTATATTAAAGGACTCTGCTTCAGTATTTAAGGACTCTGCTGCGGTATTTATGGACCCTGCTGCATTATTTTAGGACTCTGCTGCATTATTTAAGGACTTTGCTGCATTATTTAAGGAATCTGCTGCATTATTTAAGGACTTTGTTGCATTATCTAAGGACTCTGCTGCAATATTGAAGGACTTTGCTGCATTATTTAAGGACTCTGCTGCATTATTTAAGGACTTTGCTGCAATATTTAAGGACTCTGCTTCAGTATTTAAGGACTCTGCTGAAGCATTTGAGGACTCTGCTGCATTATTTAATGACTTTGCTGAAGCATTTGAGGACTCTGCTGCATTATTAGAGGACTCTGCTGCATTATTTAATGACTTTGTTGGATTTTTTAAGGACTCTGCTGCATTATTTAAGGAATTTGCTGCTATATTAAAGGACTCTGCTTCAGTATTTAAGGACTCTGCTGCGGTATTTAAGGACTCTGCTGCATTATTTAAGGACTCTGCTGCATTATTTAAGGACTTTGCTGCATTATTTAAGGAATTTGTTGCATTATTTAAGGACTCTGCTGCATTATTTAAGGACTTTGCTGCAATATTTAAGGACTCTGCTTCAGTATTTAAGGACTCTGCTGCATTATTTAAGGACATTGTTACATTATTTAAGGACTCTGCTGCATTATTTAAGGACTTTACTGCATTATTTAAGGACTCTGCTGCATTATTTAAGGACTTTGTTGCATTATTTAAGGACTCTGCTGCATTAGTTAAGGACTTTGCTGCATTATTTAAGGACTCTGCTGCATTATTTAACGACGTTGTTGCATTATTTAAGAACTGTGCTGCATTATTTAAGGACTTTGCTGCATTATTTAAGGACTATGCTGCATTATTTAATGACTTTGCTGAAGCATTTGAGGACTCTGCTGCATTATTAGAGGACTCTTCTGCATTATTTAAGGACTTGCTGCATTATTTAATGACTTTGTTGGATTTTTTAAGGACTCTGCTGCATTATTTAAGGAATTTGCTGCTATATTAAAGGACTCTGCTTCAGTATTTAAGGACTCTGCTGCGGTATTTAAGGACTCTGCTGCATTATTTAAGGACTCTGCTGCATTATTTAAGGACTTTGCTGCATTATTTAAGGAATCTGCTGCATTATTTAAGGACTTTGTTGCATTATCTAAGGACTCTGCTGCATTATTGAAGGACTTTGCTGCAATATTTAAGGACTCTGCTTCAGTATTTAAGGACTCTGCTGCATTATTTAAGGACTTTGTTGCATTATTTAAGGACTCTGCTGCATTATTTAAGGACTTTGCTGCATTATTTATGGACTCTGCTGCATTATTTAAGGACTTTGCTGCAATATTTAAGGACTCTGCTTCAGTATTTAAGGACTCTGCTGCATTATTTAAGGACTTTGTTGCATTATTTAAGGACTCTGCTGCATTATTTAAGGACTTTGCTGCATTATTTAAGGTCTCTGCTGCATTATTTAAGGACTCTGCTGAAGCATTTGAGGACTCTGCTGCATTATTTAATCACTTTGCTGCGGTATTTAAGGACTCTGTTGCATTATTTAAGGACTTTGTTGCATTATTTAAGGACTCTGCTGCATTAGTTAAGGACTTTGCTGCATTATTTAAGGACTCTGCTGCATTATTTAATGACGTTGTTGCATTATTTAAGAACTGTGCTGCATTATTTAAGGACTTTGCTGCATTATTTAAGGACTATGCTGCATTATTTAATGACTTTGCTGAAGCATTTGAGGACTCTGCTGCATTATTAGAGGACTCTTCTGCATTATTTAATGACTTTGTTGGATTTTTTAAGGACTCTGCTGCATTATTTAAGGAATTTGCTGCTATATTAAAGGACTCTGCTTCAGTATTTAAGGACTCTGCTGCGGTATATAAGGACTCTGCTGCATTATTTAAGGACTGTGCTGCATTATTTAAGGACTGTGCTGCATTATTTAAGGACTTTGTTGCATTATTTAAGGACTCTAATGCATTATTTAAGGACTTTGCTGGAATATTTAAGGACTCTGCTGCATTAGTTAAGGACTTTGCTGCATTATTTAAGGACTCTGCTGCATTATTTAACGACTTTACTGCATTATTTAAGGACTCTGCTGCATTATTTAAGGACTTTGTTGCATTATTTAAGGACTCTGCTGCATTAGTTAAGGACTATGCTGCATTATTTAATGACTTTGCTGAAGCATTTGAGGACTCTGCTGCATTATTAGAGGACTCTGCTGCATTATTTAAGGACTTGCTGCATTATTTAATGACTTTGTTGGATTTTTTAAGGACTCTGCTGCGTTATTTAAGGAATTTGCTGCTATATTAAAGGACTCTGCTTCAGTATTTAAGGACTTTGCTGCGGTATTTAAGGACTCTGCTGCATTATTTAAGGACTCTGCTGCATTATTTAAGGACTTTGCTGCATTATTTAAGGAATCTGCTGCATTATTTAAGGACTTTGTTGCATTATCTAAGGACTCTGCTGCATTATTGAAGGACTTTGCTGCAATATTTAAGGACTCTGCTTCAGTATTTAAGGACTCTGCTGCATTATTTAAGGACTTTGTTGCATTATTTAAGGACTCTGCTGCATTATTTAAGGACTTTGCTGCATTATTTAAGGACTCTGCTGCATTATTTAAGGACTCTGCTGAAGCATTTGAGGACTCTGCTGCATTATTTAATCACTTTGCTGCGGTATTTAAGGACTCTGTTGCATTATTTAAGGACTTTGTTGCATTATTTAAGGACTCTGCTGCATTAGTTAAGGACTTTGTTGCATTATTTAAGGACTCTGCTGCATTATTTAACGACGTTGTTGCATTATTTAAGAACTGTGCTGCATTATTTAAGGACTTTGCTGCATTATTTAAGGACTATGCTGCATTATTTAATGACTTTGCTGAAGCATTTGAGGACTCTGCTGCATTATTAGAGGACTCTGCTGCATTATTTAATAACTTTGTTGGATTTTTTAAGGACTCTGCTGCATTATTTAAGGAATTTGCTGCTATATTAAAGGACTCTGCTTCAGTATTTAAGGACTCTGCTGCGGTATATAAGGACTCTGCTGCATTATTTAAGGACTCTGCTGCATTATTTAAGGACTTTGCTGCATTATTTAAGGACTATGCTGCATTATTTAATGACTTTGCTGAAGCATTTGAGGACTCTGCTGCATTATTAGAGGACTCTGCTGCATTATTTAATAACTTTGTTGGATTTTTTAAGGACTCTGCTGCATTATTTAAGGAATTTGCTGCTATATTAAAGGACTCTGCTTCAGTATTTAAGGACTCTGCTGCGGTATATAAGGACTCTGCTGCATTATTTAAGGACTCTGCTGCATTATTTAAGGACTTTGCTGCATTATTTAAGGACTCTGCTGCATTATTTAAGGACTTTGTTGCATTATTTAAGGACTCTAATGCATTATTTAAGGACTTTGCTGGAATATTTAAGGACTCTGCTGCATTAGTTAAGGACTTTGCTGCATTATTTAAGGACTCTGCTGCATTATTTAACGACTTTACTGCATTATTTAAGGACTCTGCTGCATTATTTAAGGACTTTGTTGCATTATTTAAGGACTCTGCTGCATTAGTTAAGGACTATGCTGCATTATTTAATGACTTTGCTGAAGCATTTGAGGACTCTGCTGCATTATTAGAGGACTCTGCTGCATTATTTAAGGACTTGCTGCATTATTTAATGACTTTGTTGGATTTTTTAAGGACTCTGCTGCGTTATTTAAGGAATTTGCTGCTATATTAAAGGACTCTGCTTCAGTATTTAAGGACTCTGCTGCGGTATTTAAGGACTCTGCTGCATTATTTAAGGACTCTGCTGCATTATTTAAGGACTTTGCTGCATTATTTAAGGAATCTGCTGCATTATTTAAGGACTTTGTTGCATTATCTAAGGACTCTGCTGCATTATTAAAGGACTTTGCTGCAATATTTAAGGACTCTGCTTCAGTATTTAAGGACTCTGTTGCATTATTTAAGGACTTTGTTGCATTATTTAAGGACTCTTCTGCATTAGTTAAGGAGTTTGCTGCATTATTTAAGGACTCTGCTGCATTATTTAACGACGTTGTTGCATTATTTAAGAACTGTGCTGCATTATTTAAGGACTTTGCTGCATTATTTAAGGACTATGCTGCATTATTTAATGACTTTGCTGAAGCATTTGAGGACTCTGCTGCATTATTAGAGGACTCTGCTGCATTATTTAAGGACTTGCTGCATTATTTAATGACTTTGTTGGATTTCTTAAGGACTCTGCTGCATTATTTAAGGAATTTGCTGCTATATTAAAGGACTCTGCTTCAGTATTTAAGGACTCTGCTGCGGTATTTATGGACCCTGCTGCATTATTTTAGGACTCTGCTGCATTATTTAAGGACTTTGCTGCATTATTTAAGGAATCTGCTGCATTATTTAAGGACTTTGTTGCATTATCTAAGGACTCTGCTGCAATATTGAAGGACTTTGCTGCAATATTTAAGGACTCTGCTGCATTATTTAAGGACTTTGCTGCAATATTTAAGGACTCTGCTTCAGTATTTAAGGACTCTGCTGAAGCATTTGAGGACTCTGCTGCATTATTTAATGACTTTGCTGAAGCATTTGAGGACTCTGCTGCATTATTAGAGGACTCTGCTGCATTATTTAATGACTTTGTTGGATTTTTTAAGGACTCTGCTTCATTATTTAAGGAATTTGCTGCTATATTAAAGGACTCTGCTTCAGTATTTAAGGACTCTGCTGCGGTATTTAAGGACTCTGCTGCATTATTTAAGGACTCTGCTGCATTATTTAAGGACTTTGCTGCATTATTTAAGGAATTTGTTGCATTATTTAAGGACTCTGCTGCATTATTTAAGGACTTTGCTGCAATATTTAAGGACTCTGCTTCAGTATTTAAGGACTCTGCTGCATTATTTAAGGACATTGTTACATTATTTAAGGACTCTGCTGCATTATTTAAGGACTTTACTGCATTATTTAAGGACTCTGCTGCATTATTTAAGGACTTTGTTGCATTATTTAAGGACTCTGCTGCATTAGTTAAGGACTTTGCTGCATTATTTAAGGACTCTGCTGCATTATTTAACGACGTTGTTGCATTATTTAAGAACTGTGCTGCATTATTTAAGGACTTTGCTGCATTATTTAAGGACTATGCTGCATTATTTAATGACTTTGCTGAAGCATTTGAGGACTCTGCTGCATTATTAGAGGACTCTTCTGCATTATTTAAGGACTTGCTGCATTATTTAATGACTTTGTTGGATTTTTTAAGGACTCTGCTGCATTATTTAAGGAATTTGCTGCTATATTAAAGGACTCTGCTTCAGTATTTAAGGACTCTGCTGCGGTATTTAAGGACTCTGCTGCATTATTTAAGGACTCTGCTGCATTATTTAAGGACTTTGCTGCATTATTTAAGGAATCTGCTGCATTATTTAAGGACTTTGTTGCATTATCTAAGGACTCTGCTGCATTATTGAAGGACTTTGCTGCAATATTTAAGGACTCTGCTTCAGTATTTAAGGACTCTGCTGCATTATTTAAGGACTTTGTTGCATTATTTAAGGACTCTGCTGCATTATTTAAGGACTTTGCTGCATTATTTATGGACTCTGCTGCATTATTTAAGGACTTTGCTGCAATATTTAAGGACTCTGCTTCAGTATTTAAGGACTCTGCTGCATTATTTAAGGACTTTGTTGCATTATTTAAGGACTCTGCTGCATTATTTAAGGACTTTGCTGCATTATTTAAGGTCTCTGCTGCATTATTTAAGGACTCTGCTGAAGCATTTGAGGACTCTGCTGCATTATTTAATCACTTTGCTGCGGTATTTAAGGACTCTGTTGCATTATTTAAGGACTTTGTTGCATTATTTAAGGACTCTGCTGCATTAGTTAAGGACTTTGCTGCATTATTTAAGGACTCTGCTGCATTATTTAACGACGTTGTTGCATTATTTAAGAACTGTGCTGCATTATTTAAGGACTTTGCTGCATTATTTAAGGACTATGCTGCATTATTTAATGACTTTGCTGAAGCATTTGAGGACTCTGCTGCATTATTAGAGGACTCTGCTGCATTATTTAATGACTTTGTTGGATTTTTTAAGGACTCTGCTGCATTATTTAAGGAATTTGCTGCTATATTAAAGGACTCTGCTTCAGTATTTAAGGACTCTGCTGCGGTATATAAGGACTCTGCTGCATTATTTAAGGACTGTGCTGCATTATTTAAGGACTGTGCTGCATTATTTAAGGACTTTGTTGCATTATTTAAGGACTCTAATGCATTATTTAAGGACTTTGCTGGAATATTTAAGGACTCTGCTGCATTAGTTAAGGACTCTGCTGCATTATTTAAGGACTTTGCTGCATTATTTAAGGAATCTGCTGCATTATTTAAGGACTTTGTTGCATTATCTAAGGACTCTGCTGCATTATTGAAGGACTCTGCTGCATTATTTAACGACTTTACTGCATTATTTAAGGACTCTGCTGCATTATTTAAGGACTTTGTTGCATTATTTAAGGACTCTGCTGCATTAGTTAAGGACTATGCTGCATTATTTAATGACTTTGCTGAAGCATTTGAGGACTCTGCTGCATTATTAGAGGACTCTGCTGCATTATTTAAGGACTTGCTGCATTATTTAATGACTTTGTTGGATTTTTTAAGGACTCTGCTGCGTTATTTAAGGAATTTGCTGCTATATTAAAGGACTCTGCTTCAGTATTTAAGGACTTTGCTGCGGTATTTAAGGACTCTGCTGCATTATTTAAGGACTCTGCTGCATTATTTAAGGACTTTGCTGCATTATTTAAGGAATCTGCTGCATTATTTAAGGACTTTGTTGCATTATCTAAGGACTCTGCTGCATTATTGAAGGACTTTGCTGCAATATTTAAGGACTCTGCTTCAGTATTTAAGGACTCTGCTGCATTATTTAAGGACTTTGTTGCATTATTTAAGGACTCTGCTGCATTATTTAAGGACTTTGCTGCATTATTTAAGGACTCTGCTGCATTATTTAAGGACTCTGCTGAAGCATTTGAGGACTCTGCTGCATTATTTAATCACTTTGCTGCGGTATTTAAGGACTCTGTTGCATTATTTAAGGACTTTGTTGCATTATTTAAGGACTCTGCTGCATTAGTTAAGGACTTTGTTGCATTATTTAAGGACTCTGCTGCATTATTTAACGACGTTGTTGCATTATTTAAGAACTGTGCTGCATTATTTAAGGACTTTGCTGCATTATTTAAGGACTATGCTGCATTATTTAATGACTTTGCTGAAGCATTTGAGGACTCTGCTGCATTATTAGAGGACTCTGCTGCATTATTTAATAACTTTGTTGGATTTTTTAAGGACTCTGCTGCATTATTTAAGGAATTTGCTGCTATATTAAAGGACTCTGCTTCAGTATTTAAGGACTCTGCTGCGGTATATAAGGACTCTGCTGCATTATTTAAGGACTCTGCTGCATTATTTAAGGACTTTGCTGCATTATTTAAGGACTATGCTGCATTATTTAATGACTTTGCTGAAGCATTTGAGGACTCTGCTGCATTATTAGAGGACCCTGCTGCATTATTTAATAACTTTGTTGGATTTTTTAAGGACTCTGCTGCATTATTTAAGGAATTTGCTGCTATATTAAAGGACTCTGCTTCAGTATTTAAGGACTCTGCTGCGGTATATAAGGACTCTGCTGCATTATTTAAGGACTCTGCTGCATTATTTAAGGACTTTGCTGCATTATTTAAGGACTCTGCTGCATTATTTAAGGACTTTGTTGCATTATTTAAGGACTCTAATGCATTATTTAAGGACTTTGCTGGAATATTTAAGGACTCTGCTGCATTAGTTAAGGACTTTGCTGCATTATTTAAGGACTCTGCTGCATTATTTAACGACTTTACTGCATTATTTAAGGACTCTGCTGCATTATTTAAGGACTTTGTTGCATTATTTAAGGACTCTGCTGCATTAGTTAAGGACTATGCTGCATTATTTAATGACTTTGCTGAAGCATTTGAGGACTCTGCTGCATTATTAGAGGACTCTGCTGCATTATTTAAGGACTTGCTGCATTATTTAATGACTTTGTTGGATTTTTTAAGGACTCTGCTGCGTTATTTAAGGAATTTGCTGCTATATTAAAGGACTCTGCTTCAGTATTTAAGGACTCTGCTGCGGTATTTAAGGACTCTGCTGCATTATTTAAGGACTCTGCTGCATTATTTAAGGACTTTGCTGCATTATTTAAGGAATCTGCTGCATTATTTAAGGACTTTGTTGCATTATCTAAGGACTCTGCTGCATTATTAAAGGACTTTGCTGCAATATTTAAGGACTCTGCTTCAGTATTTAAGGACTCTGTTGCATTATTTAAGGACTTTGTTGCATTATTTAAGGACTCTTCTGCATTAGTTAAGGAGTTTGCTGCATTATTTAAGGACTCTGCTGCATTATTTAACGACGTTGTTGCATTATTTAAGAACTGTGCTGCATTATTTAAGGACTTTGCTGCATTATTTAAGGACTATGCTGCATTATTTAATGACTTTGCTGAAGCATTTGAGGACTCTGCTGCATTATTAGAGGACTCTGCTGCATTATTTAAGGACTTGCTGCATTATTTAATGACTTTGTTGGATTTCTTAAGGACTCTGCTGCATTATTTAAGGAATTTGCTGCTATATTAAAGGACTCTGCTTCAGTATTTAAGGACTCTGCTGCGGTATTTATGGACCCTGCTGCATTATTTTAGGACTCTGCTGCATTATTTAAGGACTTTGCTGCATTATTTAAGGAATCTGCTGCATTATTTAAGGACTTTGTTGCATTATCTAAGGACTCTGCTGCAATATTGAAGGACTTTGCTGCATTATTTAAGGACTCTGCTGCATTATTTAAGGACTTTGCTGCAATATTTAAGGACTCTGCTTCAGTATTTAAGGACTCTGCTGAAGCATTTGAGGACTCTGCTGCATTATTTAATGACTTTGCTGAAGCATTTGAGGACTCTGCTGCATTATTAGAGGACTCTGCTGCATTATTTAATGACTTTGTTGGATTTTTTAAGGACTCTGCTTCATTATTTAAGGAATTTGCTGCTATATTAAAGGACTCTGCTTCAGTATTTAAGGACTCTGCTGCGGTATTTAAGGACTCTGCTGCATTATTTAAGGACTCTGCTGCATTATTTAAGGACTTTGCTGCATTATTTAAGGAATTTGTTGCATTATTTAAGGACTCTGCTGCATTATTTAAGGACTTTGCTGCAATATTTAAGGACTCTGCTTCAGTATTTAAGGACTCTGCTGCATTATTTAAGGACATTGTTACATTATTTAAGGACTCTGCTGCATTATTTAAGGACTTTACTGCATTATTTAAGGACTCTGCTGCATTATTTAAGGACTTTGTTGCATTATTTAAGGACTCTGCTGCATTAGTTAAGGACTTTGCTGCATTATTTAAGGACTCTGCTGCATTATTTAATGACGTTGTTGCATTATTTAAGAACTGTGCTGCATTATTTAAGGACTTTGCTGCATTATTTAAGGACTATGCTGCATTATTTAATGACTTTGCTGAAGCATTTGAGGACTCTGCTGCATTATTAGAGGACTCTTCTGCATTATTTAAGGACTTGCTGCATTATTTAATGACTTTGTTGGATTTTTTAAGGACTCTGCTGCATTATTTAAGGAATTTGCTGCTATATTAAAGGACTCTGCTTCAGTATTTAAGGACTCTGCTGCGGTATTTAAGGACTCTGCTGCATTATTTAAGGACTCTGCTGCATTATTTAAGGACTTTGCTGCATTATTTAAGGAATCTGCTGCATTATTTAAGGACTTTGTTGCATTATCTAAGGACTCTGCTGCATTATTGAAGGACTTTGCTGCAATATTTAAGGACTCTGCTTCATTATTTAAGGACTCTGCTGCATTATTTAAGGACTTTGTTGCATTATTTAAGGACTCTGCTGCATTATTTAAGGACTTTGCTGCATTATTTATGGACTCTGCTGCATTATTTAAGGACTTTGCTGCAATATTTAAGGACTCTGCTTCAGTATTTAAGGACTCTGCTGCATTATTTAAGGACTTTGTTGCATTATTTAAGGACTCTGCTGCATTATTTAAGGACTTTGCTGCATTATTTAAGGTCTCTGCTGCATTATTTAAGGACTCTGCTGAAGCATTTGAGGACTCTGCTGCATTATTTAATCACTTTGCTGCGGTATTTAAGGACTCTGTTGCATTATTTAAGGACTTTGTTGCATTATTTAAGGACTCTGCTGCATTAGTTAAGGACTTTGCTGCATTATTTAAGGACTCTGCTGCATTATTTAACGACGTTGTTGCATTATTTAAGAACTGTGCTGCATTATTTAAGGACTTTGCTGCATTATTTAAGGACTATGCTGCATTATTTAATGACTTTGCTGAAGCATTGGAGGACTCTGCTGCATTATTAGAGGACTCTGCTGCATTATTTAATGACTTTGTTGGATTTTTTAAGGACTCTGCTGCATTATTTAAGGAATTTGCTGCTATATTAAAGGACTCTGCTTCAGTATTTAAGGACTCTGCTGCGGTATATAAGGACTCTGCTGCATTATTTAAGGACTGTGCTGCATTATTTAAGGACTGTGCTGCATTATTTAAGGACTTTGTTGCATTATTTAAGGACTCTAATGCATTATTTAAGGACTTTGCTGGAATATTTAAGGACTCTGCTGCATTAGTTAAGGACTTTGCTGCATTATTTAAGGACTCTGCTGCATTATTTAACGACTTTACTGCATTATTTAAGGACTCTGCTGCATTATTTAAGGACTTTGTTGCATTATTTAAGGACTCTGCTGCATTAGTTAAGGACTATGCTGCATTATTTAATGACTTTGCTGAAGCATTTGAGGACTCTGCTGCATTATTAGAGGACTCTGCTGCATTATTTAAGGACTTGCTGCATTATTTAATGACTTTGTTGGATTTTTTAAGGACTCTGCTGCGTTATTTAAGGAATTTGCTGCTATATTAAAGGACTCTGCTTCAGTATTTAAGGACTCTGCTGCGGTATTTAAGGACTCTGCTGCATTATTTAAGGACTCTGCTGCATTATTTAAGGACTTTGCTGCATTATTTAAGGAATCTGCTGCATTATTTAAGGACTTTGTTGCATTATCTAAGGACTCTGCTGCATTATTGAAGGACTTTGCTGCAATATTTAAGGACTCTGCTTCAGTATTTAAGGACTCTGCTGCATTATTTAAGGACTTTGTTGCATTATTTAAGGACTCTGCTGCATTATTTAAGGACTTTGCTGCATTATTTAAGGACTCTGCTGCATTATTTAAGGACTCTGCTGAAGCATTTGAGGACTCTGCTGCATTATTTAATCACTTTGCTGTGGTATTTAAGGACTCTGTTGCATTATTTAAGGACTTTGTTGCATTATTTAAGGACTCTGCTGCATTAGTTAAGGACTTTGTTGCATTATTTAAGGACTCTGCTGCATTATTTAACGACGTTGTTGCATTATTTAAGAACTGTGCTGCATTATTTAAGGACTTTGCTGCATTATTTAAGGACTATGCTGCATTATTTAATGACTTTGCTGAAGCATTTGAGGACTCTGCTGCATTATTAGAGGACTCTGCTGCATTATTTAATAACTTTGTTGGATTTTTTAAGGACTCTGCTGCATTATTTAAGGAATTTGCTGCTATATTAAAGGACTCTGCTTCAGTATTTAAGGACTCTGCTGCGGTATATAAGGACTCTGCTGCATTATTTAAGGACTCTGCTGCATTATTTAAGGACTTTGCTGCATTATTTAAGGACTATGCTGCATTATTTAATGACTTTGCTGAAGCATTTGAGGACTCTGCTGCATTATTAGAGGACTCTGCTGCATTATTTAATAACTTTGTTGGATTTTTTAAGGACTCTGCTGCATTATTTAAGGAATTTGCTGCTATATTAAAGGACTCTGCTTCAGTATTTAAGGACTCTGCTGCGGTATATAAGGACTCTGCTGCATTATTTAAGGACTCTGCTGCATTATTTAAGGACTTTGCTGCATTATTTAAGGACTCTGCTGCATTATTTAAGGACTTTGTTGCATTATTTAAGGACTCTAATGCATTATTTAAGGACTTTGCTGGAATATTTAAGGACTCTGCTGCATTAGTTAAGGACTTTGCTGCATTATTTAAGGACTCTGCTGCATTATTTAACGACTTTACTGCATTATTTAAGGACTCTGCTGCATTATTTAAGGACTTTGTTGCATTATTTAAGGACTCTGCTGCATTAGTTAAGGACTATGCTGCATTATTTAATGACTTTGCTGAAGCATTTGAGGACTCTGCTGCATTATTAGAGGACTCTGCTGCATTATTTAAGGACTTGCTGCATTATTTAATGACTTTGTTGGATTTTTTAAGGACTCTGCTGCGTTATTTAAGGAATTTGCTGCTATATTAAAGGACTCTGCTTCAGTATTTAAGGACTCTGCTGCGGTATTTAAGGACTCTGCTGCATTATTTAAGGACTCTGCTGCATTATTTAAGGACTTTGCTGCATTATTTAAGGAATCTGCTGCATTATTTAAGGACTTTGTTGCATTATCTAAGGACTCTGCTGCATTATTAAAGGACTTTGCTGCAATATTTAAGGACTCTGCTTCAGTATTTAAGGACTCTGTTGCATTATTTAAGGACTTTGTTGCATTATTTAAGGACTCTTCTGCATTAGTTAAGGAGTTTGCTGCATTATTTAAGGACTCTGCTGCATTATTTAACGACGTTGTTGCATTATTTAAGAACTGTGCTGCATTATTTAAGGACTTTGCTGCATTATTTAAGGACTATGCTGCATTATTTAATGACTTTGCTGAAGCATTTGAGGACTCTGCTGCATTATTAGAGGACTCTGCTGCATTATTTAAGGACTTGCTGCATTATTTAATGACTTTGTTGGATTTCTTAAGGACTCTGCTGCATTATTTAAGGAATTTGCTGCTATATTAAAGGACTCTGCTTCAGTATTTAAGGACTCTGCTGCGGTATTTATGGACCCTGCTGCATTATTTTAGGACTCTGCTGCATTATTTAAGGACTTTGCTGCATTATTTAAGGAATCTGCTGCATTATTTAAGGACTTTGTTGCATTATCTAAGGACTCTGCTGCAATATTGAAGGACTTTGCTGCATTATTTAAGGACTCTGCTGCATTATTTAAGGACTTTGCTGCAATATTTAAGGACTCTGCTTCAGTATTTAAGGACTCTGCTGAAGCATTTGAGGACTCTGCTGCATTATTTAATGACTTTGCTGAAGCATTTGAGGACTCTGCTGCATTATTAGAGGACTCTGCTGCATTATTTAATGACTTTGTTGGATTTTTTAAGGACTCTGCTGCATTATTTAAGGAATTTGCTGCTATATTAAAGGACTCTGCTTCAGTATTTAAGGACTCTGCTGCGGTATTTAAGGACTCTGCTGCATTATTTAAGGACTCTGCTGCATTATTTAAGGACTTTGCTGCATTATTTAAGGAATTTGTTGCATTATTTAAGGACTCTGCTGCATTATTTAAGGACTTTGCTGCAATATTTAAGGACTCTGCTTCAGTATTTAAGGACTCTGCTGCATTATTTAAGGACATTGTTACATTATTTAAGGACTCTGCTGCATTATTTAAGGACTTTACTGCATTATTTAAGGACTCTGCTGCATTATTTAAGGACTTTGTTGCATTATTTAAGGACTCTGCTGCATTAGTTAAGGACTTTGCTGCATTATTTAAGGACTCTGCTGCATTATTTAACGACGTTGTTGCATTATTTAAGAACTGTGCTGCATTATTTAAGGACTTTGCTGCATTATTTAAGGACTATGCTGCATTATTTAATGACTTTGCTGAAGCATTTGAGGACTCTGCTGCATTATTAGAGGACTCTTCTGCATTATTTAAGGACTTGCTGCATTATTTAATGACTTTGTTGGATTTTTTAAGGACTCTGCTGCATTATTTAAGGAATTTGCTGCTATATTAAAGGACTCTGCTTCAGTATTTAAGGACTCTGCTGCGGTATTTAAGGACTCTGCTGCATTATTTAAGGACTCTGCTGCATTATTTAAGGACTTTGCTGCATTATTTAAGGAATCTGCTGCATTATTTAAGGACTTTGTTGCATTATCTAAGGACTCTGCTGCATTATTGAAGGACTTTGCTGCAATATTTAAGGACTCTGCTTCAGTATTTAAGGACTCTGCTGCATTATTTAAGGACTTTGTTGCATTATTTAAGGACTCTGCTGCATTATTTAAGGACTTTGCTGCATTATTTATGGACTCTGCTGCATTATTTAAGGACTTTGCTGCAATATTTAAGGACTCTGCTTCAGTATTTAAGGACTCTGCTGCATTATTTAAGGACTTTGTTGCATTATTTAAGGACTCTGCTGCATTATTTAAGGACTTTGCTGCATTATTTAAGGTCTCTGCTGCATTATTTAAGGACTCTGCTGAAGCATTTGAGGACTCTGCTGCATTATTTAATCACTTTGCTGCGGTATTTAAGGACTCTGTTGCATTATTTAAGGACTTTGTTGCATTATTTAAGGACTCTGCTGCATTAGTTAAGGACTTTGCTGCATTATTTAAGGACTCTGCTGCATTATTTAACGACGTTGTTGCATTATTTAAGAACTGTGCTGCATTATTTAAGGACTTTGCTGCATTATTTAAGGACTATGCTGCATTATTTAATGACTTTGCTGAAGCATTGGAGGACTCTGCTGCATTATTAGAGGACTCTGCTGCATTATTTAATGACTTTGTTGGATTTTTTAAGGACTCTGCTGCATTATTTAAGGAATTTGCTGCTATAATAAAGGACTCTGCTTCAGTATTTAAGGACTCTGCTGCGGTATATAAGGACTCTGCTGCATTATTTAAGGACTGTGCTGCATTATTTAAGGACTGTGCTGCATTATTTAAGGACTTTGTTGCATTATTTAAGGACTCTAATGCATTATTTAAGGACTTTGCTGGAATATTTAAGGAATCTGCTGCATTAGTTAAGGACTTTGCTGCATTATTTAAGGACTCTGCTGCATTATTTAACGACTTTACTGCATTATTTAAGGACTCTGCTGCATTATTTAAGGACTTTGTTGCATTATTTAAGGACTCTGCTGCATTAGTTAAGGACTATGCTGCATTATTTAATGACTTTGCTGAAGCATTTGAGGACTCTGCTGCATTATTAGAGGACTCTGCTGCATTATTTAAGGACTTGCTGCATTATTTAATGACTTTGTTGGATTTTTTAAGGACTCTGCTGCGTTATTTAAGGAATTTGCTGCTATATTAAAGGACTCTGCTTCAGTATTTAAGGACTCTGCTGCGGTATTTAAGGACTCTGCTGCATTATTTAAGGACTCTGCTGCATTATTTAAGGACTTTGCTGCATTATTTAAGGAATCTGCTGCATTATTTAAGGACTTTGTTGCATTATCTAAGGACTCTGCTGCATTATTGAAGGACT
Source organism: Phyllobates terribilis (assembly GCF_046119375.1). Classification (NCBI taxonomy): domain Eukaryota; kingdom Metazoa; phylum Chordata; class Amphibia; order Anura; family Dendrobatidae; genus Phyllobates; species Phyllobates terribilis. Next base: position 551,896 of record NW_027362905.1, read on the forward strand.
TTGCTGCAATATTTAAGGACTCTGCTTCAGTATTTAAGGACTCTGCTGCATTATTTAAGGACTTTGTTGCATTATTTAAGGACTCTGCTGCATTATTTAAGGACTTTGATGCATTATTTAAGGACTCTGCTGCATTATTTAAGGACTCTGCTGAAGCATTTGAGGACTCTGCTGCATTATTTAATCACTTTGCTGCGGTATTTAAGGACTCTGTTGCATTATTTAAGGACTTTGTTGCATTATTTAAGGACTCTGCTGCATTAGTTAAGGACTTTGTTGCATTATTTAAGGACTCTGCTGCATTATTTAACGACGTTGTTGCATTATTTAAGAACTGTGCTGCATTATTTAAGGACTTTGCTGCATTATTTAAGGACTATGCTGCATTATTTAATGACTTTGCTGAAGCATTTGAGGACTCTGCTGCATTATTAGAGGACTCTGCTGCATTATTTAATAACTTTGTTGGATTTTTTAAGGACTCTGCTGCATTATTTAAGGAATTTGCTGCTATATTAAAGGACTCTGCTTCAGTATTTAAGGACTCTGCTGCGGTATATAAGGACTCTGCTGCATTATTTAAGGACTCTGCTGCATTATTTAAGGACTTTGCTGCATTATTTAAGGACTATGCTGCATTATTTAATGACTTTGCTGAAGCATTTGAGGACTCTGCTGCATTATTAGAGGACTCTGCTGCATTATTTAATAACTTTGTTGGATTTTTTAAGGACTCTGCTGCATTATTTAAGGAATTTGCTGCTATATTAAAGGACTCTGCTTCAGTATTTAAGGACTCTGCTGCGGTATATAAGGACTCTGCTGCATTATTTAAGGACTCTGCTGCATTATTTAAGGACTTTGCTGCATTATTTAAGGACTCTGCTGCATTATTTAAGGACTTTGTTGCATTATTTAAGGACTCTAATGCATTATTTAAGGACTTTGCTGGAATATTTAAGGACTCTGCTGCATTAGTTAAGGACTTTGCTGCATTATTTAAGGACTCTGCTGCATTATTTAACGACTTTACTGCATTATTTAAGGACTCTGCTGCATTATTTAAGGACTTTGTTGCATTATTTAAGGACTCTGCTGCATTAGTTAAGGACTATGCTGCATTATTTAATGACTTTGCTGAAGCATTTGAGGACTCTGCTGCATTATTAGAGGACTCTGCTGCATTATTTAAGGACTTGCTGCATTATTTAATGACTTTGTTGGATTTTTTAAGGACTCTGCTGCGTTATTTAAGGAATTTGCTGCTATATTAAAGGACTCTGCTTCAGTATTTAAGGACTCTGCTGCGGTATTTAAGGACTCTGCTGCATTATTTAAGGACTCTGCTGCATTTCTTAAGGACTTTGCTGCATTATTTAAGGAATCTGCTGCATTATTTAAGGACTTTGTTGCATTATCTAAGGACTCTGCTGCATTATTAAAGGACTTTGCTGCAATATTTAAGGACTCTGCTTCAGTATTTAAGGACTCTGTTGCATTATTTAAGGACTTTGTTGCATTATTTAAGGACTCTTCTGCATTAGTTAAGGAGTTTGCTGCATTATTTAAGGACTCTGCTGCATTATTTAACGACGTTGTTGCATTATTTAAGAACTGTGCTGCATTATTTAAGGACTTTGCTGCATTATTTAAGGACTATGCTGCATTATTTAATGACTTTGCTGAAGCATTTGAGGACTCTGCTGCATTATTAGAGGACTCTGCTGCATTATTTAAGGACTTGCTGCATTATTTAATGACTTTGTTGGATTTCTTAAGGACTCTGCTGCATTATTTAAGGAATTTGCTGCTATATTAAAGGACTCTGCTTCAGTATTTAAGGACTCTGCTGCGGTATTTATGGACCCTGCTGCATTATTTTAGGACTCTGCTGCATTATTTAAGGACTTTGCTGCATTATTTAAGGAATCTGCTGCATTATTTAAGGACTTTGTTGCATTATCTAAGGACTCTGCTGCAATATTGAAGGACTTTGCTGCATTATTTAAGGACTCTGCTGCATTATTTAAGGACTTTGCTGCAATATTTAAGGACTCTGCTTCAGTATTTAAGGACTCTGCTGAAGCATTTGAGGACTCTGCTGCATTATTTAATGACTTTGCTGAAGCATTTGAGGACTCTGCTGCATTATTAGAGGACTCTGCTGCATTATTTAATGACTTTGTTGGATTTTTTAAGGACTCTGCTGCATTATTTAAGGAATTTGCTGCTATATTAAAGGACTCTGCTTCAGTATTTAAGGACTCTGCTGCGGTATTTAAGGACTCTGCTGCATTATTTAAGGACTCTGCTGCATTATTTAAGGACTTTGCTGCATTATTTAAGGAATTTGTTGCATTATTTAAGGACTCTGCTGCATTATTTAAGGACTTTGCTGCAATATTTAAGGACTCTGCTTCAGTATTTAAGGACTCTGCTGCATTATTTAAGGACATTGTTACATTATTTAAGGACTCTGCTGCATTATTTAAGGACTTTACTGCATTATTTAAGGACTCTGCTGCATTATTTAAGGACTTTGTTGCATTATTTAAGGACTCTGCTGCATTAGTTAAGGACTTTGCTGCATTATTTAAGGACTCTGCTGCATTATTTAACGACGTTGTTGCATTATTTAAGAACTGTGCTGCATTATTTAAGGACTTTGCTGCATTATTTAAGGACTATGCTGCATTATTTAATGACTTTGCTGAAGCATTTGAGGACTCTGCTGCATTATTAGAGGACTCTTCTGCATTATTTAAGGACTTGCTGCATTATTTAATGACTTTGTTGGATTTTTTAAGGACTCTGCTGCATTATTTAAGGAATTTGCTGCTATATTAAAGGACTCTGCTTCAGTATTTAAGGACTCTGCTGCGGTATTTAAGGACTCTGCTGCATTATTTAAGGACTCTGCTGCATTATTTAAGGACTTTGCTGCATTATTTAAGGAATCTGCTGCATTATTTAAGGACTTTGTTGCATTATCTAAGGACTCTGCTGCATTATTGAAGGACTTTGCTGCAATATTTAAGGACTCTGCTTCAGTATTTAAGGACTCTGCTGCATTATTTAAGGACTTTGTTGCATTATTTAAGGACTCTGCTGCATTATTTAAGGACTTTGCTGCATTATTTATGGACTCTGCTGCATTATTTAAGGACTTTGCTGCAATATTTAAGGACTCTGCTTCAGTATTTAAGGACTCTGCTGCATTATTTAAGGACTTTGTTGCATTATTTAAGGACTCTGCTGCATTATTTAAGGACTTTGCTGCATTATTTAAGGTCTCTGCTGCATTATTTAAGGACTCTGCTGAAGCATTTGAGGACTCTGCTGCATTATTTAATCACTTTGCTGCGGTATTTAAGGACTCTGTTGCATTATTTAAGGACTTTGTTGCATTATTTAAGGACTCTGCTGCATTAGTTAAGGACTTTGCTGCATTATTTAAGGACTCTGCTGCATTATTTAACGACGTTGTTGCATTATTTAAGAACTGTGCTGCATTATTTAAGGACTTTGCTGCATTATTTAAGGACTATGCTGCATTATTTAATGACTTTGCTGAAGCATTTGAGGACTCTGCTGCATTATTAGAGGACTCTGCTGCATTATTTAATGACTTTGTTGGATTTTTTAAGGACTCTGCTGCATTATTTAAGGAATTTGCTGCTATATTAAAGGACTCTGCTTCAGTATTTAAGGACTCTGCTGCGGTATAAAAGGACTCTGCTGCATTATTTAAGGACTGTGCTGCATTATTTAAGGACTGTGCTGCATTATTTAAGGACTTTGTTGCATTATTTAAGGACTCTAATGCATTATTTAAGGACTTTGCTGGAATATTTAAGGACTCTGCTGCATTAGTTAAGGACTTTGCTGCATTATTTAAGGACTCTGCTGCATTATTTAACGACTTTACTGCATTATTTAAGGACTCTGCTGCATTATTTAAGGACTTTGTTGCATTATTTAAGGACTCTGCTGCATTAGTTAAGGACTATGCTGCATTATTTAATGACTTTGCTGAAGCATTTGAGGACTCTGCTGCATTATTAGAGGACTCTGCTGCATTATTTAAGGACTTGCTGCATTATTTAATGACTTTGTTGGATTTTTTAAGGACTCTGCTGCGTTATTTAAGGAATTTGCTGCTATATTAAAGGACTCTGCTTCAGTATTTAAGGACTCTGCTGCGGTATTTAAGGACTCTGCTGCATTATTTAAGGACTCTGCTGCATTATTTAAGGACTTTGCTGCATTATTTAAGGAATCTGCTGCATTATTTAAGGACTTTGTTGCATTATCTAAGGACTCTGCTGCATTATTGAAGGACTTTGCTGCAATATTTAAGGACTCTGCTTCAGTATTTAAGGACTCTGCTGCATTATTTAAGGACTTTGTTGCATTATTTAAGGACTCTGCTGCATTATTTAAGGACTTTGTTGCATTATTTAAGGACTCTGCTGCATTATTTAAGGACTTTGCTGCAATATTTAAGGACTCTGCTTCAGTATTTAAGGACTCTGCTGCATTATTTAAGGACTTTGTTGCATTATTTAACGACTCTGCTGCATTAGTTAAGGAGTTTGCTGCATTATTTAAGGACTCTGCTGCATTATTTAACGACGTTGTTGCATTATTTAAGAACTGTGCTGCATTATTTAAGGACTTTGCTGCATTATTTAAGGACTATGCTGCATTATTTAATGACTTTGATGAAGCATTTGAGGACTCTGCTGCATTATTAGAGGACTCTGCTGCATTATTTAAGGACTTGCTGCATTATTTAATGACTTTGTTGGATTTCTTAAGGACTCTGCTGCATTATTTAAGGAATTTGCTGCTATATTAAAGGACTCTGCTTCAGTATTTAAGGACTCTGCTGCGGTATTTAAGGACCCTGCTGCATTATTTTAGGACTCTGCTGCATTATTTAAGGACTTTGCTGCATTATTTAAGGAATCTGCTGCATTATTTAAGGACTTTGTTGCATTATCTAAGGACTCTGCTGCAATATTGAAGGACTTTGCTGCATTATTTAAGGACTCTGCTGCATTATTTAAGGACTTTGCTGCAATATTTAAGGACTCTGCTTCAGTATTTAAGGACTCTGCTGAAGCATTTGAGGACTCTGCTGCATTATTTAATGACTTTGCTGAAGCATTTGAGGACTCTGCTGCATTATTAGAGGACTCTGCTGCATTATTTAATGACTTTGTTGGATTTTTTAAGGACTCTGCTGCATTATTTAAGGAATTTGCTGCTATATTAAAGGACTCTGCTTCAGTATTTAAGGACTCTGCTGCGGTATTTAAGGACTCTGCTGCATTATTTAAGGACTCTGCTGCATTATTTAAGGAATTTGCTGCATTATTTAAGGAATTTGTTGCATTATTTAAGGACTCTGCTGCATTATTTAAGGAATTTGCTGCATTATTTAAGGACGTTGTTGCATTATTTAAGGACTCTGCTGCATTATTTAAGGACTTTACTGCATTATTTAAGGACTCTGCTGCATTATTTAAGGACTTTGTTGCATTATTTAAGGACTCTGCTGCATTAGTTAAGGACTTTGCTGCATTATTTAAGGACTCTGCTGCATTATTTAACGACGTTGTTGCATTATTTAAGAACTGTGCTGCATTATTTAAGGACTTTGCTGCATTATTTAAGGACTATGCTGCATTATTTAATGACTTTGCTGAAGCATTTGAGGACTCTGCTGCATTATTAGAGGACTCTGCTGCATTATTTAAGGACTTGCTGCATTATTTAATGACTTTGTTGGATTTTTTAAGGACTCTGCTGCATTATTTAATGAATTTGCTGCTATATTAAAGGACTCTGCTTCAGTATTTAAGGACTCTGCTGCGGTATTTAAGGACCCTGCTGCATTATTTTAGGACTCTGCTGCATTATTTAAGGACTTTGCTGCATTATTTAAGGAATCTGCTGCATTATTTAAGGACTTTGTTGCATTATCTAAGGACTCTGCTGCAATATTGAAGGACTTTGCTGCATTATTTAAGGACTCTGCTGCATTATTTAAGGACTTTGCTGCAATATTTAAGGACTCTGCTTCAGTATTTAAGGACTCTGCTGAAGCATTTGAGGACTCTGCTGCATTATTAGAGGACTCTGCTGCATTATTTAATGACTTTGTTGGATTTTTTAAGGACTCTGCTGCATTATTTAAGGAATTTGCTGCTATATTAAAGGACTCTGCTTCAGTATTTAAGGACTCTGCTGCGGTATTTAAGGACTCTGCTGCATTATTTAAGGACTCTGCTGCATTATTTAAGGACTTTGCTGCACTATTTAAGGAATTTGTTGCATTATTTAAGGACTCTGCTGCATTATTTAAGGACTTTGCTGCAATATTTAAGGACTCTGCTTCAGTATTTAAGGACTCTGCTGCATTATTTAAGGACGTTGTTGCATTATTTAAGGACTCTGCTGCATTATTTAAGGACTTTACTGCATTATTTAAGGACTCTGCTGCATTATTTAAGGACTTTGTTGCATTATTTAAGGACTCTGCTGCATTAGTTAAGGACTTTGCTGCATTATTTAAGGACTCTGCTGCATTATTTAACGACGTTGTTGCATTATTTAAGAACTGTGCTGCATTATTTAAGGACTTTGCTGCATTATTTAAGGACTATGCTGCATTATTTAATGACTTTGCTGAAGCATTTGAGGACTCTGCTGCATTATTAGAGGACTCTGCTGCATTATTTAAGGACTTGCTGCATTATTTAATGACTTTGTTGGATTTTTTAAGGACTCTGCTGCATTATTTAAGGAATTTGCTGCTATATTAAAGGACTCTGCTTCAGTATTTAAGGACTCTGCTGCGGTATTTAAGGACTCTGCTGCATTATTTAAGGACTCTGCTGCATTATTTAAGGACTTTGCTGCATTATTTAAGGAATCTGCTGCATTATTTAAGGACTTTGTTGCATTATCTAAGGACTCTGCTGCATTATTGAAGGACTTTGCTGCAATATTTAAGGACTCTGCTTCAGTATTTAAGGACTCTGCTGCATTATTTAAGGACTTTGTTGCATTATTTAAGGACTCTGCTGCATTATTTAAGGACTTTGCTGCATTATTTATGGACTCTGCTGCATTATTTAAGGACTTTGCTGCAATATTTAAGGACTCTGCTTCAGTATTTAAGGACTCTGCTGCATTATTTAAGGACTTTGTTGCATTATTTAAGGACTCTGCTGCATTAGTTAAGTACTTTGCTGCATTATTTAAGGACTCTGCTGCATTATTTAACGACATTGTTGCATTATTTAAGAACTGTGCTGCATTATTTAAGGACTTTGCTGCATTATTTAAGGACTATGCTGCATTATTTAATGACTTTGCTGAAGCATTTGAGGACTCTGCTGCATTATTAGAGGACTCTGCTGCATTATTTAATGACTTTGTTGGATTTTTTAAGGACTCTGCTGCATTATTTAAGGAATTTGCTGCTATATTAAAGGACTCTGCTTCAGTATTTTAGGACTCTGCTGCGGTATATAAGGACTCTGCTGCATTATTTAAGGACTCTGCTGCATTATTTAAGGACTTTGCTGCATTATTTAAGGACTCTGCTGCATTATTTAAGGACTTTGTTGCATTATTTAAGGACTCTAATGCATTATTTAAGGACTTTGCTAGAATATTTAAGGACTCTGCTGCATTAGTTAAGGACTTTGTTGCATTATTTAAGGACTCTGCTGCATTAGTTAAGGACTATGCTGCATTATTTAATGACTTTGCTGAAGCATTTGAGGACTCTGCTGCATTATTAGAGGACTCTGCTGCATTATTTAAGGACTTGCTGCATTATTTAATGACTTTGTTGGATTTTTTAAGGACTCTGCTGCGTTATTTAAGGAATTTGCTGCTATATTAAAGGACTCTGCTTCAGTATTTAAGGACTCTGCTGCGGTATTTAAGGACTCTGTTGCATTATTTAAGGACTCTGCTGCATTATTTAAGGACTTTGCTGCATTATTTAAGGAATCTGCTGCATTATTTAAGGACTTTGTTGCATTATCTAAGGACCCTGCTGCATTATTGAAGGACTTTGCTGCAATATTTAAGGACTCTGCTTCAGTATTTAAGGACTCTGCTGCATTATTTAAGGACTTTGTTGCATTATTTAAGGACTCTGCTGCATTATTTAAGGACTTTGTTGCATTATTTAAGGACTCTGCTGCATTATTTAAGGACTTTGCTGCAATATTTAAGGACTCTGCTTCAGTATTTAAGGACTCTGCTGCATTATTTAAGGAATTTGTTGCATTATTTAAGGACTCTGCTGCATTATTTAAGGACTTTGCTGCATTATTTAAGGACTCTGCTGCATTTTTTAAGGACTCTGCTGAAGCATTTGAGGACTCTGCTGCATTATTTAAGCACTTTGCTGCGGTATTTAAGGACTCTGTTGCATTATTTAAGGACTTTGTTGCATTATTTAAGGACTCTGCTGCATTAGTTAAGGATTTTGCTGCATTATTTAAGGACTCTGCTGCATTATTTACCGACGTTGTTGCATTATTTAAGAACTGTGCTGCTTTATTTAAGGACTTTGCATTATTTAAGGACTATGCTGCATTATTTAATGACTTTGCTGAAGCATTTGAGGACTCTGCTGCATTATTAGAGGACTCTGCTGCATTATTTAATGACTTTGTTGGATTTTTTAAGGACTCTGCTGCATTATTTAAGGAATTTGCTGCTATATTAAAGGACTCTGCTTCAGTATTTAAGGACTCTGCTGCGGTATTTAAGGACTCTGCTGCATTATTTAAGGACTCTGCTGCATTATTTAAGGACTTTGCTGCATTATTTAAGGACTCTGCTGCATTATTTAAGGACTCTGCTGAAGCATTTGAGGACTCTGCTGCATTATTTAAGGACTTTGCTGCATTATTTAAGGAATCTGCTGCATTATTTAAGGACTTTGTTGCATTATCTAAGGACTCTGCTGCAATATTGAAGGACTTTGCTGCATTATTTAAGGACTCTGCTGCATTATTTAAGGACTTTGCTGCAATATTTAAGGACTCTGCTTCAGTATTTAAGGACTCTGCTGAAGCATTTGAGGACTCTGCTGCATTATTTAATGACTTTGCTGAAGCATTTGAGGACTCTGCTGCATTATTAGAGGACTCTGCTGCATTATTTAATGACTTTGTTGGATTTTTTAAGGACTCTGCTGCATTATTTAAGGAATTTGCTGCTATATTAAAGGACTCTGCTTCAGTATTTAAGGACTCTGCTGCGGTATTTAAGGACTCTGCTGCATTATTTAAGGACTCTGCTGCATTATTTAAGGACTTTGCTGCATTATTTAAGGAATTTGTTGCATTATTTAAGGACTCTGCTGCATTATTTAAGGACTTTGCTGCAATTTTTAAGGACTCTGCTTCAGTATTTAAGGACTCTGCTGCATTATTTAAGGACGTTGTTGCATTATTTAAGGACTCTGCTGCATTATTTAAGGACTTTGCTGAATTATTTAAGGACTCTGCTGCATTATTTAAGGACTTTGTTGCATTATTTAAGGACTCTGCTGCATTAGTTAAGGACTTTGCTGCATTATTTAAGGACTCTGCTGCATTATTTAACGACATTGTTGCATTATTTAAGAACTGTGCTGCATTATTTAAGGACTTTGCTGCATTATTTAAGGACTATGCTGCATTATTTAATGACTTTGCTGAAGCATTTGAGGACTCTGCTGCATTATTAGAGGACTCTGCTGCATTATTTAAGGACTTGCTGCATTATTTAATGACTTTGTTGGATTTTTTAAGGACTCTGCTGCATTATTTAAGGAATTTGCTGCTATATTAAAGGACTCTGCTTCAGTATTTAAGGACTCTGCTGCGGTATTTAAGGACTCTGCTGCATTATTTAAGGACTCTGCTGCATTATTTAAGGACTTTGCTGCATTATTTAAGGAATCTGCTGCATTATTTAAGGACTTTGTTGCATTATCTAAGGACTCTGCTGCATTATTGAAGGACTTTGCTGCAATATTTAAGGACTCTGCTTCAGTATTTAAGGACTCTTCTGCATTATTTAAGGACTTTGTTGCATTATTTAAGGACTCTGCTGCATTATTTAAGGACTTTGCTGCATTATTTATGGACTCTGCTGCATTATTTAAGGACTTTGCTGGAATATTTAAGGACTCTGCTTCAGTATTTAAGGACTCTGCTGCATTATTTAAGGACTTTGTTGCATTATTTAAGGACTCTGCTGCATTATTTAAGGACTTTGCTGCATTATTTAAGGACTCTGCTGCATTATTTAAGGACTCTGCTGAAGCATTTGAGGACTCTGCTGCATTATTTAATCACTTTGCTGCGGTATTTAAGGACTCTGTTGCATTATTTAAGGACTTTGTTGCATTATTTAAGGACTCTGCTGCATTAGTTAAGGACTTTGCTGCATTATTTAAGGACTCTGCTGCATTATTTAACGATGTTGTTGCATTATTTAAGAACTGTGCTGCATTATTTAAGGACTTTGCTGCATTATTTAAGGACTATGCTGCATTATTTAATGACTTTGCTGAAGCATTTGAGGACTCTGCTGCATTATTAGAGGACTCTGCTGCATTATTTAATGACTTTGTTGGATTTTTTAAGGACTCTGCTGCATTATTTAAGGAATTTGCTGCTATATTAAAGGACTCTGCTTCAGTATTTAAGGACTCTGCTGCGGTATATAAGGACTCTGCTGCATTATTTAAGGACTCTGCTGCATTATTTAAGGACTTTGCTGCATTATTTAAGGACTCTGCTGCATTAGTTAAGGACTTTGTTGCATTATTTAAGGACTCTAATGCATTATTTAAGGACTTTGCTGGAATATTTAAGGACTCTGCTGCATTAGTTAAGGACTTTGCTGCATTATTTAAGGACTCTGCTGGATTATTTAACGATTTACTGCATTATTTAAGGACTCTGCTGCATTATTTAAGGACTTTGTTGCATTATTTAAGGACTCTGCTGCATTAGTTAAGGACTATGCTGCATTATTTAATGACTTTGCTGAAGCATTTGAGGACTCTGCTGCATTATTAGAGGACTCTGCTGCATTATTTAAGGACTTGCTGAATTATTTATTGACTTTGCTGCATTATTTATGGACTCTGCTGCATTATTTAAGGACTTTGCTGCAATATTTATGGACTCTGCTTCAGTATTTAAGGACTCTGCTGCATTATTTAAGGACTTTGTTGCATTATTTAAGGACTCTGCTGCATTAGTTAAGGACTATGCTGCATTATTTAATGACTTTGCTGAAGCATTTGAGGACTCTGCTGCATTATTAGAGGACTTTTCTGCATTATTTAAGGACTTGCTGCATTATTTAATGACTTTGTTGGATTTTTTAAGGACTCTGCTGCGTTATTTAAGGAATTTGCTGCTATATTAAAGGACTCTGCTTCAGTATTTAAGGACTCTGCTGCGGTATTTAAGGACTCTGCTGCATTATTTAAGGACTCTGCTGCATTATTTAAGGACTTTGCTGCATTATTTAAGGATTCTGCTGCATTATTTAAGGACTTTGTTGCATTATCTAAGGACTCTGCTGCATTATTGAAGGACTTTGCTGCAATATTTAAGGACTCTGCTTCAGTATTTAAGGACTCTGCTGCATTATTTAATGACTTTGTTGCATTATTTAAGGACTCTGCTGCATTATTTAAGGACTTTGTTGCATTATTTAAGGACTCTGCTGCATTATTTAAGGACTTTGCTGCAATATTTAAGGACTCTGCTTCAGTATTTAAGGACTCTGCTGCATTATTTAAGGACTTTGTTGCATTATTTAAGGACTCTGCTGCATTATTTAAGGACTTTGCTGCATTATTTAAGGACTCTGCTGCATTTTTTAAGGACTCTGCTGAAGCATTTGAGGACTCTGCTGCATTATTTAAGCACTTTGCTGCGGTATTTAAGGACTCTGTTGCATTATTTAAGGACTTTGTTGCATTATTTAAGGACTCTGCTGCATTAGTTAAGGACTTTGCTGCATTATTTAAGGACTCTGCTGCATTATTTACCGACGTTGTTGCATTATTTAAGAACTGTGCTGCTTTATTTAAGGACTTTGCATTATTTAAGGACTATGCTGCATTATTTAATGACTTTGCTGAAGCATTTGAGGACTCTGCTGCATTATTAGAGGACTCTGCTGCATTATTTAATGACTTTGTTGGATTTTTTAAGGACTCTGCTGCATTATTTAAGGAATTTGCTGCTATATTAAAGGACTCTGATTCAGTATTTAAGGACTCTGCTGCGGCATTTAAGGACTCTGCTGCATTATTTAAGGACTCTGCTGCATTATTTAAGGACTTTGCTGCATTATTTAAGGACTCTGCTGCATTATTTAAGGACTCTGCTGAAGCATTTGAGGACTCTGCTGCATTATTTAAGGACTTTGCTGCATTATTTAAGGAATCTGCTGCATTATTTAAGGACTTTGTTGCATTATCTAAGGACTCTGCTGCAATATTGAAGGACTTTGCTGCATTATTTAAGGACTCTGCTGCATTATTTAAGGACTTTGCTGCAATATTTAAGGACTCTGCTTCAGTATTTAAGGACTCTGCTGAAGCATTTGAGGACTCTGCTGCATTATTAGAGGACTCTGCTGCATTATTTAAGGACTTGCTGCATTATTTAATGACTTTGTTGGATTTTTTAAGGACTCTGCTGCGTTATTTAAGGAATTTGCTGCTATATTAAAGGACTCTGCTTCAGTATTTAAGGACTCTGCTGCGGTATTTAAGGACTCTGTTGCATTATTTAAGGACTCTGCTGCATTATTTAAGGACTTTGCTGCATTATTTAAGGAATCTGCTGCATTATTTAAGGACTTTGTTGCATTATCTAAGGACTGTGCTGCATTATTGAAGGACTTTGCTGCAATATTTAAGGACTCTGCTTCAGTATTTAAGGACTCTGCTGCATTATTTAAGGACTTTGTTGCATTATTTAAGGACTCTGCTGCATTATTTAAGGACTTTGTTGCATTATTTAAGGACTCTGCTGCATTATTTAAGGACTTTGCTGCAATATTTAAGGACTCTGCTTCAGTATTTAAGGACTCTGCTGCATTATTTAAGGAATTTGTTGCATTATTTAAGGACTCTGCTGCATTATTTAAGGACTTTGCTGCATTATTTAAGGACTCTGCTGCATTTTTTAAGGACTCTGCTGAAGCATTTGAGGACTCTGCTGCATTATTTAAGCACTTTGCTGCGGTATTTAAGGACTCTGTTGCATTATTTAAGGACTTTGTTGCATTATTTAAGGACTCTGCTGCATTAGTTAAGGACTTTGCTGCATTATTTAAGGACTCTGCTGCATTATTTACCGACGTTGTTGCATTATTTAAGAACTGTGCTGCTTTATTTAAGGACTTTGCATTATTTAAGGACTATGCTGCATTATTTAATGACTTTGCTGAAGCATTTGAGGACTCTGCTGCATTATTAGAGGACTCTGCTGCATTATTTAATGACTTTGTTGGATTTTTTAAGGACTCTGCTGCATTATTTAAGGAATTTGCTGCTATATTAAAGGACTCTGCTTCAGTATTTAAGGACTCTGCTGCGGTATTTAAGGACTCTGCTGCATTATTTAAGGACTCTGCTGCATTATTTAAGGACTTTGCTGCATTATTTAAGGACTCTGCTGCATTATTTAAGGACTCTGCTGAAGCATTTGAGGACTCTGCTGCATTATTTAAGGACTTTGCTGCATTATTTAAGGAATCTGCTGCATTATTTAAGGACTTTGTTGCATTATCTAAGGACTCTGCTGCAATATTGAAGGACTTTGCTGCATTATTTAAGGACTCTGCTTCAGTATTTAAGGACTCTGCTGAAGCATTTGAGGACTCTGCTGCATTATTTAATGACTTTGCTGAAGCATTTGAGGACTCTGCTGCATTATTAGAGGACTCTGCTGCATTTTTTAATGACTTTGTTGGATTTTTTAAGGACTCTGCTGCATTATTTAAGGAATTTGCTGCTATATTAAAGGACTCTGCTTCAGTATTTAAGGACTCTGCTGCGGTATTTAAGGACTCTGCTGCATTATTTAAGGACTCTGCTGCATTATTTAAGGACTTTGCTGCATTATTTAAGGAATTTGTTGCATTATTTAAGGACTCTGCTGCATTATTTAAGGACTTTGCTGCAATTTTTAAGGACTCTGCTTCAGTATTTAAGGACTCTGCTGCATTATTTAAGGACGTTGTTGCATTATTTAAGGACTCTGCTGCATTATTTAAGGACTTTGCTGAATTATTTAAGGACTCTGCTGCATTATTTAAGGACTTTGTTGCATTATTTAAGGACTCTGCTGCATTAGTTAAGGACTTTGCTGCATTATTTAAGGACTCTGCTGCATTATTTAACGACGTTGTTGCATTATTTAAGAACTGTGCTGCATTATTTAAGGACTTTGCTGCATTATTTAAGGACTATGCTGCATTATTTAATGACTTTGCTGAAGCATTTGAGGACTCTGCTGCATTATTAGAGGACTCTGCTGCATTATTTAAGGACTTGCTGCATTATCTAATGACTTTGTTGGATTTTTTAAGGACTCTGCTGCATTATTTAAGGAATTTGCTGCTATATTAAAGGACTCTGCTTCAGTATTTAAGGACTCTGCTGCGGTATTTAAGGACTCTGCTGCATTATTTAAGGACTCTGCTGCATTATTTAAGGACTTTGCTGCATTATTTAAGGAATCTGCTGCATTATTTAAGGACTTTGTTGCATTATCTAAGGACTCTGCTGCATTATTGAAGGACTTTGCTGCAATATTTAAGGACTCTGCTTCAGTATTTAAGGACTCTGCTGCATTATTTAAGGACTTTGTTGCATTATTTAAGGACTCTGCTGCATTATTTAAGGACTTTGCTGCATTATTTATGGACTCTGCTGCATTATTTAAGGACTTTGCTGCAATATTTAAGGACTCTGCTTCAGTATTTAAGGACTCTGCTGCATTATTTAAGGACTTTGTTGCATTATTTAAGGACTCTGCTGCATTATTTAAGGACTTTGCTGCATTATTTAAGGACTCTGCTGAAGCATTTGAGGACTCTGCTGCATTATTTAATCACTTTGCTGCGGTATTTAAGGACTCTGTTGCATTATTTAAGGACTTTGTTGCATTATTTAAGGACTCTGCTGCATTAGTTAAGGACTTTGCTGCATTATTTAAGGACTCTGCTGCATTATTTAACGATGTTGTTGCATTATTTAAGAACTGTGCTGCATTATTTAAGGACTTTGCTGCATTATTTAAGGACTATGCTGCATTATTTAATGACTTTGCTGAATCATTTGAGGACTCTGCTGCATTATTAGAGGACTCTGCTGCATTATTTAATGACTTTGTTGGATTTTTTAAGGACTCTGCTGCATTATTTAAGGAATTTGCTGCTATATTAAAGGACTCTGCTTCAGTATTTAAGGACTCTGCTGCGGTATATAAGGACTCTGCTGCATTATTTAAGGACTCTGCTGCATTATTTAAGGACTTTGCTGCATTATTTAAGGACTCTGCTGCATTATTTAAGGACTTTGTTGCATTATTTAAGGACTCTAATGCATTATTTAAGGACTTTGCTGGAATATTTAAGGACTCTGCTGCATTAGTTAAGGACTTTGCTGCATTATTTAAGGACTCTGCTGGATTATTTAACGATTTACTGCATTATTTAAGGACTCTGCTGCATTATTTAAGGACTTTGTTGCATTATTTAAGGACTCTGCTGCATTAGTTAAGGACTATGCTGCATTATTTAATGACTTTGCTGAAGCATTTGAGGACTCTGCTGCATTATTAGAGGACTCTGCTGCATTATTTAAGGACTTGCTGCATTATTTAATGACTTTGCTGCATTATTTATGGACTCTGCTGCATTATTTAAGGACTTTGCTGCAATATTTATGGACTCTGCTTCAGTATTTAAGGACTCTGCTGCATTATTTAAGGACTTTGTTGCATTATTTAAGGACTCTGCTGCATTAGTTAAGGACTATGCTGCATTATTTAATGACTTTGCTGAAGCATTTGAGGACTCTGCTGCATTATTAGAGGACTTTTCTGCATTATTTAAGGACTTGCTGCATTATTTAATGACTTTGTTGGATTTTTTAAGGACTCTGCTGCGTTATTTAAGGAATTTGCTGCTATATTAAAGGACTCTGCTTCAGTATTTAAGGACTCTGCTGCGGTATTTAAGGACTCTGCTGCATTATTTAAGGACTCTGCTGCATTATTTAAGGACTTTGCTGCATTATTTAAGGAATCTGCTGCATTATTTAAGGACTTTGTTGCATTATCTAAGGACTCTGCTGCATTATTGAAGGACTTTGCTGCAATATTTAAGGACTCTGCTTCAGTATTTAAGGACTCTGCTGCATTATTTAATGACTTTGTTGCATTATTTAAGGACTCTGCTGCATTATTTAAGGACTTTGTTGCATTATTTAAGGACTCTGCTGCATTATTTAAGGACTTTGCTGCAATATTTAAGGACTCTGCTTCAGTATTTAAGGACTCTGCTGCATTATTTAAGGACTTTGTTGCATTATTTAAGGACTCTGCTGCATTATTTAAGGACTTTGCTGCATTATTTAAGGACTCTGCTGCATTTTTTAAGGACTCTGCTGAAGCATTTGAGGACTCTGCTGCATTATTTAAGCACTTTGCTGCGGTATTTAAGGACTCTGTTGCATTATTTAAGGACTTTGTTGCATTATTTAAGGACTCTGCTGCATTAGTTAAGGACTTTGCTGCATTATTTAAGGACTCTGCTGCATTATTTACCGACGTTGTTGCATTATTTAAGAACTGTGCTGCTTTATTTAAGGACTTTGCATTATTTAAGGACTATTCTGCATTATTTAATGACTTTGCTGAAGCATTTGAGGACTCTGCTGCATTATTAGAGGACTCTGCTGCATTATTTAATGACTTTGTTGGATTTTTTAAGGACTCTGCTGCATTATTTAAGGAATTTGCTGCTATATTAAAGGACTCTGATTCAGTATTTAAGGACTCTGCTGCGGCATTTAAGGACTCTGCTGCATTATTTAAGGACTCTGCTGCATTATTTAAGGACTTTGCTGCATTATTTAAGGACTCTGCTGCATTATTTAAGGACTCTGCTGAAGCATTTGAGGACTCTGCTGCATTATTTAAGGACTTTGCTGCATTATTTAAGGAATCTGCTGCATTATTTAAGGACTTTGTTGCATTATCTAAGGACTCTGCTGCAATATTGAAGGACTTTGCTGCATTATTTAAGGACTCTGCTGCATTATTTAAGGACTTTGCTGCAATATTTAAGGACTCTGCTTCAGTATTTAAGGACTCTGCTGAAGCATTTGAGGACTCTGCTGCATTATTTAATGACTTTGCTGAAGCATTTGAGGACTCTGCTGCATTATTAGAGGACTCTGCTGCATTATTTAATGACTTTGTTGGATTTTTTAAGGACTCTGCTGCATTATTTAAGGAATTTGCTGCTATATTAAAGGACTCTGCTTCAGTATTTAAGGACTCTGCTGCGGTATTTAAGGACTCTGCTGCATTATTTAAGGACTCTGCTGCATTATTGAAGGAATTTGCTGCATTATTTAAGGAATTTGTTGCATTATTTAAGGACTCTGCTGCATTATTTAAGGACTTTGCTGCAATATTTAAGGACTCTGCTTCAGTATTTAAGGACTCTGCTGCATTATTTAAGGACGTTGTTGCATTATTTAAGGACTCTGCTGCATTATTTAAGGACTTTACTGCATTATTTAAGGACTCTGCTGCATTATTTAAGGACTTTGTTGCATTATTTAAGGACTCTGCTGCATTAGTTAAGGACTTTGCTGCATTATTTAAGGACTCTGCTGCATTATTTAACGACGTTGTTGCATTATTTAAGAACTGTGCTGCATTATTTAAGGACTTTGCTGCATTATTTAAGGACTATGCTGCATTATTTAATGACTTTGCTGAAGCATTTGAGGACTCTGCTGCATTATTAGAGGACTCTGCTGCATTATTTAAGGACTTGCTGCATTATTTAATGACTTTGTTGGATTTTTTAAGGACTCTGCTGCATTATTTAAGGAATTTGCTGCTATATTAAAGGACTCTGCTTCAGTATTTAAGGACTCTGCTGCGGTATTTAAGGACTCTGCTGCATTATTTAAGGACTCTGCTGCATTATTTAAGGACTTTGCTGCATTATTTAAGGAATCTGCTGCATTATTGAAGGACTTTGCTGCAATATTTAAGGACTCTGCTTCAGTATTTAAGGACTCTGCTGCATTATTTAAGGACTTTGTTGCCTTATTTAAGGACTCTGCTGCATTATTTAAGGACTTTGCTGCATTATTTATGGACTCTGCTGCATTATTTAAGGACTTTGCTGCAATATTTAAGGACTCTGCTTCAGTATTTAAGGACTCTGCTGCATTATTTAAGGACTTTGTTGCATTATTTAAGGACTCTGCTGCATTATTTAAGGACTTTGCTGCGGTATTTAAGGACTCTGTTGCATTATTTAAGGACTTTGTTGCATTATTTAAGGACTCTGCTGCATTAGTTAAGGACTTTGCTGCATTATTTAAGGACTCTGCTGCATTATTTAACGACGTTGTTGCATTATTTAAGAAATGTGCTGCATTATTTAAGGACTTTGCTGCATTATTTAAGGACTATGCTGCATTATTTAATGACTTTGCTGAAGCATTTGAGGACTCTGCTGCATTATTAGAGTACTCTGCTGCATTATTTAATGACTTTGTTGGATTTTTTAAGGACTCTGCTGCATTATTTAAGGAATTTGCTGCTATACTAAAGGACTCTGCTTCAGTATTTAAGGACTCTGCTGCGGTATATAAGGACTCTGCTGCATTATTTAAGGACTCTGCTGCATTATTTAAGGACTTTGCTGCATTATTTAAGGACTCTGCTGCATTATTTAACGACTTTGTTGCATTATTTAAGGACTCTAATGCATTATTTAAGGACTTTGCTGCAATATTTAAGGACTCTGCTGCATTAGTTAAGGACTTTGCTGCATTATTTAAGGACTCTGCTGCATTATTTAACGACTTTACTGCATTATTTAAGGACTCTGCTGCATTATTTAAGGACTTTGTTGCATTATTTAAGGACTCTGCTGCATTAGTTAAGGACTATGCTGCATTATTTAATGACTTTGCTGAAGCATTTGAGGACTCTGCTGCATTATTAGAGGACTTTTCTGCATTATTTAAGGACTTGCTGCATTATTTAATGACTTTGTTGGATTTTTTAAGGACTCTGCTGCGTTATTTAAGGAATTTGCTGCTATATTAAAGGACTCTGCTTCAGTATTTAAGGACTCTGCTGCGGTATTTAAGGACTCTGCTGCATTATTTAAGGACTCTGCTGCATTATTTAAGGACTTTGCTGCATTATTTAAGGAATCTGCTGCATTATTTAAGGACTTTGTTGCATTATCTAAGGACTCTGCTGCATTATTGAAGGACTTTGCTGCAATATTTAAGGACTCTGCTTCAGTATTTAAGGACTCTGCTGCATTATTTAAGGACTTTGTTGCATTATTTAAGGACTCTGCTGCATTATTTAAGGACTTTGTTGCATTATTTAAGGACTCTGCTGCATTATTTAAGGACTTTGCTGCAATATTTAAGGACTCTGCTTCAGTATTTAAGGACTCTGCTGCATTATTTAAGGACTTTGTTGCATTATTTAAGGACTCTGCTGCATTATTTAAGGACTTTGCTGCATTATTTAAGGACTCTGCTGCATTTTTTAAGGACTCTGCTGAAGCATTTGAGGACTCTGCTGCATTATTTAAGCACTTTGCTGCGGTATTTAAGGACTCTGTTGCATTATTTAAGGACTTTGTTGCATTATTTAAGGACTCTGCTGCATTAGTTAAGGACTTTGCTGCATTATTTAAGGACTCTGCTGCATTATTTACCGACGTTGTTGCATTATTTAAGAACTGTGCTGCTTTATTTAAGGACTTTGCATTATTTAAGGACTATGCTGCATTATTTAATGACTTTGCTGAAGCATTTGAGGACTCTGCTGCATTATTAGAGGACTCTGCTGCATTATTTAATGACTTTGTTGGATTTTTTAAGGACTCTGCTGCATTATTTAAGGAATTTGCTGCTATATTAAAGGACTCTGATTCAGTATTTAAGGACTCTGCTGCGGCATTTAAGGACTCTGCTGCATTATTTAAGGACTCTGCTGCATTATTTAAGGACTTTGCTGCATTATTTAAGGACTCTGCTGCATTATTTAAGGACTCTGCTGAAGCATTTGAGGACTCTGCTGCATTATTTAAGGACTTTGCTGCATTATTTAAGGAATCTGCTGCATTATTTAAGGACTTTGTTGCATTATCTAAGGACTCTGCTGCAATATTGAAGGACTTTGCTGCATTATTTAAGGACTCTGCTGCATTATTTAAGGACTTTGCTGCAATATTTAAGGACTCTGCTTCAGTATTTAAGGACTCTGCTGAAGCATTTGAGGACTCTGCTGCATTATTTAATGACTTTGCTGAAGCATTTGAGGACTCTGCTGCATTATTAGAGGACTCTGCTGCATTATTTAATGACTTTGTTGGATTTTTTAAGGACTCTGCTGCATTATTTAAGGAATTTGCTGCTATATTAAAGGACTCTGCTTCAGTATTTAAGGACTCTGCTGCGGTATTTAAGGACTCTGCTGCATTATTTAAGGACTCTGCTGCATTATTGAAGGAATTTGCTGCATTATTTAAGGAATTTGTTGCATTATTTAAGGACTCTGCTTCAGTATTTAAGGACTCTGCTGCATTATTTAAGGACGTTGTTGCATTATTTAAGGACTCTGCTGCATTATTTAAGGACTTTACTGCATTATTTAAGGACTCTGCTGCATTATTTAAGGACTTTGTTGCATTATTTAAGGACTCTGCTGCATTAGTTAAGGACTTTGCTGCATTATTTAAGGACTCTGCTGCATTATTTAACGACGTTGTTGCATTATTTAAGAGCTGTGCTGCATTATTTAAGGACTTTGCTGCATTATTTAAGGACTATGCTGCATTATTTAATGACTTTGCTGAAGCATTTGAGGACTCTGCTGCATTATTAGAGGACTCTGCTGCATTATTTAAGGACTTGCTGCATTATTTAATGACTTTGTTGGATTTTTTAAGGACTCTGCTGCATTATTTAAGGAATTTGCTGCTATATTAAAGGACTCTGCTTCAGTATTTAAGGACTCTGCTGCGGTATTTAAGGACTCTGCTGCATTATTTAAGGACTCTGCTGCATTATTTAAGGACTTTGCTGCATTATTTAAGGAATCTGCTGCATTATTGAAGGACTTTGCTGCAATATTTAAGGACTCTGCTTCAGTATTTAAGGACTCTGCTGCATTATTTAAGGACTTTGTTGCCTTAATTAAGGACTCTGCTGCATTATTTAAGGACTTTGCTGCATTATTTATGGACTCTGCTGCATTATTTAAGGACTTTGCTGCAATATTTAAGGACTCTGCTTCAGTATTTAAGGACTCTGCTGCATTATTTAAGGACGTTGTTGCATTATTTAAGGACTCTGCTGCATTATTTAAGGACTTTACTGCATTATTTAAGGACTCTGCTGCATTATTTAAGGACTTTGCTGCATTATTTATGGACTCTGCTGCATTATTTAAGGACTTTGCTGCAATATTTAAGGACTCTGCTTCAGTATTTAAGGACTCTGCTGCATTATTTAAGGACGTTGTTGCATTATTTAAGGACTCTGCTGCATTATTTAAGGACTTTACTGCATTATTTAAGGACTCTGCTGCATTATTTAAGGACTTTGTTGCATTATTTAAGGACTCTGCTGCATTAGTTAAGGACTTTGCTGCATTATTTAAGGACTCTGCTGCATTATTTAACGACGTTGTTGCATTATTTAAGAGCTGTGCTGCATTATTTAAGGACTTTGCTGCATTATTTAAGGACTATGCTGCATTATTTAATGACTTTGCTGAAGCATTTGAGGACTCTGCTGCATTATTAGAGGACTCTGCTGCATTATTTAAGGACTTGCTGCATTATTTAATGACTTTGTTGGATTTTTTAAGGACTCTGCTGCATTATTTAAGGAATTTGCTGCTATATTAAAGGACTCTGCTTCAGTATTTAAGGACTCTGCTGCGGTATTTAAGGACTCTGCTGCATTATTTAAGGACTCTGCTGCATTATTTAAGGACTTTGCTGCATTATTTAAGGAATCTGCTGCATTATTGAAGGACTTTGCTGCAATATTTAAGGACTCTGCTTCAGTATTTAAGGACTCTGCTGCATTATTTAAGGACTTTGTTGCCTTAATTAAGGACTCTGCTGCATTATTTAAGGACTTTGCTGCATTATTTATGGACTCTGCTGCATTATTTAAGGACTTTGCTGCAATATTTAAGGACTCTGCTTCAGTATTTAAGGACTCTGCTGCATTATTTAAGGACTTTGTTGCATTATTTAAGGACTCTGCTGCATTATTTAAGGACTCTGCTGAAGCATTTGAGGACTCTGCTGCATTATTTAAGGACTTTGCTGCATTATTTAAGGAATCTGCTGCATTATTTAAGGACTTTGTTGCATTATCTAAGGACTCTGCTGCAATATTGAAGGACTTTGCTGCATTATTTAAGGACTCTGCTGCATTATTTAAGGACTTTGCTGCAATATTTAAGGACTCTGCTTCAGTATTTAAGGACTCTGCTGAAGCATTTGAGGACTCTGCTGCATTATTTAATGACTTTGCTGAAGCATTTGAGGACTCTGCTGCATTATTAGAGGACTCTGCTGCATTATTTAATGACTTTGTTGGATTTTTTAAGGACTCTGCTGCATTATTTAAGGAATTTGCTGCTATATTAAAGGACTCTGCTTCAGTATTTAAGGACTCTGCTGCGGTATTTAAGGACTCTGCTGCATTATTTAAGGACTCTGCTGCATTATTGAAGGAATTTGCTGCATTATTTAAGGAATTTGTTGCATTATTTAAGGACTCTGCTTCAGTATTTAAGGACTCTGCTGCATTATTTTAGGACGTTGTTGCATTATTTAAGGACTCTGCTGCATTATTTAAGGACTTTACTGCATTATTTAAGGACTCTGCTGCATTATTTAAGGACTTTGTTGCATTATTTAAGGACTCTGCTGCATTAGTTAAGGACTTTGCTGCATTATTTAAGGACTCTGCTGCATTATTTAACGACGTTGTTGCATTATTTAAGAGCTGTGCTGCATTATTTAAGGACTTTGCTGCATTATTTAAGGACTATGCTGCATTATTTAATGACTTTGCTGAAGCATTTGAGGACTCTGCTGCATTATTAGAGGACTCTGCTGCATTATTTAAGGACTTGCTGCATTATTTAATGACTTTGTTGGATTTTTTAAGGACTCTGCTGCATTATTTAAGGAATTTGCTGCTATATTAAAGGACTCTGCTTCAGTATTTAAGGACTCTGCTGCGGTATTTAAGGACTCTGCTGCATTATTTAAGGACTCTGCTGCATTATTTAAGGACTTTGCTGCATTATTTAAGGAATCTGCTGCATTATTGAAGGACTTTGCTGCAATATTTAAGGACTCTGCTTCAGTATTTAAGGACTCTGCTGCATTATTTAAGGACTTTGTTGCCTTAATTAAGGACTCTGCTGCATTATTTAAGGACTTTGCTGCATTATTTATGGACTCTGCTGCATTATTTAAGGACTTTGCTGCAATATTTAAGGACTCTGCTTCAGTATTTAAGGACTCTGCTGCATTATTTAAGGACGTTGTTGCATTATTTAAGGACTCTGCTGCATTATTTAAGGACTTTACTGCATTATTTAAGGACTCTGCTGCATTATTTAAGGACTTTGCTGCATTATTTATGGACTCTGCTGCATTATTTAAGGACTTTGCTGCAATATTTAAGGACTCTGCTTCAGTATTTAAGGACTCTGCTGCATTATTTAAGGACGTTGTTGCATTATTTAAGGACTCTGCTGCATTATTTAAGGACTTTACTGCATTATTTAAGGACTCTGCTGCATTATTTAAGGACTTTGTTGCATTATTTAAGGACTCTGCTGCATTAGTTAAGGACTTTGCTGCATTATTTAAGGACTCTGCTGCATTATTTAACGACGTTGTTGCATTATTTAAGAGCTGTGCTGCATTATTTAAGGACTTTGCTGCATTATTTAAGGACTATGCTGCATTATTTAATGACTTTGCTGAAGCATTTGAGGACTCTGCTGCATTATTAGAGGACTCTGCTGCATTATTTAAGGACTTGCTGCATTATTTAATGACTTTGTTGGATTTTTTAAGGACTCTGCTGCATTATTTAAGGAATTTGCTGCTATATTAAAGGACTCTGCTTCAGTATTTAAGGACTCTGCTGCGGTATTTAAGGACTCTGCTGCATTATTTAAGGACTCTGCTGCATTATTTAAGGACTTTGCTGCATTATTTAAGGAATCTGCTGCATTATTGAAGGACTTTGCTGCAATATTTAAGGACTCTGCTTCAGTATTTAAGGACTCTGCTGCATTATTTAAGGACTTTGTTGCCTTAATTAAGGACTCTGCTGCATTATTTAAGGACTTTGCTGCATTATTTATGGACTCTGCTGCATTATTTAAGGACTTTGCTGCAATATTTAAGGACTCTGCTTCAGTATTTAAGGACTCTGCTGCATTATTTAAGGACTTTGTTGCATTATTTAAGGACTCTGCTGCATTATTTAAGGACTTTGCTGCATTATTTAAGGACTCTGCTGCATTATTTAAGGACTCTGCTGAAGCATTTGAGGACTCTGCTGCATTATTTAATCACTTTGCTGCGGTATTTAAGGACTCTGTTGCATTATTTAAGGACTTTGTTGCATTATTTAAGGACTCTGCTGCATTAGTTAAGGACTTTGCTGCATTATTTAAGGACTCTGCTGAATTATTTAACGACATTGTTGCATTATTTAAGAAATGTGCTGCATTATTTAAGGACTTTGCTGCATTATTTAAGGACTATGCTGCATTATTTAATGACTTTGCTGAAGCATTTGAGGACTCTGCTGCATTATTAGAGTACTCTGCTGCATTATTTAATGACTTTGTTGGATTTTTTAAGGACTCTGCTGCATTATTTAAGGAATTTGCTGCTATATTAAAGGACTCTGCTTCAGTATTTAAGGACTCTGCTGCGGTATATAAGGACTCTGCTGCATTATTTAAGGACTCTGCTGCATTATTTAAGGACTTTGCTGCATTTTTTAAGGACTCTGCTGCATTATTTAAGGACTTTGTTGCATTATTTAAGGACTCTAATGCATTATTTAAGGACTTTGCTGCAATATTTAAGGACTCTGCTGCATTAGTTAAGGACTTTGCTGCATTATTTAAGGACTCTGCTGCATTATTTAACGACTTTACTGCATTATTTAAGGACTCTGCTGCATTATTTAAGGACTTTGTTGCATTATTTAAGGACTCTGCTGCATTAGTTAAGGACTATGCTGCATTATTTAATGACTTTGCTGAAGCATTTGAGGACTCTGCTGCATTATTAGAGGACTCTGCTGCATTATTTAAGGACTTGCTGCATTATTTAATGACTTTGTTGGATTTTTTAAGGACTCTGCTGCGTTATTTAAGGAATTTGCTGCTATATTAAAGGACTCTGCTTCAGTATTTAAGGACTCTGCTGCGGTATTTAAGGACTCTGCTGCATTATTTAAGGACTCTGCTGCATTATTTAAGGACTTTGCTGCATTATTTAAGGAATCTGCTGCATTATTTAAGGACTTTGTTGCATTATCTAAGGACTCTGCTGCATTATTGAAGGACTTTGCTGCAATATTTAAGGACTCTGCTTCAGTATTTAAGGACTCTGCTGCATTATTTAAGGACTTTGTTGCATTATTTAAGGACTCTGCTGCATTATTTAAGGACTTTGTTGCATTATTTAAGGACTCTGCTGCATTATTTAAGGACTTTGCTGCAATATTTAAGGACTCTGCTTCAGTATTTAAGGACTCTGCTGCATTATTTAAGGACTTTGTTGCATTATTTAAGGACTCTGCTGCATTATTTAAGGACTTTGCTGCATTATTTAAGGACTCTGCTGCATTTTTTAAGGACTCTGCTGAAGCATTTGAGGACTCTGCTGCATTATTTAAGCACTTTGCTGCGGTATTTAAGGACTCTGTTGCATTATTTAAGGACTTTTTTGCATTATTTAAGGACTCTGCTGCATTAGTTAAGGACTTTGCTGCATTATTTAAGGACTCTGCTGCATTATTTACCGACGTTGTTGCATTATTTAAGAACTGTGCTGCTTTATTTAAGGACTTTGCATTATTTAAGGACTATGCTGCATTATTTAATGACTTTGCTGAAGCATTTGAGGACTCTGCTGCATTATTAGAGGACTCTGCTGCATTATTTAATGACTTTGTTGGATTTTTTAAGGACTCTGCTGCATTATTTAAGGAATTTGCTGCTATATTAAAGGACTCTGCTTCAGTATTTAAGGACTCTGCTGCGGTATTTAAGGACTCTGCTGCATTATTTAAGGACTCTGCTGCATTATTTAAGGACTTTGCTGCATTATTTAAGGAATCTGCTGCATTATTTAAGGACTTTGTTGCATTATCTAAGGACTCTGCTGCATTATTGAAGGACTTTGCTGCAATATTTAAGGACTCTGCTTCAGTATTTAAGGACTCTGCTGCATTATTTAAGGACTTTGTTGCATTATTTAAGGACTCTGCTGCATTATTTAAGGACTTTGCTGCATTATTTATGGACTCTGCTGCATTATTTAAGGACTTTGCTGCAATATTTAAGGACTCTGCTTCAGTATTTAAGGACTCTGCTGCATTATTTAAGGACTTTGTTGCATTATTTAAGGACTCTGCTGCATTATTTAAGGACTTTGCTGCATTATTTAAGGACTCTGCTGCATTATTTAAGGACTCTGCTGAAGCATTTGAGGACTCTGCTGCATTATTTAATCACTTTGCTGCGGTATTTAAGGACTCTGTTGCATTATTTAAGGACTTTGTTGCATTATTTAAGGACTCTGCTGCATTAGTTAAGGACTTTGCTGCATTATTTAAGGACTCTGCTGCATTATTTAACGACGTTGTTGCATTATTTAAGAACTGTGCTGCATTATTTAAGGACTTTGCTGCATTATTTAAGGACTATGCTGCATTATTTAATGACTTTGCTGAAGCATTTGAGGACTCTGCTGCATTATTAGAGGACTCTGCTGCATTATTTAATGACTTTGTTGGATTTTTTAAGGACTCTGCTGCATTATTTAAGGAATTTGCTGCTATATTAAAGGACTCTGCTTCAGTATTTAAGGACTCTGCTGCGGTATATAAGGACTCTGCTGCATTATTTAAGGACTTTGCTGCATTATTTAAGGACTGTGCTGCATTATTTAAGGACTTTGTTGCATTATTTAAGGACTCTAATGCATTATTTAAGGACTTTGCTGGAATATTTAAGGACTCTGCTGCATTAGTTAAGGACTTTGCTGCATTATTTAAGGACTCTGCTGCATTATTTAACGACTTTACTGCATTATTTAAGGACTCTGCTGCATTATTTAAGGACTTTGTTGCATTATTTAAGGACTCTGCTGCATTAGTTAAGGACTATGCTGCATTATTTAATGACTTTGCTGAAGCATTTGAGGACTCTGCTGCATTATTAGAGGACTCTGCTGCATTATTTAAGGACTTGCTGCATTATTTAATGACTTTGTTGGATTTTTTAAGGACTCTGCTGCGTTATTTAAGGAATTTGCTGCTATATTAAAGGACTCTGCTTCAGTATTTAAGGACTCTGCTGCGGTATTTAAGGACTCTGCTGCATTATTTAAGGACTCTGCGGCATTATTTAAGGACTTTGCTGCATTATTTAAGGAATCTGCTGCATTATATAAGGACTTTGTTGCATTATCTAAGGACTCTGCTGCATTATTGAAGGACTTTGCTGCAATATTTAAGGACTCTGCTTCAGTATTTAAGGACTCTGCTGCATTATTTAAGGACTTTGTTGCATTATTTAAGGACTCTGCTGCATTATTTAAGGACTTTGTTGCATTATTTAAGGACTCTGCTGCATTATTTAAGGACTTTGCTGCAATATTTAAGGACTCTGCTTCAGTATTTAAGGACTCTGCTGCATTATTTAAGGACTTTGTTGCATTATTTAAGGACTCTGCTGCATTAGTTAAGGAGTTTGCTGCATTATTTAAGGACTCTGCTGCATTATTTAACGACGTTGTTGCATTATTTAAGAACTGTGCTGCATTATTTAAGGACTTTGCTGCATTATTTAAGGACTATGCTGCATTATTTAATGACTTTGATGAAGCATTTGAGGACTCTGCTGCATTATTAGAGGACTCTGCTGCATTATTTAAGGACTTGCTGCATTATTTAATGTTTTTGTTGGATTTCTTAAGGACTCTGCTGCATTATTTAAGGAATTTGCTGCTATATTAAAGGACTCTGCTTCAGTATTTAAGGACTCTGCTGCGGTATTTAAGGACCCTGCTGCATTATTTTAGGACTCTGCTGCATTATTTAAGGACTTTGCTGCATTATTTAAGGAATCTGCTGCATTATTTAAGGACTTTGTTGCATTATCTAAGGACTCTGCTGCAATATTGAAGGACTTTGCTGCATTATTTAAGGACTCTGCTGCATTATTTAAGGACTTTGCTGCAATATTTATGGACTCTGCTTCAGTATTTAAGGACTCTGCTGAAGCATTTGAGGACTCTGCTGCATTATTTAATGACTTTGCTGAAGCATTTGAGGACTCTGCTGCATTATTAGAGGACTCTGCTGCATTATTTAATGACTTTGTTGGATTTTTTAAGGACTCTGCTGCA
This sequence comes from Phyllobates terribilis, assembly GCF_046119375.1. NCBI lineage: Eukaryota > Metazoa > Chordata > Amphibia > Anura > Dendrobatidae > Phyllobates > Phyllobates terribilis. The sequence continues at coordinate 580,945 of NW_027362905.1, forward strand.
TTATTTAAGGAATTTGCTGCTATATTAAAGGACTCTGCTTCAGTATTTAAGGACTCTGCTGCGGTATTTAAGGACTCTGCTGCATTATTTAAGGACTCTGCTGCATTATTTAAGGAATTTGCTGCATTATTTAAGGAATTTGTTGCATTATTTAAGGACTCTGCTGCATTATTTAAGGACTTTGCTGCAATATTTAAGGACTCTGCTTCAGTATTTAAGGACTCTGCTGCATTATTTAAGGACGTTGTTGCATTATTTAAGGACTCTGCTGCATTATTTAAGGACTTTACTGCATTATTTAAGGACTCTGCTGCATTATTTAAGGACTTTGTTGCATTATTTAAGGACTCTGCTGCATTAGTTAAGGACTTTGCTGCATTATTTAAGGACTCTGCTGCATTATTTAACGACGTTGTTGCATTATTTAAGAACTGTGCTGCATTATTTAAGGACTTTGCTGCATTATTTAAGGACTATGCTGCATTATTTAATGACTTTGCTGAAGCATTTGAGGACTCTGCTGCATTATTAGAGGACTCTGCTGCATTATTTAAGGACTTGCTGCATTATTTAATGACTTTTTTGGATTTTTTAAGGACGCTGCTGCATTATTTAAGGAATTTGCTGCTATATTAAAGGACTCTGCTTCAGTATTTAAGGACTCTGCTGTGGTATTTAAGGACTCTGCTGCATTATTTAAGGACTCTGCTGCATTATTTAAGGACTTTGCTGCATTATTTAAGGAATCTGCTGCATTATTTAAGGACTTTGTTGCATTATCTAAGGACTCTGCTGCATTATTGAAGGACTTTGCTGCAATATTTAAGGACTCTGCTTCAGTATTTAAGGACTCTGCTGCATTATTTAAGGACTTTGTTGCATTATTTAAGGACTCTGCTGCATTATTTAAGGACTTTGCTGCATTATTTATGGACTCTGCTGCATTATTTAAGGACTTTGCTGCAATATTTAAGGACTCTGCTTCAGTATTTAAGGACTCTGCTGCATTATTTAAGGACTTTGTTGCATTATTTAAGGACTCTGCTGCATTATTTAAGGACTTTGCTGCATTATTTAAGGACTCTGCTGCATTATTTAAGGACTGTGCTGAAGCATTTGAGGACTCTGCTGCATTATTTAATCACTTTGCTGCGGTATTTAAGGACTCTGTTGCATTATTTAAGGACTTTGTTGCATTATTTAAGGACTCTGCTGCATTAGTTAAGGACTTTGCTGCATTATTTAAGGACTCTGCTGCATTATTTAACGACGTTGTTGCATTATTTAAGAACTGTGCTGCATTATTTAAGGACTTTGCTGCATTATTTAAGGACTATGCTGCATTATTTAATGACTTTGCTGAAGCATTTGAGGACTCTGCTGCATTATTAGAGGACTCTGCTGCATTATTTAATGACTTTCTTGGATTTTTTAAGGACTCTGCTGCATTATTTAAGGAATTTGCTGCTATATTAAAGGACTCTGCTTCAGTATTTAAGGACTCTGCTGCGGTATATAAGGACTCTGCTGCATTATTTAAGGACTCTGCTGCATTATTTAAGGACTTTGCTGCATTATTTAAGGACTCTGCTGCATTATTTAAGGACTTTGTTGCATTATTTAAGGACTCTGCTGCATTATTTAAGGACTTTGTTGCATTATTTAAGGACTCTGCTGCATTATTTAAGGACTTTGCTGCAATATTTAAGGACTCTGCTTCAGTATTTAAGGACTCTGCTGCATTATTTAAGGACTTTGTTGCATTATTTAAGGACTCTGCTGCATTATTTAAGGACTTTGCTGCATTATTTAAGGACTCTGCTGCATTTTTTAAGGACTCTGCTGAAGCATTTGAGGACTCTGCTGCATTATTTAAGCACTTTGCTGCGGTATTTAAGGACTCTGTTGCATTATTTAAGGACTTTTTTGCATTATTTAAGGACTCTGCTGCATTAGTTAAGGACTTTGCTGCATTATTTAAGGACTCTGCTGCATTATTTACCGACGTTGTTGCATTATTTAAGAACTGTGCTGCTTTATTTAAGGACTTTGCATTATTTAAGGACTATGCTGCATTATTTAATGACTTTGCTGAAGCATTTGAGGACTCTGCTGCATTATTAGAGGACTCTGCTGCATTATTTAATGACTTTGTTGGATTTTTTAAGGACTCTGCTGCATTATTTAAGGAATTTGCTGCTATATTAAAGGACTCTGCTTCAGTATTTAAGGACTCTGCTGCGGTATTTAAGGACTCTGCTGCATTATTTAAGGACTCTGCTGCATTATTTAAGGACTTTGCTGCATTATTTAAGGAATCTGCTGCATTATTTAAGGACTTTGTTGCATTATCTAAGGACTCTGCTGCATTATTGAAGGACTTTGCTGCAATATTTAAGGACTCTGCTTCAGTATTTAAGGACTCTGCTGCATTATTTAAGGACTTTGTTGCATTATTTAAGGACTCTGCTGCATTATTTAAGGACTTTGCTGCATTATTTATGGACTCTGCTGCATTATTTAAGGACTTTGCTGCAATATTTAAGGACTCTGCTTCAGTATTTAAGGACTCTGCTGCATTATTTAAGGACTTTGTTGCATTATTTAAGGACTCTGCTGCATTATTTAAGGACTTTGCTGCATTATTTAATGACTCTGCTGCATTATTTAAGGACTCTGCTGAAGCATTTGAGGACTCTGCTGCATTATTTAATCACTTTGCTGCGGTATTTAAGGACTCTGTTGCATTATTTAAGGACTTTGTTGCATTATTTAAGGACTCTGCTGCATTAGTTAAGGACTTTGCTGCATTATTTAAGGACTCTGCTGCATTATTTAACGACGTTGTTGCATTATTTAAGAACTGTGCTGCATTATTTAAGGACTTTGCTGCATTATTTAAGGACTATGCTGCATTATTTAATGACTTTGCTGAAGCATTTGAGGACTCTGCTGCATTATTAGAGGACTCTGCTGCATTATTTAATGACTTTGTTGGATTTTTTAAGGACTCTGCTGCATTATTTAAGGAATTTGCTGCTATATTAAAGGACTCTGCTTCAGTATTTAAGGACTCTGCTGCGGTATATAAGGACTCTGCTGCATTATTTAAGGACTTTGCTGCATTATTTAAGGACTGTGCTGCATTACTTAAGGACTTTGTTGCATTATTTAAGGACTCTAATGCATTATTTAAGGACTTTGCTGGAATATTTAAGGACTCTGCTGCATTAGTTAAGGACTTTGCTGCATTATTTAAGGACTCTGCTGCATTATTTAACGACTTTACTGCATTATTTAAGGACTCTGCTGCATTATTTAAGGACTTTGTTGCATTATTTAAGGACTCTGCTGCATTAGTTAAGGACTATGCTGCATTATTTAATGACTTTGCTGAAGCATTTGAGGACTCTGCTGCATTATTAGAGGACTCTGCTGCATTATTTAAGGACTTGCTGCATTATTTAATGACTTTGTTGGATTTTTTAAGGACTCTGCTGCGTTATTTAAGGAATTTGCTGCTATATTAAAGGACTCTGCTTCAGTATTTAAGGACTCTGCTGCGGTATTTAAGGACTCTGCTGCATTATTTAAGGACTCTGCGGCATTATTTAAGGACTTTGCTGCATTATTTAAGGAATCTGCTGCATTATATAAGGACTTTGTTGCATTATCTAAGGACTCTGCTGCATTATTGAAGGACTTTGCTGCAATATTTAAGGACTCTGCTTCAGTATTTAAGGACTCTGCTGCATTATTTAAGGACTTTGTTGCATTATTTAAGGACTCTGCTGCATTATTTAAGGACTTTGTTGCATTATTTAAGGACTCTGCTGCATTATTTAAGGACTTTGCTGCAATATTTAAGGACTCTGCTTCAGTATTTAAGGACTCTGCTGCATTATTTAAGGACTTTGTTGCATTATTTAAGGACTCTGCTGCATTAGTTAAGGAGTTTGCTGCATTATTTAAGGACTCTGCTGCATTATTTAACGACGTTGTTGCATTATTTAAGAACTGTGCTGCATTATTTAAGGACTTTGCTGCATTATTTAAGGACTATGCTGCATTATTTAATGACTTTGATGAAGCATTTGAGGACTCTGCTGCATTATTAGAGGACTCTGCTGCATTATTTAAGGACTTGCTGCATTATTTAATGTTTTTGTTGGATTTCTTAAGGACTCTGCTGCATTATTTAAGGAATTTGCTGCTATATTAAAGGACTCTGCTTCAGTATTTAAGGACTCTGCTGCGGTATTTAAGGACCCTGCTGCATTATTTTAGGACTCTGCTGCATTATTTAAGGACTTTGCTGCATTATTTAAGGAATCTGCTGCATTATTTAAGGACTTTGTTGCATTATCTAAGGACTCTGCTGCAATATTGAAGGACTTTGCTGCATTATTTAAGGACTCTGCTGCATTATTTAAGGACTTTGCTGCAATATTTATGGACTCTGCTTCAGTATTTAAGGACTCTGCTGAAGCATTTGAGGACTCTGCTGCATTATTTAATGACTTTGCTGAAGCATTTGAGGACTCTGCTGCATTATTAGAGGACTCTGCTGCATTATTTAATGACTTTGTTGGATTTTTTAAGGACTCTGCTGCATTATTTAAGGAATTTGCTGCTATATTAAAGGACTCTGCTTCAGTATTTAAGGACTCTGCTGCGGTATTTAAGGACTCTGCTGCATTATTTAAGGACTCTGCTGCATTATTTAAGGAATTTGCTGCATTATTTAAGGAATTTGTTGCATTATTTAAGGACTCTGCTGCATTATTTAAGGACTTTGCTGCAATATTTAAGGACTCTGCTTCAGTATTTAAGGACTCTGCTGCATTATTTAAGGACGTTGTTGCATTATTTAAGGACTCTGCTGCATTATTTAAGGACTTTACTGCATTATTTAAGGACTCTGCTGCATTATTTAAGGACTTTGTTGCATTATTTAAGGACTCTGCTGCATTAGTTAAGGACTTTGCTGCATTATTTAAGGACTCTGCTGCATTATTTAACGACGTTGTTGCATTATTTAAGAACTGTGCTGCATTATTTAAGGACTTTGCTGCATTATTTAAGGACTATGCTGCATTATTTAATGACTTTGCTGAAGCATTTGAGGACTCTGCTGCATTATTAGAGGACTCTGCTGCATTATTTAAGGACTTGCTGCATTATTTAATGACTTTTTTGGATTTTTTAAGGACGCTGCTGCATTATTTAAGGAATTTGCTGCTATATTAAAGGACTCTGCTTCAGTATTTAAGGACTCTGCTGTGGTATTTAAGGACTCTGCTGCATTATTTAAGGACTCTGCTGCATTATTTAAGGACTTTGCTGCATTATTTAAGGAATCTGCTGCATTATTTAAGGACTTTGTTGCATTATCTAAGGACTCTGCTGCATTATTGAAGGACTTTGCTGCAATATTTAAGGACTCTGCTTCAGTATTTAAGGACTCTGCTGCATTATTTAAGGACTTTGTTGCATTATTTAAGGACTCTGCTGCATTATTTAAGGACTTTGCTGCATTATTTATGGACTCTGCTGCATTATTTAAGGACTTTGCTGCAATATTTAAGGACTCTGCTTCAGTATTTAAGGACTCTGCTGCATTATTTAAGGACTTTGTTGCATTATTTAAGGACTCTGCTGCATTATTTAAGGACTTTGCTGCATTATTTAAGGACTCTGCTGCATTATTTAAGGACTGTGCTGAAGCATTTGAGGACTCTGCTGCATTATTTAATCACTTTGCTGCGGTATTTAAGGACTCTGTTGCATTATTTAAGGACTTTGTTGCATTATTTAAGGACTCTGCTGCATTAGTTAAGGACTTTGCTGCATTATTTAAGGACTCTGCTGCATTATTTAACGACGTTGTTGCATTATTTAAGAACTGTGCTGCATTATTTAAGGACTTTGCTGCATTATTTAAGGACTATGCTGCATTATTTAATGACTTTGCTGAAGCATTTGAGGACTCTGCTGCATTATTAGAGGACTCTGCTGCATTATTTAATGACTTTCTTGGATTTTTTAAGGACTCTGCTGCATTATTTAAGGAATTTGCTGCTATATTAAAGGACTCTGCTTCAGTATTTAAGGACTCTGCTGCGGTATATAAGGACTCTGCTGCATTATTTAAGGACTCTGCTGCATTATTTAAGGACTTTGCTGCATTATTTAAGGACTCTGCTGCATTATTTAAGGACTTTGTTGCATTATTTAAGGACTCTAATGCATTATTTAAGGACTTTGCTGGAATATTTAAGGACTCTGCTGCATTAGTTAAGGACTTTGCTGCATTATTTAAGGACTCTGCTGCATTATTTAACGACTTTACTGCATTATTTAAGGACTCTGCTGCATTATTTAAGGACGTTGTTGCATTATTTAAGGACTCTGCTGCATTAGTTAAGGACTATGCTGCATTATTTAATGACTTTGCTGAAGCATTTGAGGACTCTGCTGCATTATTAGAGGACTCTGCTGCATTATTTAAGGACTTGCTGCATTATTTAATGACTTTGTTGGATTTTTTAAGTACTCTGCTGCGTTATTTAAGGAATTTGCTGCTATATTAAAGGACTCTGCTTCAGTATTTAAGGACTCTGCTGCGGTATTTAAGGACTCTGCTGCATTATTTAAGGACTCTGCTGCATTATTTAAGGACTTTGCTGCATTATTTAAGGAATCTGCTGCATTATTTAAGGACTTTGTTGCATTATCTAAGGACTCTGCTGCATTATTGAAGGACTTTGCTGCAATATTTAAGGACTCTGCTTCAGTATTTAAGGACTCTGCTGCATTATTTAAGGACTTTGTTGCATTATTTAAGGACTCTGCTGCATTATTTAAGGACTTTGTTGCATTATTTAAGGACTCTGCTGCATTATTTAAGGACTTTGCTGCAATATTTAAGGACTCTGCTTCAGTATTTAAGGACTCTGCTGCATTATTTAAGGACTTTGTTGCATTATTTAAGGACTCTGCTGCATTATTTAAGGACTTTGCTGCATTATTTAAGGACTCTGCTGCATTTTTAAGGACTCTGCTGAAGCATTTGAGGACTCTGCTGCATTATTTAAGCACTTTGCTGCGGTATTTAAGGACTCTGTTGCATTATTTAAGGACTTTGTTGCATTATTTAAGGACTCTGCTGCATTAGTTAAGGACTTTGCTGCATTATTTAAGGACTCTGCTGCATTATTTACCGACGTTGTTGCATTATTTAAGAACTGTGCTGCTTTATTTAAGGACTTTGCATTATTTAAGGACTATGCTGCATTATTTAATGACTTTGCTGAAGCATTTGAGGACTCTGCTGCATTATTAGAGGACTCTGCTGCATTATTTAATGACTTTGTTGGATTTTTTAAGGACTCTGCTGCATTATTTAAGGAATTTGCTGCTATATTAAAGGACTCTGCTTCAGTATTTAAGGACTCTGCTGCGGTATTTAAGGACTCTGCTGCATTATTTAAGGACTCTGCTGCATTATTTAAGGACTTTGCTGCATTATTTAAGGACTATGCTGCATTATTTAATGACTTTGCTGAAGCATTTGAGGACTCTGCTGCATTATTAGAGGACTCTGCTGCATTATTTAAGGACTTGCTGCATTATTTAATGACTTTGTTGGATTTTTTAAGGACTCTGCTGCATTATTTAAGGAATTTGCTGCTATATTAAAGGACTCTGCTTCAGTATTTAAGGACTCTGCTGCGGTATTTAAGGACTCTGCTGCATTATTTAAGGACTCTGCTACATTATTTAAGGACTTTGCTGCATTATTTAAGGAATCTGCTGCATTATTTAAGGACTTTGTTGCATTATCTAAGGACTCTGCTGCATTATTTATGGACTCTGCTGCATTATTTAAGGACTTTGCTGCAATATTTAAGGACTCTGCTTCAGTATTTAAGGACTCTGCTGAAGCATTTGAGGACTCTGCTGCATTATTTAAGCACTTTGCTGCGGTATTTAAGGACTCTGTTGCATTATTTAAGGACTTTGTTGCATTATTTAAGGACTCTGCTGCATTAGTTAAGGACTTTGCTGCATTATTTAAGGACTCTGCTGCATTATTTACCGACGTTGTTGCATTATTTAAGAACTGTGCTGCTTTATTTAAGGACTTTGCATTATTTAAGGACTATGCTGCATTATTTAATGACTTTGCTGAAGCATTTGAGGACTGTGCTGCATTATTAGAGGACTCTGCTGCATTATTTAAGGACTTGCTGCATTATTTAATGACTCTGCTGCATTATATAAGGACTCTGCTGCATTATTTAAGGACTTTGCTGCATTATTTAAGGAATCTGCTGCATTATTTAAGGACTTTGTTGCATTATCTAAGGACTCTGCTGCATTATTTATGGACTCTGCTGCATTATTTAAGGACTTTGCTGCAATATTTAAGGACTCTGCTTCAGTATTTAAGGACTCTGCTGAAGCATTTGAGGACTCTGCTGCATTATTTAAGCACTTTGCTGCGGTATTTAAGGACTCTGTTGCATTATTTAAGGACTTTGTTGCATTATTTAAGGACTCTGCTGCATTATTTAAGGACTTTGCTGCATTATTTATGGACTCGGCTGCATTATTTAAGGACTTTGCTGCAATATTTAAGGACTCTGCTTCAGTATTTAAGGACTCTGCTGCATTATTTAAGGACTTTGTTGCATTATTTAAGGACTCTGCTGCATTATTTAAGGACTTTGCTGCATTATTTAAGGACTCTGCTGCATTATTTAAGGACTGTGCTGAAGCATTTGAGGACTCTGCTGCATTATTTAATCACTTTGCTGCGGTATTTAAGGACTCTGTTGCATTATTTAAGGACTTTGTTGCATTATTTAAGGACTCTGCTGCATTAGTTAAGGACTTTGCTGCATTATTTAAGGACTCTGCTGCATTATTTAACGACGTTGTTGCATTATTTAAGAACTGTGCTGCATTATTTAAGGACTTTGCTGCATTATTTAAGGACTATGCTGCATTATTTAATGACTTTGCTGAAGCATTTGAGGACTCTGCTGCATTATTAGAGGACTCTGCTGCATTATTTAATGACTTTGTTGGATTTTTTAAGGACTCTGCTGCATTATTTAAGGAATTTGCTGCTATATTAAAGGACTCTGCTTCAGTATTTAAGGACTCTGCTGCGGTATATAAGGACTCTGCTGCATTATTTAAGGACTCTGCTGCATTATTTAAGGACTTTGCTGCATTATTTAAGGAATCTGCTGCATTATTTAAGGACTTTGTTGCATTATCTAAGGACTCTGCTGCATTATTGAAGGACTTTGCTGCAATATTTAAGGACTCTGCTTCAGTATTTAAGGACTCTGCTGCATTATTTAAGGACTTTGTTGCATTATTTAAGGACTCTGCTGCATTATTTAAGGACTTTGTTGCATTATTTAAGGACTCTGCTGCATTATTTAAGGACTTTGCTGCAATATTTAAGGACTCTGCTTCAGTATTTAAGGACTCTGCTGCATTATTTAAGGACTTTGTTGCATTATTTAAGGACTCTGCTGCATTATTTAAGGACTTTGCTGCATTATTTAAGGACTCTGCTGCATTTTTAAGGACTCTGCTGAAGCATTTGAGGACTCTGCTGCATTATTTAAGCACTTTGCTGCGGTATTTAAGGACTCTGTTGCATTATTTAAGGACTTTGTTGCATTATTTAAGGACTCTGCTGCATTAGTTAAGGACTTTGCTGCATTATTTAAGGACTCTGCTGCATTATTTACCGACGTTGTTGCATTATTTAAGAACTGTGCTGCTTTATTTAAGGACTTTGCATTATTTAAGGACTATGCTGCATTATTTAATGACTTTGCTGAAGCATTTGAGGACTCTGCTGCATTATTAGAGGACTCTGCTGCATTATTTAATGACTTTGTTGGATTTTTTAAGGACTCTGCTGCATTATTTAAGGAATTTGCTGCTATATTAAAGGACTCTGCTTCAGTATTTAAGGACTCTGCTGCGGTATTTAAGGACTCTGCTGCATTATTTAAGGACTCTGCTGCATTATTTAAGGACTTTGCTGCATTATTTAAGGACTATGCTGCATTATTTAATGACTTTGCTGAAGCATTTGAGGACTCTGCTGCATTATTAGAGGACTCTGCTGCATTATTTAAGGACTTGCTGCATTATTTAATGACTTTGTTGGATTTTTTAAGGACTCTGCTGCATTATTTAAGGAATTTGCTGCTATATTAAAGGACTCTGCTTCAGTATTTAAGGACTCTGCTGCGGTATTTAAGGACTCTGCTGCATTATTTAAGGACTCTGCTACATTATTTAAGGACTTTGCTGCATTATTTAAGGAATCTGCTGCATTATTTAAGGACTTTGTTGCATTATCTAAGGACTCTGCTGCATTATTTATGGACTCTGCTGCATTATTTAAGGACTTTGCTGCAATATTTAAGGACTCTGCTTCAGTATTTAAGGACTCTGCTGAAGCATTTGAGGACTCTGCTGCATTATTTAAGCACTTTGCTGCGGTATTTAAGGACTCTGTTGCATTATTTAAGGACTTTGTTGCATTATTTAAGGACTCTGCTGCATTAGTTAAGGACTTTGCTGCATTATTTAAGGACTCTGCTGCATTATTTACCGACGTTGTTGCATTATTTAAGAACTGTGCTGCTTTATTTAAGGACTTTGCATTATTTAAGGACTATGCTGCATTATTTAATGACTTTGCTGAAGCATTTGAGGACTCTGCTGCATTATTAGAGGACTCTGCTGCATTATTTAAGGACTTGCTGCATTATTTAATGACTCTGCTGCATTATTTAAGGACTCTGCTGCATTATTTAAGGACTTTGCTGCATTATTTAAGGAATCTGCTGCATTATTTAAGGACTTTGTTGCATTATCTAAGGACTCTGCTGCATTATTTATGGACTCTGCTGCATTATTTAAGGACTTTGCTGCAATATTTAAGGACTCTGCTTCAGTATTTAAGGACTCTGCTGAAGCATTTGAGGACTCTGCTGCATTATTTAAGCACTTTGCTGCGGTATTTAAGGACTCTGTTGCATTATTTAAGGACTTTGTTGCATTATTTAAGGACTCTGCTGCATTATTTAAGGACTTTGCTGCATTATTTATGGACTCTGCTGCATTATTTAAGGACTTTGCTGCAATATTTAAGGACTCTGCTTCAGTATTTAAGGACTCTGCTGCATTATTTAAGGACTTTGTTGCATTATTTAAGGACTCTGCTGCATTATTTAAGGACTTTGCTGCATTATTTAAGGACTCTGCTGCATTATTTAAGGACTGTGCTGAAGCATTTGAGGACTCTGCTGCATTATTTAATCACTTTGCTGCGGTATTTAAGGACTCTGTTGCATTATTTAAGGACTTTGTTGCATTATTTAAGGACTCTGCTGCATTAGTTAAGGACTTTGCTGCATTATTTAAGGACTCTGCTGCATTATTTAACGACGTTGTTGCATTATTTAAGAACTGTGCTGCATTATTTAAGGACTTTGCTGCATTATTTAAGGACTATGCTGCATTATTTAATGACTTTGCTGAAGCATTTGAGGACTCTGCTGCATTATTAGAGGACTCTGCTGCATTATTTAATGACTTTGTTGGATTTTTTAAGGACTCTGCTGCATTATTTAAGGAATTTGCTGCTATATTAAAGGACTCTGCTTCAGTATTTAAGGACTCTGCTGCGGTATATAAGGACTCTGCTGCATTATTTAAGGACTCTGCTGCATTATTTAAGGACTTTGCTGCATTATTTAAGGACTCTGCTGCATTATTTAAGGACTTTGTTGCATTATTTAAGGACTCTAATGCATTATTTAAGGACTTTGCTGGAATATTTAAGGACTCTGCTGCATTAGTTAAGGACTTTGCTGCATTATTTAAGGACTCTGCTGCATTATTTAACGACTTTACTGCATTATTTAAGGACTCTGCTGCATTATTTAAGGACGTTGTTGCATTATTTAAGGACTCTGCTGCATTAGTTAAGGACTATGCTGCATTATTTAATGACTTTGCTGAAGCATTTGAGGACTCTGCTGCATTATTAGAGGACTCTGCTGCATTATTTAACGACTTGCTGCATTATTTAATGACTTTGTTGGATTTTTTAAGTACTCTGCTGCGTTATTTAAGGAATTTGCTGCTATATTAAAGGACTCTGCTTCAGTATTTATGGACTCTGCTGCGGTATTTAAGGACTCTGCTGCATTATTTAAGGACTCTGCTGCATTATTTAAGGACTTTGCTGCATTATTTAAGGAATCTGCTGCATTATTTAAGGACTTTGTTGCATTATCTAAGGACTCTGCTGCATTATTGAACGACTTTGCTGCAATATTTAAGGACTCTGCTTCAGTATTTAAGGACTCTGCTGCATTATTTAAGGACTTTGTTGCATTATTTAAGGACTCTGCTGCATTATTTAAGGACTTTGTTGCATTATTTAAGGACTCTGCTGCATTATTTAAGGACTTTGCTGCAATATTTAAGGACTCTGCTTCAGTATTTAAGGACTCTGCTGCATTATTTAAGGACTTTGTTGCATTATTTAAGGACTCTGCTGCATTATTTAAGGACTTTGCTGCATTATTTAAGGACTCTGCTGCATTTTTTAAGGACTCTGCTGAAGCATTTGAGGACTCTGCTGCATTATTTAAGCACTTTGCTGCGGTATTTAAGGACTCTGTTGCATTATTTAAGGACTTTGTTGCATTATTTAAGGACTCTGCTGCATTAGTTAAGGACTTTGCTGCATTATTTAAGGACTCTGCTGCATTATTTACCGACGTTGTTGCATTATTTAAGAACTGTGCTGCTTTATTTAAGGACTTTGCATTATTTAAGGACTATGCTGCATTATTTAATGACTTTGCTGAAGCATATGAGGACTCTGCTGCATTATTAGAGGACTCTGCTGCATTATTTAATGACTTTGTTGGATTTTTTAAGGACTCTGCTGCATTATTTAAGGAATTTGCTGCTATATTAAAGGACTCTGCTTCAGTATTTAAGGACTCTGCTGCGGTATTTAAGGACTCTGCTGCATTATTTAAGGACTCTGCTGCATTATTTAAGGACTTTGCTGCATTATTTAAGGACTATGCTGCATTATTTAATGACTTTGCTGAAGCATTTGAGGACTCTGCTGCATTATTAGAGGACTCTGCTGCATTATTTAAGGACTTGCTGCATTATTTAATGACTTTGTTGGATTTTTTAAGGACTCTGCTGCATTATTTAAGGAATTTGCTGCTATATTAAAGGACTCTGCTTCAGTATTTAAGGACTCTGCTGCGGTATTTAAGGACTCTGCTGCATTATTTAAGGACTCTGCTGCATTATTTAAGGACTTTGCTGCATTATTTAAGGAATCTGCTGCATTATTTAAGGACTTTGTTGCATAATCTAAGGACTCTGCTGCATTATTGAAGGACTTTGCTGCAATATTTAAGGACTCTGCTTCAGTATTTAAGGACTCTGCTGCATTATTTAAGGACTTTGTTGCATTATTTAAGGACTCTGCTGCATTATTTAAGGACTTTGCTGCATTATTTATGGACTCTGCTGCATTATTTAAGGACTTTGCTGCAATATTTAAGGACTCTGCTTCAGTATTTAAGGACTCTGCTGCATTATTTAAGGACTTTGTTGCATTATTTAAGGACTCTGCTGCATTATTTAAGGACTTTGCTGCATTATTTAAGGACTCTGCTGCATTATTTAAGGACTGTGCTGAAGCATTTGAGGACTCTGCTGCATTATTTAATCACTTTGCTGCGGTATTTAAGGACTCTGTTGCATTATTTAAGGACTTTGTTGCATTATTTAAGGACTCTGCTGCATTAGTTAAGGACTTTGCTGCATTATTTAAGGACTCTGCTGCATTATTTAACGACGTTGTTGCATTATTTAAGAACTGTGCTGCATTATTTAAGGACTTTGCTGCATTATTTAAGGACTATGCTGCATTATTTAATGACTTTGCTGAAGCATATGAGGACTCTGCTGCATTATTAGAGGACTCTGCTGCATTATTTAATGACTTTGTTGGATTTTTTAAGGACTCTGCTGCATTATTTAAGGAATTTGCTGCTATATTAAAGGACTCTGCTTCAGTATTTAAGGACTCTGCTGCGGTATATAAGGACTCTGCTGCATTATTTAAGGACTCTGCTGCATTATTTAAGGACTTTGCTGCATTATTTAAGGACTCTGCTGCATTATTTAAGGACTTTGTTGCATTATTTAAGGACTCTAATGCATTATTTAAGGACTTTGCTGGAATATTTAAGGACTCTGCTGCATTAGTTAAGGACTTTGCTGCATTATTTAAGGACTCTGCTGCATTATTTAACGACTTTACTGCATTATTTAAGGACTCTGCTGCATTATTTAAGGACGTTGTTGCATTATTTAAGGACTCTGCTGCATTAGTTAAGGACTATGCTGCATTATTTAATGACTTTGCTGAAGCATTTGAGGACTCTGCTGCATTATTAGAGGACTCTGCTGCATTATTTAAGGACTTGCTGCATTATTTAATGACTTTGTTGGATTTTTTAAGTACTCTGCTGCGTTATTTAAGGAATTTGCTGCTATATTAAAGGACTCTGCATCAGTATTTAAGGACTCTGCTGCGGTATTTAAGGACTCTGCTGCATTATTTAAGGACTCTGCTGCATTATTTAAGGACTTTGCTGCATTATTTAAGGAATCTGTTGCATTATTTAAGGACTTTGTTGCATTATCTAAGGACTCTGCTGCATTATTGAAGGACTTTGCTGCAATATTTAAGGACTCTGCTTCAGTATTTAAGGACTCTGCTGCATTATTTAAGGACTTTGTTGCATTATTTAAGGACTCTGCTGCATTATTTAAGGAATTTGTTGCATTATTTAAGGACTCTGCTGCATTATTTAAGGACTTTGCTGCAATATTTAAGGACTCTGCTTCAGTATTTAAGGACTCTGCTGCATTATTTAAGGACTTTGTTGCATTATTTAAGGACTCTGCTGCATTATTTAAGGACTTTGCTGCATTATTTAAGGACTCTGCTGCATTTTTTAAGGACTCTGCTGAAGCATTTGAGGACTCTGCTGCATTATTTAAGCACTTTGCTGCGGTATTTAAGGACTCTGTTGCATTATTTAAGGACTTTGTTGCATTATTTAAGGACTCTGCTGCATTAGTTAAGGACTTTGCTGCATTATTTAAGGACTCTGCTGCATTATTTACCGACGTTGTTGCATTATTTAAGAACTGTGCTGCTTTATTTAAGGACTTTGCATTATTTAAGGACTATGCTGCATTATTTAATGACTTTGCTGAAGCATTTGAGGACTCTGCTGCATTATTAGAGGACTCTGCTGCATTATTTAATGACTTTGTTGGATTTTTTAAGGACTCTGCTGCATTATTTAAGGAATTTGCTGCTATATTAAAGGACTCTGCTTCAGTATTTAAGGACTCTGCTGCGGTATTTAAGGACTCTGCTGCATTATTTAAGGACTCTGCTGCATTATTTAAGGACTTTGCTGCATTATTTAAGGACTCTGCTGCATTATTTAAGGACTCTGCTGAAGCATTTGAGGACTCTGCTGCATTATTTAAGGACTTTGTTGCATTATCTAAGGACTCTGCTGCAATATTGAAGGACTTTGCTGCATTATTTAAGGACTCTGCTGCATTATTTAAGGACTTTGCTGCAATATTTAAGGACTCTGCTTCAGTATTTAAGGACTCTGCTGAAGCATTTGAGGACTCTGCTGCATTATTTAATGACTTTGCTGAAGCATTTGAGGACTCTGCTGCATTATTAGAGGACTCTGCTGCATTATTTAATGACTTTGTTGGATTTTTAAGGACTCTGCTGCATTATTTAAGGAATTTGCTGCTATATTAAAGGACTCTGCTTCAGTATTTAAGGACTCTGCTGCGGTATTTAAGGACTCTGCTGCATTATTTAAGGACTCTGCTGCATTATTTAAGGACTTTGCTGCATTATTTAAGGAATTTGTTGCATTATTTAAGGACTCTGCTGCATTATTTAAGGACTTTGCTGCAATTTTTAAGGACTCTGCTTCAGTATTTAAGGACTCTGCTGCATTATTTAAGGACGTTGTTGCATTATTTAAGGACTCTGCTGCATTATTTAAGGACTTTGCTGAATTATTTAAGGACTCTGCTGCATTATTTAAGGACTTTGTTGCATTATTTAAGGACTCTGCTGCATTAGTTAAGGACTTTGCTGCATTATTTAAGGACTCTGCTGCATTATTTAACGACGTTGTTGCATTATTTAAGAACTGTGCTGCATTATTTAAGGACTTTGCTGCATTATTTAAGGACTATGCTGCATTATTTAATGACTTTGCTGAAGCATTTGAGGACTCTGTTGCATTATTAGAGGACTCTGCTGCATTATTTAAGGACTTGCTGCATTATTTAATGACTTTGTTGGATTTTTTAAGGACTCTGCTGCATTATTTAAGGAATTTGCTGCTATATTAAAGGACTCTGCTTCAGTATTTAAGGACTCTGCTGCGGTATTTAAGGACTCTGCTGCATTATTTAAGGACTCTGCTGCATTATTTAAGGACTTTGCTGCATTATTTAAGGAATCTGCTGCATTATTTAAGGACTTTGTTGCATTATCTAAGGACTCTGCTGCATTATTGAAGGACTTTGCTGCAATATTTAAGGACTCTGCTTCAGTATTTAAGGACTCTGCTGCATTATTTAAGGACTTTGTTGCATTATTTAAGGACTCTGCTGCATTATTTAAGGACTTTGCTGCATTATTTATGGACTCTGCTGCATTATTTAAGGACTTTGCTGCAATATTTAAGGACTCTGCTTCAGTATTTAAGGACTCTGCTGCATTATTTAAGGACTTTGTTGCATTATTTAAGGACTCTGCTGCATTATTTAAGGACTTTGCTGCATTATTTAAGGAATCTGCTGCATTATTTAAGGACTTTGTTGCATTATCTAAGGACTCTGCTGCATTATTGAAGGACTTTGCTGCAATATTTAAGGACTCTGCTTCAGTATTTAAGGACTCTGCTGCATTATTTAAGGACTTTGTTGCATTATTTAAGGACTCTGCTGCATTATTTAAGGACTTTGCTGCATTATTTATGGACTCTGCTGCATTATTTAAGGACTTTGCTGCAATATTTAAGGAATCTGCTTCAGTATTTAAGGACTCTGCTGCATTATTTAAGGACTTTGTTGCATTATTTAAGGACTCTGCTGCATTATTTAAGGACTTTGCTGCATTATTTAAGGACTCTGCTGCATTAGTTAAGGACTTTGCTGCATTATTTAAGGACTCTGCTGCATTATTTAACGACGTTGTTGCATTATTTAAGAACTGTGCTGCATTATTTAAGGACTTTGCTGCATTATTTAAGGACTATGCTGCATTATTTAATGACTTTGCTGAAGCATTTGAGGACTCTGCTGCATTATTAGAGGACTCTGCTGCATTATTTAATGACTTTGTTGGATTTTTTAAGGACTCTGCTGCATTATTTAAGGAATTTGCTGCTATATTAAAGGACTCTGCTTCAGTATTTAAGGACTCTGCTGCGGTATATAAGGACTCTGCTGCATTATTTAAGGACTCTGCTGCATTATTTAAGGACTTTGCTGCATTATTTAAGGACTCTGCTGCATTATTTAAGGACTTTGTTGCATTATTTAAGGACTCTAATGCATTATTTAAGGACTTTGCTGGAATATTTAAGGACTCTGCTGCATTAGTTAAGGACTTTGCTGCATTATTTAAGGACTCTGCTGCATTATTTAACGACTTTACTGCATTATTTAAGGACTCTGCTGCATTATTTAAGGACGTTGTTGCATTATTTAAGGACTCTGCTGCATTAGTTAAGGACTATGCTGCATTATTTAATGACTTTGCTGAAGCATTTGAGGACTCTGCTGCATTATTAGAGGACTCTGCTGCATTATTTAAGGACTTGCTGCATTATTTAATGACTTTGTTGGATTTTTTAAGTACTCTGCTGCGTTATTTAAGGAATTTGCTGCTATATTAAAGGACTCTGCTTCAGTATTTAAGGACTCTGCTGCGGTATTTAAGGACTCTGCTGCATTATTTAAGGACTCTGCTGCATTATTTAAGGACTTTGCTGCATTATTTAAGGAATCTGCTGCATTATTTAAGGACTTTGTTGCATTATCTAAGGACTCTGCTGCATTATTGAAGGACTTTGCTGCAATATTTAAGGACTCTGCTTCAGTATTTAAGGACTCTGCTGCATTATTTAAGGACTTTGTTGCATTATTTAAGGACTCTGCTGCATTATTTAAGGACTTTGTTGCATTATTTAAGGACTCTGCTGCATTATTTAAGGACTTTGCTGCAATATTTAAGGACTCTGCTTCAGTATTTAAGGACTCTGCTGCATTATTTAAGGACTTTGTTGCATTATTTAAGGACTCTGCTGCATTATTTAAGGACTTTGCTGCATTATTTAAGGACTCTGCTGCATTTTTTAAGGACTCTGCTGAAGCATTTGAGGACTCTGCTGCATTATTTAAGCACTTTGCTGCGGTATTTAAGGACTCTGTTGCATTATTTAAGGACTTTGTTGCATTATTTAAGGACTCTGCTGCATTAGTTAAGGACTTTGCTGCATTATTTAAGGACTCTGCTGCATTATTTACCGACGTTGTTGCATTATTTAAGAACTGTGCTGCTTTATTTAAGGACTTTGCATTATTTAAGGACTATGCTGCATTATTTAATGACTTTGCTGAAGCATATGAGGACTCTGCTGCATTATTAGAGGACTCTGCTGCATTATTTAATGACTTTGTTGGATTTTTTAAGGACTCTGCTGCATTATTTAAGGAATTTGCTGCTATATTAAAGGACTCTGCTTCAGTATTTAAGGACTCTGCTGCGGTATTTAAGGACTCTGCTGCATTATTTAAGGACTCTGCTGCATTATTTAAGGACTTTGCTGCATTATTTAAGGACTATGCTGCATTATTTAATGACTTTGCTGAAGCATTTGAGGACTCTGCTGCATTATTAGAGGACTCTGCTGCATTATTTAAGGACTTGCTGCATTATTTAATGACTTTGTTGGATTTTTTAAGGACTCTGCTGCATTATTTAAGGAATTTGCTGCTATATTAAAGGACTCTGCTTCAGTATTTAAGGACTCTGCTGCGGTATTTAAGGACTCTGCTGCATTATTTAAGGACTCTGCTGCATTATTTAAGGACTTTGCTGCATTATTTAAGGAATCTGCTGCATTATTTAAGGACTTTGTTGCATTATCTAAGGACTCTGCTGCATTATTGAAGGACTTTGCTGCAATATTTAAGGACTCTGCTTCAGTATTTAAGGACTCTGCTGCATTATTTAAGGACTTTGTTGCATTATTTAAGGACTCTGCTGCATTATTTAAGGAATTTGCTGCATTATTTATGGACTCTGCTGCATTATTTAAGGACTTTGCTGCAATATTTAAGGACTCTGCTTCAGTATTTAAGGACTCTGCTGCATTATTTAAGGACTTTGTTGCATTATTTAAGGACTCTGCTGCATTATTTAAGGACTTTGCTGCATTATTTAAGGACTCTGCTGCATTATTTAAGGACTGTGCTGAAGCATTTGAGGACTCTGCTGCATTATTTAATCACTTTGCTGCGGTATTTAAGGACTCTGTTGCATTATTTAAGGACTTTGTTGCATTATTTAAGGACTCTGCTGCATTAGTTAAGGACTTTGCTGCATTATTTAAGGACTCTGCTGCATTATTTAACGACGTTGTTGCATTATTTAAGAACTGTGCTGCATTATTTAAGGACTTTGCTGCATTATTTAAGGACTATGCTGCATTATTTAATGACTTTGCTGAAGCATTTGAGGACTCTGCTGCATTATTAGAGGACTCTGCTGCATTATTTAATGACTTTGTTGGATTTTTTAAGGACTCTGCTGCATTATTTAAGGAATTTGCTGCTATATTAAATGACTCTGCTTCAGTATTTAAGGACTCTGCTGCGGTATATAAGGACTCTGCTGCATTATTTAAGGACTCTGCTGCATTATTTAAGGACTTTGCTGCATTATTTAAGGACTCTGCTGCATTATTTAAGGACTTTGTTGCATTATTTAAGGACTCTAATGCATTATTTAAGGACTTTGCTGGAATATTTAAGGACTCTGCTGCATTAGTTAAGGACTTTGCTGCATTATTTAAGGACTCTGCTGCATTATTTAACGACTTTACTGCATTTTTTAAGGACTCTGCTGCATTATTTAAGGACGTTGTTGCATTATTTAAGGACTCTGCTGCATTAGTTAAGGACTATGCTGCATTATTTAATGACTTTGCTGAAGCATTTGAGGACTCTGCTGCATTATTAGAGGACTCTGCTGCATTATTTAAGGACTTGCTGCATTATTTAATGACTTTGTTGGATTTTTTAAGTACTCTGCTGCGTTATTTAAGGAATTTGCTGCTATATTAAAGGACTCTGCTTCAGTATTTAAGGACTCTGCTGCGGTATTTAAGGACTCTGCTGCATTATTTAAGGACTCTGCTGCATTATTTAAGGACTTTGCTGCATTATTTAAGGAATCTGCTGAATTATTTAAGGACTTTGTTGCATTATCTAAGGACTCTGCTGCATTATTGAAGGACTTTGCTGCAATATTTAAGGACTCTGCTTCAGTATTTAAGGACTCTGCTGCATTATTTAAGGACTTTGTTGCATTATTTAAGGACTCTGCTGCATTATTTAAGGACTTTGTTGCATTATTTAAGGACTCTGCTGCATTATTTAAGGACTTTGCTGCAATATTTAAGGACTCTGCTTCAGTATTTAAGGACTCTGCTGCATTATTTAAGGACTTTGTTGCATTATTTAAGGACTCTGCTGCATTATTTAAGGACTTTGCTGCATTATTTAAGGACTCTGCTGCATTTTTTAAGGACTCTGCTGAAGCATTTGAGGACTCTGCTGCATTATTTAAGCACTTTGCTGCGGTATTTAAGGACTCTGTTGCATTATTTAAGGACTTTGTTGCATTATTTAAGGACTCTGCTGCATTAGTTAAGGACTTTGCTGCATTATTTAAGGACTCTGCTGCATTATTTACCGACGTTGTTGCATTATTTAAGAACTGTGCTGCTTTATTTAAGGACTTTGCATTATTTAAGGACTATGCTGCATTATTTAATGACTTTGCTGAAGCATTTGAGGACTCTGCTGCATTATTAGAGGACTCTGCTGCATTATTTAATGACTTTGTTGGATTTTTTAAGGACTCTGCTGCATTATTTAAGGAATTTGCTGCTATATTAAAGGACTCTGCTTCAGTATTTAAGGACTCTGCTGCGGTATTTAAGGACTCTGCTGCATTATTTAAGGACTCTGCTGCATTATTTAAGGACTTTGCTGCATTATTTAAGGACTCTGCTGCATTATTTAAGGACTCTGCTGAAGCATTTGAGGACTCTGCTGCATTATTTAAGGACTTTGTTGCATTATCTAAGGACTCTGCTGCAATATTGAAGGACTTTGCTGCATTATTTAAGGACTCTGCTGCATTATTTAAGGACTTTGCTGCAATATTTAAGGACTCTGCTTCAGTATTTAAGGACTCTGCTGAAGCATTTGAGGACTCTGCTGCATTATTTAATGACTTTGCTGAAGCATTTGAGGACTCTGCTGCATTATTAGAGGACTCTGCTGCATTATTTAATGACTTTGTTGGATTTTTTAAGGACTCTGCTGCATTATTTAAGGAATTTGCTGCTATATTAAAGGACTCTGCTTCAGTATTTAAGGACTCTGCTGCGGTATTTAAGGACTCTGCTGCATTATTTAAGGACTCTGCTGCATTATTTAAGGACTTTGCTGCATTATTTAAGGAATTTGTTGCATTATTTAAGGACTCTGCTGCATTATTTAAGGACTTTGCTGCAATTTTTAAGGACTCTGCTTCAGTATTTAAGGACTCTGCTGCATTATTTAAGGACGTTGTTGCATTATTTAAGGACTCTGCTGCATTATTTAAGGACTTTGCTGAATTATTTAAGGACTCTGCTGCATTATTTAAGGACTTTGTTGCATTATTTAAGGACTCTGCTGCATTAGTTAAGGACTTTGCTGCATTATTTAAGGACTCTGCTGCATTATTTAATGACGTTGTTGCATTATTTAGAACTGTGCTGCATTATTTAAGGACTTTGCTGCATTATTTAAGGACTATGCTGCATTATTTAATGACTTTGCTGAAGCATTTGAGGACTCTGTTGCATTATTAGAGGACTCTGCTGCATTATTTAAGGACTTGCTGCATTATTTAATGACTTTGTTGGATTTTTTAAGGACTCTGCTGCATTATTTAAGGAATTTGCTGCTATATTAAAGGACTCTTCTTCAGTATTTAAGGACTCTGCTGCGGTATTTAAGGACTCTGCTGCATTATTTAAGGACTCTGCTGCATTATTTAAGGACTTTGCTGCATTATTTAAGGAATCTGCTGCATTATTTAAGGACTTTGTTGCATTATCTAAGGACTCTGCTGCATTATTGAAGGACTTTGCTGCAATATTTAAGGACTCTGCTTCAGTATTTAAGGACTCTGCTGCATTATTTAAGGACTTTGTTGCATTATTTAAGGACTCTGCTGCATTATTTAAGGACTTTGCTGCATTATTTATGGACTCTGCTGCATTATTTAAGGACTTTGCTGCAATATTTAAGGACTCTGCTTCAGTATTTAAGGACTCTGCTGCATTATTTAAGGACTTTGTTGCATTATTTAAGGACTCTGCTGCATTATTTAAGGACTTTGCTGCATTATTTAAGGAATCTGCTGCATTATTTAAGGACTTTGTTGCATTATCTAAGGACTCTGCTGCATTATTGAAGGACTTTGCTGCAATATTTAAGGACTCTGCTTCAGTATTTAAGGACTCTGCTGCATTATTTAAGGACTTTGTTGCATTATTTAAGGACTCTGCTGCATTATTTAAGGACTTTGCTGCATTATTTATGGACTCTGCTGCATTATTTAAGGACTTTGCTGCAATATTTAAGGAATCTGCTTCAGTATTTAAGGACTCTGCTGCATTATTTAAGGACTTTGTTGCATTATTTAAGGACTCTGCTGCATTATTTAAGGACTTTGCTGCATTATTTAAGGACTCTGCTGCATTAGTTAAGGACTTTGCTGCATTATTTAAGGACTCTGCTGCATTATTTAACGACGTTGTTGCATTATTTAAGAACTGTGCTGCATTATTTAAGGACTTTGCTGCATTATTTAAGGACTATGCTGCATTATTTAATGACTTTGCTGAAGCATTTGAGGACTCTGCTGCATTATTAGAGGACTCTGCTGCATTATTTAATGACTTTGTTGGATTTTTTAAGGACTCTGCTGCATTATTTAAGGAATTTGCTGCTATATTAAAGGACTCTGCTTCAGTATTTAAGGACTCTGCTGCGGTATATAAGGACTCTGCTGCATTATTTAAGGACTCTGCTGCATTATTTAAGGACTTTGCTGCATTATTTAAGGACTCTGCTGCATTATTTAAGGACTTTGTTGCATTATTTAAGGACTCTAATGCATTATTTAAGGACTTTGCTGGAATATTTAAGGACTCTGCTGCATTAGTTAAGGACTTTGCTGCATTATTTAAGGACTCTGCTGCATTATTTAACGACTTTACTGCATTATTTAAGGACTCTGCTGCATTATTTAAGGACGTTGTTGCATTATTTAAGGACTCTGCTGCATTAGTTAAGGACTATGCTGCATTATTTAATGACTTTGCTGAAGCATTTGAGGACTCTGCTGCATTATTAGAGGACTCTGCTGCATTATTTAAGGACTTGCTGCATTATTTAATGACTTTGTTGGATTTTTTAAGTACTCTGCTGCGTTATTTAAGGAATTTGCTGCTATATTAAAGGACTCTGCTTCAGTATTTAAGGACTCTGCTGCGGTATTTAAGGACTCTGCTGCATTATTTAAGGACTCTGCTGCATTATTTAAGGACTTTGCTGCATTATTTAAGGAATCTGCTGCATTATTTAAGGACTTTGTTGCATTATCTAAGGACTCTGCTGCATTATTGAAGGACTTTGCTGCAATATTTAAGGACTCTGCTTCAGTATTTAAGGACTCTGCTGCATTATTTAAGGACTTTGTTGCATTATTTAAGGACTCTGCTGCATTATTTAAGGACTTTGTTGCATTATTTAAGGACTCTGCTGCATTATTTAAGGACTTTGCTGCAATATTTAAGGACTCTGCTTCAGTATTTAAGGACTCTGCTGCATTATTTAAGGACTTTGTTGCATTATTTAAGGACTCTGCTGCATTATTTAAGGACTTTGCTGCATTATTTAAGGACTCTGCTGCATTTTTTAAGGACTCTGCTGAAGCATTTGAGGACTCTGCTGCATTATTTAAGCACTTTGCTGCGGTATTTAAGGACTCTGTTGCATTATTTAAGGACTTTGTTGCATTATTTAAGGACTCTGCTGCATTAGTTAAGGACTTTGCTGCATTATTTAAGGACTCTGCTGCATTATTTACCGACGTTGTTGCATTATTTAAGAACTGTGCTGCTTTATTTAAGGACTTTGCATTATTTAAGGACTATGCTGCATTATTTAATGACTTTGCTGAAGCATTTGAGGACTCTGCTGCATTATTAGAGGACTCTGCTGCATTATTTAATGACTTTGTTGGATTTTTTAAGGACTCTGCTGCATTATTTAAGGAATTTGCTGCTATATTAAAGGACTCTGCTTCAGTATTTAAGGACTCTGCTGCGGTATTTAAGGACTCTGCTGCATTATTTAAGGACTCTGCTGCATTATTTAAGGACTTTGCTGCATTATTTAAGGACTATGCTGCATTATTTAATGACTTTGCTGAAGCATTTGAGGACTCTGCTGCATTATTAGAGGACTCTGCTGCATTATTTAAGGACTTGCTGCATTATTTAATGACTTTGTTGGATTTTTTAAGGACTCTGCTGCATTATTTAAGGAATTTGCTGCTATATTAAAGGACTCTGCTTCAGTATTTAAGGACTCTGCTGCGGTATTTAAGGACTCTGCTGCATTATTTAAGGACTCTGCTGCATTATTTAAGGACTTTGCTGCATTATTTAAGGAATCTGCTGCATTATTTAAGGACTGTGTTGCATTATCTAAGGACTCTGCTGCATTATTGAAGGACTTTGCTGCAATATTTAAGGACTCTGCTTCAGTATTTAAGGACTCTGCTGCATTATTTAAGGACTTTGTTGCATTATTTAAGGACTCTGCTGCATTATTTAAGGACTTTGCTGCATTATTTATGGACTCTGCTGCATTATTTAAGGACTTTGCTGCAACATTTAAGGACTCTGCTTCAGTATTTAAGGACTCTGCTGCATTATTTAAGGACTTTGTTGCATTATTTAAGGACTCTGCTGCATTATTTAAGGACTTTGCTGCATTATTTAAGGACTCTGCTGCATTATTTAAGGACTGTGCTGAAGCATTTGAGGACTCTGCTGCATTATTTAATCACTTTGCTGCGGTATTTAAGGACTCTGTTGCATTATTTAAGGACTTTGTTGCATTATTTAAGGACTCTGCTGCATTAGTTAAGGACTTTGCTGCATTATTTAAGGACTCTGCTGCATTATTTAACGACGATGTTGCATTATTTAAGAACTGTGCTGCATTATTTAAGGACTTTGCTGCATTATTTAAGGACTATGCTGCATTATTTAATGACTTTGCTGAAGCATTTGAGGACTCTGCTGCATTATTAGAGGACTCTGCTGCATTATTTAATGACTTTGTTGGATTTTTTAAGGACTCTGCTGCATTATTTAAGGAATTTGCTGCTATATTAAAGGACTCTGCTTCAGTATTTAAGGACTCTGCTGCGGTATATAAGGACTCTGCTGCATTATTTAAGGACTCTGCTGCATTATTTAAGGACTTTGCTGCATTATTTAAGGACTCTGCTGCATTATTTAAGGACTTTGTTGCATTATTTAAGGACTCTAATGCATTATTTAAGGACTTTGCTGGAATATTTAAGGACTCTGCTGCATTAGTTAAGGACTTTGCTGCATTATTTAAGGACTCTGCTGCATTATTTAACGACTTTACTGCATTATTTAAGGACTCTGCTGCATTATTTAAGGACGTTGTTGCATTATTTAAGGACTCTGCTGCATTAGTTAAGGACTATGCTGCATTATTTAATGACTTTGCTGAAGCATTTGAGGACTCTGCTGCATTATTAGAGGACTCTGCTGCATTATTTAAGGACTTGCTGCATTATTTAATGACTTTGTTGGATTTTTTAAGTACTCTGCTGCGTTATTTAAGGAATTTGCTGCTATATTAAAGGACTCTGCTTCAGTATTTAAGGACTCTGCTGCGGTATTTAAGGACTCTGCTGCATTATTTAAGGACTCTGCTGCATTATTTAAGGACTTTGCTGCATTATTTAAGGAATCTGCTGCATTATTTAAGGACTTTGTTGCATTATCTAAGGACTCTGCTGCATTATTGAAGGACTTTGCTGCAATATTTAAGGACTCTGCTTCAGTATTTAAGGACTCTGCTGCATTATTTAAGGACTTTGTTGCATTATTTAAGGACTCTGCTGCATTATTTAAGGACTTTGTTGCATTATTTAAGGACTCTGCTGCATTATTTAAGGACTTTGTTGCATTATCTAAGGACTCTGCTGCAATATTGAAGGACTTTGCTGCATTATTTAAGGACTCTGCTGCATTATTTAAGGACTTTGCTGCAATATTTAAGGACTCTGCTTCAGTATTTAAGGACTCTGCTGAAGCATTTGAGGACTCTGCTGCATTATTTAATGACTTTGCTGAAGCATTTGAGGACTCTGCTGCATTATTAGAGGACTCTGCTGCATTATTTAATGACTTTGTTGGATTTTTTAAGGACTCTGCTGCATTATTTAAGGAATTTGCTGCTATATTAAAGGACTCTGCTTCAGTATTTAAGGACTCTGCTGCGGTATTTAAGGACTCTGCTGCATTATTTAAGGACTCTGCTGCATTATTTAAGGACTTTGCTGCATTATTTAAGGAATTTGTTGCATTATTTAAGGACTCTGCTGCATTATTTAAGGACTTTGCTGCAATTTTTAAGGACTCTGCTTCAGTATTTAAGGACTCTGCTGCATTATTTAAGGACGTTGTTGCATTATTTAAGGACTCTGCTGCATTATTTAAGGACTTTGCTGAATTATTTAAGGACTCTGCTGCATTATTTAAGGACTTTGTTGCATTATTTAAGGACTCTGCTGCATTAGTTAAGGACTTTGCTGCATTATTTAAGGACTCTGCTGCATTATTTAATGACGTTGTTGCATTATTTAAGAACTGTGCTGCATTATTTAAGGACTTTGCTGCATTATTTAAGGACTATGCTGCATTATTTAATGACTTTGCTGAAGCATTTGAGGACTCTGTTGCATTATTAGAGGACTCTGCTGCATTATTTAAGGACTTGCTGCATTATTTAATGACTTTGTTGGATTTTTTAAGGACTCTGCTGCATTATTTAAGGAATTTGCTGCTATATTAAAGGACTCTGCTTCAGTATTTAAGGACTCTGCTGCGGTATTTAAGGACTCTGCTGCATTATTTAAGGACTCTGCTGCATTATTTAAGGACTTTGTTGCATTATTTAAGGACTCTGCTGCATTATTTAAGGACTTTGCTGCATTATTTATGGACTCTGCTGCATTATTTAAGGACTTTGCTGCAATATTTAAGGACTCTGCTTCAGTATTTAAGGACTCTGCTGCATTATTTAAGGACTTTGTTGCATTATTTAAGGACTCTGCTGCATTATTTAAGGACTTTGCTGCATTATTTAAGGAATCTGCTGCATTATTTAAGGACTTTGTTGCATTATCTAAGGACTCTGCTGCATTATTGAAGGACTTTGCTGCAATATTTAAGGACTCTGCTTCAGTATTTAAGGACTCTGCTGCATTATTTAAGGACTTTGTTGCATTATTTAAGGACTCTGCTGCATTATTTAAGGACTTTGCTGCATTATTTATGGACTCTGCTGCATTATTTAAGGACTTTGCTGCAATATTTAAGGAATCTGCTTCAGTATTTAAGGACTCTGCTGCATTATTTAAGGACTTTGTTGCATTATTTAAGGACTCTGCTGCATTATTTAAGGACTTTGCTGCATTATTTAAGGACTCTGCTGCATTAGTTAAGGACTTTGCTGCATTATTTAAGGACTCTGCTGCATTATTTAACGACGTTGTTGCATTATTTAAGAACTGTGCTGCATTATTTAAGGACTTTGCTGCATTATTTAAGGACTATGCTGCATTATTTAATGACTTTGCTGAAGCATTTGAGGACTCTGCTGCATTATTAGAGGACTCTGCTGCATTATTTAATGACTTTGTTGGATTTTTTAAGGACTCTGCTGCATTATTTAAGGAATTTGCTGCTATATTAAAGGACTCTGCTTCAGTATTTAAGGACTCTGCTGCGGTATATAAGGACTCTGCTGCATTATTTAAGGACTCTGCTGCATTATTTAAGGACTTTGCTGCATTATTTAAGGACTCTGCTGCATTATTTAAGGACTTTGTTGCATTATTTAAGGACTCTAATGCATTATTTAAGGACTTTGCTGGAATATTTAAGGACTCTGCTGCATTAGTTAAGGACTTTGCTGCATTATTTAAGGACTCTGCTGCATTATTTAACGACTTTACTGCATTATTTAAGGACTCTGCTGCATTATTTAAGGACGTTGTTGCATTATTTAAGGACTCTGCTGCATTAGTTAAGGACTATGCTGCATTATTTAATGACTTTGCTGAAGCATTTGAGGACTCTGCTGCATTATTAGAGGACTCTGCTGCATTATTTAAGGACTTGCTGCATTATTTAATGACTTTGTTGGATTTTTTAAGTACTCTGCTGCGTTATTTAAGGAATTTGCTGCTATATTAAAGGACTCTGCTTCAGTATTTAAGGACTCTGCTGCGGTATTTAAGGACTCTGCTGCATTATTTAAGGACTCTGCTGCATTATTTAAGGACTTTGCTGCATTATTTAAGGAATCTGCTGCATTATTTAAGGACTTTGTTGCATTATCTAAGGACTCTGCTGCATTATTGAAGGACTTTGCTGCAATATTTAAGGACTCTGCTTCAGTATTTAAGGACTCTGCTGCATTATTTAAGGACTTTGTTGCATTATTTAAGGACTCTGCTGCATTATTTAAGGACTTTGTTGCATTATTTAAGGACTCTGCTGCATTATTTAAGGACTTTGCTGCAATATTTAAGGACTCTGCTTCAGTATTTAAGGACTCTGCTGCATTATTTAAGGACTTTGTTGCATTATTTAAGGACTCTGCTGCATTATTTAAGGACTTTGCTGCATTATTTAAGGACTCTGCTGCATTTTTTAAGGACTCTGCTGAAGCATTTGAGGACTCTGCTGCATTATTTAAGCACTTTGCTGCGGTATTTAAGGACTCTGTTGCATTATTTAAGGACTTTGTTGCATTATTTAAGGACTCTGCTGCATTAGTTAAGGACTTTGCTGCATTATTTAAGGACTCTGCTGCATTATTTACCGACGTTGTTGCATTATTTAAGAACTGTGCTGCTTTATTTAAGGACTTTGCATTATTTAAGGACTATGCTGCATTATTTAATGACTTTGCTGAAGCATTTGAGGACTCTGCTGCATTATTAGAGGACTCTGCTGCATTATTTAATGACTTTGTTGGATTTTTTAAGGACTCTGCTGCATTATTTAAGGAATTTGCTGCTATATTAAAGGACTCTGCTTCAGTATTTAAGGACTCTGCTGCGGTATTTAAGGACTCTGCTGCATTATTTAAGGACTCTGCTGCATTATTTAAGGACTTTGCTGCATTATTTAAGGACTATGCTGCATTATTTAATGACTTTGCTGAAGCATTTGAGGACTCTGCTGCATTATTAGAGGACTCTGCTGCATTATTTAAGGACTTGCTGCATTATTTAATGACTTTGTTGGATTTTTTAAGGACTCTGCTGCATTATTTAAGGAATTTGCTGCTATATTAAAGGACTCTGCTTCAGTATTTAAGGACTCTGCTGCGGTATTTAAGGACTCTGCTGCATTATTTAAGGACTCTGCTGCATTATTTAAGGACTTTGCTGCATTATTTAAGGAATCTGCTGCATTATTTAAGGACTTTGTTGCATTATCTAAGGACTCTGCTGCATTATTGAAGGACTTTGCTGCAATATTTAAGGACTCTGCTTCAGTATTTAAGGACTCTGCTGCATTATTTAAGGACTTTGTTGCATTATTTAAGGACTCTGCTGCATTATTTAAGGACTTTGCTGCATTATTTATGGACTCTGCTGCATTATTTAAGGACTTTGCTGCAACATTTAAGGACTCTGCTTCAGTATTTAAGGACTCTGCTGCATTATTTAAGGACTTTGTTGCATTATTTAAGGACTCTGCTGCATTATTTAAGGACTTTGCTGCATTATTTAAGGACTCTGCTGCATTATTTAAGGACTGTGCTGAAGCATTTGAGGACTCTGCTGCATTATTTAATCACTTTGCTGCGGTATTTAAGGACTCTGTTGCATTATTTAAGGACTTTGTTGCATTATTTAAGGACTCTGCTGCATTAGTTAAGGACTTTGCTGCATTATTTAAGGACTCTGCTGCATTATTTAACGACGATGTTGCATTATTTAAGAACTGTGCTGCATTATTTAAGGACTTTGCTGCATTATTTAAGGACTATGCTGCATTATTTAATGACTTTGCTGAAGCATTTGAGGACTCTGCTGCATTATTAGAGGACTCTGCTGCATTATTTAATGACTTTGTTGGATTTTTTAAGGACTCTGCTGCATTATTTAAGGAATTTGCTGCTATATTAAAGGACTCTGCTTCAGTATTTAAGGACTCTGCTGCGGTATATAAGGACTCTGCTGCATTATTTAAGGACTCTGCTGCATTATTTAAGGACTTTGCTGCATTATCTAAGGACTCTGCTGCATTATTTAAGGACTTTGTTGCATTATTTAAGGACTCTAATGCATTATTTAAGGACTTTGCTGGAATATTTAAGGACTCTGCTGCATTAGTTAAGGACTTTGCTGCATTATTTAAGGACTCTGCTGCATTATTTAACGACTTTACTGCATTATTTAAGGACTCTGCTGCATTATTTAAGGACGTTGTTGCATTATTTAAGGACTCTGCTGCATTAGTTAAGGACTATGCTGCATTATTTAATGACTTTACTGAAGCATTTTGAGGACTCTGCTGCATTATTAGAGGACTCTGCTGCATTATTTAAGGACTTGCTGCATTATTTAATGACTTTGTTGGATTTTTTAAGTACTCTGCTGCGTTATTTAAGGAATTTGCTGCTATATTAAAGGACTCTGCTTCAGTATTTAAGGACTCTGCTGCGGTATTTAAGGACTCTGCTGCATTATTTAAGGACTCTGCTGCATTATTTAAGGACTTTGCTGCATTATTTAAGGAATCTGCTGCATTATTTAAGGACTTTGTTGCATTATCTAAGGACTCTGCTGCATTATTGAAGGACTTTGCTGCAATATTTAAGGACTCTGCTTCAGTATTTAAGGACTCTGCTGCATTATTTAAGGACTTTGTTGCATTATTTAAGGACTCTGCTGCATTATTTAAGGACTTTGTTGCATTATTTAAGGACTCTGCTGCATTATTTAAGGACTTTGCTGCAATATTTAAGGACTCTGCTTCAGTATTTAAGGACTCTGCTGCATTATTTAAGGACTTTGTTGCATTATTTAAGGACTCTGCTGCATTATTTAAGGACTTTGCTGCATTATTTAAGGACTCTGCTGCATTTTTTAAGGACTCTGCTGAAGCATTTGAGGACTCTGCTGCATTATTTAAGCACTTTGCTGCGGTATTTAAGGACTCTGTTGCATTATTTAAGGACTTTGTTGCATTATTTAAGGACTCTGCTGCATTAGTTAAGGACTTTGCTGCATTATTTAAGGACTCTGCTGCATTATTTACCGACGTTGTTGCATTATTTAAGAACTGTGCTGCTTTATTTAAGGACTTTGCATTATTTAAGGACTATGCTGCATTATTTAATGACTTTGCTGAAGCATTTGAGGACTCTGCTGCATTATTAGAGGACTCTGCTGCATTATTTAATGACTTTGTTGGATTTTTTAAGGACTCTGCTGCATTATT
Source organism: Phyllobates terribilis (assembly GCF_046119375.1). Classification (NCBI taxonomy): domain Eukaryota; kingdom Metazoa; phylum Chordata; class Amphibia; order Anura; family Dendrobatidae; genus Phyllobates; species Phyllobates terribilis. The sequence goes on from NW_027362905.1 coordinate 613,311, forward strand.
TAAGGAATTTGCTGCTATATTAAAGGACTCTGCTTCAGTATTTAAGGACTCTGCTGCGGTATTTAAGGACTCTGCTGCATTATTTAAGGACTCTGCTGCATTATTTAAGGACTTTGCTGCATTATTTAAGGACTCTGCTGCATTATTTAAGGACTCTGCTGAAGCATTTGAGGACTCTGCTGCATTATTTAAGGACTTTGTTGCATTATCTAAGGACTCTGCTGCAATATTGAAGGACTTTGCTGCATTATTTAAGGACTCTGCTCCATTATTTAAGGACTTTGCTGCAATATTTAAGGACTCTGCTTCAGTATTTAAGGACTCTGCTGAAGCATTTGAGGACTCTGCTGCATTATTTAATGACTTTGCTGAAGCATTTGAGGACTCTGCTGCATTATTAGAGGACTCTGCTGCATTATTTAATGACTTTGTTGGATTTTTTAAGGACTCTGCTGCATTATTTAAGGAATTTGCTGCTATATTAAAGGACTCTGCTTCAGTATTTAAGGACTCTGCTGCGGTATTTAAGGACTCTGCTGCATTATTTAAGGACTCTGCTGCATTATTTAAGGACTTTGCTGCATTATTTAAGGAATTTGTTGCATTATTTAAGGACTCTGCTGCATTATTTAAGGACTTTGCTGCAATTTTTAAGGACTCTGCTTCAGTATTTAAGGACTCTGCTGCATTATTTAAGGACGTTGTTGCATTATTTAAGGACTCTGCTGCATTATTTAAGGACTTTGCTGAATTATTTAAGGACTCTGCTGCATTATTTAAGGACTTTGTTGCATTATTTAAGGACTCTGCTGCATTAGTTAAGGACTTTGCTGCATTATTTAAGGACTCTGCTGCATTATTTAACGACGTTGTTGCATTATTTAAGAACTGTGCTGCATTATTTAAGGACTTTGCTGCATTATTTAAGGACTATGCTGCATTATTTAATGACTTTGCTGAAGCATTTGAGGACTCTGCTGCATTATTAGAGGACTCTGCTGCATTATTTAAGGACTTGCTGCATTATTTAATGACTTTGTTGGATTTTTTAAGGACTCTGCTGCATTATTTAAGGAATTTGCTGCTATATTAAAGGACTCTGCTTCAGTATTTAAGGACTCTGCTGCGGTATTTAAGGACTCTGCTGCATTATTTAAGGACTCTGCTGCATTATTTAAGGACTTTGCTGCATTATTTAAGGAATCTGCTGCATTATTTAAGGACTTTGTTGCATTATCTAAGGACTCTGCTGCATTATTGAAGGACTTTGCTGCAATATTTAAGGACTCTGCTTCAGTATTTAAGGACTCTGCTGCATTATTTAAGGACTTTGTTGCATTATTTAAGGACTCTGCTGCATTATTTAAGGACTTTGCTGCATTATTTATGGACTCTGCTGCATTATTTAAGGACTTTGCTGCAATATTTAAGGACTCTGCTTCAGTATTTAAGGACTCTGCTGCATTATTTAAGGACTTTGTTGCATTATTTAAGGACTCTGCTGCATTATTTAAGGACTTTGCTGCATTATTTAAGGACTCTGCTGCATTATTTAAGGACTCTGCTGAAGCATTTAAGGACTCTGCTGCATTATTTAATCACTTTGCTGCGGTATTTAAGGACTCTGTTGCATTATTTAAGGACTCTGTTGCATTATTTAAGGACTCTGCTGCATTAGTTAAGGACTTTGCTGCATTATTTAAGGACTCTGCTGCATTACTTAACGACGTTGTTGCATTATTTAAGAACTGTGCTGCATTATTTAAGGACTTTGCTGCATTATTTAAGGACTATGCTGCATTATTTAATGACTTTGCTGAAGCATTTGAGGACTCTGCTGCATTATTAGAGGACTCTGCTGCATTATTTAATGACTTTGTTGGATTTTTTAAGGACTCTGCTGCATTATTTAAGGAATTTGCTGCTATATTAAAGGACTCTGCTTCAGTATTTAAGGACTCTGCTGCGGTATATAAGGACTCTGCTGCATTATTTAAGGACTCTGCTGCATTATTTAAGGACTTTGCTGCATTATTTAAGGACTCTGCTGCATTATTTAAGGACTTTGTTGCATTATTTAAGGACTCTAATGCATTATTTAAGGACTTTGCTGGAATACTTAAGGACTCTGCTGCATTAGTTAAGGACTTTGCTGCATTATTTAAGGACTCTGCTGCATTATTTAACGATTTACTGCATTATTTAAGGACTCTGCTGCATTATTTAAGGACTTTGTTGCATTATTTAAGGACTCTGCTGCATTAGTTAAGGACTATGCTGCATTATTTAATGACTTTGCTGAAGCATTTGAGGACTCTGCTGCATTATTAGAGGACTCTGCTGCATTATTTAAGGACTTGCTGCATTATTTAATGACTTTGCTGCATTATTTATGGACTCTGCTGCATTATTTAAGGACTTTGCTGCAATATTTATGGACTCTGCTTCAGTATTTAAGGACTCTGCTGCATTATTTAAGGACTTTGTTGCATTATTTAAGGACTCTGCTGCATTAGTTAAGGACTATGCTGCATTATTTAATGACTTTGCTGAAGCATTTGAGGACTCTGCTGCATTATTAAAGGACTCTGCTGCATTATTTAAGGACTTGCTGCATTATTTAATGACTTTGTTGGATTTTTTAAGGACTCTGCTGCGTTATTTAAGGAATTTGCTGCTATATTAAAGGACTCTGCTTCAGTATTTAAGGACTCTGCTGCGGTATTTAAGGACTCTGCTGCATTATATAAGGACTCTGCTGCATTATTTAAGGACTTTGCTGCATTATTTAAGGAATCTGCTGCATTATTTAAGGACTTTGTTGCATTATCTAAGGACTCTGCTGCATTATTGAAGGACTTTGCTGCAATATTTAAGGACTCTGCTTCAGTATTTAAGGACTCTGCTGCATTATTTAAGGACTTTGTTGCATTATTTAAGGACTCTGCTGCATTATTTAAGGACTTTGTTGCATTATTTAAGGACTCTGCTGCATTATTTAAGGACTTTGTTGCATTATTTAAGGACTCTGCTGCATTATTTAAGGACTTTGCTGCAATATTTAAGGACTCTGTTTCAGTATTTAAGGACTCTGCTGCATTATTTAAGGACTTTGTTGCATTATTTAAGGACTCTGCTGCATTATTTAAGGACTTTGCTGCATTATTTAAGGACTCTGCTGCATTTTTTAAGGACTCTGCTGAAGCATTTGAGGACTCTGCTGCATTATTTAAGCACTTTGCTGCGGTATTTAAGGACTCTGTTGCATTATTTAAGGACTTTGTTGCATTATTTAAGGACTCTGCTGCATTAGTTAAGGACTTTGCTGCATTATTTAAGGACTCTGCTGCATTATTTACCGACGTTGTTGCATTATTTAAGAACTGTGCTGCTTTATTTAAGGACTTTGCATTATTTAAGGACTTTGCTGCATTATTTAAGGACTATGCTGCATTATTTAATGACTTTGCTGAAGCATTTGAGGACTCTGCTGCATTATTAGAGGACTCTGCTGCATTATTTAAGGACTTGCTGCATTATTTAATGACTTTGTTGGATTTTTTAAGGACTCTGCTGCATTATTTAAGGAATTTGCTGCTATATTAAAGGACTCTGCTTCAGTATTTAAGGACTCTGCTGCGGTATTTAAGGACTCTGCTGCATTATTTAAGGACTCTGCTGCATTATTTAAGGACTTTGCTGCATTATTTAAGGAATCTGCTGCATTATTTAAGGACTTTGTTGCATTATCTAAGGACTCTGCTGCATTATTGAAGGACTTTGCTGCAATATTTAAGGACTCTGCTTCAGTATTTAAGGACTCTGCTGCATTATTTAAGGACTTTGTTGCATTATTTAAGGACTCTGCTGCATTATTTAAGGACTTTGCTGCATTATTTATGGACTCTGCTGCATTATTTAAGGACTTTGCTGCAATATTTAAGGACTCTGCTTCAGTATTTAAGGACTCTGCTGCATTATTTAAGGACTTTGTTGCATTATTTAAGGACTCTGCTGCATTATTTAAGGACTTTGCTGCATTATTTAAGGACTCTGCTGCATTATTTAAGGACTCTGCTGAAGCATTTAAGGACTCTGCTGCATTATTTAATCACTTTGCTGCGGTATTTAAGGACTCTGTTGCATTATTTAAGGACTCTGTTGCATTATTTAAGGACTCTGCTGCATTAGTTAAGGACTTTGCTGCATTATTTAAGGACTCTGCTGCATTACTTAACGACGTTGTTGCATTATTTAAGAACTGTGCTGCATTATTTAAGGACTTTGCTGCATTATTTAAGGACTATGCTGCATTATTTAATGACTTTGCTGAAGCATTTGAGGACTCTGCTGCATTATTAGAGGACTCTGCTGCATTATTTAATGACTTTGTTGGATTTTTTAAGGACTCTGCTGCATTATTTAAGGAATTTGCTGCTATATTAAAGGACTCTGCTTCAGTATTTAAGGACTCTGCTGCGGTATATAAGGACTCTGCTGCATTATTTAAGGACTCTGCTGCATTATTTAAGGACTTTGCTGCATTATTTAAGGACTCTGCTGCATTATTTAAGGACTTTGTTGCATTATTTAAGGACTCTAATGCATTATTTAAGGACTTTGCTGGAATACTTAAGGACTCTGCTGCATTAGTTAAGGACTTTGCTGCATTATTTAAGGACTCTGCTGCATTATTTAACGATTTACTGCATTATTTAAGGACTCTGCTGCATTATTTAAGGACTTTGTTGCATTATTTAAGGACTCTGCTGCATTAGTTAAGGACTATGCTGCATTATTTAATGACTTTGCTGAAGCATTTGAGGACTCTGCTGCATTATTAGAGGACTCTGCTGCATTATTTAAGGACTTGCTGCATTATTTAATGACTTTGCTGCATTATTTATGGACTCTGCTGCATTATTTAAGGACTTTGCTGCAATATTTATGGACTCTGCTTCAGTATTTAAGGACTCTGCTGCATTATTTAAGGACTTTGTTGCATTATTTAAGGACTCTGCTGCATTAGTTAAGGACTATGCTGCATTATTTAATGACTTTGCTGAAGCATTTGAGGACTCTGCTGCATTATTAAAGGACTCTGCTGCATTATTTAAGGACTTGCTGCATTATTTAATGACTTTGTTGGATTTTTTAAGGACTCTGCTGCGTTATTTAAGGAATTTGCTGCTATATTAAAGGACTCTGCTTCAGTATTTAAGGACTCTGCTGCGGTATTTAAGGACTCTGCTGCATTATATAAGGACTCTGCTGCATTATTTAAGGACTTTGCTGCATTATTTAAGGAATCTGCTGCATTATTTAAGGACTTTGTTGCATTATCTAAGGACTCTGCTGCATTATTGAAGGACTTTGCTGCAATATTTAAGGACTCTGCTTCAGTATTTAAGGACTCTGCTGCATTATTTAAGGACTTTGTTGCATTATTTAAGGACTCTGCTGCATTATTTAAGGACTTTGTTGCATTATTTAAGGACTCTGCTGCATTATTTAAGGACTTTGTTGCATTATTTAAGGACTCTGCTGCATTATTTAAGGACTTTGCTGCAATATTTAAGGACTCTGTTTCAGTATTTAAGGACTCTGCTGCATTATTTAAGGACTTTGTTGCATTATTTAAGGACTCTGCTGCATTATTTAAGGACTTTGCTGCATTATTTAAGGACTCTGCTGCATTTTTTAAGGACTCTGCTGAAGCATTTGAGGACTCTGCTGCATTATTTAAGCACTTTGCTGCGGTATTTAAGGACTCTGTTGCATTATTTAAGGACTTTGTTGCATTATTTAAGGACTCTGCTGCATTAGTTAAGGACTTTGCTGCATTATTTAAGGACTCTGCTGCATTATTTACCGACGTTGTTGCATTATTTAAGAACTGTGCTGCTTTATTTAAGGACTTTGCATTATTTAAGGACTATGCTGCATTATTTAATGACTTTGCTGAAGCATTTGAGGACTCTGCTGCATTATTAGAGGACTCTGCTGCATTATTTAATGACTTTGTTGGATTTTTTAAGGACTCTGCTGCATTATTTAAGGAATTTGCTGCTATATTAAAGGACTCTGCTTCAGTATTTAAGGACTCTGCTGCGGTATTTAAGGACTCTGCTGCATTATTTAAGGACTCTGCTGCATTATTTAAGGACTTTGCTGCATTATTTAAGGACTCTGCTGCATTATTTAAGGACTCTGCTGAAGCATTTGAGGACTCTGCTGCATTATTTAAGGACTTTGTTGCATTATCTAAGGACTCTGCTGCAATATTGAAGGACTTTGCTGCATTATTTAAGGACTCTGCTGCATTATTTAAGGACTTTGCTGCAATATTTAAGGACTCTGCTTCAGTATTTAAGGACTCTGCTGAAGCATTTGAGGACTCTGCTGCATTATTTAATGACTTTGCTGAAGCATTTGAGGACTCTGCTGCATTATTAGAGGACTCTGCTGCATTATTTAATGACTTTGTTGGATTTTTTAAGGACTCTGCTGCATTATTTAAGGAATTTGCTGCTATATTAAAGGACTCTGCTTCAGTATTTAAGGACTCTGCTGCGGTATTTAAGGACTCTGCTGCATTATTTAAGGACTCTGCTGCATTATTTAAGGACTTTGCTGCATTATTTAAGGAATTTGTTGCATTATTTAAGGACTCTGCTGCATTATTTAAGGACTTTGCTGCAATTTTTAAGGACTCTGCTTCAGTATTTAAGGACTCTGCTGCATTATTTAAGGACGTTGTTGCATTATTTAAGGACTCTGCTGCATTATTTAAGGACTTTGCTGAATTATTTAAGGACTCTGCTGCATTATTTAAGGACTTTGTTGCATTATTTAAGGACTCTGCTGCATTAGTTAAGGACTTTGCTGCATTATTTAAGGACTCTGCTGCATTATTTAACGACGTTGTTGCATTATTTAAGAACTGTGCTGCATTATTTAAGGACTTTGCTGCATTATTTAAGGACTATGCTGCATTATTTAATGACTTTGCTGAAGCATTTGAGGACTCTGCTGCATTATTAGAGGACTCTGCTGCATTATTTAAGGACTTGCTGCATTATTTAATGACTTTGTTGGATTTTTTAAGGACTCTGCTGCATTATTTAAGGAATTTGCTGCTATATTAAAGGACTCTGCTTCAGTATTTAAGGACTCTGCTGCGGTATTTAAGGACTCTGCTGCATTATTTAAGGACTCTGCTGCATTATTTAAGGACTTTGCTGCATTATTTAAGGAATCTGCTGCATTATTTAAGGACTTTGTTGCATTATCTAAGGACTCTGCTGCATTATTGAAGGACTTTGCTGCAATATTTAAGGACTCTGCTTCAGTATTTAAGGACTCTGCTGCATTATTTAAGGACTTTGTTGCATTATTTAAGGACTCTGCTGCATTATTTAAGGACTTTGCTGCATTATTTATGGACTCTGCTGCATTATTTAAGGACTTTGCTGCAATATTTAAGGACTCTGCTTCAGTATTTAAGGACTCTGCTGCATTATTTAAGGACTTTGTTGCATTATTTAAGGACTCTGCTGCATTATTTAAGGACTTTGCTGCATTATTTAAGGACTCTGCTGCATTATTTAAGGACTCTGCTGAAGCATTTAAGGACTCTGCTGCATTATTTAATCACTTTGCTGCGGTATTTAAGGACTCTGTTGCATTATTTAAGGACTCTGTTGCATTATTTAAGGACTCTGCTGCATTAGTTAAGGACTTTGCTGCATTATTTAAGGACTCTGCTGCATTACTTAACGACGTTGTTGCATTATTTAAGAACTGTGCTGCATTATTTAAGGACTTTGCTGCATTATTTAAGGACTATGCTGCATTATTTAATGACTTTGCTGAAGCATTTGAGGACTCTGCTGCATTATTAGAGGACTCTGCTGCATTATTTAATGACTTTGTTGGATTTTTTAAGGACTCTGCTGCATTATTTAAGGAATTTGCTGCTATATTAAAGGACTCTGCTTCAGTATTTAAGGACTCTGCTGCGGTATATAAGGACTCTGCTGCATTATTTAAGGACTCTGCTGCATTATTTAAGGACTTTGCTGCATTATTTAAGGACTCTGCTGCATTATTTAAGGACTTTGTTGCATTATTTAAGGACTCTAATGCATTATTTAAGGACTTTGCTGGAATACTTAAGGACTCTGCTGCATTAGTTAAGGACTTTGCTGCATTATTTAAGGACTCTGCTGCATTATTTAACGATTTACTGCATTATTTAAGGACTCTGCTGCATTATTTAAGGACTTTGTTGCATTATTTAAGGACTCTGCTGCATTAGTTAAGGACTATGCTGCATTATTTAATGACTTTGCTGAAGCATTTGAGGACTCTGCTGCATTATTAGAGGACTCTGCTGCATTATTTAAGGACTTGCTGCATTATTTAATGACTTTGCTGCATTATTTATGGACTCTGCTGCATTATTTAAGGACTTTGCTGCAATATTTATGGACTCTGCTTCAGTATTTAAGGACTCTGCTGCATTATTTAAGGACTTTGTTGCATTATTTAAGGACTCTGCTGCATTAGTTAAGGACTATGCTGCATTATTTAATGACTTTGCTGAAGCATTTGAGGACTCTGCTGCATTATTAAAGGACTCTGCTGCATTATTTAAGGACTTGCTGCATTATTTAATGACTTTGTTGGATTTTTTAAGGACTCTGCTGCGTTATTTAAGGAATTTGCTGCTATATTAAAGGACTCTGCTTCAGTATTTAAGGACTCTGCTGCGGTATTTAAGGACTCTGCTGCATTATATAAGGACTCTGCTGCATTATTTAAGGACTTTGCTGCATTATTTAAGGAATCTGCTGCATTATTTAAGGACTTTGTTGCATTATCTAAGGACTCTGCTGCATTATTGAAGGACTTTGCTGCAATATTTAAGGACTCTGCTTCAGTATTTAAGGACTCTGCTGCATTATTTAAGGACTTTGTTGCATTATTTAAGGACTCTGCTGCATTATTTAAGGACTTTGTTGCATTATTTAAGGACTCTGCTGCATTATTTAAGGACTTTGCTGCAATATTTAAGGACTCTGCTTCAGTATTTAAGGACTCTGCTGCATTATTTAAGGACTTTGTTGCATTATTTAAGGACTCTGCTGCATTATTTAAGGACTTTGCTGCATTATTTAAGGACTCTGCTGCATTTTTTAAGGACCCTGCTGAAGCATTTGAGGACTCTGCTGCATTATTTAAGCACTTTGCTGCGGTATTTAAGGACTCTGTTGCATTATTTAAGGACTTTGTTGCATTATTTAAGGACTCTGCTGCATTAGTTAAGGACTTTGCTGCATTATTTAAGGACTCTGCTGCATTATTTACCGACGTTGTTGCATTATTTAAGAACTGTGCTGCTTTATTTAAGGACTTTGCATTATTTAAGGACTATGCTGCATTATTTAATGACTTTGCTGAAGCATTTGAGGACTCTGCTGCATTATTAGAGGACTCTGCTGCATTATTTAATGACTTTGTTGGATTTTTTAAGGACTCTGCTGCATTATTTAAGGAATTTGCTGCTATATTAAAGGACTCTGCTTCAGTATTTAAGGACTCTGCTGCGGTATTTAAGGACTCTGCTGCATTATTTAAGGACTCTGCTGCATTATTTAAGGACTTTGCTGCATTATTTAAGGACTCTGCTGCATTATTTAAGGACTCTGCTGAAGCATTTGAGGACTCTGCTGCATTATTTAAGGACTTTGTTGCATTATCTAAGGACTCTGCTGCAATATTGAAGGACTTTGCTGCATTATTTAAGGACTCTGCTGCATTATTTAAGGACTTTGCTGCAATATTTAAGGACTCTGCTTCAGTATTTAAGGACTCTGCTGAAGCATTTGAGGACTCTGCTGCATTATTTAATGACTTTGCTGAAGCATTTGAGGACTCTGCTGCATTATTAGAGGACTCTGCTGCATTATTTAATGACTTTGTTGGATTTTTTAAGGACTCTGCTGCATTATTTAAGGAATTTGCTGCTATATTAAAGGACTCTGCTTCAGTATTTAAGGACTCTGCTGCGGTATTTAAGGACTCTGCTGCATTATTTAAGGACTCTGCTGCATTATTTAAGGACTTTGCTGCATTATTTAAGGAATTTTTTGCATTATTTAAGGACTCTGCTGCATTACTTAAGGACTTTGCTGCAATTTTTAAGGACTCTGCTTCAGTATTTAAGGGCTCTGCTGCATTATTTAAGGACGTTGTTGCATTATTTAAGGACTCTGCTGCATTATTTAAGGACTTTGCTGAATTATTTAAGGACTCTGCTGCATTATTTAAGGACTTTGTTGCATTATTTAAGGACTCTGCTGCATTAGTTAAGGACTTTGCTGCATTATTTAAGGACTCTGCTGCATTATTTAACGACGTTGTTGCATTATTTAAGAACTGTGCTGCATTATTTAAGGACTTTGCTGCATTATTTAAGGACTATGCTGCATTATTTAATGACTTTGCTGAAGCATTTGAGGACTCTGCTGCATTATTAGAGGACTCTGCTGCATTATTTAAGGACTTGCTGCATTATTTAATGACTTTGTTGGATTTTTTAAGGACTCTGCTGCATTATTTAAGGAATTTGCTGCTATATTAAAGGACTCTGCTTCAGTATTTAAGGACTCTGCTGCGGTATTTAAGGACTCTGCTGCATTATTTAAGGACTCTGCTGCATTATTTAAGGACTTTGCTGCATTATTTAAGGAATCTGCTGCATTATTTAAGGACTTTGTTGCATTATCTAAGGACTCTGCTGCATTATTGAAGGACTTTGCTGCAATATTTAAGGACTCTGCTTCAGTATTTAAGGACTCTGCTGCATTATTTAAGGACTTTGTTGCATTATTTAAGGACTCTGCTGCATTATTTAAGGACTTTGCTGCATTATTTATGGACTCTGCTGCATTATTTAAGGACTTTGCTGCAATATTTAAGGACTCTGCTTCAGTATTTAAGGACTCTGCTGCATTATTTAAGGACTTTGTTGCATTATTTAAGGACTCTGCTGCATTATTTAAGGACTTTGCTGCATTATTTAAGGACTCTGCTGCATTATTTAAGGACTCTGCTGAAGCATTTAAGGACTCTGCTGCATTATTTAATCACTTTGCTGCGGTATTTAAGGACTCTGTTGCATTATTTAAGGACTCTGTTGCATTATTTAAGGACTCTGCTGCATTAGTTAAGGACTTTGCTGCATTATTTAAGGACTCTGCTGCATTACTTAACGACGTTGTTGCATTATTTAAGAACTGTGCTGCATTATTTAAGGACTTTGCTGCATTATTTAAGGACTATGCTGCATTATTTAATGACTTTGCTGAAGCATTTGAGGACTCTGCTGCATTATTAGAGGACTCTGCTGCATTATTTAATGACTTTGTTGGATTTTTTAAGGACTCTGCTGCATTATTTAAGGAATTTGCTGCTATATTAAAGGACTCTGCTTCAGTATTTAAGGACTCTGCTGCGGTATATAAGGACTCTGCTGCATTATTTAAGGACTCTGCTGCATTATTTAAGGACTTTGCTGCATTATTTAAGGACTCTGCTGCATTATTTAAGGACTTTGTTGCATTATTTAAGGACTCTAATGCATTATTTAAGGACTTTGCTGGAATACTTAAGGACTCTGCTGCATTAGTTAAGGACTTTGCTGCATTATTTAAGGACTCTGCTGCATTATTTAACGATTTACTGCATTATTTAAGGACTCTGCTGCATTATTTAAGGACTTTGTTGCATTATTTAAGGACTCTGCTGCATTAGTTAAGGACTATGCTGCATTATTTAATGACTTTGCTGAAGCATTTGAGGACTCTGCTGCATTATTAGAGGACTCTGCTGCATTATTTAAGGACTTGCTGCATTATTTAATGACTTTGCTGCATTATTTATGGACTCTGCTGCATTATTTAAGGACTTTGCTGCAATATTTATGGACTCTGCTTCAGTATTTAAGGACTCTGCTGCATTATTTAAGGACTTTGTTGCATTATTTAAGGACTCTGCTGCATTAGTTAAGGACTATGCTGCATTATTTAATGACTTTGCTGAAGCATTTGAGGACTCTGCTGCATTATTAAAGGACTCTGCTGCATTATTTAAGGACTTGCTGCATTATTTAATGACTTTGTTGGATTTTTTAAGGACTCTGCTGCGTTATTTAAGGAATTTGCTGCTATATTAAAGGACTCTGCTTCAGTATTTAAGGACTCTGCTGCGGTATTTAAGGACTCTGCTGCATTATATAAGGACTCTGCTGCATTATTTAAGGACTTTGCTGCATTATTTAAGGAATCTGCTGCATTATTTAAGGACTTTGTTGCATTATCTAAGGACTCTGCTGCATTATTGAAGGACTTTGCTGCAATATTTAAGGACTCTGCTTCAGTATTTAAGGACTCTGCTGCATTATTTAAGGACTTTGTTGCATTATTTAAGGACTCTGCTGCATTATTTAAGGACTTTGTTGCATTATTTAAGGACTCTGCTGCATTATTTAAGGACTTTGTTGCATTATTTAAGGACTCTGCTGCATTATTTAAGGACTTTGCTGCAATATTTAAGGACTCTGCTTCAGTATTTAAGGACTCTGCTGCATTATTTAAGGACTTTGTTGCATTATTTAAGGACTCTGCTGCATTATTTAAGGACTTTGCTGCATTATTTAAGGACTCTGCTGCATTTTTTAAGGACTCTGCTGAAGCATTTGAGGACTCTGCTGCATTATTTAAGCACTTTGCTGCGGTATTTAAGGACTCTGTTGCATTATTTAAGGACTTTGTTGCATTATTTAAGGACTCTGCTGCATTAGTTAAGGACTTTGCTGCATTATTTAAGGACTCTGCTGCATTATTTACCGACGTTGTTGCATTATTTAAGAACTGTGCTGCTTTATTTAAGGACTTTGCATTATTTAAGGACTATGCTGCATTATTTAATGACTTTGCTGAAGCATTTGAGGACTCTGCTGCATTATTAGAGGACTCTGCTGCATTATTTAATGACTTTGTTGGATTTTTTAAGGACTCTGCTGCATTATTTAAGGAATTTGCTGCTATATTAAAGGACTCTGCTTCAGTATTTAAGGACTCTGCTGCGGTATTTAAGGACTCTGCTGCATTATTTAAGGACTCTGCTGCATTATTTAAGGACTTTGCTGCATTATTTAAGGACTCTGCTGCATTATTTAAGGACTCTGCTGAAGCATTTGAGGACTCTGCTGCATTATTTAAGGACTTTGTTGCATTATCTAAGGACTCTGCTGCAATATTGAAGGACTTTGCTGCATTATTTAAGGACTCTGCTGCATTATTTAAGGACTTTGCTGCAATATTTAAGGACTCTGCTTCAGTATTTAAGGACTCTGCTGAAGCATTTGAGGACTCTGCTGCATTATTTAATGACTTTGCTGAAGCATTTGAGGACTCTGCTGCATTATTAGAGGACTCTGCTGCATTATTTAATGACTTTGTTGGATTTTTTAAGGACTCTGCTGCATTATTTAAGGAATTTGCTGCTATATTAAAGGACTCTGCTTCAGTATTTAAGGACTCTGCTGCGGTATTTAAGGACTCTGCTGCATTATTTAAGGACTCTGCTGCATTATTTAAGGACTTTGCTGCATTATTTAAGGAATTTGTTGCATTATTTAAGGACTCTGCTGCATTATTTAAGGACTTTGCTGCAATTTTTAAGGACTCTGCTTCAGTATTTAAGGACTCTGCTGCATTATTTAAGGACGTTGTTGCATTATTTAAGGACTCTGCTGCATTATTTAAGGACTTTGCTGAATTATTTAAGGACTCTGCTGCATTATTTAAGGACTTTGTTGCATTATTTAAGGACTCTGCTGCATTAGTTAAGGACTTTGCTGCATTATTTAAGGACTCTGCTGCATTATTTAACGACGTTGTTGCATTATTTAAGAACTGTGCTGCATTATTTAAGGACTTTGCTGCATTATTTAAGGACTATGCTGCATTATTTAATGACTTTGCTGAAGCATTTGAGGACTCTGCTGCATTATTAGAGGACTCTGCTGCATTATTTAAGGACTTGCTGCATTATTTAATGACTTTGTTGGATTTTTTAAGGACTCTGCTGCATTATTTAAGGAATTTGCTGCTATATTAAAGGACTCTGCTTCAGTATTTAAGGACTCTGCTTCGGTATTTAAGGACTCTGCTGCATTATTTAAGGACTCTGCTGCATTATTTAAGGACTTTGCTGCATTATTTAAGGAATCTGCTGCATTATTTAAGGACTTTGTTGCATTATCTAAGGACTCTGCTGCATTATTGAAGGACTTTGCTGCAATATTTAAGGACTCTGCTTCAGTATTTAAGGACTCTGCTGCATTATTTAAGGACTTTGTTGCATTATTTAAGGACTCTGCTGCATTATTTAAGGACTTTGCTGCATTATTTATGGACTCTGCTGCATTATTTAAGGACTTTGCTGCAATATTTAAGGACTCTGCTTCAGTATTTAAGGACTCTGCTGCATTATTTAAGGACTTTGTTGCATTATTTAAGGACTCTGCTGCATTATTTAAGGACTTTGCTGCATTATTTAAGGACTCTGCTGCATTATTTAAGGACTCTGCTGAAGCATTTAAGGACTCTGCTGCATTATTTAATCACTTTGCTGCGGTATTTAAGGACTCTGTTGCATTATTTAAGGACTCTGTTGCATTATTTAAGGACTCTGCTGCATTAGTTAAGGACTTTGCTGCATTATTTAAGGACTCTGCTGCATTACTTAACGACGTTGTTGCATTATTTAAGAACTGTGCTGCATTATTTAAGGACTTTGCTGCATTATTTAAGGACTATGCTGCATTATTTAATGACTTTGCTGAAGCATTTGAGGACTCTGCTGCATTATTAGAGGACTCTGCTGCATTATTTAATGACTTTGTTGGATTTTTTAAGGACTCTGCTGCATTATTTAAGGAATTTGCTGCTATATTAAAGGACTCTGCTTCAGTATTTAAGGACTCTGCTGCGGTATATAAGGACTCTGCTGCATTATTTAAGGACTCTGCTGCATTATTTAAGGACTTTGCTGCATTATTTAAGGACTCTGCTGCATTATTTAAGGACTTTGTTGCATTATTTAAGGACTCTAATGCATTATTTAAGGACTTTGCTGGAATACTTAAGGACTCTGCTGCATTAGTTAAGGACTTTGCTGCATTATTTAAGGACTCTGCTGCATTATTTAACGATTTACTGCATTATTTAAGGACTCTGCTGCATTATTTAAGGACTTTGTTGCATTATTTAAGGACTCTGCTGCATTAGTTAAGGACTATGCTGCATTATTTAATGACTTTGCTGAAGCATTTGAGGACTCTGCTGCATTATTAGAGGACTCTGCTGCATTATTTAAGGACTTGCTGCATTATTTAATGACTTTGCTGCATTATTTATGGACTCTGCTGCATTATTTAAGGACTTTGCTGCAATATTTATGGACTCTGCTTCAGTATTTAAGGACTCTGCTGCATTATTTAAGGACTTTGTTGCATTATTTAAGGACTCTGCTGCATTAGTTAAGGACTATGCTGCATTATTTAATGACTTTGCTGAAGCATTTGAGGACTCTGCTGCATTATTAAAGGACTCTGCTGCATTATTTAAGGACTTGCTGCATTATTTAATGACTTTGTTGGATTTTTTAAGGACTCTGCTGCGTTATTTAAGGAATTTGCTGCTATATTAAAGGACTCTGCTTCAGTATTTAAGGACTCTGCTGCGGTATTTAAGGACTCTGCTGCATTATATAAGGACTCTGCTGCATTATTTAAGGACTTTGCTGCATTATTTAAGGAATCTGCTGCATTATTTAAGGACTTTGTTGCATTATCTAAGGACTCTGCTGCATTATTGAAGGACTTTGCTGCAATATTTAAGGACTCTGCTTCAGTATTTAAGGACTCTGCTGCATTATTTAAGGACTTTGTTGCATTATTTAAGGACTCTGCTGCATTATTTAAGGACTTTGTTGCATTATTTAAGGACTCTGCTGCATTATTTAAGGACTTTGCTGCAATATTTAAGGACTCTGCTTCAGTATTTAAGGACTCTGCTGCATTATTTAAGGACTTTGTTGCATTATTTAAGGACTCTGCTGCATTATTTAAGGACTTTGCTGCATTATTTAAGGACTCTGCTGCATTTTTTAAGGACCCTGCTGAAGCATTTGAGGACTCTGCTGCATTATTTAAGCACTTTGCTGCGGTATTTAAGGACTCTGTTGCATTATTTAAGGACTTTGTTGCATTATTTAAGGACTCTGCTGCATTAGTTAAGGACTTTGCTGCATTATTTAAGGACTCTGCTGCATTATTTACCGACGTTGTTGCATTATTTAAGAACTGTGCTGCTTTATTTAAGGACTTTGCATTATTTAAGGACTATGCTGCATTATTTAATGACTTTGCTGAAGCATTTGAGGACTCTGCTGCATTATTAGAGGACTCTGCTGCATTATTTAATGACTTTGTTGGATTTTTTAAGGACTCTGCTGCATTATTTAAGGAATTTGCTGCTATATTAAAGGACTCTGCTTCAGTATTTAAGGACTCTGCTGCGGTATTTAAGGACTCTGCTGCATTATTTAAGGACTCTGCTGCATTATTTAAGGACTTTGCTGCATTATTTAAGGACTCTGCTGCATTATTTAAGGACTCTGCTGAAGCATTTGAGGACTCTGCTGCATTATTTAAGGACTTTGTTGCATTATCTAAGGACTCTGCTGCAATATTGAAGGACTTTGCTGCATTATTTAAGGACTCTGCTGCATTATTTAAGGACTTTGCTGCAATATTTAAGGACTCTGCTTCAGTATTTAAGGACTCTGCTGAAGCATTTGAGGACTCTGCTGCATTATTTAATGACTTTGCTGAAGCATTTGAGGACTCTGCTGCATTATTAGAGGACTCTGCTGCATTATTTAATGACTTTGTTGGATTTTTTAAGGACTCTGCTGCATTATTTAAGGAATTTGCTGCTATATTAAAGGACTCTGCTTCAGTATTTAAGGACTCTGCTGCGGTATTTAAGGACTCTGCTGCATTATTTAAGGACTCTGCTGCATTATTTAAGGACTTTGCTGCATTATTTAAGGAATTTTTTGCATTATTTAAGGACTCTGCTGCATTACTTAAGGACTTTGCTGCAATTTTTAAGGACTCTGCTTCAGTATTTAAGGGCTCTGCTGCATTATTTAAGGACGTTGTTGCATTATTTAAGGACTCTGCTGCATTATTTAAGGACTTTGCTGAATTATTTAAGGACTCTGCTGCATTATTTAAGGACTTTGTTGCATTATTTAAGGACTCTGCTGCATTAGTTAAGGACTTTGCTGCATTATTTAAGGACTCTGCTGCATTATTTAACGACGTTGTTGCATTATTTAAGAACTGTGCTGCATTATTTAAGGACTTTGCTGCATTATTTAAGGACTATGCTGCATTATTTAATGACTTTGCTGAAGCATTTGAGGACTCTGCTGCATTATTAGAGGACTCTGCTGCATTATTTAAGGACTTGCTGCATTATTTAATGACTTTGTTGGATTTTTTAAGGACTCTGCTGCATTATTTAAGGAATTTGCTGCTATATTAAAGGACTCTGCTGCAGTATTTAAGGACTCTGCTGCGGTATTTAAGGACTCTGCTGCATTATTTAAGGACTCTGCTGCATTATTTAAGGACTTTGCTGCATTATTTAAGGAATCTGCTGCATTATTTAAGGACTTTGTTGCATTATCTAAGGACTCTGCTGCATTATTGAAGGACTTTGCTGCAATATTTAAGGACTCTGCTTCAGTATTTAAGGACTCTGCTGCATTATTTAAGGACTTTGTTGCATTATTTAAGGACTCTGCTGCATTATTTAAGGACTTTGCTGCATTATTTATGGACTCTGCTGCATTATTTAAGGACTTTGCTGCAATATTTAAGGACTCTGCTTCAGTATTTAAGGACTCTGCTGCATTATTTAAGGACTTTGTTGCATTATTTAAGGACTCTGCTGCATTATTTAAGGACTTTGCTGCATTATTTAAGGACTCTGCTGCATTATTTAAGGACTCTGCTGAAGCATTTAAGGACTCTGCTGCATTATTTAATCACTTTGCTGCGGTATTTAAGGACTCTGTTGCATTATTTAAGGACTCTGTTGCATTATTTAAGGACTCTGCTGCATTAGTTAAGGACTTTGCTGCATTATTTAAGGACTCTGCTGCATTATTTAACGACGTTGTTGCATTATTTAAGAACTGTGCTGCATTATTTAAGGACTTTGCTGCATTATTTAAGGACTATGCTGCATTATTTAATGACTTTGCTGAAGCATTTGAGGACTCTGCTGCATTATTAGAGGACTCTGCTGCATTATTTAATGACTTTGTTGGATTTTTTAAGGACTCTGCTGCATTATTTAAGGAATTTGCTGCTATATTAAAGGACTCTGCTTCAGTATTTAAGGACTCTGCTGCGGTATATAAGGACTCTGCTGCATTATTTAAGGACTCTGCTGCATTATTTAAGGACTTTGCTGCATTATTTAAGGACTCTGCTGCATTATTTAAGGACTTTGTTGCATTATTTAAGGACTCTAATGCATTATTTAAGGACTTTGCTGGAATATTTAAGGACTCTGCTGCATTAGTTAAGGACTTTGCTGCATTATTTAAGGACTCTGATGCATTATTTAACGATTTACTGCATTATTTAAGGACTCTGCTGCATTATTTAAGGACTTTGTTGCATTATTTAAGGACTCTGCTGCATTAGTTAAGGACTATGCTGCATTATTTAATGACTTTGCTGAAGCATTTGAGGACTCTGCTGCATTATTAGAGGACTCTGCTGCATTATTTAAGGACTTGCTGCATTATTTAATGACTTTGCTGCATTATTTATGGACTCTGCTGCATTATTTAAGGACTTTGCTGCAATATTTATGGACTCTGCTTCAGTATTTAAGGACTCTGCTGCATTATTTAAGGACTTTGTTGCATTATTTAAGGACTCTGCTGCATTAGTTAAGGACTATGCTGCATTATTTAATGACTTTGCTGAAGCATTTGAGGACTCTGCTGCATTATTAGAGGACTCTGCTGCATTATTTAAGGACTTGCTGCATTATTTAATGACTTTGTTGGATTTTTTAAGGACTCTGCTGCGTTATTTAAGGAATTTGCTGCTATATTAAAGGACTCTGCTTCAGTATTTAAGGACTCTGCTGCGGTATTTAAGGACTCTGCTGCATTATTTAAGGACTCTGCTGCATTATTTAAGGACTTTGCTGCATTATTTAAGGAATCTGCTGCATTATTTAAGGACTTTGTTGCATTATCTAAGGACTCTGCTGCATTATTGAAGGACTTTGCTGCAATATTTAAGGACTCTGCTTCAGTATTTAAGGACTCTGCTGCATTATTTAAGGACTTTGTTGCATTATTTAAGGACTCTGCTGCATTATTTAAGGACTTTGTTGCATTATTTAAGGACTCTGCTGCATTATTTAAGGACTTTGCTGCAAGATTTAAGGACTCTGCTTCAGTATTTAAGGACTCTGCTGCATTATTTAAGGACTTTGTTGCATTATTTAAGGACTCTGCTGCATTATTTAAGGACTTTGCTGCATTATTTAAGGACTCTGCTGCATTTTTTAAGGACTCTGCTGAAGCATTTGAGGACTCTGCTGCATTATTTAAGCACTTTGCTGCGGTATTTAAGGACTCTGTTGCATTATTTAAGGACTTTGTTGCATTATTTAAGGACTCTGCTGCATTAGTTAAGGACTTTGCTGCATTATTTAAGGACTCTGCTGCATTATTTACCGACGTTGTTGCATTATTTAAGAACTGTGCTGCTTTATTTAAGGACTTTGCATTATTTAAGGACTATGCTGCATTATTTAATGACTTTGCTGAAGCATTTGAGGACTCTGCTGCATTATTAGAGGACTCTGCTGCATTATTTAATGACTTTGTTGGATTTTTTAAGGACTCTGCTGCATTATTTAAGGAATTTGCTGCTATTTTAAAGGACTCTGCTTCAGTATTTAAGGACTCTGCTGCGGTATTTAAGGACTCTGCTGCATTATTTAAGGACTCTGCTGCATTATTTAAGGACTTTGCTGCATTATTTAAGGACTCTGCTGCATTATTTAAGGACTCTGCTGAAGCATTTGAGGACTCTGCTGCATTATTTAAGGACTTTGCTGCATTATTTAAGGAATCTGCTGCATTATTTAAGGACTTTGTTGCATTATCTAAGGACTCTGCTGCAATATTGAAGGACTTTGCTGCATTATTTAAGGACTCTGCTGCATTATTTAAGGACTTTGCTGCAATATTTAAGGACTCTGCTTCAGTATTTAAGGACTCTGCTGAAGCATTTGAGGACTCTGCTGCATTATTTAATGACTTTGCTGAAGCATTTGAGGACTCTGCTGCATTATTAGAGGACTCTGCTGCATTATTTAATGACTTTGTTGGATTTTTTAAGGACTCTGCTGCATTATTTAAGGAATTTGCTGCTATATTAAAGGACTCTGCTTCAGTATTTAAGGACTCTGCTGCGGTATTTAAGGACTCTGCTGCATTATTTAAGGACTCTGCTGCATTATTTAAGGAATTTGCTGCATTATTTAAGGAATTTGTTGCATTATTTAAGGACTCTGCTGCATTATTTAAGGACTTTGCTGCAATATTTAAGGACTCTGCTTCAGTATTTAAGGACTCTGCTGCATTATTTAAGGACGTTGTTGCATTATTTAAGGACTCTGCTGCATTATTTAAGGACTTTACTGCATTATTTAAGGACTCTGCTGCATTATTTAAGGACTTTGTTGCATTATTTAAGGACTCTGCTGCATTAGTTAAGGACTTTGCTGCATTATTTAAGGACTCTGCTGCATTATTTAACGACGTTGTTGCATTATATAAGAACTGTGCTGCATTATTTAAGGACTTTGCTGCATTATTTAAGGACTATGCTGCATTATTTAATGACTTTGCTGAAGCATTTGAGGACTCTGCTGCATTATTAGAGGACTCTGCTGCATTATTTAAGGACTTGCTGCATTATTTAATGACTTTGTTGGATTTTTTAAGGACTCTGCTGCATTATTTAAGGAATTTGCTGCTATATTAAAGGACTCTGCTTCAGTATTTAAGGACTCTGCTGCGGTATTTAAAGACTCTGCTGCATTATTTAAGGACTCTGCTGCATTATTTAAGGACTTTGCTGCATTATTTAAGGAATCTGCTGCATTATTGAAGGACTTTGCTGCAATATTTAAGGACTCTGCTTCAGTATTTAAGGACTCTGCTGCATTATTTAAGGACTTTGTTGCATTATTTAAGGACTCTGCTGCATTATTTAAGGACTTTGCTGCATTATTTATGGACTCTGCTGCATTATTTAAGGACTTTGCTGCAATATTTAAGGACTCTGCTTCAGTATTTAAGGACTCTGCTGCATTATTTAAGGACTTTGTTGCATTATTTAAGGACTCTGCTGCATTATTTAAGGACTTTGCTGCATTATTTAAGGACTCTGCTGCATTATTTAAGGACTCTGCTGAAGCATTTGAGGACTCTGCTGCATTATTTAATCACTTTGCTGCGGTATTTAAGGACTCTGTTGCATTATTTAAGGACTTTGTTGGATTTTTTAAGGACTCTGCTGCATTATTTAAGGAATTTGCTGCTATATTAAAGGACTCTGCTTCAGTATTTAAGGACTCTGCTGTGGTATTTAAGGACTCTGCTGCATTATTTAAGGACTCTGCTGCATTATTTAAGGACTTTGCTGCATTATTTAAGGAATTTGTTGCATTATTTAAGGACTCTGCTGCATTATTTAAGGACTTTGCTGCATTATTTAAGGACTCTGCTGCATTATTTAACGACGTTGTTGCATTATTTAAGAAATGTGCTGCATTATTTAAGGACTTTGCTGCATTATTTAAGGACTATGCTGCATTATTTAATGACTTTGCTGAAGCATTTGAGGACTCTGCTGCATTATTAGAGTACTCTGCTGCATTATTTAATGACTTTGTTGGATTTTTTAAGGACTCTGCTGCATTATTTAAGGAATTTGCTGCTATATTAAAGGACTCTGCTTCAGTATTTAAGGACTCTGCTGCGGTATATAAGGACTCTGCTGCATTATTTAAGGACTCTGCTGCATTATTTAAGGACTTTGCTGCATTATTTAAGGACTCTGCTCCATTATTTAAGGACTTTGTTGCATTATTTAAGGACTCTAATGCATTATTTAAGGACTTTGCTGCAATATTTAAGGACTCTGCTGCATTAGTTAAGGACTTTGCTGCATTATTTAAGGACTCTGCTGCATTATTTAACGACTTTACTGCATTATTTAAGGACTCTGCTGCATTATTTAAGGACTTTGTTGCATTATTTAAGGACTCTGCTGCATTACTTAAGGACTATGCTGCATTATTTAATGACTTTGCTGAAGCATTTGAGGACTCTGCTGCATTATTAGAGGACTCTGCTGCATTATTTAAGGACTTGCTGCATTATTTAATGACTTTGTTGGATTTTTTAAGGACTCTGCTGCGTTATTTAAGGAATTTGCTGCTATATTAAAGGACTCTGCTTCAGTATTTAAGGACTCTGCTGCGGTATTTAAGGACTCTGCTGCATTATTTAAGGACTCTGCTGCATTATTTAAGGACTTTGCTGCATTATTTAAGGAATCTGCTGCATTATTTAAGGACTTTGTTGCATTATCTAAGGACTCTGCTGCATTATTGAAGGACTTTGCTGCAATATTTAAGGACTCTGCTTCAGTATTTAAGGACTCTGCTGAATTATTTAAGGACTTTGTTGCATTATTTAAGGACTCTGCTGCATTATTTAAGGACTTTGTTGCATTATTTAAGGACTCTCCTGCATTATTTAAGGACTTTGCTGCAATATTTAAGGACTCTGCTTCAGTATTTAAGGACTCTGCTGCATTATTTAAGGACTTTGTTGCATTATTTAAGGACTCTGCTGCATTATTTAAGGACTTTGCTGCATTATTTAAGGACTCTGCTGCATTTTTTAAGGACTCTGCTGAAGCATTTGAGGACTCTGCTGCATTATTTAAGCATTTTGCTGCGGTATTTAAGGACTCTGTTGCATTATTTAAGGACTTTTTTGCATTATTTAAGGACTCTGCTGCATTAGTTAAGGACTTTGCTGCATTATTTAAGGACTCTGCTGCATTATTTACCGACGTTGTTGCATTATTTAAGAACTGTGCTGCTTTATTTAAGGACTTTGCATTATTTAAGGACTATGCTGCATTATTTAATGACTTTGCTGAAGCATTTGAGGACTCTGCTGCATTATTAGAGGACTCTGCTGCATTATTTAATGACTTTGTTGGATTTTTTAAGGACTCTGCTGCATTATTTAAGGAATTTGCTGCTATATTAAAGGACTCTGCTTCAGTATTTAAGGACTCTGCTGCGGTATTTAAGGACTCTGCTGCATTATTTAAGGACTCTGCTGCATTATTTAAGGACTTTGCTGCATTATTTAAGGAATCTGCTGCATTATTTAAGGACTTTGTTGCATTATCTAAGGACTCTGCTGCATTATTGAAGGACTTTGCTGCAATATTTAAGGACTCTGCTTCAGTATTTAAGGACTCTGCTGCATTATTTAAGGACTTTGTTGCATTATTTAAGGACTCTGCTGCATTATTTAAGGACTTTGCTGCATTATTTATGGACTCTGCTGCATTATTTAAGGACTTTGCTGCAATATTTAAGGACTCTGCTTCAGTATTTAAGGACTCTGCTGCATTATTTAAGGACTTTGTTGCATTATTTAAGGACTCTGCTGCATTATTTAAGGACTTTGCTGCATTATTTAAGGACTCTGCTGCATTATTTAAGGACTCTGCTGAAGCATTTGAGGACTCTGCTGCATTATTTAATCACTTTGCTGCGGTATTTAAGGACTCTGTTGCATTATTTAAGGACTTTGTTGCATTATTTAAGGACTCTGCTGCATTAGTTAAGGACTTTGCTGCATTATTTAAGGACTCTGCTGCATTATTTAACGACATTGTTGCATTATTTAAGAACTGTGCTGCATTATTTAAGGACTTTGCTGCATTATTTAAGGACTATGCTGCATTATTTAATGACTTTGCTGAAGCATTTGAGGACTCTGCTGCATTATTAGAGGACTCTGCTGCATTATTTAATGACTTTGTTGGATTTTTTAAGGACTCTGCTGCATTATTTAAGGAATTTGCTGCTATATTAAAGGACTCTGCTTCAGTATTTAAGGACTCTGCTGCGGTATTTAAGGACTCTGCTGCATTATTTAAGGACTCTGCTGCATTATTTAAGGACTTTGCTGCATTATTTAAGGAATTTGTTGCATTATTTAAGGACTCTGCTGCATTATTTAAGGACTTTGCTGCAATTTTTAAGGACTCTGCTTCAGTATATAAGGACTCTGCTGCATTATTTAAGGACGTTGTTGCATTATTTAAGGACTCTGCTGCATTATTTAAGGACTTTGCTGAATTATTTAAGGACTCTGCTGCATTATTTAAGGACTTTGTTGCATTATTTAAGGACTCTGCTGCATTAGTTAAGGACTTTGCTGCATTATTTAAGGACTCTGCTGCATTATTTAACGACGTTGTTGCATTATTTAAGAACTGTGCTGCATTATTTAAGGACTTTGCTGAAGCATTTGAGGACTCTGCTGCATTATTAGAGGACTCTGCTGCATTATTTAAGGACTTGCTGCATTATTTAATGACTTTGTTGGATTTTTTAAGGACTCTGCTGCATTATTTAAGGAATTTGCTGCTATATTAAAGGACTCTGCTTCAGTATTTAAGGACTCTGCTGCGGTATTTAAGGACTCTGCTGCATTATTTAAGGACTCTGCTGCATTATTTAAGGACTTTGCTGCATTATTTAAGGAATCTGCTGCATTATTTAAGGACTTTGTTGCATTATCTAAGGACTCTGCTGCATTATTGAAGGACTTTGCTGCAATATTTAAGGACTCTGCTTCAGTATTTAAGGACTCTGCTGCATTATTTAAGGACTTTGTTGCATTATTTAAGGACTCTGCTGCATTATTTAAGGACTTTGCTGCATTATTTATGGACTCTGCTGCATTATTTAAGGACTTTGCTGCAATATTTAAGGACTCTGCTTCAGTATTTAAGGACTCTGCTGCATTATTTAAGGACTTTGTTGCATTATTTAAGGACTCTGCTGCATTATTTAAGGACTTTGCTGCATTATTTAAGGACTCTGCTGCATTATTTAAGGACTCTGCTGAAGCATTTAAGGACTCTGCTGCATTATTTAATCACTTTGCTGCGGTATTTAAGGACTCTGTTGCATTATTTAAGGACTCTGTTGCATTATTTAAGGACTCTGCTGCATTAGTTAAGGACTTTGCTGCATTATTTAAGGACTCTGCTGCATTATTTAACGACGTTGTTGCATTATTTAAGAACTGTGCTGCATTATTTAAGGACTTTGCTGCATTATTTAATGACTTTGTTGGATTTTTTAAGGACTCTGCTGCATTATTTAAGGAATTTGCTGCTATATTAAAGGACTCTGCTTCAGTATTTAAGGACTCTGCTGCGGTATTTAAGGACTCTGCTGCGGTATTTAAGGACTCTGCTGCATTATTTAAGGACTCTGCTGCATTATTTAATGACTTTGTTGGATTTTTTAAGGACTCTGCTGCATTATTTAAGGAATTTGCTGCTATATTAAAGGACTCTGCTTCAGTATTTAAGGACTCTGCTGCGGTATTTAAGGACTCTGCTGCGGTATTTAAGGACTCTGCTGCATTATTTAAGGACTCTGCTGCATTATTTAAGGACTTTGCTGCATTATTTAAGGAATTTGTTGCATTATTTAAGGACTCTGCTGCATTATTTAAGGACTTTGCTGCAATTTTTAAGGACTCTGCTTCAGTATTTAAGGACTCTGCTGCATTATTTAAGGACTTTGTTGCATTATTTAAGGACTCTGCTGCATTATTTAAGGACTTTGCTGCATTATTTAAGGACTCTGCTGCATTATTTAAGGACTCTGCTGAAGCATTTAAGGACTCTGCTGCATTATTTAATCACTTTGCTGCGGTATTTAAGGACTCTGTTGCATTATTTAAGGACTCTGTTGCATTATTTAAGGACTCTGCTGCATTAGTTAAGGACTTTGCTGCATTATTTAAGGACTCTGCTGCATTATTTAACGACGTTGTTGCATTATTTAAGAACTGTGCTGCATTATTTAAGGACTTTGCTGCATTATTTAAGGACTATGCTGCATTATTTAATGACTTTGCTGAAGCATTTGAGGACTCTGCTGCATTATTAGAGGACTCTGCTGCATTATTTAATGACTTTGTTGGATTTTTTAAGGACTCTGCTGCATTATTTAAGGAATTTGCTGCTATATTAAAGGACTCTGCTTCAGTATTTAAGGACTCTGCTGCGGTATATAAGGACTCTGCTGCATTATTTAAGGACTCTGCTGCATTATTTAAGGACTTTGCTGCATTATTTAAGGACTCTGCTGCATTATTTAAGGACTTTGTTGCATTATTTAAGGACTCTAATGCATTATTTAAGGACTTTGCTGGAATATTTAAGGACTCTGCTGCATTAGTTAAGGACTTTGCTGCATTATTTAAGGACTCTGCTGCATTATTTAACGATTTACTGCATTATTTAAGGACTCTGCTGCATTATTTAAGGACTTTGTTGCATTATTTAAGGACTCTGCTGCATTAGTTAAGGACTATGCTGCATTATTTAATGACTTTGCTGAAGCATTTGAGGACTCTGCTGCATTATTAGAGGACTCTGCTGCATTATTTAAGGACTTGCTGCATTATTTAATGACTTTGCTGCATTATTTATGGACTCTGCTGCATTATTTAAGGACTTTGCTGCAATATTTATGGACTCTGCTTCAGTATTTAAGGACTCTGCTGCATTATTTAAGGACTTTGCTGCATTATTTAAGGAATCTGCTGCATTATTGAAGGACTTTGCTGCAATATTTAAGGACTCTGCTTCAGTATTTAAGGACTCTGCTGCATTATTTAAGGACTTTGTTGCATTATTTAAGGACTCTGCTGCATTATTTAAGGACTTTGCTGCATTATTTATGGACTCTGCTGCATTATTTAAGGACTTTGCTGCAATATTTAAGGACTCTGCTTCAGTATTTAAGGACTCTGCTGCATTATTTAAGGACTTTGTTGCATTATTTAAGGACTCTGCTGCATTATTTAAGGACTTTGCTGCATTATTTAAGGACTCTGCTGCATTATTTAAGGACTCTGCTGAAGCATTTGAGGACTCTGCTGCATTATTTAATCACTTTGCTGCGGTATTTAAGGACTCTGTTGCATTATTTAAGGACTTTGTTGCATTATTTAAGGACTCTGCTGCATTAGTTAAGGACTTTGCTGCATTATTTAAGGACTCTGCTGCATTATTTAACGACGTTGTTGCATTATTTAAGAAATGTGCTGCATTATTTAAGGACTTTGCTGCATTATTTAAGGACTATGCTGCATTATTTAATGACTTTGCTGAAGCATTTGAGGACTCTGCTGCATTATTAGAGTACTCTGCTGCATTATTTAATGACTTTGTTGGATTTTTTAAGGACTCTGCTGCATTATTTAAGGAATTTGCTGCTATATTAAAGGACTCTGCTTCAGTATTTAAGGACTCTGCTGCGGTATATAAGGACTCTGCTGCATTATTTAAGGACTCTGCTGCATTATTTAAGGACTTTGCTGCATTATTTAAGGACTCTGCTCCATTATTTAAGGACTTTGTTGCATTATTTAAGGACTCTAATGCATTATTTAAGGACTTTGCTGCAATATTTAAGGACTCTGCTGCATTAGTTAAGGACTTTGCTGCATTATTTAAGGACTCTGCTGCATTATTTAACGACTTTACTGCATTATTTAAGGACTCTGCTGCATTATTTAAGGACTTTGTTGCATTATTTAAGGACTCTGCTGCATTACTTAAGGACTATGCTGCATTATTTAATGACTTTGCTGAAGCATTTGAGGACTCTGCTGCATTATTAGAGGACTCTGCTGCATTATTTAAGGACTTGCTGCATTATTTAATGACTTTGTTGGATTTTTTAAGGACTCTGCTGCGTTATTTAAGGAATTTGCTGCTATATTAAAGGACTCTGCTTCAGTATTTAAGGACTCTGCTGCGGTATTTAAGGACTCTGCTGCATTATTTAAGGACTCTGCTGCATTATTTAAGGACTTTGCTGCATTATTTAAGGAATCTGCTGCATTATTTAAGGACTTTGTTGCATTATCTAAGGACTCTGCTGCATTATTGAAGGACTTTGCTGCAATATTTAAGGACTCTGCTTCAGTATTTAAGGACTCTGCTGAATTATTTAAGGACTTTGTTGCATTATTTAAGGACTCTGCTGCATTATTTAAGGACTTTGTTGCATTATTTAAGGACTCTCCTGCATTATTTAAGGACTTTGCTGCAATATTTAAGGACTCTGCTTCAGTATTTAAGGACTCTGCTGCATTATTTAAGGACTTTGTTGCATTATTTAAGGACTCTGCTGCATTATTTAAGGACTTTGCTGCATTATTTAAGGACTCTGCTGCATTTTTTAAGGACTCTGCTGAAGCATTTGAGGACTCTGCTGCATTATTTAAGCACTTTGCTGCGGTATTTAAGGACTCTGTTGCATTATTTAAGGACTTTTTTGCATTATTTAAGGACTCTGCTGCATTAGTTAAGGACTTTGCTGCATTATTTAAGGACTCTGCTGCATTATTTACCGACGTTGTTGCATTATTTAAGAACTGTGCTGCTTTATTTAAGGACTTTGCATTATTTAAGGACTATGCTGCATTATTTAATGACTTTGCTGAAGCATTTGAGGACTCTGCTGCATTATTAGAGGACTCTGCTGCATTATTTAATGACTTTGTTGGATTTTTTAAGGACTCTGCTGCATTATTTAAGGAATTTGCTGCTATATTAAAGGACTCTGCTTCAGTATTTAAGGACTCTGCTGCGGTATTTAAGGACTCTGCTGCGGTATTTAAGGACTCTGCTGCATTATTTAAGGACTCTGCTGCATTATTTAAGGACTTTGCTGCATTATTTAAGGAATTTGTTGCATTATTTAAGGACTCTGCTGCATTATTTAAGGACTTTGCTGCAATTTTTAAGGACTCTGCTTCAGTATATAAGGACTCTGCTGCATTATTTAAGGACTCTGCTGCATTATTTAAGGACTCTGCTGAAGCATTTAAGGACTCTGCTGCATTATTTAATCACTTTGCTGCGGTATTTAAGGACTCTGTTGCATTATTTAAGGACTCTCTTGCATTATTTAAGGACTCTGCTGCATTAGTTAAGGACTTTGCTGCATTATTTAAGGACTCTGCTGCATTATTTAACGACGTTGTTGCATTATTTAAGAACTGTGCTGCATTATTTAAGGACTTTGCTGCATTATTTAAGGACTATGCTGCATTATTTAATGACTTTGCTGAAGCATTTGAGGACTCTGCTGCATTATTAGAGGACTCTGCTGCATTATTTAATGACTTTGTTGGATTTTTTAAGGACTCTGCTGCATTATTTAAGGAATTTGCTGCTATATTAAAGGACTCTGCTTCAGTATTTAAGGACTCTGCTGCGGTATATAAGGACTCTGCTGCATTATTTAAGGACTCTGCTGCATTATTTAAGGACTTTGCTGCATTATTTAAGGACTCTGCTGCATTATTTAAGGACTTTGTTGCATTATTTAAGGACTCTAATGCATTATTTAAGGACTTTGCTGGAATATTTAAGGACTCTGCTGCATTAGTTAAGGACTTTGCTGCATTATTTAAGGACTCTGCTGCATTATTTAACGATTTACTGCATTATTTAAGGACTCTGCTGCATTATTTAAGGACTTTGTTGCATTATTTAAGGACTCTGCTGCATTAGTTAAGGACTATGCTGCATTATTTAATGACTTTGCTGAAGCATTTGAGGA
This sequence comes from Phyllobates terribilis, assembly GCF_046119375.1. Lineage (NCBI taxonomy): Eukaryota > Metazoa > Chordata > Amphibia > Anura > Dendrobatidae > Phyllobates > Phyllobates terribilis. The sequence goes on from NW_027362905.1 coordinate 643,481, forward strand.
CTCTGCTGCATTATTAGAGGACTCTGCTGCATTATTTAAGGACTTGCTGCATTATTTAATGACTTTGCTGCATTATTTATGGACTCTGCTGCATTATTTAAGGACTTTGCTGCAATATTTATGGACTCTGCTTCAGTATTTAAGGACTCTGCTGCATTATTTAAGGACTTTGTTGCATTATTTAAGGACTCTGCTGCATTAGTTAAGGACTATGCTGCATTATTTAATGACTTTGCTGAAGCATTTGAGGACTCTGCTGCATTATTAGAGGACTCTGCTGCATTATTTAAGGACTTGCTGCATTATTTAATGACTTTGTTGGATTTTTTAAGGACTCTGCTGCGTTATTTAAGGAATTTGCTGCTATATTAAAGGACTCTGCTTCAGTATTTAAGGACTCTGCTGCGGTATTTAAGGACTCTGCTGCATTATTTAAGGACTCTGCTGCATTATTTAAGGACTTTGCTGCATTATTTAAGGAATCTGCTGCATTATTTAAGGACTTTGTTGCATTATCTAAGGACTCTGCTGCATTATTGAAGGACTTTGCTGCAATATTTAAGGACTCTGCTTCAGTATTTAAGGACTCTGCTGCATTATTTAAGGACTTTGTTGCATTATTTAAGGACTCTGCTGCATTATTTAAGGACTTTGTTGCATTATTTAAGGACTCTGCTGCATTATTTAAGGACTTTGCTGCAAGATTTAAGGACTCTGCTTCAGTATTTAAGGACTCTGCTGCATTATTTAAGGACTTTGTTGCATTATTTAAGGACTCTGCTGCATTATTTAAGGACTTTGCTGCATTATTTAAGGACTCTGCTGCATTTTTTAAGGACTCTGCTGAAGCATTTGAGGACTCTGCTGCATTATTTAAGCACTTTGCTGCGGTATTTAAGGACTCTGTTGCATTATTTAAGGACTTTGTTGCATTATTTAAGGACTCTGCTGCATTAGTTAAGGACTTTGCTGCATTATTTAAGGACTCTGCTGCATTATTTACCGACGTTGTTGCATTATTTAAGAACTGTGCTGCTTTATTTAAGGACTTTGCATTATTTAAGGACTATGCTGCATTATTTAATGACTTTGCTGAAGCATTTGAGGACTCTGCTGCATTATTAGAGGACTCTGCTGCATTATTTAATGACTTTGTTGGATTTTTTAAGGACTCTGCTGCATTATTTAAGGAATTTGCTGCTATTTTAAAGGACTCTGCTTCAGTATTTAAGGACTCTGCTGCGGTATTTAAGGACTCTGCTGCATTATTTAAGGACTCTGCTGCATTATTTAAGGACGTTGCTGCATTATTTAAGGACTCTGCTGCATTATTTAAGGACTCTGCTGAAGCATTTGAGGACTCTGCTGCATTATTTAAGGACTTTGCTGCATTATTTAAGGAATCTGCTGCATTATTTAAGGACTTTGTTGCATTATCTAAGGACTCTGCTGCAATATTGAAGGACTTTGCTGCATTATTTAAGGACTCTGCTGCATTATTTAAGGACTTTGCTGCAATATTTAAGGACTCTGCTTCAGTATTTAAGGACTCTGCTGAAGCATTTGAGGACTCTGCTGCATTATTTAATGACTTTGCTGAAGCATTTGAGGACTCTGCTGCATTATTAGAGGACTCTGCTGCATTATTTAATGACTTTGTTGGATTTTTTAAGGACTCTGCTGCATTATTTAAGGAATTTGCTGCTATATTAAAGGACTCTGCTTCAGTATTTAAGGACTCTGCTGCGGTATTTAAGGACTCTGCTGCATTATTTAAGGACTCTGCTGCATTATTTAAGGAATTTGCTGCATTATTTAAGGAATTTGTTGCATTATTTAAGGACTCTGCTGCATTATTTAAGGACTTTGCTGCAATATTTAAGGACTCTGCTTCAGTATTTAAGGACTCTGCTGCATTATTTAAGGACGTTGTTGCATTATTTAAGGACTCTGCTGCATTATTTAAGGACTTTACTGCATTATTTAAGGACTCTGCTGCATTATTTAAGGACTTTGTTGCATTATTTAAGGACTCTGCTGCATTAGTTAAGGACTTTGCTGCATTATTTAAGGACTCTGCTGCATTATTTAACGACGTTGTTGCATTATTTAAGAACTGTGCTGCATTATTTAAGGACTTTGCTGCATTATTTAAGGACTATGCTGCATTATTTAATGACTTTGCTGAAGCATTTGAGGACTCTGCTGCATTATTAGAGGACTCTGCTGCATTATTTAAGGACTTGCTGCATTATTTAATGACTTTGTTGGATTTTTTAAGGACTCTGCTGCATTATTTAAGGAATTTGCTGCTATATTAAAGGACTCTGCTTCAGTATTTAAGGACTCTGCTGCGGTATTTAAAGACTCTGCTGCATTATTTAAGGACTCTGCTGCATTATTTAAGGACTTTGCTGCATTATTTAAGGAATCTGCTGCATTATTGAAGGACTTTGCTGCAATATTTAAGGACTCTGCTTCAGTATTTAAGGACTCTGCTGCATTATTTAAGGACTTTGTTGCATTATTTAAGGACTCTGCTGCATTATTTAAGGACTTTGCTGCATTATTTATGGACTCTGCTGCATTATTTAAGGACTTTGCTGCAATATTTAAGGACTCTGCTTCAGTATTTAAGGACTCTGCTGCATTATTTAAGGACTTTGTTGCATTATTTAAGGACTCTGCTGCATTATTTAAGGACTTTGCTGCATTATTTAAGGACTCTGCTGCATTATTTAAGGACTCTGCTGAAGCATTTGAGGACTCTGCTGCATTATTTAATCACTTTGCTGCGGTATTTAAGGACTCTGTTGCATTATTTAAGGACTTTGTTGCATTATTTAAGGACTCTGCTGCATTAGTTAAGGACTTTGCTGCATTATTTAAGGACTCTGCTGCACTATTTAACGACGTTGTTGCATTATTTAAGAAATGTGCTGCATTATTTAAGGACTTTGCTGCATTATTTAAGGACTATGCTGCATTATTTAATGACTTTGCTGAAGCATTTGAGGACTCTGCTGCATTATTAGAGTACTCTGCTGCATTATTTAATGACTTTGTTGGATTTTTTAAGGACTCTGCTGCATTATTTAAGGAATTTGCTGCTATATTAAAGGACTCTGCTTCAGTATTTAAGGACTCTGCTGCGGTATATAAGGACTCTGCTGCATTATTTAAGGACTCTGCTGCATTATTTAAGGACTTTGCTGCATTATTTAAGTACTCTGCTCCATTATTTAAGGACTTTGTTGCATTATTTAAGGACTCTAATGCATTATTTAAGGACTTTGCTGCAATATTTAAGGACTCTGCTGCATTATTTAAGGACTTTGCTGCATTATTTAAGGACTCTGCTGCATTATTTAACGACTTTACTGCATTATTTAAGGACTCTGCTGCATTATTTAAGGACTTTGTTGCATTATTTAAGGACTCTGCTGCATTAGTTAAGGACTATGCTGCATTATTTAATGACTTTGCTGAAGCATTTGAGGACTCTGCTGCATTATTAGAGGACTCTGCTGCATTATTTAAGGACTTGCTGCATTATTTAATGACTTTGTTGGATTTTTTAAGGACTCTGCTGCGTTATTTAAGGAATTTGCTGCTATATTAAAGGACTCTGCTTCAGTATTTAAGGACTCTGCTGCGGTATTTAAGGACTCTGCTGCATTATTTAAGGACTCTGCTGCATTATTTAAGGACTTTGCTGCATTATTTAAGGAATCTGCTGCATTATTTAAGGACTTTGTTGCATTATCTAAGGACTCTGCTGCATTATTGAAGGACTTTGCTGCAATATTTAAGGACTCTGCTTCAGTATTTAAGGACTCTGCTGAATTATTTAAGGACTTTGTTGCATTATTTAAGGACTCTGCTGCATTATTTAAGGACTTTGTTGCATTATTTAAGGACTCTCCTGCATTATTTAAGGACTTTGCTGCATTATTTAAGGACTATGCTGCATTATTTAATGACTTTGCTGAAGCATTTGAGGACTCTGCTGCATTATTAGAGGACTCTGCTGCATTATTTAATGACTTTGTTGGATTTTTTAAGGACTCTGCTGCATTATTTAAGGAATTTGCTGCTATATTAAAGGACTCTGCTTCAGTATTTAAGGACTCTGCTGCGGTATATAAGGACTCTGCTGCATTATTTAAGGACTCTGCTGCATTATTTAAGGACTTTGCTGCATTATTTAAGGACTCTGCTGCATTATTTAAGGACTTTGTTGCATTATTTAAGGACTCTAATGCATTATTTAAGGACTTTGCTGGAATATTTAAGGACTCTGCTGCATTAGTTAAGGACTTTGCTGCATTATTTAAGGACTCTGCTGCATTATTTAACGATTTACTGCATTATTTAAGGACTCTGCTGCATTATTTAAGGACTTTGTTGCATTATTTAAGGACTCTGCTGCATTAGTTAAGGACTATGCTGCATTATTTAATGACTTTGCTGAAGCATTTGAGGACTCTGCTGCATTATTAGAGGACTCTGCTGCATTATTTAAGGACTTGCTGCATTATTTAATGACTTTGCTGCATTATTTATGGACTCTGCTGCATTATTTAAGGACTTTGCTGCAATATTTATGGACTCTGCTTCAGTATTTAAGGACTCTGCTGCATTATTTAAGGACTTTGTTGCATTATTTAAGGACTCTGCTGCATTAGTTAAGGACTATGCTGCATTATTTAATGACTTTGCTGAAGCATTTGAGGACTCTGCTGCATTATTAGAGGACTCTGCTGCATTATTTAAGGACTTGCTGCATTATTTAATGACTTTGTTGGATTTTTTAAGGACTCTGCTGCGTTATTTAAGGAATTTGCTGCTATATTAAAGGACTCTGCTTCAGTATTTAAGGACTCTGCTGCGGTATTTAAGGACTCTGCTGCATTATTTAAGGACTCTGCTGCATTATTTAAGGACTTTGCTGCATTATTTAAGGAATCTGCTGCATTATTTAAGGACTTTGTTGCATTATCTAAGGACTCTGCTGCATTATTGAAGGACTTTGCTGCAATATTTAAGGACTCTGCTTCAGTATTTAAGGACTCTGCTGCATTATTTAAGGACTTTGTTGCATTATTTAAGGACTCTGCTGCATTATTTAAGGACTTTGTTGCATTATTTAAGGACTCTGCTGCATTATTTAAGGACTTTGCTGCAAGATTTAAGGACTCTGCTTCAGTATTTAAGGACTCTGCTGCATTATTTAAGGACTTTGTTGCATTATTTAAGGACTCTGCTGCATTATTTAAGGACTTTGCTGCATTATTTAAGGACTCTGCTGCATTTTTTAAGGACTCTGCTGAAGCATTTGAGGACTCTGCTGCATTATTTAAGCACTTTGCTGCGGTATTTAAGGACTCTGTTGCATTATTTAAGGACTTTGTTGCATTATTTAAGGACTCTGCTGCATTAGTTAAGGACTTTGCTGCATTATTTAAGGACTCTGCTGCATTATTTACCGACGTTGTTGCATTATTTAAGAACTGTGCTGCTTTATTTAAGGACTTTGCATTATTTAAGGACTATGCTGCATTATTTAATGACTTTGCTGAAGCATTTGAGGACTCTGCTGCATTATTAGAGGACTCTGCTGCATTATTTAATGACTTTGTTGGATTTTTTAAGGACTCTGCTGCATTATTTAAGGAATTTGCTGCTATTTTAAAGGACTCTGCTTCAGTATTTAAGGACTCTGCTGCGGTATTTAAGGACTCTGCTGCATTATTTAAGGACTCTGCTGCATTATTTAAGGACTTTGCTGCATTATTTAAGGACTCTGCTGCATTATTTAAGGACTCTGCTGAAGCATTTGAGGACTCTGCTGCATTATTTAAGGACTTTGCTGCATTATTTAAGGAATCTGCTGCATTATTTAAGGACTTTGTTGCATTATCTAAGGACTCTGCTGCAATATTGAAGGACTTTGCTGCATTATTTAAGGACTCTGCTGCATTATTTAAGGACTTTGCTGCAATATTTAAGGACTCTGCTTCAGTATTTAAGGACTCTGCTGAAGCATTTGAGGACTCTGCTGCATTATTTAATGACTTTGCTGAAGCATTTGAGGACTCTGCTGCATTATTAGAGGACTCTGCTGCATTATTTAATGACTTTGTTGGATTTTTTAAGGACTCTGCTGCATTATTTAAGGAATTTGCTGCTATATTAAAGGACTCTGCTTCAGTATTTAAGGACTCTGCTGCGGTATTTAAGGACTCTGCTGCATTATTTAAGGACTCTGCTGCATTATTTAAGGAATTTGCTGCATTATTTAAGGAATTTGTTGCATTATTTAAGGACTCTGCTGCATTATTTAAGGACTTTGCTGCAATATTTAAGGACTCTGCTTCAGTATTTAAGGACTCTGCTGCATTATTTAAGGACGTTGTTGCATTATTTAAGGACTCTGCTGCATTATTTAAGGACTTTACTGCATTATTTAAGGACTCTGCTGCATTATTTAAGGACTTTGTTGCATTATTTAAGGACTCTGCTGCATTAGTTAAGGACTTTGCTGCATTATTTAAGGACTCTGCTGCATTATTTAACGACGTTGTTGCATTATTTAAGAACTGTGCTGCATTATTTAAGGACTTTGCTGCATTATTTAAGGACTATGCTGCATTATTTAATGACTTTGCTGAAGCATTTGAGGACTCTGCTGCATTATTAGAGGACTCTGCTGCATTATTTAAGGACTTGCTGCATTATTTAATGACTTTGTTGGATTTTTTAAGGACTCTGCTGCATTATTTAAGGAATTTGCTGCTATATTAAAGGACTCTGCTTCAGTATTTAAGGACTCTGCTGCGGTATTTAAAGACTCTGCTGCATTATTTAAGGACTCTGCTGCATTATTTAAGGACTTTGCTGCATTATTTAAGGAATCTGCTGCATTATTGAAGGACTTTGCTGCAATATTTAAGGACTCTGCTTCAGTATTTAAGGACTCTGCTGCATTATTTAAGGACTTTGTTGCATTATTTAAGGACTCTGCTGCATTATTTAAGGACTTTGCTGCATTATTTATGGACTCTGCTGCATTATTTAAGGACTTTGCTGCAATATTTAAGGACTCTGCTTCAGTATTTAAGGACTCTGCTGCATTATTTAAGGACTTTGTTGCATTATTTAAGGACTCTGCTGCATTATTTAAGGACTTTGCTGCATTATTTAAGGACTCTGCTGCATTATTTAAGGACTCTGCTGAAGCATTTGAGGACTCTGCTGCATTATTTAATCACTTTGCTGCGGTATTTAAGGACTCTGTTGCATTATTTAAGGACTTTGTTGCATTATTTAAGGACTCTGCTGCATTAGTTAAGGACTTTGCTGCATTATTTAAGGACTCTGCTGCATTATTTAACGACGTTGTTGCATTATTTAAGAAATGTGCTGCATTATTTAAGGACTTTGCTGCATTATTTAAGGACTATGCTGCATTATTTAATGACTTTGCTGAAGCATTTGAGGACTCTGCTGCATTATTAGAGTACTCTGCTGCATTATTTAATGACTTTGTTGGATTTTTTAAGGACTCTGCTGCATTATTTAAGGAATTTGCTGCTATATTAAAGGACTCTGCTTCAGTATTTAAGGACTCTGCTGCGGTATATAAGGACTCTGCTGCATTATTTAAGGACTCTGCTGCATTATTTAAGGACTTTGCTGCATTATTTAAGGACTCTGCTCCATTATTTAAGGACTTTGTTGCATTATTTAAGGACTCTAATGCATTATTTAAGGACTTTGCTGCAATATTTAAGGACTCTGCTGCATTAGTTAAGGACTTTGCTGCATTATTTAAGGACTCTGCTGCATTATTTAACGACTTTACTGCATTATTTAAGGACTCTGCTGCATTATTTAAGGACTTTGTTGCATTATTTAAGGACTCTGCTGCATTACTTAAGGACTATGCTGCATTATTTAATGACTTTGCTGAAGCATTTGAGGACTCTGCTGCATTATTAGAGGACTCTGCTGCATTATTTAAGGACTTGCTGCATTATTTAATGACTTTGTTGGATTTTTTAAGGACTCTGCTGCGTTATTTAAGGAATTTGCTGCTATATTAAAGGACTCTGCTTCAGTATTTAAGGACTCTGCTGCGGTATTTAAGGACTCTGCTGCATTATTTAAGGACTCTGCTGCATTATTTAAGGACTTTGCTGCATTATTTAAGGAATCTGCTGCATTATTTAAGGACTTTGTTGCATTATCTAAGGACTCTGCTGCATTATTGAAGGACTTTGCTGCAATATTTAAGGACTCTGCTTCAGTATTTAAGGACTCTGCTGAATTATTTAAGGACTTTGTTGCATTATTTAAGGACTCTGCTGCATTATTTAAGGACTTTGTTGCATTATTTAAGGACTCTCCTGCATTATTTAAGGACTTTGCTGCAATATTTAAGGACTCTGCTTCAGTATTTAAGGACTCTGCTGCATTATTTAAGGACTTTGTTGCATTATTTAAGGACTCTGCTGCATTATTTAAGGACTTTGCTGCATTATTTAAGGACTCTGCTGCATTATTTAAGGACTCTGCTGAAGCATTTGAGGACTCTGCTGCATTATTTAAGGACTTTGCTGCATTATTTAAGGAATCTGCTGCATTATTTAAGGACTTTGTTGCATTATCTAAGGACTCTGCTGCAATATTGAAGGACTTTGCTGCATTATTTAAGGACTCTGCTGCATTATTTAAGGACTTTGCTGCAATATTTAAGGACTCTGCTTCAGTATTTAAGGACTCTGCTGAAGCATTTGAGGACTCTGCTGCATTATTTAATGACTTTGCTGAAGCATTTGAGGACTCTGCTGCATTATTAGAGGACTCTGCTGCATTATTTAATGACTTTGTTGGATTTTTTAAGGACTCTGCTGCATTATTTAAGGAATTTGCTGCTATATTAAAGGACTCTGCTTCAGTATTTAAGGACTCTGCTGCGGTATTTAAGGACTCTGCTGCATTATTTAAGGACGTTGTTGCATTATTTAAGGACTCTGCTGCATTATTTAAGGACTTTACTGCATTATTTAAGGACTCTGCTGCATTATTTAAGGACTTTGTTGCATTATTTAAGGACTCTGCTGCATTAGTTAAGGACTTTGCTGCATTATTTAAGGACTCTGCTGCATTATTTAACGACGTTGTTGCATTATTTAAGAACTGTGCTGCATTATTTAAGGACTTTGCTGCATTATTTAAGGACTATGCTGCATTATTTAATGACTTTGCTGAAGCATTTGAGGACTCTGCTGCATTATTAGAGGACTCTGCTGCATTATTTAAGGACTTGCTGCATTATTTAATGACTTTGTTGGATTTTTTAAGGACTCTGCTGCATTATTTAAGGAATTTGCTGCTATATTAAAGGACTCTGCTTCAGTATTTAAGGACTCTGCTGCGGTATTTAAAGACTCTGCTGCATTATTTAAGGACTCTGCTGCATTATTTAAGGACTTTGCTGCATTATTTAAGGAATCTGCTGCATTATTGAAGGACTTTGCTGCAATATTTAAGGACTCTGCTTCAGTATTTAAGGACTCTGCTGCATTATTTAAGGACTTTGTTGCATTATTTAAGGACTCTGCTGCATTATTTAAGGACTTTGCTGCATTATTTATGGACTCTGCTGCATTATTTAAGGACTTTGCTGCAATATTTAAGGACTCTGCTTCAGTATTTAAGGACTCTGCTGCATTATTTAAGGACTTTGTTGCATTATTTAAGGACTCTGCTGCATTATTTAAGGACTTTGCTGCATTATTTAAGGACTCTGCTGCATTATTTAAGGACTCTGCTGAAGCATTTGAGGACTCTGCTGCATTATTTAATCACTTTGCTGCGGTATTTAAGGACTCTGTTGCATTATTTAAGGACTTTGTTGCATTATTTAAGGACTCTGCTGCATTAGTTAAGGACTTTGCTGCATTATTTAAGGACTCTGCTGCACTATTTAACGACGTTGTTGCATTATTTAAGAAATGTGCTGCATTATTTAAGGACTTTGCTGCATTATTTAAGGACTATGCTGCATTATTTAATGACTTTGCTGAAGCATTTGAGGACTCTGCTGCATTATTAGAGTACTCTGCTGCATTATTTAATGACTTTGTTGGATTTTTTAAGGACTCTGCTGCATTATTTAAGGAATTTGCTGCTATATTAAAGGACTCTGCTTCAGTATTTAAGGACTCTGCTGCGGTATATAAGGACTCTGCTGCATTATTTAAGGACTCTGCTGCATTATTTAAGGACTTTGCTGCATTATTTAAGTACTCTGCTCCATTATTTAAGGACTTTGTTGCATTATTTAAGGACTCTAATGCATTATTTAAGGACTTTGCTGCAATATTTAAGGACTCTGCTGCATTATTTAAGGACTTTGCTGCATTATTTAAGGACTCTGCTGCATTATTTAACGACTTTACTGCATTATTTAAGGACTCTGCTGCATTATTTAAGGACTTTGTTGCATTATTTAAGGACTCTGCTGCATTAGTTAAGGACTATGCTGCATTATTTAATGACTTTGCTGAAGCATTTGAGGACTCTGCTGCATTATTAGAGGACTCTGCTGCATTATTTAAGGACTTGCTGCATTATTTAATGACTTTGTTGGATTTTTTAAGGACTCTGCTGCGTTATTTAAGGAATTTGCTGCTATATTAAAGGACTCTGCTTCAGTATTTAAGGACTCTGCTGCGGTATTTAAGGACTCTGCTGCATTATTTAAGGACTCTGCTGCATTATTTAAGGACTTTGCTGCATTATTTAAGGAATCTGCTGCATTATTTAAGGACTTTGTTGCATTATCTAAGGACTCTGCTGCATTATTGAAGGACTTTGCTGCAATATTTAAGGACTCTGCTTCAGTATTTAAGGACTCTGCTGAATTATTTAAGGACTTTGTTGCATTATTTAAGGACTCTGCTGCATTATTTAAGGACTTTGTTGCATTATTTAAGGACTCTCCTGCATTATTTAAGGACTTTGCTGCATTATTTAAGGACTATGCTGCATTATTTAATGACTTTGCTGAAGCATTTGAGGACTCTGCTGCATTATTAGAGGACTCTGCTGCATTATTTAATGACTTTGTTGGATTTTTTAAGGACTCTGCTGCATTATTTAAGGAATTTGCTGCTATATTAAAGGACTCTGCTTCAGAATTTAAGGACTCTGCTGCGGTATATAAGGACTCTGCTGCATTATTTAAGGACTCTGCTGCATTATTTAAGGACTTTGCTGCATTATTTAAGGACTCTGCTGCATTATTTAAGGACTTTGTTGCATTATTTAAGGACTCTAATGCATTATTTAAGGACTTTGCTGGAATATTTAAGGACTCTGCTGCATTAGTTAAGGACTTTGCTGCATTATTTAAGGACTCTGCTGCATTATTTAACGATTTACTGCATTATTTAAGGACTCTGCTGCATTATTTAAGGACTTTGTTGCATTATTTAAGGACTCTGCTGCATTAGTTAAGGACTATGCTGCATTATTTAATGACTTTGCTGAAGCATTTGAGGACTCTGCTGCATTATTAGAGGACTCTGCTGCATTATTTAAGGACTTGCTGCATTATTTAATGACTTTGCTGCATTATTTATGGACTCTGCTGCATTATTTAAGGACTTTGCTGCAATATTTATGGACTCTGCTTCAGTATTTAAGGACTCTGCTGCATTATTTAAGGACTTTGTTGCATTATTTAAGGACTCTGCTGCATTAGTTAAGGACTATGCTGCATTATTTAATGACTTTGCTGAAGCATTTGAGGACTCTGCTGCATTATTAGAGGACTCTGCTGCATTATTTAAGGACTTGCTGCATTATTTAATGACTTTGTTGGATTTTTTAAGGACTCTGCTGCGTTATTTAAGGAATTTGCTGCTATATTAAAGGACTCTGCTTCAGTATTTAAGGACTCTGCTGCGGTATTTAAGGACTCTGCTGCATTATTTAAGGACTCTGCTGCATTATTTAAGGACTTTGCTGCATTATTTAAGGAATCTGCTGCATTATTTAAGGACTTTGTTGCATTATCTAAGGACTCTGCTGCATTATTGAAGGACTTTGCTGCAATATCTAAGGACTCTGCTTCAGTATTTAAGGACTCTGCTGCATTATTTAAGGACTTTGTTGCATTATTTAAGGACTCTGCTGCATTATTTAAGGACTTTGTTGCATTATTTAAGGACTCTGCTGCATTATTTAAGGACTTTGCTGCAAGATTTAAGGACTCTGCTTCAGTATTTAAGGACTCTGCTGCATTATTTAAGGACTTTGTTGCATTATTTAAGGACTCTGCTGCATTATTTAAGGACTTTGCTGCATTATTTAAGGACTCTGCTGCATTTTTTAAGGACTCTGCTGAAGCATTTGAGGACTCTGCTGCATTATTTAAGCACTTTGCTGCGGTATTTAAGGACTCTGTTGCATTATTTAAGGACTTTGTTGCATTATTTAAGGACTCTGCTGCATTAGTTAAGGACTTTGCTGCATTATTTAAGGACTCTGCTGCATTATTTACCGACGTTGTTGCATTATTTAAGAACTGTGCTGCTTTATTTAAGGACTTTGCATTATTTAAGGACTATGCTGCATTATTTAATGACTTTGCTGAAGCATTTGAGGACTCTGCTGCATTATTAGAGGACTCTGCTGCATTATTTAATGACTTTGTTGGATTTTTTAAGGACTCTGCTGCATTATTTAAGGAATTTGCTGCTATTTTAAAGGACTCTGCTTCAGTATTTAAGGACTCTGCTGCGGTATTTAAGGACTCTGCTGCATTATTTAAGGACTCTGCTGCATTATTTAAGGACTTTGCTGCATTATTTAAGGACTCTGCTGCATTATTTAAGGACTCTGCTGAAGCATTTGAGGACTCTGCTGCATTATTTAAGGACTTTGCTGCATTATTTAAGGAATCTGCTGCATTATTTAAGGACTTTGTTGCATTATCTAAGGACTCTGCTGCAATATTGAAGGACTTTGCTGCATTATTTAAGGACTCTGCTGCATTATTTAAGGACTTTGCTGCAATATTTAAGGACTCTGCTTCAGTATTTAAGGACTCTGCTGAAGCATTTGAGGACTCTGCTGCATTATTTAATGACTTTGCTGAAGCATTTGAGGACTCTGCTGCATTATTAGAGGACTCTGCTGCATTATTTAATGACTTTGTTGGATTTTTTAAGGACTCTGCTGCATTATTTAAGGAATTTGCTGCTATATTAAAGGACTCTGCTTCAGTATTTAAGGACTCTGCTGCGGTATTTAAGGACTCTGCTGCATTATTTAAGGACTCTGCTGCATTATTTAAGGAATTTGCTGCATTATTTAAGGAATTTGTTGCATTATTTAAGGACTCTGCTGCATTATTTAAGGACTTTGCTGCAATATTTAAGGACTCTGCTTCAGTATTTAAGGACTCTGCTGCATTATTTAAGGACGTTGTTGCATTATTTAAGGACTCTGCTGCATTATTTAACGACTTTACTGCATTATTTAAGGACTCTGCTGCATTATTTAAGGACTTTGTTGCATTATTTAAGGACTCTGCTGCATTAGTTAAGGACTTTGCTGCATTATTTAAGGACTCTGCTGCATTATTTAACGACGTTGTTGCATTATTTAAGAACTGTGCTGCATTATTTAAGGACTTTGCTGCATTATTTAAGGACTATGCTGCATTATTTAATGACTTTGCTGAAGCATTTGAGGACTCTGCTGCATTATTAGAGGACTCTGCTGCATTATTTAAGGACTTGCTGCATTATTTAATGACTTTGTTGGATTTTTTAAGGACTCTGCTGCATTATTTAAGGAATTTGCTGCTATATTAAAGGACTCTGCTTCAGTATTTAAGGACTCTGCTGCGGTATTTAAAGACTCTGCTGCATTATTTAAGGACTCTGCTGCATTATTTAAGGACTTTGCTGCATTATTTAAGGAATCTGCTGCATTATTGAAGGACTTTGCTGCAATATTTAAGGACTCTGCTTCAGTATTTAAGGACTCTGCTGCATTATTTAAGGACTTTGTTGCATTATTTAAGGACTCTGCTGCATTATTTAAGGACTTTGCTGCATTATTTATGGACTCTGCTGCATTATTTAAGGACTTTGCTGCAATATTTAAGGACTCTGCTTCAGTATTTAAGGACTCTGCTGCATTATTTAAGGACTTTGTTGCATTATTTAAGGACTCTGCTGCATTATTTAAGGACTTTGCTGCATTATTTAAGGACTCTGCTGCATTATTTAAGGACTCTGCTGAAGCATTTGAGGACTCTGCTGCATTATTTAATCACTTTGCTGCGGTATTTAAGGACTCTGTTGCATTATTTAAGGACTTTGTTGCATTATTTAAGGACTCTGCTGCATTAGTTAAGGACTTTGCTGCATTATTTAAGGACTCTGCTGCATTATTTAACGACGTTGTTGCATTATTTAAGAAATGTGCTGCATTATTTAAGGACTTTGCTGCATTATTTAAGGACTATGCTGCATTATTTAATGACTTTGCTGAAGCATTTGAGGACTCTGCTGCATTATTAGAGTACTCTGCTGCATTATTTAATGACTTTGTTGGATTTTTTAAGGACTCTGCTGCATTATTTAAGGAATTTGCTGCTATATTAAAGGACTCTGCTTCAGTATTTAAGGACTCTGCTGCGGTATATAAGGACTCTGCTGCATTATTTAAGGACTCTGCTGCATTATTTAAGGACTTTGCTGCATTATTTAAGGACTCTGCTCCATTATTTAAGGACTTTGTTGCATTATTTAAGGACTCTAATGCATTATTTAAGGACTTTGCTGCAATATTTAAGGACTCTGCTGCATTAGTTAAGGACTTTGCTGCATTATTTAAGGACTCTGCTGCATTATTTAACGACTTTACTGCATTATTTAAGGACTCTGCTGCATTATTTAAGGACTTTGTTGCATTATTTAAGGACTCTGCTGCATTACTTAAGGACTATGCTGCATTATTTAATGACTTTGCTGAAGCATTTGAGGACTCTGCTGCATTATTAGAGGACTCTGCTGCATTATTTAAGGACTTGCTGCATTATTTAATGACTTTGTTGGATTTTTTAAGGACTCTGCTGCGTTATTTAAGGAATTTGCTGCTATATTAAAGGACTCTGCTTCAGTATTTAAGGACTCTGCTGCGGTATTTAAGGACTCTGCTGCATTATTTAAGGACTCTGCTGCATTATTTAAGGACTTTGCTGCATTATTTAAGGAATCTGCTGCATTATTTAAGGACTTTGTTGCATTATCTAAGGACTCTGCTGCATTATTGAAGGACTTTGCTGCAATATTTAAGGACTCTGCTTCAGTATTTAAGGACTCTGCTGAATTATTTAAGGACTTTGTTGCATTATTTAAGGACTCTGCTGCATTATTTAAGGACTTTGTTGCATTATTTAAGGACTCTCCTGCATTATTTAAGGACTTTGCTGCAATATTTAAGGACTCTGCTTCAGTATTTAAGGACTCTGCTGCATTATTTAAGGACTTTGTTGCATTATTTAAGGACTCTGCTGCATTATTTAAGGACTTTGCTGCATTATTTAAGGACTCTGCTGCATTATTTAAGGACTCTGCTGAAGCATTTGAGGACTCTGCTGCATTATTTAAGGACTTTGCTGCATTATTTAAGGAATCTGCTGCATTATTTAAGGACTTTGTTGCATTATCTAAGGACTCTGCTGCAATATTGAAGGACTTTGCTGCATTATTTAAGGACTCTGCTGCATTATTTAAGGACTTTGCTGCAATATTTAAGGACTCTGCTTCAGTATTTAAGGACTCTGCTGAAGCATTTGAGGACTCTGCTGCATTATTTAATGACTTTGCTGAAGCATTTGAGGACTCTGCTGCATTATTAGAGGACTCTGCTGCATTATTTAATGACTTTGTTGGATTTTTTAAGGACTCTGCTGCATTATTTAAGGAATTTGCTGCTATATTAAAGGACTCTGCTTCAGTATTTAAGGACTCTGCTGCGGTATTTAAGGACTCTGCTGCATTATTTAAGGACTCTGCTGCATTATTTAAGGAATTTGCTGCATTATTTAAGGAATTTGTTGCATTATTTAAGGACTCTGCTGCATTATTTAAGGACTTTGCTGCAATATTTAAGGACTCTGCTTCAGTATTTAAGGACTCTGCTGCATTATTTAAGGACGTTGTTGCATTATTTAAGGACTCTGCTGCATTATTTAAGGACTTTACTGCATTATTTAAGGACTCTGCTGCATTATTTAAGGACTTTGTTGCATTATTTAAGGACTCTGCTGCATTAGTTAAGGACTTTGCTGCATTATTTAAGGACTCTGCTGCATTATTTAACGACGTTGTTGCATTATTTAAGAACTGTGCTGCATTATTTAAGGACTTTGCTGCATTATTTAAGGACTATGCTGCATTATTTAATGACTTTGCTGAAGCATTTGAGGACTCTGCTGCATTATTAGAGGACTCTGCTGCATTATTTAAGGACTTGCTGCATTATTTAATGACTTTGTTGGATTTTTTAAGGACTCTGCTGCATTATTTAAGGAATTTGCTGCTATATTAAAGGACTCTGCTTCAGTATTTAAGGACTCTGCTGCGGTATTTAAAGACTCTGCTGCATTATTTAAGGACTCTGCTGCATTATTTAAGGACTTTGCTGCATTATTTAAGGAATCTGCTGCATTATTGAAGGACTTTGCTGCAATATTTAAGGACTCTGCTTCAGTATTTAAGGACTCTGCTGCATTATTTAAGGACTTTGTTGCATTATTTAAGGACTCTGCTGCATTATTTAAGGACTTTGCTGCATTATTTATGGACTCTGCTGCATTATTTAAGGACTTTGCTGCAATATTTAAGGACTCTGCTTCAGTATTTAAGGACTCTGCTGCATTATTTAAGGACTTTGTTGCATTATTTAAGGACTCTGCTGCATTATTTAAGGACTTTGCTGCATTATTTAAGGACTCTGCTGCATTATTTAAGGACTCTGCTGAAGCATTTGAGGACTCTGCTGCATTATTTAATCACTTTGCTGCGGTATTTAAGGACTCTGTTGCATTATTTAAGGACTTTGTTGCATTATTTAAGGACTCTGCTGCATTAGTTAAGGACTTTGCTGCATTATTTAAGGACTCTGCTGCATTATTTAACGACGTTGTTGCATTATTTAAGAAATGTGCTGCATTATTTAAGGACTTTGCTGCATTATTTAAGGACTATGCTGCATTATTTAATGACTTTGCTGAAGCATTTGAGGACTCTGCTGCATTATTAGAGTACTCTGCTGCATTATTTAATGACTTTGTTGGATTTTTTAAGGACTCTGCTGCATTATTTAAGGAATTTGCTGCTATATTAAAGGACTCTGCTTCAGTATTTAAGGACTCTGCTGCGGTATATAAGGACTCTGCTGCATTATTTAAGGACTCTGCTGCATTATTTAAGGACTTTGCTGCATTATTTAAGGACTCTGCTCCATTATTTAAGGACTTTGTTGCATTATTTAAGGACTCTAATGCATTATTTAAGGACTTTGCTGCAATATTTAAGGACTCTGCTGCATTAGTTAAGGACTTTGCTGCATTATTTAAGGACTCTGCTGCATTATTTAACGACTTTACTGCATTATTTAAGGACTCTGCTGCATTATTTAAGGACTTTGTTGCATTATTTAAGGACTCTGCTGCATTACTTAAGGACTATGCTGCATTATTTAATGACTTTGCTGAAGCATTTGAGGACTCTGCTGCATTATTAGAGGACTCTGCTGCATTATTTAAGGACTTGCTGCATTATTTAATGACTTTGTTGGATTTTTTAAGGACTCTGCTGCGTTATTTAAGGAATTTGCTGCTATATTAAAGGACTCTGCTTCAGTATTTAAGGACTCTGCTGCGGTATTTAAGGACTCTGCTGCATTATTTAAGGACTCTGCTGCATTATTTAAGGACTTTGCTGCATTATTTAAGGAATCTGCTGCATTATTTAAGGACTTTGTTGCATTATCTAAGGACTCTGCTGCATTATTGAAGGACTTTGCTGCAATATTTAAGGACTCTGCTTCAGTATTTAAGGACTCTGCTGAATTATTTAAGGACTTTGTTGCATTATTTAAGGACTCTGCTGCATTATTTAAGGACTTTGTTGCATTATTTAAGGACTCTCCTGCATTATTTAAGGACTTTGCTGCAATATTTAAGGACTCTGCTTCAGTATTTAAGGACTCTGCTGCATTATTTAAGGACTTTGTTGCATTATTTAAGGACTCTGCTGCATTATTTAAGGACTTTGCTGCATTATTTAAGGACTCTGCTGCATTTTTTAAGGACTCTGCTGAAGCATTTGAGGACTCTGCTGCATTATTTAAGCACTTTGCTGCGGTATTTAAGGACTCTGTTGCATTATTTAAGGACTTTTTTGCATTATTTAAGGACTCTGCTGCATTAGTTAAGGACTTTGCTGCATTATTTAAGGACTCTGCTGCATTATTTACCGACGTTGTTGCATTATTTAAGAACTGTGCTGCTTTATTTAAGGACTTTGCATTATTTAAGGACTATGCTGCATTATTTAATGACTTTGCTGAAGCATTTGAGGACTCTGCTGCACTATTAGAGGACTCTGCTGCATTATTTAATGACTTTGTTGGATTTTTTAAGGACTCTGCTGCATTATTTAAGGAATTTGCTGCTATATTAAAGGACTCTGCTTCAGTATTTAAGGACTCTGCTGCGGTATTTAAGGACTCTGCTGCGGTATTTAAGGACTCTGCTGCATTATTTAAGGACTCTGCTGCATTATTTAAGGACTTTGCTGCATTATTTAAGGAATTTGTTGCATTATTTAAGGACTCTGCTGCACTATTTAAGGACTTTGCTGCAATTTTTAAGGACTCTGCTTCAGTATATAAGGACTCTGCTGCATTATTTAAGGACGTTGTTGCATTATTTAAGGACTCTGCTGCATTATTTAAGGACTTTGCTGAATTATTTAAGGACTCTGCTGCATTATTTAAGGACTTTGTTGCATTATTTAAGGACTCTGCTGCATTAGTTAAGGACTTTGCTGCATTATTTAAGGACTCTGCTGCATTATTTAACGACGTTGTTGCATTATTTAAGAACTGTGCTGCATTATTTAAGGACTTTGCTGCATTATTTAAGGACTATGCTGCATTATTTAATGACTTTGCTGAAGCATTTGAGGACTCTGCTGCATTATTAGAGGACTCTGCTGCATTATTTAAGGACTTGCTGCATTATTTAATGACTTTGTTGGATTTTTTAAGGACTCTGCTGCATTATTTAAGGAATTTGCTGCTATATTAAAGGACTCTGCTTCAGTATTTAAGGACTCTGCTGCGGTATTTAAGGACTCTGCTGCATTATTTAAGGACTCTGCTGCATTATTTAAGGACTTTGCTGCATTATTTAAGGAATCTGCTGCATTATTTAAGGACTTTGTTGCATTATCTAAGGACTCTGCTGCATTATTGAAGGACTTTGCTGCAATATTTAAGGACTCTGCTTCAGTATTTAAGGACTCTGCTGCATTATTTAAGGACTTTGTTGCATTATTTAAGGACTCTGCTGCATTATTTAAGGACTTTGCTGCATTATTTATGGACTCTGCTGCATTATTTAAGGACTTTGCTGCAATATTTAAGGACTCTGCTTCAGTATTTAAGGACTCTGCTGCATTATTTAAGGACTTTGTTGCATTATTTAAGGACTCTGCTGCATTATTTAAGGACTTTGCTGCATTATTTAAGGACTCTGCTGCATTATTTAAGGACTCTGCTGAAGCATTTAAGGACTCTGCTGCATTATTTAATCACTTTGCTGCGGTATTTAAGGACTCTGTTGCATTATTTAAGGACTCTCTTGCATTATTTAAGGACTCTGCTGCATTAGTTAAGGACTTTGCTGCATTATTTAAGGACTCTGCTGCATTATTTAACGACGTTGTTGCATTATTTAAGAACTGTGCTGCATTATTTAAGGACTTTGCTGCATTATTTAAGGACTATGCTGCATTATTTAATGACTTTGCTGAAGCATTTGAGGACTCTGCTGCATTATTAGAGGACTCTGCTGCATTATTTAATGACTTTGTTGGATTTTTTAAGGACTCTGCTGCATTATTTAAGGAATTTGCTGCTATATTAAAGGACTCTGCTTCAGTATTTAAGGACTCTGCTGCGGTATATAAGGACTCTGCTGCATTATTTAAGGACTCTGCTGCATTATTTAAGGACTTTGCTGCATTATTTAAGGACTCTGCTGCATTATTTAAGGACTTTGTTGCATTATTTAAGGACTCTAATGCATTATTTAAGGACTTTGCTGGAATATTTAAGGACTCTGCTGCATTAGTTAAGGACTTTGCTGCATTATTTAAGGACTCTGCTGCATTATTTAACGATTTACTGCATTATTTAAGGACTCTGCTGCATTATTTAAGGACTTTGTTGCATTATTTAAGGACTCTGCTGCATTAGTTAAGGACTATGCTGCATTATTTAATGACTTTGCTGAAGCATTTGAGGACTCTGCTGCATTATTAGAGGACTCTGCTGCATTATTTAAGGACTTGCTGCATTATTTAATGACTTTGCTGCATTATTTATGGACTCTGCTGCATTATTTAAGGACTTTGCTGCAATATTTATGGACTCTGCTTCAGTATTTAAGGACTCTGCTGCATTATTTAAGGACTTTGTTGCATTATTTAAGGACTCTGCTGCATTAGTTAAGGACTATGCTGCATTATTTAATGACTTTGCTGAAGCATTTGAGGACTCTGCTGCATTATTAGAGGACTCTGCTGCATTATTTAAGGACTTGCTGCATTATTTAATGACTTTGTTGGATTTTTTAAGGACTCTGCTGCGTTATTTAAGGAATTTGCTGCTATATTAAAGGACTCTGCTTCAGTATTTAAGGACTCTGCTGCGGTATTTAAGGACTCTGCTGCATTATTTAAGGACTCTGCTGCATTATTTAAGAACTTTGCTGCATTATTTAAGGAATCTGCTGCATTATTTAAGGACTTTGTTGCATTATCTAAGGACTCTGCTGCATTATTGAAGGACTTTGCTGCAATATTTAAGGACTCTGCTTCAGTATTTAAGGACTCTGCTGCATTATTTAAGGACTTTGTTGCATTATTTAAGGACTCTGCTGCATTATTTAAGGACTTTGTTGCATTATTTAAGGACTCTGCTGCATTATTTAAGGACTTTGCTGCAAGATTTAAGGACTCTGCTTCAGTATTTAAGGACTCTGCTGCATTATTTAAGGACTTTGTTGCATTATTTAAGGACTCTGCTGCATTATTTAAGGACTTTGCTGCATTATTTAAGGACTCTGCTGCATTTTTTAAGGACTCTGCTGAAGCATTTGAGGACTCTGCTGAATTATTTAAGCACTTTGCTGCGGTATTTAAGGACTCTGTTGCATTATTTAAGGACTTTGTTGCATTATTTAAGGACTCTGCTGCATTAGTTAAGGACTTTGCTGCATTATTTAAGGACTCTGCTGCATTATTTACCGACGTTGTTGCATTATTTAAGAACTGTGCTGCTTTATTTAAGGACTTTGCATTATTTAAGGACTATGCTGCATTATTTAATGACTTTGCTGAAGCATTTGAGGACTCTGCTGCATTATTAGAGGACTCTGCTGCATTATTTAATGACTTTGTTGGATTTTTTAAGGACTCTGCTGCATTATTTAAGGAATTTGCTGCTATTTTAAAGGACTCTGCTTCAGTATTTAAGGACTCTGCTGCGGTATTTAAGGACTCTGCTGCATTATTTAAGGACTCTGCTGCATTATTTAAGGACTTTGCTGCATTATTTAAGGACTCTGCTGCATTATTTAAGGACTCTGCTGAAGCATTTGAGGACTCTGCTGCATTATTTAAGGACTTTGCTGCATTATTTAAGGAATCTGCTGCATTATTTAAGGACTTTGTTGCATTATCTAAGGACTCTGCTGCAATATTGAAGGACTTTGCTGCATTATTTAAGGACTCTGCTGCATTATTTAAGGACTTTGCTGCAATATTTAAGGACTCTGCTTCAGTATTTAAGGACTCTGCTGAAGCATTTGAGGACTCTGCTGCATTATTTAATGACTTTGCTGAAGCATTTGAGGACTCTGCTGCATTATTAGAGGACTCTGCTGCATTATCTAATGACTTTGTTGGATTTTTTAAGGACTCTGCTGCATTATTTAAGGAATTTGCTGCTATATTAAAGGACTCTGCTTCAGTATTTAAGGACTCTGCTGCGGTATTTAAGGACTCTGCTGCATTATTTAAGGACTCTGCTGCATTATTTAAGGAATTTGCTGCATTATTTAAGGAATTTGTTGCATTATTTAAGGACTCTGCTGCATTATTTAAGGACTTTGCTGCAATATTTAAGGACTCTGCTTCAGTATTTAAGGACTCTGCTGCATTATTTAAGGACGTTGTTGCATTATTTAAGGACTCTGCTGCATTATTTAAGGACTTTACTGCATTATTTAAGGACTCTGCTGCATTATTTAAGGACTTTGTTGCATTATTTAAGGACTCTGCTGCATTAGTTAAGGACTTTGCTGCATTATTTAAGGACTCTGCTGCATTATTTAACGACGTTGTTGCATTATTTAAGAACTGTGCTGCATTATTTAAGGACTTTGCTGCATTATTTAAGGACTATGCTGCATTATTTAATGACTTTGCTGAAGCATTTGAGGACTCTGCTGCATTATTAGAGGACTCTGCTGCATTATTTAAGGACTTGCTGCATTATTTAATGACTTTGTTGGATTTTTTAAGGACTCTGCTGCATTATTTAAGGAATTTGCTGCTATATTAAAGGACTCTGCTTCAGTATTTAAGGACTCTGCTGCGGTATTTAAGGACTCTGCTGCATTATTTAAGGACTCTGCTGCATTATTTAAGGACTTTGCTGCATTATTTAAGGAATCTGCTGCATTATTTAAGGACTTTGTTGCATTATCTAAGGACTCTGCTGCATTATTGAAGGACTTTGCTGCAATATTTAAGGACTCTGCTTCAGTATTTAAGGACTCTGCTGCATTATTTAAGGACTTTGTTGCATTATTTAAGGACTCTGCTGCATTATTTAAGGACTTTGCTGCATTATTTATGGACTCTGCTGCATTATTTAAGGACTTTGCTGCAATATTTAAGGACTCTGCTTCAGTATTTAAGGACTCTGCTGCATTATTTAAGGACTTTGTTGCATTATTTAAGGACTCTGCTGCATTATTTAAGGACTTTGCTGCATTATTTAAGGACTCTGCTGCATTATTTAAGGACTCTGCTGAAGCATTTAAGGACTCTGCTGCATTATTTAATCACTTTGCTGCGGTATTTAAGGACTCTGTTGCATTATTTAAGGACTCTCTTGCATTATTTAAGGACTCTGCTGCATTAGTTAAGGACTTTGCTGCATTATTTAAGGACTCTGCTGCATTATTTAACGACGTTGTTGCATTATTTAAGAACTGTGCTGCATTATTTAAGGACTTTGCTGCATTATTTAAGGACTATGCTGCATTATTTAATGACTTTGCTGAAGCATTTGAGGACTCTGCTGCATTATTAGAGGACTCTGCTGCATTATTTAATGACTTTGTTGGATTTTTTAAGGACTCTGCTGCATTATTTAAGGAATTTGCTGCTATATTAAAGGACTCTGCTTCAGTATTTAAGGACTCTGCTGCGGTATATAAGGACTCTGCTGCATTATTTAAGGACTCTGCTGCATTATTTAAGGACTTTGCTGCATTATTTAAGGACTCTGCTGCATTATTTAAGGACTTTGTTGCATTATTTAAGGACTCTAATGCATTATTTAAGGACTTTGCTGGAATATTTAAGGACTCTGCTGCATTAGTTAAGGACTTTGCTGCATTATTTAAGGACTCTGCTGCATTATTTAACGATTTACTGCATTATTTAAGGACTCTGCTGCATTATTTAAGGACTTTGTTGCATTATTTAAGGACTCTGCTGCATTAGTTAAGGACTATGCTGCATTATTTAATGACTTTGCTGAAGCATTTGAGGACTCTGCTGCATTATTAGAGGACTCTGCTGCATTATTTAAGGACTTGCTGCATTATTTAATGACTTTGCTGCATTATTTATGGACTCTGCTGCATTATTTAAGGACTTTGCTGCAATATTTATGGACTCTGCTTCAGTATTTAAGGACTCTGCTGCATTATTTAAGGACTTTGTTGCATTATTTAAGGACTCTGCTGCATTAGTTAAGGACTATGCTGCATTATTTAATGACTTTGCTGAAGCATTTGAGGACTCTGCTGCATTATTAGAGGACTCTGCTGCATTATTTAAGGACTTGCTGCATTATTTAATGACTTTGTTGGATTTTTTAAGGACTCTGCTGCGTTATTTAAGGAATTTGCTGCTATATTAAAGGACTCTGCTTCAGTATTTAAGGACTCTGCTGCGGTATTTAAGGACTCTGCTGCATTATTTAAGGACTCTGCTGCATTATTTAAGGACTTTGCTGCATTATTTAAGGAATCTGCTGCATTATTTAAGGACTTTGTTGCATTATCTAAGGACTCTGCTGCATTATTGAAGGACTTTGCTGCAATATTTAAGGACTCTGCTTCAGTATTTAAGGACTCTGCTGCATTATTTAAGGACTTTGTTGCATTATTTAAGGACTCTGCTGCATTATTTAAGGACTTTGTTGCATTATTTAAGGACTCTGCTGCATTATTTAAGGACTTTGCTGCAAGATTTAAGGACTCTGCTTCAGTATTTAAGGACTCTGCTGCATTATTTAAGGACTTTGTTGCATTATTTAAGGACTCTGCTGCATTATTTAAGGACTTTGCTGCATTATTTAAGGACTCTGCTGCATTTTTTAAGGACTCTGCTGAAGCATTTGAGGACTCTGCTGCATTATTTAAGCACTTTGCTGCGGTATTTAAGGACTCTGTTGCATTATTTAAGGACTTTGTTGCATTATTTAAGGACTCTGCTGCATTAGTTAAGGACTTTGCTGCATTATTTAAGGACTCTGCTGCATTATTTACCGACGTTGTTGCATTATTTAAGAACTGTGCTGCTTTATTTAAGGACTTTGCATTATTTAAGGACTATGCTGCATTATTTAATGACTTTGCTGAAGCATTTGAGGACTCTGCTGCATTATTAGAGGACTCTGCTGCATTATTTAATGACTTTGTTGGATTTTTTAAGGACTCTGCTGCATTATTTAAGGAATTTGCTGCTATTTTAAAGGACTCTGCTTCAGTATTTAAGGACTCTGCTGCGGTATTTAAGGACTCTGCTGCATTATTTAAGGACTCTGCTGCATTATTTAAGGACTTTGCTGCATTATTTAAGGACTCTGCTGCATTATTTAAGGACTCTGCTGAAGCATTTGAGGACTCTGCTGCATTATTTAAGGACTTTGCTGCATTATTTAAGGAATCTGCTGCATTATTTAAGGACTTTGTTGCATTATCTAAGGACTCTGCTGCAATATTGAAGGACTTTGCTGCATTATTTAAGGACTCTGCTGCATTATTTAAGGACTTTGCTGCAATATTTAAGGACTCTGCTTCAGTATTTAAGGACTCTGCTGAATCATTTGAGGACTCTGCTGCATTATTTAATGACTTTGCTGAAGCATTTGAGGACTCTGCTGCATTATTAGAGGACTCTGCTGCATTATTTAATGACTTTGTTGGATTTTTTAAGGACTCTGCTGCATTATTTAAGGAATTTGCTGCTATATTAAAGGACTCTGCTTCAGTATTTAAGGACTCTGCTGCGGTATTTAAGGACTCTGCTGCATTATTTAAGGACTCTGCTGCATTATTTAAGGAATTTGCTGCATTATTTAAGGAATTTGTTGCATTATTTAAGGACTCTGCTGCATTATTTAAGGACTTTGCTGCAATATTTAAGGACTCTGCTTCAGTATTTAAGGACTCTGCTGCATTATTTAAGGACGTTGTTGCATTATTTAAGGACTCTGCTGCATTATTTAAGGACTTTACTGCATTATTTAAGGACTCTGCTGCATTATTTAAGGACTTTGTTGCATTATTTAAGGACTCTGCTGCATTAGTTAAGGACTTTGCTGCATTATTTAAGGACTCTGCTGCATTATTTAACGACGTTGTTGCATTATTTAAGAACTGTGCTGCATTATTTAAGGACTTTGCTGCATTATTTAAGGACTATGCTGCATTATTTAATGACTTTGCTGAAGCATTTGAGGACTCTGCTGCATTATTAGAGGACTCTGCTGCATTATTTAAGGACTTGCTGCATTATTTAATGACTTTGTTGGATTTTTTAAGGACTCTGCTGCATTATTTAAGGAATTTGCTGCTATATTAAAGGACTCTGCTTCAGTATTTAAGGACTCTGCTGCGGTATTTAAAGACTCTGCTGCATTATTTAAGGACTCTGCTGCATTATTTAAGGACTTTGCTGCATTATTTAAGGAATCTGCTGCATTATTGAAGGACTTTGCTGCAATATTTAAGGACTCTGCTTCAGTATTTAAGGACTCTGCTGCATTATTTAAGGACTTTGTTGCATTATTTAAGGACTCTGCTGCATTATTTAAGGACTTTGCTGCATTATTTATGGACTCTGCTGCATTATTTAAGGACTTTGCTGCAATATTTAAGGACTCTGCTTCAGTATTTAAGGACTCTGCTGCATTATTTAAGGACTTTGTTGCATTATTTAAGGACTCTGCTGCATTATTTAAGGACTTTGCTGCATTATTTAAGGACTCTGCTGCATTATTTAAGGACTCTGCTGAAGCATTTGAGGACTCTGCTGCATTATTTAATCACTTTGCTGCGGTATTTAAGGACTCTGTTGCATTATTTAAGGACTTTGTTGCATTATTTAAGGACTCTGCTGCATTAGTTAAGGACTTTGCTGCATTATTTAAGGACTCTGCTGCACTATTTAACGACGTTGTTGCATTATTTAAGAAATGTGCTGCATTATTTAAGGACTTTGCTGCATTATTTAAGGACTATGCTGCATTATTTAATGACTTTGCTGAAGCATTTGAGGACTCTGCTGCATTATTAGAGTACTCTGCTGCATTATTTAATGACTTTGTTGGATTTTTTAAGGACTCTGCTGCATTATTTAAGGAATTTGCTGCTATATTAAAGGACTCTGCTTCAGTATTTAAGGACTCTGCTGCGGTATATAAGGACTCTGCTGCATTATTTAAGGACTCTGCTGCATTATTTAAGGACTTTGCTGCATTATTTAAGTACTCTGCTCCATTATTTAAGGACTTTGTTGCATTATTTAAGGACTCTAATGCATTATTTAAGGACTTTGCTGCAATATTTAAGGACTCTGCTGCATTATTTAAGGACTTTGCTGCATTATTTAAGGACTCTGCTGCATTATTTAACGACTTTACTGCATTATTTAAGGACTCTGCTGCATTATTTAAGGACTTTGTTGCATTATTTAAGGACTCTGCTGCATTAGTTAAGGACTATGCTGCATTATTTAATGACTTTGCTGAAGCATTTGAGGACTCTGCTGCATTATTAGAGGACTCTGCTGCATTATTTAAGGACTTGCTGCATTATTTAATGACTTTGTTGGATTTTTTAAGGACTCTGCTGCGTTATTTAAGGAATTTGCTGCTATATTAAAGGACTCTGCTTCAGTATTTAAGGACTCTGCTGCGGTATTTAAGGACTCTGCTGCATTATTTAAGGACTCTGCTGCATTATTTAAGGACTTTGCTGCATTATTTAAGGAATCTGCTGCATTATTTAAGGACTTTGTTGCATTATCTAAGGACTCTGCTGCATTATTGAAGGACTTTGCTGCAATATTTAAGGACTCTGCTTCAGTATTTAAGGACTCTGCTGAATTATTTAAGGACTTTGTTGCATTATTTAAGGACTCTGCTGCATTATTTAAGGACTTTGTTGCATTATTTAAGGACTCTCCTGCATTATTTAAGGACTTTGCTGCATTATTTAAGGACTATGCTGCATTATTTAATGACTTTGCTGAAGCATTTGAGGACTCTGCTGCATTATTAGAGGACTCTGCTGCATTATTTAATGACTTTGTTGGATTTTTTAAGGACTCTGCTGCATTATTTAAGGAATTTGCTGCTATATTAAAGGACTCTGCTTCAGTATTTAAGGACTCTGCTGCGGTATATAAGGACTCTGCTGCATTATTTAAGGACTCTGCTGCATTATTTAAGGACTTTGCTGCATTATTTAAGGACTCTGCTGCATTATTTAAGGACTTTGTTGCATTATTTAAGGACTCTAATGCATTATTTAAGGACTTTGCTGGAATATTTAAGGACTCTGCTGCATTAGTTAAGGACTTTGCTGCATTATTTAAGGACTCTGCTGCATTATTTAATGATTTACTGCATTATTTAAGGACTCTGCTGCATTATTTAAGGACTTTGTTGCATTATTTAAGGACTCTGCTGCATTAGTTAAGGACTATGCTGCATTATTTAATGACTTTGCTGAAGCATTTGAGGACTCTGCTGCATTATTAGAGGACTCTGCTGCATTATTTAAGGACTTGCTGCATTATTTAATGACTTTGCTGCATTATTTATGGACTCTGCTGCATTATTTAAGGACTTTGCTGCAATATTTATGGACTCTGCTTCAGTATTTAAGGACTCTGCTGCATTATTTAAGGACTTTGTTGCATTATTTAAGGACTCTGCTGCATTAGTTAAGGACTATGCTGCATTATTTAATGACTTTGCTGAAGCATTTGAGGACTCTGCTGCATTATTAGAGGACTCTGCTGCATTATTTAAGGACTTGCTGCATTATTTAATGACTTTGTTGGATTTTTTAAGGACTCTGCTGCGTTATTTAAGGAATTTGCTGCTATATTAAAGGACTCTGCTTCAGTATTTAAGGACTCTGCTGCGGTATTTAAGGACTCTGCTGCATTATTTAAGGACTCTGCTGCATTATTTAAGGACTTTGCTGCATTATTTAAGGAATCTGCTGCATTATTTAAGGACTTTGTTGCATTATCTAAGGACTCTGCTGCATTATTGAAGGACTTTGCTGCAATATTTAAGGACTCTGCTTCAGTATTTAAGGACTCTGCTGCATTATTTAAGGACTTTGTTGCATTATTTAAGGACTCTGCTGCATTATTTAAGGACTTTATTGCATTATTTAAGGACTCTGCTGCATTATTTAAGGACTTTGCTGCAAGATTTAAGGACTCTGCTTCAGTATTTAAGGACTCTGCTGCATTATTTAAGGACTTTGTTGCATTATTTAAGGACTCTGCTGCATTATTTAAGGACTTTGCTGCATTATTTAAGGACTCTGCTGCATTTTTTAAGGACTCTGCTGAAGCATTAGAGGACTCTGCTGCATTATTTAAGCACTTTGCTGCGGTATTTAAGGACTCTGTTGCATTATTTAAGGACTTTGTTGCATTATTTAAGGACTCTGCTGCATTAGTTAAGGACTTTGCTGCATTATTTAAGGACTCTGCTGCATTATTTACCGACGTTGTTGCATTATTTAAGAACTGTGCTGCTTTATTTAAGGACTTTGCATTATTTAAGGACTATGCTGCATTATTTAATGACTTTGCTGAAGCATTTGAGGACTCTGCTGCATTATTAGAGGACTCTGCTGCATTATTTAATGACTTTGTTGGATTTTTTAAGGACTCTGCTGCATTATTTAAGGAATTTGCTGCTATTTTAAAGGACTCTGCTTCAGTATTTAAGGACTCTGCTGCGGTATTTAAGGACTCTGCTGCATTATTTAAGGACTCTGCTGCATTATTTAAGGACTTTGCTGCATTATTTAAGGACTCTGCTGCATTATTTAAGGACTCTGCTGAAGCATTTGAGGACTCTGCTGCATTATTTAAGGACTTTGCTGCATTATTTAAGGAATCTGCTGCATTATTTAAGGACTTTGTTGCATTATCTAAGGACTCTGCTGCAATATTGAAGGACTTTGCTGCATTATTTAAGGACTCTGCTGCATTATTTAAGGACTTTGCTGCAATATTTAAGGACTCTGCTTCAGTATTTAAGGACTCTGCTGAAGCATTTGAGGACTCTGCTGCATTATTTAATGACTTTGCTGAAGCATTTGAGGACTCTGCTGCATTATTAGAGGACTCTGCTGCATTATTTAATGACTTTGTTGGATTTTTTAAGGACTCTGCTGCATTATTTAAGGAATTTGCTGCTATATTAAAGGACTCTGCTTCAGTATTTAAGGACTCTGCTGCGGTATTTAAGGACTCTGCTGCATTATTTAAGGACTCTGCTGCATTATTTAAGGAATTTGCTGCATTATTTAAGGAATTTGTTGCATTATTTAAGGACTCTGCTGCATTATTTAAGGACTTTGCTGCAATATTTAAGGACTCTGCTTCAGTATTTAAGGACTCTGCTGCATTATTTAAGGACGTTGTTGCATTATTTAAGGACTCTGCTGCATTATTTAAGGACTTTACTGCATTATTTAAGGACTCTGCTGCATTATTTAAGGACTTTGTTGCATTATTTAAGGACTCTGCTGCATTAGTTAAGGACTTTGCTGCATTATTTAAGGACTCTGCTGCATTATTTAACGACGTTGTTGCATTATTTAAGAACTGTGCTGCATTATTTAAGGACTTTGCTGCATTATTTAAGGACTATGCTGCATTATTTAATGACTTTGCTGAAGCATTTGAGGACTCTGCTGCATTATTAGAGGACTCTGCTGCATTATTTAAGGACTTGCTGCATTATTTAATGACTTTGTTGGATTTTTTAAGGACTCTGCTGCATTATTTAAGGAATTTGCTGCTATATTAAAGGACTCTGCTTCAGTATTTAAGGACTCTGCTGCGGTATTTAAAGACTCTGCTGCATTATTTAAGGACTCTGCTGCATTATTTAAGGACTTTGCTGCATTATTTAAGGAATCTGCTGCATTATTGAAGGACTTTGCTGCAATATTTAAGGACTCTGCTTCAGTATTTAAGGACTCTGCTGCATTATTTAAGGACTTTGTTGCATTATTTAAGGACTCTGCTGCATTATTTAAGGACTTTGCTGCATTATTTATGGACTCTGCTGCATTATTTAAGGACTTTGCTGCAATATTTAAGGACTCTGCTTCAGTATTTAAGGACTCTGCTGCATTATTTAAGGACTTTGTTGCATTATTTAAGGACTCTGCTGCATTATTTAAGGACTTTGCTGCATTATTTAAGGACTCTGCTGCATTATTTAAGGACTCTGCTGAAGCATTTGAGGACTCTGCTGCATTATTTAATCACTTTGCTGCGGTATTTAAGGACTCTGTTGCATTATTTAAGGACTTTGTTGCATTATTTAAGGACTCTGCTGCATTAGTTAAGGACTTTGCTGCATTATTTAAGGACTCTGCTGCATTATTTAACGACGTTGTTGCATTATTTAAGAAATGTGCTGCATTATTTAAGGACTTTGCTGCATTATTTAAGGACTATGCTGCATTATTTAATGACTTTGCTGAAGCATTTGAGGACTCTGCTGCATTATTAGAGTACTCTGCTGCATTATTTAATGACTTTGTTGGATTTTTTAAGGACTCTGCTGCATTATTTAAGGAATTTGCTGCTATATTAAAGGACTCTGCTTCAGTATTTAAGGACTCTGCTGCGGTATATAAGGACTCTGCTGCATTATTTAAGGACTCTGCTGCATTATTTAAGGACTTTGCTGCATTATTTAAGGACTCTGCTCCATTATTTAAGGACTTTGTTGCATTATTTAAGGACTCTAATGCATTATTTAAGGACTTTGCTGCAATATTTAAGGACTCTGCTGCATTAGTTAAGGACTTTGCTGCATTATTTAAGGACTCTGCTGCATTATTTAACGACTTTACTGCATTATTTAAGGACTCTGCTGCATTATTTAAGGACCTTGTTGCATTATTTAAGGACTCTGCTGCATTAGTTAAGGACTATGCTGCATTATTTAATGACTTTGCTGAAGCATTTGAGGACTCTGCTGCATTATTAGAGGACTCTGCTGCATTATTTAAGGACTTGCTGCATTATTTAATGACTTTGTTGGATTTTTTAAGGACTCTGCTGCGTTATTTAAGGAATTTGCTGCTATATTAAAGGACTCTGCTTCAGTATTTAAGGACTCTGCTGCGGTATTTAAGGACTCTGCTGCATTATTTAAGGACTCTGCTGCATTATTTAAGGACTTTGCTGCATTATTTAAGGAATCTGCTGCATTATTTAAGGACTTTGTTGCATTATCTAAGGACTCTGCTGCATTATTGAAGGACTTTGCTGCAATATTTAAGGACTCTGCTTCAGTATTTAAGGACTCTGCTGAATTATTTAAGGACTTTGTTGCATTATTTAAGGACTCTGCTGCATTATTTAAGGACTTTGTTGCATTATTTAAGGACTCTCCTGCATTATTTAAGGACTTTGCTGCAATATTTAAGGACTCTGCTTCAGTATTTAAGGACTCTGCTGCATTATTTAAGGACTTTGTTGCATTATTTAAGGACTCTGCTGCATTATTTAAGGACTTTGCTGCATTATTTAAGGACTCTGCTGCATTTTTTAAGGACTCTGCTGAAGCATTTGAGGACTCTGCTGCATTATTTAAGCACTTTGCTGCGGTATTTAAGGACTCTGTTGCATTATTTAAGGACTTTTTTGCATTATTTAAGGACTCTGCTGCATTAGTTAAGGACTTTGCTGCATTATTTAAGGACTCTGCTGCATTATTTACCGACGTTGTTGCATTATTTAAGAACTGTGCTGCTTTATTTAAGGACTTTGCATTATTTAAGGACTATGCTGCATTATTTAATGACTTTGCTGAAGCATTTGAGGACTCTGCTGCATTATTAGAGGACTCTGCTGCATTATTTAATGACTTTGTTGGATTTTTTAAGGACTCTGCTGCATTATTTAAGGAATTTGCTGCTATATTAAAGGACTCTGCTTCAGTATTTAAGGACTCTGCTGCGGTATTTAAGGACTCTGCTGCATTATTTAAGGACTCTGCTGCATTATTTAAGGACTTTGCTGCATTATTTAAGGAATCTGCTGCATTATTTAAGGACTTTGTTGCATTATCTAAGGACTCTGCTGCATTATTGAAGGACTTTGCTGCAATATTTAAGGACTCTGCTTCAGTATTTAAGGACTCTGCTGCATTATTTAAGGACTTTGTTGCATTATTTAAGGACTCTGCTGCATTATTTAAGGACTTTGCTGCATTATTTATGGACTCTGCTGCATTATTTAAGGACTTTGCTGCAATATTTAAGGACTCTGCTTCAGTATTTAAGGACTCTGCTGCATTATTTAAGGACTTTGTTGCATTATTTAAGGACTCTGCTGCATTATTTAAGGACTTTGCTGCATTATTTAAGGACTCTGCTGCATTATTTAAGGACTCTGCTGAAGCATTTGAGGACTCTGCTGCATTATTTAATCACTTTGCTGCGGTATTTAAGGACTCTGTTGCATTATTTAAGGACTTTGTTGCATTATTTAAAGACTCTGCTGCATTAGTTAAGGACTTTGCTGCATTATTTAAGGACTCTGCTGCATTATTTAACGACATTGTTGCATTATTTAAGAACTGTGCTGCATTATTTAAGGACTTTGCTGCATTATTTAAGGACTATGCTGCATTATTTAATGACTTTGCTGAAGCATTTGAGGACTCTGCTGCATTATTAGAGGACTCTGCTGCATTATTTAATGACTTTGTTGGATTTTTTAAGGACTCTGCTGCATTATTTAAGGAATTTGCTGCTATATTAAAGGACTCTGCTTCAGTATTTAAGGACTCTGCTGCGGTATATAAGGACTCTGCTGCATTATTTAAGGACTTTGCTGCATTATTTAAGGACTGTGCTGCATTATTTAAGGACTTTGTTGCATTATTTAAGGACTCTAATGCATTATTTAAGGACTTTGCTGGAATATTTAAGGACTCTGCTGCATTAGTTAAGGACTTTGCTGCATTATTTAAGGACTCTGCTGCATTATTTAACGACTTTACTGCATTATTTAAGGACTCTGCTGCATTATTTAAGGACTTTGTTGCATTATTTAAGGACTCTGCTGCATTAGTTAAGGACTATGCTGCATTATTTAATGACTTTGCTGAAGCATTTGAGGACTCTGCTGCATTATTAGAGGACTGTGCTGCATTATTTAAGGACTTGCTGCATTATTTAATGACTTTGTTGGATTTTTTAAGGACTCTGCTGCGTTATTTAAGGAATTTGCTGCTATATTAAAGGACTCTGCTTCAGTATTTAAGGACTCTGCTGCGGTATTTAAGGACTCTGCTGCATTATTTAAGGACTCTGCTGCATTATTTAAGGACTTTGCTGCATTATTTAAGGAATCTGCTGCATTATTTAAGGACTTTGTTGCATTATCTAAGGACTCTGCTGCATTATTGAAGGACTTTGCTGCAATATTTAAGGACTCTGCTTCAGTATTTAAGGACTCTGCTGAATTATTTAAGGACTTTGTTGCATTATTTAAGGACTCTGCTGCATTATTTAAGGACTTTGTTGCATTATTTAAGGACTCTCCTGCATTATTTAAGGACTTTGCTGCAATATTTAAGGACTCTGCTTCAGTATTTAAGGACTCTGCTGCATTATTTAAGGACTTTGTTGCATTATTTAAGGACTCTGCTGCATTATTTAAGGACTTTGCTGCATTATTTAAGGACTCTGCTGCATTTTTTAAGGACTCTGCTGAAGCATTTGAGGACTCTGCTGCATTATTTAAGCACTTTGCTGCGGTATTTAAGGACTCTGTTGCATTATTTAAGGACTTTTTTGCATTATTTAAGGACTCTGCTGCATTAGTTAAGGACTTTGCTGCATTATTTAAGGACTCTGCTGCATTATTTACCGACGTTGTTGCATTATTTAAGAACTGTGCTGCTTTATTTAAGGACTTTGCATTATTTAAGGACTATGCTGCATTATTTAATGACTTTGCTGAAGCATTTGAGGACTCTGCTGCATTATTAGAGGACTCTGCTGCATTATTTAATGACTTTGTTGGATTTTTTAAGGACTCTGCTGCATTATTTAAGGAATTTGCTGCTATATTAAAGGACTCTGCTTCAGTATTTAAGGACTCTGCTGCGGTATTTAAGGACTCTGCTGCATTATTTAAGGACTCTGCTGCATTATTTAAGGACTTTGCTGCATTATTTAAGGAATCTGCTGCATTATTTAAGGACTTTGTTGCATTATCTAAGGACTCTGCTGCATTATTGAAGGACTTTGCTGCAATATTTAAGGACTCTGCTTCAGTATTTAAGGACTCTGCTGCATTATTTAAGGACTTTGTTGCATTATTTAAGGACTCTGCTGCATTATTTAAGGACTTTGCTGCATTATTTATGGACTCTGCTGCATTATTTAAGGACTTTGCTGCAATATTTAAGGACTCTGCTTCAGTATTTAAGGACTCTGCTGCATTATTTAAGGACTTTGTTGCATTATTTAAGGACTCTGCTGCATTATTTAAGGACTTTGCTGCATTATTTAAGGACTCTGCTGCATTATTTAAGGACTCTGCTGAAGCATTTGAGGACTCTGCTGCATTATTTAATCACTTTGCTGCGGTATTTAAGGACTCTGTTGCATTATTTAAGGACTTTGTTGCATTATTTAAAGACTCTGCTGCATTAGTTAAGGACTTTGCTGCATTATTTAAGGACTCTGCTGCATTATTTAACGACATTGTTGCATTATTTAAGAACTGTGCTGCATTATTTAAGGACTTTGCTGCATTATTTAAGGACTATGCTGCATTATTTAATGACTTTGCTGAAGCATTTGAGGACTCTGCTGCATTATTAGAGGACTCTGCTGCATTATTTAATGACTTTGTTGGATTTTTTAAGGACTCTGCTGCATTATTTAAGGAATTTGCTGCTATATTAAAGGACTCTGCTTCAGTATTTAAGGACTCTGCTGCGGTATATAAGGACTCTGCTGCATTATTTAAGGACTTTGCTGCATTATTTAAGGACTGTGCTGCATTATTTAAGGACTTTGTTGCATTATTTAAGGACTCTAATGCATTATTTAAGGACTTTGCTGGAATATTTAAGGACTCTGCTGCATTAGTTAAGGACTTTGCTGCATTATTTAAGGACTCTGCTGCATTATTTAACGACTTTACTGCATTATTTAAGGACTCTGCTGCATTATTTAAGGACTTTGTTGCATTATTTAAGGACTCTGCTGCATTAGTTAAGGACTATGCTGCATTATTTAATGACTTTGCTGAAGCATTTGAGGACTCTGCTGCATTATTAGAGGACTGTGCTGCATTATTTAAGGACTTGCTGCATTATTTAATGACTTTGTTGGATTTTTTAAGGACTCTGCTGCGTTATTTAAGGAATTTGCTGCTATATTAAAGGACTCTGCTTCAGTATTTAAGGACTCTGCTGCGGTATTTAAGGACTCTGCTGCATTATTTAAGGACTCTGCTGCATTATTTAAGGACTTTGCTGCATTATTTAAGGAATCTGCTGCATTATTTAAGGACTTTGTTGCATTATCTAAGGACTCTGCTGCATTATTGAAGGACTTTGCTGCAATATTTAAGGACTCTGCTTCAGTATTTAAGGACTCTGCTGCATTATTTAAGGACTTTGTTTCATTATTTAAGGACTCTGCTGCATTATTTAAGGACTTTGTTGCATTATTTAAGGACTCTGCTGCATTATTTAAGGACTTTGCTGCAATATTTAAGGACTCTGCTTCAGTATTTAAGGACTCTGCTGCATTATTTAAGGACTTTGTTGCATTATTTAAGGACTCTGCTGCATTAGTTAAGGAGTTTGCTGCATTATTTAAGGACTCTGCTGCATTATTTAACGACGTTGTTGCATTATTTAAGAACTGTGCTGCATTATTTAAGGACTTTGCTGCATTATTTAAGGACTATGCTGCATTATTTAATGACTTTGATGAAGCATTTGAGGACTCTGCTGCATTATTAGAGGACTCTGCTGCATTATTTAAGGACTTGCTGCATTATTTAATGACTTTGTTGGATTTCTTAAGGACTCTGCTGCATTATTTAAGGAATTTGCTGCTATATTAAAGGACTCTGCTTCAGTATTTAAGGACTCTGCTGCGGTATTTAAGGACCCTGCTGCATTATTTTAGGACTCTGCTGCATTATTTAAGGACTTTGCTGCATTATTTAAGGAATCTGCTGCATTATTTAAGGACTTTGTTGCATTATCTAAGGACTCTGCTGCAATATTGAAGGACTTTGCTGCATTATTTAAGGACTCTGCTGCATTATTTAAGGACTTTGCTGCAATATTTAAGGACTCTGCTTCAGTATTTAAGGACTCTGCTGAAGCATTTGAGGACTCTGCTGCATTATTTAATGACTTTGCTGAAGCATTTGAGGACTCTGCTGCATTATTAGAGGACTCTGCTGCATTATTTAATGACTTTGTTGGATTTTTTAAGGACTCTGCTGCATTATTTAAGGAATTTGCTGCTATATTAAAGGACTCTGCTTCAGTATTTAAGGACTCTGCTGCGGTATTTAAGGACTCTGCTGCATTATTTAAGGACTCTGCTGCATTATTTAAGGACGTTGTTGCATTATTTAAGGACTCTGCTGCATTATTTAAGGACTTTACTGCATTATTTAAGGACTCTGCTGCATTATTTAAGGACTTTGTTGCAATATTTAAGGACTCTGCTGCATTAGTTAAGGACTTTGCTGCATTATTTAAGGACTCTGCTGCATTATTTAACGACGTTGTTGCATTATTTAAGAACTGTGCTGCATTATTTAAGGACTTTGCTACATTATTTAAGGACTTTGCTGCATTATTTAAGGACTATGCTGCATTATTTAATGACTTTGCTGAAGCATTTGAGGACTCTGCTGCATTATTAGAGGACTCTGCTGCATTATTTAAGGACTTGCTGCATTATTTAATGACTTTGTTGGATTTTTTAAGGACTCTGCTGCATTATTTAAGGAATTTGCTGCTATATTAAAGGACTCTGCTTCAGTATTTAAGGACTCTGCTGCGGTATTTAAGGACTCTGCTGCATTATTTAAGGACTCTGCTGCATTATTTAAGGACTTTGCTGCATTATTTAAGGAATCTGCTGCATTATTTAAGGACTTTGTTGCATTATCTAAGGACTCTGCTGCATTATTGAAGGACTTTGCTGCAATATTTAAGGACTCTGCTTCAGTATTTAAGGACTCTGCTGCATTAGTTAAGGACTTTGCTGCATTATTTAAGGACTCTGCTGCATTATTTAACGACGTTGTTTCATTATTTAAGAACTGTGCTGCATTATTTAAGGACTTTGCTGCATTATTTAAGGACTATGCTGCATTATTTAATGACTTTGCTGAAGCATTTGAGGACTCTGCTGCATTATTAGAGGACTCTGCTGCATTATTTAATGACTTTGTTGGATTTTTTAAGGACTCTGCTGCATTATTTAAGGAATTTGCTGCTATATTAAAGGACTCTGCTTCAGTATTTAAGGACTCTGCTGCGGTATATAAGGACTCTGCTGCATTATTTAAGGACTCTGCTGCATTATTTAAGGACTTTGCTGCATTATTTAAGGACTCTGCTGCATTATTTAAGGACTTTGTTGCATTATTTAAGGACTCTAATGCATTATTTAAGGACTTTGCTGGAATATTTAAGGACTCTGCTGCATTAGTTAAGGACTTTGCTGCATTATTTAAGGACTCTGCTGCATTATTTAACGACTTTACTGCATTATTTAAGGACTCTGCTGCATTATTTAAGGATGTTGTTGCATTATTTAAGGACTCTGCTGCATTAGTTAAGGACTATGCTGCATTATTTAATGACTTTGCTGAAGCATTTGAGGACTCTGCTGCATTATTAGAGGACTCTGCTGCATTATTTAAGGACTTGCTGCATTATTTAATGACTTTGTTGGATTTTTTAAGGACTCTGCTGCGTTATTTAAGGAATTTGCTGCTATATTAAAGGACTCTGCTTCAGTATTTAAGGACTCTGCTGCGGTATTTAAGGACTCTGCTGCATTATTTAAGGACTCTGCTGCATTATTTAAGGACTTTGCTGCATTATTTAAGGAATCTGCTGCATTATTTAAGGACTTTGTTGCATTATCTAAGGACTCTGCTGCATTATTGAAGGACTTTGCTGCAATATTTAACGACTCTGCTTCAGTATTTAAGGACTCTGCTGCATTATTTAAGGACTTTGTTGCATTATTTAAGGACTCTGCTGCATTATTTAAGGACTTTGTTGCATTATTTAAGGACTCTGCTGCATTATTTAAGGACTTTGCTGCAAGATTTAAGGACTCTGCTTCAGTATTTAAGGACTCTGCTGCATTATTTAAGGACTTTGTTGCATTATTTAAGGACTCTGCTGCATTATTTAAGGACTTTGCTGCATTATTTAAGGACTCTGCTGCATTTTTTAAGGACTCTGCTGAAGCATTTGAGGACTCTGCTGCATTATTTAAGCACTTTGCTGCGGTATTTAAGGACTCCGTTGCATTATTTAAGGACTTTGTTGCATTATTTAAGGACTCTGCTGCATTAGTTAAGGACTTTGCTGCATTATTTAAGGACTCTGCTGCATTATTTACCGACGTTGTTGCATTATTTAAGAACTGTGCTGCTTTATTTAAGGACTTTGCATTATTTAAGGACTATGCTGCATTATTTAATGACTTTGCTGAAGCATTTGAGGACTCTGCTGCATTATTAGAGGACTCTGCTGCATTATTTAATGACTTTGTTGGATTTTTTAAGGACTCTGCTGCATTATTTAAGGAATTTGCTGCTATATTAAAGGACTCTGCTTCAGTATTTAAGGACTCTGCTGCGGTATTTAAGGACTCTGCTGCATTATTTAAGGACTCTGCTGCATTATTTAAGGACTTTGCTGCATTATTTAAGGACTCTGCTGCATTATTTAAGGACTCTGCTGAAGCATTTGAGGACTCTGCTGCATTATTTAAGGACTTTGCTGCATTATTTAAGGAATCTGCTGCATTATTTAAGGACTTTGTTGCATTATCTAAGGACTCTGCTGCAATATTGAAGGACCTTGCTGCATTATTTAAGGACTCTGCTGCATTATTTAAGGACTTTGCTGCAATATTTAAGGAATTTGCTGCTATATTAAAGGACTCTGCTTCAGTATTTAAGGACTCTGCTGTGGTATTTAAGGACTCTGCTGCATTATTTAAGGACTCTGCTGCATTATTTAAGGACTTTGCTGCATTATTTAAGGAATTTGTTGCATTATTTAAGGACTCTGCTGCATTATTTAAGGACTTTGCTGCATTATTTATGGACTCTGCTGCATTATTTAAGGACTTTGCTGCAATATTTAAGGACTCTGCTTCAGTATTTAAGGACTCTGCTGCATTATTTAAGGACTTTGTTGCATTATTTAAGGACTTTGTTGGATTTTTTAAGGACTCTGCTGCATTATTTAAGGAATTTGCTGCTATATTAAAGGACTCTGCTTCAGTATTTAAGGACTCTGCTGCGGTATTTAAGGACTCTGCTGCATTATTTAAGGACTCTGCTGCATTATTTAAGGACTTTGCTGCATTATTTAAGGAATTTGTTGCATTATTTAAGGACTCTGCTGCATTATTTAAGGACTTTGCTGCTTTATTTATGGACTCTGCTGCATTATTTAAGGACTTTGCTGCAATATTTAAGGACTCTGCTTCAGTATTTAAGGACTCTGCTGCATTATTTAAGGACTTTGTTGCATTATTTAAGGACTCTGCTGCATTATTTAAGGACTTTGCTGCATTATTTAAGGACTCTGCTGCATTATTTAAGGACTCTGCTGAAGCATTTGAGGACTCTGCTGCATTATTTAATCACTTTGCTGCGGTATTTAAGGACTCTGTTGCATTATTTAAGGACTTTGTTGCATTATTTAAGGACTCTGCTGCATTAGTTAAGGACTTTGCTGCATTATTTAAGGACTCTGCTGCATTATTTAACGACGTTGTTGCATTATTTAAGAACTGTGCTGCATTATTTAAGGACTTTGCTGCATTATTTAAGGACTATGCTGCATTATTTAATGACTTTGCTGAAGCATTTGAGGACTCTGCTGCATTATTAGAGGACTCTGCTGCATTATTTAATGACTTTGTTGGATTTTTTAAGGACTCTGCTGCATTATTTAAGGAATTTGCTGCTATATTAAAGGACTCTGCTTCAGTATTTAAGGACTCTGCTGCGGTATATAAGGACTCTGCTGCATTATTTAAGGACTCTGCTGCATTATTTAAGGACTTTGCTGCATTATTTAAGGACTCTGCTGCATTATTTAAGGACTTTGTTGCATTATTTAAGGACTCTAATGCATTATTTAAGGACTTTGCTGGAATATTTAAGGACTCTGCTGCATTAGTTAAGGACTTTGCTGCATTATTTAAGGACTCTGCTGCATTAGTTAAGGACTATGCTGCATTATTTAATGACTTTGCTGAAGCATTTGAGGACTCTGCTGCATTATTAGAGGACTCTGCTGCATTATTTAAGGACTTGCTGCATTATTTAATGACTTTGTTGGATTTTTTAAGGACTCTGCTGCGTTATTTAAGGAATTTGCTGCTATATTAAAGGACTCTGCTTCAGTATTTAAGGACTCTGCTGCGGTATTTAAGGACTCTGCTGCATTATTTAAGGACTTTACTGCATTATTTAAGGACTCTGCTGCATTATTTAAGGACTTTCTTGCATTATTTAAGGACTCTGCTGCATTAGTTAAGGACTTTGCTGCATTATTTAAGGACTCTGCTGCATTATTTAAGGACTTTGCTGCAATATTTAAGGACTCTGCTTCAGTATTTAAGGACTCTGCTGCATTATTTAAGGACTTTGTTGCATTATTTAAGGACTCTGCTGCATTATTTAAGGACTTTGCTGCATTATTTAAGGACTCTGCTGCATTTTTTAAGGACTCTGCTGAAGCATTTGAGGACTCTGCTGCATTATTTAAGCACTTTGCTGCGGTATTTAAGGACTCTGTTGCATTATTTAAGGACTTTGTTGCATTATTTAAGGACTCTGCTGCATTAGTTAAGGACTTTGCTGCATTATTTAAGGACTCTGCTGCATTATTTACCGACGTTGTTGCATTATTTAAGAACTGTGCTGCTTTATTTAAGGACTTTGCATTATTTAAGGACTATGCTGCATTATTTAATGACTTTGCTGAAGCATTTGAGGACTCTGCTGCATTATTAGAGGAC
Source organism: Phyllobates terribilis (assembly GCF_046119375.1). NCBI lineage: Eukaryota > Metazoa > Chordata > Amphibia > Anura > Dendrobatidae > Phyllobates > Phyllobates terribilis. The sequence continues at coordinate 685,956 of NW_027362905.1, forward strand.
TCTGCTGCATTATTTAAGGACTTGCTGCATTATTTAATGACTTTGCTGCATTATTTATGGACTCTGCTGCATTATTTAAGGAATCTGCTGCATTATTTAAGGACTTTTTTGCATTATCTAAGGACTCTGTTGCATTATTTAAGGACTTTCTTGCATTATTTAAGGACTCTGCTGCATTAGTTAAGGACTTTGCTGCATTATTTAAGGACTCTGCTGCATTATTTAACGACGTTGTTGCATTACTTAAGAACTGTGCTGCATTATTTAATGACTTTGCTGCATTATTTAAGGACTATGCTGCATTATTTAATGACTTTGCTGAAGCATTTGAGGACTCTGCTGCATTATTAGAGGACTCTGCTGCATTATTTAAGGACTTGCTGCATTATTTAATGACTTTGTTGGATTTTTTTATGGACTCTGCTGCATTATTTAAGGAATTTGCTGCATTATTTAAGGACTCTGCTGCATTATTTAAGGACTTTTGCTGCATTATTTAAGGACTCTGCTGCATTATTTAAGGACTCTGCTGAAGCATTTGAGGACTCTGCTGCATTATTTAAGCACTTTGCTGCGGTATTTAAGGACTCTGTTGCATTATTTAAGGACTTTGTTGCATTATTTAAGGACTTTGCTGCATTAGTTAAGGACTTTGCTGCATTATTTAAGGACTCTGCTGCATTATTTAACGACGCTGTTGCATTATTTAAGAACTGTGCTGCATTATTTAAGGACTTTGCTGCATTATTTAAGGACTATGCTGCATTATTTAATGACTTTGCTGAAGCATTTGAGGACTCTGCTGCATTATTAGAGGACTCTGCTGCATTATTTAATGACTTTTTTGGATTTTTTAAGGACTCTGCTGCATTATTTAAGGAATTTGCTGCCATATTAAAGGACTCTGCTTCAGTATTTAAGGACTCTGCTGCGGTATTTAAGGACTCTGCTGCATTATTTAAGGACTTTGCTGCATTATTTAAGGACTCTGCTGCATTATTTAAGGACTTTGCTGCAATATTTAAGGACTCTGCTTCAGTATTTAAGGACTCTGCTGCATTATTTAAGGACGTTGTTGCATTATTTAAGGACTCTGCTGCATTATTTAAGGACTTTACTGCATTATTTAAGGACTCTGCTGCATTATTTAAGGACTTTGTTGCATTATTTCAGGAATCTGATGCATTATTTAAGGAATTTGCTGAATTATTTAAGGACTCTGCTTTCTTATTTAATGACTCTGCTGAAGCATTTGAGGACTCTGCTGCATTATTTGAGGACTCTGCTGCATTATTTAATCACTTTGCTGCGGTATTTAAGGACTCTGTTGCATTATTTAAGGACTTTGCTGCATTATTTAAGGACTATGCTGCATTATTTAATGACTTTGATGAAGCATTTGAGGACTCTGCTGCATTATTAGAGGACTCTGCTGCATTATTTAAGGACTTGCTGCATTATTTAATGACTTTGTTGGATTTCTTAAGGACTCTGCTGCATTATTTAAGGAATTTGCTGCTATATTAAAGGACTCTGCTTCAGTATTTAAGGACTCTGCTGCGGTATTTAAGGACCCTGCTGCATTATTTTAGGACTCTGCTGCATTATTTAAGGACTTTGCTGCATTATTTAAGGAATCTGCTGCATTATTTAAGGACTTTGTTGCATTATCTAAGGACTCTGCTGCAATATTGAAGGACTTTGCTGCATTATTTAAGGACTCTGCTGCATTATTTAAGGACTTTGCTGCAATATTTAAGGACTCTGCTTCAGTATTTAAGGACTCTGCTGAAGCATTTGAGGACTCTGCTGCATTATTTAATGACTTTGCTGAAGCATTTGAGGACTCTGCTGCATTATTAGAGGACTCTGCTGCATTATTTAATGACTTTGTTGGATTTTTTAAGGACTCTGCTGCATTATTTAAGGAATTTGCTGCTATATTAAAGGACTCTGCTTCAGTATTTAAGGACTCTGCTGCGGTATTTAAGGACTCTGCTGCATTATTTAAGGACTCTGCTGCATTATTTAAGGAATTTGCTGCATTATTTAAGGAATTTGTTGCATTATTTAAGGACTCTGCTGCATTATTTAAGGACTTTGCTGCAATATTTAAGGACTCTGCTTCAGTATTTAAGGACTCTGCTGCATTATTTAAGGACGTTGTTGCATTATTTAAGGACTCTGCTGCATTATTTAAGGACTTTACTGCATTATTTAAGGACTCTGCTGCATTATTTAAGGACTTTGTTGCATTATTTAAGGACTCTGCTGCATTAGTTAAGGACTTTGCTGCATTATTTAAGGACTCTGCTGCATTATTTAACGACGTTGTTGCATTATTTAAGAACTGTGCTGCATTATTTAAGGACTTTGCTACATTATTTAAGGACTTTGCTGCATTATTTAAGGACTATGCTGCATTATTTAATGACTTTGCTGAAGCATTTGAGGACTCTGCTGCATTATTAGAGGACTCTGCTGCATTATTTAAGGACTTGCTGCATTATTTAATGACTTTGTTGGATTTTTTAAGGACTCTGCTGCATTATTTAAGGAATTTGCTGCTATATTAAAGGACTCTGCTTCAGTATTTAAGGACTCTGCTGCGGTATTTAAGGACTCTGCTGCATTATTTAAGGACTCTGCTGCATTATTTAAGGACTTTGCTGCATTATTTAAGGAATCTGCTGCATTATTTAAGGACTTTGTTGCATTATCTAAGGACTCTGCTGCATTATTGAAGGACTTTGCTGCAATATTTAAGGACTCTGCTTCAGTATTTAAGGACTCTGCTGCATTAGTTAAGGACTTTGCTGCATTATTTAAGGACTCTGCTGCATTATTTAACGACGTTGTTGCATTATTTAAGAACTGTGCTGCATTATTTAAGGACTTTGCTGCATTATTTAAGGACTATGCTGCATTATTTAATGACTCTGCTGAAGCATTTGAGGACTCTGCTGCATTATTTAAGCACTTTGCTGCGGTATTTAAGGACTCTGTTGCATTATTTAAGGACTTTTTTGCATTATTTAAGGACTCTGCTGCATTAGTTAAGGACTTTGCTGCATTATTTAAGGACTCTGCTGCATTATTTACCGACGTTGTTGCATTATTTAAGAACTGTGCTGCTTTATTTAAGGACTTTGCATTATTTAAGGACTATGCTGCATTATTTAATGACTTTGCTGAAGCATTTGAGGACTCTGCTGCATTATTAGAGGACTCTGCTGCATTATTTAATGACTTTGTTGGATTTTTTAAGGACTCTGCTGCATTATTTAAGGAATTTGCTGCTATATTAAAGGACTCTGCTTCAGTATTTAAGGACTCTGCTGCGGTATTTAAGGACTCTGCTGCATTATTTAAGGACTCTGCTGCATTATTTAAGGACTTTGCTGCATTATTTAAGGAATCTGCTGCATTATTTAAGGACTTTGTTGCATTATCTAAGGACTCTGCTGCATTATTGAAGGACTTTGCTGCAATATTTAAGGACTCTGCTTCAGTATTTAAGGACTCTGCTGCATTATTTAAGGACTTTGTTGCATTATTTAAGGACTCTGCTGCATTATTTAAGGACTTTGCTGCATTATTTATGGACTCTGCTGCATTATTTAAGGACTTTGCTGCAATATTTAAGGACTCTGCTTCAGTATTTAAGGACTCTGCTGCATTATTTAAGGACTTTGTTGCATTATTTAAGGACTCTGCTGCATTATTTAAGGACTTTGCTGCATTATTTAAGGACTCTGCTGCATTATTTAAGGACTCTGCTGAAGCATTTGAGGACTCTGCTGCATTATTTAATCACTTTGCTGCGGTATTTAAGGACTCTGTTGCATTATTTAAGGACTTTGTTGCATTATTTAAAGACTCTGCTGCATTAGTTAAGGACTTTGCTGCATTATTTAAGGACTCTGCTGCATTATTTAACGACATTGTTGCATTATTTAAGAACTGTGCTGCATTATTTAAGGACTTTGCTGCATTATTTAAGGACTATGCTGCATTATTTAATGACTTTGCTGAAGCATTTGAGGACTCTGCTGCATTATTAGAGGACTCTGCTGCATTATTTAATGACTTTGTTGGATTTTTTAAGGACTCTGCTGCATTATTTAAGGAATTTGCTGCTATATTAAAGGACTCTGCTTCAGTATTTAAGGACTCTGCTGCGGTATATAAGGACTCTGCTGCATTATTTAAGGACTTTGCTGCATTATTTAAGGACTGTGCTGCATTATTTAAGGACTTTGTTGCATTATTTAAGGACTCTAATGCATTATTTAAGGACTTTGCTGGAATATTTAAGGACTCTGCTGCATTAGTTAAGGACTTTGCTGCATTATTTAAGGACTCTGCTGCATTATTTAACGACTTTACTGCATTATTTAAGGACTCTGCTGCATTATTTAAGGACTTTGTTGCATTATTTAAGGACTCTGCTGCATTAGTTAAGGACTATGCTGCATTATTTAATGACTTTGCTGAAGCATTTGAGGACTCTGCTGCATTATTAGAGGACTCTGCTGCATTATTTAAGGACTTGCTGCATTATTTAATGACTTTGTTGGATTTTTTAAGGACTCTGCTGCGTTATTTAAGGAATTTGCTGCTATATTAAAGGACTCTGCTTCAGTATTTAAGGACTCTGCTGCGGTATTTAAGGACTCTGCTGCATTATTTAAGGACTCTGCTGCATTATTTAAGGACTTTGCTGCATTATTTAAGGAATCTGCTGCATTATTTAAGGACTTTGTTGCATTATCTAAGGACTCTGCTGCATTATTGAAGGACTTTGCTGCAATATTTAAGGACTCTGCTTCAGTATTTAAGGACTCTGCTGCATTATTTAAGGACTTTGTTTCATTATTTAAGGACTCTGCTGCATTATTTAAGGACTTTGTTGCATTATTTAAGGACTCTGCTGCATTATTTAAGGACTTTGCTGCAATATTTAAGGACTCTGCTTCAGTATTTAAGGACTCTGCTGCATTATTTAAGGACTTTGTTGCATTATTTAAGGACTCTGCTGCATTAGTTAAGGAGTTTGCTGCATTATTTAAGGACTCTGCTGCATTATTTAACGACGTTGTTGCATTATTTAAGAACTGTGCTGCATTATTTAAGGACTTTGCTGCATTATTTAAGGACTATGCTGCATTATTTAATGACTTTGATGAAGCATTTGAGGACTCTGCTGCATTATTAGAGGACTCTGCTGCATTATTTAAGGACTTGCTGCATTATTTAATGACTTTGTTGGATTTCTTAAGGACTCTGCTGCATTATTTAAGGAATTTGCTGCTATATTAAAGGACTCTGCTTCAGTATTTAAGGACTCTGCTGCGGTATTTAAGGACCCTGCTGCATTATTTTAGGACTCTGCTGCATTATTTAAGGACTTTGCTGCATTATTTAAGGAATCTGCTGCATTATTTAAGGACTTTGTTGCATTATCTAAGGACTCTGCTGCAATATTGAAGGACTTTGCTGCATTATTTAAGGACTCTGCTGCATTATTTAAGGACTTTGCTGCAATATTTAAGGACTCTGCTTCAGTATTTAAGGACTCTGCTGAAGCATTTGAGGACTCTGCTGCATTATTTAATGACTTTGCTGAAGCATTTGAGGACTCTGCTGCATTATTAGAGGACTCTGCTGCATTATTTAATGACTTTGTTGGATTTTTTAAGGACTCTGCTGCATTATTTAAGGAATTTGCTGCTATATTAAAGGACTCTGCTTCAGTATTTAAGGACTCTGCTGCGGTATTTAAGGACTCTGCTGCATTATTTAAGGACTCTGCTGCATTATTTAAGGAATTTGCTGCATTATTTAAGGAATTTGTTGCATTATTTAAGGACTCTGCTGCATTATTTAAGGACTTTGCTGCAATATTTAAGGACTCTGCTTCAGTATTTAAGGACTCTGCTGCATTATTTAAGGACGTTGTTGCATTATTTAAGGACTCTGCTGCATTATTTAAGGACTTTACTGCATTATTTAAGGACTCTGCTGCATTATTTAAGGACTTTGTTGCAATATTTAAGGACTCTGCTGCATTAGTTAAGGACTTTGCTGCATTATTTAAGGACTCTGCTGCATTATTTAACGACGTTGTTGCATTATTTAAGAACTGTGCTGCATTATTTAAGGACTTTGCTACATTATTTAAGGACTTTGCTGCATTATTTAAGGACTATGCTGCATTATTTAATGACTTTGCTGAAGCATTTGAGGACTCTGCTGCATTATTAGAGGACTCTGCTGCATTATTTAAGGACTTGCTGCATTATTTAATGACTTTGTTGGATTTTTTAAGGACTCTGCTGCATTATTTAAGGAATTTGCTGCTATATTAAAGGACTCTGCTTCAGTATTTAAGGACTCTGCTGCGGTATTTAAGGACTCTGCTGCATTATTTAAGGACTTTGCTGCATTATTTAAGGAATCTGCTGCATTATTTAAGGACTTTGTTGCATTATCTAAGGACTCTGCTGCATTATTGAAGGACTTTGCTGCAATATTTAAGGACTCTGCTTCAGTATTTAAGGACTCTGCTGCATTAGTTAAGGACTTTGCTGCATTATTTAAGGACTCTGCTGCATTATTTAACGACGTTGTTTCATTATTTAAGAACTGTGCTGCATTATTTAAGGACTTTGCTGCATTATTTAAGGACTATGCTGCATTATTTAATGACTTTGCTGAAGCATTTGAGGACTCTGCTGCATTATTAGAGGACTCTGCTGCATTATTTAATGACTTTGTTGGATTTTTTAAGGACTCTGCTGCATTATTTAAGGAATTTGCTGCTATATTAAAGGACTCTGCTTCAGTATTTAAGGACTCTGCTGCGGTATATAAGGACTCTGCTGCATTATTTAAGGACTCTGCTGCATTATTTAAGGACTTTGCTGCATTATTTAAGGACTCTGCTGCATTATTTAAGGACTTTGTTGCATTATTTAAGGACTCTAATGCATTATTTAAGGACTTTGCTGGAATATTTAAGGACTCTGCTGCATTAGTTAAGGACTTTGCTGCATTATTTAAGGACTCTGCTGCATTATTTAACGACTTTACTGCATTATTTAAGGACTCTGCTGCATTATTTAAGGATGTTGTTGCATTATTTAAGGACTCTGCTGCATTAGTTAAGGACTATGCTGCATTATTTAATGACTTTGCTGAAGCATTTGAGGACTCTGCTGCATTATTAGAGGACTCTGCTGCATTATTTAAGGACTTGCTGCATTATTTAATGACTTTGTTGGATTTTTTAAGGACTCTGCTGCGTTATTTAAGGAATTTGCTGCTATATTAAAGGACTCTGCTTCAGTATTTAAGGACTCTGCTGCGGTATTTAAGGACTCTGCTGCATTATTTAAGGACTCTGCTGCATTATTTAAGGACTTTGCTGCATTATTTAAGGAATCTGCTGCATTATTTAAGGACTTTGTTGCATTATCTAAGGACTCTGCTGCATTATTGAAGGACTTTGCTGCAATATTTAACGACTCTGCTTCAGTATTTAAGGACTCTGCTGCATTATTTAAGGACTTTGTTGCATTATTTAAGGACTCTGCTGCATTATTTAAGGACTTTGTTGCATTATTTAAGGACTCTGCTGCATTATTTAAGGACTTTGCTGCAATATTTAAGGACTCTGCTTCAGTATTTAAGGACTCTGCTGCATTATTTAAGGACTTTGTTGCATTATTTAAGGACTCTGCTGCATTATTTAAGGACTTTGCTGCATTATTTAAGGACTCTGCTGCATTTTTTAAGGACTCTGCTGAAGCATTTGAGGACTCTGCTGCATTATTTAAGCACTTTGCTGCGGTATTTAAGGACTCTGTTGCATTATTTAAGGACTTTGTTGCATTATTTAAGGACTCTGCTGCATTAGTTAAGGACTTTGCTGCATTATTTAAGGACTCTGCTGCATTATTTACCGACGTTGTTGCATTATTTAAGAACTGTGCTGCTTTATTTAAGGACTTTGCATTATTTAAGGACTATGCTGCATTATTTAATGACTTTGCTGAAGCATTTGAGGACTCTGCTGCATTATTAGAGGACTCTGCTGCATTATTTAATGACTTTGTTGGATTTTTTAAGGACTCTGCTGCATTATTTAAGGAATTTGCTGCTATATTAAAGGACTCTGCTTCAGTATTTAAGGACTCTGCTGCGGTATTTAAGGACTCTGCTGCATTATTTAAGGACTCTGCTGCATTATTTAAGGACTTTGCTGCATTATTTAAGGACTCTGCTGCATTATTTAAGGACTCTGCTGAAGCATTTGAGGACTCTGCTGCATTATTTAAGGACTTTGCTGCATTATTTAAGGAATCTGCTGCATTATTTAAGGACTTTGTTGCATTATCTAAGGACTCTGCTGCAATATTGAAGGACCTTGCTGCATTATTTAAGGACTCTGCTGCATTATTTAAGGACTTTGCTGCAATATTTAAGGAATTTGCTGCTATATTAAAGGACTCTGCTTCAGTATTTAAGGACTCTGCTGTGGTATTTAAGGACTCTGCTGCATTATTTAAGGACTCTGCTGCATTATTTAAGGACTTTGCTGCATTATTTAAGGAATTGTTGCATTATTTAAGGACTCTGCTGCATTATTTAAGGACTTTGCTGCATTATTTATGGACTCTGCTGCATTATTTAAGGACTTTGCTGCAATATTTAAGGACTCTGCTTCAGTATTTAAGGACTCTGCTGCATTATTTAAGGACTTTGTTGCATTATTTAAGGACTTTGTTGGATTTTTTAAGGACTCTGCTGCATTATTTAAGGAATTTGCTGCTATATTAAAGGACTCTGCTTCAGTATTTAAGGACTCTGCTGCGGTATTTAAGGACTCTGCTGCATTATTTAAGGACTCTGCTGCATTATTTAAGGACTTTGCTGCATTATTTAAGGAATTTGTTGCATTATTTAAGGACTCTGCTGCATTATTTAAGGACTTTGCTGCTTTATTTATGGACTCTGCTGCATTATTTAAGGACTTTGCTGCAATATTTAAGGACTCTGCTTCAGTATTTAAGGACTCTGCTGCATTATTTAAGGACTTTGTTGCATTATTTAAGGACTCTGCTGCATTATTTAAGGACTTTGCTGCATTATTTAAGGACTCTGCTGCATTATTTAAGGACTCTGCTGAAGCATTTGAGGACTCTGCTGCATTATTTAATCACTTTGCTGCGGTATTTAAGGACTCTGTTGCATTATTTAAGGACTTTGTTGCATTATTTAAGGACTCTGCTGCATTAGTTAAGGACTTTGCTGCATTATTTAAGGACTCTGCTGCATTATTTAACGACGTTGTTGCATTATTTAAGAACTGTGCTGCATTATTTAAGGACTTTGCTGCATTATTTAAGGACTATGCTGCATTATTTAATGACTTTGCTGAAGCATTTGAGGACTCTGCTGCATTATTAGAGGACTCTGCTGCATTATTTAATGACTTTGTTGGATTTTTTAAGGACTCTGCTGCATTATTTAAGGAATTTGCTGCTATATTAAAGGACTCTGCTTCAGTATTTAAGGACTCTGCTGCGGTATATAAGGACTCTGCTGCATTATTTAAGGACTCTGCTGCATTATTTAAGGACTTTGCTGCATTATTTAAGGACTCTGCTGCATTATTTAAGGACTTTGTTGCATTATTTAAGGACTCTAATGCATTATTTAAGGACTTTGCTGGAATATTTAAGGACTCTGCTGCATTAGTTAAGGACTTTGCTGCATTATTTAAGGACTCTGCTGCATTAGTTAAGGACTATGCTGCATTATTTAATGACTTTGCTGAAGCATTTGAGGACTCTGCTGCATTATTAGAGGACTCTGCTGCATTATTTAAGGACTTGCTGCATTATTTAATGACTTTGTTGGATTTTTTAAGGACTCTGCTGCGTTATTTAAGGAATTTGCTGCTATATTAAAGGACTCTGCTTCAGTATTTAAGGACTCTGCTGCGGTATTTAAGGACTCTGCTGCATTATTTAAGGACTTTACTGCATTATTTAAGGACTCTGCTGCATTATTTAAGGACTTTCTTGCATTATTTAAGGACTCTGCTGCATTAGTTAAGGACTTTGCTGCATTATTTAAGGACTCTGCTGCATTATTTAAGGACTTTGCTGCAATATTTAAGGACTCTGCTTCAGTATTTAAGGACTCTGCTGCATTATTTAAGGACTTTGTTGCATTATTTAAGGACTCTGCTGCATTATTTAAGGACTTTGCTGCATTATTTAAGGACTCTGCTGCATTTTTTAAGGACTCTGCTGAAGCATTTGAGGACTCTGCTGCATTATTTAAGCACTTTGCTGCGGTATTTAAGGACTCTGTTGCATTATTTAAGGACTTTGTTGCATTATTTAAGGACTCTGCTGCATTAGTTAAGGACTTTGCTGCATTATTTAAGGACTCTGCTGCATTATTTACCGACGTTGTTGCATTATTTAAGAACTGTGCTGCTTTATTTAAGGACTTTGCATTATTTAAGGACTATGCTGCATTATTTAATGACTTTGCTGAAGCATTTGAGGACTCTGCTGCATTATTAGAGGACTCTGCTGCATTATTTAAGGACTTGCTGCATTATTTAATGACTTTGCTGCATTATTTATGGACTCTGCTGCATTATTTAAGGAATCTGCTGCATTATTTAAGGACTTTTTTGCATTATCTAAGGACTCTGTTGCATTATTTAAGGACTTTCTTGCATTATTTAAGGACTCTGCTGCATTAGTTAAGGACTTTGCTGCATTATTTAAGGACTCTGCTGCATTATTTAACGACGTTGTTGCATTACTTAAGAACTGTGCTGCATTATTTAATGACTTTGCTGCATTATTTAAGGACTATGCTGCATTATTTAATGACTTTGCTGAAGCATTTGAGGACTCTGCTGCATTATTAGAGGACTCTGCTGCATTATTTAAGGACTTGCTGCATTATTTAATGACTTTGTTGGATTTTTTTATGGACTCTGCTGCATTATTTAAGGAATTTGCTGCATTATTTAAGGACTCTGCTGCATTATTTAAGGACTTTTGCTGCATTATTTAAGGACTCTGCTGCATTATTTAAGGACTCTGCTGAAGCATTTGAGGACTCTGCTGCATTATTTAAGCACTTTGCTGCGGTATTTAAGGACTCTGTTGCATTATTTAAGGACTTTGTTGCATTATTTAAGGACTTTGCTGCATTAGTTAAGGACTTTGCTGCATTATTTAAGGACTCTGCTGCATTATTTAACGACGCTGTTGCATTATTTAAGAACTGTGCTGCATTATTTAAGGACTTTGCTGCATTATTTAAGGACTCTGCTGCATTATTTAAGGACTTTGCTGCATTATTTAAGGACTCTGCTGCATTATTTAAGGACTTTGCTGCAATATTTAAGGACTCTGCTTCAGTATTTAAGGACTCTGCTGCATTATTTAAGGACGTTGTTGCATTATTTAAGGACTCTGCTGCATTATTTAAGGACTTTACTGCATTATTTAAGGACTCTGCTGCATTATTTAAGGACTTTGTTGCATTATTTCAGGAATCTGATGCATTATTTAAGGAATTTGCTGAATTATTTAAGGACTCTGCTTTCTTATTTAATGACTCTGCTGAAGCATTTGAGGACTCTGCTGCATTATTTAATCACTTTGCTGCGGTATTTAAGGACTCTGTTGCATTATTTAAGGACTTTGCTGCATTATTTAAGGACTATGCTGCATTATTTAATGACTTTGATGAAGCATTTGAGGACTCTGCTGCATTATTAGAGGACTCTGCTGCATTATTTAAGGACTTGCTGCATTATTTAATGACTTTGTTGGATTTCTTAAGGACTCTGCTGCATTATTTAAGGAATTTGCTGCTATATTAAAGGACTCTGCTTCAGTATTTAAGGACTCTGCTGCGGTATTTAAGGACCCTGCTGCATTATTTTAGGACTCTGCTGCATTATTTAAGGACTTTGCTGCATTATTTAAGGAATCTGCTGCATTATTTAAGGACTTTGTTGCATTATCTAAGGACTCTGCTGCAATATTGAAGGACTTTGCTGCATTATTTAAGGACTCTGCTGCATTATTTAAGGACTTTGCTGCAATATTTAAGGACTCTGCTTCAGTATTTAAGGACTCTGCTGAAGCATTTGAGGACTCTGCTGCATTATTTAATGACTTTGCTGAAGCATTTGAGGACTCTGCTGCATTATTAGAGGACTCTGCTGCATTATTTAATGACTTTGTTGGATTTTTTAAGGACTCTGCTGCATTATTTAAGGAATTTGCTGCTATATTAAAGGACTCTGCTTCAGTATTTAAGGACTCTGCTGCGGTATTTAAGGACTCTGCTGCATTATTTAAGGACTCTGCTGCATTATTTAAGGAATTTGCTGCATTATTTAAGGAATTTGTTGCATTATTTAAGGACTCTGCTGCATTATTTAAGGACTTTGCTGCAATATTTAAGGACTCTGCTTCAGTATTTAAGGACTCTGCTGCATTATTTAAGGACGTTGTTGCATTATTTAAGGACTCTGCTGCATTATTTAAGGACTTTACTGCATTATTTAAGGACTCTGCTGCATTATTTAAGGACTTTGTTGCATTATTTAAGGACTCTGCTGCATTAGTTAAGGACTTTGCTGCATTATTTAAGGACTCTGCTGCATTATTTAACGACGTTGTTGCATTATTTAAGAACTGTGCTGCATTATTTAAGGACTTTGCTACATTATTTAAGGACTTTGCTGCATTATTTAAGGACTATGCTGCATTATTTAATGACTTTGCTGAAGCATTTGAGGACTCTGCTGCATTATTAGAGGACTCTGCTGCATTATTTAAGGACTTGCTGCATTATTTAATGACTTTGTTGGATTTTTTAAGGACTCTGCTGCATTATTTAAGGAATTTGCTGCTATATTAAAGGACTCTGCTTCAGTATTTAAGGACTCTGCTGCGGTATTTAAGGACTCTGCTGCATTATTTAAGGACTCTGCTGCATTATTTAAGGACTTTGCTGCATTATTTAAGGAATCTGCTGCATTATTTAAGGACTTTGTTGCATTATCTAAGGACTCTGCTGCATTATTGAAGGACTTTGCTGCAATATTTAAGGACTCTGCTTCAGTATTTAAGGACTCTGCTGCATTAGTTAAGGACTTTGCTGCATTATTTAAGGACTCTGCTGCATTATTTAACGACGTTGTTGCATTATTTAAGAACTGTGCTGCATTATTTAAGGACTTTGCTGCATTATTTAAGGACTATGCTGCATTATTTAATGACTCTGCTGAAGCATTTGAGGACTCTGCTGCATTATTTAAGCACTTTGCTGCGGTATTTAAGGACTCTGTTGCATTATTTAAGGACTTTTTTGCATTATTTAAGGACTCTGCTGCATTAGTTAAGGACTTTGCTGCATTATTTAAGGACTCTGCTGCATTATTTACCGACGTTGTTGCATTATTTAAGAACTGTGCTGCTTTATTTAAGGACTTTGCATTATTTAAGGACTATGCTGCATTATTTAATGACTTTGCTGAAGCATTTGAGGACTCTGCTGCATTATTAGAGGACTCTGCTGCATTATTTAATGACTTTGTTGGATTTTTTAAGGACTCTGCTGCATTATTTAAGGAATTTGCTGCTATATTAAAGGACTCTGCTTCAGTATTTAAGGACTCTGCTGCGGTATTTAAGGACTCTGCTGCATTATTTAAGGACTCTGCTGCATTATTTAAGGACTTTGCTGCATTATTTAAGGAATCTGCTGCATTATTTAAGGACTTTGTTGCATTATCTAAGGACTCTGCTGCATTATTGAAGGACTTTGCTGCAATATTTAAGGACTCTGCTTCAGTATTTAAGGACTCTGCTGCATTATTTAAGGACTTTGTTGCATTATTTAAGGACTCTGCTGCATTATTTAAGGACTCTGTTGCATTATTTAAGGACTTTGTTGCATTATTTAAAGACTCTGCTGCATTAGTTAAGGACTTTGCTGCATTATTTAAGGACTCTGCTGCATTATTTAACGACATTGTTGCATTATTTAAGAACTGTGCTGCATTATTTAAGGACTTTGCTGCATTATTTAAGGACTATGCTGCATTATTTAATGACTTTGCTGAAGCATTTGAGGACTCTGCTGCATTATTAGAGGACTCTGCTGCATTATTTAATGACTTTGTTGGATTTTTTAAGGACTCTGCTGCATTATTTAAGGAATTTGCTGCTATATTAAAGGACTCTGCTTCAGTATTTAAGGACTCTGCTGCGGTATATAAGGACTCTGCTGCATTATTTAAGGACTTTGCTGCATTATTTAAGGACTGTGCTGCATTATTTAAGGACTTTGTTGCATTATTTAAGGACTCTAATGCATTATTTAAGGACTTTGCTGGAATATTTAAGGACTCTGCTGCATTAGTTAAGGACTTTGCTGCATTATTTAAGGACTCTGCTGCATTATTTAACGACTTTACTGCATTATTTAAGGACTCTGCTGCATTATTTAAGGACTTTGTTGCATTATTTAAGGACTCTGCTGCATTAGTTAAGGACTATGCTGCATTATTTAATGACTTTGCTGAAGCATTTGAGGACTCTGCTGCATTATTAGAGGACTCTGCTGCATTATTTAAGGACTTGCTGCATTATTTAATGACTTTGTTGGATTTTTTAAGGACTCTGCTGCGTTATTTAAGGAATTTGCTGCTATATTAAAGGACTCTGCTTCAGTATTTAAGGACTCTGCTGCGGTATTTAAGGACTCTGCTGCATTATTTAAGGACTCTGCTGCATTATTTAAGGACTTTGCTGCATTATTTAAGGAATCTGCTGCATTATTTAAGGACTTTGTTGCATTATCTAAGGACTCTGCTGCATTATTGAAGGACTTTGCTGCAATATTTAAGGACTCTGCTTCAGTATTTAAGGACTCTGCTGCATTATTTAAGGACTTTGTTTCATTATTTAAGGACTCTGCTGCATTATTTAAGGACTTTGTTGCATTATTTAAGGACTCTGCTGCATTATGTAAGGACTTTGCTGCAATATTTAAGGACTCTGCTTCAGTATTTAAGGACTCTGCTGCATTATTTAAGGACTTTGTTGCATTATTTAAGGACTCTGCTGCATTAGTTAAGGAGTTTGCTGCATTATTTAAGGACTCTGCTGCATTATTTAACGACATTGTTGCATTATTTAAGAACTGTGCTGCATTATTTAAGGACTTTGCTGCATTATTTAAGGACTATGCTGCATTATTTAATGACTTTGATGAAGCATTTGAGGACTCTGCTGCATTATTAGAGGACTCTGCTGCATTATTTAAGGACTTGCTGCATTATTTAATGACTTTGTTGGATTTCTTAAGGACTCTGCTGCATTATTTAAGGAATTTGCTGCTATATTAAAGGACTCTGCTTCAGTATTTAAGGACTCTGCTGCGGTATTTAAGGACCCTGCTGCATTATTTTAGGACTCTGCTGCATTATTTAAGGACTTTGCTGCATTATTTAAGGAATCTGCTGCATTATTTAAGGACTTTGTTGCATTATCTAAGGACTCTGCTGCAATATTGAAGGACTTTGCTGCATTATTTAAGGACTCTGCTGCATTATTTAAGGACTTTGCTGCAATATTTAAGGACTCTGCTTCAGTATTTAAGGACTCTGCTGAAGCATTTGAGGACTCTGCTGCATTATTTAATGACTTTGCTGAAGCATTTGAGGACTCTGCTGCATTATTAGAGGACTCTGCTGCATTATTTAATGACTTTGTTGGATTTTTTAAGGACTCTGCTGCATTATTTAAGGAATTTGCTGCTATATTAAAGGACTCTGCTTCAGTATTTAAGGACTCTGCTGCGGTATTTAAGGACTCTGCTGCATTATTTAATGACTCTGCTGCATTATTTAAGGAATTTGCTGCATTATTTAAGGAATTTGTTGCATTATTTAAGGACTTTGCTGCATTATTTAAGGACTATGCTGCATTATTTAATGACTTTGATGAAGCATTTGAGGACTCTGCTGCATTATTAGAGGACTCTGCTGCATTATTTAAGGACTTGCTGCATTATTTAATGACTTTGTTGGATTTCTTAAGGACTCTGCTGCATTATTTAAGGAATTTGCTGCTATATTAAAGGACTCTGCTTCAGTATTTAAGGACTCTGCTGCGGTATTTAAGGACCCTGCTGCATTATTTTAGGACTCTGCTGCATTATTTAAGGACTTTGGTGCATTATTTAAGGAATCTGCTGCATTATTTAAGGACTTTGTTGCATTATCTAAGGACTCTGCTGCAATATTGAAGGACTTTGCTGCATTATTTAAGGACTCTGCTGCATTATTTAAGGACTTTGCTGCAATATTTAAGGACTCTGCTTCAGTATTTAAGGACTCTGCTGAAGCATTTGAGGACTCTGCTGCATTATTTAATGACTTTGCTGAAGCATTTGAGGACTCTGCTGCATTATTAGAGGACTCTGCTGCATTATTTAATGACTTTGTTGGATTTTTTAAGGACTCTGCTGCATTATTTAAGGAATTTGCTGCTATATTAAAGGACTCTGCTTCAGTATTTAAGGACTCTGCTGCGGTATTTAAGGACTCTGCTGCATTATTTAATGACTCTGCTGCATTATTTAAGGAATTTGCTGCATTATTTAAGGAATTTGTTGCATTATTTAAGGACTCTGCTGCATTATTTAAGGACTTTGCTGCAATATTTAAGGACTCTGCTTCAGTATTTAAGGACTCTGCTGCATTATTTAAGGACGTTGTTGCATTATTTAAGGACTCTGCTGCATTATTTAAGGACTTTACTGCATTATTTAAGGACTCTGCTGCATTATTTAAGGACTTTGTTGCAATATTTAAGGACTCTGCTGCATTAGTTAAGGACTTTGCTGCATTATTTAAGGACTCTGCTGCATTATTTAACGACGTTGTTGCATTATTTAAGAACTGTGCTGCATTATTTAAGGACTTTGCTACATTATTTAAGGACTTTGCTGCATTATTTAAGGACTATGCTGCATTATTTAATGACTTTGCTGAAGCATTTGAGGACTCTGCTGCATTATTAGAGGACTCTGCTGCATTATTTAAGGACTTGCTGCATTATTTAATGACTTTGTTGGATTTTTTAAGGACTCTGCTGCATTATTTAAGGAATTTGCTGCTATATTAAAGGACTCTGCTTCAGTATTTAAGGACTCTGCTGCGGTATTTAAGGACTCTGCTGCATTATTTAAGGACTCTGCTGCATTATTTAAGGACTTTGCTGCATTATTTAAGGAATCTGCTGCATTATTTAAGGACTTTGTTGCATTATCTAAGGACTCTGCTGCATTATTGAAGGACTTTGCTGCAATATTTAAGGACTCTGCTTCAGTATTTAAGGACTCTGCTGCATTAGTTAAGGACTTTGCTGCATTATTTAAGGACTCTGCTGCATTATTTAACGACGTTGTTGCATTATTTAAGAACTGTGCTGCATTATTTAAGGACTTTGCTGCATTATTTAAGGACTATGCTGCATTATTTAATGACTTTGCTGAAGCATTTGAGGACTCTGCTGCATTATTAGAGGACTCTGCTGCATTATTTAATGACTTTGTTGGATTTTTTAAGGACTCTGCTGCATTATTTAAGGAATTTGCTGCTATATTAAAGGACTCTGCTTCAGTATTTAAGGACTCTGCTGCGGTATATAAGGACTCTGCTGCATTATTTAAGGACTCTGCTGCATTATTTAAGGACTTTGCTGCATTATTTAAGGACTCTGCTGATTATTTAAGGACTTTGTTGCATTATTTAAGGACTCTAATGCATTATTTAAGGACTTTGCTGGAATATTTAAGGACTCTGCTGCATTAGTTAAGGACTTTGCTGCATTATTTAAGGACTCTGCTGCATTATTTAACGACTTTACTGCATTATTTAAGGACTCTGCTGCATTATTTAAGGATGTTGTTGCATTATTTAAGGACTCTGCTGCATTAGTTAAGGACTATGCTGCATTATTTAATGACTTTGCTGAAGCATTTGAGGACTCTGCTGCATTATTAGAGGACTCTGCTGCATTATTTAAGGACTTGCTGCATTATTTAATGACTTTGTTGGATTTTTTAAGGACTCTGCTGCGTTATTTAAGGAATTTGCTGCTATATTAAAGGACTCTGCTTCAGTATTTAAGGACTCTGCTGCGGTATTTAAGGACTCTGCTGCATTATTTAAGGACTCTGCTGCATTATTTAAGGACTTTGCTGCATTATTTAAGGAATCTGCTGCATTATTTAAGGACTTTGTTGCATTATCTAAGGACTCTGCTGCATTATTGAAGGACTTTGCTGCAATATTTAAGGACTCTGCTTCAGTATTTAAGGACTCTGCTGCATTATTTAAGGACTTTGTTGCATTATTTAAGGACTCTGCTGCATTATTTAAGGACTTTGTTGCATTATTTAAGGACTCTGCTGCATTATTTAAGGACTTTGCTGCAATATTTAAGGACTCTGCTTCAGTATTTAAGGACTCTGCTGCATTATTTAAGGACTTTGTTGCATTATTTAAGGACTCTGCTGCATTATTTAAGGACTTTGCTGCATTATTTAAGGACTCTGCTGCATTTTTTAAGGACTCTGCTGAAGCATTTGAGGACTCTGCTGCATTATTTACGCACTTTGCTGCGGTATTTAAGGACTCTGTTGCATTATTTAAGGACTTTGTTGCATTATTTAAGGACTCTGCTGCATTAGTTAAGGACTCTGCTGCATTATTTACCGACGTTGTTGCATTATTTAAGAACTGTGCTGCTTTATTTAAGGACTTTGCATTATTTAAGGACTATGCTGCATTATTTAATGACTTTGCTGAAGCATTTGAGGACTCTGCTGCATTATTAGAGGACTCTGCTGCATTATTTAATGACTTTGTTGGATTTTTTAAGGACTCTGCTGCATTATTTAAGGAATTTGCTGCTATATTAAAGGACTCTGCTTCAGTATTTAAGGACTCTGCTGCGGTATTTAAGGACTCTGCTGCATTATTTAAGGACTCTGCTGCATTATTTAAGGACTTTGCTGCATTATTTAAGGACTCTGCTGCATTATTTAAGGACTCTGCTGAAGCATTTGAGGACTCTGCTGCATTATTTAAGGACTTTGCTGCATTATTTAAGGAATCTGCTGCATTATTTAAGGACTTTGTTGCATTATCTAAGGACTCTGCTGCAATATTGAAGGACCTTGCTGCATTATTTAAGGACTCTGCTGCATTATTTAAGGACTTTGCTGCAATATTTAAGGAATTTGCTGCTATATTAAAGGACTCTGCTTCAGTATTTAAGGACTCTGCTGTGGTATTTAAGGACTCTGCTGCATTATTTAAGGACTCTGCTGCATTATTTAAGGACTTTGCTGCATTATTTAAGGAATTTGTTGCATTATTTAAGGACTCTGCTGCATTATTTAAGGACTTTGCTGCATTATTTATGGACTCTGCTGCATTATTTAAGGACTTTGCTGCAATATTTAAGGACTCTGCTTCAGTATTTAAGGACTCTGCTGCATTATTTAAGGACTTTGTTGCATTATTTAAGGACTTTGTTGGATTTTTTAAGGACTCTGCTGCATTATTTAAGGAATTTGCTGCTATATTAAAGGACTCTGCTTCAGTATTTAAGGACTCTGCTGCGGTATTTAAGGACTCTGCTGCATTATTTAAGGACTCTGCTGCATTATTTAAGGACTTTGCTGCATTATTTAAGGAATTTGTTGCATTATTTAAGGACTCTGCTGCATTATTTAAGGACTTTGCTGCTTTATTTATGGACTCTGCTGCATTATTTAAGGACTTTGCTGCAATATTTAAGGACTCTGCTTCAGTATTTAAGGACTCTGCTGCATTATTTAAGGACTTTGTTGCATTATTTAAGGACTCTGCTGCATTATTTAAGGAGTTTGCTGCATTATTTAAGGACTCTGCTGCATTATTTAAGGACTCTGCTGAAGCATTTGAGGACTCTGCTGCATTATTTAATCACTTTGCTGCGGTATTTAAGGACTCTGTTGCATTATTTAAGGACTTTGTTGCATTATTTAAGGACTCTGCTGCATTAGTTAAGGACTTTGCTGCATTATTTAAGGACTCTGCTGCATTATTTAACGACGTTGTTGCATTATTTAAGAACTGTGCTGCATTATTTAAGGACTTTGCTGCATTATTTAAGGACTATGCTGCATTATTTAATGACTTTGCTGAAGCATTTGAGGACTCTGCTGCATTATTAGAGGACTCTGCTGCATTATTTAATGACTTTGTTGGATTTTTTAAGGACTCTGCTGCATTATTTAAGGAATTTGCTGCTATATTAAAGGACTCTGCTTCAGTATTTAAGGACTCTGCTGCGGTATATAAGGACTCTGCTGCATTATTTAAGGACTCTGCTGCATTATTTAAGGACTTTGCTGCATTATTTAAGGACTCTGCTGCATTATTTAAGGACTTTGTTGCATTATTTAAGGACTCTAATGCATTATTTAAGGACTTTGCTGGAATATTTAAGGACTCTGCTGCATTAGTTAAGGACTTTGCTGCATTATTTAAGGACTCTGCTGCATTAGTTAAGGACTATGCTGCATTATTTAATGACTTTGCTGAAGCATTTGAGGACTCTGCTGCATTATTAGAGGACTCTGCTGCATTATTTAAGGACTTGCTGCATTATTTAATGACTTTGTTGGATTTTTTAAGGACTCTGCTGCGTTATTTAAGGAATTTGCTGCTATATTAAAGGACTCTGCTTCAGTATTTAAGGACTCTGCTGCGGTATTTAAGGACTCTGCTGCATTATTTAAGGACTTTACTGCATTATTTAAGGACTCTGCTGCATTATTTAAGGACTTTCTTGCATTATTTAAGGACTCTGCTGCATTAGTTAAGGACTTTGCTGCATTATTTAAGGACTCTGCTGCATTATTTAAGGACTTTGCTGCAATATTTAAGGACTCTGCTTCAGTATTTAAGGACTCTGCTGCATTATTTAAGGACTTTGTTGCATTATTTAAGGACTCTGCTGCATTATTTAAGGACTTTGCTGCATTATTTAAGGACTCTGCTGCATTTTTTAAGGACTCTGCTGAAGCATTTGAGGACTCTGCTGCATTATTTAAGCACTTTGCTGCGGTATTTAAGGACTCTGTTGCATTATTTAAGGACTTTGTTGCATTATTTAAGGACTCTGCTGCATTAGTTAAGGACTTTGCTGCATTATTTAAGGACTCTGCTGCATTATTTACCGACGTTGTTGCATTATTTAAGAACTGTGCTGCTTTATTTAAGGACTTTGCATTATTTAAGGACTATGCTGCATTATTTAATGACTTTGCTGAAGCATTTGAGGACTCTGCTGCATTATTAGAGGACTCTGCTGCATTATTTAAGGACTTGCTGCATTATTTAATGACTTTGCTGCATTATTTATGGACTCTGCTGCATTATTTAAGGAATCTGCTGCATTATTTAAGGACTTTTTTGCATTATCTAAGGACTCTGTTGCATTATTTAAGGACTTTCTTGCATTATTTAAGGACTCTGCTGCATTAGTTAAGGACTTTGCTGCATTATTTAAGGACTCTGCTGCATTATTTAACGACGTTGTTGCATTACTTAAGAACTGTGCTGCATTATTTAATGACTTTGCTGCATTATTTAAGGACTATGCTGCATTATTTAATGACTTTGCTGAAGCATTTGAGGACTCTGCTGCATTATTAGAGGACTCTGCTGCATTATTTAAGGACTTGCTGCATTATTTAATGACTTTGTTGGATTTTTTTATGGACTCTGCTGCATTATTTAAGGAATTTGCTGCATTATTTAAGGACTCTGCTGCATTATTTAAGGACTTTTGCTGCATTATTTAAGGACTCTGCTGCATTATTTAAGGACTCTGCTGAAGCATTTGAGGACTCTGCTGCATTATTTAAGCACTTTGCTGCGGTATTTAAGGACTCTGTTGCATTATTTAAGGACTTTGTTGCATTATTTAAGGACTTTGCTGCATTAGTTAAGGACTTTGCTGCATTATTTAAGGACTCTGCTGCATTATTTAACGACGCTGTTGCATTATTTAAGAACTGTGCTGCATTATTTAAGGACTTTGCTGCATTATTTAAGGACTATGCTGCATTATTTAATGACTTTGCTGAAGCATTTGAGGACTCTGCTGCATTATTAGAGGACTCTGCTGCATTATTTAATGACTTTTTTGGATTTTTTAAGGACTCTGCTGCATTATTTAAGGAATTTGCTGCCATATTAAAGGACTCTGCTTCAGTATTTAAGGACTCTGCTGCGGTATTTAAGGACTCTGCTGCATTATTTAAGGACTCTGCTGCATTATTTAAGGACTTTGCTGCATTATTTAAGGACTCTGCTGCATTATTTAAGGACTTTGCTGCAATATTTAAGGACTCTGCTTCAGTATTTAAGGACTCTGCTGCATTATTTAAGGACGTTGTTGCATTATTTAAGGACTCTGCTGCATTATTTAAGGACTTTACTGCATTATTTAAGGACTCTGCTGCATTATTTAAGGACTTTGTTGCATTATTTCAGGAATCTGATGCATTATTTAAGGAATTTGCTGAATTATTTAAGGACTCTGCTTTCTTATTTAATGACTCTGCTGAAGCATTTGAGGACTCTGCTGCATTATTTGAGGACTCTGCTGCATTATTTAATCACTTTGCTGCGGTATTTAAGGACTCTGTTGCATTATTTAAGGACTTTGCTGCATTATTTAAGGACTATGCTGCATTATTTAATGACTTTGATGAAGCATTTGAGGACTCTGCTGCATTATTAGAGGACTCTGCTGCATTATTTAAGGACTTGCTGCATTATTTAATGACTTTGTTGGATTTCTTAAGGACTCTGCTGCATTATTTAAGGAATTTGCTGCTATATTAAAGGACTCTGCTTCAGTATTTAAGGACTCTGCTGCGGTATTTAAGGACCCTGCTGCATTATTTTAGGACTCTGCTGCATTATTTAAGGACTTTGCTGCATTATTTAAGGAATCTGCTGCATTATTTAAGGACTTTGTTGCATTATCTAAGGACTCTGCTGCAATATTGAAGGACTTTGCTGCATTATTTAAGGACTCTGCTGCATTAATTAAGGACTTTGCTGCAATATTTAAGGACTCTGCTTCAGTATTTAAGGACTCTGCTGAAGCATTTGAGGACTCTGCTGCATTATTTAATGACTTTGCTGAAGCATTTGAGGACTCTGCTGCATTATTAGAGGACTCTGCTGCATTATTTAATGACTTTGTTGGATTTTTTAAGGACTCTGCTGCATTATTTAAGGAATTTGCTGCTATATTAAAGGACTCTGCTTCAGTATTTAAGGACTCTGCTGCGGTATTTAAGGACTCTGCTGCATTATTTAAGGACTCTGCTGCATTATTTAAGGAATTTGCTGCATTATTTAAGGAATTTGTTGCATTATTTAAGGACTCTGCTGCATTATTTAAGGACTTTGCTGCAATATTTAAGGACTCTGCTTCAGTATTTAAGGACTCTGCTGCATTATTTAAGGACGTTGTTGCATTATTTAAGGACTCTGCTGCATTATTTAAGGACTTTGTTGCATTATTTAAGGACTCTGCTGCATTAGTTAAGGACTTTGCTGCATTATTTAAGGACTCTGCTGCATTATTTAACGACGTTGTTGCATTATTTAAGAACTGTGCTGCATTATTTAAGGACTTTGCTACATTATTTAAGGACTTTGCTGCATTATTTAAGGACTATGCTGCATTATTTAATGACTATGCTGAAGCATTTGAGGACTCTGCTGCATTATTAGAGGACTCTGCTGCATTATTTAAGGACTTGCTGCATTATTTAATGACTTTGTTGGATTTTTTAAGGACTCTGCTGCATTATTTAAGGAATTTGCTGCTATATTAAAGGACTCTGCTTCAGTATTTAAGGACTCTGCTGCGGTATTTAAGGACTCTGCTGCATTATTTAAGGACTCTGCTGCATTATTTAAGGACTTTGCTGCATTATTTAAGGAATCTGCTGCATTATTTAAGGACTTTGTTGCATTATCTAAGGACTCTGCTGCATTATTGAAGGACTTTGCTGCAATATTTAAGGACTCTGCTTCAGTATTTAAGGACTCTGCTGCATTAGTTAAGGACTTTGCTGCATTATTTAAGGACTCTGCTGCATTATTTAACGACGTTGTTGCATTATTTAAGAACTGTGCTGCATTATTTAAGGACTTTGCTGCATTATTTAAGGACTATGCTGCATTATTTAATGACTTTGCTGAAGCATTTGAGGACTCTGCTGCATTATTAGAGGACTCTGCTGCATTATTTAATGACTTTGTTGGATTTTTTAAGGACTCTGCTGCATTATTTAAGGAATTTGCTGCTATATTAAAGGACTCTGCTTCAGTATTTAAGGACTCTGCTGCGGTATATAAGGACTCTGCTGCATTATTTAAGGACTCTGCTGCATTATTTAAGGACTTTGCTGCATTATTTAAGGACTCTGCTGCATTATTTAAGGACTTTGTTGCATTATTTAAGGACTCTAATGCATTATTTAAGGACTTTGCTGGAATATTTAAGGACTCTGCTGCATTAGTTAAGGACTTTGCTGCATTATTTAAGGACTCTGCTGCATTATTTAACGACTTTACTGCATTATTTAAGGACTCTGCTGCATTATTTAAGGATGTTGTTGCATTATTTAAGGACTCTGCTGCATTAGTTAAGGACTATGCTGCATTATTTAATGACTTTGCTGAAGCATTTGAGGACTCTGCTGCATTATTAGAGGACTCTGCTGCATTATTTAAGGACTTGCTGCATTATTTAATGACTTTGTTGGATTTTTTAAGGACTCTGCTGCGTTATTTAAGGAATTTGCTGCTATATTAAAGGACTCTGCTTCAGTATTTAAGGACTCTGCTGCGGTATTTAAGGACTCTGCTGCATTATTTAAGGACTCTGCTGCATTATTTAAGGACTTTGCTGCATTATTTAAGGAATCTGCTGCATTATTTAAGGACTTTGTTGCATTATCTAAGGACTCTGCTGCATTATTGAAGGACTTTGCTGCAATATTTAAGGACTCTGCTTCAGTATTTAAGGACTCTGCTGCATTATTTAAGGACTTTGTTGCATTATTTAAGGACTCTGCTGCATTATTTAAGGACTTTGTTGCATTATTTAAGGACTCTGCTGCATTATTTAAGGACTTTGCTGCAATATTTAAGGACTCTGCTTCAGTATTTAAGGACTCTGCTGCATTATTTAAGGACTTTGTTGCATTATTTAAGGACTCTGCTGCATTATTTAAGGACTTTGCTGCATTATTTAAGGACTCTGCTGCATTTTTTAAGGACTCTGCTGAAGCATTTGAGGACTCTGCTGCATTATTTACGCACTTTGCTGCGGTATTTAAGGACTCTGTTGCATTATTTAAGGACTTTGTTGCATTATTTAAGG
Organism: Phyllobates terribilis; assembly: GCF_046119375.1. NCBI lineage: Eukaryota > Metazoa > Chordata > Amphibia > Anura > Dendrobatidae > Phyllobates > Phyllobates terribilis. The sequence goes on from NW_027362905.1 coordinate 711,557, forward strand.
ACTCTGCTGCATTAGTTAAGGACTTTGCTGCATTATTTAAGGACTCTGCTGCATTATTTACCGACGTTGTTGCATTATTTAAGAACTGTGCTGCTTTATTTAAGGACTTTGCATTATTTAAGGACTATGCTGCATTATTTAATGACTTTGCTGAAGCATTTGAGGACTCTGCTGCATTATTAGAGGACTCTGCTGCATTATTTAATGACTTTGTTGGATTTTTTAAGGACTCTGCTGCATTATTTAAGGAATTTGCTGCTATATTAAAGGACTCTGCTTCAGTATTTAAGGACTCTGCTGCGGTATTTAAGGACTCTGCTGCATTATTTAAGGACTCTGCTGCATTATTTAAGGACTTTGCTGCATTATTTAAGGACTCTGCTGCATTATTTAAGGACTCTGCTGAAGCATTTGAGGACTCTGCTGCATTATTTAAGGACTTTGCTGCATTATTTAAGGAATCTGCTGCATTATTTAAGGACTTTGTTGCATTATCTAAGGACTCTGCTGCAATATTGAAGGACCTTGCTGCATTATTTAAGGACTCTGCTGCATTATTTAAGGACTTTGCTGCAATATTTAAGGAATTTGCTGCTATATTAAAGGACTCTGCTTCAGTATTTAAGGACTCTGCTGTGGTATTTAAGGACTCTGCTGCATTATTTAAGGACTCTGCTGCATTATTTAAGGACTTTGCTGCATTATTTAAGGAATTTGTTGCATTATTTAAGGACTCTGCTGCATTATTTAAGGACTTTGCTGCATTATTTATGGACTCTGCTGCATTATTTAAGGACTTTGCTGCAATATTTAAGGACTCTGCTTCAGTATTTAAGGACTCTGCTGCATTATTTAAGGACTTTGTTGCATTATTTAAGGACTTTGTTGGATTTTTTAAGGACTCTGCTGCATTATTTAAGGAATTTGCTGCTATATTAAAGGACTCTGCTTCAGTATTTAAGGACTCTGCTGCGGTATTTAAGGACTCTGCTGCATTATTTAAGGACTCTGCTGCATTATTTAAGGACTTTGCTGCATTATTTAAGGAATTTGTTGCATTATTTAAGGACTCTGCTGCATTATTTAAGGACTTTGCTGCTTTATTTATGGACTCTGCTGCATTATTTAAGGACTTTGCTGCAATATTTAAGGACTCTGCTTCAGTATTTAAGGACTCTGCTGCATTATTTAAGGACTTTGTTGCATTATTTAAGGACTCTGCTGCATTATTTAAGGACTTTGCTGCATTATTTAAGGACTCTGCTGCATTATTTAAGGACTCTGCTGAAGCATTTGAGGACTCTGCTGCATTATTTAATCACTTTGCTGCGGTATTTAAGGACTCTGTTGCATTATTTAAGGACTTTGTTGCATTATTTAAGGACTCTGCTGCATTAGTTAAGGACTTTGCTGCATTATTTAAGGACTCTGCTGCATTATTTAACGACGTTGTTGCATTATTTAAGAACTGTGCTGCATTATTTAAGGACTTTGCTGCATTATTTAAGGACTATGCTGCATTATTTAATGACTTTGCTGAAGCATTTGAGGACTCTGCTGCATTATTAGAGGACTCTGCTGCATTATTTAATGACTTTGTTGGATTTTTTAAGGACTCTGCTGCATTATTTAAGGAATTTGCTGCTATATTAAAGGACTCTGCTTCAGTATTTAAGGACTCTGCTGCGGTATATAAGGACTCTGCTGCATTATTTAAGGACTCTGCTGCATTATTTAAGGACTTTGCTGCATTATTTAAGGACTCTGCTGCATTATTTAAGGACTTTGTTGCATTATTTAAGGACTCTAATGCATTATTTAAGGACTTTGCTGGAATATTTAAGGACTCTGCTGCATTAGTTAAGGACTTTGCTGCATTATTTAAGGACTCTGCTGCATTAGTTAAGGACTATGCTGCATTATTTAATGACTTTGCTGAAGCATTTGAGGACTCTGCTGCATTATTAGAGGACTCTGCTGCATTATTTAAGGACTTGCTGCATTATTTAATGACTTTGTTGGATTTTTTAAGGACTCTGCTGCGTTATTTAAGGAATTTGCTGCTATATTAAAGGACTCTGCTTCAGTATTTAAGGACTCTGCTGCGGTATTTAAGGACTCTGCTGCATTATTTAAGGACTTTACTGCATTATTTAAGGACTCTGCTGCATTATTTAAGGACTTTCTTGCATTATTTAAGGACTTTGCTGCATTATTTAAGGAATTTGTTGCATTATTTAAGGACTCTGCTGCATTATTTAAGGACTTTGCTGCATTATTTATGGACTCTGCTGCATTATTTAAGGACTTTGCTGCAATATTTAAGGACTCTGCTTCAGTATTTAAGGACTCTGCTGCATTATTTAAGGACTTTGTTGCATTATTTAAGGACTTTGTTGGATTTTTTAAGGACTCTGCTGCATTATTTAAGGAATTTCTGCTATATTAAAGGACTCTGCTTCAGTATTTAAGGACTCTGCTGCGGTATTTAAGGACTCTGCTGCATTATTTAAGGACTCTGCTGCATTATTTAAGGACTTTGCTGCATTATTTAAGGAATTTGTTGCATTATTTAAGGACTCTGCTGCATTATTTAAGGACTTTGCTGCTTTATTTATGGACTCTGCTGCATTATTTAAGGACTTTGCTGCAATATTTAAGGACTCTGCTTCAGTATTTAAGGACTCTGCTGCATTATTTAAGGACTTTGTTGCATTATTTAAGGACTCTGCTGCATTATTTAAGGACTTTGCTGCATTATTTAAGGACTCTGCTGCATTATTTAAGGACTCTGCTGAAGCATTTGAGGACTCTGCTGCATTATTTAATCACTTTGCTGCGGTATTTAAGGACTCTGTTGCATTATTTAAGGACTTTGTTGCATTATTTAAGGACTCTGCTGCATTAGTTAAGGACTTTGCTGCATTATTTAAGGACTCTGCTGCATTATTTAACGACGTTGTTGCATTATTTAAGAACTGTGCTGCATTATTTAAGGACTTTGCTGCATTATTTAAGGACTATGCTGCATTATTTAATGACTTTGCTGAAGCATTTGAGGACTCTGCTGCATTATTAGAGGACTCTGCTGCATTATTTAATGACTTTGTTGGATTTTTTAAGGACTCTGCTGCATTATTTAAGGAATTTGCTGCTATATTAAAGGACTCTGCTTCAGTATTTAAGGACTCTGCTGCGGTATATAAGGACTCTGCTGCATTATTTAAGGACTCTGCTGCATTATTTAAGGACTTTGCTGCATTATTTAAGGACTCTGCTGCATTATTTAAGGACTTTGTTGCATTATTTAAGGACTCTAATGCATTATTTAAGGACTTTGCTGGAATATTTAAGGACTCTGCTGCATTAGTTAAGGACTTTGCTGCATTATTTAAGGACTCTGCTGCATTAGTTAAGGACTATGCTGCATTATTTAATGACTTTGCTGAAGCATTTGAGGACTCTGCTGCATTATTAGAGGACTCTGCTGCATTATTTAAGGACTTGCTGCATTATTTAATGACTTTGTTGGATTTTTTAAGGACTCTGCTGCGTTATTTAAGGAATTTGCTGCTATATTAAAGGACTCTGCTTCAGTATTTAAGGACTCTGCTGCGGTATTTAAGGACTCTGCTGCATTATTTAAGGACTTTACTGCATTATTTAAGGACTCTGCTGCATTATTTAAGGACTTTCTTGCATTATTTAAGGACTCTGCTGCATTAGTTAAGGACTTTGCTGCATTATTTAAGGACTCTGCTGCATTATTTAAGGACTTTGCTGCAATATTTAAGGACTCTGCTTCAGTATTTAAGGACTCTGCTGCATTATTTAAGGACTTTGTTGCATTATTTAAGGACTCTGCTGCATTATTTAAGGACTTTGCTGCATTATTTAAGGACTCTGCTGCATTTTTTAAGGACTCTGCTGAAGCATTTGAGGACTCTGCTGCATTATTTAAGCACTTTGCTGCGGTATTTAAGGACTCTGTTGCATTATTTAAGGACTTTGTTGCATTATTTAAGGACTCTGCTGCATTAGTTAAGGACTTTGCTGCATTATTTAAGGACTCTGCTGCATTATTTACCGACGTTGTTGCATTATTTAAGAACTGTGCTGCTTTATTTAAGGACTTTGCATTATTTAAGGACTATGCTGCATTATTTAATGACTTTGCTGAAGCATTTGAGGACTCTGCTGCATTATTAGAGGACTCTGCTGCATTATTTAAGGACTTGCTGCATTATTTAATGACTTTGTTGGATTTTTTTATGGACTCTGCTGCATTATTTAAGGAATTTGCTGCATTATTTAAGGACTCTGCTGCATTATTTAAGGACTTTTGCTGCATTATTTAAGGACTCTGCTGCATTATTTAAGGACTCTGCTGAAGCATTTGAGGACTCTGCTGCATTATTTAAGCACTTTGCTGCGGTATTTAAGGACTCTGTTGCATTATTTAAGGACTTTGTTGCATTATTTAAGGACTATGCTGCATTATTTAAGGACTATGCTGCATTATTTAATGACTTTGCTGAAGCATTTGAGGACTCTGCTGCATTATTAGAGGACTCTGCTGCATTATTTAATGACTTTTTTGGATTTTTTAAGGACTCTGCTGCATTATTTAAGGAATTTGCTGCCATATTAAAGGACTCTGCTTCAGTATTTAAGGACTCTGCTGCGGTATTTAAGGACTCTGCTGCATTATTTAAGGACTCTGCTGCATTATTTAAGGACTTTGCTGCATTATTTAAGGACTCTGCTGCATTATTTAAGGACTTTGCTGCAATATTTAAGGACTCTGCTTCAGTATTTAAGGACTCTGCTGCATTATTTAAGGACGTTGTTGCATTATTTAAGGACTCTGCTGCATTATTTAAGGACTTTACTGCATTATTTAAGGACTCTGCTGCATTATTTAAGGACTTTGTTGCATTATTTCAGGAATCTGATGCATTATTTAAGGAATTTGCTGAATTATTTAAGGACTCTGCTTTCTTATTTAATGACTCTGCTGAAGCATTTGAGGACTCTGCTGCATTATTTGAGGACTCTGCTGCATTATTTAATCACTTTGCTGCGGTATTTAAGGACTCTGTTGCATTATTTAAGGACTTTGCTGCATTATTTAAGGACTATGCTGCATTATTTAATGACTTTGATGAAGCATTTGAGGACTCTGCTGCATTATTAGAGGACTCTGCTGCATTATTTAAGGACTTGCTGCATTATTTAATGACTTTGTTGGATTTCTTAAGGACTCTGCTGCATTATTTAAGGAATTTGCTGCTATATTAAAGGACTCTGCTTCAGTATTTAAGGACTCTGCTGCGGTATTTAAGGACCCTGCTGCATTATTTTAGGACTCTGCTGCATTATTTAAGGACTTTGCTGCATTATTTAAGGAATCTGCTGCATTATTTAAGGACTTTGTTGCATTATCTAAGGACTCTGCTGCAATATTGAAGGACTTTGCTGCATTATTTAAGGACTCTGCTGCATTATTTAAGGACTTTGCTGCAATATTTAAGGACTCTGCTTCAGTATTTAAGGACTCTGCTGAAGCATTTGAGGACTCTGCTGCATTATTTAATGACTTTGCTGAAGCATTTGAGGACTCTGCTGCATTATTAGAGGACTCTGCTGCATTATTTAATGACTTTGTTGGATTTTTTAAGGACTCTGCTGCATTATTTAAGGAATTTGCTGCTATATTAAAGGACTCTGCTTCAGTATTTAAGGACTCTGCTGCGGTATTTAAGGACTCTGCTGCATTATTTAAGGACTCTGCTGCATTATTTAAGGAATTTGCTGCATTATTTAAGGAATTTGTTGCATTATTTAAGGACTCTGCTGCATTATTTAAGGACTTTGCTGCAATATTTAAGGACTCTGCTTCAGTATTTAAGGACTCTGCTGCATTATTTAAGGACGTTGTTGCATTATTTAAGGACTCTGCTGCATTATTTAAGGACTTTACTGCATTATTTAAGGACTCTGCTGCATTATTTAAGGACTTTGTTGCATTATTTAAGGACTCTGCTGCATTAGTTAAGGACTTTGCTGCATTATTTAAGGACTCTGCTGCATTATTTAACGACGTTGTTGCATTATTTAAGAACTGTGCTGCATTATTTAAGGACTTTGCTACATTATTTAAGGACTTTGCTGCATTATTTAAGGACTATGCTGCATTATTTAATGACTATGCTGAAGCATTTGAGGACTCTGCTGCATTATTAGAGGACTCTGCTGCATTATTTAAGGACTTGCTGCATTATTTAATGACTTTGTTGGATTTTTTAAGGACTCTGCTGCATTATTTAAGGAATTTGCTGCTATATTAAAGGACTCTGCTTCAGTATTTAAGGACTCTGCTGCGGTATTTAAGGACTCTGCTGCATTATTTAAGGACTCTGCTGCATTATTTAAGGACTTTGCTGCATTATTTAAGGAATCTGCTGCATTATTTAAGGACTTTGTTGCATTATCTAAGGACTCTGCTGCATTATTGAAGGACTTTGCTGCAATATTTAAGGACTCTGCTTCAGTATTTAAGGACTCTGCTGCATTAGTTAAGGACTTTGCTGCATTATTTAAGGACTCTGCTGCATTATTTAACGACGTTGTTGCATTATTTAAGAACTGTGCTGCATTATTTAAGGACTTTGCTGCATTATTTAAGGACTATGCTGCATTATTTAATGACTTTGCTGAAGCATTTGAGGACTCTGCTGCATTATTAGAGGACTCTGCTGCATTATTTAATGACTTTGTTGGATTTTTTAAGGACTCTGCTGCATTATTTAAGGAATTTGCTGCTATATTAAAGGACTCTGCTTCAGTATTTAAGGACTCTGCTGCGGTATATAAGGACTCTGCTGCATTATTTAAGGACTCTGCTGCATTATTTAAGGACTTTGCTGCATTATTTAAGGACTCTGCTGCATTATTTAAGGACTTTGTTGCATTATTTAAGGACTCTAATGCATTATTTAAGGACTTTGCTGGAATATTTAAGGACTCTGCTGCATTAGTTAAGGACTTTGCTGCATTATTTAAGGACTCTGCTGCATTATTTAACGACTTGACTGCATTATTTAAGGACTCTGCTGCATTATTTAAGGATGTTGTTGCATTATTTAAGGACTCTGCTGCATTAGTTAAGGACTATGCTGCATTATTTAATGACTTTGCTGAAGCATTTGAGGACTCTGCTGCATTATTAGAGGACTCTGCTGCATTATTTAAGGACTTGCTGCATTATTTAATGACTTTGTTGGATTTTTTAAGGACTCTGCTGCGTTATTTAAGGAATTTGCTGCTATATTAAAGGACTCTGCTTCAGTATTTAAGGACTCTGCTGCGGTATTTAAGGACTCTGCTGCATTATTTAAGGACTCTGCTGCATTATTTAAGGACTTTGCTGCATTATTTAAGGAATCTGCTGCATTATTTAAGGACTTTGTTGCATTATCTAAGGACTCTGCTGCATTATTGAAGGACTTTGCTGCAATATTTAAGGACTCTGCTTCAGTATTTAAGGACTCTGCTGCATTATTTAAGGACTTTGTTGCATTATTTAAGGACTCTGCTGCATTATTTAAGGACTTTGTTGCATTATTTAAGGACTCTGCTGCATTATTTAAGGACTTTGCTGCAATATTTAAGGACTCTGCTTCAGTATTTAAGGACTCTGCTGCATTATTTAAGGACTTTGTTGCATTATTTAAGGACTCTGCTGCATTATTTAAGGACTTTGCTGCATTATTTAAGGACTCTGCTGCATTTTTTAAGGACTCTGCTGAAGCATTTGAGGACTCTGCTGCATTATTTAAGCACTTTGCTGCGGTATTTAAGGACTCTGTTGCATTATTTAAGGACTTTGTTGCATTATTTAAGGACTCTGCTGCATTAGTTAAGGACTTTGCTGCATTATTTAAGGACTCTGCTGCATTATTTACCGACGTTGTTGCATTATTTAAGAACTGTGCTGCTTTATTTAAGGACTTTGCATTATTTAAGGACTATGCTGCATTATTTAATGACTTTGCTGAAGCATTTGAGGACTCTGCTGCATTATTAGAGGACTCTGCTGCATTATTTAATGACTTTGTTGGATTTTTTAAGGACTCTGCTGCATTATTTAAGGAATTTGCTGCTATATTAAAGGACTCTGCTTCAGTATTTAAGGACTCTGCTGCGGTATTTAAGGACTCTGCTGCATTATTTAAGGACTCTGCTGCATTATTTAAGGACTTTGCTGCATTATTTAAGGACTCTGCTGCATTATTTAAGGACTCTGCTGAAGCATTTGAGGACTCTGCTGCATTATTTAAGGACTTTGCTGCATTATTTAAGGAATCTGCTGCATTATTTAAGGACTTTGTTGCATTATCTAAGGACTCTGCTGCAATATTGAAGGACCTTGCTGCATTATTTAAGGACTCTGCTGCATTATTTAAGGACTTTGCTGCAATATTTAAGGAATTTGCTGCTATATTAAAGGACTCTGCTTCAGTATTTAAGGACTCTGCTGTGGTATTTAAGGACTCTGCTGCATTATTTAAGGACTCTGCTGCATTATTTAAGGACTTTGCTGCATTATTTAAGGAATTTGTTGCATTATTTAAGGACTCTGCTGCATTATTTAAGGACTTTGCTGCATTATTTATGGACTCTGCTGCATTATTTAAGGACTTTGCTGCAATATTTAAGGACTCTGCTTCAGTATTTAAGGACTCTGCTGCATTATTTAAGGACTGTGTTGCATTATTTAAGGACTTTGTTGGATTTTTTAAGGACTCTGCTGCATTATTTAAGGAATTTGCTGCTATATTAAAGGACTCTGCTTCAGTATTTAAGGACTCTGCTGCGGTATTTAAGGACTCTGCTGCATTATTTAAGGACTCTGCTGCATTATTTAAGGACTTTGCTGCATTATTTAAGGAATTTGTTGCATTATTTAAGGACTCTGCTGCATTATTTAAGGACTTTGCTGCTTTATTTATGGACTCTGCTGCATTATTTAAGGACTTTGCTGCAATATTTAAGGACTCTGCTTCAGTATTTAAGGACTCTGCTGCATTATTTAAGGACTTTGTTGCATTATTTAAGGACTCTGCTGCATTATTTAAGGACTTTGCTGCATTATTTAAGGACTCTGCTGCATTATTTAAGGACTCTGCTGAAGCATTTGAGGACTCTGCTGCATTATTTAATCACTTTGCTGCGGTATTTAAGGACTCTGTTGCATTATTTAAGGACTTTGTTGCATTATTTAAGGACTCTGCTGCATTAGTTAAGGACTTTGCTGCATTATTTAAGGACTCTGCTGCATTATTTAACGACGTTGTTGCATTATTTAAGAACTGTGCTGCATTATTTAAGGACTTTGCTGCATTATTTAAGGACTATGCTGCATTATTTAATGACTTTGCTGAAGCATTTGAGGACTCTGCTGCATTATTAGAGGACTCTGCTGCATTATTTAATGACTTTGTTGGATTTTTTAAGGACTCTGCTGCATTATTTAAGGAATTTGCTGCTATATTAAAGGACTCTGCTTCAGTATTTAAGGACTCTGCTGCGGTATATAAGGACTCTGCTGCATTATTTAAGGACTCTGCTGCATTATTTAAGGACTTTGCTGCATTATTTAAGGACTCTGCTGCATTATTTAAGGACTTTGTTGCATTATTTAAGGACTCTAATGCATTATTTAAGGACTTTGCTGGAATATTTAAGGACTCTGCTGCATTAGTTAAGGACTTTGCTGCATTATTTAAGGACTCTGCTGCATTAGTTAAGGACTATGCTGCATTATTTAATGACTTTGCTGAAGCATTTGAGGACTCTGCTGCATTATTAGAGGACTCTGCTGCATTATTTAAGGACTTGCTGCATTATTTAATGACTTTGTTGGATTTTTTAAGGACTCTGCTGCGTTATTTAAGGAATTTGCTGCTATATTAAAGGACTCTGCTTCAGTATTTAAGGACTCTGCTGCGGTATTTAAGGACTCTGCTGCATTATTTAAGGACTTTACTGCATTATTTAAGGACTCTGCTGCATTATTTAAGGACTTTCTTGCATTATTTAAGGACTCTGCTGCATTAGTTAAGGACTTTGCTGCATTATTTAAGGACTCTGCTGTATTATTTAAGGACTTTGCTGCAATATTTAAGGACTCTGCTTCAGTATTTAAGGACTCTGCTGCATTATTTAAGGACTTTGTTGCATTATTTAAGGACTCTGCTGCATTATTTAAGGACTTTGCTGCATTATTTAAGGACTCTGCTGCATTTTTTAAGGACTCTGCTGAAGCATTTGAGGACTCTGCTGCATTATTTAAGCACTTTGCTGCGGTATTTAAGGACTCTGTTGCATTATTTAAGGACTTTGTTGCATTATTTAAGGACTCTGCTGCATTAGTTAAGGACTTTGCTGCATTATTTAAGGACTCTGCTGCATTATTTACCGACGTTGTTGCATTATTTAAGAACTGTGCTGCTTTATTTAAGGACTTTGCATTATTTAAGGACTATGCTGCATTATTTAATGACTTTGCTGAAGCATTTGAGGACTCTGCTGCATTATTAGAGGACTCTGCTGCATTATTTAAGGACTTGCTGCATTATTTAATGACTTTGCTGCATTATTTATGGACTCTGCTGCATTATTTAAGGAATCTGCTGCATTATTTAAGGACTTTTTTGCATTATCTAAGGACTCTGTTGCATTATTTAAGGACTTTCTTGCATTATTTAAGGACTCTGCTGCATTAGTTAAGGACTTTGCTGCATTATTTAAGGACTCTGCTGCATTATTTAACGACGTTGTTGCATTACTTAAGAACTGTGCTGCATTATTTAATGACTTTGCTGCATTATTTAAGGACTATGCTGCATTATTTAATGACTTTGCTGAAGCATTTGAGGACTCTGCTGCATTATTAGAGGACTCTGCTGCATTATTTAAGGACTTGCTGCATTATTTAATGACTTTGTTGGATTTTTTTATGGACCTTGCTGCATTATTTAAGGACTCTGCTGCATTATTTAAGGACTTTTGCTGCATTATTTAAGGACTCTGCTGCATTATTTAAGGACTCTGCTGAAGCATTTGAGGACTCTGCTGCATTATTTAAGCACTTTGCTGCGGTATTTAAGGACTCTGTTGCATTATTTAAGGACTTTGTTGCATTATTTAAGGACTTTGCTGCATTAGTTAAGGACTTTGCTGCATTATTTAAGGACTCTGCTGCATTATTTAACGACGCTGTTGCATTATTTAAGAACTGTGCTGCATTATTTAAGGACTTTGCTGCATTATTTAAGGACTATGCTGCATTATTTAATGACTTTGCTGAAGCATTTGAGGACTCTGCTGCATTATTAGAGGACTCTGCTGCATTATTTAATGACTTTTTTGGATTTTTTAAGGACTCTGCTGCATTATTTAAGGAATTTGCTGCCATATTAAAGGACTCTGCTTCAGTATTTAAGGACTCTGCTGCGGTATTTAAGGACTCTGCTGCATTATTTAAGGACTCTGCTGCATTATTTAAGGACTTTGCTGCATTATTTAAGGACTCTGCTGCATTATTTAAGGACTTTGCTGCAATATTTAAGGACTCTGCTTCAGTATTTAAGGACTCTGCTGCATTATTTAAGGACGTTGTTGCATTATTTAAGGACTCTGCTGCATTATTTAAGGACTTTACTGCATTATTTAAGGACTCTGCTGCATTATTTAAGGACTTTGTTGCATTATTTCAGGAATCTGATGCATTATTTAAGGAATTTGCTGAATTATTTAAGGACTCTGCTTTCTTATTTAATGACTCTGCTGAAGCATTTGAGGACTCTGCTGCATTATTTGAGGACTCTGCTGCATTATTTAATCACTTTGCTGCGGTATTTAAGGACTCTGTTGCATTATTTAAGGACTTTGCTGCATTATTTAAGGACTCTGCTGCATTATTTAACGACGTTGTTGCATTATTTAAGAACTGTGCTGCATTATTTAAGGACTTTGCTGCATTATTTAAGGACTATGCTGCATTATTTAATGACTTTGCTGAAGCATTTGAGGACTCTGCTGCATTATTAGAGGACTCTGCTGCATTATTTAATGACTTTGTTGGATTTTTTAAGGACTCTGCTGCATTATTTAAGGAATTTGCTGCTATATTAAAGGACTCTGCTTCAGTATTTAAGGACTCTGCTGCGGTATATAAGGACTCTGCTGCATTATTTAAGGACTCTGCTGCATTATTTAAGGACTTTGCTGCATTATTTAAGGACTCTGCTGCATTATTTAAGGACTTTGTTGCATTATTTAAGGACTCTAATGCATTATTTAAGGACTTTGCTGGAATATTTAAGGACTCTGCTGCATTAGTTAAGGACTTTGCTGCATTATTTAAGGACCCTGCTGCATTATTTAACGACTTTACTGCATTATTTAAGGACTCTGCTGCATTATTTAAGGACTTTGTTGCATTATTTAAGGACTCTGCTGCATTAGTTAAGGACTATGCTGCATTATTTAATGACTTTGCTGAAGCATTTGAGGACTCTGCTGCATTATTAGAGGACTCTGCTGCATTATTTAAGGACTTGCTGCATTATTTAATGACTTTGTTGGATTTTTTAAGGACTCTGCTGCGTTATTTAAGGAATTTGCTGCTATATTAAAGGACTCTGCTTCAGTATTTAAGGACTCTGCTGCGGTATTTAAGGACTCTGCTGCATTATTTAAGGACTCTGCTGCATTATTTAAGGACTTTGCTGCATTATTTAAGGACTCTGCTGCATTATTTAAGGACTTTGTTGCATTATTTAAGGACTCTAATGCATTATTTAAGGACTTTGCTGCAATATTTAAGGACTCTGCTTCAGTATTTAAGGACTCTGCTGCATTATTTAAGGACGTTGTTGCATTATTTAAGGACTCTGCTGCATTATTTAAGGACTTTACTGCATTATTTAAGGACTCTGCTGCATTATTTAAGGACTTTCTTGCATTATTTAAGGACTCTGCTGCATTAGTTAAGGACTTTGCTGCATTATTTAAGGACTCTGCTGCATTATTTAACGACATTGTTGCATTACTTAAGAACTGTGCTGCATTATTTAAGGACTTTGCTGCATTATTTAAGGACTATGCTGCATTATTTAATGACTTTGCTGAAGCATTTGAGGACTCTGCTGCATTATTAGAGGACTCTGCTGCATTATTTTAGGACTTGCTGCATTATTTAATGACTTTGTTGGATTTTTTTATGGACTCTGCTGCATTATTTAAGGAATTTGCTGCTATATTAAAGGACTCTGCTTCAGTATTTAAGGACTCTGCTGCGGAATTTAAGGACTCTGCTGCATTATTTAAGGACTCTGCTGCATTATTTAAGGACTTTGCTGCATTATTTAAGGAATCTGCTGCATTATTTAAGGACTTTGCTGCAATATTTAAGGACTCTGCTTCAGTATTTAAGGATTCTGCTGCATTATTTAAGGACTTTGTTGCATTATTTAAGGACTCTGCTGCATTATTTAAGGACTTTTGCTGCATTATTTAAGGACTCTGCTGCATTATTTAAGGACTCTGCTGAAGCATTTGAGGACTCTGCTGCATTATTTAAGCACTTTGCTGCGGTATTTAAGGACTCTGTTGAATTATTTAAGGACTTTGTTGCATTATTTAAGGACTTTGCTGCATTAGTTAAGGACTTTGCTGCATTATTTAAGGACTCTGCTGCATTATTTAACGACGCTGTTGCATTATTTAAGAACTGTGCTGCATTATTTAAGGACTTTGCTGCATTATTTAAGGACTATGCTGCATTATTTAATGACTTTGCTGAAGCATTTGAGGACTCTGCTGCATTATTAGAGGACTCTGCTGCATTATTTAATGACTTTTTTGGATTTTTTAAGGACTCTGCTGCATTATTTAAGGAATTTGCTGCTATATTAAAGGACTCTGCTTCAGTATTTAAGGACTCTGCTGCGGTATATAAGGACTCTGCTGCATTATTTAAGGACTCTGCTGCATTATTTAAGGACTTTGCTGCATTATTTACGGACTCTGCTGCATTATTTAAGGACTTTGTTGCATTATTTAAGGACTCTAATGCATTATTTAAGGACTTTGCTGGAATATTTAAGGACTCTGCTGCATTTGTTAAGGACTTTGCTGCATTATTTAAGGACCCTGCTGCATTATTTAACGACTTTACTGCATTATTTAAGGACTCTGCTGCATTATTTAAGGACTTCGTTGCATTATTTAAGGACTCTGCTGCATTAGTTAAGGACTATGCTGCATTATTTAATGACTTTGCTGAAGCATTTGAGGACTCTGCTGCATTATTAGAGGACTCTGCTGCATTATTTAAGGACTTGCTGCATTATTTAATGACTTTGTTGGATTTTTTAAGGACTCTGCTGCGTTATTTAAGGAATTTGCTGCTATATTAAAGGACTCTGCTTCAGTATTTAAGGACTCTGCTGCGGTATTTAAGGACTCTGCTGCATTATTTAAGGACTCTGCTGCATTATTTAAGGACTTTGCTGCATTATTTAAGGACTCTGCTGCATTATTTAAGGACTTTGTTGCATTATTTAAGGACTCTAATGCATTATTTAAGGACTTTGCTGCAATATTTAAGGACTCTGCTTCAGTATTTAAGGACTCTGCTGCATTATTTAAGGACGTTGTTGCATTATTTAAGGACTCTGCTGCATTATTTAAGGACTTTACTGCATTATTTAAGGACTCTGCTGCATTATTTAAGGACTTTCTTGCATTATTTAAGGACTCTGCTGCATTAGTTAAGGACTTTGCTGCATTATTTAAGGACTCTGCTGCATTATTTAACGACGTTGTTGCATTACTTAAGAACTGTGCTGCATTATTTAAGGACTTTGCTGCATTATTTAAGGACTATGCTGCATTATTTAATGACTTTGCTGAAGCATTTGAGGACTCTGCTGCATTATTAGAGGACTCTGCTGCATTATTTAAGGACTTGCTGCATTATTTAATGACTTTGTTGGATTTTTTTATGGACTCGACGGCATTATTTAAGGAATTTGCTGCTATATTAAAGGACTCTGCTTCAGTATTTAAGGACTCTGCTGCGGAATTTAAGGACTCTGCTGCATTATTTAAGGACTCTGCTGCATTATTTAAGGACTTTGCTGCATTATTTAAGGAATCTGCTGCATTATTTAAGGACTTTGCTGCAATATTTAAGGACTCTGCTTCAGTATTTAAGGATTCTGCTGCATTATTTAAGGACTCTGCTGCATTATTTAAGGACTTTTGCTGCATTATTTAAGGACTCTGCTGCATTATTTAAGGACTCTGCTGAAGCATTTGAGGACTCTGCTGCATTATTTAAGCACTTTGCTGCGGTATTTAAGGACTCTGTTGCATTATTTAAGGACTTTGTTGCATTATTTAAGGACTCTGCTGCATTAGTTAAGGACTTTGCTGCATTATTTAAGGACTCTGCTGCATTATTTACCGACGTTGTTGCATTATTTAAGAACTGTGCTGCTTTATTTAAGGACTTTGCATTATTTAAGGACTATGCTGCATTATTTAATGACTTTGCTGAAGCATTTGAGGACTCTGCTGCATTATTAGAGGACTCTGCTGCATTATTTAAGGACTTGCTGCATTATTTAATGACTTTGCTGCATTATTTATGGACTCTGCTGCATTATTTAAGGAATCTGCTGCATTATTTAAGGACTTTTTTGCATTATCTAAGGACTCTGTTGCATTATTTAAGGACTTTCTTGCATTATTTAAGGACTCTGCTGCATTAGTTAAGGACTTTGCTGCATTATTTAAGGACTCTGCTGCATTATTTAACGACGTTGTTGCATTACTTAAGAACTGTGCTGCATTATTTAATGACTTTGCTGCATTATTTAAGGACTATGCTGCATTATTTAATGACTTTGCTGAAGCATTTGAGGACTCTGCTGCATTATTAGAGGACTCTGCTGCATTATTTAAGGACTTGCTGCATTATTTAATGACTTTGTTGGATTTTTTTATGGACTCTGCTGCATTATTTAAGGAATTTGCTGCATTATTTAAGGACTCTGCTGCATTATTTAAGGACTTTTGCTGCATTATTTAAGGACTCTGCTGCATTATTTAAGGACTCTGCTGAAGCATTTGAGGACTCTGCTGCATTATTTAAGCACTTTGCTGCGGTATTTAAGGACTCTGTTGCATTATTTAAGGACTTTGTTGCATTATTTAAGGACTTTGCTGCATTAGTTAAGGACTTTGCTGCATTATTTAAGGACTCTGCTGCATTATTTAACGACGCTGTTGCATTATTTAAGAACTGTGCTGCATTATTTAAGGACTTTGCTGCATTATTTAAGGACTATGCTGCATTATTTAATGACTTTGCTGAAGCATTTGAGGACTCTGCTGCATTATTAGAGGACTCTGCTGCATTATTTAATGACTTTTTTGGATTTTTTAAGGACTCTGCTGCATTATTTAAGGAATTTGCTGCCATATTAAAGGACTCTGCTTCAGTATTTAAGGACTCTGCTGCGGTATTTAAGGACTCTTCTGCATTATTTAAGGACTCTGCTGCATTATTTAAGGACTTTGCTGCATTATTTAAGGACTCTGCTGCATTATTTAAGGACTTTGCTGCAATATTTAAGGACTCTGCTTCAGTATTTAAGGACTCTGCTGCATTATTTAAGGACGTTGTTGCATTATTTAAGGACTCTGCTGCATTATTTAAGGACTTTACTGCATTATTTAAGGACTCTGCTGCATTATTTAAGGACTTTGTTGCATTATTTCAGGAATCTGATGCATTATTTAAGGAATTTGCTGAATTATTTAAGGACTCTGCTTTCTTATTTAATGACTCTGCTGAAGCATTTGAGGACTCTGCTGCATTATTTGAGGACTCTGCTGCATTATTTAATCACTTTGCTGCGGTATTTAAGGACTCTGTTGCATTATTTAAGGACTTTGCTGCATTATTTAAGGACTCTGCTGCATTATTTAACGACGTTGTTGCATTATTTAAGAACTGTGCTGCATTATTTAAGGACTTTGCTGCATTATTTAAGGACTATGCTGCATTATTTAATGACTTTGCTGAAGCATTTGAGGACTCTGCTGCATTATTAGAGGACTCTGCTGCATTATTTAATGACTTTGTTGGATTTTTTAAGGACTCTGCTGCATTATTTAAGGAATTTGCTGCTATATTAAAGGACTCTGCTTCAGTATTTAAGGACTCTGCTGCGGTATATAAGGACTCTGCTGCATTATTTAAGGACTCTGCTGCATTATTTAAGGACTTTGCTGCATTATTTAAGGACTCTGCTGCATTATTTAAGGACTTTGTTGCATTATTTAAGGACTCTAATGCATTATTTAAGGACTTTGCTGGAATATTTAAGGACTCTGCTGCATTAGTTAAGGACTTTGCTGCATTATTTAAGGACCCTGCTGCATTATTTAACGACTTTACTGCATTATTTAAGGACTCTGCTGCATTATTTAAGGACTTTGTTGCATTATTTAAGGACTCTGCTGCATTAGTTAAGGACTATGCTGCATTATTTAATGACTTTGCTGAAGCATTTGAGGACTCTGCTGCATTATTAGAGGACTCTGCTGCATTATTTAAGGACTTGCTGCATTATTTAATGACTTTGTTGGATTTTTTAAGGACTCTGCTGCGTTATTTAAGGAATTTGCTGCTATATTAAAGGACTCTGCTTCAGTATTTAAGGACTCTGCTGCGGTATTTAAGGACTCTGCTGCATTATTTAAGGACTCTGCTGCATTATTTAAGGACTTTGCTGCATTATTTAAGGACTCTGCTGCATTATTTAAGGACTTTGTTGCATTATTTAAGGACTCTAATGCATTATTTAAGGACTTTGCTGCAATATTTAAGGACTCTGCTTCAGTATTTAAGGACTCTGCTGCATTATTTAAGGACGTTGTTGCATTATTTAAGGACTCTGCTGCATTATTTAAGGACTTTACTGCATTATTTAAGGACTCTGCTGCATTATTTAAGGACTTTCTTGCATTATTTAAGGACTCTGCTGCATTAGTTAAGGACTTTGCTGCATTATTTAAGGACTCTGCTGCATTATTTAACGACGTTGTTGCATTACTTAAGAACTGTGCTGCATTATTTAAGGACTTTGCTGCATTATTTAAGGACTATGCTGCATTATTTAATGACTTTGCTGAAGCATTTGAGGACTCTGCTGCATTATTAGAGGACTCTGCTGCATTATTTTAGGACTTGCTGCATTATTTAATGACTTTGTTGGATTTTTTTATGGACTCTGCTGCATTATTTAAGGAATTTGCTGCTATATTAAAGGACTCTGCTTCAGTATTTAAGGACTCTGCTGCGGAATTTAAGGACTCTGCTGCATTATTTAAGGACTCTGCTGCATTATTTAAGGACTTTGCTGCATTATTTAAGGAATCTGCTGCATTATTTAAGGACTTTGCTGCAATATTTAAGGACTCTGCTTCAGTATTTAAGGATTCTGCTGCATTATTTAAGGACTTTGTTGCATTATTTAAGGACTCTGCTGCATTATTTAAGGACTTTTGCTGCATTATTTAAGGACTCTGCTGCATTATTTAAGGACTCTGCTGAAGCATTTGAGGACTCTGCTGCATTATTTAAGCACTTTGCTGCGGTATTTAAGGACTCTGTTGAATTATTTAAGGACTTTGCTGCATTAGTTAAGGACTTTGCTGCATTATTTAAGGACTCTGCTGCATTATTTAACGACGCTGTTGCATTATTTAAGAACTGTGCTGCATTATTTAAGGACTTTGCTGCATTATTTAAGGACTATGCTGCATTATTTAATGACTTTGCTGAAGCATTTGAGGACTCTGCTGCATTATTAGAGGACTCTGCTGCATTATTTAATGACTTTTTTGGATTTTTTAAGGACTCTGCTGCATTATTTAAGGAATTTGCTGCTATATTAAAGGACTCTGCTTCAGTATTTAAGGACTCTGCTGCGGTATATAAGGACTCTGCTGCATTATTTAAGGACTCTGCTGCATTATTTAAGGACTTTGCTGCATTATTTAAGGACTCTGCTGCATTATTTAAGGACTTTGTTGCATTATTTAAGGACTCTAATGCATTATTTAAGGACTTTGCTGGAATATTTAAGGACTCTGCTGCATTTGTTAAGGACTTTGCTGCATTATTTAAGGACCCTGCTGCATTATTTAACGACTTTACTGCATTATTTAAGGACTCTGCTGCATTATTTAAGGACTTCGTTGCATTATTTAAGGACTCTGCTGCATTAGTTAAGGACTATGCTGCATTATTTAATGACTTTGCTGAAGCATTTGAGGACTCTGCTGCATTATTAGAGGACTCTGCTGCATTATTTAAGGACTTGCTGCATTATTTAATGACTTTGTTGGATTTTTTAAGGACTCTGCTGCGTTATTTAAGGAATTTGCTGCTATATTAAAGGACTCTGCTTCAGTATTTAAGGACTCTGCTGCGGTATTTAAGGACTCTGCTGCATTATTTAAGGACTCTGCTGCATTATTTAAGGACTTTGCTGCATTATTTAAGGACTCTGCTGCATTATTTAAGGACTTTGTTGCATTATTTAAGGACTCTAATGCATTATTTAAGGACTTTGCTGCAATATTTAAGGACTCTGCTTCAGTATTTAAGGACTCTGCTGCATTATTTAAGGACGTTGTTGCATTATTTAAGGACTCTGCTGCATTATTTAAGGACTTTACTGCATTATTTAAGGACTCTGCTGCATTATTTAAGGACTTTCTTGCATTATTTAAGGACTCTGCTGCATTAGTTAAGGACTTTGCTGCATTATTTAAGGACTCTGCTGCATTATTTAACGACGTTGTTGCATTACTTAAGAACTGTGCTGCATTATTTAAGGACTTTGCTGCATTATTTAAGGACTATGCTGCATTATTTAATGACTTTGCTGAAGCATTTGAGGACTCTGCTGCATTATTAGAGGACTCTGCTGCATTATTTAAGGACTTGCTGCATTATTTAATGACTTTGTTGGATTTTTTTATGGACTCGACGGCATTATTTAAGGAATTTGCTGCTATATTAAAGGACTCTGCTTCAGTATTTAAGGACTCTGCTGCGGAATTTAAGGACTCTGCTGCATTATTTAAGGACTCTGCTGCATTATTTAAGGACTTTGCTGCATTATTTAAGGAATCTGCTGCATTATTTAAGGACTTTGCTGCAATATTTAAGGACTCTGCTTCAGTATTTAAGGATTCTGCTGCATTATTTAAGGACTCTGCTGCATTATTTAAGGACTTTTGCTGCATTATTTAAGGACTCTGCTGCATTATTTAAGGACTCTGCTGAAGCATTTGAGGACTCTGCTGCATTATTTAAGCACTTTGCTGCGGTATTTAAGGACTCTGTTTCATTATTTAAGGACTTTGTTGCATTATTTAAGGACTTTGCTGCATTAGTTAAGGACTTTGCTGCATTATTTAAGGACTCTGCTGCATTATTTAACGACGCTGTTGCATTATTTAAGAACTGTGCTGCATTATTTAAGGACTTTGCTGCATTATTTAAGGACTATGCTGCATTATTTAATGACTTTGCTGAAGCATTTGAGGACTCTGCTGCATTATTAGAGGACTCTGCTGCATTATTTAATGACTTTTTTGGATTTTTTAAGGACTCTGCTGCATTATTTAAGGAATTTGCTGCTATATTAAAGGACTCTGCTTCAGTATTTAAGGACTCTGCTGCGGTATTTAAGGACTCTGCTGCATTATTTAAGGACTCTGCTGCATTATTTAAGGACTTTGCTGCATTATTTAAGGACTCTGCTGCATTATTTAAGGACTTTGCTGCAATATTTAAGGACTCTGCTTCAGTATTTAAGGACTCTGCTGCATTATTTAAGGACGTTGTTGCATTATTTAAGGACTCTGCTGCATTATTTAAGGACTTTACTGCATTATTTAAGGACTCTGCTGCATTATTTAAGGACTTTGTTGCATTATTTCAGGAATCTGATGCATTATTTAAGGAATTTGCTGAATTATTTAAGGACTCTGCTTTCTTATTTAATGACTCTGCTGAAGCATTTGAGGACTCTGCTGCATTATTTGAGGACTCTGCTGCATTATTTAATCACTTTGCTGCGGTATTTAAGGACTCTGTTGCATTATTTAAGGACTTTGTTGCATTATTTAAGGACTCTGCTGCATTAGTTAAGGACTTTGCTGCATTATTTAAGGACTCTGCTGCATTATTTAACGACGTTGTTGCATTATTTAAGAACTGTGCTGCATTATTTAAGGACTTTGCTGCATTATTTAAGGACTATGCTGCATAATTTAATGACTTTGCTGAAGCATTTGAGGACTCTGCTGCATTATTAGAGGACTCTGCTGCATTATTTAATGACTTTGTTGGATTTTTTAAGGACTCTGCTGCATTATTTAAGGAATTTGCTGCTATATTAAAGGACTCTGCTTCAGTATTTAAGGACTCTGCTGCGGTATATAAGGACTCTGCTGCATTATTTAAGGACTCTGCTGCATTATTTAAGGACTTTGCTGCATTATTTAAGGACTTTGCTGCATTATTTAAGGACTCTGCTGCATTATTTAAGGACTTTGTTGCATTATTTAAGGACTCTAATGCATTATTTAAGGACTTTGCTGGAATATTTAAGGACTCTGCTGCATTAGTTAAGGACTTTGCTGCATTATTTAAGGACTCTGCTGCATTATTTAACGACTTTACTGCATTATTTAAGGACTCTGCTGCATTATTTAAGGACTTTGTTGCATTATTTAAGGACTCTGCTGCATTAGTTAAGGACTATGCTGCATTATTTAATGACTTTGCTGAAGCATTTGAGGACTCTGCTGCATTATTAGAGGACTCTGCTGCATTATTTAAGGACTTGCTGCATTATTTAATGACTTTGTTGGATTTTTTAAGGACTCTGCTGCGTTATTTAAGGAATTTGCTGCTATATTAAAGGACTCTGCTTCAGTATTTAAGGACTCTGCTGCGGTATTTAAGGACTCTGCTGCATTATTCAAGGACTCTGCTGCATTATTTAAGGACTTTGCTGCATTATTTAAGGAATCTGCTGCATCATTTAAGGACTTTGTTGCATTATCTAAGGACTCTGCTGGATTATTGAAGGACTTTGCTGCAATATTTAAGGACTCTGCTTCAGTATTTAAGGACTCTGCTGCATTATTTAAGGACTTTGTTGCATTATTTAAGGACTCTGCTGCATTATTTAAGGACTTTGTTGCATTATTTAAGGACTCTGCTGCATTATTTAAGGACTTTGCTGCAATATTTAAGGACTCTGCTTCAGTATTTAAGGACTCTGCTGCATTATTTAAGGACTTTGTTGCATTATTTAAGGACTCTGCTGCATTATTTAAGGACTTTGCTGCATTATTTAAGGACTCTGCTGCATTTTTTAAGGACTCTGCTGAAGCATTTGAGGACTCTGCTGCATTATTTAAGCACTTTGCTGCGGTATTTAAGGACTCTGTTGCATTATTTAAGGACTTTGTTGCATTATTTAAGGACTCTGCTGCATTAGTTAAGGACTTTGCTGCATTATTTAAGGACTCTGCTGCATTATTTACCGACGTTGTTGCATTATTTAAGAACTGTGCTGCTTTATTTAAGGACTTTGCATTATTTAAGGACTATGCTGCATTATTTAATGACTTTGCTGAAGCATTTGAGGACTCTGCTGCATTATTAGAGGACTCTGCTGCATTATTTAATGACTTTGTTGGATTTTTTAAGGACTCTGCTGCATTATTTAAGGAATTTGCTGCTATATTAAATGACTCTGCTTCAGTATTTAAGGACTCTGCTGCGGTATTTAAGGACTCTGCTGCATTATTTAAGGACTCTGCTGCATTATTTAAGGACTTTGCTGCATTATTTAAGGACTCTGCTGCATTATTTAAGGACTCTCCTGAAGCATTTGAGGACTCTGCTGCATTATTTAAGGACTTTGCTGCATTATTTAAGGAATCTGCTGCATTATTTAAGGACTTTGTTGCATTATCTAAGGACTCTGCTGCAATATTGAAGGACTTTGCTGCATGATTTAAGGACTCTGCTGCATTATTTAAGGACTTTGCTGCAATATTTAAGGACTCTGCTTCAGTATTTAAGGACTCTGCTGAAGCATTTGAGGACTCTGCTGCATTATTTAATGACTTTGCTGAAGCATTTGAGGACTCTGCTGCATTATTAGAGGACTCTGCTGCATTATTTAATGACTTTGTTGGATTTTTTAAGGACTCTGCTGCATTATTTAAGGAATTTGCTGCTATATTAAAGGACTCTGCTTCAGTATTTAAGGACTCTGCTGCAGTATTTAAGGACTCTGCTGCATTATTTAAGGACTATGCTGCATTATTTAAGGACTTTGCTGCATTATTTAAGGAAATTGTTTCATTATTTAAGGACTCTGCTGCATTATTTAAGGACTTTCTTGCATTATTTAAGGACTCTGCTGCATTAGTTAAGGACTTTGCTGCATTATTTAAGGACTCTGCTGCATTATTTAACGACGTTGTTGCATTACTTAAGAACTGTGCTGCATTATTTAAGGACTTTGCTGCATTATTTAAGGACTATGCTGCATTATTTAATGACTTTGCTGAAGCATTTGAGGACTCTGCTGCATTATTAGAGGACTCTGCTGCATTATTTAAGGACTTGCTGCATTATTTAATGACTTTGTTGGATTTTTTTATGGACTCTGCTGCATTATTTAAGGAATTTGCTGCATTATTTAAGGACTCTGCTGCATTATTTAAGGACTTTTGCTGCATTATTTAAGGACTCTGCTGCATTATTTAAGGACTCTGCTGAAGCATTTGAGGACTCTGCTGCATTATTTAAGCACTTTGCTGCGGTATTTAAGGACTCTGTTGCATTATTTAAGGACTTTGTTGCATTATTTAAGGACTTTGCTGCATTAGTTAAGGACTTTGCTGCATTATTTAAGGACTCTGCTGCATTATTTAACGACGCTGTTGCATTATTTAAGAACTGTGCTGCATTATTTAAGGACTTTGCTGCATTATTTAAGGACTATGCTGCATTATTTAATGACTTTGCTGAAGCATTTGAGGACTCTGCTGCATTATTAGAGGACTCTGCTGCATTATTTAATGACTTTTTTGGATTTTTTAAGGACTCTGCTGCATTATTTAAGGAATTTGCTGCCATATTAAAGGACTCTGCTTCAGTATTTAAGGACTCTGCTGCGGTATTTAAGGACTCTGCTGTATTATTTAAGGACTCTGCTGCATTATTTAAGGACTTTGCTGCATTATTTAAGGACTCTGCTGCATTATTTAAGGACTTTGCTGCAATATTTAAGGACTCTGCTTCAGTATTTAAGGACTCTGCTGCGGTATATAAGGACTCTGCTGCATTATTTAAGGACTCTGCTGCATTATTTAAGGACTTTGCTGCATTATTTAAGGACTCTGCTGCATTATTTAAGGACTTTGTTGCATTATTTAAGGACTCTAATGCATTATTTAAGGACTTTGCTGGAATATTTAAGGACTCTGCTGCATTAGTTAAGGACTTTGCTGCATTATTTAAGGACCCTGCTGCATTATTTAACGACTTTACTGCATTATTTAAGGACTCTGCTGCATTATTTAAGGACTTTGTTGCATTATTTAAGGACTCTGCTGCATTAGTTAAGGACTATGCTGCATTATTTAATGACTTTGCTGAAGCATTTGAGGACTCTGCTGCATTATTAGAGGACTCTGCTGCATTATTTAAGGACTTGCTGCATTATTTAATGACTTTGTTGGATTTTTTAAGGACTCTGCTGCGTTATTTAAGGAATTTGCTGCTATATTAAAGGACTCTGCTTCAGTATTTAAGGACTCTGCTGCGGTATTTAAGGACTCTGCTGCATTATTTAAGGACTCTGCTGCATTATTTAAGGACTTTGCTGCATTATTTAAGGACTCTGCTGCATTATTTAAGGACTTTGTTGCATTATTTAAGGACTCTAATGCATTATTTAAGGACTTTGCTGCAATATTTAAGGACTCTGCTTCAGTATTTAAGGACTCTGCTGCATTATTTAAGGACGTTGTTGCATTATTTAAGGACTCTGCTGCATTATTTAAGGACTTTACTGCATTATTTAAGGACTCTGCTGCATTATTTAAGGACTTTCTTGCATTATTTAAGGACTCTGCTGCATTAGTTAAGGACTTTGCTGCATTATTTAAGGACTCTGCTGCATTATTTAACGACGTTGTTGCATTACTTAAGAACTGTGCTGCATTATTTAAGGACTTTGCTGCATTATTTAAGGACTATGCTGCATTATTTAATGACTTTGCTGAAGCATTTGAGGACTCTGCTGCATTATTAGAGGACTCTGCTGCATTATTTAAGGACTTGCTGCATTATTTAATGACTTTTTTGGATTTTTTAAGGACTCTGCTGCATTATTTAAGGAATTTGCTGCTATATTAAAGGACTCTGCTTCAGTATTTAAGGACTCTGCTGCGGTATTTAAGGACTCTGCTGCATTATTTAAGGACTCTGCTGCATTATTTAAGGACTTTGCTGCATTATTTAAGGACTCTGCTGCATTATTTAAGGACTTTGCTGCAATATTTAAGGACTCTGCTTCAGTATTTAAGGACTCTGCTGCATTATTTAAGGACGTTGTTGCATTATTTAAGGACTCTGCTGCATTATTTAAGGACTTTACTGCATTATTTAAGGACTCTGCTGCATTATTTAAGGACTTTGTTGCATTATTTCAGGAATCTGATGCATTATTTAAGGAATTTGCTGAATTATTTAAGGACTCTGCTTTCTTATTTAATGACTCTGCTGAAGCATTTGAGGACTCTGCTGCATTATTTGAGGACTCTGCTGCATTATTTAATCACTTTGCTGCGGTATTTAAGGACTCTGTTGCATTATTTAAGGACTTTGTTGCATTATTTAAGGACTCTGCTGCATTAGTTAAGGACTTTGCTGCATTATTTAAGGACTCTGCTGCATTATTTAACGACGTTGTTGCATTATTTAAGAACTGTGCTGCATTATTTAAGGACTTTGCTGCATTATTTAAGGACTATGCTGCATAATTTAATGACTTTGCTGAAGCATTTGAGGACTCTGCTGCATTATTAGAGGACTCTGCTGCATTATTTAATGACTTTGTTGGATTTTTTAAGGACTCTGCTGCATTATTTAAGGAATTTGCTGCTATATTAAAGGACTCTGCTTCAGTATTTAAGGACTCTGCTGCGGTATATAAGGACTCTGCTGCATTATTTAAGGACTCTGCTGCATTATTTAAGGACTTTGCTGCATTATTTAAGGACTTTGCTGCATTATTTAAGGACTCTGCTGCATTATTTAAGGACTTTGTTGCATTATTTAAGGACTCTAATGCATTATTTAAGGACTTTGCTGGAATATTTAAGGACTCTGCTGCATTAGTTAAGGACTTTGCTGCATTATTTAAGGACTCTGCTGCATTATTTAACGACTTTACTGCATTATTTAAGGACTCTGCTGCATTATTTAAGGACTTTGTTGCATTATTTAAGGACTCTGCTGCATTAGTTAAGGACTATGCTGCATTATTTAATGACTTTGCTGAAGCATTTGAGGACTCTGCTGCATTATTAGAGGACTCTGCTGCATTATTTAAGGACTTGCTGCATTATTTAATGACTTTGTTGGATTTTTTAAGGACTCTGCTGCGTTATTTAAGGAATTTGCTGCTATATTAAAGGACTCTGCTTCAGTATTTAAGGACTCTGCTGCGGTATTTAAGGACTCTGCTGCATTATTCAAGGACTCTGCTGCATTATTTAAGGACTTTGCTGCATTATTTAAGGAATCTGCTGCATCATTTAAGGACTTTGTTGCATTATCTAAGGACTCTGCTGGATTATTGAAGGACTTTGCTGCAATATTTAAGGACTCTGCTTCAGTATTTAAGGACTCTGCTGCATTATTTAAGGACTTTGTTGCATTATTTAAGGACTCTGCTGCATTATTTAAGGACTTTGTTGCATTATTTAAGGACTCTGCTGCATTATTTAAGGACTTTGCTGCAATATTTAAGGACTCTGCTTCAGTATTTAAGGACTCTGCTGCATTATTTAAGGACTTTGTTGCATTATTTAAGGACTCTGCTGCATTATTTAAGGACTTTGCTGCATTATTTAAGGACTCTGCTGCATTTTTTAAGGACTCTGCTGAAGCATTTGAGGACTCTGCTGCATTATTTAAGCACTTTGCTGCGGTATTTAAGGACTCTGTTGCATTATTTAAGGACTTTGTTGCATTATTTAAGGACTCTGCTGCATTAGTTAAGGACTTTGCTGCATTATTTAAGGACTCTGCTGCATTATTTACCGACGTTGTTGCATTATTTAAGAACTGTGCTGCTTTATTTAAGGACTTTGCATTATTTAAGGACTATGCTGCATTATTTAATGACTTTGCTGAAGCATTTGAGGACTCTGCTGCATTATTAGAGGACTCTGCTGCATTATTTAATGACTTTGTTGGATTTTTTAAGGACTCTGCTGCATTATTTAAGGAATTTGCTGCTATATTAAATGACTCTGCTTCAGTATTTAAGGACTCTGCTGCGGTATTTAAGGACTCTGCTGCATTATTTAAGGACTCTGCTGCATTATTTAAGGACTTTGCTGCATTATTTAAGGACTCTGCTGCATTATTTAAGGACTCTCCTGAAGCATTTGAGGACTCTGCTGCATTATTTAAGGACTTTGCTGCATTATTTAAGGAATCTGCTGCATTATTTAAGGACTTTGTTGCATTATCTAAGGACTCTGCTGCAATATTGAAGGACTTTGCTGCATTATTTAAGGACTCTGCTGCATTATTTAAGGACTTTGCTGCAATATTTAAGGACTCTGCTTCAGTATTTAAGGACTCTGCTGAAGCATTTGAGGACTCTGCTGCATTATTTAATGACTTTGCTGAAGCATTTGAGGACTCTGCTGCATTATTAGAGGACTCTGCTGCATTATTTAATGACTTTGTTGGATTTTTTAAGGACTCTGCTGCATTATTTAAGGAATTTGCTGCTATATTAAAGGACTCTGCTTCAGTATTTAAGGACTCTGCTGCAGTATTTAAGGACTCTGCTGCATTATTTAAGGACTATGCTGCATTATTTAAGGACTTTGCTGCATTATTTAAGGAATTTGTTTCATTATTTAAGGACTCTACTGCATTATTTAAGGACTTTCTTGCATTATTTAAGGACTCTGCTGCATTAGTTAAGGACTTTGCTGCATTATTTAAGGACTCTGCTGCATTATTTAACGACGTTGTTGCATTACTTAAGAACTGTGCTGCATTATTTAAGGACTTTGCTGCATTATTTAAGGACTATGCTGCATTATTTAATGACTTTGCTGAAGCATTTGAGGACTCTGCTGCATTATTAGAGGACTCTGCTGCATTATTTAAGGACTTGCTGCATTATTTAATGACTTTGTTGGATTTTTTTATGGACTCTGCTGCATTATTTAAGGAATTTGCTGCATTATTTAAGGACTCTGCTGCATTATTTAAGGACTTTTGCTGCATTATTTAAGGACTCTGCTGCATTATTTAAGGACTCTGCTGAAGCATTTGAGGACTCTGCTGCATTATTTAAGCACTTTGCTGCGGTATTTAAGGACTCTGTTGCATTATTTAAGGACTTTGTTGCATTATTTAAGGACTTTGCTGCATTAGTTAAGGACTTTGCTGCATTATTTAAGGACTCTGCTGCATTATTTAACGACGCTGTTGCATTATTTAAGAACTGTGCTGCATTATTTAAGGACTTTGCTGCATTATTTAAGGACTATGCTGCATTATTTAATGACTTTGCTGAAGCATTTGAGGACTCTGCTGCATTATTAGAGGACTCTGCTGCATTATTTAATGACTTTTTTGGATTTTTTAAGGACTCTGCTGCATTATTTAAGGAATTTGCTGCCATATTAAAGGACTCTGCTTCAGTATTTAAGGACTCTGCTGCGGTATTTAAGGACTCTGCTGTATTATTTAAGGACTCTGCTGCATTATTTAAGGACTTTGCTGCATTATTTAAGGACTCTGCTGCATTATTTAAGGACTTTGCTGCAATATTTAAGGACTCTGCTTCAGTATTTAAGGACTCTGCTGCGGTATATAAGGACTCTGCTGCATTATTTAAGGACTCTGCTGCATTATTTAAGGACTTTGCTGCATTATTTAAGGACTCTGCTGCATTATTTAAGGACTTTGTTGCATTATTTAAGGACTCTAATGCATTATTTAAGGACTTTGCTGGAATATTTAAGGACTCTGCTGCATTAGTTAAGGACTTTGCTGCATTATTTAAGGACCCTGCTGCATTATTTAACGACTTTACTGCATTATTTAAGGACTCTGCTGCATTATTTAAGGACTTTGTTGCATTATTTAAGGACTCTGCTGCATTAGTTAAGGACTATGCTGCATTATTTAATGACTTTGCTGAAGCATTTGAGGACTCTGCTGCATTATTAGAGGACTCTGCTGCATTATTTAAGGACTTGCTGCATTATTTAATGACTTTGTTGGATTTTTTAAGGACTCTGCTGCGTTATTTAAGGAATTTGCTGCTATATTAAAGGACTCTGCTTCAGTATTTAAGGACTCTGCTGCGGTATTTAAGGACTCTGCTGCATTATTTAAGGACTCTGCTGCATTATTTAAGGACTTTGCTGCATTATTTAATTACTCTGCTGCATTATTTAAGGACTTTGTTGCATTATTTAAGGACTCTAATGCATTATTTAAGGACTTTGCTGCAATATTTAAGGACTCTGCTTCAGTATTTAAGGACTCTGCTGCATTATTTAAGGACGTTGTTGCATTATTTAAGGACTCTGCTGCATTATTTAAGGACTTTACTGCATTATTTAAGGACTCTGCTGCATTATTTAAGGACTTTCTTGCATTATTTAAGGACTCTGCTGCATTAGTTAAGGACTTTGCTGCATTATTTAAGGACTCTGCTGCATTATTTAACGACGTTGTTGCATTACTTAAGAACTGTGCTGCATTATTTAAGGACTTTGCTGCATTATTTAAGGACTATGCTGCATTATTTAATGACTTTGCTGAAGCATTTGAGGACTCTGCTGCATTATTAGAGGACTCTGCTGCATTATTTTAGGACTTGCTGCATTATTTAATGACTTTGTTGGATTTTTTTATGGACTCTGCTGCATTATTTAAGGAATTTGCTGCTATATTAAAGGACTCTGCTTCAGTATTTAAGGACTCTGCTGCGGAATTTAAGGACTCTGCTGCATTATTTAAGGACTCTGCTGCATTATTTAAGGACTTTGCTGCATTATTTAAGGAATCTGCTGCATTATTTAAGGACTTTGCTGCAATATTTAAGGACTCTGCTTCAGTATTTAAGGATTCTGCTGCATTATTTAAGGACTTTGTTGCATTATTTAAGGACTCTGCTGCATTATTTAAGGACTTTTGCTGCATTATTTAAGGACTCTGCTGCATTATTTAAGGACTCTGCTGAAGCATTTGAGGACTCTGCTGCATTATTTAAGCACTTTGCTGCGGTATTTAAGGACTCTGTTGAATTATTTAAGGACTTTGCTGCATTAGTTAAGGACTTTGCTGCATTATTTAAGGACTCTGCTGCATTATTTAACGACGCTGTTGCATTATTTAAGAACTGTGCTGCATTATTTAAGGACTTTGCTGCATTATTTAAGGACTATGCTGCATTATTTAATGACTTTGCTGAAGCATTTGAGGACTCTGCTGCATTATTAGAGGACTCTGCTGCATTATTTAATGACTTTTTTGGATTTTTTAAGGACTCTGCTGCATTATTTAAGGAATTTGCTGCTATATTAAAGGACTCTGCTTCAGTATTTAAGGACTCTGCTGCGGTATATAAGGACTCTGCTGCATTATTTAAGGACTCTGCTGCATTATTTAAGGACTTTGCTGCATTATTTAAGGACTCTGCAGCATTATTTAAGGACTTTGTTGCATTATTTAAGGACTCTAATGCATTATTTAAGGACTTTGCTGGAATATTTAAGGACTCTGCTGCATTTGTTAAGGACTTTGCTGCA
The DNA here is from genome assembly GCF_046119375.1 of Phyllobates terribilis. Classification (NCBI taxonomy): domain Eukaryota; kingdom Metazoa; phylum Chordata; class Amphibia; order Anura; family Dendrobatidae; genus Phyllobates; species Phyllobates terribilis. The sequence continues at coordinate 742,829 of NW_027362905.1, forward strand.
TTATTTAAGGACCCTGCTGCATTATTTAACGACTTTACTGCATTATTTAAGGACTCTGCTGCATTATTTAAGGACTTCGTTGCATTATTTAAGGACTCTGCTGCATTAGTTAAGGACTATGCTGCATTATTTAATGACTTTGCTGAAGCATTTGAGGACTCTGCTGCATTATTAGAGGACTCTGCTGCATTATTTAAGGACTTGCTGCATTATTTAATGACTTTGTTGGATTTTTTAAGGACTCTGCTGCGTTATTTAAGGAATTTGCTGCTATATTAAAGGACTCTGCTTCAGTATTTAAGGACTCTGCTGCGGTATTTAAGGACTCTGCTGCATTATTTAAGGACTCTGCTGCATTATTTAAGGACTTTGCTGCATTATTTAAGGACTCTGCTGCATTATTTAAGGACTTTGTTGCATTATTTAAGGACTCTAATGCATTATTTAAGGACTTTGCTGCAATATTTAAGGACTCTGCTTCAGTATTTAAGGACTCTGCTGCATTATTTAAGGACGTTGTTGCATTATTTAAGGACTCTGCTGCATTATTTAAGGACTTTACTGCATTATTTAAGGACTCTGCTGCATTATTTAAGGACTTTCTTGCATTATTTAAGGACTCTGCTGCATTAGTTAAGGACTTTGCTGCATTATTTAAGGACTCTGCTGCATTATTTAACGACGTTGTTGCATTACTTAAGAACTGTGCTGCATTATTTAAGGACTTTGCTGCATTATTTAAGGACTATGCTGCATTATTTAATGACTTTGCTGAAGCATTTGAGGACTCTGCTGCATTATTAGAGGACTCTGCTGCATTATTTAAGGACTTGCTGCATTATTTAATGACTTTGTTGGATTTTTTTATGGACTCGACGGCATTATTTAAGGAATTTGCTGCTATATTAAAGGACTCTGCTTCAGTATTTAAGGACTCTGCTGCGGAATTTAAGGACTCTGCTGCATTATTTAAGGACTCTGCTGCATTATTTAAGGACTTTGCTGCATTATTTAAGGAATCTGCTGCATTATTTAAGGACTTTGCTGCAATATTTAAGGACTCTGCTTCAGTATTTAAGGATTCTGCTGCATTATTTAAGGACTCTGCTGCATTATTTAAGGACTTTTGCTGCATTATTTAAGGACTCTGCTGCATTATTTAAGGACTCTGCTGAAGCATTTGAGGACTCTGCTGCATTATTTAAGCACTTTGCTGCGGTATTTAAGGACTCTGTTTCATTATTTAAGGACTTTGTTGCATTATTTAAGGACTTTGCTGCATTAGTTAAGGACTTTGCTGCATTATTTAAGGACTCTGCTGCATTATTTAACGACGCTGTTGCATTATTTAAGAACTGTGCTGCATTATTTAAGGACTTTGCTGCATTATTTAAGGACTATGCTGCATTATTTAATGACTTTGCTGAAGCATTTGAGGACTCTGCTGCATTATTAGAGGACTCTGCTGCATTATTTAATGACTTTTTTGGATTTTTTAAGGACTCTGCTGCATTATTTAAGGAATTTGCTGCTATATTAAAGGACTCTGCTTCAGTATTTAAGGACTCTGCTGCGGTATTTAAGGACTCTGCTGCATTATTTAAGGACTCTGCTGCATTATTTAAGGACTTTGCTGCATTATTTAAGGACTCTGCTGCATTATTTAAGGACTTTGCTGCAATATTTAAGGACTCTGCTTCAGTATTTAAGGACTCTGCTGCATTATTTAAGGACGTTGTTGCATTATTTAAGGACTCTGCTGCATTATTTAAGGACTTTACTGCATTATTTAAGGACTCTGCTGCATTATTTAAGGACTTTGTTGCATTATTTCAGGAATCTGATGCATTATTTAAGGAATTTGCTGAATTATTTAAGGACTCTGCTTTCTTATTTAATGACTCTGCTGAAGCATTTGAGGACTCTGCTGCATTATTTGAGGACTCTGCTGCATTATTTAATCACTTTGCTGCGGTATTTAAGGACTCTGTTGCATTATTTAAGGACTTTGTTGCATTATTTAAGGACTCTGCTGCATTAGTTAAGGACTTTGCTGCATTATTTAAGGACTCTGCTGCATTATTTAACGACGTTGTTGCATTATTTAAGAACTGTGCTGCATTATTTAAGGACTTTGCTGCATTATTTAAGGACTATGCTGCATAATTTAATGACTTTGCTGAAGCATTTGAGGACTCTGCTGCATTATTAGAGGACTCTGCTGCATTATTTAATGACTTTGTTGGATTTTTTAAGGACTCTGCTGCATTATTTAAGGAATTTGCTGCTATATTAAAGGACTCTGCTTCAGTATTTAAGGACTCTGCTGCGGTATATAAGGACTCTGCTGCATTATTTAAGGACTCTGCTGCATTATTTAAGGACTTTGCTGCATTATTTAAGGACTTTGCTGCATTATTTAAGGACTCTGCTGCATTATTTAAGGACTTTGTTGCATTATTTAAGGACTCTAATGCATTATTTAAGGACTTTGCTGGAATATTTAAGGACTCTGCTGCATTAGTTAAGGACTTTGCTGCATTATTTAAGGACTCTGCTGCATTATTTAACGACTTTACTGCATTATTTAAGGACTCTGCTGCATTATTTAAGGACTTTGTTGCATTATTTAAGGACTCTGCTGCATTAGTTAAGGACTATGCTGCATTATTTAATGACTTTGCTGAAGCATTTGAGGACTCTGCTGCATTATTAGAGGACTCTGCTGCATTATTTAAGGACTTGCTGCATTATTTAATGACTTTGTTGGATTTTTTAAGGAAGCTGCTGCGTTATTTAAGGAATTTGCTGCTATATTAAAGGACTCTGCTTCAGTATTTAAGGACTCTGCTGCGGTATTTAAGGACTCTGCTGCATTATTCAAGGACTCTGCTGCATTATTTAAGGACTTTGCTGCATTATTTAAGGAATCTGCTGCATCATTTAAGGACTTTGTTGCATTATCTAAGGACTCTGCTGGATTATTGAAGGACTTTGCTGCAATATTTAAGGACTCTGCTTCAGTATTTAAGGACTCTGCTGCATTATTTAAGGACTTTGTTGCATTATTTAAGGACTCTGCTGCATTATTTAAGGACTTTGTTGCATTATTTAAGGACTCTGCTGCATTATTTAAGGACTTTGCTGCAATATTTAAGGACTCTGCTTCAGTATTTAAGGACTCTGCTGCATTATTTAAGGACTTTGTTGCATTATTTAAGGACTCTGCTGCATTATTTAAGGACTTTGCTGCATTATTTAAGGACTCTGCTGCATTTTTTAAGGACTCTGCTGAAGCATTTGAGGACTCTGCTGCATTATTTAAGCACTTTGCTGCGGTATTTAAGGACTCTGTTGCATTATTTAAGGACTTTGTTGCATTATTTAAGGACTCTGCTGCATTAGTTAAGGACTTTGCTGCATTATTTAAGGACTCTGCTGCATTATTTACCGACGTTGTTGCATTATTTAAGAACTGTGCTGCTTTATTTAAGGACTTTGCATTATTTAAGGACTATGCTGCATTATTTAATGACTTTGCTGAAGCATTTGAGGACTCTGCTGCATTATTAGAGGACTCTGCTGCATTATTTAATGACTTTGTTGGATTTTTTAAGGACTCTGCTGCATTATTTAAGGAATTTGCTGCTATATTAAATGACTCTGCTTCAGTATTTAAGGACTCTGCTGCGGTATTTAAGGACTCTGCTGCATTATTTAAGGACTCTGCTGCATTATTTAAGGACTTTGCTGCATTATTTAAGGACTCTGCTGCATTATTTAAGGACTCTCCTGAAGCATTTGAGGACTCTGCTGCATTATTTAAGGACTTTGCTGCATTATTTAAGGAATCTGCTGCATTATTTAAGGACTTTGTTGCATTATCTAAGGACTCTGCTGCAATATTGAAGGACTTTGCTGCATGATTTAAGGACTCTGCTGCATTATTTAAGGACTTTGCTGCAATATTTAAGGACTCTGCTTCAGTATTTAAGGACTCTGCTGAAGCATTTGAGGACTCTGCTGCATTATTTAATGACTTTGCTGAAGCATTTGAGGACTCTGCTGCATTATTAGAGGACTCTGCTGCATTATTTAATGACTTTGTTGGATTTTTTAAGGACTCTGCTGCATTATTTAAGGAATTTGCTGCTATATTAAAGGACTCTGCTTCAGTATTTAAGGACTCTGCTGCAGTATTTAAGGACTCTGCTGCATTATTTAAGGACTATGCTGCATTATTTAAGGACTTTGCTGCATTATTTAAGGAAATTGTTTCATTATTTAAGGACTCTGCTGCATTATTTAAGGACTTTCTTGCATTATTTAAGGACTCTGCTGCATTAGTTAAGGACTTTGCTGCATTATTTAAGGACTCTGCTGCATTATTTAACGACGTTGTTGCATTACTTAAGAACTGTGCTGCATTATTTAAGGACTTTGCTGCATTATTTAAGGACTATGCTGCATTATTTAATGACTTTGCTGAAGCATTTGAGGACTCTGCTGCATTATTAGAGGACTCTGCTGCATTATTTAAGGACTTGCTGCATTATTTAATGACTTTGTTGGATTTTTTTATGGACTCTGCTGCATTATTTAAGGAATTTGCTGCATTATTTAAGGACTCTGCTGCATTATTTAAGGACTTTTGCTGCATTATTTAAGGACTCTGCTGCATTATTTAAGGACTCTGCTGAAGCATTTGAGGACTCTGCTGCATTATTTAAGCACTTTGCTGCGGTATTTAAGGACTCTGTTGCATTATTTAAGGACTTTGTTGCATTATTTAAGGACTTTGCTGCATTAGTTAAGGACTTTGCTGCATTATTTAAGGACTCTGCTGCATTATTTAACGACGCTGTTGCATTATTTAAGAACTGTGCTGCATTATTTAAGGACTTTGCTGCATTATTTAAGGACTATGCTGCATTATTTAATGACTTTGCTGAAGCATTTGAGGACTCTGCTGCATTATTAGAGGACTCTGCTGCATTATTTAATGACTTTTTTGGATTTTTTAAGGACTCTGCTGCATTATTTAAGGAATTTGCTGCCATATTAAAGGACTCTGCTTCAGTATTTAAGGACTCTGCTGCGGTATTTAAGGACTCTGCTGTATTATTTAAGGACTCTGCTGCATTATTTAAGGACTTTGCTGCATTATTTAAGGACTCTGCTGCATTATTTAAGGACTTTGCTGCAATATTTAAGGACTCTGCTTCAGTATTTAAGGACTCTGCTGCGGTATATAAGGACTCTGCTGCATTATTTAAGGACTCTGCTGCATTATTTAAGGACTTTGCTGCATTATTTAAGGACTCTGCTGCATTATTTAAGGACTTTGTTGCATTATTTAAGGACTCTAATGCATTATTTAAGGACTTTGCTGGAATATTTAAGGACTCTGCTGCATTAGTTAAGGACTTTGCTGCATTATTTAAGGACCCTGCTGCATTATTTAACGACTTTACTGCATTATTTAAGGACTCTGCTGCATTATTTAAGGACTTTGTTGCATTATTTAAGGACTCTGCTGCATTAGTTAAGGACTATGCTGCATTATTTAATGACTTTGCTGAAGCATTTGAGGACTCTGCTGCATTATTAGAGGACTCTGCTGCATTATTTAAGGACTTGCTGCATTATTTAATGACTTTGTTGGATTTTTTAAGGACTCTGCTGCGTTATTTAAGGAATTTGCTGCTATATTAAAGGACTCTGCTTCAGTATTTAAGGACTCTGCTGCGGTATTTAAGGACTCTGCTGCATTATTTAAGGACTCTGCTGCATTATTTAAGGACTTTGCTGCATTATTTAAGGACTCTGCTGCATTATTTAAGGACTTTGTTGCATTATTTAAGGACTCTAATGCATTATTTAAGGACTTTGCTGCAATATTTAAGGACTCTGCTTCAGTATTTAAGGACTCTGCTGCATTATTTAAGGACGTTGTTGCATTATTTAAGGACTCTGCTGCATTATTTAAGGACTTTACTGCATTATTTAAGGACTCTGCTGCATTATTTAAGGACTTTCTTGCATTATTTAAGGACTCTGCTGCATTAGTTAAGGACTTTGCTGCATTATTTAAGGACTCTGCTGCATTATTTAACGACGTTGTTGCATTACTTAAGAACTGTGCTGCATTATTTAAGGACTTTGCTGCATTATTTAAGGACTATGCTGCATTATTTAATGACTTTGCTGAAGCATTTGAGGACTCTGCTGCATTATTAGAGGACTCTGCTGCATTATTTAAGGACTTGCTGCATTATTTAATGACTTTTTTGGATTTTTTAAGGACTCTGCTGCATTATTTAAGGAATTTGCTGCTATATTAAAGGACTCTGCTTCAGTATTTAAGGACTCTGCTGCGGTATTTAAGGACTCTGCTGCATTATTTAAGGACTCTGCTGCATTATTTAAGGACTTTGCTGCATTATTTAAGGACTCTGCTGCATTATTTAAGGACTTTGCTGCAATATTTAAGGACTCTGCTTCAGTATTTAAGGACTCTGCTGCATTATTTAAGGACGTTGTTGCATTATTTAAGGACTCTGCTGCATTATTTAAGGACTTTACTGCATTATTTAAGGACTCTGCTGCATTATTTAAGGACTTTGTTGCATTATTTCAGGAATCTGATGCATTATTTAAGGAATTTGCTGAATTATTTAAGGACTCTGCTTTCTTATTTAATGACTCTGCTGAAGCATTTGAGGACTCTGCTGCATTATTTGAGGACTCTGCTGCATTATTTAATCACTTTGCTGCGGTATTTAAGGACTCTGTTGCATTATTTAAGGACTTTGTTGCATTATTTAAGGACTCTGCTGCATTAGTTAAGGACTTTGCTGCATTATTTAAGGACTCTGCTGCATTATTTAACGACGTTGTTGCATTATTTAAGAACTGTGCTGCATTATTTAAGGACTTTGCTGCATTATTTAAGGACTATGCTGCATAATTTAATGACTTTGCTGAAGCATTTGAGGACTCTGCTGCATTATTAGAGGACTCTGCTGCATTATTTAATGACTTTGTTGGATTTTTTAAGGACTCTGCTGCATTATTTAAGGAATTTGCTGCTATATTAAAGGACTCTGCTTCAGTATTTAAGGACTCTGCTGCGGTATATAAGGACTCTGCTGCATTATTTAAGGACTCTGCTGCATTATTTAAGGACTTTGCTGCATTATTTAAGGACTTTGCTGCATTATTTAAGGACTCTGCTGCATTATTTAAGGACTTTGTTGCATTATTTAAGGACTCTAATGCATTATTTAAGGACTTTGCTGGAATATTTAAGGACTCTGCTGCATTAGTTAAGGACTTTGCTGCATTATTTAAGGACTCTGCTGCATTATTTAACGACTTTACTGCATTATTTAAGGACTCTGCTGCATTATTTAAGGACTTTGTTGCATTATTTAAGGACTCTGCTGCATTAGTTAAGGACTATGCTGCATTATTTAATGACTTTGCTGAAGCATTTGAGGACTCTGCTGCATTATTAGAGGACTCTGCTGCATTATTTAAGGACTTGCTGCATTATTTAATGACTTTGTTGGATTTTTTAAGGACTCTGCTGCGTTATTTAAGGAATTTGCTGCTATATTAAAGGACTCTGCTTCAGTATTTAAGGACTCTGCTGCGGTATTTAAGGACTCTGCTGCATTATTCAAGGACTCTGCTGCATTATTTAAGGACTTTGCTGCATTATTTAAGGAATCTGCTGCATCATTTAAGGACTTTGTTGCATTATCTAAGGACTCTGCTGGATTATTGAAGGACTTTGCTGCAATATTTAAGGACTCTGCTTCAGTATTTAAGGACTCTGCTGCATTATTTAAGGACTTTGTTGCATTATTTAAGGACTCTGCTGCATTATTTAAGGACTTTGTTGCATTATTTAAGGACTCTGCTGCATTATTTAAGGACTTTGCTGCAATATTTAAGGACTCTGCTTCAGTATTTAAGGACTCTGCTGCATTATTTAAGGACTTTGTTGCATTATTTAAGGACTCTGCTGCATTATTTAAGGACTTTGCTGCATTATTTAAGGACTCTGCTGCATTTTTTAAGGACTCTGCTGAAGCATTTGAGGACTCTGCTGCATTATTTAAGCACTTTGCTGCGGTATTTAAGGACTCTGTTGCATTATTTAAGGACTTTGTTGCATTATTTAAGGACTCTGCTGCATTAGTTAAGGACTTTGCTGCATTATTTAAGGACTCTGCTGCATTATTTACCGACGTTGTTGCATTATTTAAGAACTGTGCTGCTTTATTTAAGGACTTTGCATTATTTAAGGACTATGCTGCATTATTTAATGACTTTGCTGAAGCATTTGAGGACTCTGCTGCATTATTAGAGGACTCTGCTGCATTATTTAATGACTTTGTTGGATTTTTTAAGGACTCTGCTGCATTATTTAAGGAATTTGCTGCTATATTAAATGACTCTGCTTCAGTATTTAAGGACTCTGCTGCGGTATTTAAGGACTCTGCTGCATTATTTAAGGACTCTGCTGCATTATTTAAGGACTTTGCTGCATTATTTAAGGACTCTGCTGCATTATTTAATGACTCTCCTGAAGCATTTGAGGACTCTGCTGCATTATTTAAGGACTTTGCTGCATTATTTAAGGAATCTGCTGCATTATTTAAGGACTTTGTTGCATTATCTAAGGACTCTGCTGCAATATTGAAGGACTTTGCTGCATTATTTAAGGACTCTGCTGCATTATTTAAGGACTTTGCTGCAATATTTAAGGACTCTGCTTCAGTATTTAAGGACTCTGCTGAAGCATTTGAGGACTCTGCTGCATTATTTAATGACTTTGCTGAAGCATTTGAGGACTCTGCTGCATTATTAGAGGACTCTGCTGCATTATTTAATGACTTTGTTGGATTTTTTAAGGACTCTGCTGCATTATTTAAGGAATTTGCTGCTATATTAAAGGACTCTGCTTCAGTATTTAAGGACTCTGCTGCAGTATTTAAGGACTCTGCTGCATTATTTAAGGACTATGCTGCATTATTTAAGGACTTTGCTGCATTATTTAAGGAATTTGTTTCATTATTTAAGGACTCTACTGCATTATTTAAGGACTTTCTTGCATTATTTAAGGACTCTGCTGCATTAGTTAAGGACTTTGCTGCATTATTTAAGGACTCTGCTGCATTATTTAACGACGTTGTTGCATTACTTAAGAACTGTGCTGCATTATTTAAGGACTTTGCTGCATTATTTAAGGACTATGCTGCATTATTTAATGACTTTGCTGAAGCATTTGAGGACTCTGCTGCATTATTAGAGGACTCTGCTGCATTATTTAAGGACTTGCTGCATTATTTAATGACTTTGTTGGATTTTTTTATGGACTCTGCTGCATTATTTAAGGAATTTGCTGCATTATTTAAGGACTCTGCTGCATTATTTAAGGACTTTTGCTGCATTATTTAAGGACTCTGCTGCATTATTTAAGGACTCTGCTGAAGCATTTGAGGACTCTGCTGCATTATTTAAGCACTTTGCTGCGGTATTTAAGGACTCTGTTGCATTATTTAAGGACTTTGTTGCATTATTTAAGGACTTTGCTGCATTAGTTAAGGACTTTGCTGCATTATTTAAGGACTCTGCTGCATTATTTAACGACGCTGTTGCATTATTTAAGAACTGTGCTGCATTATTTAAGGACTTTGCTGCATTATTTAAGGACTATGCTGCATTATTTAATGACTTTGCTGAAGCATTTGAGGACTCTGCTGCATTATTAGAGGACTCTGCTGCATTATTTAATGACTTTTTTGGATTTTTTAAGGACTCTGCTGCATTATTTAAGGAATTTGCTGCCATATTAAAGGACTCTGCTTCAGTATTTAAGGACTCTGCTGCGGTATTTAAGGACTCTGCTGTATTATTTAAGGACTCTGCTGCATTATTTAAGGACTTTGCTGCATTATTTAAGGACTCTGCTGCATTATTTAAGGACTTTGCTGCAATATTTAAGGACTCTGCTTCAGTATTTAAGGACTCTGCTGCGGTATATAAGGACTCTGCTGCATTATTTAAGGACTCTGCTGCATTATTTAAGGACTTTGCTGCATTATTTAAGGACTCTGCTGCATTATTTAAGGACTTTGTTGCATTATTTAAGGACTCTAATGCATTATTTAAGGACTTTGCTGGAATATTTAAGGACTCTGCTGCATTAGTTAAGGACTTTGCTGCATTATTTAAGGACCCTGCTGCATTATTTAACGACTTTACTGCATTATTTAAGGACTCTGCTGCATTATTTAAGGACTTTGTTGCATTATTTAAGGACTCTGCTGCATTAGTTAAGGACTATGCTGCATTATTTAATGACTTTGCTGAAGCATTTGAGGACTCTGCTGCATTATTAGAGGACTCTGCTGCATTATTTAAGGACTTGCTGCATTATTTAATGACTTTGTTGGATTTTTTAAGGACTCTGCTGCGTTATTTAAGGAATTTGCTGCTATATTAAAGGACTCTGCTTCAGTATTTAAGGACTCTGCTGCGGTATTTAAGGACTCTGCTGCATTATTTAAGGACTCTGCTGCATTATTTAAGGACTTTGCTGCATTATTTAAGGACTCTGCTGCATTATTTAAGGACTTTGTTGCATTATTTAAGGACTCTAATGCATTATTTAAGGACTTTGCTGCAATATTTAAGGACTCTGCTTCAGTATTTAAGGACTCTGCTGCATTATTTAAGGACGTTGTTGCATTATTTAAGGACTCTGCTGCATTATTTAAGGACTTTACTGCATTATTTAAGGACTCTGCTGCATTATTTAAGGACTTTCTTGCATTATTTAAGGACTCTGCTGCATTAGTTAAGGACTTTGCTGCATTATTTAAGGACTCTGCTGCATTATTTAACGACGTTGTTGCATTACTTAAGAACTGTGCTGCATTATTTAAGGACTTTGCTGCATTATTTAAGGACTATGCTGCATTATTTAATGACTTTGCTGAAGCATTTGAGGACTCTGCTGCATTATTAGAGGACTCTGCTGCATTATTTAAGGACTTGCTGCATTATTTAATGACTTTGTTGGATTTTTTTATGGACTCTGCTGCATTATTTAAGGAATTTGCTGCTATATTAAAGGACTCTGCTTCAGTATTTAAGGACTCTGCTGTGGAATTTAAGGACTCTGCTGCATTATTTAAGGACTCTGCTGCATTATGTAAGGACTTTGCTGCATTATTTAAGGAATCTGCTGCATTATTTAAGGACTTTGCTGCAATATTTAAGGACTCTGCTTCAGTATTTAAGGATTCTGCTGCATTATTTAAGGACTTTGTTGCATTATTTAAGGACTCTGCTGCATTATTTAAGGACTTTTGCTGCATTATTTAAGGACTCTGCTGCATTATTTAAGGACTCTGCTGAAGCATTTGAGGACTCTGCTGCATTATTTAAGCACTTTGCTGCGGTATTTAAGGACTCTGTTGAATTATTTAAGGACTTTGTTGCATTATTTAAGGACTTTGCTGCATTAGTTAAGGACTTTGCTGCATTATTTAAGGACTCTGCTGCATTATTTAACGACGCTGTTGCATTATTAAAGAACTGTGCTGCATTATTTAAGGACTTTGCTGCATTATTTAAGGACTATGCTGCATTATTTAATGACTTTGCTGAAGCATTTGAGGACTCTGCTGCATTATTAGAGGACTCTGCTGCATTATTTAATGACTTTGTTGGATTTTTTTATGGACTCGACGGCATTATTTAAGGAATTTGCTGCTATATTAAAGGACTCTGCTTCAGTATTTAAGGACTCTGCTGCGGAATTTAAGGACTCTGCTGCATTATTTAAGGACTCTGCTGCATTATTTAAGGACTTTGCTGCATTATTTAAGGAATCTGCTGCATTATTTAAGGACTTTGCTGCAATATTTAAGGACTCTGCTTCAGTATTTAAGGATTCTGCTGCATTATTTAAGGACTCTGCTGCATTATTTAAGGACTTTTGCTGCATTATTTAAGGACTCTGCTGCATTATTTAAGGACTCTGCTGAAGCATTTGAGGACTCTGCTGCGGTATATAAGGACTCTGCTGCATTATTTAAGGACTCTGCTGCATTATTTAAGGACTTTGCTGCATTATTTAAGGACTTTGCTGCATTATTTAAGGACTCTGCTGCATTATTTAAGGACTTTGTTGCATTATTTAAGGACTCTAATGCATTATTTAAGGACTTTGCTGGAATATTTAAGGACTCTGCTGCATTAGTTAAGGACTTTGCTGCATTATTTAAGGACTCTGCTGCATTATTTAACGACTTTACTGCATTATTTAAGGACTCTGCTGCATTATTTAAGGACTTTGTTGCATTATTTAAGGACTCTGCTGCATTAGTTAAGGACTATGCTGCATTATTTAATGACTTTGCTGAAGCATTTGAGGACTCTGCTGCATTATTAGAGGACTCTGCTGCATTATTTAAGGACTTGCTGCATTATTTAATGACTTTGTTGGATTTTTTAAGGACTCTGCTGCGTTATTTAAGGAATTTGCTGCTATATTAAAGGACTCTGCTTCAGTATTTAAGGACTCTGCTGCGGTATTTAAGGACTCTGCTGCATTATTCAAGGACTCTGCTGCATTATTTAAGGACTTTGCTGCATTATTTAAGGAATCTGCTGCATCATTTAAGGACTTTGTTGCATTATCTAAGGACTCTGCTGGATTATTGAAGGACTTTGCTGCAATATTTAAGGACTCTGCTTCAGTATTTAAGGACTCTGCTGCATTATTTAAGGACTTTGTTGCATTATTTAAGGACTCTGCTGCATTATTTAAGGACTTTGTTTTATTATTTAAGGACTCTGCTGCATTATTTAAGGACTTTGCTGCAATATTTAAGGACTCTGCTTCAGTATTTAAGGACTCTGCTGCATTATTTAAGGACTTTGTTGCATTATTTAAGGACTCTGCTGCATTATTTAAGGACTTTGCTGCATTATTTAAGGACTCTGCTGCATTTTTTAAGGACTCTGCTGAAGCATTTGAGGACTCTGCTGCATTATTTAAGCACTTTGCTGCGGTATTTAAGGACTCTGTTGCATTATTTAAGGACTTTGTTGCATTATTTAAGGACTCTGCTGCATTAGTTAAGGACTTTGCTGCATTATTTAAGGACTCTGCTGCATTATTTACCGACGTTGTTGCATTATTTAAGAACTGTGCTGCTTTATTTAAGGACTTTGCATTATTTAAGGACTATGCTGCATTATTTAATGACTTTGCTGAAGCATTTGAGGACTCTGCTGCATTATTAGAGGACTCTGCTGCATTATTTAATGACTTTGTTGGATTTTTTAAGGACTCTGCTGCATTATTTAAGGAATTTGCTGCTATATTAAATGACTCTGCTTCAGTATTTAAGGACTCTGCTGCGGTATTTAAGGACTCTGCTGCATTATTTAAGGACTCTGCTGCATTATTTAAGGACTTTGCTGCATTATTTAAGGACTCTGCTGCATTATTTAAGGACTCTCCTGAAGCATTTGAGGACTCTGCTGCATTATTTAAGGACTTTGCTGCATTATTTAAGGAATCTGCTGCATTATTTAAGGACTTTGTTGCATTATCTAAGGACTCTGCTGCAATATTGAAGGACTTTGCTGCATTATTTAAGGACTCTGCTGCATTATTTAAGGACTTTGCTGCAATATTTAAGGACTCTGCTTCAGTATTTAAGGACTCTGCTGAAGCATTTGAGGACTCTGCTGCATTATTTAATGACTTTGCTGAAGCATTTGAGGACTCTGCTGCATTATTAGAGGACTCTGCTGCATTATTTAATGACTTTGTTGGATTTTTTAAGGACTCTGCTGCATTATTTAAGGAATTTGCTGCTATATTAAAGGACTCTGCTTCAGTATTTAAGGACTCTGCTGCAGTATTTAAGGACTCTGCTGCATTATTTAAGGACTATGCTGCATTATTTAAGGACTTTGCTGCATTATTTAAGGAATTTGTTGCATTATTTAAGGACTCTGCTGCATTATTTAAGGACTTTCTTGCATTATTTAAGGACTCTGCTGCATTAGTTAAGGACTTTGCTGCATTATTTAAGGACTCTGCTGCATTATTTAACGACGTTGTTGCATTACTTAAGAACTGTGCTGCATTATTTAAGGACTTTGCTGCATTATTTAAGGACTATGCTGCATTATTTAATGACTTTGCTGAAGCATTTGAGGACTCTGCTGCATTATTAGAGGACTCTGCTGCATTATTTAAGGACTTGCTGCATTATTTAATGACTTTGTTGGATTTTTTTATGGACTCTGCTGCATTATTTAAGGAATTTGCTGCATTATTTAAGGACTCTGCTGCATTATTTAAGGACTTTTGCTGCATTATTTAAGGACTCTGCTGCATTATTTAAGGACTCTGCTGAAGCATTTGAGGACTCTGCTGCATTATTTAAGCACTTTGCTGCGGTATTTAAGGACTCTGTTGCATTATTTAAGGACTTTGTTGCATTATTTAAGGACTTTGCTGCATTAGTTAAGGACTTTGCTGCATTATTTAAGGACTCTGCTGCATTATTTAACGACGCTGTTGCATTATTTAAGAACTGTGCTGCATTATTTAAGGACTTTGCTGCATTATTTAAGGACTATGCTGCATTATTTAATGACTTTGCTGAAGCATTTGAGGACTCTGCTGCATTATTAGAGGACTCTGCTGCATTATTTAATGACTTTTTTGGATTTTTTAAGGACTCTGCTGCATTATTTAAGGAATTTGCTGCCATATTAAAGGACTCTGCTTCAGTATTTAAGGACTCTGCTGCGGTATTTAAGGACTCTGCTGTATTATTTAAGGACTCTGCTGCATTATTTAAGGACTTTGCTGCATTATTTAAGGACTCTGCTGCATTATTTAAGGACTTTGCTGCAATATTTAAGGACTCTGCTTCAGTATTTAAGGACTCTGCTGCGGTATATAAGGACTCTGCTGCATTATTTAAGGACTCTGCTGCATTATTTAAGGACTTTGCTGCATTATTTAAGGACTCTGCTGCATTATTTAAGGACTTTGTTGCATTATTTAAGGACTCTAATGCATTATTTAAGGACTTTGCTGGAATATTTAAGGACTCTGCTGCATTAGTTAAGGACTTTGCTGCATTATTTAAGGACCCTGCTGCATTATTTAACGACTTTACTGCATTATTTAAGGACTCTGCTGCATTATTTAAGGACTTTGTTGCATTATTTAAGGACTCTGCTGCATTAGTTAAGGACTATGCTGCATTATTTAATGACTTTGCTGAAGCATTTGAGGACTCTGCTGCATTATTAGAGGACTCTGCTGCATTATTTAAGGACTTGCTGCATTATTTAATGACTTTGTTGGATTTTTTAAGGACTCTGCTGCGTTATTTAAGGAATTTGCTGCTATATTAAAGGACTCTGCTTCAGTATTTAAGGACTCTGCTGCGGTATTTAAGGACTCTGCTGCATTATTTAAGGACTCTGCTGCATTATTTAAGGACTTTGCTGCATTATTTAAGGACTCTGCTGCATTATTTAAGGACTTTGTTGCATTATTTAAGGACTCTAATGCATTATTTAAGGACTTTGCTGCAATATTTAAGGACTCTGCTTCAGTATTTAAGGACTCTGCTGCATTATTTAAGGACGTTGTTGCATTATTTAAGGACTCTGCTGCATTATTTAAGGACTTTACTGCATTATTTAAGGACTCTGCTGCATTATTTAAGGACTTTCTTGCATTATTTAAGGACTCTGCTGCATTAGTTAAGGACTTTGCTGCATTATTTAAGGACTCTGCTGCATTATTTAACGACGTTGTTGCATTACTTAAGAACTGTGCTGCATTATTTAAGGACTTTGCTGCATTATTTAAGGACTATGCTGCATTATTTAATGACTTTGCTGAAGCATTTGAGGACTCTGCTGCATTATTAGAGGACTCTGCTGCATTATTTAAGGACTTGCTGCATTATTTAATGACTTTGTTGGATTTTTTTATGGACTCTGCTGCATTATTTAAGGAATTTGCTGCTATATTAAAGGACTCTGCTTCAGTATTTAAGGACTCTGCTGTGGAATTTAAGGACTCTGCTGCATTATTTAAGGACTCTGCTGCATTATGTAAGGACTTTGCTGCATTATTTAAGGAATCTGCTGCATTATTTAGGGACTTTGCTGCAATATTTAAGGACTCTGCTTCAGTATTTAAGGATTCTGCTGCATTATTTAAGGACTTTGTTGCATTATTTAAGGACTCTGCTGCATTATTTAAGGACTTTTGCTGCATTATTTAAGGACTCTGCTGCATTATTTAAGGACTCTGCTGAAGCATTTGAGGACTCTGCTGCATTATTTAAGCACTTTGCTGCGGTATTTAAGGACTCTGTTGAATTATTTAAGGACTTTGTTGCATTATTTAAGGACTTTGCTGCATTAGTTAAGGACTTTGCTGCATTATTTAAGGACTCTGCTGCATTATTTAACGACGCTGTTGCATTATTTAAGAACTGTGCTGCATTATTTAAGGACTTTGCTGCATTATTTAAGGACTATGCTGCATTATTTAATGACTTTGCTGAAGCATTTGAGGACTCTGCTGCATTATTAGAGGACTCTGCTGCATTATTTAATGACTTTTTTGGATTTTTTAAGGACTCTGCTGCATTATTTAAGGAATTTGCTGCTATATTAAAGGACTCTGCTTCAGTATTTAAGGACTCTGCTGCGGTATATAAGGACTCTGCTGCATTATTTAAGGACTCTGCTGCATTATTTAAGGACTTTGCTGCATTATTTAAGGACTCTGCTGCATTATTTAAGGACTTTGTTGCATTACTTAAGGACTCTAATGCATTATTTAAGGACTTTGCTGGAATATTTAAGGACTCTGCTGCATTAGTTAAGGACTTTGCTGCATTATTTAAGGACCCTGCTGCATTATTTAACGACTTTACTGCATTATTTAAGGACTCTGCTGCATTATTTAAGGACTTCGTTGCATTATTTAAGGACTCTGCTGCATTAGTTAAGGACTATGCTGCATTATTTAATGACTTTGCTGAAGCATTTGAGGACTCTGCTGCATTATTAGAGGACTCTGCTGCATTATTTAAGGACTTGCTGCATTATTTAATGACTTTGTTGGATTTTTTAAGGACTCTGCTGCGTTATTTAAGGAATTTGCTGCTATATTAAAGGACTCTGCTTCAGTATTTAAGGACTCTGCTGCGGTATTTAAGGACTCTGCTGCATTATTTAAGGACTCTGCTGCATTATTTAAGGACTTTGCTGCATTATTTAAGGACTCTGCTGCATTATTTAAGGACTTTGTTGCATTATTTAAGGACTCTAATGCATTATTTAAGGACTTTGCTGCAATATTTAAGGACTCTGCTTCAGTATTTAAGGACTCTGCTGCATTATTTAAGGACGTTGTTGCATTATTTAAGGACTCTGCTGCATTATTTAAGGACTTTACTGCATTATTTAAGGACTCTGCTGCATTATTTAAGGACTTTCTTGCATTATTTAAGGACTCTGCTGCATTAGTTAAGGACTTTGCTGCATTATTTAAGGACTCTGCTGCATTATTTAACGACGTTGTTGCATTACTTAAGAACTGTGCTGCATTATTTAAGGACTTTGCTGCATTATTTAAGGACTATGCTGCATTATTTAATGACTTTGCTGAAGCATTTGAGGACTCTGCTGCATTATTAGAGGACTCTGCTGCATTATTTAAGGACTTGCTGCATTATTTAATGACTTTGTTGGATTTTTTTATGGACTCGACGGCATTATTTAAGGAATTTGCTGCTATATTAAAGGACTCTGCTTCAGTATTTAAGGACTCTGCTGCGGAATTTAAGGACTCTGCTGCATTATTTAAGGACTCTGCTGCATTATTTAAGGACTTTGCTGCATTATTTAAGGAATCTGCTGCATTATTTAAGGACTTTGCTGCAATATTTAAGGACTCTGCTTCAGTATTTAAGGATTCTGCTGCATTATTTAAGGACTCTGCTGCATTATTTAAGGACTTTTGCTGCATTATTTAAGGACTCTGCTGCATTATTTAAGGACTCTGCTGAAGCATTTGAGGACTCTGCTGCATTATTTAAGCACTTTGCTGCGGTATTTAAGGACTCTGTTTCATTATTTAAGGACTTTGTTGCATTATTTAAGGACTTTGCTGCATTAGTTAAGGACTTTGCTGCATTATTTAAGGACTCTGCTGCATTATTTAACGACGCTGTTGCATTATTTAAGAACTGTGCTGCATTATTTAAGGACTTTGCTGCATTATTTAAGGACTATGCTGCATTATTTAATGACTTTGCTGAAGCATTTGAGGACTCTGCTGCATTATTAGAGGACTCTGCTGCATTATTTAATGACT
The DNA here is from genome assembly GCF_046119375.1 of Phyllobates terribilis. Lineage (NCBI taxonomy): Eukaryota > Metazoa > Chordata > Amphibia > Anura > Dendrobatidae > Phyllobates > Phyllobates terribilis. Next base: position 761,292 of record NW_027362905.1, read on the forward strand.
TTTTTGGATTTTTTAAGGACTCTGCTGCATTATTTAAGGAATTTGCTGCTATATTAAAGGACTCTGCTTCAGTATTTAAGGACTCTGCTGCGGTATTTAAGGACTCTGCTGCATTATTTAAGGACTCTGCTGCATTATTTAAGGACTTTGCTGCATTATTTAAGGACTCTGCTGCATTATTTAAGGACTTTGCTGCAATATTTAAGGACTCTGCTTCAGTATTTAAGGACTCTGCTGCATTATTTAAGGACGTTGTTGCATTATTTAAGGACTCTGCTGCATTATTTAAGGACTTTACTGCATTATTTAAGGACTCTGCTGCATTATTTAAGGACTTTGTTGCATTATTTCAGGAATCTGATGCATTATTTAAGGAATTTGCTGAATTATTTAAGGACTCTGCTTTCTTATTTAATGACTCTGCTGAAGCATTTGAGGACTCTGCTGCATTATTTGAGGACTCTGCTGCATTATTTAATCACTTTGCTGCGGTATTTAAGGACTCTGTTGCATTATTTAAGGACTTTGTTGCATTATTTAAGGACTCTGCTGCATTAGTTAAGGACTTTGCTGCATTATTTAAGGACTCTGCTGCATTATTTAACGACGTTGTTGCATTATTTAAGAACTGTGCTGCATTATTTAAGGACTTTGCTTCATTATTTAAGGACTATGCTGCATAATTTAATGACTTTGCTGAAGCATTTGAGGACTCTGCTGCATTATTAGAGGACTCTGCTGCATTATTTAATGACTTTTTTGGATTTTTTAAGGACTCTGCTGCATTATTTAAGGAATTTGCTGCTATATTAAAGGACTCTGCTTCAGTATTTAAGGACTCTGCTGCGGTATTTAAGGACTCTGCTGCATTATTTAAGGACTCTGCTGCATTATTTAAGGACTTTGCTGCATTATTTAAGGACTCTGCTGCATTATTTAAGGACTTTGCTGCAATATTTAAGGACTCTGCTTCAGTATTTAAGGACTCTGCTGCATTATTTAAGGACGTTGTTGCATTATTTAAGGACTCTGCTGCATTATTTAAGGACTTTACTGCATTATTTAAGGACTCTGCTGCATTATTTAAGGACTTTGTTGCATTATTTCAGGAATCTGATGCATTATTTAAGGAATTTGCTGAATTATTTAAGGACTCTGCTTTCTTATTTAATGACTCTGCTGAAGCATTTGAGGACTCTGCTGCATTATTTGAGGACTCTGCTGCATTATTTAATCACTTTGCTGCGGTATTTAAGGACTCTGTTGCATTATTTAAGGACTTTGTTGCATTATTTAAGGACTCTGCTGCATTAGTTAAGGACTTTGCTGCATTATTTAAGGACTCTGCTGCATTATTTAACGACGTTGTTGCATTATTTAAGAACTGTGCTGCATTATTTAAGGACTTTGCTTCATTATTTAAGGACTATGCTGCATAATTTAATGACTTTGCTGAAGCATTTGAGGACTCTGCTGCATTATTAGAGGACTCTGCTGCATTATTTAATGACTTTGTTGGATTTTTTAAGGACTCTGCTGCATTATTTAAGGAATTTGCTGCTATATTAAAGGACTCTGCTTCAGTATTTAAGGACTCTGCTGCGGTATATAAGGACTCTGCTGCATTATTTAAGGACTCTGCTGCATTATTTAAGGACTTTGCTGCATTATTTAAGGACTTTGCTGCATTATTTAAGGACTCTGCTGCATTATTTAAGGACTTTGTTGCATTATTTAAGGACTCTAATGCATTATTTAAGGACTTTGCTGGAATATTTAAGGACTCTGCTGCATTAGTTAAGGACTTTGCTGCATTATTTAAGGACTCTGCTGCATTATTTAACGACTTTACTGCATTATTTAAGGACTCTGCTGCATTATTTAAGGACTTTGTTGCATTATTTAAGGACTCTGCTGCATTAGTTAAGGACTATGCTGCATTATTTAATGACTTTGCTGAAGCATTTGAGGACTCTGCTGCATTATTAGAGGACTCTGCTGCATTATTTAAGGACTTGCTGCATTATTTAATGACTTTGTTGGATTTTTTAAGGACTCTGCTGCGTTATTTAAGGAATTTGCTGCTATATTAAAGGACTCTGCTTCAGTATTTAAGGACTCTGCTGCGGTATTTAAGGACTCTGCTGCATTATTCAAGGACTCTGCTGCATTATTTAAGGACTTTGCTGCATTATTTAAGGACTCTGCTGCATTATTTAAGGACTCTCCTGAAGCATTTGAGGACTCTGCTGCATTATTTAAGGACTTTGCTGCATTATTTAAGGAATCTGCTGCATTATTTAAGGACTTTGTTGCATTATCTAAGGACTCTGCTGCAATATTGAAGGACTTTGCTGCATTATTTAAGGACTCTGCTGCATTATTTAAGGACTTTGCTGCAATATTTAAGGACTCTGCTTCAGTATTTAAGGACTCTGCTGAAGCATTTGAGGACTCTGCTGCATTATTTAATGACTTTGCTGAAGCATTTGAGGACTCTGCTGCATTATTAGAGGACTCTGCTGCATTATTTAATGACTTTGTTGGATTTTTTAAGGACTCTGCTGCATTATTTAAGGAATTTGCTGCTATATTAAAGGACTCTGCTTCAGTATTTAAGGACTCTGCTGCAGTATTTAAGGACTCTGCTGCATTATTTAAGGACTATGCTGCATTATTTAAGGACTTTGCTGCATTATTTAAGGAATTTGTTGCATTATTTAAGGACTCTGCTGCATTATTTAAGGACTTTCTTGCATTATTTAAGGACTCTGCTGCATTAGTTAAGGACTTTGCTGCATTATTTAAGGACTCTGCTGCATTATTTAACGACGTTGTTGCATTACTTAAGAACTGTGCTGCATTATTTAAGGACTTTGCTGCATTATTTAAGGACTATGCTGCATTATTTAATGACTTTGCTGAAGCATTTGAGGACTCTGCTGCATTATTAGAGGACTCTGCTGCATTATTTAAGGACTTGCTGCATTATTTAATGACTTTGTTGGATTTTTTTATGGACTCTGCTGCATTATTTAAGGAATTTGCTGCATTATTTAAGGACTCTGCTGCATTATTTAAGGACTTTTGCTGCATTATTTAAGGACTCTGCTGCATTATTTAAGGACTCTGCTGAAGCATTTGAGGACTCTGCTGCATTATTTAAGCACTTTGCTGCGGTATTTAAGGACTCTGTTGCATTATTTAAGGACTTTGTTGCATTATTTAAGGACTTTGCTGCATTAGTTAAGGACTTTGCTGCATTATTTAAGGACTCTGCTGCATTATTTAACGACGCTGTTGCATTATTTAAGAACTGTGCTGCATTATTTAAGGACTTTGCTGCATTATTTAAGGACTATGCTGCATTATTTAATGACTTTGCTGAAGCATTTGAGGACTCTGCTGCATTATTAGAGGACTCTGCTGCATTATTTAATGACTTTTTTGGATTTTTTAAGGACTCTGCTGCATTATTTAAGGAATTTGCTGCCATATTAAAGGACTCTGCTTCAGTATTTAAGGACTCTGCTGCGGTATTTAAGGACTCTGCTGTATTATTTAAGGACTCTGCTGCATTATTTAAGGACTTTGCTGCATTATTTAAGGACTCTGCTGCATTATTTAAGGACTTTGCTGCAATATTTAAGGACTCTGCTTCAGTATTTAAGGACTCTGCTGCGGTATATAAGGACTCTGCTGCATTATTTAAGGACTCTGCTGCATTATTTAAGGACTTTGCTGCATTATTTAAGGACTCTGCTGCATTATTTAAGGACTTTGTTGCATTATTTAAGGACTCTAATGCATTATTTAAGGACTTTGCTGGAATATTTAAGGACTCTGCTGCATTAGTTAAGGACTTTGCTGCATTATTTAAGGACCCTGCTGCATTATTTAACGACTTTACTGCATTATTTAAGGACTCTGCTGCATTATTTAAGGACTTTGTTGCATTATTTAAGGACTCTGCTGCATTAGTTAAGGACTATGCTGCATTATTTAATGACTTTGCTGAAGCATTTGAGGACTCTGCTGCATTATTAGAGGACTCTGCTGCATTATTTAAGGACTTGCTGCATTATTTAATGACTTTGTTGGATTTTTTAAGGACTCTGCTGCGTTATTTAAGGAATTTGCTGCTATATTAAAGGACTCTGCTTCAGTATTTAAGGACTCTGCTGCGGTATTTAAGGACTCTGCTGCATTATTTAAGGACTCTGCTGCATTATTTAAGGACTTTGCTGCATTATTTAAGGACTCTGCTGCATTATTTAAGGACTTTGTTGCATTATTTAAGGACTCTAATGCATTATTTAAGGACTTTGCTGCAATATTTAAGGACTCTGCTTCAGTATTTAAGGACTCTGCTGCATTATTTAAGGACGTTGTTGCATTATTTAAGGACTCTGCTGCATTATTTAAGGACTTTACTGCATTATTTAAGGACTCTGCTGCATTATTTAAGGACTTTCTTGCATTATTTAAGGACTCTGCTGCATTAGTTAAGGACTTTGCTGCATTATTTAAGGACTCTGCTGCATTATTTAACGACGTTGTTGCATTACTTAAGAACTGTGCTGCATTATTTAAGGACTTTGCTGCATTATTTAAGGACTATGCTGCATTATTTAATGACTTTGCTGAAGCATTTGAGGACTCTGCTGCATTATTAGAGGACTCTGCTGCATTATTTAAGGACTTGCTGCATTATTTAATGACTTTGTTGGATTTTTTTATGGACTCTGCTGCATTATTTAAGGAATTTGCTGCTATATTAAAGGACTCTGCTTCAGTATTTAAGGACTCTGCTGTGGAATTTAAGGACTCTGCTGCATTATTTAAGGACTCTGCTGCATTATGTAAGGACTTTGCTGCATTATTTAAGGAATCTGCTGCATTATTTAGGGACTTTGCTGCAATATTTAAGGACTCTGCTTCAGTATTTAAGGATTCTGCTGCATTATTTAAGGACTTTGTTGCATTATTTAAGGACTCTGCTGCATTATTTAAGGACTTTTGCTGCATTATTTAAGGACTCTGCTGCATTATTTAAGGACTCTGCTGAAGCATTTGAGGACTCTGCTGCATTATTTAAGCACTTTGCTGCGGTATTTAAGGACTCTGTTGAATTATTTAAGGACTTTGTTGCATTATTTAAGGACTTTGCTGCATTAGTTAAGGACTTTGCTGCATTATTTAAGGACTCTGCTGCATTATTTAATGACGCTGTTGCATTATTTAAGAACTGTGCTGCATTATTTAAGGACTTTGCTGCATTATTTAAGGACTATGCTGCATTATTTAATGACTTTGCTGAAGCATTTGAGGACTCTGCTGCATTATTAGAGGACTCTGCTGCATTATTTAATGACTTTTTTGGATTTTTTAAGGACTCTGCTGCATTATTTAAGGAATTTGCTGCTATATTAAAGGACTCTGCTTCAGTATTTAAGGACTCTGCTGCGGTATATAAGGACTCTGCTGCATTATTTAAGGACTCTGCTGCATTATTTAAGGACTTTGCTGCATTATTTAAGGACTCTGCTGCATTATTTAAGGACTTTGTTGCATTACTTAAGGACTCTAATGCATTATTTAAGGACTTTGCTGGAATATTTAAGGACTCTGCTGCATTAGTTAAGGACTTTGCTGCATTATTTAAGGACCCTGCTGCATTATTTAACGACTTTACTGCATTATTTAAGGACTCTGCTGCATTATTTAAGGACTTCGTTGCATTATTTAAGGACTCTGCTGCATTAGTTAAGGACTATGCTGCATTATTTAATGACTTTGCTGAAGCATTTGAGGACTCTGCTGCATTATTAGAGGACTCTGCTGCATTATTTAAGGACTTGCTGCATTATTTAATGACTTTGTTGGATTTTTTAAGGACTCTGCTGCGTTATTTAAGGAATTTGCTGCTATATTAAAGGACTCTGCTTCAGTATTTAAGGACTCTGCTGCGGTATTTAAGGACTCTGCTGCATTATTTAAGGACTCTGCTGCATTATTTAAGGACTTTGCTGCATTATTTAAGGACTCTGCTGCATTATTTAAGGACTTTGTTGCATTATTTAAGGACTCTAATGCATTATTTAAGGACTTTGCTGCAATATTTAAGGACTCTGCTTCAGTATTTAAGGACTCTGCTGCATTATTTAAGGACGTTGTTGCATTATTTAAGGACTCTGCTGCATTATTTAAGGACTTTACTGCATTATTTAAGGACTCTGCTGCATTATTTAAGGACTTTCTTGCATTATTTAAGGACTCTGCTGCATTAGTTAAGGACTTTGCTGCATTATTTAAGGACTCTGCTGCATTATTTAACGACGTTGTTGCATTACTTAAGAACTGTGCTGCATTATTTAAGGACTTTGCTGCATTATTTAAGGACTATGCTGCATTATTTAATGACTTTGCTGAAGCATTTGAGGACTCTGCTGCATTATTAGAGGACTCTGCTGCATTATTTAAGGACTTGCTGCATTATTTAATGACTTTGTTGGATTTTTTTATGGACTCGACGGCATTATTTAAGGAATTTGCTGCTATATTAAAGGACTCTGCTTCAGTATTTAAGGACTCTGCTGCGGAATTTAAGGACTCTGCTGCATTATTTAAGGACTCTGCTGCATTATTTAAGGACTTTGCTGCATTATTTAAGGAATCTGCTGCATTATTTAAGGACTTTGCTGCAATATTTAAGGACTCTGCTTCAGTATTTAAGGATTCTGCTGCATTATTTAAGGACTCTGCTGCATTATTTAAGGACTTTTGCTGCATTATTTAAGGACTCTGCTGCATTATTTAAGGACTCTGCTGAAGCATTTGAGGACTCTGCTGCATTATTTAAGCACTTTGCTGCGGTATTTAAGGACTCTGTTTCATTATTTAAGGACTTTGTTGCATTATTTAAGGACTTTGCTGCATTAGTTAAGGACTTTGCTGCATTATTTAAGGACTCTGCTGCATTATTTAACGACGCTGTTGCATTATTTAAGAACTGTGCTGCATTATTTAAGGACTTTGCTGCATTATTTAAGGACTATGCTGCATTATTTAATGACTTTGCTGAAGCATTTGAGGACTCTGCTGCATTATTAGAGGACTCTGCTGCATTATTTAATGACTTTTTTGGATTTTTTAAGGACTCTGCTGCATTATTTAAGGAATTTGCTGCTATATTAAAGGACTCTGCTTCAGTATTTAAGGACTCTGCTGCGGTATTTAAGGACTCTGCTGCATTATTTAAGGACTCTGCTGCATTATTTAAGGACTTTGCTGCATTATTTAAGGACTCTGCTGCATTATTTAAGGACTTTGCTGCAATATTTAAGGACTCTGCTTCAGTATTTAAGGACTCTGCTGCATTATTTAAGGACGTTGTTGCATTATTTAAGGACTCTGCTGCATTATTTAAGGACTTTACTGCATTATTTAAGGACTCTGCTGCATTATTTAAGGACTTTGTTGCATTATTTCAGGAATCTGATGCATTATTTAAGGAATTTGCTGAATTATTTAAGGACTCTGCTTTCTTATTTAATGACTCTGCTGAAGCATTTGAGGACTCTGCTGCATTATTTGAGGACTCTGCTGCATTATTTAATCACTTTGCTGCGGTATTTAAGGACTCTGTTGCATTATTTAAGGACTTTGTTGCATTATTTAAGGACTCTGCTGCATTAGTTAAGGACTTTGCTGCATTATTTAAGGACTCTGCTGCATTATTTAACGACGTTGTTGCATTATTTAAGAACTGTGCTGCATTATTTAAGGACTTTGCTTCATTATTTAAGGACTCTGCTGCATTATTTAAGGACTTTGTTGCATTATTTAAGGACTCTGCTGCATTATTTAAGAACTTTGCTGCATTATTTAAGGACTCTGATTCATTATTTAAGGAATTTGCTGCATTATTTAAGGACTCTGCTGCATTATTTAATGACTCTGCTGAAGCATTTGAGGACTCTGCTGCATTATTTGAGGACTCTGCTGCATTATTTAAGGACTTTGCTGCATTATTTAAGGACTTTGTTGGATTATTTAAGTACTCTGCTGTATTATTTAAGGAATTTGCTGCATATTTAAGGAATTTGCTGCATATTTAAGGAATTTGCTGCATTATTTAAGGACTCTGCTGCATTAATTATTCACTCTGCTGAAGCATTTGAGGACTGTGCTGCATTATTTAAGGACTCTGCTGCATTATTTAAGGACTTTGTTGCATTATTTAAGGACTCCGCTGCATTATTTAAGGACTTTGCTGCATTATTTAAGGACTCTGCTGCATTATTTAAGGACTTTGCTGCAATATTTAAGGACTCTGCTTCCGTATTTAAGGACTCTGATGCATTATTTAAGGACTTTATTGCATTATGTAAGGGCTCTGCTGCATTATTAAAGGACTTTGCTGCATTATTTAAGTACTCTGCTGCATTATTTAAGGACTTTGTTGCATTATTTAAGGACTCTGCTGCATTATTTAAGGACTTTGCTGAATTATTTAAGGAGTCTGCTGCATTATTTAAGGACTCTGTTGCATTATTTAAGGACTTTGCTGAATTATTTAATGACTCTGCTGTGGTATTTAAGGACTTTGCTGCATTATTTAAGGACTTTGTTGCATTATTTAAGTACTCTGCTGCATTATTTAAGGACTTTATTGCATTATTTAAGGACTCTGCTGCATTATTTAAGGACTTTGTTGCATTATTTAATGACTCTGCTGCATTATTTAAGGACTTTGCTGCAATATTTAAGGACTCTGCTTCAGTATTTAAGGACTCTGCTGCATTATTTAAGGACTTTGTTGCATTATTTAAGGACTCTGCTGCATTATTTAAGGACGTTGCTGCATTATTTAAGGACTCTGCTGCATTATTTAAGGACTTTGCTGCATTATTTAAGGACTTTGTTGGATTATTTAAGGACTCTGCTGCATTATTTATTCACTCTGCTGCATTATTTAAGGACTCTGCTGCATTATTTAAGGACTCTGCTGCATTATTTAAGGACTTTGTTGCATTATTTAAGGACTCTGCTGCATTATTTAAGGACGTTGCTGCATTATTTAAGGACTCTGCTTCAGTATTTAAGGACTCTGCTGCATTATTTAAGGACTTTGTTTCATTATTTAAGGACTCTGCTGCATTATTAAAGGACTTTGCTGCATTATTTAAGGACTCTGCTGCATTATTTAAGGACTTTGTTGCATTATTTAAGGACTCTGCTGCATTATTTAAGGACTTTGCTGCGGTATTTAAGGACTCTACTGCATTATTTAAGGACTTTGTTGCATTATTTAAGGACTCTGCTGCATTAGTTAAGGACTTTGCTGCATTATTTAAGGACTCTGCTGCATTATTTACCGACGTTGTTGCACTATTTAAGAACTGTGCTGCATTATTTAAGGACTTTGCTGCATTATTTAAGGACTATGCTGCATTATTTAATGACTTTGCTGAAGCATTTGAGGACTCTGCTGCATTATTAGAGGACTCTGCTGCATTATTTAAGCACTTGCTGCATTATTTAATGACTTTGTTGGATTTTTTAAGGACTCTGCTGCATTATTTAAGGAACTTGCTGCTATATTAAAGGACTCTGCTTCAGTATTTAAGTACTCTGCTGCGGTATTTAAGGACTCTGCTGCATTATTTAAGGACTCTGCTGCATTATTTAAGGACTTTGCTGCATTATTTAAGGACTCTGCTGCATTATTTAAGGACTTTGTTGCACTATTTAAGGACTCTGCTGCATTATTTAAGGACTTTGCTGCAATATTTAAGGACTCTGTTTCAGTATTTAAGGACTCTGCTGCATTATTTAAGGACTTTGTTGCATTATTTAAGGACTCTGCTGCATTATTTAAGAACTTTGCTGCATTAATTAAGGACTTTGTTGCATTATTTAAGGACTCTGATGCATTATTTAAGGAATTTGCTGCATTATTTAAGGACTCTGCTGCATTATTTAATGACTCTGCTGAAGCATTTGAGGACTCTGCTGCATTATTTGAGGACTCTGCTGCATTATTTAAGGACTTTGGTGCATTATTTAAGGACTTTGTTGGATTATTTTAGTACTCTGCTGTATTATTTAAGGAATTTGCTGCATATTTAAGGAATTTGCTGCATTATTTAAGGACTCTGCTGCATTATTTATTCACTCTGCTGAAGCATTTGAGGACTGTGCTGCATTATTTAAGGACTCTGCTGCATTATTTAAGGACTTTGTTGCATTATTTAAGGACTCTGCTGCATTATTTAAGGACTTTGTTGCATTATTTAATGACTCTGCTGCATTATTTAAGGACTTTGCTGCAGTATTTAAGGACTCTGCTTCCGTATTTAAGGACTCTGCTGCATTATTTAATGACTTTATTGCATTATTTAAGGGCTCTGCTGCATTATTAAAGGACTTTGCTGCATTATTTAAGGACTCTGCTGCATTATTTAAGGACTTTGCTGAATTACTTAAGGAGTCTGCTGCATTATTTAAGGACTCTGCTGCATTATTTAAGGACTTTGCTGAATTATTTAAAGACTCTGCTGTGGTATCTAAGGACTTTGCTGCATTATTTAAGGACTTTGTTGCATTATTTAAGGACTCTGCTGCATTATTAAGGACTTTGTTGCATTATTTAATGACTCTGCTGCATTATTTAAGGACTTTGCTGCAATATTTAAGGACTCTGCTTCAGAATTTAAGGACTCTGCTGCATTATTTAAGGACTTTGTTACATTATTTAAGGACTCTGCTGCATTATTTAAGGACTCTGCTGAAGCATTTGAGGACTCTGCTGCATTATTTAAGCACTTTGCTGCGGTATTTAAGGACTCTGTTGCATTATTTAAGGACTTTGTTGCATTATTTAATTACTCTGCTGCATTAGTTAAGGACTTTGCTGCATTATTTAAGGACTCTGCTGCATTATTTAAGGACTTTGTTGCATTATTTAAGGACTCTGCTGCATTATTTAAGGACTTTGCTGCAATATTTAAGGACTCTTCTTCCGTATTTAAGGACTCTGCTGCATTATTTAAGGACTTTATTGCATTATCTAAGGGCTCTGCTGCATTATTAAAGGACTTTGCTGCATTATTTAAGTACTCTGCTGCATTATTTAAGGACTTTGTTGCATTATTTAAGGACTCTGCTGCATTATTTAAGGACTTTGCTGAATTATTTAAGGAGTCTGCTGCATTATTTAAGGACTCTGCTGCATTATTTAAGGACTTTGCTGAATTATTTAATGACTCTGCTGTGGTATTTAAGGACTTTGCTGCATTATTTAAGGATTTTGTTGCATTATTTAAGTACTCTGCTGCATTATTTAAGGACTTTGTTGCATTATTTAAGGACTCTGCTGCATTATTTAAGGACTTTGTTGCATTATTTAATGACTCTGCTGCATTATTTAAGGACTTTGCTGCAATATTTAAGGACTCTGCTTCAGTATTTAAGGACTCTGCTGCATTATGTAAGGACTTCGTTGCATTATTTAAGGACTCTGCTGCATTATTTAAGGACTTTGCTGCATTATTTAAGGACTCTGCTGCATTATTTAAGGACTTTGCTGCATTATTTAAGGACTTTGTTGGATTATTTAAGGACTCTGCTGTATTATTTAAGGAATTTGCTGCATATTTAAGGAATTTGATGCATGATTTAAGGACTCTGCTGCATTATTTATTCACTCTGCTGAAGCATTTGAGGACTCTGCTGCATTATTTAAGGACTCTGCTGCATTATTTAAGGACTTTGTTGCATTATTTAAGGACTTTTCTGCATTATTTAAGGACTCTGCTTCAGTATTTAAGGACTCTGCTGCATTATTTAAGGACTTTGTTGCATTATTTAAGGACTCTGCTGCATTATTAAAGGACTTTGCTGCATTATTTAAGGACTCTGCTGCATTATTTAAGGACTTTGTTGCATTATTTAAGGACTCTGCTGCATTATTTAAGGACTTTGCTGCGGTATGTAAGGACTCTGCTGCATTATTTAAGGACTTTGTTGCATTATTTAAGGACTCTGCTGCATTAGTTAAGGACTTTGCTGCATTATTTAAGGACTCTGCTGCCTTATTTACCGACGTTGTTGCACTATTTAAGAACTGTGCTGCATTATTTAAGGACTTTGCTGCATTATTTAAGGACTATGCTGCATTATTGAATGACTTTGCTGAAGCATTTGAGGACTCTGCTGCATTATTAGAGGACTCTGCTGCATTATTTAAGGACTTGCTGCATTATTTAATGACTTTGTTGGATTTTTTAAGGACTCTGCTGCATTATTTAAGGAACTTGCTGCTATATTAAAGGACTCTGCTTCAGTATTTAGGTACTCTGCTGCGGTATTTAAGGACTCTGCTGCATTATTTAATGACTCTGTTGCATTATTTAAGGACTTTGCTGCATTATTTAAGGACTCTGCTGCATTATTTAAGGACTTTGTTGCATTATTTAAGGACTCTGCTGCATTATTTAAGGACTTTGCTGCAATATTTAAGGACTTTGCTTCATTATTTAAGGACTCTGCTGCATTATTTAAGGACTTTGTTGCATTATTTAAGGACTCTGCTGCATTATTTAAGAACTTTGCTGCATTATTTAAGGACTCTGATTCATTATTTAAGGAATTTGCTGCATTATTTAAGGACTCTGCTGCATTATTTAATGACTCTGCTGAAGCATTTGAGGACTCTGCTGCATTATTTGAGGACTCTGCTGCATTATTTAAGGACTTTGCTGCATTATTTAAGGACTTTGTTGGATTATTTAAGTACTCTGCTGTATTATTTAAGGAATTTGCTGCATATTTAAGGAATTTGCTGCATATGTAAGGAATTTGCTGCATTATTTAAGGACTCTGCTGCATTAATTATTCACTCTGCTGAAGCATTTGAGGACTGTGCTGCATTATTTAAGGACTCTGCTGCATTATTTAAGGACTTTGTTGCATTATTTAAGGACTCCGCTGCATTATTTAAGGACTTTGCTGCATTATTTAAGGACTCTGCTGCATTATTTAAGGACTTTGTTGCGGTATTTAAGGACTCTGCTGCATTATTTAAGGACTTTGTTGCATTATTTAAAGACTCTGCTGCATTAGTTAAGGACTTTGCTGCATTATTTAAGGACTCTGCTGCATTATTTACCGACGTTGTTGCACTATTTAAGAACTGTGCTGCATTATTTAAGGACTTTGCTGCATTATTTAAGGACTATGCTGCATTATTTAAGGACTTTGCTGAATTATTTAATGACTCTGCTGTGGTATTTAAGGACTTTGCTGCATTATTTAAGGACTTTGTTGCATTATTTAAGTACTCTGCTGCATTATTTAAGGACTTTATTGCATTATTTAAGGACTCTGCTGCATTATTTAAGGACTTTGTTGCATTATTTAATGACTCTGCTGCATTATTTAAGGACTTTGCTGCAATATTTGAGGACTCTGCTTCAGTATTTAAGGACTCTGCTGCATTATTTAAGGACTTTGTTGCATTATTTAAGGACTCTGCTGCATTATTTATTCACTCTGCTGCATTATTTAAGGACTCTGCTGCATTATTTATTCACTCTGCTGCATTATTTAAGGACTCTGCTGCATTATTTAAGGACTCTGCTGCATTATTTAAGGACTTTGTTGCATTATTTAAGGACTCTGCTGCATTATTTAAGGACATTGCTGCATTATTTAAGGACTCTGCTTCAGTATTTAAGGACTCTGCTGCATTATTTAAGGACTTTGTTTCATTATTTAAGGACTCTGCTGCATTATTAAAGGACTTTGCTGCATTATTTAAGGACTCTGCTGCATTAATTAAGGACTTTGTTGCATTATTTAAGGACTCTGCTGCATTATTTAAGGACTTTGCTGCGGTATTTAAGGAGTCTGCTGCATTATTTAAGGACTTTTTTGCATTATTTAAGGACTCTGCTGCATTAGTTAAGGACTTTGCTGCATTATTTAAGGACTCTGCTGCATTATTTACCGACGTTGTTGCACTATTTAAGAACTGTGCTGCATTATTTAAGGACTTTGCTGCATTATTTAAGGACTATGCTGCATTATTTAATGACTTTGCTGAAGCATTTGAGGACTCTGCTGCATTATTAGAGGACTCTGCTGCATTATTTAAGGACTTGCTGCATTATTTAATGACTTTGTTGGATTTTTTAAGGACTCTGCTGCATTATTTAAGGAATTTGCTGCTATATTAAAGGACTCTGCTTCAGTATTTAAGGACTCTGCTGCGGTATATAAGGACTCTGCTGCATTATTTAAGGACTCTGCTGCATTATTTAAGGACTTTGCTGCATTATTTAAGGACTTTGCTGCATTATTTAAGGACTCTGCTGCATTATTTAAGGACTTTGTTGCATTATTTAAGGACTCTAATGCATTATTTAAGGACTTTGCTGGAATATTTAAGGACTCTGCTGCATTAGTTAAGGACTTTGCTGCATTATTTAAGGACTCTGCTGCATTCTTTAACGACTTTACTGCATTATTTAAGGACTCTGCTGCATTATTTAAGGACTTTGTTGCATTATTTAAGGACTCTGCTGCATTAGTTAAGGACTATGCTGCATTATTTAATGACTTTGCTGAAGCATTTGAGGACTCTGCTGCATTATTAGAGGACTCTGCTGCATTATTTAAGGACTTGCTGCATTATTTAATGACTTTGTTGGATTTTTTAAGGACTCTGCTGCGTTATTTAAGGAATTTGCTGCTATATTAAAGGACTCTGCTTCAGTATTTAAGGACTCTGCTGCGGTATTTAAGGACTCTGCTGCATTATTCAAGGACTCTGCTGCATTATTTAAGGACTTTGCTGCATTATTTAAGGAATCTGCTGCATCATTTAAGGACTTTGTTGCATTATCTAAGGACTCTGCTGGATTATTGAAGGACTTTGCTGCAATATTTAAGGACTCTGCTTCAGTATTTAAGGACTCTGCTGCATTATTTAAGGACTTTGTTGCATTATTTAAGGACTCTGCTGCATTATTTAAGGACTTTGTTGCATTATTTAAGGACTCTGCTGCATTATTTAAGGACTTTGCTGCAATATTTAAGGACTCTGCTTCAGTATTTAAGGACTCTGCTGCATTATTTAAGGACTTTGTTGCATTATTTAAGGACTCTGCTGCATTATTTAAGGACTTTGCTGCATTATTTAAGGACTCTGCTGCATTTTTTAAGGACTCTGCTGAAGCATTTGAGGACTCTGCTGCATTATTTAAGCACTTTGCTGCGGTATTTAAGGACTCTGTTGCATTATTTAAGGACTTTGTTGCATTATTTAAGGACTCTGCTGCATTAGTTAAGGACTTTGCTGCATTATTTAAGGACTCTGCTGCATTATTTACCGACGTTGTTGCATTATTTAAGAACTGTGCTGCTTTATTTAAGGACTTTGCATTATTTAAGGACTATGCTGCATTATTTAATGACTTTGCTGAAGCATTTGAGGACTCTGCTGCATTATTTAAGGACTCTGCTGCATTATTTAAGGACTTTGCTGCATTATTTAAGGACTCTGCTGCATTATTTAAGGACTCTCCTGAAGCATTTGAGGACTCTGCTGCATTATTTAAGGACTTTGCTGCATTATTTAAGGAATCTGCTGCATTATTTAAGGACTTTGTTGCATTATCTAAGGACTCTGCTGCAATATTGAAGGACTTTGCTGCATTATTTAAGGACTCTGCTGCATTATTTAAGGACTTTGCTGCAATATTTAAGGACTCTGCTTCAGTATTTAAGGACTCTGCTGAAGCATTTGAGGACTCTGCTGCATTATTTAATGACTTTGCTGAAGCATTTGAGGACTCTGCTGCATTATTAGAGGACTCTGCTGCATTATTTAATGACTTTGTTGGATTTTTTAAGGACTCTGCTGCATTATTTAAGGAATTTGCTGCTATATTAAAGGACTCTGCTTCAGTATTTAAGGACTCTGCTGCAGTATTTAAGGACTCTGCTGCATTATTTAAGGACTATGCTGCATTATTTAAGGACTTTGCTGCATTATTTAAGGAATTTGTTGCATTATTTAAGGACTCTGCTGCATTATTTAAGGACTTTCTTGCATTATTTAAGGACTCTGCTGCATTAGTTAAGGACTTTGCTGCATTATTTAAGGACTCTGCTGCATTATTTAACGACGTTGTTGCATTACTTAAGAACTGTGCTGCATTATTTAAGGACTTTGCTGCATTATTTAAGGACTATGCTGCATTATTTAATGACTTTGCTGAAGCATTTGAGGACTCTGCTGCATTATTAGAGGACTCTGCTGCATTATTTAAGGACTTGCTGCATTATTTAATGACTTTGTTGGATTTTTTTATGGACTCTGCTGCATTATTTAAGGAATTTGCTGCATTATTTAAGGACTCTGCTGCATTATTTAAGGACTTTTGCTGCATTATTTAAGGACTCTGCTGCATTATTTAAGGACTCTGCTGAAGCATTTGAGGACTCTGCTGCATTATTTAAGCACTTTGCTGCGGTATTTAAGGACTCTGTTGCATTATTTAAGGACTTTGTTGCATTATTTAAGGACTTTGCTGCATTAGTTAAGGACTTTGCTGCATTATTTAAGGACTCTGCTGCATTATTTAACGACGCTGTTGCATTATTTAAGAACTGTGCTGCATTATTTAAGGACTTTGCTGCATTATTTAAGGACTATGCTGCATTATTTAATGACTTTGCTGAAGCATTTGAGGACTCTGCTGCATTATTAGAGGACTCTGCTGCATTATTTAATGACTTTTTTGGATTTTTTAAGGACTCTGCTGCATTATTTAAGGAATTTGCTGCCATATTAAAGGACTCTGCTTCAGTATTTAAGGACTCTGCTGCGGTATTTAAGGACTCTGCTGCATTATTTAAGGACTCTGCTGCATTATTTAAGGACTTTGCTGCATTATTTAAGGACTCTGCTGCATTATTTAAGGACTTTGCTGCAATATTTAAGGACTCTGCTTCAGTATTTAAGGACTCTGCTGCATTATTTAAGGACGTTGTTGCATTATTTAAGGACTCTGCTGCATTATTTAAGGACTTTACTGCATTATTTAAGGACTCTGCTGCATTATTTAAGGACTTTGTTGCATTATTTCAGGAATCTGATGCATTATTTAAGGAATTTGCTGAATTATTTAAGGACTCTGCTTTCTTATTTAATGACTCTGCTGAAGCATTTGAGGACTCTGCTGCATTATTTGAGGACTCTGCTGCATTATTTAATCACTTTGCTGCGGTATTTAAGGACTCTGTTGCATTATTTAAGGACTTTGTTGCATTATTTAAGGACTCTGCTGCATTAGTTAAGGACTTTGCTGCATTATTTAAGGACTCTGCTGCATTATTTAACGACGTTGTTGCATTATTTAAGAACTGTGCTGCATTATTTAAGGACTTTGCTGCATTATTTAAGGACTATGCTGCATTATTTAATGACTTTGCTGAAGCATTTGAGGACTCTGCTGCATTATTAGAGGACTCTGCTGCATTATTTAATGACTTTGTTGGATTTTTTAAGGACTCTGCTGCATTATTTAAGGAATTTGCTGCTATATTAAAGGACTCTGCTTCAGTATTTAAGGACTCTGCTGCGGTATATAAGGACTCTGCTGCATTATTTAAGGACTCTGCTGCATTATTTAAGGACTTTGCTGCATTATTTAAGGACTCTGCTGCATTATTTAAGGACTTTGTTGCATTATTTAAGGACTCTAATGCATTATTTAAGGACTTTGCTGGAATATTTAAGGACTCTGCTGCATTAGTTAAGGACTTTGCTGCATTATTTAAGGACCCTGCTGCATTATTTAACGACTTTACTGCATTATTTAAGGACTCTGCTGCATTATTTAAGGACTTTGTTGCATTATTTAAGGACTCTGCTGCATTAGTTAAGGACTATGCTGCATTATTTAATGACTTTGCTGAAGCATTTGAGGACTCTGCTGCATTATTAGAGGACTCTGCTGCATTATTTAAGGACTTGCTGCATTATTTAATGACTTTGTTGGATTTTTTAAGGACTCTGCTGCGTTATTTAAGGAATTTGCTGCTATATTAAAGGACTCTGCTTCAGTATTTAAGGACTCTGCTGCGGTATTTAAGGACTCTGCTGCATTATTTAAGGACTCTGCTGCATTATTTAAGGACTTTGCTGCATTATTTAAGGACTCTGCTGCATTATTTAAGGACTTTGTTGCATTATTTAAGGACTCTAATGCATTATTTAAGGACTTTGCTGCAATATTTAAGGACTCTGCTTCAGTATTTAAGGACTCTGCTGCATTATTTAAGGACGTTGTTGCATTATTTAAGGACTCTGCTGCATTATTTAAGGACTTTACTGCATTATTTAAGGACTCTGCTGCATTATTTAAGGACTTTCTTGCATTATTTAAGGACTCTGCTGCATTAGTTAAGGAATTTGCTGCATTATTTAAGGACTCTGCTGCATTATTTAACGACTTTACTGCATTATTTAAGGACTCTGCTGCATTATTTAAGGACTTTGTTGCATTATTTAAGGACTCTGCTGCATTAGTTAAGGACTATGCTGCATTATTTAATGACTTTGCTGAAGCATTTGAGGACTCTGCTGCATTATTAGAGGACTCTGCTGCATTATTTAAGGACTTGCTGCATTATTTAATGACTTTGTTGGATTTTTTAAGGACTCTGCTGCGTTATTTAAGGAATTTGCTGCTATATTAAAGGACTCTGCTTCAGTATTTAAGGACTCTGCTGCGGTATTTAAGGACTCTGCTGCATTATTCAAGGACTCTGCTGCATTATTTAAGGACTTTGCTGCATTATTTAAGGAATCTGCTGCATCATTTAAGGACTTTGTTGCATTATCTAAGGACTCTGCTGGATTATTGAAGGACTTTGCTGCAATATTTAAGGACTCTGCTTCAGTATTTAAGGACTCTGCTGCATTATTTAAGGACTTTGTTGCATTATTTAAGGACTCTGCTGCATTATTTAAGGACTTTGTTGCATTATTTAAGGACTCTGCTGCATTATTTAAGGACTTTGCTGCAATATTTAAGGACTCTGCTTCAGTATTTAAGGACTCTGCTGCATTATTTAAGGACTTTGTTGCATTATTTAAGGACTCTGCTGCATTATTTAAGGACTTTGCTGCATTATTTAAGGACTCTGCTGCATTTTTTAAGGACTCTGCTGAAGCATTTGATTACTCTGCTGCATTATTTAAGCACTTTGCTGCGGTATTTAAGGACTCTGTTGCATTATTTAAGGACTTTGTTGCATTATTTAAGGACTCTGCTGCATTAGTTAAGGACTTTGCTGCATTATTTAAGGACTCTGCTGCATTATTTACCGACGTTGTTGCATTATTTAAGAACTGTGCTGCTTTATTTAAGGACTTTGCATTATTTAAGGACTATGCTGCATTATTTAATGACTTTGCTGAAGCATTTGAGGACTCTGCTGCATTATTAGAGGACTCTGCTGCATTATTTAATGACTTTGTTGGATTTTTTAAGGACTCTGCTGCATTATTTAAGGAATTTGCTGCTATATTAAATGACTCTGCTTCAGTATTTAAGGACTCTGCTGCGGTATTTAAGGACTCTGCTGCATTATTTAAGGACTCTGCTGCATTATTTAAGGACTTTGCTGCATTATTTAAGGACTCTGCTGCATTATTTAAGGACTCTCCTGAAGCATTTGAGGACTCTGCTGCATTATTTAAGGACTTTGCTGCATTATTTAAGGAATCTGCTGCATTATTTAAGGACTTTGTTGCATTATCTAAGGACTCTGCTGCAATATTGAAGGACTTTGCTGCATTATTTAAGGACTCTGCTGCATTATTTAAGGACTTTGCTGCAATATTTAAGGACTCTGCTTAAGTATTTAAGGACTCTGCTGAAGCATTTGAGGACTCTGCTGCATTATTTAATGACTTTGCTGAAGCATTTGAGGACTCTGCTGCATTATTAGAGGACTCTGCTGCATTATTTAATGACTTTGTTGGATTTTTTAAGGACTCTGCTGCATTATTTAAGGAATTTGCTGCTATATTAAAGGACTCTGCTTCAGTATTTAAGGACTCTGCTGCAGTATTTAAGGACTCTGCTGCATTATTTAAGGACTATGCTGCATTATTTAAGGACTTTGCTGCATTATTTAAGGAATTTGTTGCATTATTTAAGGACTCTGCTGCATTATTTAAGGACTTTCTTGCATTATTTAAGGACTCTGCTGCATTAGTTAAGGACTTTGCTGCATTATTTAAGGACTCTGCTGCATTATTTAACGACGTTGTTGCATTACTTAAGAACTGTGCTGCATTATTTAAGGACTTTGCTGCATTATTTAAGGACTATGCTGCATTATTTAATGACTTTGCTGAAGCATTTGAGGACTCTGCTGCATTATTAGAGGACTCTGCTGCATTATTTAAGGACTTGCTGCATTATTTAATGACTTTGTTGGATTTTTTTATGGACTCTGCTGCATTATTTAAGGAATTTGCTGCATTATTTAAGGACTCTGCTGCATTATTTAAGGACTTTTGCTGCATTATTTAAGGACTCTGCTGCATTATTTAAGGACTCTGCTGAAGCATTTGAGGACTCTGCTGCATTATTTAAGCACTTTGCTGCGGTATTTAAGGACTCTGTTGCATTATTTAAGGACTTTGTTGCATTATTTAAGGACTTTGCTGCATTAGTTAAGGACTTTGCTGCATTATTTAAGGACTCTGCTGCATTATTTAACGACGCTGTTGCATTATTTAAGAACTGTGCTGCATTATTTAAGGACTTTGCTGCATTATTTAAGGACTATGCTGCATTATTTAATGACTTTGCTGAAGCATTTGAGGACTCTGCTGCATTATTAGAGGACTCTGCTGCATTATTTAATGACTTTTTTGGATTTTTTAAGGACTCTGCTGCATTATTTAAGGAATTTGCTGCCATATTAAAGGACTCTGCTTCAGTATTTAAGGACTCTGCTGCGGTATTTAAGGACTCTGCTGCATTATTTAAGGACTCTGCTGCATTATTTAAGGACTTTGCTGCATTATTTAAGGACTCTGCTGCATTATTTAAGGACTTTGCTGCAATATTTAAGGACTCTGCTTCAGTATTTAAGGACTCTGCTGCATTATTTAAGGACGTTGTTGCATTATTTAAGGACTCTGCTGCATTATTTAAGGACTTTACTGCATTATTTAAGGACTCTGCTGCATTATTTAAGGACTTTGTTGCATTATTTCAGGAATCTGATGCATTATTTAAGGAATTTGCTGAATTATTTAAGGACTCTGCTTTCTTATTTAATGACTCTGCTGAAGCATTTGAGGACTCTGCTGCATTATTTGAGGACTCTGCTGCATTATTTAATCACTTTGCTGCGGTATTTAAGGACTCTGTTGCATTATTTAAGGACTTTGTTGCATTATTTAAGGACTCTGCTGCATTAGTTAAGGACTTTGCTGCATTATTTAAGGACTCTGCTGCATTATTTAACGACGTTGTTGCATTATTTAAGAACTGTGCTGCATTATTTAAGGACTTTGCTGCATTATTTAAGGACTATGCTGCATTATTTAATGACTTTGCTGAAGCATTTGAGGACTCTGCTGCATTATTAGAGGACTCTGCTGCATTATTTAATGACTTTGTTGGATTTTTTAAGGACTCTGCTGCATTATTTAAGGAATTTGCTGCTATATTAAAGGACTCTGCTTCAGTATTTAAGGACTCTGCTGCGGTATATAAGGACTCTGCTGCATTATTTAAGGACTCTGCTGCATTATTTAAGGACTTTGCTGCATTATTTAAGGACTCTGCTGCATTATTTAAGGACTTTGTTGCATTATTTAAGGACTCTAATGCATTATTTAAGGACTTTGCTGGAATATTTAAGGACTCTGCTGCATTAGTTAAAGACTTTGCTGCATTATTTAAGGACCCTGCTGCATTATTTAACGACTTTACTGCATTATTTAAGGACTCTGCTGCATTATTTAAGGACTTTGTTGCATTATTTAAGGACTCTGCTGCATTAGTTAAGGACTATGCTGCATTATTTAATGACTTTGCTGAAGCATTTGAGGACTCTGCTGCATTATTAGAGGACTCTGCTGCATTATTTAAGGACTTGCTGCATTATTTAATGACTTTGTTGGATTTTTTAAGGACTCTGCTGCGTTATTTAAGGAATTTGCTGCTATATTAAAGGACTCTGCTTCAGTATTTAAGGACTCTGCTGCGGTATTTAAGGACTCTGCTGCATTATTTAAGGACTCTGCTGCATTATTTAAGGACTTTGCTGCATTATTTAAGGACTCTGCTGCATTATTTAAGGACTTTGTTGCATTATTTAAGGACTCTAATGCATTATTTAAGGACTTTGCTGCAATATTTAAGGACTCTGCTTCAGTATTTAAGGACTCTGCTGCATTATTTAAGGACGTTGTTGCATTATTTAAGTACTCTGCTGCATTATTTAAGGACTTTACTGCATTATTTAAGGACTCTGCTGCATTATTTAAGGACTTTCTTGCATTATTTAAGGACTCTGCTGCATTAGTTAAGGACTTTGCTGCATTATTTAAGGACTCTGCTGCATTATTTAACGACGTTGTTGCATTACTTAAGAACTGTGCTGCATTATTTAAGGACTTTGCTGCATTATTTAAGGACTATGCTGCATTATTTAATGACTTTGCTGAAGCATTTGAGGACTCTGCTGCATTATTAGAGGACTCTGCTGCATTATTTAAGGACTTGCTGCATTATTTAATGACTTTGTTGGATTTTTTTATGGACTCTGCTGCATTATTTAAGGAATTTGCTGCTATATTAAAGGACTCTGCTTCAGTATTTAAGGACTCTGCTGTGGAATTTAAGGACTCTGCTGCATTATTTAAGGACTCTGCTGCATTATGTAAGGACTTTGCTGCATTATTTAAGGAATCTGCTGCATTATTTAAGGACTTTGCTGCAATATTTAAGGACTCTGCTTCAGTATTTAAGGATTCTGCTGCATTATTTAAGGACTTTGTTGCATTATTTAAGGACTCTGCTGCATTATTTAAGGACTTTTGCTGCATTATTTAAGGACTCTGCTGCATTATTTAAGGACTCTGCTGAAGCATTTGAGGACTCTGCTGCATTATTTAAGCACTTTGCTGCGGTATTTAAGGACTCTGTTGAATTATTTAAGGACTTTGTTGCATTATTTAAGGACTTTGCTGCATTAGTTAAGGACTTTGCTGCATTATTTAAGGACTCTGCTGCATTATTTAACGACGCTGTTGCATTATTTAAGAACTGTGCTGCATTATTTAAGGACTTTGCTGCATTATTTAAGGACTATGCTGCATTATTTAATGACTTTGCTGAAGCATTTGAGGACTCTGCTGCATTATTAGAGGACTCTGCTGCATTATTTAATGACTTTTTTGGATATTTTAAGGACTCTGCTGCATTATTTAAGGAATTTGCTGCTATATTAAAGGACTCTGCTTCAGTATTTAAGGACTCTGCTGCGGTATATAAGGACTCTGCTGCATTATTTAAGGACTCTGCTGCATTATTTAAGGACTTTGCTGCATTATTTAAGGACTCTGCTGCATTATTTAAGGACTTTGTTGCATTACTTAAGGACTCTAATGCATTATTTAAGGACTTTGCTGGAATATTTAAGGACTCTGCTGCATTAGTTAAGGACTTTGCTGCATTATTTAAGGACCCTGCTGCATTATTTAACGACTTTACTGCATTATTTAAGGACTCTGCTGCATTATTTAAGGACTTCGTTGCATTATTTAAGGACTCTGCTGCATTAGTTAAGGACTATGCTGCATTATTTAATGACTTTGCTGAAGCATTTGAGGACTCTGCTGCATTATTAGAGGACTCTGCTGCATTATTTAAGGACTTGCTGCATTATTTAATGACTTTGTTGGATTTTTTAAGGACTCTGCTGCGTTATTTAAGGAATTTGCTGCTATATTAAAGGACTCTGCTTCAGTATTTAAGGACTCTGCTGCGGTATTTAAGGACTCTGCTGCATTATTTAAGGACTCTGCTGCATTATTTAAGGACTTTGCTGCATTATTTAAGGACTCTGCTGCATTATTTAAGGACTTTGTTGCATTATTTAAGGACTCTAATGCATTATTTAAGGACTTTGCTGCAATATTTAAGGACTCTGCTTCAGTATTTAAGGACTCTGCTGCATTATTTAAGGACGTTGTTGCATTATTTAAGGACTCTGCTGCATTATTTAAGGACTTTACTGCATTATTTAAGGACTCTGCTGCATTATTTAAGGACTTTCTTGCATTATTTAAGGACTCTGCTGCATTAGTTAAGGACTTTGCTGCATTATTTAAGGACTCTGCTGCATTATTTAACGACGTTGTTGCATTACTTAAGAACTGTGCTGCATTATTTAAGGACTTTGCTGCATTATTTAAGGACTATGCTTCATTATTTAATGACTTTGCTGAAGCATTTGAGGACTCTGCTGCATTATTAGAGGACTCTGCTGCATTATTTAAGGACTTGCTGCATTATTTAATGACTTTGTTGGATTTTTTTATGGACTCGACGGCATTATTTAAGGAATTTGCTGCTATATTAAAGGACTCTGCTTCAGTATTTAAGGACTCTGCTGCGGAATTTAAGGACTCTGCTGCATTATTTAAGGACTCTGCTGCATTATTTAAGGACTTTGCTGCATTATTTAAGGAATCTGCTGCATTATTTAAGGACTTTGCTGCAATATTTAAGGACTCTGCTTCAGTATTTAAGGATTCTGCTGCATTATTTAAGGACTTTGTTGCATTATTTAAGGACTCTGCTGCATTATTTAAGGACTTTTGCTGCATTATTTAAGGACTCTGCTGCATTATTTAAGGACTCTGCTGAAGCATTTGAGGACTCTGCTGCATTATTTAAGCACTTTGCTGCGGTATTTAAGGACTCTGTTGCATTATTTAAGGACTTTGTTGCATTATTTAAGGACTTTGCTGCATTAGTTAAGGACTTTGCTGCATTATTTAAGGACTCTGCTGCATTATTTAACGACGCTGTTGCATTATTTAAGAACTGTGCTGCATTATTTAAGGACTTTGCTGCATTATTTAAGGACTATGCTGCATTATTTAATGACTTTGCTGAAGCATTTGAGGACTCTGCTGCATTATTAGAGGACTCTGCTGCATTATTTAATGACTTTTTTGGATTTTTTAAGGACTCTGCTGCATTATTTAAGGAATTTGCTGCTATATTAAAGGACTCTGCTTCAGTATTTAAGGACTCTGCTGCGGTATTTATGGACTCTGCTGCATTATTTAAGGACTCTGCTGCATTATTTAAGGACTTTGCTGCATTATTTAAGGACTCTGCTGCATTATTTAAGGACTTTGCTGCAATATTTAAGGACTCTGCTTCAGTATTTAAGGACTCTGCTGCATTATTTAAGGACGTTGTTGCATTATTTAAGGACTCTGCTGCATTATTTAAGGACTTTACTGCATTATTTAAGGACTCTGCTGCATTATTTAAGGACTTTGTTGCATTATTTCAGGAATCTGATGCATTATTTAAGGAATTTGCTGAATTATTTAAGGACTCTGCTTTCTTATTTAATGACTCTGCTGAAGCATTTGAGGACTCTGCTGCATTATTTAAGGACTCTGCTGCATTATTTAAGGACTTTGTTGCATTATTTAAGGACTCTAATGCATTATTTAAGGACTTTGCTGGAATATTTAAGGACTCTGCTGCATTAGTTAAGGACTTTGCTGCATTATTTAAGGACTCTGCTGCATTATTTAACGACTTTACTGCATTATTTAAGGACTCTGCTGCATTATTTAAGGACTTTGTTGCATTATTTAAGGACTCTGCTGCATTAGTTAAGGACTATGCTGCATTATTTAATGACTTTGCTGAAGCATTTGAGGACTCTGCTGCATTATTTGAGGACTCTGCTGCATTATTTAATCACTTTGCTGCGGTATTTAAGGACTCTGTTGCATTATTTAAGGACTTTGTTGCATTATTTAAGGACTCTGCTGCATTAGTTAAGGACTTTGCTGCATTATTTAAGGACTCTGCTGCATTATTTAACGACGTTGTTGCATTATTTAAGAACTGTGCTGCATTATTTAAGGACTTTGCTGCATTATTTAAGGACTATGCTGCATAATTTAATGACTTTGCTGAAGCATTTGAGGACTCTGCTGCATTATTAGAGGACTCTGCTGCATTATTTAATGACTTTGCTGAAGCATTTGAGGACTCTGCTGCATTATTAGAGGACTCTGCTGCATTATTTAATGACTTTTTTGGATTTTTTAAGGACTCTGCTGCATTATTTAAGGAATTTGCTGCCATATTAAAGGACTCTGCTTCAGTATTTAAGGACTCTGCTGCGGTATTTAAGGACTCTGCTGCATTATTTAAGGACTCTGCTGCATTATTTAAGGACTTTGCTGCATTATTTAAGGACTCTGCTGCATTATTTAAGGACTTTGCTGCAATATTTAAGGACTCTGCTTCAGTATTTAAGGACTCTGCTGCATTATTTAAGGACGTTGTTGCATTATTTAAGGACTCTGCTGCATTATTTAAGGACTTTACTGCATTATTTAAGGACTCTGCTGCATTATTTAAGGACTTTGTTGCATTATTTCAGGAATCTGATGCATTATTTAAGGAATTTGCTGAATTATTTAAGGACTCTGCTTTCTTATTTAATGACTCTGCTGAAGCATTTGAGGACTCTGCTGCATTATTTGAGGACTCTGCTGCATTATTTAATCACTTTGCTGCGGTATTTAAGGACTCTGTTGCATTATTTAAGGACTTTGTTGCATTATTTAAGGACTCTGCTGCATTAGTTAAGGACTTTGCTGCATTATTTAAGGACTCTGCTGCATTATTTAACGACGTTGTTGCATTATTTAAGAACTGTGCTGCATTATTTAAGGACTTTGCTGCATTATTTAAGGACTATGCTGCATTATTTAATGACTTTGCTGAAGCATTTGAGGACTCTGCTGCATTATTAGAGGACTCTGCTGCATTATTTAATGACTTTGTTGGATTTTTTAAGGACTCTGCTGCATTATTTAAGGAATTTGCTGCTATATTAAAGGACTCTGCTTCAGTATTTAAGGACTCTGCTGCGGTATATAAGGACTCTGCTGCATTATTTAAGGACTCTGCTGCATTATTTAAGGACTTTGCTGCATTATTTAAGGACTCTGCTGCATTATTTAAGGACTTTGTTGCATTATTTAAGGACTCTAATGCATTATTTAAGGACTTTGCTGGAATATTTAAGGACTCTGCTGCATTAGTTAAAGACTTTGCTGCATTATTTAAGGACCCTGCTGCATTATTTAACGACTTTACTGCATTATTTAAGGACTCTGCTGCATTATTTAAGGACTTTGTTGCATTATTTAAGGACTCTGCTGCATTAGTTAAGGACTATGCTGCATTATTTAATGACTTTGCTGAAGCATTTGAGGACTCTGCTGCATTATTAGAGGACTCTGCTGCATTATTTAAGGACTTGCTGCATTATTTAATGACTTTGTTGGATTTTTTAAGGACTCTGCTGCGTTATTTAAGGAATTTGCTGCTATATTAAAGGACTCTGCTTCAGTATTTAAGGACTCTGCTGCGGTATTTAAGGACTCTGCTGCATTATTTAAGGACTCTGCTGCATTATTTAAGGACTTTGCTGCATTATTTAAGGACTCTGCTGCATTATTTAAGGACTTTGTTGCATTATTTAAGGACTCTAATGCATTATTTAAGGACTTTGCTGCAATATTTAAGGACTCTGCTTCAGTATTTAAGGACTCTGCTGCATTATTTAAGGACGTTGTTGCATTATTTAAGTACTCTGCTGCATTATTTAAGGACTTTACTGCATTATTTAAGGACTCTGCTGCATTATTTAAGGACTTTCTTGCATTATTTAAGGACTCTGCTGCATTAGTTAAGGACTTTGCTGCATTATTTAAGGACTCTGCTGCATTATTTAACGACGTTGTTGCATTACTTAAGAACTGTGCTGCATTATTTAAGGACTTTGCTGCATTATTTAAGGACTATGCTGCATTATTTAATGACTTTGCTGAAGCATTTGAGGACTCTGCTGCATTATTAGAGGACTCTGCTGCATTATTTAAGGACTTGCTGCATTATTTAATGACTTTGTTGGATTTTTTTATGGACTCTGCTGCATTATTTAAGGAATTTGCTGCTATATTAAAGGACTCTGCTTCAGTATTTAAGGACTCTGCTGTGGAATTTAAGGACTCTGCTGCATTATTTAAGGACTCTGCTGCATTATGTAAGGACTTTGCTGCATTATTTAAGGAATCTGCTGCATTATTTAAGGACTTTGCTGCAATATTTAAGGACTCTGCTTCAGTATTTAAGGATTCTGCTGCATTATTTAAGGACTTTGTTGCATTATTTAAGGACTCTGCTGCATTATTTAAGGACTTTTGCTGCATTATTTAAGGACTCTGCTGCATTATTTAAGGACTCTGCTGAAGCATTTGAGGACTCTGCTGCATTATTTAAGCACTTTGCTGCGGTATTTAAGGACTCTGTTGAATTATTTAAGGACTTTGTTGCATTATTTAAGGACTTTGCTGCATTAGTTAAGGACTTTGCTGCATTATTTAAGGACTCTGCTGCATTATTTAACGACGCTGTTGCATTATTTAAGAACTGTGCTGCATTATTTAAGGACTTTGCTGCATTATTTAAGGACTATGCTGCATTATTTAATGACTTTGCTGAAGCATTTGAGGACTCTGCTGCATTATTAGAGGACTCTGCTGCATTATTTAATGACTTTTTTGGATATTTTAAGGACTCTGCTGCATTATTTAAGGAATTTGCTGCTATATTAAAGGACTCTGCTTCAGTATTTAAGGACTCTGCTGCGGTATATAAGGACTCTGCTGCATTATTTAAGGACTCTGCTGCATTATTTAAGGACTTTGCTGCATTATTTAAGGACTCTGCTGCATTATTTAAGGACTTTGTTGCATTACTTAAGGACTCTAATGCATTATTTAAGGACTTTGCTGGAATATTTAAGGACTCTGCTGCATTAGTTAAGGACTTTGCTGCATTATTTAAGGACCCTGCTGCATTATTTAACGACTTTACTGCATTATTTAAGGACTCTGCTGCATTATTTAAGGACTTCGTTGCATTATTTAAGGACTCTGCTGCATTAGTTAAGGACTATGCTGCATTATTTAATGACTTTGCTGAAGCATTTGAGGACTCTGCTGCATTATTAGAGGACTCTGCTGCATTATTTAAGGACTTGCTGCATTATTTAATGACTTTGTTGGATTTTTTAAGGACTCTGCTGCGTTATTTAAGGAATTTGCTGCTATATTAAAGGACTCTGCTTCAGTATTTAAGGACTCTGCTGCGGTATTTAAGGACTCTGCTGCATTATTTAAGGACTCTGCTGCATTATTTAAGGACTTTGCTGCATTATTTAAGGACTCTGCTGCATTATTTAAGGACTTTGTTGCATTATTTAAGGACTCTAATGCATTATTTAAGGACTTTGCTGCAATATTTAAGGACTCTGCTTCAGTATTTAAGGACTCTGCTGCATTATTTAAGGACGTTGTTGCATTATTTAAGGACTCTGCTGCATTATTTAAGGACTTTACTGCATTATTTAAGGACTCTGCTGCATTATTTAAGGACTTTCTTGCATTATTTAAGGACTCTGCTGCATTAGTTAAGGACTTTGCTGCATTATTTAAGGACTCTGCTGCATTATTTAACGACGTTGTTGCATTACTTAAGAACTGTGCTGCATTATTTAAGGACTTTGCTGCATTATTTAAGGACTATGCTTCATTATTTAATGACTTTGCTGAAGCATTTGAGGACTCTGCTGCATTATTAGAGGACTCTGCTGCATTATTTAAGGACTTGCTGCATTATTTAATGACTTTGTTGGATTTTTTTATGGACTCGACGGCATTATTTAAGGAATTTGCTGCTATATTAAAGGACTCTGCTTCAGTATTTAAGGACTCTGCTGCGGAATTTAAGGACTCTGCTGCATTATTTAAGGACTCTGCTGCATTATTTAAGGACTTTGCTGCATTATTTAAGGAATCTGCTGCATTATTTAAGGACTTTGCTGCAATATTTAAGGACTCTGCTTCAGTATTTAAGGATTCTGCTGCATTATTTAAGGACTTTGTTGCATTATTTAAGGACTCTGCTGCATTATTTAAGGACTTTTGCTGCATTATTTAAGGACTCTGCTGCATTATTTAAGGACTCTGCTGAAGCATTTGAGGACTCTGCTGCATTATTTAAGCACTTTGCTGCGGTATTTAAGGACTCTGTTGCATTATTTAAGGACTTTGTTGCATTATTTAAGGACTTTGCTGCATTAGTTAAGGACTTTGCTGCATTATTTAAGGACTCTGCTGCATTATTTAACGACGCTGTTGCATTATTTAAGAACTGTGCTGCATTATTTAAGGACTTTGCTGCATTATTTAAGGACTATGCTGCATTATTTAATGACTTTGCTGAAGCATTTGAGGACTCTGCTGCATTATTAGAGGACTCTGCTGCATTATTTAATGACTTTTTTGGATTTTTTAAGGACTCTGCTGCATTATTTAAGGAATTTGCTGCTATATTAAAGGACTCTGCTTCAGTATTTAAGGACTCTGCTGCGGTATTTATGGACTCTGCTGCATTATTTAAGGACTCTGCTGCATTATTTAAGGACTTTGCTGCATTATTTAAGGACTCTGCTGCATTATTTAAGGACTTTGCTGCAATATTTAAGGACTCTGCTTCAGTATTTAAGGACTCTGCTGCATTATTTAAGGACGTTGTTGCATTATTTAAGGACTCTGCTGCATTATTTAAGGACTTTACTGCATTATTTAAGGACTCTGCTGCATTATTTAAGGACTTTGTTGCATTATTTCAGGAATCTGATGCATTATTTAAGGAATTTGCTGAATTATTTAAGGACTCTGCTTTCTTATTTAATGACTCTGCTGAAGCATTTGAGGACTCTGCTGCATTATTTAAGGACTCTGCTGCATTATTTAAGGACTTTGTTGCATTATTTAAGGACTCTAATGCATTATTTAAGGACTTTGCTGGAATATTTAAGGACTCTGCTGCATTAGTTAAGGACTTTGCTGCATTATTTAAGGACTCTGCTGCATTATTTAACGACTTTACTGCATTATTTAAGGACTCTGCTGCATTATTTAAGGACTTTGTTGCATTATTTAAGGACTCTGCTGCATTAGTTAAGGACTATGCTGCATTATTTAATGACTTTGCTGAAGCATTTGAGGACTCTGCTGCATTATTTGAGGACTCTGCTGCATTATTTAATCACTTTGCTGCGGTATTTAAGGACTCTGTTGCATTATTTAAGGACTTTGTTGCATTATTTAAGGACTCTGCTGCATTAGTTAAGGACTTTGCTGCATTATTTAAGGACTCTGCTGCATTATTTAACGACGTTGTTGCATTATTTAAGAACTGTGCTGCATTATTTAAGGACTTTGCTGCATTATTTAAGGACTATGCTGCATTATTTAATGACTTTGCTGAAGCATTTGAGGACTCTGCTGCATTATTAGAGGACTCTGCTGCATTATTTAATGACTTTGTTGGATTTTTTAAGGACTCTGCTGCATTATTTAAGGAATTTGCTGCTATATTAAAGGACTCTGCTTCAGTATTTAAGGACTCTGCTGCGGTATATAAGGACTCTGCTGCATTATTTAAGGACTCTGCTGCATTATTTAAGGACTTTGCTGCATTATTTAAGGACTCTGCTGCATTATTTAAGGACTTTGTTGCATTATTTAACGACTCTAATGCATTATTTAAGGACTTTGCTGGAATATTTAAGGACTCTGCTGCATTAGTTAAGGACTTTGCTGCATTATTTAAGGACCCTGCTGCATTATTTAACGACTTTACTGCATTATTTAAGGACTCTGCTGCATTATTTAAGGACTTTGTTGCATTATTTAAGGACTCTGCTGCATTAGTTAAGGACTATGCTGCATTATTTAATGACTTTGCTGAAGCATTTGAGGACTCTGCTGCATTATTAGAGGACTCTGCTGCATTATTTAAGGACTTGCTGCATTATTTAATGACTTTGTTGGATTTTTTAAGGACTCTGCTGCGTTATTTAAGGAATTTGCTGCTATATTAAAGGACTCTGCTTCAGTATTTAAGGACTCTGCTGCGGTATTTAAGGACTCTGCTGCATTATTTAAGGACTCTGCTGCATTATTTAAGGACTTTGCTGCATTATTTAAGGACTCTGCTGCATTATTTAAGGACTTTGTTGCATTATTTAAGGACTCTAATGCATTATTTAAGGACTTTGCTGCAATATTTAAGGACTCTGCTTCAGTATTTAAGGACTCTGCTGCATTATTTAAGGACGTTGTTGCATTATTTAAGGACTCTGCTGCGTTATTTAAGGACTTTACTGCATTATTTAAGGACTCTGCTGCATTATTTAAGGACTTTCTTGCATTATTTAAGGACTCTGCTGCATTAGTTAAGGACTTTGCTGCATTATTTAAGGACTCTGCTGCATTATTTAACGACGTTGTTGCATTACTTAAGAACTGTGCTGCATTATTTAAGGACTTTGCTGCATTATTTAAGGACTATGCTGCATTATTTAATGACTTTGCTGAAGCATTTGAGGACTCTGCTGCATTATAGAGGACTCTGCTGCATTATTTAAGGACTTGCTGCATTATTTAATGACTTTGTTGGATTTTTTTATGGACTCTGCTGCATTATTTAAGGAATTTGCTGCTATATTAAAGGACTCTGCTTCAGTATTTAAGGACTCTGCTGCGGAATTTAAGGACTCTGCTGCATTATTTAAGGACTCTGCTGCATTATTTAAGGACTTTGCTGCATTATTTAAGGAATCTGCTGCATTATTTAAGGACTTTGCTGCAATATTTAAGGACTCTGCTTCAGTATTTAAGGATTCTGCTGCATTATTTAAGGACTTTGTTGCATTATTTAAGGACTCTGCTGCATTATTTAAGGACTTTTGCTGCATTATTTAAGGACTCTGCTGCATTATTTAAGGACTCTGCTGAAGCATTTGAGGACTCTGCTGCATTATTTAAGCACATTGCTGCGGTATTTAAGGACTCTGTTGAATTATTTAAGGGCTTTGTTGCATTATTTAAGGACTTTGCTGCATTAGTTAAGGACTTTGCTGCATTATTTAAGGACTCTGCTGCATTATTTAACGACGCTGTTGCATTATTTAAGAACTGTGCTGCATTATTTAAGGACTTTGCTGCATTATTTAAGGACTATGCTGCATTATTTAATGACTTTGCTGAAGCATTTGAGGACTCTGCTGCATTATTACAGGACTCTGCTGCATTATTTAATGACTTTTTTGGATTTTTTAAGGACTCTGCTGCATTATTTAAGGAATTTGCTGCTATATTAAAGGACTCTGCTTCAGTATTTAAGGACTCTGCTGCGGTATATAAGGACTCTGCTGCATTATTTAAGGACTCTGCTGCATTATTTAAGGACTTTGCTGCATTATTTAAGGACTCTGCTGCATTATTTAAGGACTTTGTTGCATTATTTAAGGACTCTAATGCATTATTTAAGGACTTTGCTGGAATATTTAAGGACTCTGCTGCATTAGTTAAGGACTTTGCTGCATTATTTAAGGACCCTGCTGCATTATTTAACGACTTTACTGCATTATTTAAGGACTCTGCTGCATTATTTAAGGACTTTGTTGCATTATTTAAGGACTCTGCTGCATTAGTTAAGGACTATGCTGCATTATTTAATGACTTTGCTGAAGCATTTGAGGACTCTGCTGCATTATTAGAGGACTCTGCTGCATTATTTAAGGACTTGCTGCATTATTTAATGACTTTGTTGGATTTTTTAAGGACTCTGCTGCGTTATTTAAGGAATTTGCTGCTATATTAAAGGACTCTGCTTCAGTATTTAAGGACTCTGCTGCGGTATTTAAGGACTCTGCTGCATTATTCAAGGACTCTGCTGCATTATTTAAGGACTTTGCTGCATTATTTAAGGAATCTGCTGCATCATTTAAGGACTTTGTTGCATTATCTAAGGACTCTGCTGGATTATTGAAGGACTTTGCTGCAATATTTAAGGACTCTGCTTCAGTATTTAAGGACTTTGTTGCATTATTTAAGGACTCTGCTGCATTATTTAAGGACTTTGCTGCAATATTTAAGGACTCTGCTTCAGTATTTAAGGACTCTGCTGCATTATTTAAGGACTTTGTTGCATTATTTAAGGACTCTGCTGCATTATTTAAGGACTTTGCTGCATTATTTAAGGACTCTGCTGCATTTTTTAAGGACTCTGCTGAAGCATTTGAGGACTCTGCTGCATTATTTAAGCACTTTGCTGCGGTATTTAAGGACTCTGTTGCATTATTTAAG
Source organism: Phyllobates terribilis (assembly GCF_046119375.1). NCBI lineage: Eukaryota > Metazoa > Chordata > Amphibia > Anura > Dendrobatidae > Phyllobates > Phyllobates terribilis. Next base: position 795,898 of record NW_027362905.1, read on the forward strand.
GACTTTGTTGCATTATTTAAGGACTCTGCTGCATTAGTTAAGGACTTTGCTTCATTATTTAAGGACTCTGCTGCATTATTTACCGACGTTGTTGCATTATTTAAGAACTGTGCTGCTTTATTTAAGGACTTTGCATTATTTAAGGACTATGCTGCATTATTTAATGACTTTGCTGAAGCATTTGAGGACTCTGCTGCATTATTAGAGGACTCTGCTGCATTATTTAATGACTTTGTTGGATTTTTTAAGGACTCTGCTGCATTATTTAAGGAATTTGCTGCTATATTAAATGACTCTGCTTCAGTATTTAAGGACTCTGCTGCGGTATTTAAGGACTCTGCTGCATTATTTAAGGACTCTGCTGCATTATTTAAGGACTTTGCTGCATTATTTAAGGACTCTGCTGCATTATTTAAGGACTCTGCTGAAGCATTTGAGGACTCTGCTGCATTATTTAAGGACTTTGCTGCATTATTTAAGGAATCTGCTGCATTATTTAAGGACTTTGTTGCATTATCTAAGGACTCTGCTGCAATATTGAAGGACTTTGCTGCATTATTTAAGGACTCTGCTGCATTATTTAAGGACTTTGCTGCAATATTTAAGGACTCTGCTTCAGTATTTAAGGACTCTGCTGAAGCATTTGAGGACTCTGCTGCATTATTTAATGACTTTGCTGAAGCATTTGAGGACTCTGCTGCATTATTAGAGGACTCTGCTGCATTATTTAATGACTTTGTTGGATTTTTTAAGGACTCTGCTGCATTATTTAAGGAATTTGCTGCTATATTAAAGGACTCTGCTTCAGTATTTAAGGACTCTGCTGCGGTATTTAAGGACTCTGCTGCATTATTTAAGGACTATGCTGAATTATTTAAGGACTTTGCTGCATTATTTAAGGAATTTGTTGCATTATTTAAGGACTCTGCTGCATTATTTAAGGACTTTGCTGCAATATTTAAGGACTCTGCTTCAGTATTTAAGGACTCTGCTGCATTATTTAAGGACGTTGTTGCATTATTTAAGGACTCTGCTGCATTATTTAAGGACTTTACTGCATTATTTAAGGACTCTGCTGCATTATTTAAGGACTTTGTTGCATTATTTAAGGACTCTGCTGCATTAGTTAAGGACTTTGCTGCATTATTTAAGGACTCTGCTGCATTATTTAACGACGTTGTTGCATTATTTAAGAACTGTGCTGCATTATTTAAGGACTTTGCTGCATTAAGGACTATGCTGCATTATTTAATGACTTTGCTGAAGCATTTGAGGACTCTGCTGCATTATTAGAGGACTCTGCTGCATTATTTAAGGACTTGCTGCATTATTTAATGACTTTGTTGGATTTTTTAAGGACTCTGCTGCATTATTTAAGGAATTTGCTGCTATATTAAAGGACTCTGCTTCAGTATTTAAGGACTCTGCTGCGGTAATTAAGGACTCTGCTGCATTATTTAAGGACTCTGCTGCATTATTTAAGGACTTTGCTGCATTATTTAAGGAATCTGCTGCATTATTGAAGGACTTTGCTGCAATATTTAAGGACTCTGCTTCAGTATTTAAGGACTCTGCTGCATTATTTAAGGACTTTGTTGCATTATTTAAGGACTCTGCTGCATTATTTAAGGACTTTGCTGCATTATTTATGGACTCTGCTGCATTATTTAAGGACTTTGCTGCAATATTTAAGGACTCTGCTTCAGTATTTAAGGACTCTGCTGCATTATTTAAGGACTTTGTTGCATTATTTAAGGACTCTGCTGCATTATTTAAGGACTTTGCTGCATTATTTAAGGACTCTGCTGCATTATTTAAGGATTCTGCTGAAGCATTTGAGGACTCTGCTGCATTATTTAATCACTTTGCTGCGGTATATAAGGACTCTGTTGCATTATTTAAGGACTTTGTTGCATTATTTAAGGACTCTGCTGCATTAGTTAAGGACTTTGCTGCATTATTTAAGGACTCTGCTGCATCATTTAACGACGTTGTTGCATTATTTAAGAAATGTGCTGCATTATTTAAGGACTTTGCTGCATTATTTAAGGACTATGCTGCATTATTTAATGACTTTGCTGAAGCATTTGAGGACTCTGCTGCATTATTAGAGGACTCTGCTGCATTATTTAATGACTTTGTTGGATTTTTTAAGGACTCTGCTGCATTATTTAAGGAATTTGCTGCTATATTAAAGGACTCTGCTTCAGTATTTAAGGACTCTGCTGCGGTATATAAGGACTCTGCTGCATTATTTAAGGACTCTGCTGCATTATTTAAGGACTTTGCTGCATTATTTAAGGACTCTGCTGCATTATTTAAGGACTTTGTTGCATTATTTAAGGACTCTAATGCATTATTTAAGGACTTTGCTGCAATATTTAAGGACTCTGCTGCATTAGTTAAGGACTTTGCTGCATTATTTAAGGACTCTGCTGCATTATTTAACGACTTTACTGCATTATTTAAGGACTCTGCTGCATTATTTAAGGACTTTGTTGCATTATTTAAGGACTCTGCTGCATTAGTTAAGGACTATGCTGCATTATTTAATGACTTTGCTGAAGCATTTGAGGACTCTGCTGCATTATTAGAGGACTCTGCTGCATTATTTAAGGACTTGCTGCATTATTTAATGACTTTGTTGGATTTTTTAAGGACTCTGCTGCGTTATTTAAGGAATTTGCTGCTTTATTAAAGGACTCTGCTTCAGTATTTAAGGACTCTGCTGCGGTATTTAAGGACTTTGCTGCATTATTTAAGGACTCTGCTGCATTATTTAAGGACTTTGCTGCATTATTTAAGGAATCTGCTGCATTATTTAAGGACTTTGTTGCATTATCTAAGGACTCTGCTGCATTATTGAAGGACTTTGCTGCAATATTTAAGGACTCTGCTTCAGTATTTAAGGACTCTGCTGGATTATTTAAGGACTTTGTTGCATTATTTAAGGACTCTGCTGCATTATTTAAGGACTTTGTTGCATTATTTAAGGACTCTGCTGCATTAGTTAAGTACTTTGCTGCATTATTTAAGGACCCTGCTGCATTATTTAACGACTTTACTGCATTATTTAAGGACTCTGCTGCATTATTTAAGGACTTTGTTGCATTATTTAAGGACTCTGCTGCATTATTTAAGGAATTTGCTGCTATATTAAAGGACTCTGCTTCAGTATTTAAGGACTCTGCTGCGGTATATAAGGACTCTGCTGCATTATTTAAGGACTCTGCTGCATTATTTAAGGACTTTGCTGCATTATTTAAGGACTCTGCTGCATTATTTAAGGACTTTGTTGCATTATTTAAGGACTCTAATGCATTATTTAAGGACTTTGCTGGAATATTTAAGGACTCTGCTGCATTAGTTAAGGACTTTGCTGCATTATTTAAGGACCCTGCTGCATTATTTAACGACTTTACTGCATTATTTAAGGACTCTGCTGCATTATTTAAGGACTTTGTTGCATTATTTAAGGACTCTGCTGCATTAGTTAAGGACTATGCTGCATTATTTAATGACTTTGCTGAAGCATTTGAGGACTCTGCTGCATTATTAGAGGACTCTGCTGCATTATTTAAGGACTTGCTGCATTATTTAATGACTTTGTTGGATTTTTTAAGGACTCTGCTGCGTTATTTAAGGAATTTGCTGCTATATTAAAGGACTCTGCTTCAGTATTTAAGGACTCTGCTGCGGTATTTAAGGACTCTGCTGCATTATTTAAGGACTCTGCTGCATTATTTAAGGACTTTGCTGCATTATTTAAGGACTCTGCTGCATTATTTAAGGACTTTGTTGCATTATTTAAGGACTCTAATGCATTATTTAAGGACTTTGCTGCAATATTTAAGGACTCTGCTTCAGTATTTAAGGACTCTGCTGCATTATTTAAGGACGTTGTTGCATTATTTAAGGACTCTGCTGCATTATTTAAGGACTTTACTGCATTATTTAAGGACTCTGCTGCATTATTTAAGGACTTTCTTGCATTATTTAAGGACTCTGCTGCATTAGTTAAGGACTTTGCTGCATTATTTAAGGACTCTGCTGCATTATTTAACGACGTTGTTGCATTACTTAAGAACTGTGCTGCATTATTTAAGGACTTTGCTGCATTATTTAAGGACTATGCTGCATTATTTAATGACTTTGCTGAAGCATTTGAGGACTCTGCTGCATTATTAGAGGACTCTGCTGCATTATTTAAGGACTTGCTGCATTATTTAATGACTTTGTTGGATTTTTTTATGGACTCTGCTGCATTATTTAAGGAATTTGCTGCTATATTAAAGGACTCTGCTTCAGTATTTAAGGACTCTGCTGCGGAATTTAAGGACTCTGCTGCATTATTTAAGGACTCTGCTGCATTATTTAAGGACTTTGCTGCATTATTTAAGGAATCTGCTGCATTATTTAAGGACTTTGCTGCAATATTTAAGGACTCTGCTTCAGTATTTAAGGATTCTGCTGCATTATTTAAGGACTTTGTTGCATTATTTAAGGACTCTGCTGCATTATTTAAGGACTTTTGCTGCATTATTTAAGGACTCTGCTGCATTATTTAAGGACTCTGCTGAAGCATTTGAGGACTCTGCTGCATTATTTAAGCACATTGCTGCGGTATTTAAGGACTCTGTTGAATTATTTAAGGACTTTGTTGCATTATTTAAGGACTTTGCTGCATTAGTTAAGGACTTTGCTGCATTATTTAAGGACTCTGCTGCATTATTTAACGACGCTGTTGCATTATTTAAGAACTGTGCTGCATTATTTAAGGACTTTGCTGCATTATTTAAGGACTATGCTGCATTATTTAATGACTTTGCTGAAGCATTTGAGGACTCTGCTGCATTATTACAGGACTCTGCTGCATTATTTAATGACTTTTTTGGATTTTTTAAGGACTCTGCTGCATTATTTAAGGAATTTGCTGCTATATTAAAGGACTCTGCTTCAGTATTTAAGGACTCTGCTGCGGTATATAAGGACTCTGCTGCATTATTTAAGGACTCTGCTGCATTATTTAAGGACTTTGCTGCATTATTTAAGGACTCTGCTGCATTATTTAAGGACTTTGTTGCATTATTTAAGGACTCTAATGCATTATTTAAGGACTTTGCTGGAATATTTAAGGACTCTGCTGCATTAGTTAAGGACTTTGCTGCATTATTTAAGGACCCTGCTGCATTATTTAACGACTTTACTGCATTATTTAAGGACTCTGCTGCATTATTTAAGGACTTTGTTGCATTATTTAAGGACTCTGCTGCATTAGTTAAGGACTATGCTGCATTATTTAATGACTTTGCTGAAGCATTTGAGGACTCTGCTGCATTATTAGAGTACTCTGCTGCATTATTTAATGACTTTGTTGGATTTTTTAAGGACTCTGCTGCGTTATTTAAGGAATTTGCTGCTATATTAAAGGACTCTGCTTCAGTATTTAAGGACTCTGCTGCGGTATTTAAGGACTCTGCTGCATTATTTAAGGACTCTGCTGCATTATTTAAGGACTTTGCTGCATTATTTAAGGAATCTGCTGCATTATTTAAGGACTTTGTTGCATTATTTAAGGACTCTAATGCATTATTTAAGGACTTTGCTGCAATATTTAAGGACTCTGCTTCAGTATTTAAGGACTCTGCTGCATTATTTAAGGACATTGTTGCATTATTTAAGGACTCTGCTGCATTATTTAAGGACTTTACTGCATTATTTAAGGACTCTGCTGCATTATTTAAGGACTTTCTTGCATTATTTAAGGACTCTGCTGCATTAGTTAAGGACTTTGCTGCATTATTTAAGGACTCTGCTGCATTATTTAACGACGTTGTTGCATTACTTAAGAACTGTGCTGCATTATTTAAGGACTTTGCTGCATTATTTAAGGACTATGCTGCATTATTTAATGACTTTGCTGAAGCATTTGAGGACTCTGCTGCATTATTAGAGGACTCTGCTGCATTATTTAAGGACTTGCTGCATTATTTAATGACTTTGTTGGATTTTTTTATGGACTCGACGGCCTTATTTAAGGAATTTGCTGCTATATTAAAGGACTCTGCTTCAGTATTTAAGGACTCTGCTGCGGAATTTAAGGACTCTGCTGCATTATTTAAGGACTCTGCTGCATTATTTAAGGACTTTGCTGCATTATTTAAGGAATCTGCTGCATTATTTAAGGACTTTGCTGCAATATTTAAGGACTCTGCTTCAGTATTTAAGGATTCTGCTGCATTATTTAAGGACTTTGTTGCATTATTTAAGGACTCTGCTGCATTACTTAAGGACTTTTGCTGCATTATTTAAGGACTCTGCTGCATTATTTAAGGACTCTGCTGAAGCATTTGAGGACTCTGCTGCATTATTTAAGCACTTTGCTGCGGTATTTAAGGACTCTGTTGCATTATTTAAGGACTTTGTTGCATTATTTAAGGACTTTGCTGCATTAGTTAAGGACTTTGCTGCATTATTTAAGGACTCTGCTGCATTATTTAATGACGCTGTTGCATTATTTAAGAACTGTGCTGCATTATTTAAGGACTTTGCTGCATTATTTAAGGACTATGCTGCATTATTTAATGACTTTGCTGAAGCATTTGAGGACTCTGCTGCATTATTAGAGGACTCTGCTGCATTATTTAATGACTTTTTTGGATTTTTTAAGGACTCTGCTGCATTATTTAAGGAATTTGCTGCTATATTAAAGGACTCTGCTTCAGTATTTAAGGACTCTGCTGCGGTATTTATGGACTCTGCTGCATTATTTAAGGACTCTGCTGCATTATTTAAGGACTTTGCTGCATTATTTAAGGACTCTGCTGCATTATTTAAGGACTTTGCTGCAATATTTAAGGACTCTGCTTCAGTATTTAAGGACTCTGCTGCATTATTTAAGGACGTTGTTGCATTATTTAAGGACTCTGCTGCATTATTTAAGGACTTTACTGCATTATTTAAGGACTCTGCTGCATTATTTAAGGACTTTGTTGCATTATTTCAGGAATCTGATGCATTATTTAAGGAATTTGCTGAATTATTTAAGGACTCTGCTTTCTTATTTAATGACTCTGCTGAAGCATTTGAGGACTCTGCTGCATTATTTGAGGACTCTGCTGCATTATTTAATCACTTTGCTGCGGTATTTAAGGACTCTGTTGCATTATTTAAGGACTTTGTTGCATTATTTAAGGACTCTGCTGCATTAGTTAAGGACTTTGCTGCATTATTTAAGGACTCTGCTGCATTATTTAACGACGTTGTTGCATTATTTAAGAACTGTGCTGCATTATTTAAGGACTTTGCTGCATTATTTAAGGACTATGCTGCATAATTTAATGACTTTGCTGAAGCATTTGAGGACTCTGCTGCATTATTAGAGGACTCTGCTGCATTATTTAATGACTTTGTTGGATTTTTTAAGGACTCTGCTGCATTATTTAAGGAATTTGCTGCTATATTAAAGGACTCTGCTTCAGTATTTAAGGACTCTGCTGCGGTATATCAGGACTCTGCTGCATTATTTAAGGACTCTGCTGCATTATTTAAGGACTTTGCTGCATTATTTAAGGACTTTGCTGCATTATTTAAGGACTCTGCTGCATTATTTAAGGACTTTGTTGCATTATTTAAGGACTCTAATGCATTATTTAAGGACTTTGCTGGAATATTTAAGGACTCTGCTGCATTAGTTAAGGACTTTGCTGCATTATTTAAGGACTCTGCTGCATTATTTAACGACTTTACTGCATTATTTAAGGACTCTGCTGCATTATTTAAGGACTTTGTTGCATTATTTAAGGACTCTGCTGCATTAGTTAAGGACTATGCTGCATTATTTAATGACTTTGCTGAAGCATTTGAGGACTCTGCTGCATTATTAGAGGACTCTGCTGCATTATTTAAGGACTTGCTGCATTATTTAATGACTTTGTTGGATTTTTTAAGGACTCTGCTGCGTTATTTAAGGAATTTGCTGCTATATTAAAGGACTCTGCTTCAGTATTTAAGGACTCTGCTGTGGTATTTAAGGACTCTGCTGCATTATTCAAGGACTCTGCTGCATTATTTAAGGACTTTGCTGCATTATTTAAGGAATCTGCTGCATCATTTAAGGACTTTGTTGCATTATCTAAGGACTCTGCTGGATTATTGAAGGACTTTGCTGCAATATTTAAGGACTCTGCTTCAGTATTTAAGGACTCTGCTGCATTATTTAAGGACTTTGTTGCATTATTTAAGGACTCTGCTGCATTATTTAAGGACTTTGTTGCATTATTTAAGGACTCTGCTGCATTATTTAAGGACTTTGCTGCAATATTTAAGGACTCTGCTTCAGTATTTAAGGACTCTGCTGCATTATTTAAGGACTTTGTTGCATTATTTAAGGACTCTGCTGCATTATTTAAGGACTTTGCTGCATTATTTAAGGACTCTGCTGCATTTTTTAAGGACTCTGCTGAAGCATTTGAGGACTCTGCTGCATTATTTAAGCACTTTGCTGCGGTATTTAAGGACTCTGTTGCATTATTTAAGGACTTTGTTGCATTATTTAAGGACTCTGCTGCATTAGTTAAGGACTTTGCTGCATTATTTAAGGACTCTGCTGCATTATTTACCGACGTTGTTGCATTATTTAAGAACCGTGCTGCTTTATTTAAGGACTTTGCATTATTTAAGGACTATGCTGCATTATTTAATGACTTTGCTGAAGCATTTGAGGACTCTGCTGCATTATTAGAGGACTCTGCTGCATTATTTAATGACTTTGTTGGATTTTTTAAGGACTCTGCTGCATTATTTAAGGAATTTGCTGCTATATTAAATGACTCTGCTTCAGTATTTAAGGACTCTGCTGCGGTATTTAAGGACTCTGCTGCATTATTTAAGGACTCTGCTGCATTATTTAAGGACTTTGCTGCATTATTTAAGGACTCTGCTGCATTATTTAAGGACTCTGCTGAAGCATTTGAGGACTCTGCTGCATTATTTAAGGACTTTGCTGCATTATTTAAGGAATCTGCTGCATTATTTAAGGACTTTGTTGCATTATCTAAGGACTCTGCTGCAATATTGAAGGACTTTGCTGCATTATTTAAGGACTCTGCTGCATTATTTAAGGACTTTGCTGCAATATTTAAGGACTCTGCTTCAGTATTTAAGGACTCTGCTGAAGCATTTGAGGACTCTGCTGCATTATTTAATGACTTTGCTGAAGCATTTGAGGACTCTGCTGCATTATTAGAGGACTCTGCTGCATTATTTAATGACTTTGTTGGATTTTTTAAGGACTCTGCTGCATTATTTAAGGAATTTGCTGCTATATTAAAGGACTCTGCTTCAGTATTTAAGGACTCTGCTGCGGTATTTAAGGACTCTGCTGCATTATTTAAGGACTATGCTGCATTATTTAAGGACTTTGCTGCATTATTTAAGGAATTTGTTGCATTATTTAAGGACTCTGCTGCATTATTTAAGGACTTTGCTGCAATATTTAAGGACTCTGCTTCAGTATTTAAGGACTCTGCTGCATTATTTAAGGACGTTGTTGCATTATTTAAGGACTCTGCTGCATTATTTAAGGACTTTACTGCATTATTTAAGGACTCTGCTGCATTATTTAAGGACTTTGTTGCATTATTTAAGGACTCTGCTGCATTAGTTAAGGACTTTGCTGCATTATTTAAGGACTCTGCTGCATTATTTAACGACGTTGTTGCATTATTTAAGAACTGTGCTGCATTATTTAAGGACTTTGCTGCATTAAGGACTATGCTGCATTATTTAATGACTTTGCTGAAGCATTTGAGGACTCTGCTGCATTATTAGAGGACTCTGCTGCATTATTTAAGGACTTGCTGCATTATTTAATGACTTTGTTGGATTTTTTAAGGACTCTGCTGCATTATTTAAGGAATTTGCTGCTATATTAAAGGACTCTGCTTCAGTATTTAAGGACTCTGCTGCGGTATTTAAGGACTCTGCTGCATTATTTAAGGACTCTGCTGCATTATTTAAGGACTTTGCTGCATTATTTAAGGAATCTGCTGCATTATTGAAGGACTTTGCTGCAATATTTAAGGACTCTGCTTCAGTATTTAAGGACTCTGCTGCATTATTTAAGGACTTTGTTGCATTATTTAAGGACTCTGCTGCATTATTTAAGGACTTTGCTGCATTATTTATGGACTCTGCTGCATTATTTAAGGACTTTGCTGCAATATTTAAGGACTCTGCTTCAGTATTTAAGGACTCTGCTGCATTATTTAAGGACTTTGTTGCATTATTTAAGGACTCTGCTGCATTATTTAAGGACTTTGCTGCATTATTTAAGGACTCTGCTGCATTATTTAAGGATTCTGCTGAAGCATTTGAGGACTCTGCTGCATTATTTAATCACTTTGCTGCGGTATATAAGGACTCTGTTGCATTATTTAAGGACTTTGTTGCATTATTTAAGGACTCTGCTGCATTAGTTAAGGACTTTGCTGCATTATTTAAGGACTCTGCTGCATCATTTAACGACGTTGTTGCATTATTTAAGAAATGTGCTGCATTATTTAAGGACTTTGCTGCATTATTTAAGGACTATGCTGCATTATTTAATGACTTTGCTGAAGCATTTGAGGACTCTGCTGCATTATTAGAGGACTCTGCTGCATTATTTAATGACTTTGTTGGATTTTTTAAGGACTCTGCTGCATTATTTAAGGAATTTGCTGCTATATTAAAGGACTCTGCTTCAGTATTTAAGGACTCTGCTGCGGTATATAAGGACTCTGCTGCATTATTTAAGGACTCTGCTGCATTATTTAAGGACTTTGCTGCATTATTTAAGGACTCTGCTGCATTATTTAAGGACTTTGTTGCATTATTTAAGGACTCTAATGCATTATTTAAGGACTTTGCTGCAATATTTAAGGACTCTGCTGCATTAGTTAAGGACTTTGCTGCATTATTTAAGGACTCTGCTGCATTATTTAACGACTTTACTGCATTATTTAAGGACTCTGCTGCATTATTTAAGGACTTTGTTGCATTATTTAAGGACTCTGCTGCATTAGTTAAGGACTATGCTGCATTATTTAATGACTTTGCTGAAGCATTTGAGGACTCTGCTGCATTATTAGAGGACTCTGCTGCATTATTTAAGGACTTGCTGCATTATTTAATGACTTTGTTGGATTTTTTAAGGACTCTGCTGCGTTATTTAAGGAATTTGCTGCTATATTAAAGGACTCTGCTTCAGTATTTAAGGACTCTGCTGCGGTATTTAAGGACTTTGCTGCATTATTTAAGGACTCTGCTGCATTATTTAAGGACTTTGCTGCATTATTTAAGGAATCTGCTGCATTATTTAAGGACTTTGTTGCAATATCTAAGGACTCTGCTGCATTATTGAAGGACTTTGCTGCAATATTTAAGGACTCTGCTTCAGTATTTAAGGACTCGGCTGGATTATTTAAGGACTTTGTTGCATTATTTAAGGACTCTGCTGCATTATTTAAGGACTTTGTTGCATTATTTAAGGACTCTGCTGCATTAGTTAAGGACTTTGCTGCATTATTTAAGGACCCTGCTGCATTATTTAACGACTTTACTGCATTATTTAAGGACTCTGCTGCATTATTTAAGGACTTTGTTGCATTATTTAAGGACTCTGCTGCATTAGTTAAGGACTATGCTGCATTATTTAATGACTTTGCTGAAGCATTTGAGGACTCTGCTGCATTATTAGAGGACTCTGCTGCATTATTTAAGGACTTGCTGCATTATTTAATGACTTTGTTGGATTTTTTAAGGACTCTGCTGCGTTATTTAAGGAATTTGCTGCTATATTAAAGGACTCTGCTTCAGTATTTAAGGACTCTGCTGCGGTATTTAAGGACTATGCTGCATTATTTAAGGACTCTGCTGCATTATTTAAGGACTTTGCTGCATTATTTAAGGACTCTGCTGCATTATTTAAGGACTTTGTTGCATTATTTAAGGACTCTAATGCATTATTTAAGGACTTTGCTGCAATATTTAAGGACTCTGCTTCAGTATTTAAGGACTCTGCTGCATTATTTAAGGACGTTGTTGCATTATTTAAGGACTCTGCTGCATTATTTAAGGACTTTACTGCATTATTTAAGGACTCTGCTGCATTATTTAAGGACTTTCTTGCATTATTTAAGGACTCTGCTGCATTAGTTAAGGACTTTGCTGCATTATTTAAGGACTCTGCTGCATTATTTAACGACGTTGTTGCATTACTTAAGAACTGTGCTGCATTATTTAAGGACTTTGCTGCATTATTTAAGGACTATGCTGCATTATTTAATGACTTTGCTGAAGCATTTGAGGACTCTGCTGCATTATTAGAGGACTCTGCTGCATTATTTAAGGACTTGCTGCATTATTTAATGACTTTGTTGGATTTTTTTATGGACTCTGCTGCATTATTTAAGGAATTTGCTGCTATATTAAAGGACTCTGCTTCAGTATTTAAGGACTCTGCTGCGGAATTTAAGGACTCTGCTGCATTATTTAAGGACTCTGCTGCATTATTTAAGGACTTTGCTGCATTATTTAAGGAATCTGCTGCATTATTTAAGGACTTTGCTGCAATATTTAAGGACTCTGCTTCAGTATTTAAGGATTCTGCTGCATTATTTAAGGACTTTGTTGCATTATTTAAGGACTCTGCTGCATTATTTAAGGACTTTTGCTGCATTATTTAAGGACTCTGCTGCATTATTTAAGGACTCTGCTGAAGCATTTGAGGACTCTGCTGCATTATTTAAGCACTTTGCTGCGGTATTTAAGGACTCTGTTGCATTATTTAAGGACTTTGTTGCATTAGTTAAGGACTTTGCTGCATTATTTAAGGACTCTGCTGCATTATTTAACGACGCTGTTGCATTATTTAAGAACTGTGCTGCATTATTTAAGGACTTTGCTGCATTATTTAAGGACTATGCTGCATTATTTAATGACTTTGCTGAAGCATTTGAGGACTCTGCTGCATTATTAGAGGACTCTGCTGCATTATTTAATGACTTTTTTGGATTTTTTAAGGACTCTGCTGCATTATTTAAGGAATTTGCTGCTATATTAAAGGACTCTGCTTCAGTATTTAAGGACTCTGCTGCGGTATATAAGGACTCTGCTGCATTATTTAAGGACTCTGCTGCATTATTTAAGGACTTTGCTGCATTATTTAAGGACTCTGCTGCATTATTTAAGGACTTTGTTGCATTATTTAAGGACTCTAATGCATTATTTAAGGACTTTGCTGGAATATTTAAGGACTCTGCTGCATTAGTTAAGGACTTTGCTGCATTATTTAAGGACCCTGCTGCATTATTTAACGACTTTACTGCATTATTTAAGGACTCTGCTGCATTATTTAAGGACTTTGTTGCATTATTTAAGGACTCTGCTGCATTAGTTAAGGACTATGCTGCATTATTTAATGACTTTGCTGAAGCATTTGAGGACTCTGCTGCATTATTAGAGGACTCTGCTGCATTATTTAAGGACTTGCTGCATTATTTAATGACTTTGTTGGATTTTTTAAGGACTCTGCTGCGTTATTTAAGGAATTTGCTGCTATATTAAAGGACTCTGCTTCAGTATTTAAGGACTCTGCTGCGGTATTTAAGGACTCTGCTGCATTATTTAAGGACTCTGCTGCATTATTTAAGGACTTTACTGCATTATTTAAGGACTCTGCTGCATTATTTAAGGACTTTGTTGCATTATTTCAGGAATCTGATGCATTATTTAAGGAATTTGCTGAATTATTTAAGGACTCTGCTTTCTTATTTAATGACTCTGCTGAAGCATTTGAGGACTCTGCTGCATTATTTGAGGACTCTGCTGCATTATTTAATCACTTTGCTGCGGTATTTAAGGACTCTGTTGCATTATTTAAGGACTTTGTTGCATTATTTAAGGACTCTGCTGCATTAGTTAAGGACTTTGCTGCATTATTTAAGGACTCTGCTGCATTATTTAACGACGTTGTTGCATTATTTAAGAACTGTGCTGCATTATTTAAGGACTTTGCTGCATTATTTAAGGACTATGCTGCATAATTTAATGACTTTGCTGAAGCATTTGAGGACTCTGCTGCATTATTAGAGGACTCTGCTGCATTATTTAATGACTTTGTTGGATTTTTTAAGGACTCTGCTGCATTATTTAAGGAATTTGCTGCTATATTAAAGGACTCTGCTTCAGTATTTAAGGACTCTGCTGCGGTATATAAGGACTCTGCTGCATTATTTAAGGACTCTGCTGCATTATTTAAGGACTTTGCTGCATTATTTAAGGACTTTGCTGCATTATTTAAGGACTCTGCTGCATTATTTAAGGACTTTGTTGCATTATTTAAGGACTCTAATGCATTATTTAAGGACTTTGCTGGAATATTTAAGGACTCTGCTGCATTAGTTAAGGACTTTGCTGCATTATTTAAGGACTCTGCTGCATTATTTAACGACTTTACTGCATTATTTAAGGACTCTGCTGCATTATTTAAGGACTTTGTTGCATTATTTAAGGACTCTGCTGCATTAGTTAAGGACTATGCTGCATTATTTAATGACTTTGCTGAAGCATTTGAGGACTCTGCTGCATTATTAGAGGACTCTGCTGCATTATTTAAGGACTTGCTGCATTATTTAATGACTTTGTTGGATTTTTTAAGGACTCTGCTGCGTTATTTAAGGAATTTGCTGCTATATTAAAGGACTCTGCTTCAGTATTTAAGGACTCTGCTGTGGTATTTAAGGACTCTGCTGCATTATTCAAGGACTCTGCTGCATTATTTAAGGACTTTGCTGCATTATTTAAGGAATCTGCTGCATTATTTAAGGACTTTGTTGCATTATTTAAGGACTCTAATGCATTATTTAAGGACTTTGCTGGAATATTTAAGGACTCTGCTGCATTAGTTAAGGACTTTGCTGCATTATTTAAGGACTCTGCTGCATTATTTAAGGACTTTGCTGCATTATTTAAGGAATCTGCTGCATTATTTAAGGTCTTTGTTGCATTATCTAAGGACTCTGCTGCATTATTGAAGGACTTTGCTGCAATATTTAAGGACTCTGCTTCAGTATTTAAGGACTCTGCTGGATTATTTAAGGACTTTGTTGCATTATTTAAGGACTCTGCTGCATTATTTAAGGACTTTGTTGCATTATTTAAGGACTCTGCTGCATTAGTTAAGTACTTTGCTGCATTATTTAAGGACCCTGCTGCATTATTTAACGACTTTACTGCATTATTTAAGGACTCTGCTGCATTATTTAAGGACTTTGTTGCATTATTTAAGGACTCTGCTGCATTATTTAAGGAATTTGCTGCTATATTAAAGGACTCTGCTTCAGTATTTAAGGACTCTGCTGCGGTATATAAGGACTCTGCTGCATTATTTAAGGACTCTGCTGCATTATTTAAGGACTTTGCTGCATTATTTAAGGACTCTGCTGCATTATTTAAGGACTTTGTTGCATTATTTAAGGACTCTAATGCATTATTTAAGGACTTTGCTGGAATATTTAAGGACTCTGCTGCATTAGTTAAGGACTTTGCTGCATTATTTAAGGACCCTGCTGCATTATTTAACGACTTTACTGCATTATTTAAGGACTCTGCTGCATTATTTAAGGACTTTGTTGCATTATTTAAGGACTCTGCTGCATTAGTTAAGGACTATGCTGCATTATTTAATGACTTTGCTGAAGCATTTGAGGACTCTGCTGCATTATTAGAGGACTCTGCTGCATTATTTAAGGACTTGCTGCATTATTTAATGACTTTGTTGGATTTTTTAAGGACTCTGCTGCGTTATTTAAGGAATTTGCTGCTATATTAAAGGACTCTGCTTCAGTATTTAAGGACTCTGCTGCGGTATTTAAGGACTCTGCTGCATTATTTAAGGACTCTGCTGCATTATTTAAGGACTTTGCTGCATTATTTAAGGACTCTGCTGCATTATTTAAGGACTTTGTTGCATTATTTAAGGACTCTAATGCATTATTTAAGGACTTTGCTGCAATATTTAAGGACTCTGCTTCAGTATTTAAGGACTCTGCTGCATTATTTAAGGACGTTGTTGCATTATTTAAGGACTCTGCTGCATTATTTAAGGACTTTACTGCATTATTTAAGGACTCTGCTGCATTATTTAAGGACTTTCTTGCATTATTTAAGGACTCTGCTGCATTAGTTAAGGACTTTGCTGCATTATTTAAGGACTCTGCTGCATTATTTAACGACGTTGTTGCATTACTTAAGAACTGTGCTGCATTATTTAAGGACTTTGCTGCATTATTTAATGACTTTGCTGAAGCATTTGAGGACTCTGCTGCATTATTAGAGGACTCTGCTGCATTATTTAAGGACTTGCTGCATTATTTAATGACTTTGTTGGATTTTTTTATGGACTCTGCTGCATTATTTAAGGAATTTGCTGCTATATTAAAGGACTCTGCTTCAGTATTTAAGGACTCTGCTGCGGAATTTAAGGACTCTGCTGCATTATTTAAGGACTCTGCTGCATTATTTAAGGACTTTGCTGCATTATTTAAGGAATCTGCTGCATTATTTAAGGACTTTGCTGCAATATTTAAGGACTCTGCTTCAGTATTTAAGGATTCTGCTGCATTATTTAAGGACTTTGTTGCATTATTTAAGGACTCTGCTGCATTATTTAAGGACTTTTGCTGCATTATTTAAGGACTCTGCTGCATTATTTAAGGACTCTGCTGAAGCATTTGAGGACTCTGCTGCATTATTTAAGCACATTGCTGCGGTATTTAAGGACTCTGTTGAATTATTTAAGGACTTTGTTGCATTATTTAAGGACTTTGCTGCATTAGTTAAGGACTTTGCTGCATTATTTAAGGACTCTGCTGCATTATTTAACGACGCTGTTGCATTATTTAAGAACTGTGCTGCATTATTTAAGGACTTTGCTGCATTATTTAAGGACTATGCTGCATTATTTAATGACTTTGCTGAAGCATTTGAGGACTCTGCTGCATTATTACAGGACTCTGCTGCATTATTTAATGACTTTTTTGGATTTTTTAAGGACTCTGCTGCATTATTTAAGGAATTTGCTGCTATATTAAAGGACTCTGCTTCAGTATTTAAGGACTCTGCTGCGGTATATAAGGACTCTGCTGCATTATTTAAGGACTCTGCTGCATTATTTAAGGACTTTGCTGCATTATTTAAGGACTCTGCTGCATTATTTAAGGACTTTGTTGCATTATTTAAGGACTCTAATGCATTATTTAAGGACTTTGCTGGAATATTTAAGGACTCTGCTGCATTAGTTAAGGACTTTGCTGCATTATTTAAGGACCCTGCTGCATTATTTAACGACTTTACTGCATTATTTAAGGACTCTGCTGCATTATTTAAGGACTTTGTTGCATTATTTAAGGACTCTGCTGCATTAGTTAAGGACTATGCTGCATTATTTAATGACTTTGCTGAAGCATTTGAGGACTCTGCTGCATTATTAGAGGACTCTGCTGCATTATTTAATGACTTTGTTGGATTTTTTAAGGACTCTGCTGCGTTATTTAAGGAATTTGCTGCTATATTAAAGGACTCTGCTTCAGTATTTAAGGACTCTGCTGCGGTATTTAAGGACTCTGCTGCATTATTTAAGGACTCTGCTGCATTATTTAAGGACTTTGCTGCATTATTTAAGGAATCTGCTGCATTATTTAAGGACTTTGTTGCATTATTTAAGGACTCTAATGCATTATTTAAGGACTTTGCTGCAATATTTAAGGACTCTGCTTCAGTATTTAAGGACTCTGCTGCATTATTTAAGGACATTGTTGCATTATTTAAGGACTCTGCTGCATTATTTAAGGACTTTACTGCATTATTTAAGGACTCTGCTGCATTATTTAAGGACTTTCTTGCATTATTTAAGGACTCTGCTGCATTAGTTAAGGACTTTGCTGCATTATTTAAGGACTCTGCTGCATTATTTAACGACGTTGTTGCATTACTTAAGAACTGTGCTGCATTATTTAAGGACTTTGCTGCATTATTTAAGGACTATGCTGCATTATTTAATGACTTTGCTGAAGCATTTGAGGACTCTGCTGCATTATTAGAGGACTCTGCTGCATTATTTAAGGACTTGCTGCATTATTTAATGACTTTGTTGGATTTTTTTATGGACTCGACGGCCTTATTTAAGGAATTTGCTGCTATATTAAAGGACTCTGCTTCAGTATTTAAGGACTCTGCTGCGGAATTTAAGGACTCTGCTGCATTATTTAAGGAATCTGCTGCATTATTTAAGGACTTTGCTGCATTATTTAAGGAATCTGCTGCATTATTTAAGGACTTTGCTGCAATATTTAAGGACTCTGCTTCAGTATTTAAGGATTCTGCTGCATTATTTAAGGACTTTGTTGCATTATTTAAGGACTCTGCTGCATTACTTAAGGACTTTTGCTGCATTATTTAAGGACTCTGCTGCATTATTTAAGGACTCTGCTGAAGCATTTGAGGACTCTGCTGCATTATTTAAGCACTTTGCTGCGGTATTTAAGGACTCTGTTGCATTATTTAAGGACTTTGTTGCATTATTTAAGGACTTTGCTGCATTAGTTAAGGACTTTGCTGCATTATTTAAGGACTCTGCTGCATTATTTAATGACGCTGTTGCATTATTTAAGAACTGTGCTGCATTATTTAAGGACTTTGCTGCATTATTTAAGGACTATGCTGCATTATTTAATGACTTTGCTGAAGCATTTGAGGACTCTGCTGCATTATTAGAGGACTCTGCTGCATTATTTAATGACTTTTTTGGATTTTTTAAGGACTCTGCTGCATTATTTAAGGAATTTGCTGCTATATTAAAGGACTCTGCTTCAGTATTTAAGGACTCTGCTGCGGTATTTATGGACTCTGCTGCATTATTTAAGGACTCTGCTGCATTATTTAAGGACTTTGCTGCATTATTTAAGGACTCTGCTGCATTATTTAAGGACTTTGCTGCAATATTTAAGGACTCTGCTTCAGTATTTAAGGACTCTGCTGCATTATTTAAGGACGTTGTTGCATTATTTAAGGACTCTGCTGCATTATTTAAGGACTTTACTGCATTATTTAAGGACTCTGCTGCATTATTTAAGGACTTTGTTGCATTATTTCAGGAATCTGATGCATTATTTAAGGAATTTGCTGAATTATTTAAGGACTCTGCTTTCTTATTTAATGACTCTGCTGAAGCATTTGAGGACTCTGCTGCATTATTTGAGGACTCTGCTGCATTATTTAATCACTTTGCTGCGGTATTTAAGGACTCTGTTGCATTATTTAAGGACTTTGTTGCATTATTTAAGGACTCTGCTGCATTAGTTAAGGACTTTGCTGCATTATTTAAGGACTCTGCTGCATTATTTAACGACGTTGTTGCATTATTTAAGAACTGTGCTGCATTATTTAAGGACTTTGCTGCATTATTTAAGGACTATGCTGCATAATTTAATGACTTTGCTGAAGCATTTGAGGACTCTGCTGCATTATTAGAGGACTCTGCTGCATTATTTAATGACTTTGTTGGATTTTTTAAGGACTCTGCTGCATTATTTAAGGAATTTGCTGCTATATTAAAGGACTCTGCTTCAGTATTTAAGGACTCTGCTGCGGTATATCAGGACTCTGCTGCATTATTTAAGGACTCTGCTGCATTATTTAAGGACTTTGCTGCATTATTTAAGGACTTTGCTGCATTATTTAAGGACTCTAATGCATTATTTAAGGACTTTGCTGGAATATTTAAGGACTCTGCTGCATTAGTTAAGGACTTTGCTGCATTATTTAAGGACTCTGCTGCATTATTTAACGACTTTACTGCATTATTTAAGGACTCTGCTGCATTATTTAAGGACTTTGTTGCATTATTTAAGGACTCTGCTGCATTAGTTAAGGACTATGCTGCATTATTTAATGACTTTGCTGAAGCATTTGAGGACTCTGCTGCATTATTAGAGGACTCTGCTGCATTATTTAAGGACTTGCTGCATTATTTAATGACTTTGTTGGATTTTTTAAGGACTCTGCTGCGTTATTTAAGGAATTTGCTGCTATATTAAAGGACTCTGCTTCAGTATTTAAGGACTCTGCTGTGGTATTTAAGGACTCTGCTGCATTATTCAAGGACTCTGCTGCATTATTTAAGGACTTTGCTGCATTATTTAAGGAATCTGCTGCATCATTTAAGGACTTTGTTGCATTATCTAAGGACTCTGCTGGATTATTGAAGGACTTTGCTGCAATATTTAAGGACTCTGCTTCAGTATTTAAGGACTCTGCTGCATTATTTAAGGACTTTGTTGCATTATTTAAGGACTCTGCTGCATTATTTAAGGACTTTGTTGCATTATTTAAGGACTCTGCTGCATTATTTAAGGACTTTGCTGCATTATTTAAGGACTCTGCTGCATTTTTTAAGGACTCTGCTGAAGCATTTGAGGACTCTGCTGCATTATTTAAGCACTTTGCTGCGGTATTTAAGGACTCTGTTGCATTATTTAAGGACTTTGTTGCATTATTTAAGGACTCTGCTGCATTAGTTAAGGACTTTGCTGCATTATTTAAGGACTCTGCTGCATTATTTACCGACGTTGTTGCATTATTTAAGAACCGTGCTGCTTTATTTAAGGACTTTGCATTATTTAAGGACTATGCTGCATTATTTAATGACTTTGCTGAAGCATTTGAGGACTCTGCTGCATTATTAGAGGACTCTGCTGCATTATTTAATGACTTTGTTGGATTTTTTAAGGACTCTGCTGCATTATTTAAGGAATTTGCTGCTATATTAAATGACTCTGCTTCAGTATTTAAGGACTCTGCTGCGGTATTTAAGGACTCTGCTGCATTATTTAAGGACTCTGCTGCATTATTTAAGGACTTTGCTGCATTATTTAAGGACTCTGCTGCATTATTTAAGGACTCTGCTGAAGCATTTGAGGACTCTGCTGCATTATTTAAGGACTTTGCTGCATTATTTAAGGAATCTGCTGCATTATTTAAGGACTTTGTTGCATTATCTAAGGACTCTGCTGCAATATTGAAGGACTTTGCTGCATTATTTAAGGACTCTGCTGCATTATTTAAGGACTTTGCTGCAATATTTAAGGACTCTGCTTCAGTATTTAAGGACTCTGCTGAAGCATTTGAGGACTCTGCTGCATTATTTAATGACTTTGCTGAAGCATTTGAGGACTCTGCTGCATTATTAGAGGACTCTGCTGCATTATTTAATGACTTTGTTGGATTTTTTAAGGACTCTGCTGCATTATTTAAGGAATTTGCTGCTATATTAAAGGACTCTGCTTCAGTATTTAAGGACTCTGCTGCGGTATTTAAGGACTCTGCTGCATTATTTAAGGACTATGCTGCATTATTTAAGGACTTTGCTGCATTATTTAAGGAATTTGTTGCATTATTTAAGGACTCTGCTGCATTATTTAAGGACTTTGCTGCAATATTTAAGGACTCTGCTTCAGTATTTAAGGACTCTGCTGCATTATTTAAGGACGTTGTTGCATTATTTAAGGACTCTGCTGCATTATTTAAGGACTTTACTGCATTATTTAAGGACTCTGCTGCATTATTTAAGGACTTTGTTGCATTATTTAAGGACTCTGCTGCATTAGTTAAGGACTTTGCTGCATTATTTAAGGACTCTGCTGCATTATTTAACGACGTTGTTGCATTATTTAAGAACTGTGCTGCATTATTTAAGGACTTTGCTGCATTAAGGACTATGCTGCATTATTTAATGACTTTGCTGAAGCATTTGAGGACTCTGCTGCATTATTAGAGGACTCTGCTGCATTATTTAAGGACTTGCTGCATTATTTAATGACTTTGTTGGATTTTTTAAGGACTCTGCTGCATTATTTAAGGAATTTGCTGCTATATTAAAGGACTCTGCTTCAGTATTTAAGGACTCTGCTGCGGTATTTAAGGACTCTGCTGCATTATTTAAGGACTCTGCTGCATTATTTAAGGACTTTGCTGCATTATTTAAGGAATCTGCTGCATTATTGAAGGACTTTGCTGCAATATTTAAGGACTCTGCTTCAGTATTTAAGGACTCTGCTGCATTATTTAAGGACTTTGTTGCATTATTTAAGGACTCTGCTGCATTATTTAAGGACTTTGCTGCATTATTTATGGACTCTGCTGCATTATTTAAGGACTTTGCTGCAATATTTAAGGACTCTGCTTCAGTATTTAAGGACTCTGCTGCATTATTTAAGGACTTTGTTGCATTATTTAAGGACTCTGCTGCATTATTTAAGGACTTTGCTGCATTATTTAAGGACTCTGCTGCATTATTTAAGGATTCTGCTGAAGCATTTGAGGACTCTGCTGCATTATTTAATCACTTTGCTGCGGTATATAAGGACTCTGTTGCATTATTTAAGGACTTTGTTGCATTATTTAAGGACTCTGCTGCATTAGTTAAGGACTTTGCTGCATTATTTAAGGACTCTGCTGCATCATTTAACGACGTTGTTGCATTATTTAAGAAATGTGCTGCATTATTTAAGGACTTTGCTGCATTATTTAAGGACTATGCTGCATTATTTAATGACTTTGCTGAAGCATTTGAGGACTCTGCTGCATTATTAGAGTACTCTGCTGCATTATTTAATGACTTTGTTGGATTTTTTAAGGACTCTGCTGCATTATTTAAGGAATTTGCTGCTATATTAAAGGACTCTGCTTCAGTATTTAAGGACTCTGCTGCGGTATATAAGGACTCTGCTGCATTATTTAAGGACTCTGCTGCATTATTTAAGGACTTTGCTGCATTATTTAAGGACTCTGCTGCATTATTTAAGGACTTTGTTGCATTATTTAAGGACTCTAATGCATTATTTAAGGACTTTGCTGCAATATTTAAGGACTCTGCTGCATTAGTTAAGGACTTTGCTGCATTATTTAAGGACTCTGCTGCATTATTTAACGACTTTACTGCATTATTTAAGGACTCTGCTGCATTATTTAAGGACTTTGTTGCATTATTTAAGGACTCTGCTGCATTAGTTAAGGACTATGCTGCATTATTTAATGACTTTGCTGAAGCATTTGAGGACTCTGCTGCATTATTAGAGGACTCTGCTGCATTATTTAAGGACTTGCTGCATTATTTAATGACTTTGTTGGATTTTTTAAGGACTCTGCTGCGTTATTTAAGGAATTTGCTGCTATATTAAAGGACTCTGCTTCAGTATTTAAGGACTCTGCTGCGGTATTTAAGGACTTTGCTGCATTATTTAAGGACTCTGCTGCATTATTTAAGGACTTTGCTGCATTATTTAAGGAATCTGCTGCATTATTTAAGGACTTTGTTGCAATATCTAAGGACTCTGCTGCATTATTGAAGGACTTTGCTGCAATATTTAAGGACTCTGCTTCAGTATTTAAGGACTCGGCTGGATTATTTAAGGACTTTGTTGCATTATTTAAGGACTCTGCTGCATTATTTAAGGACTTTGTTGCATTATTTAAGGACTCTGCTGCATTAGTTAAGGACTTTGCTGCATTATTTAAGGACCCTGCTGCATTATTTAACGACTTTACTGCATTATTTAAGGACTCTGCTGCATTATTTAAGGACTTTGTTGCATTATTTAAGGACTCTGCTGCATTAGTTAAGGACTATGCTGCATTATTTAATGACTTTGCTGAAGCATTTGAGGACTCTGCTGCATTATTAGAGGACTCTGCTGCATTATTTAAGGACTTGCTGCATTATTTAATGACTTTGTTGGATTTTTTAAGGACTCTGCTGCGTTATTTAAGGAATTTGCTGCTATATTAAAGGACTCTGCTTCAGTATTTAAGGACTCTGCTGCGGTATTTAAGGACTATGCTGCATTATTTAAGGACTCTGCTGCATTATTTAAGGACTTTGCTGCATTATTTAAGGACTCTGCTGCATTATTTAAGGACTTTGTTGCATTATTTAAGGACTCTAATGCATTATTTAAGGACTTTGCTGCAATATTTAAGGACTCTGCTTCAGTATTTAAGGACTCTGCTGCATTATTTAAGGACGTTGTTGCATTATTTAAGGACTCTGCTGCATTATTTAAGGACTTTACTGCATTATTTAAGGACTCTGCTGCATTATTTAAGGACTTTCTTGCATTATTTAAGGACTCTGCTGCATTAGTTAAGGACTTTGCTGCATTATTTAAGGACTCTGCTGCATTATTTAACGACGTTGTTGCATTACTTAAGAACTGTGCTGCATTATTTAAGGACTTTGCTGCATTATTTAAGGACTATGCTGCATTATTTAATGACTTTGCTGAAGCATTTGAGGACTCTGCTGCATTATTAGAGGACTCTGCTGCATTATTTAAGGACTTGCTGCATTATTTAATGACTTTGTTGGATTTTTTTATGGACTCTGCTGCATTATTTAAGGAATTTGCTGCTATATTAAAGGACTCTGCTTCAGTATTTAAGGACTCTGCTGCGGAATTTAAGGACTCTGCTGCATTATTTAAGGACTCTGCTGCATTATTTAAGGACTTTGCTGCATTATTTAAGGAATCTGCTGCATTATTTAAGGACTTTGCTGCAATATTTAAGGACTCTGCTTCAGTATTTAAGGATTCTGCTGCATTATTTAAGGACTTTGTTGCATTATTTAAGGACTCTGCTGCATTATTTAAGGACTTTTGCTGCATTATTTAAGGACTCTGCTGCATTATTTAAGGACTCTGCTGAAGCATTTGAGGACTCTGCTGCATTATTTAAGCACTTTGCTGCGGTATTTAAGGACTCTGTTGCATTATTTAAGGACTTTGTTGCATTAGTTAAGGACTTTGCTGCATTATTTAAGGACTCTGCTGCATTATTTAACGACGCTGTTGCATTATTTAAGAACTGTGCTGCATTATTTAAGGACTTTGCTGCATTATTTAAGGACTATGCTGCATTATTTAATGACTTTGCTGAAGCATTTGAGGACTCTGCTGCATTATTAGAGGACTCTGCTGCATTATTTAATGACTTTTTTGGATTTTTTAAGGACTCTGCTGCATTATTTAAGGAATTTGCTGCTATATTAAAGGACTCTGCTTCAGTATTTAAGGACTCTGCTGCGGTATATAAGGACTCTGCTGCATTATTTAAGGACTCTGCTGCATTATTTAAGGACTTTGCTGCATTATTTAAGGACTCTGCTGCATTATTTAAGGACTTTGTTGCATTATTTAAGGACTCTAATGCATTATTTAAGGACTTTGCTGGAATATTTAAGGACTCTGCTGCATTAGTTAAGGACTTTGCTGCATTATTTAAGGACCCTGCTGCATTATTTAACGACTTTACTGCATTATTTAAGGACTCTGCTGCATTATTTAAGGACTTTGTTGCATTATTTAAGGACTCTGCTGCATTAGTTAAGGACTATGCTGCATTATTTAATGACTTTGCTGAAGCATTTGAGGACTCTGCTGCATTATTAGAGGACTCTGCTGCATTATTTAAGGACTTGCTGCATTATTTAATGACTTTGTTGGATTTTTTAAGGACTCTGCTGCGTTATTTAAGGAATTTGCTGCTATATTAAAGGACTCTGCTTCAGTATTTAAGGACTCTGCTGCGGTATTTAAGGACTCTGCTGCATTATTTAAGGACTCTGCTGCATTATTTAAGGACTTTACTGCATTATTTAAGGACTCTGCTGCATTATTTAAGGACTTTGTTGCATTATTTCAGGAATCTGATGCATTATTTAAGGAATTTGCTGAATTATTTAAGGACTCTGCTTTCTTATTTAATGACTCTGCTGAAGCATTTGAGGACTCTGCTGCATTATTTGAGGACTCTGCTGCATTATTTAATCACTTTGCTGCGGTATTTAAGGACTCTGTTGCATTATTTAAGGACTTTGTTGCATTATTTAAGGACTCTGCTGCATTAGTTAAGGACTTTGCTGCATTATTTAAGGACTCTGCTGCATTATTTAACGACGTTGTTGCATTATTTAAGAACTGTGCTGCATTATTTAAGGACTTTGCTGCATTATTTAAGGACTATGCTGCATAATTTAATGACTTTGCTGAAGCATTTGAGGACTCTGCTGCATTATTAGAGGACTCTGCTGCATTATTTAATGACTTTGTTGGATTTTTTAAGGACTCTGCTGCATTATTTAAGGAATTTGCTGCTATATTAAAGGACTCTGCTTCAGTATTTAAGGACTCTGCTGCGGTATATAAGGACTCTGCTGCATTATTTAAGGACTCTGCTGCATTATTTAAGGACTTTGCTGCATTATTTAAGGACTTTGCTGCATTATTTAAGGACTCTGCTGCATTATTTAAGGACTTTGTTGCATTATTTAAGGACTCTAATGCATTATTTAAGGACTTTGCTGGAATATTTAAGGACTCTGCTGCATTAGTTAAGGACTTTGCTGCATTATTTAAGGACTCTGCTGCATTATTTAACGACTTTACTGCATTATTTAAGGACTCTGCTGCATTATTTAAGGACTTTGTTGCATTATTTAAGGACTCTGCTGCATTAGTTAAGGACTATGCTGCATTATTTAATGACTTTGCTGAAGCATTTGAGGACTCTGCTGCATTATTAGAGGACTCTGCTGCATTATTTAAGGACTTGCTGCATTATTTAATGACTTTGTTGGATTTTTTAAGGACTCTGCTGCGTTATTTAAGGAATTTGCTGCTATATTAAAGGACTCTGCTTCAGTATTTAAGGACTCTGCTGTGGTATTTAAGGACTCTGCTGCATTATTCAAGGACTCTGCTGCATTATTTAAGGACTTTGCTGCATTATTTAAGGAATCTGCTGCATCATTTAAGGACTTTGTTGCATTATCTAAGGACTCTGCTGGATTATTGAAGGACTTTGCTGCAATATTTAAGGACTCTGCTTCAGTATTTAAGGACTCTGCTGCATTATTTAAGGACTTTGTTGCATTATTTAAGGACTCTGCTGCATTATTTAAGGACTTTGTTGCATTATTTAAGGACTCTGCTGCATTATTTAAGGACTTTGCTGCAATATTTAAGGACTCTGCTTCAGTATTTAAGGACTCTGCTGCATTATTTAAGGACTTTGTTGCATTATTTAAGGACTCTGCTGCATTATTTAAGGACTTTGCTGCATTATTTAAGGACTCTGCTGCATTTTTTAAGGACTCTGCTGAAGCATTTGAGGACTCTGCTGCATTATTTAAGCACTTTGCTGCGGTATTTAAGGACTCTGTTGCATTATTTAAGGACTTTGTTGCATTATTTAAGGACTCTGCTGCATTAGTTAAGGACTTTGCTGCATTATTTAAGGACTCTGCTGCATTATTTACCGACGTTGTTGCATTATTTAAGAACCGTGCTGCTTTATTTAAGGACTTTGCATTATTTAAGGACTATGCTGCATTATTTAATGACTTTGCTGAAGCATTTGAGGACTCTGCTGCATTATTAGAGGACTCTGCTGCATTATTTAATGACTTTGTTGGATTTTTTAAGGACTCTGCTGCATTATTTAAGGAATTTGCTGCTATATTAAATGACTCTGCTTCAGTATTTAAGGACTCTGCTGCGGTATTTAAGGACTCTGCTGCATTATTTAAGGACTCTGCTGCATTATTTAAGGACTTTGCTGCATTATTTAAGGACTCTGCTGCATTATTTAAGGACTCTGCTGAAGCATTTGAGGACTCTGCTGCATTATTTAAGGACTTTGCTGCATTATTTAAGGAATCTGCTGCATTATTTAAGGACTTTGTTGCATTATCTAAGGACTCTGCTGCAATATTGAAGGACTTTGCTGCATTATTTAAGGACTCTGCTGCATTATTTAAGGACTTTGCTGCAATATTTAAGGACTCTGCTTCAGTATTTAAGGACTCTGCTGAAGCATTTGAGGACTCTGCTGCATTATTTAATGACTTTGCTGAAGCATTTGAGGACTCTGCTGCATTATTAGAGGACTCTGCTGCATTATTTAATGACTTTGTTGGATTTTTTAAGGACTCTGCTGCATTATTTAAGGAATTTGCTGCTATATTAAAGGACTCTGCTTCAGTATTTAAGGACTCTGCTGCGGTATTTAAGGACTCTGCTGCATTATTTAAGGACTATGCTGCATTATTTAAGGACTTTGCTGCATTATTTAAGGAATTTGTTGCATTATTTAAGGACTCTGCTGCATTATTTAAGGACTTTGCTGCAATATTTAAGGACTCTGCTTCAGTATTTAAGGACTCTGCTGCATTATTTAAGGACGTTGTTGCATTATTTAAGGACTCTGCTGCATTATTTAAGGACTTTACTGCATTATTTAAGGACTCTGCTGCATTATTTAAGGACTTTGTTGCATTATTTAAGGACTCTGCTGCATTAGTTAAGGACTTTGCTGCATTATTTAAGGACTCTGCTGCATTATTTAACGACGTTGTTGCATTATTTAAGAACTGTGCTGCATTATTTAAGGACTTTGCTGCATTAAGGACTATGCTGCATTATTTAATGACTTTGCTGAAGCATTTGAGGACTCTGCTGCATTATTAGAGGACTCTGCTGCATTATTTAAGGACTTGCTGCATTATTTAATGACTTTGTTGGATTTTTTAAGGACTCTGCTGCATTATTTAAGGAATTTGCTGCTATATTAAAGGACTCTGCTTCAGTATTTAAGGACTCTGCTGCGGTATTTAAGGACTCTGCTGCATTATTTAAGGACTCTGCTGCATTATTTAAGGATTTTGCTGCATTATTTAAGGAATCTGCTGCATTATTGAAGGACTTTGCTGCAATATTTAAGGACTCTGCTTCAGTATTTAAGGACTCTGCTGCATTATTTAAGGACTTTGTTGCATTATTTAAGGACTCTGCTGCATTATTTAAGGACTTTGCTGCATTATTTATGGACTCTGCTGCATTATTTAAGGACTTTGCTGCAATATTTAAGGACTCTGCTTCAGTATTTAAGGACTCTGCTGCATTATTTAAGGACTTTGTTGCATTATTTAAGGACTCTGCTGCATTATTTAAGGACTTTGCTGCATTATTTAAGGACTCTGCTGCATTATTTAAGGATTCTGCTGAAGCATTTGAGGACTCTGCTGCATTATTTAATCACTTTGCTGCGGTATATAAGGACTCTGTTGCATTATTTAAGGACTTTGTTGCATTATTTAAGGACTCTGCTGCATTAGTTAAGGACTTTGCTGCATTATTTAAGGACTCTGCTGCATCATTTAACGACGTTGTTGCATTATTTAAGAAATGTGCTGCATTATTTAAGGACTTTGCTGCATTATTTAAGGACTATGCTGCATTATTTAATGACTTTGCTGAAGCATTTGAGGACTCTGCTGCATTATTAGAGGACTCTGCTGCATTATTTAATGACTTTGTTGGATTTTTTAAGGACTCTGCTGCATTATTTAAGGAATTTGCTGCTATATTAAAGGACTCTGCTTCAGTATTTAAGGACTCTGCTGCGGTATATAAGGACTCTGCTGCATTATTTAAGGACTCTGCTGCATTATTTAAGGACTTTGCTGCATTATTTAAGGACTCTGCTGCATTATTTAAGGACTTTGTTGCATTATTTAAGGACTCTAATGCATTATTTAAGGACTTTGCTGCAATATTTAAGGACTCTGCTGCATTAGTTAAGGACTTTGCTGCATTATTTAAGGACTCTGCTGCATTATTTAACGACTTTACTGCATTATTTAAGGACTCTGCTGCATTATTTAAGGACTTTGTTGCATTATTTAAGGACTCTGCTGCATTAGTTAAGGACTATGCTGCATTATTTAATGACTTTGCTGAAGCATTTGAGGACTCTGCTGCATTATTAGAGGACTCTGCTGCATTATTTAAGGACTTGCTGCATTATTTAATGACTTTGTTGGATTTTTTAAGGACTCTGCTGCGTTATTTAAGGAATTTGCTGCTATATTAAAGGACTCTGCTTCAGTATTTAAGGACTCTGCTGCGGTATTTAAGGACTTTGCTGCATTATTTAAGGACTCTGCTGCATTATTTAAGGACTTTGCTGCATTATTTAAGGAATCTGCTGCATTATTTAAGGACTTTGTTGCAATATCTAAGGACTCTGCTGCATTATTGAAGGACTTTGCTGCAATATTTAAGGACTCTGCTTCAGTATTTAAGGACTCGGCTGGATTATTTAAGGACTT
This sequence comes from Phyllobates terribilis, assembly GCF_046119375.1. Classification (NCBI taxonomy): domain Eukaryota; kingdom Metazoa; phylum Chordata; class Amphibia; order Anura; family Dendrobatidae; genus Phyllobates; species Phyllobates terribilis. The sequence continues at coordinate 826,166 of NW_027362905.1, forward strand.
TGTTGCATTATTTAAGGACTCTGCTGCATTATTTAAGGACTTTGTTGCATTATTTAAGGACTCTGCTGCATTAGTTAAGGACTTTGCTGCATTATTTAAGGACCCTGCTGCATTATTTAACGACTTTACTGCATTATTTAAGGACTCTGCTGCATTATTTAAGGACTTTGTTGCATTATTTAAGGACTCTGCTGCATTAGTTAAGGACTATGCTGCATTATTTAATGACTTTGCTGAAGCATTTGAGGACTCTGCTGCATTATTAGAGGACTCTGCTGCATTATTTAAGGACTTGCTGCATTATTTAATGACTTTGTTGGATTTTTTAAGGACTCTGCTGCGTTATTTAAGGAATTTGCTGCTATATTAAAGGACTCTGCTTCAGTATTTAAGGACTCTGCTGCGGTATTTAAGGACTATGCTGCATTATTTAAGGACTCTGCTGCATTATTTAAGGACTTTGCTGCATTATTTAAGGACTCTGCTGCATTATTTAAGGACTTTGTTGCATTATTTAAGGACTCTAATGCATTATTTAAGGACTTTGCTGCAATATTTAAGGACTCTGCTTCAGTATTTAAGGACTCTGCTGCATTATTTAAGGACGTTGTTGCATTATTTAAGGACTCTGCTGCATTATTTAAGGACTTTACTGCATTATTTAAGGACTCTGCTGCATTATTTAAGGACTTTCTTGCATTATTTAAGGACTCTGCTGCATTAGTTAAGGACTTTGCTGCATTATTTAAGGACTCTGCTGCATTATTTAACGACGTTGTTGCATTACTTAAGAACTGTGCTGCATTATTTAAGGACTTTGCTGCATTATTTAAGGACTATGCTGCATTATTTAATGACTTTGCTGAAGCATTTGAGGACTCTGCTGCATTATTAGAGGACTCTGCTGCATTATTTAAGGACTTGCTGCATTATTTAATGACTTTGTTGGATTTTTTTATGGACTCTGCTGCATTATTTAAGGAATTTGCTGCTATATTAAAGGACTCTGCTTCAGTATTTAAGGACTCTGCTGCGGAATTTAAGGACTCTGCTGCATTATTTAAGGACTCTGCTGCATTATTTAAGGACTTTGCTGCATTATTTAAGGAATCTGCTGCATTATTTAAGGACTTTGCTGCAATATTTAAGGACTCTGCTTCAGTATTTAAGGATTCTGCTGCATTATTTAAGGACTTTGTTGCATTATTTAAGGACTCTGCTGCATTATTTAAGGACTTTTGCTGCATTATTTAAGGACTCTGCTGCATTATTTAAGGACTCTGCTGAAGCATTTGAGGACTCTGCTGCATTATTTAAGCACTTTGCTGCGGTATTTAAGGACTCTGTTGCATTATTTAAGGACTTTGTTGCATTAGTTAAGGACTTTGCTGCATTATTTAAGGACTCTGCTGCATTATTTAACGACGCTGTTGCATTATTTAAGAACTGTGCTGCATTATTTAAGGACTTTGCTGCATTATTTAAGGACTATGCTGCATTATTTAATGACTTTGCTGAAGCATTTGAGGACTCTGCTGCATTATTAGAGGACTCTGCTGCATTATTTAATGACTTTTTTGGATTTTTTAAGGACTCTGCTGCATTATTTAAGGAATTTGCTGCTATATTAAAGGACTCTGCTTCAGTATTTAAGGACTCTGCTGCGGTATATAAGGACTCTGCTGCATTATTTAAGGACTCTGCTGCATTATTTAAGGACTTTGCTGCATTATTTAAGGACTCTGCTGCATTATTTAAGGACTTTGTTGCATTATTTAAGGACTCTAATGCATTATTTAAGGACTTTGCTGGAATATTTAAGGACTCTGCTGCATTAGTTAAGGACTTTGCTGCATTATTTAAGGACCCTGCTGCATTATTTAACGACTTTACTGCATTATTTAAGGACTCTGCTGCATTATTTAAGGACTTTGTTGCATTATTTAAGGACTCTGCTGCATTAGTTAAGGACTATGCTGCATTATTTAATGACTTTGCTGAAGCATTTGAGGACTCTGCTGCATTATTAGAGGACTCTGCTGCATTATTTAAGGACTTGCTGCATTATTTAATGACTTTGTTGGATTTTTTAAGGACTCTGCTGCGTTATTTAAGGAATTTGCTGCTATATTAAAGGACTCTGCTTCAGTATTTAAGGACTCTGCTGCGGTATTTAAGGACTCTGCTGCATTATTTAAGGACTCTGCTGCATTATTTAAGGACTTTGCTGCATTATTTAAGGACTCTGCTGCATTATTTAAGGACTTTGTTGCATTATTTAAGGACTCTAATGCATTATTTAAGGACTTTGCTGCATTAGTTAAGGACTATGCTGCATTATTTAATGACTTTGCTGAAGCATTTGAGGACTCTGCTGCATTATTAGAGGACTCTGCTGCATTATTTAAGGACTTGCTGCATTATTTAATGACTTTGTTGGATTTTTTAAGGACTCTGCTGCGTTATTTAAGGAATTTGCTGCTATATTAAAGGACTCTGCTTCAGTATTTAAGGACTCTGCTGCGGTATTTAAGGACTCTGCTGCATTATTTAAGGACTCTGCTGCATTATTTAAGGACTTTGCTGCATTATTTAAGGAATCTGCTGCATTATTTAAGGACTTTGTTGCATTATTTAAGGACTCTAATGCATTATTTAAGGACTTTGCTGCAATATTTAAGGACTCTGCTTCAGTATTTAAGGACTCTGCTGCATTATTTAAGGACGTTGTTGCATTATTTAAGGACTCTGCTGCATTATTTAAGGACTTTACTGCATTATTTAAGGACTCTGCTGCATTATTTAAGGACTTTCTTGCATTATTTAAGGACTCTGCTGCATTATTTAACGACGTTGTTGCATTACTTAAGAACTGTGCTGCATTATTTAAGGACTTTGCTGCATTATTTAAGGACTATGCTGCATTATTTAATGACTTTGCTGAAGCATTTGAGGACTCTGCTGCATTATTAGAGGACTCTGCTGCATTATTTAAGGACTTGCTGCATTATTTAATGACTTTGTTGGATTTTTTTATGGACTCGACGGCATTATTTAAGGAATTTGCTGCTATATTAAAGGACTCTGCTTCAGTATTTAAGGACTCTGCTGCGGAATTTAAGGACTCTGCTGCATTATTTAAGGACTCTGCTGCATTATTTAAGGACTTTGCTGCATTATTTAAGGAATCTGCTGCATTATTTAAGGACTTTGCTGCAATATTTAAGGACTCTGCTTCAGTATTTAAGGATTCTGCTGCATTATTTAAGGACTTTGTTGCATTATTTAAGGACTCTGCTGCATTATTTAAGGACTTTTGCTGCATTATTTAAGGACTCTGCTGCATTATTTAAGGACTCTGCTGAAGCATTTGAGGACTCTGCTGCATTATTTAAGCACTTTGCTGCGGTATTTAAGGACTCTGTTGCATTATTTAAGGACTTTGTTGCATTATTTAAGGACTTTGCTGCATTAGTTAAGGACTTTGTGCATTATTTAAGGACTCTGCTGCATTATTTAATGACGCTGTTGCATTATTTAAGAACTGTGCTGCATTATTTAAGGACTTTGCTGCATTATTTAAGGACTATGCTGCATTATTTAATGACTTTGCTGAAGCATTTGAGGACTCTGCTGCATTATTAGAGGACTCTGCTGCATTATTTAATGACTTTTTTGGATTTTTTAAGGACTCTGCTGCATTATTTAAGGAATTTGCTGCTATATTAAAGGACTCTGCTTCAGTATTTAAGGACTCTGCTGCGGTATTTATGGACTCTGCTGCATTATTTAAGGACTCTGCTGCATTATTTAAGGACTTTGCTGTATTATTTAAGGACTCTGCTGCATTATTTAAGGACTTTGCTGCAATATTTAAGGACTCTGCTTCAGTATTTAAGGACTCTGCTGCATTATTTAAGGACGTTGTTGCATTATTTAAGGACTCTGCTGCATTATTTAAGGACTTTACTGCATTATTTAAGGACTCTGCTGCATTATTTAAGGACTTTGTTGCATTATTTCAGGAATCTGATGCATTATTTAAGGAATTTGCTGAATTATTTAAGGACTCTGCTTTCTTATTTAATGACTCTGCTGAAGCATTTGAGGACTCTGCTGCATTATTTGAGGACTCTGCTGCATTATTTAATCACTTTGCTGCGGTATTTAAGGACTCTGTTGCATTATTTAAGGACTTTGTTGCATTATTTAAGGACTCTGCTGCATTAGTTAAGGACTTTGCTGCATTATTTAAGGACTCTGCTGCATTATTTAACGACGTTGTTGCATTATTGAAGAACTGTGCTGCATTATTTAAGGACTTTGCTGCATTATTTAAGGACTATGCTGCATAATCTAATGACTTTGCTGAAGCATTTGAGGACTCTGCTGCATTATTAGAGGACTCTGCTGCATTATTTAATGACTTTGTTGGATTTTTTAAGGACTCTGCTGCATTATTTAAGGAATTTGCTGCTATATTAAAGGACTCTGCTTCAGTATTTAAGGACTCTGCTGCGGTATATAAGGACTCTGCTGCATTATTTAAGGACTCTGCTGCATTATTTAAGGACTTTGCTGCATTATTTAAGGACTTTGCTGCATTATTTAAGGACTCTGCTGCATTATTTAAGGACTTTGTTGCATTATTTAAGGACTCTAATGCATTATTTAAGGACTTTGCTGGAATATTTAAGGACTCTGCTGCATTAGTTAAGGACTTTGCTGCATTATTTAAGGACTCTGCTGCATTATTTAACGACTTTACTGCATTATTTAAGGACTCTGCTGCATTATTTAAGGACTTTGTTGCATTATTTAAGGACTCTGCTGCATTAGTTAAGGACTATGCTGCATTATTTAATGACTTTGCTGAAGCATTTGAGGACTCTGCTGCATTATTAGAGGACTCTGCTGCATTATTTAAGGACTTGCTGCATTATTTAATGACTTTGTTGGATTTTTTAAGGACTCTGCTGCGTTATTTAAGGAATTTGCTGCTATATTAAAGGACTCTGCTTCAGTATTTAAGGACTCTGCTGCGGTATTTAAGGACTCTGCTGCATTATTCAAGGACTCTGCTGCATTATTTAAGGACTTTGCTGCATTATTTAAGGAATCTGCTGCATCATTTAAGGACTTTGTTGCATTATCTAAGGACTCTGCTGGATTATTGAAGGACTTTGCTGCAATATTTAAGGACTCTGCTTCAGTATTTAAGGACTCTGCTGCATTATTTAAGGACTTTGTTGCATTATTTAAGGACTCTGCTGCATTATTTAAGGACTTTGTTGCATTATTTAAGGACTCTGCTGCATTATTTAAGGACTTTGCTGCAATATTTAAGGACTCTGCTTCAGTATTTAAGGACTCTGCTGCATTATTTAAGGACTTTGTTGCATTATTTAAGGACTCTGCTGCATTATTTAAGGACTTTGCTGCATTATTTAAGGACTCTGCTGCATTTTTTAAGGACTCTGCTGAAGCATTTGAGGACTCTGCTGCATTATTTAAGCACTTTGCTGCGGTATTTAAGGACTCTGTTGCATTATTTAAGGACTTTGTTGCATTATTTAAGGACTCTGCTGCATTAGTTAAGGACTTTGCTGCATTATTTAAGGACTCTGCTGCATTATTTACCGACGTTGTTGCATTATTTAAGAACTGTGCTGCTTTATTTAAGGACTTTGCATTATTTAAGGACTATGCTGCATTATTTAATGACTTTGCTGAAGCATTTGAGGACTCTGCTGCATTATTAGAGGACTCTGCTGCATTATTTAATGACTTTGTTGGATTTTTTAAGGACTCTGCTGCATTATTTAAGGAATTTGCTGCTATATTAAATGACTCTGCTTCAGTATTTAAGGACTCTGCTGCGGTATTTAAGGACTCTGCTGCATTATTTAAGGACTCTGCTGCATTATTTAAGGACTTTGCTGCATTATTTAAGGACTCTGCTGCATTATTTAAGGACTCTGCTGAAGCATTTGAGGACTCTGCTGCATTATTTAAGGACTTTGCTGCATTATTTAAGGAATCTGCTGCATTATTTAAGGACTTTGTTGCATTATCTAAGGACTCTGCTGCAATATTGAAGGACTTTGCTGCATTATTTAAGGACTCTGCTGCATTATTTAAGGACTTTGCTGCAATATTTAAGGACTCTGCTTCAGTATTTAAGGACTCTGCTGAAGCATTTGAGGACTCTGCTGCATTATTTAATGACTTTGCTGAAGCATTTGAGGACTCTGCTGCATTATTAGAGGACTCTGCTGCATTATTTAATGACTTTGTTGGATTTTTTAAGGACTCTGCTGCATTATTTAAGGAATTTGCTGCTATATTAAAGGACTCTGCTTCAGTATTTAAGGACTCTGCTGCGGTATTTAAGGACTCTGCTGCATTATTTAAGGACTATGCTGCATTATTTAAGGACTTTGCTGCATTATTTAAGGAATTTGTTGCATTATTTAAGGACTCTGCTGCATTATTTAAGGACTTTGCTGCAATATTTAAGGACTCTGCTTCAGTATTTAAGGACTCTGCTGCATTATTTAAGGACGTTGTTGCATTATTTAAGGACTCTGCTGCATTATTTAAGGACTTTACTGCATTATTTAAGGACTCTGCTGCATTATTTAAGGACTTTGTTGCATTATTTAAGGACTCTGCTGCATTAGTTAAGGACTTTGCTGCATTATTTAAGGACTCTGCTGCATTATTTAAAGACGTTGTTGCATTATTTAAGAACTGTGCTGCATTATTTAAGGACTTTGCTGCATTATTTAAGGACTATGCTGCATTATTTAATGACTTTGCTGAAGCATTTGAGGACTCTGCTGCATTATTAGAGGACTCTGCTGCATTATTTAAGGACTTGCTGCATTATTTAATGACTTTGTTGGATTTTTTAAGGACTCTGCTGCATTATTTAAGGAATTTGCTGCTATATTAAAGGACTCTGCTTCAGTATTTAAGGACTCTGCTGCGGTATTTAAGGACTCTGCTGCATTATTTAAGGACTCTGCTGCATTATTTAAGGACTTTGCTGCATTATTTAAGGAATCTGCTGCATTATTGAAGGACTTTGCTGCAATATTTAAGGACTCTGCTTCAGTATTTAAGGACTCTGCTGCATTATTTAAGGACTTTGTTGCATTATTTAAGGACTCTGCTGCATTATTTAAGGACTTTGCTGCATTATTTATGGACTCTGCTGCATTATTTAAGGACTTTGCTGCAATATTTAAGGACTCTGCTTCAGTATTTAAGGACTCTGCTGCATTATTTAAGGACTTTGTTGCATTATTTAAGGACTCTGCTGCATTATTTAAGGACTTTGCTGCATTATTTAAGGACTCTGCTGCATTATTTAAGGATTCTGCTGAAGCATTTGAGGACTCTGCTGCATTATTTAATCACTTTGCTGCGGTATATAAGGACTCTGTTGCATTATTTAAGGACTTTGTTGCATTATTTAAGGACTCTGCTGCATTAGTTAAGGACTTTGCTGCATTATTTAAGGACTCTGCTGCATTATTTAACGACGTTGTTGCATTATTTAAGAAATGTGCTGCATTATTTAAGGACTTTGCTGCATTATTTAAGGACTATGCTGCATTATTTAATGACTTTGCTGAAGCATTTGAGGACTCTGCTGCATTATTAGAGGACTCTGCTGCATTATTTAAGGACTTGCTGCATTATTTAATGACTTTGTTGGATTTTTTAAGGACTCTGCTGCGTTATTTAAGGAATTTGCTGCTATATTAAAGGACTCTGCTTCAGTATTTAAGGACTCTGCTGCGGTATTTAAGGACTCTGCTGCATTATTTAAGGACTCTGCTGCATTATTTAAGGACTTTGCTGCATTATTTAAGGACTCTGCTGCATTATTTAAGGACTTTGTTGCATTATTTAAGGACTCTAATGCATTATTTAAGGACTTTGCTGCAATATTTAAGGACTCTGCTGCATTAGTTAAGGACTTTGCTGCATTATTTAAGGACTCTGCTGCATTATTTAACGACTTTACTGCATTATTTAAGGACTCTGCTGCATTATTTAAGGACTTTGTTGCATTATTTAAGGACTCTGCTGCATTAGTTAAGGACTATGCTGCATTATTTAATGACTTTGCTGAAGCATTTGAGGACTCTGCTGCATTATTAGAGGACTCTGCTGCATTATTTAAGGACTTGCTGCATTATTTAATGACTTTGTTGGATTTTTTAAGGACTCTGCTGCGTTATTTAAGGAATTTGCTGCTATATTAAAGGACTCTGCTTCAGTATTTAAGGACTCTGCTGCATTATTTAAGGACTTTGTTGCATTATTTAAGGACTCTGCTGCATTATTTAAGGACTTTGTTGCATTATTTAAGGACTCTGCTGCATTAGTTAAGGACTTTGCTGCATTATTTAAGGACCCTGCTGCATTATTTAACGACTTTACTGCATTATTTAAGGACTCTGCTGCATTATTTAAGGACTTTGTTGCATTATTTAAGGACTCTGCTGCATTAGTTAAGGACTATGCTGCATTATTTAATGACTTTGCTGAAGCATTTGAGGACTCTGCTGCATTATTAGAGGACTCTGCTGCATTATTTAAGGACTTGCTGCATTATTTAATGACTTTGTTGGATTTTTTAAGGACTCTGCTGCGTTATTTAAGGAATTTGCTGCTATATTAAAGGACTCTGCTTCAGTATTTAAGGACTCTGCTGCGGTATTTAAGGACTCTGCTGCATTATTTAAGGACTCTGCTGCATTATTTAAGGACTTTGCTGCATTATTTAAGGACTCTGCTGCATTATTTAAGGACTTTGTTGCATTATTTAAGGACTCTAATGCATTATTTAAGGACTTTGCTGCAATATTTAAGGACTCTGCTTCAGTATTTAAGGACTCTGCTGCATTATTTAAGGACGTTGTTGCATTATTTAAGGACTCTGCTGCATTATTTAAGGACTTTACTGCATTATTTAAGGACTCTGCTGCATTATTTAAGGACTTTCTTGCATTATTTAAGGACTCTGCTGCATTAGTTAAGGACCTTGCTGCATTATTTAAGGACTCTGCTGCATTATTTAACGACGTTGTTGCATTACTTAAGAACTGTGCTGCATTATTTAAGGACTTTGCTGCATTATTTAAGGACTATGCTGCATTATTTAATGACTTTGCTGAAGCATTTGAGGACTCTGCTGCATTATTAGAGGACTCTGCTGCATTATTTAAGGACTTGCTGCATTATTTAATGACTTTGTTGGATTTTTTTATGGACTCTGCTGCATTATTTAAGGAATTTGCTGCTATATTAAAGGACTCTGCTTCAGTATTTAAGGACTCTGCTGCGGAATTTAAGGACTCTGCTGCATTATTTAAGGACTCTGCTGCATTATTTAAGGACTTTGCTGCATTATTTAAGGAATCTGCTGCATTATTTAAGGACTTTGCTGCAATATTTAAGGACTCTGCTTCAGTATTTAAGGATTCTGCTGCATTATTTAAGGACTTTGTTGCATTATTTAAGGACTCTGCTGCATTATTTAAGGACTTTTGCTGCATTATTTAAGGACTCTGCTGCATTATTTAAGGACTCTGCTGAAGCATTTGAGGACTCTGCTGCATTATTTAAGCACTTTGCTGCGGTATTTAAGGACTCTGTTGCATTATTTAAGGACTTTGTTGCATTATTTAAGGACTTTGCTGCATTAGTTAAGGACTTTGCTGCATTATTTAAGGACTCTGCTGCATTATTTAATGACGCTGTTGCATTATTTAAGAACTGTGCTGCATTATTTAAGGACTTTGCTGCATTATTTAAGGACTATGCTGCATTATTTAATGACTTTGCTGAAGCATTTGAGGACTCTGCTGCATTATTAGAGGACTCTGCTGCATTATTTAATGACTTTTTTGGATTTTTTAAGGACTCTGCTGCATTATTTAAGGAATTTGCTGCTATATTAAAGGACTCTGCTTCAGTATTTAAGGACTCTGCTGCGGTATTTATGGACTCTGCTGCATTATTTAAGGACTCTGCTGCATTATTTAAGGACTTTGCTGTATTATTTAAGGACTCTGCTGCATTATTTAAGGACTTTGCTGCAATATTTAAGGACTCTGCTTCAGTATTTAAGGACTCTGCTGCATTATTTAAGGACGTTGTTGCATTATTTAAGGACTCTGCTGCATTATTTAAGGACTTTACTGCATTATTTAAGGACTCTGCTGCATTATTTAAGGACTTTGTTGCATTATTTCAGGAATCTGATGCATTATTTAAGGAATTTGCTGAATTATTTAAGGACTCTGCTTTCTTATTTAATGACTCTGCTGAAGCATTTGAGGACTCTGCTGCATTATTTGAGGACTCTGCTGCATTATTTAATCACTTTGCTGCGGTATTTAAGGACTCTGTTGCATTATTTAAGGACTTTGTTGCATAATTTAAGGACTCTGCTGCATTAGTTAAGGACTTTGCTGCATTATTTAAGGACTCTGCTGCATTATTTAACGACGTTGTTGCATTATTTAAGAACTGTGCTGCATTATTTAAGGACTTTGCTGCATTATTTAAGGACTATGCTGCATAATTTAATGACTTTGCTGAAGCATTTGAGGACTCTGCTGCATTATTAGAGGACTCTGCTGCATTATTTAATGACTTTGTTGGATTTTTTAAGGACTCTGCTGCATTATTTAAGGAATTTGCTGCTATATTAAAGGACTCTGCTTCAGTATTTAAGGACTCTGCTGCGGTATATAAGGACTCTGCTGCATTATTTAAGGACTCTGCTGCATTATTTAAGGACTTTGCTGCATTATTTAAGGACTTTGCTGCATTATTTAAGGACTCTGCTGCATTATTTAAGGACTTTGTTGCATTATTTAAGGACTCTAATGCATTATTTAAGGACTTTGCTGGAATATTTAAGGACTCTGCTGCATTAGTTAAGGACTTTGCTGCATTATTTAAGGACTCTGCTGCATTATTTAACGACTTTACTGCATTATTTAAGGACTCTGCTGCATTATTTAAGGACTTTGTTGCATTATTTAAGGACTCTGCTGCATTAGTTAAGGACTATGCTGCATTATTTAATGACTTTGCTGAAGCATTTGAGGACTCTGCTGCATTATTAGAGGACTCTGCTGCATTATTTAAGGACTTGCTGCATTATTTAATGACTTTGTTGGATTTTTTAAGGACTCTGCTGCGTTATTTAAGGAATTTGCTGCTATATTAAAGGACTCTGCTTCAGTATTTAAGGACTCTGCTGCGGTATTTAAGGACTCTGCTGCATTATTCAAGGACTCTGCTGCATTATTTAAGGACTTTGCTGCATTATTTAAGGAATCTGCTGCATCATTTAAGGACTTTGTTGCATTATCTAAGGACTCTGCTGGATTATTGAAGGACTTTGCTGCAATATTTAAGGACTCTGCTTCAGTATTTAAGGACTCTGCTGCATTATTTAAGGACTTTGTTGCATTATTTAAGGACTCTGCTGCATTATTTAAGGACTTTGTTGCATTATTTAAGGACTCTGCTGCATTATTTAAGGACTTTGCTGCAATATTTAAGGACTCTGCTTCAGTATTTAAGGACTCTGCTGCATTATTTAAGGACTTTGTTGCATTATTTAAGGACTCTGCTGCATTATTTAAGGACTTTGCTGCATTATTTAAGGACTCTGCTGCATTTTTTAAGGACTCTGCTGAAGCATTTGAGGACTCTGCTGCATTATTTAAGCACTTTGCTGCGGTATTTAAGGACTCTGTTGCATTATTTAAGGACTTTGTTGCATTATTTAAGGACTCTGCTGCATTAGTTAAGGACTTTGCTGCATTATTTAAGGACTCTGCTGCATTATTTACCAACGTTGTTGCATTATTTAAGAACTGTGCTGCTTTATTTAAGGACTTTGCATTATTTAAGGACTATGCTGCATTATTTAATGACTTTGCTGAAGCATTTGAGGACTCTGCTGCATTATTAGAGGACTCTGCTGCATTATTTAATGACTTTGTTGGATTTTTTAAGGACTCTGCTGCATTATTTAAGGAATTTGCTGCTATATTAAATGACTCTGCTTCAGTATTTAAGGACTCTGCTGCGGTATTTAAGGACTCTGCTGCATTATTTAAGGACTCTGCTGCATTATTTAAGGACTTTGCTGCATTATTTAAGGACTCTGCTGCATTATTTAAGGACTCTGCTGAAGCATTTGAGGACTCTGCTGCATTATTTAAGGACTTTGCTGCATTATTTAAGGAATCTGCTGCATTATTTAAGGACTTTGTTGCATTATCTAAGGACTCTGCTGCAATATTGAAGGACTTTGCTGCATTATTTAAGGACTCTGCTGCATTATTTAAGGACTTTGCTGCAATATTTAAGGACTCTGCTTCAGTATTTAAGGACTCTGCTGAAGCATTTGAGGACTCTGCTGCATTATTTAATGACTTTGCTGAAGCATTTGAGGACTCTGCTGCATTATTAGAGGACTCTGCTGCATTATTTAATGACTTTGTTGGATTTTTTAAGGACTCTGCTGCATTATTTAAGGAATTTGCTGCTATATTAAAGGACTCTGCTTCAGTATTTAAGGACTCTGCTGCGGTATTTAAGGACTCTGCTGCATTATTTAAGGACTATGCTGCATTATTTAAGGACTTTGCTGCATTATTTAAGGAATTTGTTGCATTATTTAAGGACTCTGCTGCATTATTTAAGGACTTTGCTGCAATATTTAAGGACTCTGCTTCAGTATTTAAGGACTCTGCTGCATTATTTAAGGACGTTGTTGCATTATTTAAGGACTCTGCTGCATTATTTAAGGACTTTACTGCATTATTTAAGGACTCTGCTGCATTATTTAAGGACTTTGTTGCATTATTTAAGGACTCTGCTGCATTAGTTAAGGACTTTGCTGCATTATTTAAGGACTCTGCTGCATTATTTAACGACGTTGTTGCATTATTTAAGAACTGTGCTGCATTATTTAAGGACTTTGCTGCATTATTTAAGGACTATGCTGCATTATTTAATGACTTTGCTGAAGCATTTGAGGACTCTGCTGCATTATTAGAGGACTCTGCTGCATTATTTAAGGACTTGCTGCATTATTTAATGACTTTGTTGGATTTTTTAAGGACTCTGCTGCATTATTTAAGGAATTTGCTGCTATATTAAAGGACTCTGCTTCAGTATTTAAGGACTCTGCTGCGGTATTTAAGGACTCTGCTGCATTATTTAAGGACTCTGCTGCATTATTTAAGGACTTTGCTGCATTATTTAAGGAATCTGCTGCATTATTGAAGGACTTTGCTGCAATATTTAAGGACTCTGCTTCAGTATTTAAGGACTCTGCTGCATTATTTAAGGACTTTGTTGCATTATTTAAGGACTCTGCTGCATTATTTAAGGACTTTGCTGCATTATTTATGGACTCTGCTGCATTATTTAAGGACTTTGCTGCAATATTTAAGGACTCTGCTTCAGTATTTAAGGACTCTGCTGCATTATTTAAGGACTTTGTTGCATTATTTAAGGACTCTGCTGCATTATTTAAGGACTTTGCTGCATTATTTAAGGACTCTGCTGCATTATTTAAGGATTCTGCTGAAGCATTTGAGGACTCTGCTGCATTATTTAATCACTTTGCTGCGGTATATAAGGACTCTGTTGCATTATTTAAGGACTTTGTTGCATTATTTAAGGACTCTGCTGCATTAGTTAAGGACTTTGCTGCATTATTTAAGGACTCTGCTGCATTATTTAACGACGTTGTTGCATTATTTAAGAAATGTGCTGCATTATTTAAGGACTTTGCTGCATTATTTAAGGACTATGCTGCATTATTTAATGACTTTGCTGAAGCATTTGAGGACTCTGCTGCATTATTAGAGGACTCTGCTGCATTATTTAATGACTTTGTTGGATTTTTTAAGGACTCTGCTGCATTATTTAAGGAATTTGCTGCTATATTAAAGGACTCTGCTTCAGTATTTAAGGACTCTGCTGCGGTATATAAGGACTCTGCTGCATTATTTAAGGACTCTGCTGCATTATTTAAGGACTTTGCTGCATTATTTAAGGACTCTGCTGCATTATTTAAGGACTTTGTTGCATTATTTAAGGACTCTAATGCATTATTTAAGGACTTTGCTGCAATATTTAAGGACTCTGCTGCATTAGTTAAGGACTTTGCTGCATTATTTAAGGACTCTGCTGCATTATTTAACGACTTTACTGCATTATTTAAGGACTCTGCTGCATTATTTAAGGACTTTGTTGCATTATTTAAGGACTCTGCTGCATTAGTTAAGGACTATGCTGCATTATTTAATGACTTTGCTGAAGCATTTGAGGACTCTGCTGCATTATTAGAGGACTCTGCTGCATTATTTAAGGACTTGCTGCATTATTTAATGACTTTGTTGGATTTTTTAAGGACTCTGCTGCGTTATTTAAGGAATTTGCTGCTATATTAAAGGACTCTGCTTCAGTATTTAAGGACTCTGCTGCATTATTTAAGGACTTTGTTGCATTATTTAAGGACTCTGCTGCATTATTTAAGGACTTTGTTGCATTATTTAAGGACTCTGCTGCATTAGTTAAGGACTTTGCTGCATTATTTAAGGACCCTGCTGCATTATTTAACGACTTTACTGCATTATTTAAGGACTCTGCTGCATTATTTAAGGACTTTGTTGCATTATTTAAGGACTCTGCTGCATTAGTTAAGGACTATGCTGCATTATTTAATGACTTTGCTGAAGCATTTGAGGACTCTGCTGCATTATTAGAGGACTCTGCTGCATTATTTAAGGACTTGCTGCATTATTTAATGACTTTGTTGGATTTTTTAAGGACTCTGCTGCGTTATTTAAGGAATTTGCTGCTATATTAAAGGACTCTGCTTCAGTATTTAAGGACTCTGCTGCGGTATTTAAGGACTCTGCTGCATTATTTAAGGACTCTGCTGCATTATTTAAGGACTTTGCTGCATTATTTAAGGACTCTGCTGCATTATTTAAGGACTTTGTTGCATTATTTAAGGACTCTAATGCATTATTTAAGGACTTTGCTGCAATATTTAAGGACTCTGCTTCAGTATTTAAGGACTCTGCTGCATTATTTAAGGACGTTGTTGCATTATTTAAGGACTCTGCTGCATTATTTAAGGACTTTACTGCATTATTTAAGGACTCTGCTGCATTATTTAAGGACTTTCTTGCATTATTTAAGGACTCTGCTGCATTAGTTAAGGACCTTGCTGCATTATTTAAGGACTCTGCTGCATTATTTAACGACGTTGTTGCATTACTTAAGAACTGTGCTGCATTATTTAAGGACTTTGCTGCATTATTTAAGGACTATGCTGCATTATTTAATGACTTTGCTGAAGCATTTGAGGACTCTGCTGCATTATTAGAGGACTCTGCTGCATTATTTAAGGACTTGCTGCATTATTTAATGACTTTGTTGGATTTTTTTATGGACTCTGCTGCATTATTTAAGGAATTTGCTGCTATATTAAAGGACTCTGCTTCAGTATTTAAGGACTCTGCTGCGGAATTTAAGGACTCTGCTGCATTATTTAAGGACTCTGCTGCATTATTTAAGGACTTTGCTGCATTATTTAAGGAATCTGCTGCATTATTTAAGGACTTTGCTGCAATATTTAAGGACTCTGCTTCAGTATTTAAGGATTCTGCTGCATTATTTAAGGACTTTGTTGCATTATTTAAGGACTCTGCTGCATTATTTAAGGACTTTTGCTGCATTATTTAAGGACTCTGCTGCATTATTTAAGGACTCTGCTGAAGCATTTGAGGACTCTGCTGCATTATTTAAGCACTTTGCTGCGGTATTTAAGGACTCTGTTGCATTATTTAAGGACTTTGTTGCATTATTTAAGGACTTTGCTGCATTAGTTAAGGACTTTGCTGCATTATTTAAGGACTCTGCTGCATTATTTAACGACGCTGTTGCATTATTTAAGAACTGTGCTGCATTATTTAAGGACTTTGCTGCATTATTTAAGGACTATGCTGCATTATTTAATGACTTTGCTGAAGCATTTGAGGACTCTGCTGCATTATTAGAGGACTCTGCTGCATTATTTAATGACTTTTTTGGATTTTTTAAGGACTCTGCTGCATTATTTAAGGAATTTGCTGCTATATTAAAGGACTCTGCTTCAGTATTTAAGGACTCTGCTGCGGTATATAAGGACTCTGCTGCATTATTTAAGGACTCTGCTGCATTATTTAAGGACTTTGCTGCATTATTTAAGGACTCTGCTGCATTATTTAAGGACTTTGTTGCATTATTTAAGGACTCTAATGCATTATTTAAGGACTTTGCTGGAATATTTAAGGACTCTGCTGCATTAGTTAAGGACTTTGCTGCATTATTTAAGGACCCTGCTGCATTATTTAACGACTTTACTGCATTATTTAAGGACTCTGCTGCATTATTTAAGGACTTTGTTGCATTATTTAAGGACTCTGCTGCATTATTTAAGGACTTTGCTGCATTATTTAAGGACTCTGCTGCATTTTTTAAGGACTCTGCTGAAGCATTTGAGGACTCTGCTGCATTATTTAAGCACTTTGCTGCGGTATTTAAGGACTCTGTTGCATTATTTAAGGACTTTGTTGCATTATTTAAGGACTCTGCTGCATTAGTTAAGGACTTTGCTGCATTATTTAAGGACTCTGCTGCATTATTTACCGACGTTGTTGCATTATTTAAGAACTGTGCTGCTTTATTTAAGGACTTTGCATTATTTAAGGACTATGCTGCATTATTTAATGACTTTGCTGAAGCATTTGAGGACTCTGCTGCATTATTAGAGGACTCTGCTGCATTATTTAATGACTTTGTTGGATTTTTTAAGGACTCTGCTGCATTATTTAAGGAATTTGCTGCTATATTAAATGACTCTGCTTCAGTATTTAAGGACTCTGCTGCGGTATTTAAGGACTCTGCTGCATTATTTAAGGACTCTGCTGCATTATTTAAGGACGTTGCTGCATTATTTAAGGACTCTGCTGCATTATTTAAGGACTCTGCTGAAGCATTTGAGGACTCTGCTGCATTATTTAAGGACTTTGCTGCATTATTTAAGGAATCTGCTGCATTATTTAAGGACTTTGTTGCATTATCTAAGGACTCTGCTGCAATATTGAAGGACTTTGCTGCATTATTTAAGGACTCTGCTGCATTATTTAAGGACTTTGCTGCAATATTTAAGGACTCTGCTTCAGTATTTAAGGACTCTGCTGAAGCATTTGAGGACTCTGCTGCATTATTTAATGACTTTGCTGAAGCATTTGAGGACTCTGCTGCATTATTAGAGGACTCTGCTGCATTATTTAATGACTTTGTTGGATTTTTTAAGGACTCTGCTGCATTATTTAAGGAATTTGCTGCTATATTAAAGGACTCTGCTTCAGTATTTAAGGACTCTGCTGCGGTATTTAAGGACTCTGCTGCATTATTTAAGGACTATGCTGCATTATTTAAGGACTTTGCTGCATTATTTAAGGAATTTGTTGCATTATTTAAGGACTCTGCTGCATTATTTAAGGACTTTGCTGCAATATTTAAGGACTCTGCTTCAGTATTTAAGGACTCTGCTGCATTATTTAAGGACGTTGTTGCATTATTTAAGGACTCTGCTGAATTATTTAAGGACTTTACTGCATTATTTAAGGACTCTGCTGCATTATTTAAGGACTTTGTTGCATTATTTAAGGACTCTGCTGCATTAGTTAAGGACTTTGCTGCATTATTTAAGGACTCTGCTGCATTATTTAACGACGTTGTTGCATTATTTAAGAACTGTGCTGCATTATTTAAGGACTTTGCTGCATTATTTAAGGACTATGCTGCATTATTTAATGACTTTGCTGAAGCATTTGAGGACTCTGCTGCATTATTAGAGGACTCTGCTGCATTATTTAAGGACTTGCTGCATTATTTAATGACTTTGTTGGATTTTTTAAGGACTCTGCTGCATTATTTAAGGAATTTGCTGCTATATTAAAGGACTCTGCTTCAGTATTTAAGGACTCTGCTGCGGTATTTAAGGACTCTGCTGCATTATTTAAGGACTCTGCTGCATTATTTAAGGACTTTGCTGCATTATTTAAGGAATCTGCTGCATTATTGAAGGACTTTGCTGCAATATTTAAGGACTCTGCTTCAGTATTTAAGGACTCTGCTGCATTATTTAAGGACTTTGTTGCATTATTTAAGGACTCTGCTGCATTATTTAAGGACTTTGCTGCATTATTTATGGACTCTGCTGCATTATTTAAGGACTTTGCTGCAATATTTAAGGACTCTGCTTCAGTATTTAAGGACTCTGCTGCATTATTTAAGGACTTTGTTGCATTATTTAAGGACTCTGCTGCATTATTTAAGGACTTTGCTGCATTATTTAAGGACTCTGCTGCATTATTTAAGGATTCTGCTGAAGCATTTGAGGACTCTGCTGCATTATTTAATCACTTTGCTGCGGTATATAAGGACTCTGTTGCATTATTTAAGGACTTTGTTGCATTATTTAGGGACTCTGCTGCATTAGTTAAGGACTCTGCTGCATTATTTAACGACGTTGTTGCATTATTTAAGAAATGTGCTGCATTATTTAAGGACTTTGCTGCATTATTTAAGGACTATGCTGCATTATTTAATGACTTTGCTGAAGCATTTGAGGACTCTGCTGCATTATTAGAGGACTCTGCTGCATTATTTAATGACTTTGTTGGATTTTTTAAGGACTCTGCTGCATTATTTAAGGAATTTGCTGCTATATTAAAGGACTCTGCTTCAGTATTTAAGGACTCTGCTGCGGTATATAAGGACTCTGCTGCATTATATAAGGACTCTGCTGCATTATTTAAGGACTTTGCTGCATTATTTAAGGACTCTGCTGCATTATTTAAGGACTTTGTTGCATTATTTAAGGACTCTAATGCATTATTTAAGGACTTTGCTGCAATATTTAAGGACTCTGCTGCATTAGTTAAGGACTTTGCTGCATTATTTAAGGACTCTGCTGCATTATTTAACGACTTTACTGCATTATTTAAGGACTCTGCTGCATTATTTAAGGACTTTGTTGCATTATTTAAGGACTCTGCTGCATTAGTTAAGGACTATGCTGCATTATTTAATGACTTTGCTGAAGCATTTGAGGACTCTGCTGCATTATTAGAGGACTCTGCTGCATTATTTAAGGACTTGCTGCATTATTTAATGACTTTGTTGGATTTTTTAAGGACTCTGCTGCGTTATTTAAGGAATTTGCTGCTATATTAAAGGACTCTGCTTCAGTATTTAAGGACTCTGCTGCGGTATTTAAGGACTTTGCTGCATTATTTAAGGACTCTGCTGCATTATTTAAGGACTTTGCTGCATTATTTAAGGAATCTGCTGCATTATTTAAGGACTTTGTTGCATTATCTAAGGACTCTGCTGCATTATTGAAGGACTTTGCTGCAATATTTAAGGACTCTGCTTCAGTATTTAAGGACTCTGCTGCATTATTTAAGGACTTTGTTGCATTATTTAAGGACTCTGCTGCATTATTTAAGGACTTTGTTGCATTATTTAAGGACTCTGCTGCATTAGTTAAGGACTTTGCTGCATTATTTAAGGACCCTGCTGCATTATTTAACGACTTTACTGCATTATTTAAGGACTCTGCTGCATTATTTAAGGACTTTGTTGCATTATTTAAGGACTCTGCTGCATTAGTTAAGGACTATGCTGCATTATTTAATGACTTTGCTGAAGCATTTGAGGACTCTGCTGCATTATTAGAGGACTCTGCTGCATTATTTAAGGACTTGCTGCATTATTTAATGACTTTGTTGGATTTTTTAAGGACTCTGCTGCGTTATTTAAGGAATTTGCTGCTATATTAAAGGACTCTGCTTCAGTATTTAAGGACTCTGCTGCGGTATTTAAGGACTCTGCTGCATTATTTAAGGACTCTGCTGCATTATTTAAGGACTTTGCTGCATTATTTAAGGACTCTGCTGCATTATTTAAGGACTTTGTTGCATTATTTAAGGACTCTAATGCATTATTTAAGGACTTTGCTGCAATATTTAAGGACTCTGCTTCAGTATTTAAGGACTCTGCTGCATTATTTAAGGACGTTGTTGCATTATTTAAGGACTCTGCTGCACTATTTAAGGACTTTACTGCATTATTTAAGGACTCTGCTGCATTATTTAAGGACTTTCTTGCATTATTTAAGGACTCTGCTGCATTAGTTAAGGACTTTGCTGCATTATTTAAGGACTCTGCTGCATTATTTAACGACGTTGTTGCATTACTTAAGAACTGTGCTGCATTATTTAAGGACTTTGCTGCATTATTTAAGGACTATGCTGCATTATTTAATGACTTTGCTGAAGCATTTGAGGACTCTGCTGCATTATTAGAGGACTCTGCTGCATTATTTAAGGACTTGCTGCATTATTTAATGACTTTGTTGGATTTTTTTATGGACTCTGCTGCATTATTTAAGGAATTTGCTGCTATATTAAAGGACTCTGCTTCAGTATTTAAGGACTCTGCTGCGGAATTTAAGGACTCTGCTGCATTATTTAAGGACTCTGCTGCATTATTTAAGGACTTTGCTGCATTATTTAAGGAATCTGCTGCATTATTTAAGGAATTTGCTGCAATATTTAAGGACTCTGCTTCAGTATTTAAGGATTCTGCTGCATTATTTAAGGACTTTGTTGCATTATTTAAGGACTCTGCTGCATTATTTAAGGACTTTTGCTGCATTATTTAAGGACTCTGCTGCATTATTTAAGGACTCTGCTGAAGCATTTGAGGACTCTGCTGCATTATTTAAGCACTTTGCTGCGGTATTTAAGGACTCTGTTGCATTATTTAAGGACTTTGTTGCATTATTTAAGGACTTTGCTGCATTAGTTAAGGACTTTGCTGCATTATTTAAGGACTCTGCTGCATTATTTAACGACGCTGTTGCATTATTTAAGAACTGTGCTGCATTATTTAAGGACTTTGCTGCATTATTTAAGGACTATGCTGCATTATTTAATGACTTTGCTGAAGCATTTGAGGACTCTGCTGCATTATTAGAGGACTCTGCTGCATTATTTAATGACTTTTTTGGATTTTTTAAGGACTCTGCTGCATTATTTAAGGAATTTGCTGCTATATTAAAGGACTCTGCTTCAGTATTTAAGGACTCTGCTGCGGTATATAAGGACTCTGCTGCATTATTTAAGGACTCTGCTGCATTATTTAAGGACTTTGCTGCATTATTTAAGGACTCTGCTGCATTATTTAAGGACTTTGTTGCATTATTTAAGGACTCTAATGCATTATTTAAGGACTTTGCTGGAATATTTAAGGACTCTGCTGCATTAGTTAAGGACTTTGCTGCATTATTTAAGGACCCTGCTGCATTATTTAACGACTTTACTGCATTATTTAAGGACTCTGCTGCATTATTTAAGGACTTTGTTGCATTATTTAAGGACTCTGCTGCATTAGTTAAGGACTATGCTGCATTATTTAATGACTTTGCTGAAGCATTTGAGGACTCTGCTGCATTATTAGAGGACTCTGCTGCATTATTTAAGGACTTGCTGCATTATTTAATGACTTTGTTGGATTTTTTAAGGACTCTGCTGCGTTATTTAAGGAATTTGCTGCTATATTAAAGGACTCTGCTTCAGTATTTAAGGACTCTGCTGCGGTATTTAAGGACTCTGCTGCATTATTTAAGGACTCTGCTGCATTATTTAAGGACTTTGCTGCATTATTTAAGGACTCTGCTGCATTATTTAAGGACTTTGTTGCATTATTTAAGGACTCTAATGCATTATTTAAGGACTTTGCTGCAATATTTAAGGACTCTGCTTCAGTATTTAAGGACTCTGCTGCATTATTTAAGGACGTTGTTGCATTATTTAAGGACTCTGCTGCATTATTTAAGGACTTTACTGCATTATTTAAGGACTCTGCTGCATTATTTAAGGACTTTCTTGCATTATTTAAGGACTCTGCTGCATTAGTTAAGGACTTTGCTGCATTATTTAAGGACTCTGCTGCATTATTTAACGACGTTGTTGCATTACTTAAGAACTGTGCTGCATTATTTAAGGACATTGCTGCATTATTTAAGGACTATGCTGCATTATTTAATGACTTTGCTGAAGCATTTGAGGACTCTGCTGCATTATTAGAGGACTCTGCTGCATTATTTAAGGACTTGCTGCATTATTTAATGACTTTGTTGGATTTTTTTATGGACTCGACGGCATTATTTAAGGAATTTGCTGCTATATTAAAGGACTCTGCTTCAGTATTTAAGGACTCTGCTGCGGAATTTAAGGACTCTGCTGCATTATTTAAGGACTCTGCTGCATTATTTAAGGACTTTGCTGCATAATTTAAGGAATCTGCTGCATTATTTAAGGACTTTGCTGCAATATTTAAGGACTCTGCTTCAGTATTTAAGGATTCTGCTGCATTATTTAAGGACTTTGTTGCATTATTTAAGGACTCTGCTGCATTATTTAAGGACTTTTGCTGCATTATTTAAGGACTCTGCTGCATTATTTAAGGACTCTGCTGAAGCATTTGAGGACTCTGCTGCATTATTTAAGCACTTTGCTGCGGTATTTAAGGACTCTGTTGCATTATTTAAGGACTTTGTTGCATTATTTAAGGACTTTGCTGCATTAGTTAAGGACTTTGCTGCATTATTTAAGGACTCTGCTGCATTATTTAACGACGCTGTTGCATTATTTAAGAACTGTGCTGCATTATTTAAGGACTTTGCTGCATTATTTAAGGACTATGCTGCATTATTTAATGACTTTGCTGAAGCATTTGAGGACTCTGCTGCATTATTAGAGGACTCTGCTGCATTATTTAATGACTTTTTTGGATTTTTTAAGGACTCTGCTGCATTATTTAAGGAATTTGCTGCTATATTAAAGGACTCTGCTTCAGTATTTAAGGACTCTGCTGCGGTATTTAAGGACTCTGCTGCATTATTTAAGGACTCTGCTGCATTATTTAAGGACTTTGCTGCATTATTTAAGGACTCTGCTGCATTATTTAAGGACTTTGCTGCAATATTTAAGGACTCTGCTTCAGTATTTAAGGACTCTGCTGCATTATTTAAGGACGTTGTTGCATTATTTAAGGACTCTGCTGCATTATTTAAGGACTTTACTGCATTATTTAAGGACTCTGCTGCATTATTTAAGGACTTTGTTGCATTATTTCAGGAATCTGATGCATTATTTAAGGAATTTGCTGAATTATTTAAGGACTCTGCTTTCTTATTTAATGACTCTGCTGAAGCATTTGAGGACTCTGCTGCATTATTTGAGGACTCTGCTGCATTATTTAATCACTTTGCTGCGGTATTTAAGGACTCTGTTGCATTATTTAAGGACTTTGTTGCATTATTTAAGGACTCTGCTGCATTAGTTAAGGACTTTGCTGCATTATTTAAGGACTCTGCTGCATTATTTAACGACGTTGTTGCATTATTTAAGAACTGTGCTGCATTATTTAAGGACTTTGCTGCATTATTTAAGGACTATGCTGCATAATTTAATGACTTTGCTGAAGCATTTGAGGACTCTGCTGCATTATTAGAGGCCTCTGCTGCATTATTTAATGACTTTGTTGGATTTTTTAAGGACTCTGCTGCATTATTTAAGGAATTTGCTGCTATATTAAATGACTCTGCTTCAGTATTTAAGGACTCTGCTGCGGTATATAAGGACTCTGCTGCATTATTTAAGGACTCTGCTGCATTATTTAAGGACTTTGCTGCATTATTTAAGGACTTTGCTGCATTATTTAAGGACTCTGCTGCATTATTTAAGGACTTTGTTGCATTATTTAAGGACTCTAATGCATTATTTAAGGACTTTGCTGGAATATTTAAGGACTCTGCTGCATTAGTTAAGGACTTTGCTGCATTATTTAAGGACTCTGCTGCATTATTTAACGACTTTACTGCATTATTTAAGGACTCTGCTGCATTATTTAAGGACTTTGTTGCATTATTTAAGGACTCTGCTGCATTAGTTAAGGACTATGCTGCATTATTTAATGACTTTGCTGAAGCATTTGAGGACTCTGCTGCATTATTAGAGGACTCTGCTGCATTATTTAAGGACTTGCTGCATTATTTAATGACTTTGTTGGATTTTTTAAGGACTCTGCTGCGTTATTTAAGGAATTTGCTGCTATATTAAAGGACTCTGCTTCAGTATTTAAGGACTCTGCTGCGGTATTTAAGGACTTTGCTGCATTATTTAAGGACTCTGCTGCATTATTTAAGGACTTTGCTGCATTATTTAAGGAATCTGCTGCATTATTTAAGGACTTTGTTGCATTATCTAAGGACTCTGCTGCATTATTGAAGGACTTTGCTGCAATATTTAAGGACTCTGCTTCAGTATTTAAGGACTCTGCTGCATTATTTAAGGACTTTGTTGCATTATTTAAGGACTCTGCTGCATTATTTAAGGACTTTGTTGCATTATTTAAGGACTCTGCTGCATTAGTTAAGGACTTTGCTGCATTATTTAAGGACCCTGCTGCATTATTTAACGACTTTACTGCATTATTTAAGGACTCTGCTGCATTATTTAAGGACTTTGTTGCATTATTTAAGGACTCTGCTGCATTAGTTAAGGACTATGCTGCATTATTTAATGACTTTGCTGAAGCATTTGAGGACTCTGCTGCATTATTAGAGGACTCTGCTGCATTATTTAAGGACTTGCTGCATTATTTAATGACTTTGTTGGATTTTTTAAGGACTCTGCTGCGTTATTTAAGGAATTTGCTGCTATATTAAAGGACTCTGCTTCAGTATTTAAGGACTCTGCTGCGGTATTTAAGGACTCTGCTGCATTATTTAAGGACTCTGCTGCATTATTTAAGGACTTTGCTGCATTATTTAAGGACTCTGCTGCATTATTTAAGGACTTTGTTGCATTATTTAAGGACTCTAATGCATTATTTAAGGACTTTGCTGCAATATTTAAGGACTCTGCTTCAGTATTTAAGGACTCTGCTGCATTATTTAAGGACGTTGTTGCATTATTTAAGGACTCTGCTGCATTATTTAAGGACTTTACTGCATTATTTAAGGACTCTGCTGCATTATTTAAGGACTTTCTTGCATTATTTAAGGACTCTGCTGCATTAGTTAAGGACTTTGCTGCATTATTTAAGGACTCTGCTGCATTATTTAACGACGTTGTTGCATTACTTAAGAACTGTGCTGCATTATTTAAGGACTTTGCTGCATTATTTAAGGACTATGCTGCATTATTTAATGACTTTTCCGAAGCATTTGAGGACTCTGCTGCATTATTAGAGGACTCTGCTGCATTATTTAAGGACTTGCTGCATTATTTAATGACTTTGTTGGATTTTTTTATGGACTCTGCTGCATTATTTAAGGAATTTGCTGCTATATTAAAGGACTCTGCTTCAGTATTTAAGGACTCTGCTGCGGAATTTAAGGACTCTGCTGCATTATTTAAGGACTCTGCTGCATTATTTAAGGACTTTGCTGCATTATTTAAGGAATCTGCTGCATTATTTAAGGACTTTGCTGCAATATTTAAGGACTCTGCTTCAGTATTTAAGGATTCTGCTGCATTATTTAAGGACTTTGTTGCATTATTTAAGGACTCTGCTGCATTATTTAAGGACTTTTGCTGCATTATTTAAGGACTCTGCTGCATTATTTAAGGACTCTGCTGAAGCATTTGAGGACTCTGCTGCATTATTTAAGCACTTTGCTGCGGTATTTAAGGACTCTGTTGCATTATTTAAGGACTTTGTTGCATTATTTAAGGACTTTGCTGCATTAGTTAAGGACTTTGCTGCATTATTTAAGGACTCTGCTGCATTATTTAACGACGCTGTTGCATTATTTAAGAACTGTGCTGCATTATTTAAGGACTTTGCTGCATTATTTAAGGACTATGCTGCATTATTTAATGACTTTGCTGAAGCATTTGAGGACTCTGCTGCATTATTAGAGGACTCTGCTGCATTATTTAATGACTTTTTTGGATTTTTTAAGGACTCTGCTGCATTATTTAAGGAATTTGCTGCTATATTAAAGGACTCTGCTTCAGTATTTAAGGACTCTGCTGCGGTATATAAGGACTCTGCTGCATTATTTAAGGACTCTGCTGCATTATTTAAGGACTTTGCTGCATTATTTAAGGACTCTGCTGCATTATTTAAGGACTTTGTTGCATTATTTAAGGACTCTAATGCATTATTTAAGGACTTTGCTGGAATATTTAAGGACTCTGCTGCATTAGTTAAGGACTTTGCTGCATTATTTAAGGACCCTGCTGCATTATTTAACGACTTTACTGCATTATTTAAGGACTCTGCTGCATTATTTAAGGACTTTGTTGCATTATTTAAGGACTCTGCTGCATTAGTTAAGGACTATGCTGCATTATTTAATGACTTTGCTGAAGCATTTGAGGACTCTGCTGCATTATTAGAGGACTCTGCTGCATTATTTAAGGACTTGCTGCATTATTTAATGACTTTGTTGGATTTTTTAAGGACTCTGCTGCGTTATTTAAGGAATTTGCTGCTATATTAAAGGACTCTGCTTCAGTATTTAAGGACTCTGCTGCGGTATTTAAGGACTCTGCTGCATTATTTAAGGACTCTGCTGCATTATTTAAGGACTTTGCTGCATTATTTAAGGACTCTGCTGCATTATTTAAGGACTTTGTTGCATTATTTAAGGACTCTAATGCATTATTTAAGGACTTTGCTGCAATATTTAAGGACTCTGCTTCAGTATTTAAGGACTCTGCTGCATTATTTAAGGACGTTGTTGCATTATTTAAGGACTCTGCTGCATTATTTAAGGACTTTACTGCATTATTTAAGGACTCTGCTG
The DNA here is from genome assembly GCF_046119375.1 of Phyllobates terribilis. Taxonomy (NCBI): domain Eukaryota; kingdom Metazoa; phylum Chordata; class Amphibia; order Anura; family Dendrobatidae; genus Phyllobates; species Phyllobates terribilis. The sequence goes on from NW_027362905.1 coordinate 853,176, forward strand.
CATTATTTAAGGACTTTCTTGCATTATTTAAGGACTCTGCTGCATTAGTTAAGGACTTTGCTGCATTATTTAAGGACTCTAATGCATTATTTAAGGACTTTGCTGCAATATTTAAGGACTCTGCTTCAGTATTTAAGGACTCTGCTGCATTATTTAAGGACGTTGTTGCATTATTTAAGGACTCTGCTGCATTATTTAAGGACTTTACTGCATTATTTAAGGACTCTGCTGCATTATTTAAGGACTTTCTTGCATTATTTAAGGACTCTGCTGCATTAGTTAAGGACCTTGCTGCATTATTTAAGGACTCTGCTGCATTATTTAACGACGTTGTTGCATTACTTAAGAACTGTGCTGCATTATTTAAGGACTTTGCTGCATTATTTAAGGACTATGCTGCATTATTTAATGACTTTGCTGAAGCATTTGAGGACTCTGCTGCATTATTAGAGGACTCTGCTGCATTATTTAAGGACTTGCTGCATTATTTAATGACTTTGTTGGATTTTTTTATGGACTCTGCTGCATTATTTAAGGAATTTGCTGCTATATTAAAGGACTCTGCTTCAGTATTTAAGGACTCTGCTGCGGAATTTAAGGACTCTGCTGCATTATTTAAGGACTCTGCTGCATTATTTAAGGACTTTGCTGCATTATTTAAGGAATCTGCTGCATTATTTAAGGACTTTGCTGCAATATTTAAGGACTCTGCTTCAGTATTTAAGGATTCTGCTGCATTATTTAAGGACTTTGTTGCATTATTTAAGGACTCTGCTGCATTATTTAAGGACTTTTGCTGCATTATTTAAGGACTCTGCTGCATTATTTAAGGACTCTGCTGAAGCATTTGAGGACTCTGCTGCATTATTTAAGCACTTTGCTGCGGTATTTAAGGACTCTGTTGCATTATTTAAGGACTTTGTTGCATTATTTAAGGACTTTGCTGCATTAGTTAAGGACTTTGCTGCATTATTTAAGGACTCTGCTGCATTATTTAACGACGCTGTTGCATTATTTAAGAACTGTGCTGCATTATTTAAGGACTTTGCTGCATTATTTAAGGACTATGCTGCATTATTTAATGACTTTGCTGAAGCATTTGAGGACTCTGCTGCATTATTAGAGGACTCTGCTGCATTATTTAATTACTTTTTTGGATTTTTTAAGGACTCTGCTGCATTATTTAAGGAATTTGCTGCTATATTAAAGGACTCTGCTTCAGTATTTAAGGACTCTGCTGCGGTATATAAGGACTCTGCTGCATTATTTAAGGACTCTGCTGCATTATTTAAGGACTTTGCTGCATTATTTAAGGACTCTGCTGCATTATTTAAGGACTTTGTTGCATTATTTAAGGACTCTAATGCATTATTTAAGGACTTTGCTGGAATATTTAAGGACTCTGCTGCATTAGTTAAGGACTTTGCTGCATTATTTAAGGACCCTGCTGCATTATTTAACGACTTTACTGCATTATTTAAGGACTCTGCTGCATTATTTAAGGACTTTGTTGCATTATTTAAGGACTCTGCTGCATTATTTAAGGACTTTGCTGCATTATTTAAGGACTCTGCTGCATTTTTTAAGGACTCTGCTGAAGCATTTGAGGACTCTGCTGCATTATTTAAGCACTTTGCTGCGGTATTTAAGGACTCTGTTGCATTATTTAAGGACTTTGTTGCATTATTTAAGGACTCTGCTGCATTAGTTAAGGACTTTGCTGCATTATTTAAGGACTCTGCTGCATTATTTACCGACGTTGTTGCATTATTTAAGAACTGTGCTGCTTTATTTAAGGACTTTGCATTATTTAAGGACTATGCTGCATTATTTAAGGACTTTGCTGCATTATTTAAGGAATCTGCTGCATTATTTAAGGACTTTGTTGCATTATCTAAGGACTCTGCTGCATTATTGAAGGACTTTGCTGCAATATTTAAGGACTCTGCTTCAGTATTTAAGGACTCTGCTGCATTATTTAAGGACTTTGTTGCATTATTTAAGGACTCTGCTGCATTATTTAAGGACTTTGTTGCATTATTTAAGGACTCTGCTGCATTAGTTAAGGACTTTGCTGCATTATTTAAGGACCCTGCTGCATTATTTAACGACTTTACTGCATTATTTAAGGACTCTGCTGCATTATTTAAGGACTTTGTTGCATTATTTAAGGACTCTGCTGCATTAGTTAAGGACTATGCTGCATTATTTAATGACTTTGCTGAAGCATTTGAGGACTCTGCTGCATTATTAGAGGACTCTGCTGCATTATTTAAGGACTTGCTGCATTATTTAATGACTTTGTTGGATTTTTTAAGGACTCTGCTGCGTTATTTAAGGAATTTGCTGCTATATTAAAGGACTCTGCTTCAGTATTTAAGGACTCTGCTGCGGTATTTAAGGACTCTGCTGCATTATTTAAGGACTCTGCTGCATTATTTAAGGACTTTGCTGCATTATTTAAGGACTCTGCTGCATTATTTAAGGACTTTGTTGCATTATTTAAGGACTCTAATGCATTATTTAAGGACTTTGCTGCAATATTTAAGGACTCTGCTTCAGTATTTAAGGACTCTGCTGCATTATTTAAGGACGTTGTTGCATTATTTAAGGACTCTGCTGCATTATTTAAGGACTTTACTGCATTATTTAAGGACTCTGCTGCATTATTTAAGGACTTTCTTGCATTATTTAAGGACTCTGCTGCATTAGTTAAGGACTTTGCTGCATTATTTAAGGACTCTGCTGCATTATTTAACGACGTTGTTGCATTACTTAAGAACTGTGCTGCATTATTTAAGGACTTTGCTGCATTATTTAAGGACTATGCTGCATTATTTAATGACTTTGCTGAAGCATTTGAGGACTCTGCTGCATTATTAGAGGACTCTGCTGCATTATTTAAGGACTTGCTGCATTATTTAATGACTTTGTTGGATTTTTTTATGGACTCTGCTGCATTATTTAAGGAATTTGCTGCTATATTAAAGGACTCTGCTTCAGTATTTAAGGACTCTGCTGCGGAATTTAAGGACTCTGCTGCATTATTTAAGGACTCTGCTGCATTATTTAAGGACTTTGCTGCATTATTTAAGGAATCTGCTGCATTATTTAAGGACTTTGCTGCAATATTTAAGGACTCTGCTTCAGTATTTAAGGATTCTGCTGCATTATTTAAGGACTTTGTTGCATTATTTAAGGACTCTGCTGCATTATTTAAGGACTTTTGCTGCATTATTTAAGGACTCTGCTGCATTATTTAAGGACTCTGCTGAAGCATTTGAGGACTCTGCTGCATTATTTAAGCACTTTGCTGCGGTATTTAAGGACTCTGTTGCATTATTTAAGGACTTTGTTGCATTATTTAAGGACTTTGCTGCATTAGTTAAGGACTTTGCTGCATTATTTAAGGACTCTGCTGCATTATTTAACGACGCTGTTGCATTATTTAAGAACTGTGCTGCATTATTTAAGGACTTTGCTGCATTATTTAAGGACTATGCTGCATTATTTAATGACTTTGCTGAAGCATTTGAGGACTCTGCTGCATTATTAGAGGACTCTGCTGCATTATTTAATGACTTTTTTGGATTTTTTAAGGACTCTGCTGCATTATTTAAGGAATTTGCTGCTATATTAAAGGACTCTGCTTCAGTATTTAAGGACTCTGCTGCGGTATATAAGGACTCTGCTGCATTATTTAAGGACTCTGCTGCATTATTTAAGGACTTTGCTGCATTATTTAAGGACTCTGCTGCATTATTTAAGGACTTTGTTGCATTATTTAAGGACTCTAATGCATTATTTAAGGACTTTGCTGGAATATTTAAGGACTCTGCTGCATTAGTTAAGGACTTTGCTGCATTATTTAAGGACCCTGCTGCATTATTTAACGACTTTACTGCATTATTTAAGGACTCTGCTGCATTATTTAAGGACTTTGTTGCATTATTTAAGGACTCTGCTGCATTAGTTAAGGACTATGCTGCATTATTTAATGACTTTGCTGAAGCATTTGAGGACTCTGCTGCATTATTAGAGGACTCTGCTGCATTATTTAAGGACTTGCTGCATTATTTAATGACTTTGTTGGATTTTTTAAGGACTCTGCTGCGTTATTTAAGGAATTTGCTGCTATATTAAAGGACTCTGCTTCAGTATTTAAGGACTCTGCTGCGGTATTTAAGGACTCTGCTGCATTATTTAAGGACTCTGCTGCATTATTTAAGGACTTTGCTGCATTATTTAAGGACTCTGCTGCATTATTTAAGGACTTTGTTGCATTATTTAAGGACTCTAATGCATTATTTAAGGACTTTGCTGCAATATTTAAGGACTCTGCTTCAGTATTTAAGGACTCTGCTGCATTATTTAAGGACGTTGTTGCATTATTTAAGGACTCTGCTGCATTATTTAAGGACTTTACTGCATTATTTAAGGACTCTGCTGCATTATTTAAGGACTTTCTTGCATTATTTAAGGACTCTGCTGCATTAGTTAAGGACTTTGCTGCATTATTTAAGGACTCTAATGCATTATTTAAGGACTTTGCTGCAATATTTAAGGACTCTGCTTCAGTATTTAAGGACTCTGCTGCATTATTTAAGGACGTTGTTGCATTATTTAAGGACTCTGCTGCATTATTTAAGGACTTTACTGCATTATTTAAGGACTCTGCTGCATTATTTAAGGACTTTCTTGCATTATTTAAGGACTCTGCTGCATTAGTTAAGGACCTTGCTGCATTATTTAAGGACTCTGCTGCATTATTTAACGACGTTGTTGCATTACTTAAGAACTGTGCTGCATTATTTAAGGACTTTGCTGCATTATTTAAGGACTATGCTGCATTATTTAATGACTTTGCTGAAGCATTTGAGGACTCTGCTGCATTATTAGAGGACTCTGCTGCATTATTTAAGGACTTGCTGCATTATTTAATGACTTTGTTGGATTTTTTTATGGACTCTGCTGCATTATTTAAGGAATTTGCTGCTATATTAAAGGACTCTGCTTCAGTATTTAAGGACTCTGCTGCGGAATTTAAGGACTCTGCTGCATTATTTAAGGACTCTGCTGCATTATTTAAGGACTTTGCTGCATTATTTAAGGAATCTGCTGCATTATTTAAGGACTTTGCTGCAATATTTAAGGACTCTGCTTCAGTATTTAAGGATTCTGCTGCATTATTTAAGGACTTTGTTGCATTATTTAAGGACTCTGCTGCATTATTTAAGGACTTTTGCTGCATTATTTAAGGACTCTGCTGCATTATTTAAGGACTCTGCTGAAGCATTTGAGGACTCTGCTGCATTATTTAAGCACTTTGCTGCGGTATTTAAGGACTCTGTTGCATTATTTAAGGACTTTGTTGCATTATTTAAGGACTTTGCTGCATTAGTTAAGGACTTTGCTGCATTATTTAAGGACTCTGCTGCATTATTTAACGACGCTGTTGCATTATTTAAGAACTGTGCTGCATTATTTAAGGACTTTGCTGCATTATTTAAGGACTATGCTGCATTATTTAATGACTTTGCTGAAGCATTTGAGGACTCTGCTGCATTATTAGAGGACTCTGCTGCATTATTTAATGACTTTTTTGGATTTTTTAAGGACTCTGCTGCATTATTTAAGGAATTTGCTGCTATATTAAAGGACTCTGCTTCAGTATTTAAGGACTCTGCTGCGGTATATAAGGACTCTGCTGCATTATTTAAGGACTCTGCTGCATTATTTAAGGACTTTGCTGCATTATTTAAGGACTCTGCTGCATTATTTAAGGACTTTGTTGCATTATTTAAGGACTCTAATGCATTATTTAAGGACTTTGCTGGAATATTTAAGGACTCTGCTGCATTAGTTAAGGACTTTGCTGCATTATTTAAGGACCCTGCTGCATTATTTAACGACTTTACTGCATTATTTAAGGACTCTGCTGCATTATTTAAGGACTTTGTTGCATTATTTAAGGACTCTGCTGCATTATTTAAGGACTTTGCTGCATTATTTAAGGACTCTGCTGCATTTTTTAAGGACTCTGCTGAAGCATTTGAGGACTCTGCTGCATTATTTAAGCACTTTGCTGCGGTATTTAAGGACTCTGTTGCATTATTTAAGGACTTTGTTGCATTATTTAAGGACTCTGCTGCATTAGTTAAGGACTTTGCTGCATTATTTAAGGACTCTGCTGCATTATTTACCGACGTTGTTGCATTATTTAAGAACTGTGCTGCTTTATTTAAGGACTTTGCATTATTTAAGGACTATGCTGCATTATTTAATGACTTTGCTGAAGCATTTGAGGACTCTGCTGCATTATTAGAGGACTCTGCTGCATTATTTAATGACTTTGTTGGATTTTTTAAGGACTCTGCTGCATTATTTAAGGAATTTGCTGCTATATTAAATGACTCTGCTTCAGTATTTAAGGACTCTGCTGCGGTATTTAAGGACTCTGCTGCATTATTTAAGGACTCTGCTGCATTATTTAAGGACGTTGCTGCATTATTTAAGGACTCTGCTGCATTATTTAAGGACTCTGCTGAAGCATTTGAGGACTCTGCTGCATTATTTAAGGACTTTGCTGCATTATTTAAGGAATCTGCTGCATTATTTAAGGACTTTGTTGCATTATCTAAGGACTCTGCTGCAATATTGAAGGACTTTGCTGCATTATTTAAGGACTCTGCTGCATTATTTAAGGACTTTGCTGCAATATTTAAGGACTCTGCTTCAGTATTTAAGGACTCTGCTGAAGCATTTGAGGACTCTGCTGCATTATTTAATGACTTTGCTGAAGCATTTGAGGACTCTGCTGCATTATTAGAGGACTCTGCTGCATTATTTAATGACTTTGTTGGATTTTTTAAGGACTCTGCTGCATTATTTAAGGAATTTGCTGCTATATTAAAGGACTCTGCTTCAGTATTTAAGGACTCTGCTGCGGTATTTAAGGACTCTGCTGCATTATTTAAGGACTATGCTGCATTATTTAAGGACTTTGCTGCATTATTTAAGGAATTTGTTGCATTATTTAAGGACTCTGCTGCATTATTTAAGGACTTTGCTGCAATATTTAAGGACTCTGCTTCAGTATTTAAGGACTCTGCTGCATTATTTAAGGACGTTGTTGCATTATTTAAGGACTCTGCTGCATTATTTAAGGACTTTACTGCATTATTTAAGGACTCTGCTGCATTATTTAAGGACTTTGTTGCATTATTTAAGGACTCTGCTGCATTAGTTAAGGACTTTGCTGCATTATTTAAGGACTCTGCTGCATTATTTAACGACGTTGTTGCATTATTTAAGAACTGTGCTGCATTATTTAAGGACTTTGCTGCATTATTTAAGGACTATGCTGCATTATTTAATGACTTTGCTGAAGCATTTGAGGACTCTGCTGCATTATTAGAGGACTCTGCTGCATTATTTAAGGACTTGCTGCATTATTTAATGACTTTGTTGGATTTTTTAAGGACTCTGCTGCATTATTTAAGGAATTTGCTGCTATATTAAAGGACTCTGCTTCAGTATTTAAGGACTCTGCTGCGGTATTTAAGGACTCTGCTGCATTATTTAAGGACTCTGCTGCATTATTTAAGGACTTTGCTGCATTATTTAAGGAATCTGCTGCATTATTGAAGGACTTTGCTGCAATATTTAAGGACTCTGCTTCAGTATTTAAGGACTCTGCTGCATTATTTAAGGACTTTGTTGCATTATTTAAGGACTCTGCTGCATTATTTAAGGACTTTGCTGCATTATTTATGGACTCTGCTGCATTATTTAAGGACTTTGCTGCAATATTTAAGGACTCTGCTTCAGTATTTAAGGACTCTGCTGCATTATTTAAGGACTTTGTTGCATTATTTAAGGACTCTGCTGCATTATTTAAGGACTTTGCTGCATTATTTAAGGACTCTGCTGCATTATTTAAGGATTCTGCTGAAGCATTTGAGGACTCTGCTGCATTATTTAATCACTTTGCTGCGGTATATAAGGACTCTGTTGCATTATTTAAGGACTTTGTTGCATTATTTAAGGACTCTGCTGCATTAGTTAAGGACTCTGCTGCATTATTTAACGACGTTGTTGCATTATTTAAGAAATGTGCTGCATTATTTAAGGACTTTGCTGCATTATTTAAGGACTATGCTGCATTATTTAATGACTTTGCTGAAGCATTTGAGGACTCTGCTGCATTATTAGAGGACTCTGCTGCATTATTTAATGACTTTGTTGGATTTTTTAAGGACTCTGCTGCATTATTTAAGGAATTTGCTGCTATATTAAAGGACTCTGCTTCAGTATTTAAGGACTCTGCTGCGGTATATAAGGACTCTGCTGCATTATATAAGGACTCTGCTGCATTATTTAAGGACTTTGCTGCATTATTTAAGGACTCTGCTGCATTATTTAAGGACTTTGTTGCTTTATTTAAGGACTCTAATGCATTATTTAAGGACTTTGCTGCAATATTTAAGGACTCTGCTGCATTAGTTAAGGACTTTGCAGCATTATTTAAGGACTCTGCTGCATTATTTAACGACTTTACTGCATTATTTAAGGACTCTGCTGCATTATTTAAGGACTTTGTTGCATTATTTAAGGACTCTGCTGCATTAGTTAAGGACTATGCTGCATTATTTAATGACTTTGCTGAAGCATTTGAGGACTCTGCTGCATTATTAGAGGACTCTGCTGCATTATTTAAGGACTTGCTGCATTATTTAATGACTTTGTTGGATTTTTTAAGGACTCTGCTGCGTTATTTAAGGAATTTGCTGCTATATTAAAGGACTCTGCTTCAGTATTTAAGGACTCTGCTGCATTATTTAAGGAATCTGCTGCATTATTTAAGGACTTTGCTGCATTATTTAAGGACTCTGCTGCATTATTTAAGGACTTTGTTGCATTATTTAAGGACTCTAATGCATTATTTAAGGACTTTGCTGCAATATTTAAGGACTCTGCTTCAGTATTTAAGGACTCTGCTGCATTATTTAAGGACGTTGTTGCATTATTTAAGGACTCTGCTGCACTATTTAAGGACTTTACTGCATTATTTAAGGACTCTGCTGCATTATTTAAGGACTTTCTTGCATTATTTAAGGACTCTGCTGCATTAGTTAAGGACTTTGCTGCATTATTTAAGGACTCTGCTGCATTATTTAACGACGTTGTTGCATTACTTAAGAACTGTGCTGCATTATTTAAGGACTTTGCTGCATTATTTAAGGACTATGCTGCATTATTTAATGACTTTGCTGAAGCATTTGAGGACTCTGCTGCATTATTAGAGGACTCTGCTGCATTATTTAAGGACTTGCTGCATTATTTAATGACTTTGTTGGATTTTTTTATGGACTCTGCTGCATTATTTAAGGAATTTGCTGCTATATTAAAGGACTCTGCTTCAGTATTTAAGGACTCTGCTGCGGAATTTAAGGACTCTGCTGCATTATTTAAGGACTCTGCTGCATTATTTAAGGACTTTGCTGCATTATTTAAGGAATCTGCTGCATTATTTAAGGACTTTGCTGCAATATTTAAGGACTCTGCTTCAGTATTTAAGGATTCTGCTGCATTATTTAAGGACTTTGTTGCATTATTTAAGGACTCTGCTGCATTATTTAAGGACTTTTGCTGCATTATTTAAGGACTCTGCTGCATTATTTAAGGACTCTGCTGAAGCATTTGAGGACTCTGCTGCATTATTTAAGCACTTTGCTGCGGTATTTAAGGACTCTGTTGCATTATTTAAGGACTTTGTTGCATTATTTAAGGACTTTGCTGCATTAGTTAAGGACTTTGCTGCATTATTTAAGGACTCTGCTGCATTATTTAACGACGCTGTTGCATTATTTAAGAACTGTGCTGCATTATTTAAGGACTTTGCTGCATTATTTAAGGACTATGCTGCATTATTTAATGACTTTGCTGAAGCATTTGAGGACTCTGCTGCATTATTAGAGGACTCTGCTGCATTATTTAATGACTTTTTTGGATTTTTTAAGGACTCTGCTGCATTATTTAAGGAATTTGCTGCTATATTAAAGGACTCTGCTTCAGTATTTAAGGACTCTGCTGCGGTATATAAGGACTCTGCTGCATTATTTAAGGACTCTGCTGCATTATTTAAGGACTTTGCTGCATTATTTAAGGACTCTGCTGCATTATTTAAGGACTTTGTTGCATTATTTAAGGACTCTAATGCATTATTTAAGGACTTTGCTGGAATATTTAAGGACTCTGCTGCATTAGTTAAGGACTTTGCTGCATTATTTAAGGACCCTGCTGCATTATTTAACGACTTTACTGCATTATTTAAGGACTCTGCTGCATTATTTAAGGACTTTGTTGCATTATTTAAGGACTCTGCTGCATTAGTTAAGGACTATGCTGCATTATTTAATGACTTTGCTGAAGCATTTGAGGACTCTGCTGCATTATTAGAGGACTCTGCTGCATTATTTAAGGACTTGCTGCATTATTTAATGACTTTGTTGGATTTTTTAAGGACTCTGCTGCGTTATTTAAGGAATTTGCTGCTATATTAAAGGACTCTGCTTCAGTATTTAAGGACTCTGCTGCGGTATTTAAGGACTCTGCTGCATTATTTAAGGACTCTGCTGCATTATTTAAGGACTTTGCTGCATTATTTAAGGACTCTGCTGCATTATTTAAGGACTTTGTTGCATTATTTAAGGACTCTAATGCATTATTTAAGGACTTTGCTGCAATATTTAAGGACTCTGCTTCAGTATTTAAGGACTCTGCTGCATTATTTAAGGACGTTGTTGCATTATTTAAGGACTCTGCTGCATTATTTAAGGACTTTACTGCATTATTTAAGGACTCTGCTGCATTATTTAAGGACTTTCTTGCATTATTTAAGGACTCTGCTGCATTAGTTAAGGACTTTGCTGCATTATTTAAGGACTCTAATGCATTATTTAAGGACTTTGCTGCAATATTTAAGGACTCTGCTTCAGTATTTAAGGACTCTGCTGCATTATTTAAGGACGTTGTTGCATTATTTAAGGACTCTGCTGCATTATTTAAGGACTTTACTGCATTATTTAAGGACTCTGCTGCATTATTTAAGGACTTTCTTGCATTATTTAAGGACTCTGCTGCATTAGTTAAGGACCTTGCTGCATTATTTAAGGACTCTGCTGCATTATTTAACGACGTTGTTGCATTACTTAAGAACTGTGCTGCATTATTTAAGGACTTTGCTGCATTATTTAAGGACTATGCTGCATTATTTAATGACTTTGCTGAAGCATTTGAGGACTCTGCTGCATTATTAGAGGACTCTGCTGCATTATTTAAGGACTTGCTGCATTATTTAATGACTTTGTTGGATTTTTTTATGGACTCTGCTGCATTATTTAAGGAATTTGCTGCTATATTAAAGGACTCTGCTTCAGTATTTAAGGACTCTGCTGCGGAATTTAAGGACTCTGCTGCATTATTTAAGGACTCTGCTGCATTATTTAAGGACTTTGCTGCATTATTTAAGGAATCTGCTGCATTATTTAAGGACTTTGCTGCAATATTTAAGGACTCTGCTTCAGTATTTAAGGATTCTGCTGCATTATTTAAGGACTTTGTTGCATTATTTAAGGACTCTGCTGCATTATTTAAGGACTTTTGCTGCATTATTTAAGGACTCTGCTGCATTATTTAAGGACTCTGCTGAAGCATTTGAGGACTCTGCTGCATTATTTAAGCACTTTGCTGCGGTATTTAAGGACTCTGTTGCATTATTTAAGGACTTTGTTGCATTATTTAAGGACTTTGCTGCATTAGTTAAGGACTTTGCTGCATTATTTAAGGACTCTGCTGCATTATTTACCGACGTTGTTGCATTATTTAAGAACTGTGCTGCTTTATTTAAGGACTTTGCATTATTTAAGGACTATGCTGCATTATTTAATGACTTTGCTGAAGCATTTGAGGACTCTGCTGCATTATTAGAGGACTCTGCTGCATTATTTAATGACTTTGTTGGATTTTTTAAGGACTCTGCTGCATTATTTAAGGAATTTGCTGCTATATTAAATGACTCTGCTTCAGTATTTAAGGACTCTGCTGCGGTATTTAAGGACTCTGCTGCATTATTTAAGGACTCTGCTGCATTATTTAAGGACGTTGCTGCATTATTTAAGGACTCTGCTGCATTATTTAAGGACTCTGCTGAAGCATTTGAGGACTCTGCTGCATTATTTAAGGACTTTGCTGCATTATTTAAGGAATCTGCTGCATTATTTAAGGACTTTGTTGCATTATCTAAGGACTCTGCTGCAATATTGAAGGACTTTGCTGCATTATTTAAGGACTCTGCTGCATTATTTAAGGACTTTGCTGCAATATTTAAGGACTCTGCTTCAGTATTTAAGGACTCTGCTGAAGCATTTGAGGACTCTGCTGCATTATTTAATGACTTTGCTGAAGCATTTGAGGACTCTGCTGCATTATTAGAGGACTCTGCTGCATTATTTAATGACTTTGTTGGATTTTTTAAGGACTCTGCTGCATTATTTAAGGAATTTGCTGCTATATTAAAGGACTCTGCTTCAGTATTTAAGGACTCTGCTGCGGTATTTAAGGACTCTGCTGCATTATTTAAGGACTATGCTGCATTATTTAAGGACTTTGCTGCATTATTTAAGGAATTTGTTGCATTATTTAAGGACTCTGCTGCATTATTTAAGGACTTTGCTGCAATATTTAAGGACTCTGCTTCAGTATTTAAGGACTCTGCTGCATTATTTAAGGACGTTGTTGCATTATTTAAGGACTCTGCTGCATTATTTAAGGACTTTACTGCATTATTTAAGGACTCTGCTGCATTATTTAAGGACTTTGTTGCATTATTTAAGGACTCTGCTGCATTAGTTAAGGACTTTGCTGCATTATTTAAGGACTCTGCTGCATTATTTAACGACGTTGTTGCATTATTTAAGAACTGTGCTGCATTATTTAAGGACTTTGCTGCATTATTTAAGGACTATGCTGCATTATTTAATGACTTTGCTGAAGCATTTGAGGACTCTGCTGCATTATTAGAGGACTCTGCTGCATTATTTAAGGACTTGCTGCATTATTTAATGACTTTGTTGGATTTTTTAAGGACTCTGCTGCATTATTTAAGGAATTTGCTGCTATATTAAAGGACTCTGCTTCAGTATTTAAGGACTCTGCTGCGGTATTTAAGGACTCTGCTGCATTATTTAAGGACTCTGCTGCATTATTTAAGGACTTTGCTGCATTATTTAAGGAATCTGCTGCATTATTGAAGGACTTTGCTGCAATATTTAAGGACTCTGCTTCAGTATTTAAGGACTCTGCTGCATTATTTAAGGACTTTGTTGCATTATTTAAGGACTCTGCTGCATTATTTAAGGACTTTGCTGCATTATTTATGGACTCTGCTGCATTATTTAAGGACTTTGCTGCAATATTTAAGGACTCTGCTTCAGTATTTAAGGACTCTGCTGCATTATTTAAGGACTTTGTTGCATTATTTAAGGACTCTGCTGCATTATTTAAGGACTTTGCTGCATTATTTAAGGACTCTGCTGCATTATTTAAGGATTCTGCTGAAGCATTTGAGGACTCTGCTGCATTATTTAATCACTTTGCTGCGGTATATAAGGACTCTGTTGCATTATTTAAGGACTTTGTTGCATTATTTAAGGACTCTGCTGCATTAGTTAAGGACTCTGCTGCATTATTTAACGACGTTGTTGCATTATTTAAGAAATGTGCTGCATTATTTAAGGACTTTGCTGCATTATTTAAGGACTATGCTGCATTATTTAATGACTTTGCTGAAGCATTTGAGGACTCTGCTGCATTATTAGAGGACTCTGCTGCATTATTTAATGACTTTGTTGGATTTTTTAAGGACTCTGCTGCATTATTTAAGGAATTTGCTGCTATATTAAAGGACTCTGCTTCAGTATTTAAGGACTCTGCTGCGGTATATAAGGACTCTGCTGCATTATATAAGGACTCTGCTGCATTATTTAAGGACTTTGCTGCATTATTTAAGGACTCTGCTGCATTATTTAAGGACTTTGTTGCATTATTTAAGGACTCTAATGCATTATTTAAGGACTTTGCTGCAATATTTAAGGACTCTGCTGCATTAGTTAAGGACTTTGCAGCATTATTTAAGGACTCTGCTGCATTATTTAACGACTTTACTGCATTATTTAAGGACTCTGCTGCATTATTTAAGGACTTTGTTGCATTATTTAAGGACTCTGCTGCATTAGTTAAGGACTATGCTGCATTATTTAATGACTTTGCTGAAGCATTTGAGGACTCTGCTGCATTATTAGAGGACTCTGCTGCATTATTTAAGGACTTGCTGCATTATTTAATGACTTTGTTGGATTTTTTAAGGACTCTGCTGCGTTATTTAAGGAATTTGCTGCTATATTAAAGGACTCTGCTTCAGTATTTAAGGACTCTGCTGCATTATTTAAGGAATCTGCTGCATTATTTAAGGACTTTGCTGCATTATTTAAGGACTCTGCTGCATTATTTAAGGACTTTGTTGCATTATTTAAGGACTCTAATGCATTATTTAAGGACTTTGCTGCAATATTTAAGGACTCTGCTTCAGTATTTAAGGACTCTGCTGCATTATTTAAGGACGTTGTTGCATTATTTAAGGACTCTGCTGCACTATTTAAGGACTTTACTGCATTATTTAAGGACTCTGCTGCATTATTTAAGGACTTTCTTGCATTATTTAAGGACTCTGCTGCATTAGTTAAGGACTTTGCTGCATTATTTAAGGACTCTGCTGCATTATTTAACGACGTTGTTGCATTACTTAAGAACTGTGCTGCATTATTTAAGGACTTTGCTGCATTATTTAAGGACTATGCTGCATTATTTAATGACTTTGCTGAAGCATTTGAGGACTCTGCTGCATTATTAGAGGACTCTGCTGCATTATTTAAGGACTTGCTGCATTATTTAATGACTTTGTTGGATTTTTTTATGGACTCTGCTGCATTATTTAAGGAATTTGCTGCTATATTAAAGGACTCTGCTTCAGTATTTAAGGACTCTGCTGCGGAATTTAAGGACTCTGCTGCATTATTTAAGGACTCTGCTGCATTATTTAAGGACTTTGCTGCATTATTTAAGGAATCTGCTGCATTATTTAAGGACTTTGCTGCAATATTTAAGGACTCTGCTTCAGTATTTAAGGATTCTGCTGCATTATTTAAGGACTTTGTTGCATTATTTAAGGACTCTGCTGCATTATTTAAGGACTTTTGCTGCATTATTTAAGGACTCTGCTGCATTATTTAAGGACTCTGCTGAAGCATTTGAGGACTCTGCTGCATTATTTAAGCACTTTGCTGCGGTATTTAAGGACTCTGTTGCATTATTTAAGGACTTTGTTGCATTATTTAAGGACTTTGCTGCATTAGTTAAGGACTTTGCTGCATTATTTAAGGACTCTGCTGCATTATTTAACGACGCTGTTGCATTATTTAAGAACTGTGCTGCATTATTTAAGGACTTTGCTGCATTATTTAAGGACTATGCTGCATTATTTAATGACTTTGCTGAAGCATTTGAGGACTCTGCTGCATTATTAGAGGACTCTGCTGCATTATTTAATGACTTTTTTGGATTTTTTAAGGACTCTGCTGCATTATTTAAGGAATTTGCTGCTATATTAAAGGACTCTGCTTCAGTATTTAAGGACTCTGCTGCGGTATATAAGGACTCTGCTGCATTATTTAAGGACTCTGCTGCATTATTTAAGGACTTTGCTGCATTATTTAAGGACTCTGCTGCATTATTTAAGGACTTTGTTGCATTATTTAAGGACTCTAATGCATTATTTAAGGACTTTGCTGGAATATTTAAGGACTCTGCTGCATTAGTTAAGGACTTTGCTGCATTATTTAAGGACCCTGCTGCATTATTTAACGACTTTACTGCATTATTTAAGGACTCTGCTGCATTATTTAAGGACTTTGTTGCATTATTTAAGGACTCTGCTGCATTAGTTAAGGACTATGCTGCATTATTTAATGACTTTGCTGAAGCATTTGAGGACTCTGCTGCATTATTAGAGGACTCTGCTGCATTATTTAAGGACTTGCTGCATTATTTAATGACTTTGTTGGATTTTTTAAGGACTCTGCTGCGTTATTTAAGGAATTTGCTGCTATATTAAAGGACTCTGCTTCAGTATTTAAGGACTCTGCTGCGGTATTTAAGGACTCTGCTGCATTATTTAAGGACTCTGCTGCATTATTTAAGGACTTTGCTGCATTATTTAAGGACTCTGCTGCATTATTTAAGGACTTTGTTGCATTATTTAAGGACTCTAATGCATTATTTAAGGACTTTGCTGCAATATTTAAGGACTCTGCTTCAGTATTTAAGGACTCTGCTGCATTATTTAAGGACGTTGTTGCATTATTTAAGGACTCTGCTGCATTATTTAAGGACTTTACTGCATTATTTAAGGACTCTGCTGCATTATTTAAGGACTTTCTTGCATTATTTAAGGACTCTGCTGCATTAGTTAAGGACTTTGCTGCATTATTTAAGGACTCTAATGCATTATTTAAGGACTTTGCTGCAATATTTAAGGACTCTGCTTCAGTAT
The DNA here is from genome assembly GCF_046119375.1 of Phyllobates terribilis. Lineage (NCBI taxonomy): Eukaryota > Metazoa > Chordata > Amphibia > Anura > Dendrobatidae > Phyllobates > Phyllobates terribilis. The sequence goes on from NW_027362905.1 coordinate 869,845, forward strand.
TTAAGGACTCTGCTGCATTATTTAAGGACGTTGTTGCATTATTTAAGGACTCTGCTGCATTATTTAAGGACTTTACTGCATTATTTAAGGACTCTGCTGCATTATTTAAGGACTTTCTTGCATTATTTAAGGACTCTGCTGCATTAGTTAAGGACCTTGCTGCATTATTTAAGGACTCTGCTGCATTATTTAACGACGTTGTTGCATTACTTAAGAACTGTGCTGCATTATTTAAGGACTTTGCTGCATTATTTAAGGACTATGCTGCATTATTTAATGACTTTGCTGAAGCATTTGAGGACTCTGCTGCATTATTAGAGGACTCTGCTGCATTATTTAAGGACTTGCTGCATTATTTAATGACTTTGTTGGATTTTTTTATGGACTCTGCTGCATTATTTAAGGAATTTGCTGCTATATTAAAGGACTCTGCTTCAGTATTTAAGGACTCTGCTGCGGAATTTAAGGACTCTGCTGCATTATTTAAGGACTCTGCTGCATTATTTAAGGACTTTGCTGCATTATTTAAGGAATCTGCTGCATTATTTAAGGACTTTGCTGCAATATTTAAGGACTCTGCTTCAGTATTTAAGGATTCTGCTGCATTATTTAAGGACTTTGTTGCATTATTTAAGGACTCTGCTGCATTATTTAAGGACTTTTGCTGCATTATTTAAGGACTCTGCTGCATTATTTAAGGACTCTGCTGAAGCATTTGAGGACTCTGCTGCATTATTTAAGCACTTTGCTGCGGTATTTAAGGACTCTGTTGCATTATTTAAGGACTTTGTTGCATTATTTAAGGACTTTGCTGCATTAGTTAAGGACTTTGCTGCATTATTTAAGGACTCTGCTGCATTATTTAACGACGCTGTTGCATTATTTAAGAACTGTGCTGCATTATTTAAGGACTTTGCTGCATTATTTAAGGACTATGCTGCATTATTTAATGACTTTGCTGAAGCATTTGAGGACTCTGCTGCATTATTAGAGGACTCTGCTGCATTATTTAATGACTTTTTTGGATTTTTTAAGGACTCTGCTGCATTATTTAAGGAATTTGCTGCTATATTAAAGGACTCTGCTTCAGTATTTAAGGACTCTGCTGCGGTATATAAGGACTCTGCTGCATTATTTAAGGACTCTGCTGCATTATTTAAGGACTTTGCTGCATTATTTAAGGACTCTGCTGCATTATTTAAGGACTTTGTTGCATTATTTAAGGACTCTAATGCATTATTTAAGGACTTTGCTGGAATATTTAAGGACTCTGCTGCATTAGTTAAGGACTTTGCTGCATTATTTAAGGACCCTGCTGCATTATTTAACGACTTTACTGCATTATTTAAGGACTCTGCTGCATTATTTAAGGACTTTGTTGCATTATTTAAGGACTCTGCTGCATTATTTAAGGACTTTGCTGCATTATTTAAGGACTCTGCTGCATTTTTTAAGGACTCTGCTGAAGCATTTGAGGACTCTGCTGCATTATTTAAGCACTTTGCTGCGGTATTTAAGGACTCTGTTGCATTATTTAAGGACTTTGTTGCATTATTTAAGGACTCTGCTGCATTAGTTAAGGACTTTGCTGCATTATTTAAGGACTCTGCTGCATTATTTACCGACGTTGTTGCATTATTTAAGAACTGTGCTGCTTTATTTAAGGACTTTGCATTATTTAAGGACTATGCTGCATTATTTAATGACTTTGCTGAAGCATTTGAGGACTCTGCTGCATTATTAGAGGACTCTGCTGCATTATTTAATGACTTTGTTGGATTTTTTAAGGACTCTGCTGCATTATTTAAGGAATTTGCTGCTATATTAAATGACTCTGCTTCAGTATTTAAGGACTCTGCTGCGGTATTTAAGGACTCTGCTGCATTATTTAAGGACTCTGCTGCATTATTTAAGGACGTTGCTGCATTATTTAAGGACTCTGCTGCATTATTTAAGGACTCTGCTGAAGCATTTGAGGACTCTGCTGCATTATTTAAGGACTTTGCTGCATTATTTAAGGAATCTGCTGCATTATTTAAGGACTTTGTTGCATTATCTAAGGACTCTGCTGCAATATTGAAGGACTTTGCTGCATTATTTAAGGACTCTGCTGCATTATTTAAGGACTTTGCTGCAATATTTAAGGACTCTGCTTCAGTATTTAAGGACTCTGCTGAAGCATTTGAGGACTCTGCTGCATTATTTAATGACTTTGCTGAAGCATTTGAGGACTCTGCTGCATTATTAGAGGACTCTGCTGCATTATTTAATGACTTTGTTGGATTTTTTAAGGACTCTGCTGCATTATTTAAGGAATTTGCTGCTATATTAAAGGACTCTGCTTCAGTATTTAAGGACTCTGCTGCGGTATTTAAGGACTCTGCTGCATTATTTAAGGACTATGCTGCATTATTTAAGGACTTTGCTGCATTATTTAAGGAATTTGTTGCATTATTTAAGGACTCTGCTGCATTATTTAAGGACTTTGCTGCAATATTTAAGGACTCTGCTTCAGTATTTAAGGACTCTGCTGCATTATTTAAGGACGTTGTTGCATTATTTAAGGACTCTGCTGCATTATTTAAGGACTTTACTGCATTATTTAAGGACTCTGCTGCATTATTTAAGGACTTTGTTGCATTATTTAAGGACTCTGCTGCATTAGTTAAGGACTTTGCTGCATTATTTAAGGACTCTGCTGCATTATTTAACGACGTTGTTGCATTATTTAAGAACTGTGCTGCATTATTTAAGGACTTTGCTGCATTATTTAAGGACTATGCTGCATTATTTAATGACTTTGCTGAAGCATTTGAGGACTCTGCTGCATTATTAGAGGACTCTGCTGCATTATTTAAGGACTTGCTGCATTATTTAATGACTTTGTTGGATTTTTTAAGGACTCTGCTGCATTATTTAAGGAATTTGCTGCTATATTAAAGGACTCTGCTTCAGTATTTAAGGACTCTGCTGCGGTATTTAAGGACTCTGCTGCATTATTTAAGGACTCTGCTGCATTATTTAAGGACTTTGCTGCATTATTTAAGGAATCTGCTGCATTATTGAAGGACTTTGCTGCAATATTTAAGGACTCTGCTTCAGTATTTAAGGACTCTGCTGCATTATTTAAGGACTTTGTTGCATTATTTAAGGACTCTGCTGCATTATTTAAGGACTTTGCTGCATTATTTATGGACTCTGCTGCATTATTTAAGGACTTTGCTGCAATATTTAAGGACTCTGCTTCAGTATTTAAGGACTCGGCTGCATTATTTAAGGACTTTGTTGCATTATTTAAGGACTCTGCTGCATTATTTAAGGACTTTGCTGCATTATTTAAGGACTCTGCTGCATTATTTAAGGATTCTGCTGAAGCATTTGAGGACTCTGCTGCATTATTTAATCACTTTGCTGCGGTATATAAGGACTCTGTTGCATTATTTAAGGACTTTGTTGCATTATTTAAGGACTCTGCTGCATTAGTTAAGGACTCTGCTGCATTATTTAACGACGTTGTTGCATTATTTAAGAAATGTGCTGCATTATTTAAGGACTTTGCTGCATTATTTAAGGACTATGCTGCATTATTTAATGACTTTGCTGAAGCATTTGAGGACTCTGCTGCATTATTAGAGGACTCTGCTGCATTATTTAATGACTTTGTTGGATTTTTTAAGGACTCTGCTGCATTATTTAAGGAATTTGCTGCTATATTAAAGGACTCTGCTTCAGTATTTAAGGACTCTGCTGCGGTATATAAGGACTCTGCTGCATTATATAAGGACTCTGCTGCATTATTTAAGGACTTTGCTGCATTATTTAAGGACTCTGCTGCATTATTTAAGGACTTTGTTGCATTATTTAAGGACTCTAATGCATTATTTAAGGACTTTGCTGCAATATTTAAGGACTCTGCTGCATTAGTTAAGGACTTTGCAGCATTATTTAAGGACTCTGCTGCATTATTTAACGACTTTACTGCATTATTTAAGGACTCTGCTGCATTATTTAAGGACTTTGTTGCATTATTTAAGGACTCTGCTGCATTAGTTAAGGACTATGCTGCATTATTTAATGACTTTGCTGAAGCATTTGAGGACTCTGCTGCATTATTAGAGGACTCTGCTGCATTATTTAAGGACTTGCTGCATTATTTAATGACTTTGTTGGATTTTTTAAGGACTCTGCTGCGTTATTTAAGGAATTTGCTGCTATATTAAAGGACTCTGCTTCAGTATTTAAGGACTCTGCTGCATTATTTAAGGAATCTGCTGCATTATTTAAGGACTTTGCTGCATTATTTAAGGACTCTGCTGCATTATTTAAGGACTTTGTTGCATTATTTAAGGACTCTAATGCATTATTTAAGGACTTTGCTGCAATATTTAAGGACTCTGCTTCAGTATTTAAGGACTCTGCTGCATTATTTAAGGACGTTGTTGCATTATTTAAGGACTCTGCTGCACTATTTAAGGACTTTACTGCATTATTTAAGGACTCTGCTGCATTATTTAAGGACTTTCTTGCATTATTTAAGGACTCTGCTGCATTAGTTAAGGACTTTGCTGCATTATTTAAGGACTCTGCTGCATTATTTAACGACGTTGTTGCATTACTTAAGAACTGTGCTGCATTATTTAAGGACTTTGCTGCATTATTTAAGGACTATGCTGCATTATTTAATGACTTTGCTGAAGCATTTGAGGACTCTGCTGCATTATTAGAGGACTCTGCTGCATTATTTAAGGACTTGCTGCATTATTTAATGACTTTGTTGGATTTTTTTATGGACTCTGCTGCATTATTTAAGGAATTTGCTGCTATATTAAAGGACTCTGCTTCAGTATTTAAGGACTCTGCTGCGGAATTTAAGGACTCTGCTGCATTATTTAAGGACTCTGCTGCATTATTTAAGGACTTTGCTGCATTATTTAAGGAATCTGCTGCATTATTTAAGGACTTTGCTGCAATATTTAAGGACTCTGCTTCAGTATTTAAGGATTCTGCTGCATTATTTAAGGACTTTGTTGCATTATTTAAGGACTCTGCTGCATTATTTAAGGACTTTTGCTGCATTATTTAAGGACTCTGCTGCATTATTTAAGGACTCTGCTGAAGCATTTGAGGACTCTGCTGCATTATTTAAGCACTTTGCTGCGGTATTTAAGGACTCTGTTGCATTATTTAAGGACTTTGTTGCATTATTTAAGGACTTTGCTGCATTAGTTAAGGACTTTGCTGCATTATTTAAGGACTCTGCTGCATTATTTAACGACGCTGTTGCATTATTTAAGAACTGTGCTGCATTATTTAAGGACTTTGCTGCATTATTTAAGGACTATGCTGCATTATTTAATGACTTTGCTGAAGCATTTGAGGACTCTGCTGCATTATTAGAGGACTCTGCTGCATTATTTAATGACTTTTTTGGATTTTTTAAGGACTCTGCTGCATTATTTAAGGAATTTGCTGCTATATTAAAGGACTCTGCTTCAGTATTTAAGGACTCTGCTGCGGTATATAAGGACTCTGCTGCATTATTTAAGGACTCTGCTGCATTATTTAAGGACTTTGCTGCATTATTTAAGGACTCTGCTGCATTATTTAAGGACTTTGTTGCATTATTTAAGGACTCTAATGCATTATTTAAGGACTTTGCTGGAATATTTAAGGACTCTGCTGCATTAGTTAAGGACTTTGCTGCATTATTTAAGGACCCTGCTGCATTATTTAACGACTTTACTGCATTATTTAAGGACTCTGCTGCATTATTTAAGGACTTTGTTGCATTATTTAAGGACTCTGCTGCATTAGTTAAGGACTATGCTGCATTATTTAATGACTTTGCTGAAGCATTTGAGGACTCTGCTGCATTATTAGAGGACTCTGCTGCATTATTTAAGGACTTGCTGCATTATTTAATGACTTTGTTGGATTTTTTAAGGACTCTGCTGCGTTATTTAAGGAATTTGCTGCTATATTAAAGGACTCTGCTTCAGTATTTAAGGACTCTGCTGCGGTATTTAAGGACTCTGCTGCATTATTTAAGGACTCTGCTGCATTATTTAAGGACTTTGCTGCATTATTTAAGGACTCTGCTGCATTATTTAAGGACTTTGTTGCATTATTTAAGGACTCTAATGCATTATTTAAGGACTTTGCTGCAATATTTAAGGACTCTGCTTCAGTATTTAAGGACTCTGCTGCATTATTTAAGGACGTTGTTGCATTATTTAAGGACTCTGCTGCATTATTTAAGGACTTTACTGCATTATTTAAGGACTCTGCTGCATTATTTAAGGACTTTCTTGCATTATTTAAGGACTCTGCTGCATTAGTTAAGGACTTTGCTGCATTATTTAAGGACTCTGCTGCATTATTTAACGACGTTGTTGCATTACTTAAGAACTGTGCTGCATTATTTAAGGACATTGCTGCATTATTTAAGGACTATGCTGCATTATTTAATGACTTTGCTGAAGCATTTGAGGACTCTGCTGCATTATTAGAGGACTCTGCTGCATTATTTAAGGACTTGCTGCATTATTTAATGACTTTGTTGGATTTTTTTATGGACTCGACGGCATTATTTAAGGAATTTGCTGCTATATTAAAGGACTCTGCTTCAGTATTTAAGGACTCTGCTGCGGAATTTAAGGACTCTGCTGCATTATTTAAGGACTCTGCTGCATTATTTAAGGACTTTGCTGCATAATTTAAGGAATCTGCTGCATTATTTAAGGACTTTGCTGCAATATTTAAGGACTCTGCTTCAGTATTTAAGGATTCTGCTGCATTATTTAAGGACTTTGTTGCATTATTTAAGGACTCTGCTGCATTATTTAAGGACTTTTGCTGCATTATTTAAGGACTCTGCTGCATTATTTAAGGACTCTGCTGAAGCATTTGAGGACTCTGCTGCATTATTTAAGCACTTTGCTGCGGTATTTAAGGACTCTGTTGCATTATTTAAGGACTTTGTTGCATTATTTAAGGACTTTGCTGCATTAGTTAAGGACTTTGCTGCATTATTTAAGGACTCTGCTGCATTATTTAACGACGCTGTTGCATTATTTAAGAACTGTGCTGCATTATTTAAGGACTTTGCTGCATTATTTAAGGACTATGCTGCATTATTTAATGACTTTGCTGAAGCATTTGAGGACTCTGCTGCATTATTAGAGGACTCTGCTGCATTATTTAATGACTTTTTTGGATTTTTTAAGGACTCTGCTGCATTATTTAAGGAATTTGCTGCTATATTAAAGGACTCTGCTTCAGTATTTAAGGACTCTGCTGCGGTATTTAAGGACTCTGCTGCATTATTTAAGGACTCTGCTGCATTATTTAAGGACTTTGCTGCATTATTTAAGGACTCTGCTGCATTATTTAAGGACTTTGCTGCAATATTTAAGGACTCTGCTTCAGTATTTAAGGACTCTGCTGCATTATTTAAGGACGTTGTTGCATTATTTAAGGACTCTGCTGCATTATTTAAGGACTTTACTGCATTATTTAAGGACTCTGCTGCATTATTTAAGGACTTTGTTGCATTATTTCAGGAATCTGATGCATTATTTAAGGAATTTGCTGAATTATTTAAGGACTCTGCTTTCTTATTTAATGACTCTGCTGAAGCATTTGAGGACTCTGCTGCATTATTTGAGGACTCTGCTGCATTATTTAATCACTTTGCTGCGGTATTTAAGGACTCTGTTGCATTATTTAAGGACTTTGTTGCATTATTTAAGGACTCTGCTGCATTAGTTAAGGACTTTGCTGCATTATTTAAGGACTCTGCTGCATCATTTAACGACGTTGTTGCATTATTTAAGAACTGTGCTGCATTATTTAAGGACTTTGCTGCATTATTTAAGGACTATGCTGCATAATTTAATGACTTTGCTGAAGCATTTGAGGACTCTGCTGCATTATTAGAGGCCTCTGCTGCATTATTTAATGACTTTGTTGGATTTTTTAAGGACTCTGCTGCATTATTTAAGGAATTTGCTGCTATATTAAATGACTCTGCTTCAGTATTTAAGGACTCTGCTGCGGTATATAAGGACTCTGCTGCATTATTGAAGGACTTTGCTGCAATATTTAAGGACTCTGCTTCAGTATTTAAGGACTCTGCTGCATTATTTAAGGACTTTGTTGCATTATTTAAGGACTCTGCTGCATTATTTAAGGACTTTGCTGCATTATTTATGGACTCTGCTGCATTATTTAAGGACTTTGCTGCAATATTTAAGGACTCTGCTTCAGTATTTAAGGACTCTGCTGCATTATTTAAGGACTTTGTTGCATTATTTAAGGACTCTGCTGCATTATTTAAGGACTTTGCTGCATTATTTAAGGACTCTGCTGCATTATTTAAGGATTCTGCTGAAGCATTTGAGGACTCTGCTGCATTATTTAATCACTTTGCTGCGGTATATAAGGACTCTGTTGCATTATTTAAGGACTTTGTTGCATTATTTAAGGACTCTGCTGCATTAGTTAAGGACTCTGCTGCATTATTTAACGACGTTGTTGCATTATTTAAGAAATGTGCTGCATTATTTAAGGACTTTGCTGCATTATTTAAGGACTATGCTGCATTATTTAATGACTTTGCTGAAGCATTTGAGGACTCTGCTGCATTATTAGAGGACTCTGCTGCATTATTTAATGACTTTGTTGGATTTTTTAAGGACTCTGCTGCATTATTTAAGGAATTTGCTGCTATATTAAAGGACTCTGCTTCAGTATTTAAGGACTCTGCTGCGGTATATAAGGACTCTGCTGCATTATATAAGGACTCTGCTGCATTATTTAAGGACTTTGCTGCATTATTTAAGGACTCTGCTGCATTATTTAAGGACTTTGTTGCATTATTTAAGGACTCTAATGCATTATTTAAGGACTTTGCTGCAATATTTAAGGACTCTGCTGCATTAGTTAAGGACTTTGCAGCATTATTTAAGGACTCTGCTGCATTATTTAACGACTTTACTGCATTATTTAAGGACTCTGCTGCATTATTTAAGGACTTTGTTGCATTATTTAAGGACTCTGCTGCATTAGTTAAGGACTATGCTGCATTATTTAATGACTTTGCTGAAGCATTTGAGGACTCTGCTGCATTATTAGAGGACTCTGCTGCATTATTTAAGGACTTGCTGCATTATTTAATGACTTTGTTGGATTTTTTAAGGACTCTGCTGCGTTATTTAAGGAATTTGCTGCTATATTAAAGGACTCTGCTTCAGTATTTAAGGACTCTGCTGCATTATTTAAGGAATCTGCTGCATTATTTAAGGACTTTGCTGCATTATTTAAGGACTCTGCTGCATTATTTAAGGACTTTGTTGCATTATTTAAGGACTCTAATGCATTATTTAAGGACTTTGCTGCAATATTTAAGGACTCTGCTTCAGTATTTAAGGACTCTGCTGCATTATTTAAGGACGTTGTTGCATTATTTAAGGACTCTGCTGCACTATTTAAGGACTTTACTGCATTATTTAAGGACTCTGCTGCATTATTTAAGGACTTTCTTGCATTATTTAAGGACTCTGCTGCATTAGTTAAGGACTTTGCTGCATTATTTAAGGACTCTGCTGCATTATTTAACGACGTTGTTGCATTACTTAAGAACTGTGCTGCATTATTTAAGGACTTTGCTGCATTATTTAAGGACTATGCTGCATTATTTAATGACTTTGCTGAAGCATTTGAGGACTCTGCTGCATTATTAGAGGACTCTGCTGCATTATTTAAGGACTTGCTGCATTATTTAATGACTTTGTTGGATTTTTTTATGGACTCTGCTGCATTATTTAAGGAATTTGCTGCTATATTAAAGGACTCTGCTTCAGTATTTAAGGACTCTGCTGCGGAATTTAAGGACTCTGCTGCATTATTTAAGGACTCTGCTGCATTATTTAAGGACTTTGCTGCATTATTTAAGGAATCTGCTGCATTATTTAAGGACTTTGCTGCAATATTTAAGGACTCTGCTTCAGTATTTAAGGATTCTGCTGCATTATTTAAGGACTTTGTTGCATTATTTAAGGACTCTGCTGCATTATTTAAGGACTTTTGCTGCATTATTTAAGGACTCTGCTGCATTATTTAAGGACTCTGCTGAAGCATTTGAGGACTCTGCTGCATTATTTAAGCACTTTGCTGCGGTATTTAAGGACTCTGTTGCATTATTTAAGGACTTTGTTGCATTATTTAAGGACTTTGCTGCATTAGTTAAGGACTTTGCTGCATTATTTAAGGACTCTGCTGCATTATTTAACGACGCTGTTGCATTATTTAAGAACTGTGCTGCATTATTTAAGGACTTTGCTGCATTATTTAAGGACTATGCTGCATTATTTAATGACTTTGCTGAAGCATTTGAGGACTCTGCTGCATTATTAGAGGACTCTGCTGCATTATTTAATGACTTTTTTGGATTTTTTAAGGACTCTGCTGCATTATTTAAGGAATTTGCTGCTATATTAAAGGACTCTGCTTCAGTATTTAAGGACTCTGCTGCGGTATATAAGGACTCTGCTGCATTATTTAAGGACTCTGCTGCATTATTTAAGGACTTTGCTGCATTATTTAAGGACTCTGCTGCATTATTTAAGGACTTTGTTGCATTATTTAAGGACTCTAATGCATTATTTAAGGACTTTGCTGGAATATTTAAGGACTCTGCTGCATTAGTTAAGGACTTTGCTGCATTATTTAAGGACCCTGCTGCATTATTTAACGACTTTACTGCATTATTTAAGGACTCTGCTGCATTATTTAAGGACTTTGTTGCATTATTTAAGGACTCTGCTGCATTAGTTAAGGACTATGCTGCATTATTTAATGACTTTGCTGAAGCATTTGAGGACTCTGCTGCATTATTAGAGGACTCTGCTGCATTATTTAAGGACTTGCTGCATTATTTAATGACTTTGTTGGATTTTTTAAGGACTCTGCTGCGTTATTTAAGGAATTTGCTGCTATATTAAAGGACTCTGCTTCAGTATTTAAGGACTCTGCTGCGGTATTTAAGGACTCTGCTGCATTATTTAAGGACTCTGCTGCATTATTTAAGGACTTTGCTGCATTATTTAAGGACTCTGCTGCATTATTTAAGGACTTTGTTGCATTATTTAAGGACTCTAATGCATTATTTAAGGACTTTGCTGCAATATTTAAGGACTCTGCTTCAGTATTTAAGGACTCTGCTGCATTATTTAAGGACGTTGTTGCATTATTTAAGGACTCTGCTGCATTATTTAAGGACTTTACTGCATTATTTAAGGACTCTGCTGCATTATTTAAGGACTTTCTTGCATTATTTAAGGACTCTGCTGCATTAGTTAAGGACTTTGCTGCATTATTTAAGGACTCTGCTGCATTATTTAACGACGTTGTTGCATTACTTAAGAACTGTGCTGCATTATTTAAGGACATTGCTGCATTATTTAAGGACTATGCTGCATTATTTAATGACTTTGCTGAAGCATTTGAGGACTCTGCTGCATTATTAGAGGACTCTGCTGCATTATTTAAGGACTTGCTGCATTATTTAATGACTTTGTTGGATTTTTTTATGGACTCGACGGCATTATTTAAGGAATTTGCTGCTATATTAAAGGACTCTGCTTCAGTATTTAAGGACTCTGCTGCGGAATTTAAGGACTCTGCTGCATTATTTAAGGACTCTGCTGCATTATTTAAGGACTTTGCTGCATAATTTAAGGAATCTGCTGCATTATTTAAGGACTTTGCTGCAATATTTAAGGACTCTGCTTCAGTATTTAAGGATTCTGCTGCATTATTTAAGGACTTTGTTGCATTATTTAAGGACTCTGCTGCATTATTTAAGGACTTTTGCTGCATTATTTAAGGACTCTGCTGCATTATTTAAGGACTCTGCTGAAGCATTTGAGGACTCTGCTGCATTATTTAAGCACTTTGCTGCGGTATTTAAGGACTCTGTTGCATTATTTAAGGACTTTGTTGCATTATTTAAGGACTTTGCTGCATTAGTTAAGGACTTTGCTGCATTATTTAAGGACTCTGCTGCATTATTTAACGACGCTGTTGCATTATTTAAGAACTGTGCTGCATTATTTAAGGACTTTGCTGCATTATTTAAGGACTATGCTGCATTATTTAATGACTTTGCTGAAGCATTTGAGGACTCTGCTGCATTATTAGAGGACTCTGCTGCATTATTTAATGACTTTTTTGGATTTTTTAAGGACTCTGCTGCATTATTTAAGGAATTTGCTGCTATATTAAAGGACTCTGCTTCAGTATTTAAGGACTCTGCTGCGGTATTTAAGGACTCTGCTGCATTATTTAAGGACTCTGCTGCATTATTTAAGGACTTTGCTGCATTATTTAAGGACTCTGCTGCATTATTTAAGGACTTTGCTGCAATATTTAAGGACTCTGCTTCAGTATTTAAGGACTCTGCTGCATTATTTAAGGACGTTGTTGCATTATTTAAGGACTCTGCTGCATTATTTAAGGACTTTACTGCATTATTTAAGGACTCTGCTGCATTATTTAAGGACTTTGTTGCATTATTTCAGGAATCTGATGCATTATTTAAGGAATTTGCTGAATTATTTAAGGACTCTGCTTTCTTATTTAATGACTCTGCTGAAGCATTTGAGGACTCTGCTGCATTATTTGAGGACTCTGCTGCATTATTTAATCACTTTGCTGCGGTATTTAAGGACTCTGTTGCATTATTTAAGGACTTTGTTGCATTATTTAAGGACTCTGCTGCATTAGTTAAGGACTTTGCTGCATTATTTAAGGACTCTGCTGCATCATTTAACGACGTTGTTGCATTATTTAAGAACTGTGCTGCATTATTTAAGGACTTTGCTGCATTATTTAAGGACTATGCTGCATAATTTAATGACTTTGCTGAAGCATTTGAGGACTCTGCTGCATTATTAGAGGCCTCTGCTGCATTATTTAATGACTTTGTTGGATTTTTTAAGGACTCTGCTGCATTATTTAAGGAATTTGCTGCTATATTAAATGACTCTGCTTCAGTATTTAAGGACTCTGCTGCGGTATATAAGGACTCTGCTGCATTATTTAAGGACTCTGCTGCATTATTTAAGGACTTTGCTGCATTATTTAAGGACTTTGCTGCATTATTTAAGGACTCTGCTGCATTATTTAAGGACTTTGTTGCATTATTTAAGGACTCTAATGCATTATTTAAGGACTTTGCTGGAATATTTAAGGACTCTGCTGCATTAGTTAAGGACTTTGCTGCATTATTTAAGGACTCTGCTGCATTATTTAACGACTTTACTGCATTATTTAAGGACTCTGCTGCATTATTTAAGGACTTTGTTGCATTATTTAAGGACTCTGCTGCATTAGTTAAGGACTATGCTGCATTATTTAATGACTTTGCTGAAGCATTTGAGGACTCTGCTGCATTATTAGAGGACTCTGCTGCATTATTTAAGGACTTGCTGCATTATTTAATGACTTTGTTGGATTTTTTAAGGACTCTGCTGCGTTATTTAAGGAATTTGCTGCTATATTAAAGGACTCTGCTTCAGTATTTAAGGACTCTGCTGCGGTATTTAAGGACTTTGCTGCATTATTTAAGGACTCTGCTGCATTATTTAAGGACTTTGCTGCATTATTTAAGGAATCTGCTGCATTATTTAAGGACTTTGTTGCATTATCTAAGGACTCTGCTGCATTATTGAAGGACTTTGCTGCAATATTTAAGGACTCTGCTTCAGTATTTAAGGACTCTGCTGCATTATTTAAGGACTTTGTTGCATTATTTAAGGACTCTGCTGCATTATTTAAGGACTTTGTTGCATTATTTAAGGACTCTGCTGCATTAGTTAAGGACTTTGCTGCATTATTTAAGGACCCTGCTGCATTATTTAACGACTTTACTGCATTATTTAAGGATTCTGCTGCATTATTTAAGGACTTTGTTGCATTATTTAAGGACTCTGCTGCATTAGTTAAGGACTATGCTGCATTATTTAATGACTTTGCTGAAGCATTTGAGGACTCTGCTGCATTATTAGAGGACTCTGCTGCATTATTTAAGGACTTGCTGCATTATTTAATGACTTTGTTGGATTTTTTAAGGACTCTGCTGCGTTATTTAAGGAATTTGCTGCTATATTAAAGTACTCTGCTTCAGTATTTAAGGACTCTGCTGCGGTATTTAAGGACTCTGCTGCATTATTTAAGGACTCTGCTGCATTATTTAAGGACTTTGCTGCATTATTTAAGGACTCTGCTGCATTATTTAAGGACTTTGTTGCATTATTTAAGGACTCTAATGCATTATTTAAGGACTTTGCTGCAATATTTAAGCACTCTGCTTCAGTATTTAAGGACTCTGCTGCATTATTTAAGGACGTTGTTGCATTATTTAAGGACTCTGCTGCATTATTTAAGGACTTTACTGCATTATTTAAGGACTCTGCTGCATTATTTAAGGACTTTCTTGCATTATTTAAGGACTCTGCTGCATTAGTTAAGGACTTTGCTGCATTATTTAAGGACTCTGCTGCATTATTTAACGACGTTGTTGCATTACTTAAGAACTGTGCTGCATTATTTAAGGACTTTGCTGCATTATTTAAGGACTATGCTGCATTATTTAATGACTTTGCTGAAGCATTTGAGGACTCTGCTGCATTATTAGAGGACTCTGCTGCATTATTTAAGGACTTGCTGCATTATTTAATGACTTTGTTGGATTTTTTTATGGACTCTGCTGCATTATTTAAGGAATTTGCTGCTATATTAAAGGACTCTGCTTCAGTATTTAAGGACTCTGCTGCGGAATTTAAGGACTCTGCTGCATTATTTAAGGACTCTGCTGCATTATTTAAGGACTTTGCTGCATTATTTAAGGAATCTGCTGCATTATTTAAGGACTTTGCTGCAATATTTAAGGACTCTGCTTCAGTATTTAAGGATTCTGCTGCATTATTTAAGGACTTTGTTGCATTATTTAAGGACTCTGCTGCATTATTTAAGGACTTTTGCTGCATTATTTAAGGACTCTGCTGCATTATTTAAGGACTCTGCTGAAGCATTTGAGGACTCTGCTGCATTATTTAAGCACTTTGCTGCGGTATTTAAGGACTCTGTTGCATTATTTAAGGACTTTGTTGCATTATTTAAGGACTTTGCTGCATTAGTTAAGGACTTTGCTGCATTATTTAAGGACTCTGCTGCATTATTTAACGACGCTGTTGCATTATTTAAGAACTGTGCTGCATTATTTAAGGACTTTGCTGCATTATTTAAGGACTATGCTGCATTATTTAATGACTTTGCTGAAGCATTTGAGGACTCTGCTGCATTATTAGAGGACTCTGCTGCATTATTTAATGACTTTTTTGGATTTTTTAAGGACTCTGCTGCATTATTTAAGGAATTTGCTGCTATATTAAAGGACTCTGCTTCAGTATTTAAGGACTCTGCTGCGGTATATAAGGACTCTGCTGCATTATTTAAGGACTCTGCTGCATTATTTAAGGACTTTGCTGCATTATTTAAGGACTCTGCTGCATTATTTAAGGACTTTGTTGCATTATTTAAGGACTCTAATGCATTATTTAAGGACTTTGCTGGAATATTTAAGGACTCTGCTGCATTAGTTAAGGACTTTGCTGCATTATTTAAGGACCCTGCTGCATTATTTAACGACTTTACTGCATTATTTAAGGACTCTGCTGCATTATTTAAGGACTTTGTTGCATTATTTAAGGACTCTGCTGCATTAGTTAAGGACTATGCTGCATTATTTAATGACTTTGCTGAAGCATTTGAGGACTCTGCTGCATTATTAGAGGACTCTGCTGCATTATTTAAGGACTTGCTGCATTATTTAATGACTTTGTTGGATTTTTTAAGGACTCTGCTGCGTTATTTAAGGAATTTGCTGCTATATTAAAGGACTCTGCTTCAGTATTTAAGGACTCTGCTGCGGTATTTAAGGACTCTGCTGCATTATTTAAGGACTCTGCTGCATTATTTAAGGACTTTGCTGCATTATTTAAGGACTCTGCTGCATTATTTAAGGACTTTGTTGCATTATTTAAGGACTCTAATGCATTATTTAAGGACTTTGCTGCAATATTTAAGGACTCTGCTTCAGTATTTAAGGACTCTGCTGCATTATTTAAGGACGTTGTTGCATTATTTAAGGACTCTGCTGCATTATTTAAGGACTTTACTGCATTATTTAAGGACTCTGCTGCATTATTTAAGGACTTTCTTGCATTATTTAAGGACTCTGCTGCATTAGTTAAGGACTTTGCTGCATTATTTAAGGACTCTGCTGCATTATTTAACGACGTTGTTGCATTACTTAAGAACTGTGCTGCATTATTTAAGGACATTGCTGCATTATTTAAGGACTATGCTGCATTATTTAATGACTTTGCTGAAGCATTTGAGGACTCTGCTGCATTATTAGAGGACTCTGCTGCATTATTTAAGGACTTGCTGCATTATTTAATGACTTTGTTGGATTTTTTTATGGACTCGACGGCATTATTTAAGGAATTTGCTGCTATATTAAAGGACTCTGCTTCAGTATTTAAGGACTCTGCTGCGGAATTTAAGGACTCTGCTGCATTATTTAAGGACTCTGCTGCATTATTTAAGGACTTTGCTGCATTATTTAAGGAATCTGCTGCATTATTTAAGGACTTTGCTGCAATATTTAAGGACTCTGCTTCAGTATTTAAGGATTCTGCTGCATTATTTAAGGACTTTGTTGCATTATTTAAGGACTCTGCTGCATTATTTAAGGACTTTTGCTGCATTATTTAAGGACTCTGCTGCATTATTTAAGGACTCTGCTGAAGCATTTGAGGACTCTGCTGCATTATTTAAGCACTTTGCTGCGGTATTTAAGGACTCTGTTGCATTATTTAAGGACTTTGTTGCATTATTTAAGGACTTTGCTGCATTAGTTAAGGACTTTGCTGCATTATTTAAGGACTCTGCTGCATTATTTAACGACGCTGTTGCATTATTTAAGAACTGTGCTGCATTATTTAAGGACTTTGCTGCATTATTTAAGGACTATGCTGCATTATTTAATGACTTTGCTGAAGCATTTGAGGACTCTGCTGCATTATTAGAGGACTCTGCTGCATTATTTAATGACTTTTTTGGATTTTTTAAGGACTCTGCTGCATTATTTAAGGAATTTGCTGCTATATTAAAGGACTCTGCTTCAGTATTTAAGGACTCTGCTGCAGTATTTAAGGACTCTGCTGCATTATTTAAGGACTCTGCTGCATTATTTAAGGACTTTGCTGCATTATTTAAGGACTCTGCTGCATTATTTAAGGACTTTGCTGCAATATTTAAGGACTCTGCTTCAGTATTTAAGGACTCTGCTGCATTATTTAAGGACGTTGTTGCATTATTTAAGGACTCTGCTGCATTATGTAAGGACTTTACTGCATTATTTAAGGACTCTGCTGCATTATTTAAGGACTTTGTTGCATTATTTCAGGAATCTGATGCATTATTTAAGGAATTTGCTGAATTATTTAAGGACTCTGCTTTCTTATTTAATGACTCTGCTGAAGCATTTGAGGACTCTGCTGCATTATTTGAGGACTCTGCTGCATTATTTAATCACTTTGCTGCGGTATTTAAGGACTCTGTTGCATTATTTAAGGACTTTGTTGCATTATTTAAGGACTCTGCTGCATTAGTTAAGGACTTTGCTGCATTATTTAAGGACTCTGCTGCATTATTTAACGACGTTGTTGCATTATTTAAGAACTGTGCTGCATTATTTAAGGACTTTGCTGCATTATTTAAGGACTATGCTGCATAATTTAATGACTTTGCTGAAGCATTTGAGGACTCTGCTGCATTATTAGAGGCCTCTGCTGCATTATTTAATGACTTTGTTGGATTTTTTAAGGACTCTGCTGCATTATTTAAGGAATTTGCTGCTATATTAAATGACTCTGCTTCAGTATTTAAGGATTCTGCTGCGGTATATAAGGACTCTGCTGCATTATTTAAGGACTCTGCTGCATTATTTAAGGACTTTGCTGCATTATTTAAGGACTTTGCTGCATTATTTAAGGATCTGCTGCATTATTTAAGGACTTTGTTGCATTATTTAAGGACTCTAATGCATTATTTAAGGACTTTGCTGGAATATTTAAGGACTCTGCTGCATTAGTTAAGGACTTTGCTGCATTATTTAAGGACCCTGCTGCATTATTTAACGACTTTACTGCATTATTTAAGGACTCTGCTGCATTATTTAAGGACTTTGTTGCATTATTTAAGGACTCTGCTGCATTAGTTAAGGACTATGCTGCATTATTTAATGACTTTGCTGAAGCATTTGAGGACTCTGCTGCATTATTAGAGGACTCTGCTGCATTATTTAAGGACTTGCTGCATTATTTAATGACTTTGTTGGATTTTTTAAGGACTCTGCTGCGTTATTTAAGGAATTTGCTGCTATATTAAAGGACTCTGCTTCAGTATTTAAGGACTCTGCTGCGGTATTTAAGGACTCTGCTGCATTATTTAAGGACTCTGCTGCATTATTTAAGGACTTTGCTGCATTATTTAAGGACTCTGCTGCATTATTTAAGGACTTTGTTGCATTATTTAAGGACTCTAATGCATTATTTAAGGACTTTGCTGCAATATTTAAGGACTCTGCTTCAGTATTTAAGGACTCTGCTGCATTATTTAAGGACGTTGTTGCATTATTTAAGGACTCTGCTGCATTATTTAAGGACTTTACTGCATTATTTAAGGACTCTGCTGCATTATTTAAGGACTTTCTTGCATTATTTAAGGACTCTGCTGCATTAGTTAAGGACTTTGCTGCATTATTTAAGGACTCTGCTGCATTATTTAACGACGTTGTTGCATTACTTAAGAACTGTGCTGCATTATTTAAGGACATTGCTGCATTATTTAAGGACTATGCTGCATTATTTAATGACTTTGCTGAAGCATTTGAGGACTCTGCTGCATTATTAGAGGACTCTGCTGCATTATTTAAGGACTTGCTGCATTATTTAATGACTTTGTTGGATTTTTTTATGGACTCGACGGCATTATTTAAGGAATTTGCTGCTATATTAAAGGACTCTGCTTCAGTATTTAAGGACTCTGCTGCGGAATTTAAGGACTCTGCTGCATTATTTAAGGACTCTGCTGCATTATTTAAGGACTTTGCTGCATTATTTAAGGAATCTGCTGCATTATTTAAGGACTTTGCTGCAATATTTAAGGACTCTGCTTCAGTATTTAAGGATTCTGCTGCATTATTTAAGGACTTTGTTGCATTATTTAAGGACTCTGCTGCATTATTTAAGGACTTTTGCTGCATTATTTAAGGACTCTGCTGCATTATTTAAGGACTCTGCTGAAGCATTTGAGGACTCTGCTGCATTATTTAAGCACTTTGCTGCGGTATTTAAGGACTCTGTTGCATTATTTAAGGACTTTGTTGCATTATTTAAGGACTTTGCTGCATTAGTTAAGGACTTTGCTGCATTATTTAAGGACTCTGCTGCATTATTTAACGACGCTGTTGCATTATTTAAGAACTGTGCTGCATTATTTAAGGACTTTGCTGCATTATTTAAGGACTATGCTGCATTATTTAATGACTTTGCTGAAGCATTTGAGGACTCTGCTGCATTATTAGAGGACTCTGCTGCATTATTTAATGACTTTTTTGGATTTTTTAAGGACTCTGCTGCATTATTTAAGGAATTTGCTGCTATATTAAAGGACTCTGCTTCAGTATTTAAGGACTCTGCTGCAGTATTTAAGGACTCTGCTGCATTATTTAAGGACTCTGCTGCATTATTTAAGGACTTTGCTGCATTATTTAAGGACTCTGCTGCATTATTTAAGGACTTTGCTGCAATATTTAAGGACTCTGCTTCAGTATTTAAGGACTCTGCTGCATTATTTAAGGACGTTGTTGCATTATTTAAGGACTCTGCTGCATTATTTAAGGACTTTACTGCATTATTTAAGGACTCTGCTGCATTATTTAAGGACTTTGTTGCATTATTTCAGGAATCTGATGCATTATTTAAGGAATTTGCTGAATTATTTAAGGACTCTGCTTTCTTATTTAATGACTCTGCTGAAGCATTTGAGGACTCTGCTGCATTATTTGAGGACTCTGCTGCATTATTTAATCACTTTGCTGCGGTATTTAAGGACTCTGTTGCATTATTTAAGGACTTTGTTGCATTATTTAAGGACTCTGCTGCATTAGTTAAGGACTTTGCTGCATTATTTAAGGACTCTGCTGCATTATTTAACGACGTTGTTGCATTATTTAAGAACTGTGCTGCATTATTTAAGGACTTTGCTGCATTATTTAAGGACTATGCTGCATAATTTAATGACTTTGCTGAAGCATTTGAGGACTCTGCTGCATTATTAGAGGCCTCTGCTGCATTATTTAATGACTTTGTTGGATTTTTTAAGGACTCTGCTGCATTATTTAAGGAATTTGCTGCTATATTAAATGACTCTGCTTCAGTATTTAAGGATTCTGCTGCGGTATATAAGGACTCTGCTGCATTATTTAAGGACTCTGCTGCATTATTTAAGGACTTTGCTGCATTATTTAAGGACTTTGCTGCATTATTTAAGGATCTGCTGCATTATTTAAGGACTTTGTTGCATTATTTAAGGACTCTAATGCATTATTTAAGGACTTTGCTGGAATATTTAAGGACTCTGCTGCATTAGTTAAGGACTTTGCTGCATTATTTAAGGACTCTGCTGCATTATTTAACGACTTTACTGCATTATTTAAGGACTCTGCTGCATTATTTAAGGACTTTGTTGCATTATTTAAGGACTCTGCTGCATTAGTTAAGGACTATGCTGCATTATTTAATGACTTTGCTGAAGCATTTGAGGACTCTGCTGCATTATTAGAGGACTCTGCTGCATTATTTAAGGACTTGCTGCATTATTTAATGACTTTGTTGGATTTTTTAAGGACTCTGCTGCGTTATTTAAGGAATTTGCTGCTATATTAAAGGACTCTGCTTCAGTATTTAAGGACTCTGCTGCGGTATTTAAGGACTCTGCTGCATTATTCAAGGACTCTGCTGCATTATTTAAGGACTTTGCTGCATTATTTAAGGAATCTGCTGCATCATTTAAGGACTTTGTTGCATTATCTAAGGACTCTGCTGGATTATTGAAGGACTTTGCTGCAATATTTAAGGACTCTGCTTCAGTATTTAAGGACTCTGCTGCATTATTTAAGGACTTTGTTGCATTATTTAAGGACTCTGCTGCATTATTTAAGGACTTTGTTGCATTATTTAAGGACTCTGCTGCATTATTTAAGGACTTTGCTGCAATATTTAAGGACTCTGCTTCAGTATTTAAGGACTCTGCTGCATTATTTAAGGACTTTGTTGCATTATTTAAGGACTCTGCTGCATTATTTAAGGACTTTGCTGCATTATTTAAGGACTCTGCTGCATTTTTTAAGGACTCTGCTGAAGCATTTGAGGACTCTGCTGCATTATTTAAGCACTTTGCTGCGGTATTTAAGGACTCTGTTGCATTATTTAAGGACTTTGTTGCATTATTTAAGGACTCTGCTGCATTAGTTAAGGACTTTGCTGCATTATTTAAGGACTCTGCTGCATTATTTACCGACGTTGTTGCATTATTTAAGAACTGTGCTGCTTTATTTAAGGACGCTGCATTATTTAATGACTTTGCTGAAGCATTTGAGGACTCTGCTGCATTATTAGAGGACTCTGCTGCATTATTTAATGACTTTGTTGGATTTTTTAAGGACTCTGCTGCATTATTTAAGGAATTTGCTGCTATATTAAATGACTCTGCTTCAGTATTTAAGGACTCTGCTGTGGTATTTAAGGACTCTGCTGCATTATTTAAGGACTCTGCTGCATTATTTAAGGACTTTGCTGCATTATTTAAGGACTCTGCTGCATTATTTAAGGACTCTGCTGAAGCATTTGAGGACTCTGCTGCATTATTTAAGGACTTTGCTGCATTATTTAAGGAATCTGCTGCATTATTTAAGGACTTTGTTGCATTATCTAAGGACTCTGCTGCAATATTGAAGGACTTTGCTGCATTATTTAAGGACTCTGCTGCATTATTTAAGGACTTTGCTGCAATATTTAAGGACTCTGCTTCAGTATTTAAGGACTCTGCTGAAGCATTTGAGGACTCTGCTGCATTATTTAATGACTTTGCTGAAGCATTTGAGGACTCTGCTGCATTATTAGAGGACTCTGCTGCATTATTTAATGACTTTGTTGGATTTTTTAAGGACTCTGCTGCATTATTTAAGGAATTTGCTGCTATATTAAAGGACTCTGCTTCAGTATTTAAGGACTCTGCTGCGGTATTTAAGGACTCTGCTGCATTATTTAAGGACTATGCTGCATTATTTAAGGACTTTGCTGCATTATTTAAGGAATTTGTTGCATTATTTAAGGACTCTGCTGCATTATTTAAGGACTTTGCTGCAATATTTAAGGACTCTGCTTCAGTATTTAAGGACTCTGCTGCATTATTTAAGGACGTTGTTGCATTATTTAAGGACTCTGCTGCATTATTTAAGGACTTTACTGCATTATTTAAGGACTCTGCTGCATTATTTAAGGACTTTGTTGCATTATTTAAGGACTCTGCTGCATTAGTTAAGGACTTTGCTGCATTATTTAAGGACTCTGCTGCATTATTTAACGACGTTGTTGCATTATTTAAGAACTGTGCTGCATTATTTAAGGACTTTGCTGCATTATTTAAGGACTATGCTGCATTATTTAATGACTTTGCTGAAGCATTTGAGGACTCTGCTGCATTATTAGAGGACTCTGCTGCATTATTTAAGGACTTGCTGCATTATTTAATGACTTTGTTGGATTTTTTAAGGACTCTGCTGCATTATTTAAGGAATTTGCTGCTATATTAAAGGACTCTGCTTCAGTATTTAAGGACTCTGCTGCGGTATTTAAGGACTCTGCTGCATTATTTAAGGACTCTGCTGCATTATTTAAGGACTTTGCTGCATTATTTAAGGAATCTGCTGCATTATTGAAGGACTTTGCTGCAATATTTAAGGACTCTGCTTCAGTATTTAAGGACTCTGCTGCATTATTTAAGGACTTTGTTGCATTATTTAAGGACTCTGCTGCATTATTTAAGGACTTTGCTGCATTATTTATGGACTCTGCTGCATTATTTAAGGACTTTGCTGCAATATTTAAGGACTCTGCTTCAGTATTTAAGGACTCTGCTGCATTATTTAAGGACTTTGTTGCATTATTTAAGGACTCTGCTGCATTATTTAAGGACTTTGCTGCATTATTTAAGGACTCTGCTGCATTATTTAAGGATTCTGCTGAAGCACTTGAGGACTCTGCTGCATTATTTAATCACTTTGCTGCGGTATATAAGGACTCTGTTGCATTATTTAAGGACTTTGTTGCATTATTTAAGGACTCTGCTGCATTAGTTAAGGACTTTGCTGCATTATTTAAGGACTCTGCTGCATTATTTAACGACGTTGTTGCATTATTTAAGAAATGTGCTGCATTATTTAAGGACTTTGCTGCATTATTTAAGGACTATGCTGCATTATTTAATGACTTTGCTGAAGCACTTGAGGACTCTGCTGCATTATTAGAGGACTCTGCTGCATTATTTAATGACTTTGTTGGATTTTTTAAGGACTCTGCTGCATTATTTAAGGAATTTGCTGCTATATTAAAGGACTCTGCTTCAGTATTTAAGGACTCTGCTGCGGTATATAAGGACTCTGCTGCATTATTTAAGGACTCTGCTGCATTATTTAAGGACTTTGCTGCATTATTTAAGGACTCTGCTGCATTATTTAAGGACTTTGTTGCATTATTTAAGGACTCTAATGCATTATTTAAGGACTTTGCTGCAATATTTAAGGACTCTGCTGCATTAGTTAAGGACTTTGCTGCATTATTTAAGGACTCTGCTGCATTATTTAACGACTTTACTGCATTATTTAAGGACTCTGCTGCATTATTTAAGGACTTTGTTGCATTATTTAAGGACTCTGCTGCATTAGTTAAGGACTATGCTGCATTATTTAATGACTTTGCTGAAGCATTTGAGGACTCTGCTGCATTATTAGAGGACTCTGCTGCATTATTTAAGGACTTGCTGCATTATTTAATGACTTTGTTGGATTTTTTAAGGACTCTGCTGCGTTATTTAAGGAATTTGCTGCTATATTAAAGGACTCTGCTTCAGTATTTAAGGACTCTGCTGCGGTATTTAAGGACTTTGCTGCATTATTTAAGGACTCTGCTGCATTATTTAAGGACTTTGCTGCATTATTTAAGGAATCTGCTGCATTATTTAAGGACTTTGTTGCATTATCTAAGGACTCTGCTGCATTATTGAAGGACTTTGCTGCAATATTTAAGGACTCTGCTTCAGTATTTAAGGACTCTGCTGCATTATTTAAGGACTTTGTTGCATTATTTAAGGACTCTGCTGCATTATTTAAGGACTTTGTTGCATTATTTAAGGACTCTGCTGCATTATGTAAGGACTTTGCTGCAATATTTAAGGACTCTGCTTCAGTATTTAAGGACTCTGCTGCATTATTTAAGGACTTTGTTGCATTATTTAAGGACTCTGCTGCATTATTTAAGGACTTTGCTGCATTATTTAAGGACTCTACTGCATTTTTTAAGGACTCTGCTGAAGCATTTGAGGACTCTGCTCCATTATTTAAGCACTTTGCTGCGGTATTTAAGGACTCTGTTGCATTATTTAAGGACTTTGTTGCATTATTTAAGGACTCTGCTGCATTAGTTAAGGACTTTGCTGCATTATTTAAGGACTCTGCTGCATTATTTACCGACGTTGTTGCATAATTTAAGAACTGTGCTGCTTTATTTAAGGACTTTGCATTATTTAAGGACTATGCTGCATTATTTAATGACTTTGCTGAAGCATTTGAGGACTCTGCTGCATTATTAGAGGACTCTGCTGCATTATTTAATGACTTTGTTGGATTTTTTAAGGACTCTGCTGCATTATTTAAGGAATTTGCTGCTATATTAAAGGACTCTGCTTCAGTATTTAAGGACTCTGCTGCGGTATTTAAGGACTCTGCTGCATTATTTAAGGACTCTGCTGCATTATTTAAGGACTTTGCTGCATTATTTAAGGACTCTGCTGCATTATTTAAGGACTTTGTTGCATTATTTAAGGACTCTAATGCATTATTTAAGGACTTTGCTGCAATATTTAAGGACTCTGCTTCAGTATTTAAGGACTCTGCTGCATTATTTAAGGACGTTGTTGCATTATTTAAGGACTCTGCTGCATTTTTTAAGGACTTTACTGCATTATTTAAGGACTCTGCTGCATTATTTAAGGACTTTCTTGCATTATTTAAGGACTCTGCTGCATTAGTTAAGGACTTTGCTGCATTATTTAAGGACTCTGCTGCATTATTTAAGGACTTTGCTGCAATATTTAAGGACTCTGCTTCAGTATTTAAGGACTCTGCTGCATTATTTAAGGACTTTGTTGCATTATTTAAGGACTCTGCTGCATTATTTAAGGACTTTGCTGCATTATTAAGGACTCTGCTGCATTTTTTAAGGACTCTGCTGAAGCATTTGAGGACTCTGCTGCATTATTTAAGCACTTTGCTGCGGTATTTAAGGACTCTGTTGCATTATTTAAGGACTTTGTTGCATTATTTAAGGACTCTGCTGCATTAGTTAAGGACTTTGCTGCATTATTTAAGGACTCTGCTGCATTATTTACCGACGTTGTTGCATTATTTAAGAACTGTGCTGCTTTATTTAAGGACTTTGCATTATTTAAGGACTATGCTGCATTATTTAATGACTTTGCTGAAGCATTTGAGGACTCTGCTGCATTACTAGAGGACTCTGCTGCATTATTTAATTACTTTGTTGGATTTTTTAAGGACTCTGCTGCATTGTTTAAGTAATTTGCTGCTATATTAAAGGACTCTGCTTCAGTATTTAAGGACTCTGCTGCGGTATTTAAGGACTCTGCTGCATTATTTAAGGACTCTGCTGCATTATTTAAGGACTTTGCTGCATTATTTAAGGACTCTGCTGCATTATTTAAGGACTTTGTTGCATTATTTAAGGACTCTAATGCATTATTTAAGGACTTTGCTGCAATATTTAAGGACTCTGCTTCAGTATTTAAGGACTCTGCTGCATTATTTAAGGACGTTGTTGCATTATTTAAGGACTCTGCTGCATTATTTAAGGACTTTACTGCATTATTTAAGGACTCTGCTGCATTATTTAAGGACTTTCTTGCATTATTTAAGGACTCTGCTGCATTAGTTAAGGACTTTGCTGCATTATTTAAGGACTCTGCTGCATTATTTAACGACGTTGTTGCATTACTTAAGAACTGTGCTGCATTATTTAAGGACTTTGCTGCATTATTTAAGGACTATGCTGCATTATTTAATGACTTTGCTGAAGCATTTGAGGACTCTGCTGCATTATTAGAGGACTCTGCTGCATTATTTAAGGACTTGCTGCATTATTTAATGACTTTGTTGGATTTTTTTATGGACTCTGCTGCATTATTTAAGGAATTTGCTGCTATATTAAAGGACTCTGCTTCAGTATTTAAGGACTCTGCTGCGGTATTTAAGGACTCTGCTGCATTATTTAAGGACTCTGCTGCATTATTTAAGGACTTTGCTGCATTATTTAAGGAATCTGCTGCATTATTTAAGGACTTTGTTGCATTATCTAAGGACTCTGCTGCATTATTGAAGGACTTTGCTGCAATATTTAAGGACTCTGCTTCAGTATTTAAGGGCTCTGCTGCATTATTTAAGGACTTTGTTGCATTATTTAAGGACTCTGCTGCATTAGATAAGGACTTTGCTGCATTATTTAAGGACTCTGCTGCATTATTTAAGGACTTTGCTGCAATATTTAAGGACTCTGCTTCAGTATTTAAGGACTCTGCTGCATTATTTAAGGACTTTGTTGCATTATTTAAGGACTCTGCTGCATTATTTAAGGACTTTGCTGCATTATTTAAGGACTCTGCTGCATTATTTAAGGACTCTGCTGAAGCATTTGAGGACTCTGCTGCATTATTTAAGCACTTTGCTGCGGTATTTAAGGACTCTGTTGCATTATTTAAGGACTTTGTTGCATTATTTAAGGACTTTGCTGCATTAGTTAAGGACTTTGCTGCATTATTTAAGGACTTTGTTGCATTATTTAAGGACTCTGCTGCATTATTTAAGGACTTTGCTGCATTATTTATGGACTCTGCTGCATTATTTAAGGACTTTGCTGCAATATTTAAGGACTCTGCTTCAGTATTTAAGGACTCTGCTGCATTATTTAAGGACTTTGTTGCATTATTTAAGGACTCTGCTGCATTAATTAAGTACTTTGCTGCATTATTTAAGGACTCTGCTGCATTATTTAAGGACTCTGCTGAAGCATTTAAGGACTCTGCTGCATTATTTAAGGACTTTGCTGCGGTATTTAAGGACTCTGTTGCATTATTTAAGGACTTTGTTGCATTATTTAAGGACTCTGCTGCATTAGTTAAGGACTTTGCTGCATTATTTAAGGACTCTGCTGCATTATTTACCGACGTTGTTGCATTATTTAAGAACTGTGCTGCTTTATTTAAGGACTTTGCATTATTTAAGGACTATGCTGCATTATTTAATGACTTTGCTGAAGCATTTGAGGACTCTGCTGCATTATTAGAGGACTCTGCTGCATTATTTAATGACTTTGTTGGATTTTTTAAGGACTCTGCTGCATTATTTAAGGAATTTGCTGCTATATTAAAGGACTCTGCTTCAGTATTTAAGGACTCTGCTGCGGTATTTAAGGACTCTTCTGCATTATTTAAGGACTCTGCTGCATTATTTAAGGACTTTGCTGCATTATTTAAGGACTCTGCTGCATTATTTAAGGACTTTGTTGCATTATTTAAGGACTCTAATGCATTATATAAGGACTTTGCTGCAATATTTAAGGACTCTGCTTCAGTATTTAAGGACTCTGCTGCATTATTTAAGGACTTTGTTGCATTATTTAAGGACTCTGCTGCATTATTTAAGGACATTGCTGCATTATTTAAGGACTCTGCTGCATTTTTTAAGGACTCTGCTGAAGCATTTGAGGACTCTGCTGCATTATTTAAGCACTTTGCTGCGGTATTTAAGGACTCTGTTGCATTATTTAAGGACTTTGTTGCATTATTTAAGGACTCTGCTGCATTAGTTAAGGACTTTGCTGCATTATTTAAGGACTCTGCTGCATTATTTACCGACGTTGTTGCATTATTTAAGAACTGTGCTGCTTTATTTAAGGACTTTGCATTATTTAAGGACTATGCTGCATTATTTAATGACTTTGCTGAAGCATTTGAGGACTCTGCTGCATTATTAGAGGACTCTGCTGCATTATTAGAGGACTCTGCTGCATTATTTAATGACTTTGTTGGATTTTTTAAGGACTCTGCTGCATTATTTAAGGAATTTGCTGCTATATTAAAGGACTCTGCTTCAGTATTTAAGGACTCTGCTGCGGTATTTAAGTACTCTGCTGCATTATTTAAGGACTCTGCTGCATTATTTAAGGACTTTGCTGCATTATTTAAGGACTCTGCTGCATTATTTAAGGACTCTGCTGAAGCATTTGAGGACTCTGCTGCATTATTTAAGGACTTTGCTGCATTATTTAAGGAATCTGCTGCATTATTTAAGGACTTTGTTGCATTATCTAAGGACTCTGCTGCAATATTGAAGGACTTTGCTGCATTATTTAAGGACTCTGCTGCATTATTTAAGGACTTTGCTGCAATATTTAAGGACTCTGCTTCAGTATTTAAGGACTCTGCTGAAGCATTTGAGGACTCTGCTGCATTATTTAATGACTTTGCTGAAGCATTTGAGGACTCTGCTGCATTATTTAAGGACTTTGCTGCATTATTTAAGGAATCTGCTGCATTATTTAAGGACTTTGTTGCATTATCTAAGGACTCTGCTGCATTATTGAAGGACTTTGCTGCAATATTTAAGGACTCTGCTTCAGTATTTAAGGGCTCTGCTGCATTATTTAAGGACTTTGTTGCATTATTTAAGGACTCTGCTGCATTAGATAAGGACTTTGCTGCATTATTTAAGGACTCTGCTGCATTATTTAAGGACTTTGCTGCAATATTTAAGGACTCTGCTTCAGTATTTAACGACTCTGCTGCATTATTTAAGGACTTTGTTGCATTATTTAAGGACTCTGCTGCATTATTTAAGGACTTTGCTGCATTATTTAAGGACTCTGCTGCATTATTTAAGGACTCTGCTGAAGCATTTGAGGACTCTGCTGCATTATTTAAGCACTTTGCTGCGGTATTTAAGGACTCTGTTGCATTATTTAAGGACTTTGTTGCATTATTTAAGGACTTTGCTGCATTAGTTAAGGACTTTGCTGCATTATTTAAGGACTTTGTTGCATTATTTAAGGACTCTGCTGCATTATTTAAGGACTTTGCTGTATTATTTATGGACTCTGCTGCATTATTTAAGGACTTTGCTGCAATATTTAAGGACTCTGCTTCAGTATTTAAGGACTCTGCTGCATTATTTAAGGACTTTGTTGCATTATTTAAGGACTCTGCTGCATTATTTAAGTACTTTGCTGCATTATTTAAGGACTCTGCTGCATTATTTAAGGACTCTGCTGAAGCATTTAAGGACTCTGCTGCATTATTTAAGGACTTTGCTGCGGTATTTAAGGACTCTGTTGCATTATTTAAGGACTTTGTTGCATTATTTAAGGACTCTGCTGCATTAGTTAAGGACTTTGCTGCATTATTTAAGGACTCTGCTGCATTATTTACCGACGTTGTTGCATTATTTAAGAACTGTGCTGCTTTATTTAAGGACTTTGCATTATTTAAGGACTATGCTGCATTATTTAATGACTTTGCTGAAGCATTTGAGGACTCTGCTGCATTATTAGAGGACTCTGCTGCATTATTTAATGACTTTGTTGGATTTTTTAAGGACTCTGCTGCATTATTTAAGGAATTTGCTGCTATATTAAAGGACTCTGCTTCAGTATTTAAGGACTCTGCTGCGGTATTTAAGGACTCTGCTGCATTATTTAAGAACTCTGCTGCATTATTTAAGGACTTTGCTGCATTATTTAAGGACTCTGCTGCATTATTTAAGGACTTTGTTGCATTATTTAAGGACTCTAATGCATTATTTAAGGACTTTGCTGCAATATTTAAGGACTCTGCTTCAGTATTTAAGGACTCTGCTGCATTATTTAAGGACGTTGTTGCATTATTTAAGGACTCTGCTGCATTATTTAAGGACTTTACTGCATTATTTAAGGACTCTGCTGCATTATTTAAGGACTTTCTTGCATTATTTAAGGACTCTGCTGCATTAGTTAAGGACTTTGCTGCATTATTTAAGGACTCTGCTGCATTATTTAAGGACTTTGCTGCAATATTTAAGTACTCTGCTTCAGTATTTAAGGACTCTGCTGCATTATTTAAGGACTTTGTTGCATTATTTAAGGACTCTGCTGCATTATTTAAGGACTTTGCTGCATTATTTAAGGACTCTGCTGCATTTTTTAAGGACTCTGCTGAAGCATTTGAGGACTCTGCTGCATTATTTAAGCACTTTGCTGCGGTATTTAAGGACTCTGTTGCATTATTTAAGGACTTTGTTGCATTATTTAAGGACTCTGTTGCATTAGTTAAGGACTTTGCTGCATTATTTAAGGACTCTGCTGCATTATTTACCGACGTTGTTGCATAATTTAAGAACTGTGCTGCTTTATTTAAGGACTTTGCATTATTTAAGGACTATGCTGCATTATTTAATGACTTTGCTGAAGCATTTGAGGACTCTGCTGCATTATTAGAGGACTCTGCTGCATTATTTAATGACTTTGTTGGATTTTTTAAGGACTCTGCTGCATTATTTAAGGAATTTGCTGCTATATTAAAGGACTCTGCTTCAGTATTTAAGGACTCTGCTGCGGTATTTAAGGACTCTGCTGCATTATTTAAGGACTCTGCTGCATTATTTAAGGACTTTGCTGCATTATTTAAGGACTCTGCTGCATTATTTAAGGACTTTGTTGCATTATTTAAGGACTCTAATGCATTATTTAAGGACTTTGCTGCAATATTTAAGGACTCTGCTTCAGTATTTAAGGACTCTGCTGCATTATTTAAGGACGTTGTTGCATTATTTAAGGACTCTGCTGCATTTTTTAAGGACTTTACTGCATTATTTAAGGACTCTGCTGCATTATTTAAGGACTTTCTTGCATTATTTAAGGACTCTGCTGCATTAGTTAAGGACTTTGCTGCATTATTTAAGGACTCTGCTGCATTATTTAAGGACTTTGCTGCAATATTTAAGGACTCTGCTTCAGTATTTAAGGACTCTGCTGCATTATTTAAGGACTTTGTTGCATTATTTAAGGACTCTGCTGCATTATTTAAGGACTTTGCTGCATTATTAAGGACTCTGCTGCATTTTTTAAGGACTCTGCTGAAGCATTTGAGGACTCTGCTGCATTATTTAAGCACTTTGCTGCGGTATTTAAGGACTCTGTTGCATTATTTAAGGACTTTGTTGCATTATTTAAGGACTCTGCTGCATTAGTTAAGGACTTTGCTGCATTATTTAAGGACTCTGCTGCATTATTTACCGACGTTGTTGCATTATTTAAGAACTGTGCTGCTTTATTTAAGGACTTTGCATTATTTAAGGACTATGCTGCATTATTTAATGACTTTGCTGAAGCATTTGAGGACTCTGCTGCATTACTAGAGGACTCTGCTGCATTATTTAATTACTTTGTTGGATTTTTTAAGGACTCTGCTGCATTGTTTAAGTAATTTGCTGCTATATTAAAGGACTCTGCTTCAGTATTTAAGGACTCTGCTGCGGTATTTAAGGACTCTGCTGCATTATTTAAGGACTCTGCTGCATTATTTAAGGACTTTGCTGCATTATTTAAGGACTCTGCTGCATTATTTAAGGACTTTGTTGCATTATTTAAGGACTCTAATGCATTATTTAAGGACTTTGCTGCAATATTTAAGGACTCTGCTTCAGTATTTAAGGACTCTGCTGCATTATTTAAGGACGTTGTTGCATTATTTAAGGACTCTGCTGCATTATTTAAGGACTTTACTGCATTATTTAAGGACTCTGCTGCATTATTTAAGGACTTTCTTGCATTATTTAAGGACTCTGCTGCATTAGTTAAGGACTTTGCTGCATTATTTAAGGACTCTGCTGCATTATTTAACGACGTTGTTGCATTACTTAAGAACTGTGCTGCATTATTTAAGGACTTTGCTGCATTATTTAAGGACTATGCTGCATTATTTAATGACTTTGCTGAAGCATTTGAGGACTCTGCTGCATTATTAGAGGACTCTGCTGCATTATTTAAGGACTTGCTGCATTATTTAATGACTTTGTTGGATTTTTTTATGGACTCTGCTGCATTATTTAAGGAATTTGCTGCTATATTAAAGGACTCTGCTTCAGTATTTAAGGACTCTGCTGCGGTATTTAAGGACTCTGCTGCATTATTTAAGGACTCTGCTGCATTATTTAAGGACTTTGCTGCATTATTTAAGGAATCTGCTGCATTATTTAAGGACTTTGTTGCATTATCTAAGGACTCTGCTGCATTATTGAAGGACTTTGCTGCAATATTTAAGGACTCTGCTTCAGTATTTAAGGGCTCTGCTGCATTATTTAAGGACTTTGTTGCATTATTTAAGGACTCTGCTGCATTAGATAAGGACTTTGCTGCATTATTTAAGGACTCTGCTGCATTATTTAAGGACTTTGCTGCAATATTTAAGGACTCTGCTTCAGTATTTAAGGACTCTGCTGCATTATTTAAGGACTTTGTTGCATTATTTAAGGACTCTGCTGCATTATTTAAGGACTTTGCTGCATTATTTAAGGACTCTGCTGCATTATTTAAGGACTCTGCTGAAGCATTTGAGGACTCTGCTGCATTATTTAAGCACTTTGCTGCGGTATTTAAGGACTCTGTTGCATTATTTAAGGACTTTGTTGCATTATTTAAGGACTTTGCTGCATTAGTTAAGGACTTTGCTGCATTATTTAAGGACTTTGTTGCATTATTTAAGGACTCTGCTGCATTATTTAAGGACTTTGCTGCATTATTTATGGACTCTGCTGCATTATTTAAGGACTTTGCTGCAATATTTAAGGACTCTGCTTCAGTATTTAAGGACTCTGCTGCATTATTTAAGGACTTTGTTGCATTATTTAAGGACTCTGCTGCATTAATTAAGTACTTTGCTGCATTATTTAAGGACTCTGCTGCATTATTTAAGGACTCTGCTGAAGCATTTAAGGACTCTGCTGCATTATTTAAGGACTTTGCTGCGGTATTTAAGGACTCTGTTGCATTATTTAAGGACTTTGTTGCATTATTTAAGGACTCTGCTGCATTAGTTAAGGACTTTGCTGCATTATTTAAGGACTCTGCTGCATTATTTACCGACGTTGTTGCATTATTTAAGAACTGTGCTGCTTTATTTAAGGACTTTGCATTATTTAAGGACTATGCTGCATTATTTAATGACTTTGCTGAAGCATTTGAGGACTCTGCTGCATTATTAGAGGACTCTGCTGCATTATTTAATGACTTTGTTGGATTTTTTAAGGACTCTGCTGCATTATTTAAGGAATTTGCTGCTATATTAAAGGACTCTGCTTCAGTATTTAAGGACTCTGCTGCGGTATTTAAGGACTCTTCTGCATTATTTAAGGACTCTGCTGCATTATTTAAGGACTTTGCTGCATTATTTAAGGACTCTGCTGCATTATTTAAGGACTTTGTTGCATTATTTAAGGACTCTAATGCATTATATAAGGACTTTGCTGCAATATTTAAGGACTCTGCTTCAGTATTTAAGGACTCTGCTGCATTATTTAAGGACTTTGTTGCATTATTTAAGGACTCTGCTGCATTATTTAAGGACTTTGCTGCATTATTTAAGGACTCTGCTGCATTTTTTAAGGACTCTGCTGAAGCATTTGAGGACTCTGCTGCATTATTTAAGCACTTTGCTGCGGTATTTAAGGACTCTGTTGCATTATTTAAGGACTTTGTTGCATTATTTAAGGACTCTGCTGCATTAGTTAAGGACTTTGCTGCATTATTTAAGGACTCTGCTGCATTATTTACCGACGTTGTTGCATTATTTAAGAACTGTGCTGCTTTATTTAAGGACTTTGCATTATTTAAGGACTATGCTGCATTATTTAATGACTTTGCTGAAGCATTTGAGGACTCTGCTGCATTATTAGAGGACTCTGCTGCATTATTAGAGGACTCTGCTGCATTATTTAATGACTTTGTTGGATTTTTTAAGGACTCTGCTGCATTATTTAAGGAATTTGCTGCTATATTAAAGGACTCTGCTTCAGTATTTAAGGACTCTGCTGCGGTATTTAAGTACTCTGCTGCATTATTTAAGGACTCTGCTGCATTATTTAAGGACTTTGCTGCATTATTTAAGGACTCTGCTGCATTATTTAAGGACTCTGCTGAAGCATTTGAGGACTCTGCTGCATTATTTAAGGACTTTGCTGCATTATTTAAGGAATCTGCTGCATTATTTAAGGACTTTGTTGCATTATCTAAGGACTCTGCTGCAATATTGAAGGACTTTGCTGCATTATTTAAGGACTCTGCTGCATTATTTAAGGACTTTGCTGCAATATTTAAGGACTCTGCTTCAGTATTTAAGGACTCTGCTGAAGCATTTGAGGACTCTGCTGCATTATTTAATGACTTTGCTGAAGCATTTGAGGACTCTGCTGCATTATTTAAGGACTTTGCTGCATTATTTAAGGAATCTGCTGCATTATTTAAGGACTTTGTTGCATTATCTAAGGACTCTGCTGCATTATTGAAGGACTTTGCTGCAATATTTAAGGACTCTGCTTCAGTATTTAAGGGCTCTGCTGCATTATTTAAGGACTTTGTTGCATTATTTAAGGACTCTGCTGCATTAGATAAGGACTTTGCTGCATTATTTAAGGACTCTGCTGCATTATTTAAGGACTTTGCTGCAATATTTAAGGACTCTGCTTCAGTATTTAACGACTCTGCTGCATTATTTAAGGACTTTGTTGCATTATTTAAGGACTCTGCTGCATTATTTAAGGACTTTGCTGCATTATTTAAGGACTCTGCTGCATTATTTAAGGACTCTGCTGAAGCATTTGAGGACTCTGCTGCATTATTTAAGCACTTTGCTGCGGTATTTAAGGACTCTGTTGCATTATTTAAGGACTTTGTTGCATTATTTAAGGACTTTGCTGCATTAGTTAAGGACTTTGCTGCATTATTTAAGGACTTTGTTGCATTATTTAAGGACTCTGCTGCATTATTTAAGGACTTTGCTGTATTATTTATGGACTCTGCTGCATTATTTAAGGACTTTGCTGCAATATTTAAGGACTCTGCTTCAGTATTTAAGGACTCTGCTGCATTATTTAAGGACTTTGTTGCATTATTTAAGGACTCTGCTGCATTATTTAAGTACTTTGCTGCATTATTTAAGGACACTGCTGCATTATTTAAGGACTCTGCTGAAGCATTTAAGGACTCTGCTGCATTATTTAAGGACTTTGCTGCGGTATTTAAGGACTCTGTTGCATTATTTAAGGACTTTGTTGCATTATTTAAGGACTCTGCTGCATTAGTTAAGGACTTTGCTGCATTATTTAAGGACTCTGCTGCATTATTTACCGACGTTGTTGCATTATTTAAGAACTGTGCTGCTTTATTTAAGGACTTTGCATTATTTAAGGACTATGCTGCATTATTTAATGACTTTGCTGAAGCATTTGAGGACTCTGCTGCATTATTAGAGGACTCTGCTGCATTATTTAATGACTTTGTTGGATTTTTTAAGGACTCTGCTGCATTATTTAAGGAATTTGCTGCTATATTAAAGGACTCTGCTTCAGTATTTAAGGACTCTGCTGCGGTATTTAAGGACTCTGCTGCATTATTTAAGGACTCTGCTGCATTATTTAAGGACTTTGCTGCATTATTTAAGGACTCTGCTGCATTATTTAAGGACTTTGTTGCATTATTTAAGGACTCTAATGCATTATTTAAGGACTTTGCTGCAATATTTAAGGACTCTGCTTCAGTATTTAAGGACTCTGCTGCATTATTTAAGGACGTTGTTGCATTATTTAAGGACTCTGCTGCATTATTTAAGGACTTTACTGCATTATTTAAGGACTCTGCTGCATTATTTAAGGACTTTCTTGCATTATTTAAGGACTCTGCTGCATTAGTTAAGGACTTTGCTGCATTATTTAAGGACTCTGCTGCATTATTTAAGGACTTTGCTGCAATATTTAAGTACTCTGCTTCAGTATTTAAGGACTCTGCTGCATTATTTAAGGACTTTGTTGCATTATTTAAGGACTCTGCTGCATTATTTAAGGACTTTGCTGCATTATTTAAGGACTCTGCTGCATTTTTTAAGGACTCTGCTGAAGCATTTGAGGACTCTGCTGCATTATTTAAGCACTTTGCTGCGGTATTTAAGGACTCTGTTGCATTATTTAAGGACTTTGTTGCATTATTTAAGGACTCTGTTGCATTAGTTAAGGACTTTGCTGCATTATTTAAGGACTCTGCTGCATTATTTACCGACGTTGTTGCATTATTTAAGAACTGTGCTGCTTTATTTAAGGACTTTGCATTATTTAAGG
Organism: Phyllobates terribilis; assembly: GCF_046119375.1. Lineage (NCBI taxonomy): Eukaryota > Metazoa > Chordata > Amphibia > Anura > Dendrobatidae > Phyllobates > Phyllobates terribilis. Next base: position 906,743 of record NW_027362905.1, read on the forward strand.
ACTATGCTGCATTATTTAATGACTTTGCTGAAGCATTTGAGGACTCTTCTGCATTATTAGAGGACTCTGCTGCATTATTAGAGGACTCTGCTGCATTATTTAATGACTTTGTTGGATTTTTTAAGGACTCTGCTGCATTATTTAAGGAATTTGCTGCTATATTAAAGGACTCTGCTTCAGTATTTAAGGACTCTGCTGCGGTATTTAAGGACTCTGCTGCATTATTTAAGGACTCTGCTGCATTATTTAAGGACTTTGCTGCATTATTTACCGACATTGTTGCATTATTTAAGAACTGTGCTGCTTTATTTAAGGACGCTGCATTATTTAATGACTTTGCTGAAGCATTTGAGGACTCTGCTGCATTATTAGAGGACTCTGCTGCATTATTTAATGACTTTGTTGGATTTTTTAAGGACTCTGCTGCATTATTTAAGGAATTTGCTGCTATATTAAATGACTCTGCTTCAGTATTTAAGGACTCTGCTGTGGTATTTAAGGACTCTGCTGCATTATTTAAGGACTCTGCTGCATTATTTAAGGACTTTGCTGCATTATTTAAGGACTCTGCTGCATTATTTAAGGACTCTGCTGAAGCATTTGAGGACTCTGCTGCATTATTTAAGGACTTTGCTGCATTATTTAAGGAATCTGCTGCATTATTTAAGGACTTTGTTGCATTATCTAAGGACTCTGCTGCAATATTGAAGGACTTTGCTGCATTATTTAAGGACTCTGCTGCATTATTTAAGGACTTTGCTGCAATATTTAAGGACTCTGCTTCAGTATTTAAGGACTCTGCTGAAGCATTTGAGGACTCTGCTGCATTATTTAATGACTTTGCTGAAGCATTTGAGGACTCTGCTGCATTATTAGAGGACTCTGCTGCATTATTTAATGACTTTGTTGGATTTTTTAAGGACTCTGCTGCATTATTTAAGGAATTTGCTGCTATATTAAAGGACTCTGCTTCAGTATTTAAGGACTCTGCTGCGGTATTTAAGGACTCTGCTGCATTATTTAAGGACTATGCTGCATTATTTAAGGACTTTGCTGCATTATTTAAGGAATTTGTTGCATTATTTAAGGACTCTGCTGCATTATTTAAGGACTTTGCTGCAATATTTAAGGACTCTGCTTCAGTATTTAAGGACTCTGCTGCATTATTTAAGGACGTTGTTGCATTATTTAAGGACTCTGCTGCATTATTTAAGGACTTTACTGCATTATTTAAGGACTCTGCTGCATTATTTAAGGACTTTGTTGCATTATTTAAGGACTCTGCTGCATTAGTTAAGGACTTTGCTGCATTATTTAAGGACTCTGCTGCATTATTTAACGACGTTGTTGCATTATTTAAGAACTGTGCTGCATTATTTAAGGACTTTGCTGCATTATTTAAGGACTATGCTGCATTATTTAATGACTTTGCTGAAGCATTTGAGGACTCTGCTGCATTATTAGAGGACTCTGCTGCATTATTTAAGGACTTGCTGCATTATTTAATGACTTTGTTGGATTTTTTAAGGACTCTGCTGCATTATTTAAGGAATTTGCTGCTATATTAAAGGACTCTGCTTCAGTATTTAAGGACTCTGCTGCGGTATTTAAGGACTCTGCTGCATTATTTAAGGACTCTGCTGCATTATTTAAGGACTTTGCTGCATTATTTAAGGAATCTGCTGCATTATTGAAGGACTTTGCTGCAATATTTAAGGACTCTGCTTCAGTATTTAAGGACTCTGCTGCATTATTTAAGGACTTTGTTGCATTATTTAAGGACTCTGCTGCATTATTTAAGGACTTTGCTGCATTATTTATGGACTCTGCTGCATTATTTAAGGACTTTGCTGCAATATTTAAGGACTCTGCTTCAGTATTTAAGGACTCTGCTGCATTATTTAAGGACTTTGTTGCATTATTTAAGGACTCTGCTGCATTATTTAAGGACTTTGCTGCATTATTTAAGGACTCTGCTGCATTATTTAAGGATTCTGCTGAAGCATTTGAGGACTCTGCTGCATTATTTAATCACTTTGCTGCGGTATATAAGGACTCTGTTGCATTATTTAAGGACTTTGTTGCATTATTTAAGGACTCTGCTGCATTAGTTAAGGACTTTGCTGCATTATTTAAGGACTCTGCTGCATTATTTAACGACGTTGTTGCATTATTTAAGAACTGTGCTGCATTATTTAAGGACTTTGCTGCATTATTTAAGGACTATGCTGCATTATTTAATGACTTTGCTGAAGCATTTGAGGACTCTGCTGCATTATTAGAGGACTCTGCTGCATTATTTAAGGACTTGCTGCATTATTTAATGACTTTGTTGGATTTTTTAAGGACTCTGCTGCGTTATTTAAGGAATTTGCTGCTATATTAAAGGACTCTGCTTCAGTATTTAAGGACTCTGCTGCGGTATTTAAGGACTTTGCTGCATTATTTAAGGACTCTGCTGCATTATTTAAGGACTTTGCTGCATTATTTAAGGAATCTGCTGCATTATTTAAGGACTTTGTTGCATTATCTAAGGACTCTGCTGCATTATTGAAGGACTTTGCTGCAATATTTAAGGACTCTGCTTCAGTATTTAAGGACTCTGCTGCATTATTTAAGGACTTTGTTGCATTATTTAAGGACTCTGCTGCATTATTTAAGGACTTTGTTGCATTATTTAAGGACTCTGCTGCATTATGTAAGGACTTTGCTGCAATATTTAAGGACTCTGCTTCAGTATTTAAGGACTCTGCTGCATTATTTAAGGACTTTGTTGCATTATTTAAGGACTCTGCTGCATTATTTAAGGACTTTGCTGCATTATTTAAGGACTCTACTGCATTTTTTAAGGACTCTGCTGAAGCATTTGAGGACTCTGCTCCATTATTTAAGCACTTTGCTGCGGTATTTAAGGACTCTGTTGCATTATTTAAGGACTTTGTTGCATTATTTAAGGACTCTGCTGCATTAGTTAAGGACTTTGCTGCATTATTTAAGGACTCTGCTGCATTATTTACCGACGTTGTTGCATAATTTAAGAACTGTGCTGCTTTATTTAAGGACTTTGCATTATTTAAGGACTATGCTGCATTATTTAATGACTTTGCTGAAGCATTTGAGGACTCTGCTGCATTATTAGAGGACTCTGCTGCATTATTTAATGACTTTGTTGGATTTTTTAAGGACTCTGCTGCATTATTTAAGGAATTTGCTGCTATATTAAAGGACTCTGCTTCAGTATTTAAGGACTCTGCTGCGGTATTTAAGGACTCTGCTGCATTATTTAAGGACTCTGCTGCATTATTTAAGGACTTTGCTGCATTATTTAAGGACTCTGCTGCATTATTTAAGGACTTTGTTGCATTATTTAAGGACTCTAATGCATTATTTAAGGACTTTGCTGCAATATTTAAGGACTCTGCTTCAGTATTTAAGGACTCTGCTGCATTATTTAAGGACGTTGTTGCATTATTTAAGGACTCTGCTGCATTTTTTAAGGACTTTACTGCATTATTTAAGGACTCTGCTGCATTATTTAAGGACTTTCTTGCATTATTTAAGGACTCTGCTGCATTAGTTAAGGACTTTGCTGCATTATTTAAGGACTCTGCTGCATTATTTAAGGACTTTGCTGCAATATTTAAGGACTCTGCTTCAGTATTTAAGGACTCTGCTGCATTATTTAAGGACTTTGTTGCATTATTTAAGGACTCTGCTGCATTATTTAAGGACTTTGCTGCATTATTAAGGACTCTGCTGCATTTTTTAAGGACTCTGCTGAAGCATTTGAGGACTCTGCTGCATTATTTAAGCACTTTGCTGCGGTATTTAAGGACTCTGTTGCATTATTTAAGGACTTTGTTGCATTATTTAAGGACTCTGCTGCATTAGTTAAGGACTTTGCTGCATTATTTAAGGACTCTGCTGCATTATTTACCGACGTTGTTGCATTATTTAAGAACTGTGCTGCTTTATTTAAGGACTTTGCATTATTTAAGGACTATGCTGCATTATTTAATGACTTTGCTGAAGCATTTGAGGACTCTGCTGCATTACTAGAGGACTCTGCTGCATTATTTAATTACTTTGTTGGATTTTTTAAGGACTCTGCTGCATTGTTTAAGTAATTTGCTGCTATATTAAAGGACTCTGCTTCAGTATTTAAGGACTCTGCTGCGGTATTTAAGGACTCTGCTGCATTATTTAAGGACTCTGCTGCATTATTTAAGGACTTTGCTGCATTATTTAAGGACTCTGCTGCATTATTTAAGGACTTTGTTGCATTATTTAAGGACTCTAATGCATTATTTAAGGACTTTGCTGCAATATTTAAGGACTCTGCTTCAGTATTTAAGGACTCTGCTGCATTATTTAAGGACGTTGTTGCATTATTTAAGGACTCTGCTGCATTATTTAAGGACTTTACTGCATTATTTAAGGACTCTGCTGCATTATTTAAGGACTTTCTTGCATTATTTAAGGACTCTGCTGCATTAGTTAAGGACTTTGCTGCATTATTTAAGGACTCTGCTGCATTATTTAACGACGTTGTTGCATTACTTAAGAACTGTGCTGCATTATTTAAGGACTTTGCTGCATTATTTAAGGACTATGCTGCATTATTTAATGACTTTGCTGAAGCATTTGAGGACTCTGCTGCATTATTAGAGGACTCTGCTGCATTATTTAAGGACTTGCTGCATTATTTAATGACTTTGTTGGATTTTTTTATGGACTCTGCTGCATTATTTAAGGAATTTGCTGCTATATTAAAGGACTCTGCTTCAGTATTTAAGGACTCTGCTGCGGTATTTAAGGACTCTGCTGCATTATTTAAGGACTCTGCTGCATTATTTAAGGACTTTGCTGCATTATTTAAGGAATCTGCTGCATTATTTAAGGACTTTGTTGCATTATCTAAGGACTCTGCTGCATTATTGAAGGACTTTGCTGCAATATTTAAGGACTCTGCTTCAGTATTTAAGGGCTCTGCTGCATTATTTAAGGACTTTGTTGCATTATTTAAGGACTCTGCTGCATTAGATAAGGACTTTGCTGCATTATTTAAGGACTCTGCTGCATTATTTAAGGACTTTGCTGCAATATTTAAGGACTCTGCTTCAGTATTTAAGGACTCTGCTGCATTATTTAAGGACTTTGTTGCATTATTTAAGGACTCTGCTGCATTATTTAAGGACTTTGCTGCATTATTTAAGGACTCTGCTGCATTATTTAAGGACTCTGCTGAAGCATTTGAGGACTCTGCTGCATTATTTAAGCACTTTGCTGCGGTATTTAAGGACTCTGTTGCATTATTTAAGGACTTTGTTGCATTATTTAAGGACTTTGCTGCATTAGTTAAGGACTTTGCTGCATTATTTAAGGACTTTGTTGCATTATTTAAGGACTCTGCTGCATTATTTAAGGACTTTGCTGCATTATTTATGGACTCTGCTGCATTATTTAAGGACTTTGCTGCAATATTTAAGGACTCTGCTTCAGTATTTAAGGACTCTGCTGCATTATTTAAGGACTTTGTTGCATTATTTAAGGACTCTGCTGCATTAATTAAGTACTTTGCTGCATTATTTAAGGACTCTGCTGCATTATTTAAGGACTCTGCTGAAGCATTTAAGGACTCTGCTGCATTATTTAAGGACTTTGCTGCGGTATTTAAGGACTCTGTTGCATTATTTAAGGACTTTGTTGCATTATTTAAGGACTCTGCTGCATTAGTTAAGGACTTTGCTGCATTATTTAAGGACTCTGCTGCATTATTTACCGACGTTGTTGCATTATTTAAGAACTGTGCTGCTTTATTTAAGGACTTTGCATTATTTAAGGACTATGCTGCATTATTTAATGACTTTGCTGAAGCATTTGAGGACTCTTCTGCATTATTAGAGGACTCTGCTGCATTATTAGAGGACTCTGCTGCATTATTTAATGACTTTGTTGGATTTTTTAAGGACTCTGCTGCATTATTTAAGGAATTTGCTGCTATATTAAAGGACTCTGCTTCAGTATTTAAGGACTCTGCTGCGGTATTTAAGGACTCTGCTGCATTATTTAAGGACTCTGCTGCATTATTTAAGGACTTTGCTGCATTATTTACCGACATTGTTGCATTATTTAAGAACTGTGCTGCTTTATTTAAGGACGCTGCATTATTTAATGACTTTGCTGAAGCATTTGAGGACTCTGCTGCATTATTAGAGGACTCTGCTGCATTATTTAATGACTTTGTTGGATTTTTTAAGGACTCTGCTGCATTATTTAAGGAATTTGCTGCTATATTAAATGACTCTGCTTCAGTATTTAAGGACTCTGCTGTGGTATTTAAGGACTCTGCTGCATTATTTAAGGACTCTGCTGCATTATTTAAGGACTTTGCTGCATTATTTAAGGACTCTGCTGCATTATTTAAGGACTCTGCTGAAGCATTTGAGGACTCTGCTGCATTATTTAAGGACTTTGCTGCATTATTTAAGGAATCTGCTGCATTATTTAAGGACTTTGTTGCATTATCTAAGGACTCTGCTGCAATATTGAAGGACTTTGCTGCATTATTTAAGGACTCTGCTGCATTATTTAAGGACTTTGCTGCAATATTTAAGGACTCTGCTTCAGTATTTAAGGACTCTGCTGAAGCATTTGAGGACTCTGCTGCATTATTTAATGACTTTGCTGAAGCATTTGAGGACTCTGCTGCATTATTAGAGGACTCTGCTGCATTATTTAATGACTTTGTTGGATTTTTTAAGGACTCTGCTGCATTATTTAAGGAATTTGCTGCTATATTAAAGGACTCTGCTTCAGTATTTAAGGACTCTGCTGCGGTATTTAAGGACTCTGCTGCATTATTTAAGGACTATGCTGCATTATTTAAGGACTTTGCTGCATTATTTAAGGAATTTGTTGCATTATTTAAGGACTCTGCTGCATTATTTAAGGACTTTGCTGCAATATTTAAGGACTCTGCTTCAGTATTTAAGGACTCTGCTGCATTATTTAAGGACGTTGTTGCATTATTTAAGGACTCTGCTGCATTATTTAAGGACTTTACTGCATTATTTAAGGACTCTGCTGCATTATTTAAGGACTTTGTTGCATTATTTAAGGACTCTGCTGCATTAGTTAAGGACTTTGCTGCATTATTTAAGGACTCTGCTGCATTATTTAACGACGTTGTTGCATTATTTAAGAACTGTGCTGCATTATTTAAGGACTTTGCTGCATTATTTAAGGACTATGCTGCATTATTTAATGACTTTGCTGAAGCATTTGAGGACTCTGCTGCATTATTAGAGGACTCTGCTGCATTATTTAAGGACTTGCTGCATTATTTAATGACTTTGTTGGATTTTTTAAGGACTCTGCTGCATTATTTAAGGAATTTGCTGCTATATTAAAGGACTCTGCTTCAGTATTTAAGGACTCTGCTGCGGTATTTAAGGACTCTGCTGCATTATTTAAGGACTCTGCTGCATTATTTAAGGACTTTGCTGCATTATTTAAGGAATCTGCTGCATTATTGAAGGACTTTGCTGCAATATTTAAGGACTCTGCTTCAGTATTTAAGGACTCTGCTGCATTATTTAAGGACTTTGTTGCATTATTTAAGGACTCTGCTGCATTATTTAAGGACTTTGCTGCATTATTTATGGACTCTGCTGCATTATTTAAGGACTTTGCTGCAATATTTAAGGACTCTGCTTCAGTATTTAAGGACTCTGCTGCATTATTTAAGGACTTTGTTGCATTATTTAAGGACTCTGCTGCATTATTTAAGGACTTTGCTGCATTATTTAAGGACTCTGCTGCATTATTTAAGGATTCTGCTGAAGCATTTGAGGACTCTGCTGCATTATTTAATCACTTTGCTGCGGTATATAAGGACTCTGTTGCATTATTTAAGGACTTTGTTGCATTATTTAAGGACTCTGCTGCATTAGTTAAGGACTTTGCTGCATTATTTAAGGACTCTGCTGCATTATTTAACGACGTTGTTGCATTATTTAAGAACTGTGCTGCATTATTTAAGGACTTTGCTGCATTATTTAAGGACTATGCTGCATTATTTAATGACTTTGCTGAAGCATTTGAGGACTCTGCTGCATTATTAGAGGACTCTGCTGCATTATTTAAGGACTTGCTGCATTATTTAATGACTTTGTTGGATTTTTTAAGGACTCTGCTGCGTTATTTAAGGAATTTGCTGCTATATTAAAGGACTCTGCTTCAGTATTTAAGGACTCTGCTGCGGTATTTAAGGACTTTGCTGCATTATTTAAGGACTCTGCTGCATTATTTAAGGACTTTGCTGCATTATTTAAGGAATCTGCTGCATTATTTAAGGACTTTGTTGCATTATCTAAGGACTCTGCTGCATTATTGAAGGACTTTGCTGCAATATTTAAGGACTCTGCTTCAGTATTTAAGGACTCTGCTGCATTATTTAAGGACTTTGTTGCATTATTTAAGGACTCTGCTGCATTATTTAAGGACTTTGTTGCATTATTTAAGGACTCTGCTGCATTATGTAAGGACTTTGCTGCAATATTTAAGGACTCTGCTTCAGTATTTAAGGACTCTGCTGCATTATTTAAGGACTTTGTTGCATTATTTAAGGACTCTGCTGCATTATTTAAGGACTTTGCTGCATTATTTAAGGACTCTACTGCATTTTTTAAGGACTCTGCTGAAGCATTTGAGGACTCTGCTCCATTATTTAAGCACTTTGCTGCGGTATTTAAGGACTCTGTTGCATTATTTAAGGACTTTGTTGCATTATTTAAGGACTCTGCTGCATTAGTTAAGGACTTTGCTGCATTATTTAAGGACTCTGCTGCATTATTTACCGACGTTGTTGCATAATTTAAGAACTGTGCTGCTTTATTTAAGGACTTTGCATTATTTAAGGACTATGCTGCATTATTTAATGACTTTGCTGAAGCATTTGAGGACTCTGCTGCATTATTAGAGGACTCTGCTGCATTATTTAATGACTTTGTTGGATTTTTTAAGGACTCTGCTGCATTATTTAAGGAATTTGCTGCTATATTAAAGGACTCTGCTTCAGTATTTAAGGACTCTGCTGCGGTATTTAAGGACTCTGCTGCATTATTTAAGGACTCTGCTGCATTATTTAAGGACTTTGCTGCATTATTTAAGGACTCTGCTGCATTATTTAAGGACTTTGTTGCATTATTTAAGGACTCTAATGCATTATTTAAGGACTTTGCTGCAATATTTAAGGACTCTGCTTCAGTATTTAAGGACTCTGCTGCATTATTTAAGGACGTTGTTGCATTATTTAAGGACTCTGCTGCATTTTTTAAGGACTTTACTGCATTATTTAAGGACTCTGCTGCATTATTTAAGGACTTTCTTGCATTATTTAAGGACTCTGCTGCATTAGTTAAGGACTTTGCTGCATTATTTAAGGACTCTGCTGCATTATTTAAGGACTTTGCTGCAATATTTAAGGACTCTGCTTCAGTATTTAAGGACTCTGCTGCATTATTTAAGGACTTTGTTGCATTATTTAAGGACTCTGCTGCATTATTTAAGGACTTTGCTGCATTATTAAGGACTCTGCTGCATTTTTTAAGGACTCTGCTGAAGCATTTGAGGACTCTGCTGCATTATTTAAGCACTTTGCTGCGGTATTTAAGGACTCTGTTGCATTATTTAAGGACTTTGTTGCATTATTTAAGGACTCTGCTGCATTAGTTAAGGACTTTGCTGCATTATTTAAGGACTCTGCTGCATTATTTACCGACGTTGTTGCATTATTTAAGAACTGTGCTGCTTTATTTAAGGACTTTGCATTATTTAAGGACTATGCTGCATTATTTAATGACTTTGCTGAAGCATTTGAGGACTCTGCTGCATTACTAGAGGACTCTGCTGCATTATTTAATTACTTTGTTGGATTTTTTAAGGACTCTGCTGCATTGTTTAAGTAATTTGCTGCTATATTAAAGGACTCTGCTTCAGTATTTAAGGACTCTGCTGCGGTATTTAAGGACTCTGCTGCATTATTTAAGGACTCTGCTGCATTATTTAAGGACTTTGCTGCATTATTTAAGGACTCTGCTGCATTATTTAAGGACTTTGTTGCATTATTTAAGGACTCTAATGCATTATTTAAGGACTTTGCTGCAATATTTAAGGACTCTGCTTCAGTATTTAAGGACTCTGCTGCATTATTTAAGGACGTTGTTGCATTATTTAAGGACTCTGCTGCATTATTTAAGGACTTTACTGCATTATTTAAGGACTCTGCTGCATTATTTAAGGACTTTCTTGCATTATTTAAGGACTCTGCTGCATTAGTTAAGGACTTTGCTGCATTATTTAAGGACTCTGCTGCATTATTTAACGACGTTGTTGCATTACTTAAGAACTGTGCTGCATTATTTAAGGACTTTGCTGCATTATTTAAGGACTATGCTGCATTATTTAATGACTTTGCTGAAGCATTTGAGGACTCTGCTGCATTATTAGAGGACTCTGCTGCATTATTTAAGGACTTGCTGCATTATTTAATGACTTTGTTGGATTTTTTTATGGACTCTGCTGCATTATTTAAGGAATTTGCTGCTATATTAAAGGACTCTGCTTCAGTATTTAAGGACTCTGCTGCGGTATTTAAGGACTCTGCTGCATTATTTAAGGACTCTGCTGCATTATTTAAGGACTTTGCTGCATTATTTAAGGAATCTGCTGCATTATTTAAGGACTTTGTTGCATTATCTAAGGACTCTGCTGCATTATTGAAGGACTTTGCTGCAATATTTAAGGACTCTGCTTCAGTATTTAAGGGCTCTGCTGCATTATTTAAGGACTTTGTTGCATTATTTAAGGACTCTGCTGCATTAGATAAGGACTTTGCTGCATTATTTAAGGACTCTGCTGCATTATTTAAGGACTTTGCTGCAATATTTAAGGACTCTGCTTCAGTATTTAAGGACTCTGCTGCATTATTTAAGGACTTTGTTGCATTATTTAAGGACTCTGCTGCATTATTTAAGGACTTTGCTGCATTATTTAAGGACTCTGCTGCATTATTTAAGGACTCTGCTGAAGCATTTGAGGACTCTGCTGCATTATTTAAGCACTTTGCTGCGGTATTTAAGGACTCTGTTGCATTATTTAAGGACTTTGTTGCATTATTTAAGGACTTTGCTGCATTAGTTAAGGACTTTGCTGCATTATTTAAGGACTTTGTTGCATTATTTAAGGACTCTGCTGCATTATTTAAGGACTTTGCTGCATTATTTATGGACTCTGCTGCATTATTTAAGGACTTTGCTGCAATATTTAAGGACTCTGCTTCAGTATTTAAGGACTCTGCTGCATTATTTAAGGACTTTGTTGCATTATTTAAGGACTCTGCTGCATTAATTAAGTACTTTGCTGCATTATTTAAGGACTCTGCTGCATTATTTAAGGACTCTGCTGAAGCATTTAAGGACTCTGCTGCATTATTTAAGGACTTTGCTGCGGTATTTAAGGACTCTGTTGCATTATTTAAGGACTTTGTTGCATTATTTAAGGACTCTGCTGCATTAGTTAAGGACTTTGCTGCATTATTTAAGGACTCTGCTGCATTATTTACCGACGTTGTTGCATTATTTAAGAACTGTGCTGCTTTATTTAAGGACTTTGCATTATTTAAGGACTATGCTGCATTATTTAATGACTTTGCTGAAGCATTTGAGGACTCTGCTGCATTATTAGAGGACTCTGCTGCATTATTTAATGACTTTGTTGGATTTTTTAAGGACTCTGCTGCATTATTTAAGGAATTTGCTGCTATATTAAAGGACTCTGCTTCAGTATTTAAGGACTCTGCTGCGGTATTTAAGGACTCTTCTGCATTATTTAAGGACTCTGCTGCATTATTTAAGGACTTTGCTGCATTATTTAAGGACTCTGCTGCATTATTTAAGGACTTTGTTGCATTATTTAAGGACTCTAATGCATTATATAAGGACTTTGCTGCAATATTTAAGGACTCTGCTTCAGTATTTAAGGACTCTGCTGCATTATTTAAGGACTTTGTTGCATTATTTAAGGACTCTGCTGCATTATTTAAGGACTTTGCTGCATTATTTAAGGACTCTGCTGCATTTTTTAAGGACTCTGCTGAAGCATTTGAGGACTCTGCTGCATTATTTAAGCACTTTGCTGCGGTATTTAAGGACTCTGTTGCATTATTTAAGGACTTTGTTGCATTATTTAAGGACTCTGCTGCATTAGTTAAGGACTTTGCTGCATTATTTAAGGACTCTGCTGCATTATTTACCGACGTTGTTGCATTATTTAAGAACTGTGCTGCTTTATTTAAGGACTTTGCATTATTTAAGGACTATGCTGCATTATTTAATGACTTTGCTGAAGCATTTGAGGACTCTGCTGCATTATTAGAGGACTCTGCTGCATTATTAGAGGACTCTGCTGCATTATTTAATGACTTTGTTGGATTTTTTAAGGACTCTGCTGCATTATTTAAGGAATTTGCTGCTATATTAAAGGACTCTGCTTCAGTATTTAAGGACTCTGCTGCGGTATTTAAGTACTCTGCTGCATTATTTAAGGACTCTGCTGCATTATTTAAGGACTTTGCTGCATTATTTAAGGACTCTGCTGCATTATTTAAGGACTCTGCTGAAGCATTTGAGGACTCTGCTGCATTATTTAAGGACTTTGCTGCATTATTTAAGGAATCTGCTGCATTATTTAAGGACTTTGTTGCATTATCTAAGGACTCTGCTGCAATATTGAAGGACTTTGCTGCATTATTTAAGGACTCTGCTGCATTATTTAAGGACTTTGCTGCAATATTTAAGGACTCTGCTTCAGTATTTAAGGACTCTGCTGAAGCATTTGAGGACTCTGCTGCATTATTTAATGACTTTGCTGAAGCATTTGAGGACTCTGCTGCATTATTTAAGGACTTTGCTGCATTATTTAAGGAATCTGCTGCATTATTTAAGGACTTTGTTGCATTATCTAAGGACTCTGCTGCATTATTGAAGGACTTTGCTGCAATATTTAAGGACTCTGCTTCAGTATTTAAGGGCTCTGCTGCATTATTTAAGGACTTTGTTGCATTATTTAAGGACTCTGCTGCATTAGATAAGGACTTTGCTGCATTATTTAAGGACTCTGCTGCATTATTTAAGGACTTTGCTGCAATATTTAAGGACTCTGCTTCAGTATTTAACGACTCTGCTGCATTATTTAAGGACTTTGTTGCATTATTTAAGGACTCTGCTGCATTATTTAAGGACTTTGCTGCATTATTTAAGGACTCTGCTGCATTATTTAAGGACTCTGCTGAAGCATTTGAGGACTCTGCTGCATTATTTAAGCACTTTGCTGCGGTATTTAAGGACTCTGTTGCATTATTTAAGGACTTTGTTGCATTATTTAAGGACTTTGCTGCATTAGTTAAGGACTTTGCTGCATTATTTAAGGACTTTGTTGCATTATTTAAGGACTCTGCTGCATTATTTAAGGACTTTGCTGTATTATTTATGGACTCTGCTGCATTATTTAAGGACTTTGCTGCAATATTTAAGGACTCTGCTTCAGTATTTAAGGACTCTGCTGCATTATTTAAGGACTTTGTTGCATTATTTAAGGACTCTGCTGCATTATTTAAGTACTTTGCTGCATTATTTAAGGACTCTGCTGCATTATTTAAGGACTCTGCTGAAGCATTTAAGGACTCTGCTGCATTATTTAAGGACTTTGCTGCGGTATTTAAGGACTCTGTTGCATTATTTAAGGACTTTGTTGCATTATTTAAGGACTCTGCTGCATTAGTTAAGGACTTTGCTGCATTATTTAAGGACTCTGCTGCATTATTTACCGACGTTGTTGCATTATTTAAGAACTGTGCTGCTTTATTTAAGGACTTTGCATTATTTAAGGACTATGCTGCATTATTTAATGACTTTGCTGAAGCATTTGAGGACTCTGCTGCATTATTAGAGGACTCTGCTGCATTATTTAATGACTTTGTTGGATTTTTTAAGGACTCTGCTGCATTATTTAAGGAATTTGCTGCTATATTAAAGGACTCTGCTTCAGTATTTAAGGACTCTGCTGCGGTATTTAAGGACTCTGCTGCATTATTTAAGGACTCTGCTGCATTATTTAAGGACTTTGCTGCATTATTTAAGGACTCTGCTGCATTATTTAAGGACTTTGTTGCATTATTTAAGGACTCTAATGCATTATTTAAGGACTTTGCTGCAATATTTAAGGACTCTGCTTCAGTATTTAAGGACTCTGCTGCATTATTTAAGGACGTTGTTGCATTATTTAAGGACTCTGCTGCATTATTTAAGGACTTTACTGCATTATTTAAGGACTCTGCTGCATTATTTAAGGACTTTCTTGCATTATTTAAGGACTCTGCTGCATTAGTTAAGGACTTTGCTGCATTATTTAAGGACTCTGCTGCATTATTTAAGGACTTTGCTGCAATATTTAAGTACTCTGCTTCAGTATTTAAGGACTCTGCTGCATTATTTAAGGACTTTGTTGCATTATTTAAGGACTCTGCTGCATTATTTAAGGACTTTGCTGCATTATTTAAGGACTCTGCTGCATTTTTTAAGGACTCTGCTGAAGCATTTGAGGACTCTGCTGCATTATTTAAGCACTTTGCTGCGGTATTTAAGGACTCTGTTGCATTATTTAAGGACTTTGTTGCATTATTTAAGGACTCTGTTGCATTAGTTAAGGACTTTGCTGCATTATTTAAGGACTCTGCTGCATTATTTACCGACGTTGTTGCATTATTTAAGAACTGTGCTGCTTTATTTAAGGACTTTGCATTATTTAAGGACTATGCTGCATTATTTAATGACTTTGCTGAAGCATTTGAGGACTCTTCTGCATTATTAGAGGACTCTGCTGCATTATTAGAGGACTCTGCTGCATTATTTAATGACTTTGTTGGATTTTTTAAGGACTCTGCTGCATTATTTAAGGAATTTGCTGCTATATTAAAGGACTCTGCTTCAGTATTTAAGGACTCTGCTGCGGTATTTAAGGACTCTGCTGCATTATTTAAGGACTCTGCTGCATTATTTAAGGACTTTGCTGCATTATTTAAGGACTCTGCTGCATTATTTAAGGACTCTGCTGAAGCATTTGAGGACTCTGCTGCATTATTTAAGCACTTTGCTGCGGTATTTAAGGACTCTGTTGCATTATTTAAGGACTTTGTTGCATTATTTAAGGACTCTGCTGCATTAGTTAAGGACTTTGCTGCATTATTTAAGGACTCTGCTGCATTATTTACCGACGTTGTTGCATTATTTAAGAACTGTGCTGCTTTATTTAAGGACTTTGCATTATTTAAGGACTATGCTGCATTATTTAATGACTTTGCTGAAGCATTTGAGGACTCTTCTGCATTATTAGAGGACTCTGCTGCATTATTAGAGGACTCTGCTGCATTATTTAATGACTTTGTTGGATTTTTTAAGGACTCTGCTGCATTATTTAATGACTTTGTTGGATTTTTTAAGGACTCTGCTGCATTATTTAAGGAATTTGCTGCTATATTAAAGGACTCTGCTTCAGTATTTAAGGACTCTGCTGCGGTATTTAAGGACTCTGCTGCATTATTTAAGGACTCTGCTGCATTATTTAAGGACTTTGCTGCATTATTTAAGGACTCTGCTGCATTATTTAAGGACTCTGCTGAAGCATTTGAGGACTCTGCTGCATTATTTAAGGACTTTGCTGCATTATTTAAGGAATCTGCTGCATTATTTAAGGACTTTGTTGCATTATCTAAGGACTCTGCTGCAATATTGAAGGACTTTGCTGCATTATTTAAGGACTCTGCTGCATTATTTAAGGACTTTGCTGCAATATTTAAGGACTCTGCTTCAGTATTTAAGGACTCTGCTGAAGCATTTGAGGACTCTGCTGCATTATTTAATGACTTTGCTGAAGCATTTGAGGACTCTGCTGCATTATTAGAGGACTATGCTGCATTATTTAATGACTTTGTTGGATTTTTTAAGGACTCTGCTGCATTATTTAAGGAATTTGCTGCTATATTAAAGGACTCTGCTTCAGTATTTAAGGACTCTGCTGCGGTATTTAAGGACTCTGCTGCATTATTTAAGGACTCTGCTGCATTATTTAAGGACTCTGCTGAAGCATTTGAGGACTCTGCTGCATTATTTAATCACTTTGCTGCGGTATATAAGGACTCTGTTGCATTATTTAAGGACTTTGTTGCATTATTTAAGGACTCTGCTGCATTAGTTAAGGACTTTGCTGCATTATTTAAGGACTCTGCTGCATTATTTAACGACGTTGTTGCATTATTTAAGAAATGTGCTGCATTATTTAAGGACTTTGCTGCATTATTTAAGGACTATGCTGCATTATTTAATGACTTTGCTGAAGCATTTGAGGACTCTGCTGCATTATTAGAGGACTCTGCTGCATTATTTAATGACTTTGTTGGATTTTTTAAGGACTCTGCTGCATTATTTAAGGAATTTGCTGCTATATTAAAGGACTCTGCTTCAGTATTTAAGGACTCTGCTGCGGTATATAAGGACTCTGCTGCATTATTTAAGGACTTTGTTGCATTATTTAAGGACTCTAATGCATTATTTAAGGACTTTGCTGCAATATTTAAGGACTCTGCTGCATTATTTAAGGACTTTGCTGCATTATTTAAGGACTCTGCTGCATTATTTAACGACTTTACTGCATTATTTATTGACTCTGCTGCATTATTTAAGGACTTTGTTGCATTATTTAAGGACTCTGCTGCATTAGTTAAGGACTATGCTGCATTATTTAATGACTTTGCTGAAGCATTTGAGGACTCTGATGCATTATTAGAGGACTCTGCTGCATTATTTAAGGACTTGCTGCATTATTTAATGACTTTGTTGGATTTTTTAAGGACTCTGCTGCGTTATTTAAGGAATTTGCTGCTATATTAAAGGACTCTGCTTCAGTATTTAAGGACTCTGCTGCGGTATTTAAGGACTTTGCTGCATTATTTAAGCCCTTTGCTGCGGTATTTAAGGACTCTGTTGCATTATTTAAGGACTTTGTTGCATTATTTAAGGACTCTGCTGCATTAGTTAAGGACTTTGCTGCATTATTTAAGGACTCTGCTGCATTATTTAACGACGTTGTTGCATTATTTAAGAACTGTTCTGCATTATTTAAGGACTTTGCTGCATTATTTAAGGAATATGCTGCATTATTTAATGAATTTGCTGAAGCATTTGAGGACTCTGCTGCATTATTAGAGGACTCTGCTGCATTATTTAAGGACTTGCTGCATTATTTAATGACTTTGTTGGATTTTTTAAGGACTCTGCTGCATTATTTAAGGACATTGTTGCATTATTTAATGACTCTGCTGCATTATTTAAGGACTTTGCAGCAATATTTAAGGACTCTGCTTCAGTATTTAAGGACTCTGCTGCATTATTTAAGGACTTTGTTGCATTATTTAAGGACTCTGCTGCATTATTTAAGGACTTTGCTGCATTATTTAAGGACACTGCTGCATTATTTAAGGACTCTGCTGAAGCATTTCAGGACTCTGCTGCATTATTTAAGCACTTTGCGGCGGTATTTAAGGACTTTGTTGCATTATTTAAGGACTTTGTTGCATTATTTAAGGACTCTGCTGCATTAGTTAAGGAGTTTGCTGCATTATTTAAGGACTCTGCTGCATTATTTAACGACATTGTTGCATTATTTAAGAACTGTGCTGCATTATTTAAGGACTTTGCTGCATTATTTAAGGACTATGCTGCATTATTTAATGACTTTGCTGAAGCATTTGAGGACTCTGCTGCATTATTAGAGGACTCTGCTGCATTATTTAAGGACTTGCTGCATTATTTAATGACTTTGTTGGATTTCTTAAGGACTCTGCTGCATTATTTAAGGAATTTGCTGCTATATTAAAGGACTCTGCTTCAGTATTTAAGGACTCTGCTGTGGTATTTAAGGACCCTGCTGCATTATTTTAGGACTCTGCTGCATTATTTAAGGACTTTGCTGCATTATTTAAGGAATCTGCTGCATTATTTAAGGACTTTGTTGCATTATCTAAGGACTCTGCTGCATTATTGAAGGACTTTGCTGCATTATTTAAGGACTCTGCTGCATTATTTAAGGACTTTGCTGCAATATTTAAGGACTCTGCTTCAGTATTTAAGGACTCTGCTTAAGCATTTGAGGACTCTGCTGCATTATTTAAGGACTTTGCTGCAATATTTAAGGACTCTGCTTCAGTATTTAAGGACTCTGCTGCATTATTTAAGGACTTTGTTGCATTATTTAAGGACTCTGCTGCATTATTTAAGGACTTTGCTGCAATATTTAAGGACTCTGCTTCAGTATTTAAGGACTCTGCTGCATTATTTAAGGACTTTGCTGCATTATTTAAGGACTTTTTTGCATTATTTAAGTACTCTGCTGCATTATTTAAGGACTTTGTTGCATTATTTAAGGACTCTGCTGCATTATTTAAGGACTTTGTTGCATTATTTAATGACTCTGCTGCATTATTTAAGGACTTTGCAGCAATATTTAAGGACTCTGCTTCAGTATTTAAGGACTCTGCTGCATTATTTAAGGACTCTGCTGCATTATTTAAGGACTTTGCTGCATTATTTAAGGACAATGCTGCATTATTTAAGGACTCTGCTGAAGCATTTGAGGACTCTGCTGCATTATTTAAGCCCTTTGCTGCGGTATTTAAGGACTCTGTTGCATTATTTAAGGACTTTGTTGCATTATTTAAGGACTCTGCTGCATTAGTTAAGGACTTTGCTGCATTATTTAAGGACTCTGCTGCATTATTTACCGACGTTGTTGCATTATTTAAGAACTGTGCTGCTTTATTTAAGGACTTTGCATTATTTAAGGACTATGCTGCATTATTTAATGACTTTGCTGAAGCATTTGAGGACTCTGCTGCATTATTAGAGGACTCTGCTGCATTATTTAATGACTTTGTTGGATTTTTTAAGGACTCTGCTGCATTATTTAAGGAATTTGCTGCTATATTAAAGGACTCTGCTTCAGTATTTAAGGACTCTGCTGCAGTATTTAAGGACTCTGCTGCATTATTTAAGGACTCTGCTGCATTATTTAAGGACTTTGCTGCAGTATTTAAGGACTCTGCTGCATTATTTAAGGACTCTGCTGCATTATTTAAGGACTTTGCTGCATTATTTAAGGACTCTGCTGCATTATTTAACGACGTTGTTGCATTATTTAAGAACTGTGCTGCATTATTTAAGGACTTTGCTGCATTATTTAAGGACTATGCTGCATTATTTAATGACTTTGCTGAAGCATTTGAGGACTCTGCTGCATTATTAGAGGACTCTGCTGCATTATTTAAGGACTTGCTGCATTATTTAATGACTTTGTTGGATTTCTTAAGGACTCTGCTGCATTATTTAAGGAATTTGCTGCTATATTAAAGGACTCTGCTTCAGTATTTAAGGACTCTGCTGCGGTATTTAAGGACCCTGCTGCATTATTTTAGGACTCTGCTGCATTATTTAAGGACTTTGCTGCATTATTTAAGGAATCTGCTGCATTATTTAAGGACTTTGTTGCATTATCTAAGGACTCTGCTGCATTATTGAAGGACTTTGCTGCATTATTTAAGGACTCTGCTGCATTATTTAAGGACTTTGCTGCAATATTTAAGGACTCTGCTTCAGTATTTAAGGACTCTGCTTAAGCATTTGAGGACTCTGCTGCATTATTTAAGGACTTTGCTGCAATATTTAAGGACTATGCTGCATTATTTAATGACTTTGCTGAAGCATTTGAGGACTCTGCTGCATTATTAGAGGACTCTGCTGCATTATTTAAGGACTTGCTGCATTATTTAATGACTTTGTTGGATTTCTTAAGGACTCTGCTGCATTATTTAAGGAATTTGCTGCTATATTAAAGGACTCTGCTTCAGTATTTAAGGACTCTGCTGCGGTATTTAAGGACCCTGCTGCATTATTTTAGGACTCTGCTGCATTTTTTAAGGACTTTACTGCATTATTTAAGGACTCTGCTGCATTATTTAAGGACTTTCTTGCATTATTTAAGGACTCTGCTGCATTAGTTAAGGACTTTGCTGCATTATTTAAGGACTCTGCTGCATTATTTAAGGACTTTGCTGCAATATTTAAGGACTCTGCTTCAGTATTTAAGAACTCTGCTGCATTATTTAAGGACTTTGTTGCATTATTTAAGGACTCTGCTGCATTATTTAAGGACTTTGCTGCATTATTAAGGACTCTGCTGCATTTTTTAAGGACTCTGCTGAAGCATTTGAGGACTCTGCTGCATTATTTAAGCACTTTGCTGCGGTATTTAAGGACTCTGTTGCATTATTTAAGGACTTTGTTGCATTATTTAAGGACTCTGCTGCATTAGTTAAGGACTTTGCTGCATTATTTAAGGACTCTGCTGCATTATTTACCGACGTTGTTGCATTATTTAAGAACTGTGCTGCTTTATTTAAGGACTTTGCATTATTTAAGGACTATGCTGCATTATTTAATGACTTTGCTGAAGCATTTGAGGACTCTGCTGCATTACTAGAGGACTCTGCTGCATTATTTAATTACTTTGTTGGATTTTTTAAGGACTCTGCTGCATTGTTTAAGTAATTTGCTGCTATATTAAAGGACTCTGCTTCAGTATTTAAGGACTCTGCTGCGGTATTTAAGGACTCTGCTGCATTATTTAAGGACTCTGCTGCATTATTTAAGGACTTTGCTGCATTATTTAAGGACTCTGCTGCATTATTTAAGGACTTTGTTGCATTATTTAAGGACTCTAATGCATTATTTAAGGACTTTGCTGCAATATTTAAGGACTCTGCTTCAGTATTTAAGGACTCTGCTGCATTATTTAAGGACGTTGTTGCATTATTTAAGGACTCTGCTGCATTATTTAAGGACTTTACTGCATTATTTAAGGACTCTGCTGCATTATTTAAGGACTTTCTTGCATTATTTAAGGACTCTGCTGCATTAGTTAAGGACTTTGCTGCATTATTTAAGGACTCTGCTGCATTATTTAAGGACTTTGCTGCAATATTTAAGTACTCTGCTTCAGTATTTAAGGACTCTGCTGCATTATTTAAGGACTTTGTTGCATTATTTAAGGACTCTGCTGCATTATTTAAGGACTTTGCTGCATTATTTAAGGACTCTGCTGCATTTTTTAAGGACTCTGCTGAAGCATTTGAGGACTCTGCTGCATTATTTAAGCACTTTGCTGCGGTATTTAAGGACTCTGTTGCATTATTTAAGGACTTTGTTGCATTATTTAAGGACTCTGTTGCATTAGTTAAGGACTTTGCTGCATTATTTAAGGACTCTGCTGCATTATTTACCGACGTTGTTGCATTATTTAAGAACTGTGCTGCTTTATTTAAGGACTTTGCATTATTTAAGGACTATGCTGCATTATTTAATGACTTTGCTGAAGCATTTGAGGACTCTTCTGCATTATTAGAGGACTCTGCTGCATTATTAGAGGACTCTGCTGCATTATTTAATGACTTTGTTGGATTTTTTAAGGACTCTGCTGCATTATTTAAGGAATTTGCTGCTATATTAAAGGACTCTGCTTCAGTATTTAAGGACTCTGCTGCGGTATTTAAGGACTCTGCTGCATTATTTAAGGACTCTGCTGCATTATTTAAGGACTTTGCTGCATTATTTAAGGACTCTGCTGCATTATTTAAGGACTCTGCTGAAGCATTTGAGGACTCTGCTGCATTATTTAAGCACTTTGCTGCGGTATTTAAGGACTCTGTTGCATTATTTAAGGACTTTGTTGCATTATTTAAGGACTCTGCTGCATTAGTTAAGGACTTTGCTGCATTATTTAAGGACTCTGCTGCATTATTTACCGACGTTGTTGCATTATTTAAGAACTGTGCTGCTTTATTTAAGGACTTTGCATTATTTAAGGACTATGCTGCATTATTTAATGACTTTGCTGAAGCATTTGAGGACTCTTCTGCATTATTAGAGGACTCTGCTGCATTATTAGAGGACTCTGCTGCATTATTTAATGACTTTGTTGGATTTTTTAAGGACTCTGCTGCATTATTTAATGACTTTGTTGGATTTTTTAAGGACTCTGCTGCATTATTTAAGGAATTTGCTGCTATATTAAAGGACTCTGCTTCAGTATTTAAGGACTCTGCTGCGGTATTTAAGGACTCTGCTGCATTATTTAAGGACTCTGCTGCATTATTTAAGGACTTTGCTGCATTATTTAAGGACTCTGCTGCATTATTTAAGGACTCTGCTGAAGCATTTGAGGACTCTGCTGCATTATTTAAGGACTTTGCTGCATTATTTAAGGAATCTGCTGCATTATTTAAGGACTTTGTTGCATTATCTAAGGACTCTGCTGCAATATTGAAGGACTTTGCTGCATTATTTAAGGACTCTGCTGCATTATTTAAGGACTTTGCTGCAATATTTAAGGACTCTGCTTCAGTATTTAAGGACTCTGCTGAAGCATTTGAGGACTCTGCTGCATTATTTAATGACTTTGCTGAAGCATTTGAGGACTCTGCTGCATTATTAGAGGACTATGCTGCATTATTTAATGACTTTGTTGGATTTTTTAAGGACTCTGCTGCATTATTTAAGGAATTTGCTGCTATATTAAAGGACTCTGCTTCAGTATTTAAGGACTCTGCTGCGGTATTTAAGGACTCTGCTGCATTATTTAAGGACTCTGCTGCATTATTTAAGGACTCTGCTGAAGCATTTGAGGACTCTGCTGCATTATTTAATCACTTTGCTGCGGTATATAAGGACTCTGTTGCATTATTTAAGGACTTTGTTGCATTATTTAAGGACTCTGCTGCATTAGTTAAGGACTTTGCTGCATTATTTAAGGACTCTGCTGCATTATTTAACGACGTTGTTGCATTATTTAAGAAATGTGCTGCATTATTTAAGGACTTTGCTGCATTATTTAAGGACTATGCTGCATTATTTAATGACTTTGCTGAAGCATTTGAGGACTCTGCTGCATTATTAGAGGACTCTGCTGCATTATTTAATGACTTTGTTGGATTTTTTAAGGACTCTGCTGCATTATTTAAGGAATTTGCTGCTATATTAAAGGACTCTGCTTCAGTATTTAAGGACTCTGCTGCGGTATATAAGGACTCTGCTGCATTATTTAAGGACTTTGTTGCATTATTTAAGGACTCTAATGCATTATTTAAGGACTTTGCTGCAATATTTAAGGACTCTGCTGCATTATTTAAGGACTTTGCTGCATTATTTAAGGACTCTGCTGCATTATTTAACGACTTTACTGCATTATTTATTGACTCTGCTGCATTATTTAAGGACTTTGTTGCATTATTTAAGGACTCTGCTGCATTAGTTAAGGACTATGCTGCATTATTTAATGACTTTGCTGAAGCATTTGAGGACTCTGATGCATTATTAGAGGACTCTGCTGCATTATTTAAGGACTTGCTGCATTATTTAATGACTTTGTTGGATTTTTTAAGGACTCTGCTGCGTTATTTAAGGAATTTGCTGCTATATTAAAGGACTCTGCTTCAGTATTTAAGGACTCTGCTGCGGTATTTAAGGACTTTGCTGCATTATTTAAGCCCTTTGCTGCGGTATTTAAGGACTCTGTTGCATTATTTAAGGACTTTGTTGCATTATTTAAGGACTCTGCTGCATTAGTTAAGGACTTTGCTGCATTATTTAAGGACTCTGCTGCATTATTTAACGACGTTGTTGCATTATTTAAGAACTGTTCTGCATTATTTAAGGACTTTGCTGCATTATTTAAGGAATATGCTGCATTATTTAATGAATTTGCTGAAGCATTTGAGGACTCTGCTGCATTATTAGAGGACTCTGCTGCATTATTTAAGGACTTGCTGCATTATTTAATGACTTTGTTGGATTTTTTAAGGACTCTGCTGCATTATTTAAGGACATTGTTGCATTATTTAATGACTCTGCTGCATTATTTAAGGACTTTGCAGCAATATTTAAGGACTCTGCTTCAGTATTTAAGGACTCTGCTGCATTATTTAAGGACTTTGTTGCATTATTTAAGGACTCTGCTGCATTATTTAAGGACTTTGCTGCATTATTTAAGGACACTGCTGCATTATTTAAGGACTCTGCTGAAGCATTTCAGGACTCTGCTGCATTATTTAAGCACTTTGCGGCGGTATTTAAGGACTTTGTTGCATTATTTAAGGACTTTGTTGCATTATTTAAGGACTCTGCTGCATTAGTTAAGGAGTTTGCTGCATTATTTAAGGACTCTGCTGCATTATTTAACGACATTGTTGCATTATTTAAGAACTGTGCTGCATTATTTAAGGACTTTGCTGCATTATTTAAGGACTATGCTGCATTATTTAATGACTTTGCTGAAGCATTTGAGGACTCTGCTGCATTATTAGAGGACTCTGCTGCATTATTTAAGGACTTGCTGCATTATTTAATGACTTTGTTGGATTTCTTAAGGACTCTGCTGCATTATTTAAGGAATTTGCTGCTATATTAAAGGACTCTGCTTCAGTATTTAAGGACTCTGCTGTGGTATTTAAGGACCCTGCTGCATTATTTTAGGACTCTGCTGCATTATTTAAGGACTTTGCTGCATTATTTAAGGAATCTGCTGCATTATTTAAGGACTTTGTTGCATTATCTAAGGACTCTGCTGCATTATTGAAGGACTTTGCTGCATTATTTAAGGACTCTGCTGCATTATTTAAGGACTTTGCTGCAATATTTAAGGACTCTGCTTCAGTATTTAAGGACTCTGCTTAAGCATTTGAGGACTCTGCTGCATTATTTAAGGACTTTGCTGCAATATTTAAGGACTCTGCTTCAGTATTTAAGGACTCTGCTGCATTATTTAAGGACTTTGTTGCATTATTTAAGGACTCTGCTGCATTATTTAAGGACTTTGCTGCAATATTTAAGGACTCTGCTTCAGTATTTAAGGACTCTGCTGCATTATTTAAGGACTTTGCTGCATTATTTAAGGACTTTTTTGCATTATTTAAGTACTCTGCTGCATTATTTAAGGACTTTGTTGCATTATTTAAGGACTCTGCTGCATTATTTAAGGACTTTGTTGCATTATTTAATGACTCTGCTGCATTATTTAAGGACTTTGCAGCAATATTTAAGGACTCTGCTTCAGTATTTAAGGACTCTGCTGCATTATTTAAGGACTCTGCTGCATTATTTAAGGACTTTGCTGCATTATTTAAGGACAATGCTGCATTATTTAAGGACTCTGCTGAAGCATTTGAGGACTCTGCTGCATTATTTAAGCCCTTTGCTGCGGTATTTAAGGACTCTGTTGCATTATTTAAGGACTTTGTTGCATTATTTAAGGACTCTGCTGCATTAGTTAAGGACTTTGCTGCATTATTTAAGGACTCTGCTGCATTATTTACCGACGTTGTTGCATTATTTAAGAACTGTGCTGCTTTATTTAAGGACTTTGCATTATTTAAGGACTATGCTGCATTATTTAATGACTTTGCTGAAGCATTTGAGGACTCTGCTGCATTATTAGAGGACTCTGCTGCATTATTTAATGACTTTGTTGGATTTTTTAAGGACTCTGCTGCATTATTTAAGGAATTTGCTGCTATATTAAAGGACTCTGCTTCAGTATTTAAGGACTCTGCTGCAGTATTTAAGGACTCTGCTGCATTATTTAAGGACTCTGCTGCATTATTTAAGGACTTTGCTGCAGTATTTAAGGACTCTGCTGCATTATTTAAGGACTCTGCTGCATTATTTAAGGACTTTGCTGCATTATTTAAGGACTCTGCTGCATTATTTAACGACGTTGTTGCATTATTTAAGAACTGTGCTGCATTATTTAAGGACTTTGCTGCATTATTTAAGGACTATGCTGCATTATTTAATGACTTTGCTGAAGCATTTGAGGACTCTGCTGCATTATTAGAGGACTCTGCTGCATTATTTAAGGACTTGCTGCATTATTTAATGACTTTGTTGGATTTCTTAAGGACTCTGCTGCATTATTTAAGGAATTTGCTGCTATATTAAAGGACTCTGCTTCAGTATTTAAGGACTCTGCTGCGGTATTTAAGGACCCTGCTGCATTATTTTAGGACTCTGCTGCATTATTTAAGGACTTTGCTGCATTATTTAAGGAATCTGCTGCATTATTTAAGGACTTTGTTGCATTATCTAAGGACTCTGCTGCATTATTGAAGGACTTTGCTGCATTATTTAAGGACTCTGCTGCATTATTTAAGGACTTTGCTGCAATATTTAAGGACTCTGCTTCAGTATTTAAGGACTCTGCTTAAGCATTTGAGGACTCTGCTGCATTATTTAAGGACTTTGCTGCAATATTTAAGGACTATGCTGCATTATTTAATGACTTTGCTGAAGCATTTGAGGACTCTGCTGCATTATTAGAGGACTCTGCTGCATTATTTAAGGACTTGCTGCATTATTTAATGACTTTGTTGGATTTCTTAAGGACTCTGCTGCATTATTTAAGGAATTTGCTGCTATATTAAAGGACTCTGCTTCAGTATTTAAGGACTCTGCTGCGGTATTTAAGGACCCTGCTGCATTATTTTAGGACTCTGCTGCATTTTTTAAGGACTTTACTGCATTATTTAAGGACTCTGCTGCATTATTTAAGGACTTTCTTGCATTATTTAAGGACTCTGCTGCATTAGTTAAGGACTTTGCTGCATTATTTAAGGACTCTGCTGCATTATTTAAGGACTTTGCTGCAATATTTAAGGACTCTGCTTCAGTATTTAAGAACTCTGCTGCATTATTTAAGGACTTTGTTGCATTATTTAAGGACTCTGCTGCATTATTTAAGGACTTTGCTGCATTATTAAGGACTCTGCTGCATTTTTTAAGGACTCTGCTGAAGCATTTGAGGACTCTGCTGCATTATTTAAGCACTTTGCTGCGGTATTTAAGGACTCTGTTGCATTATTTAAGGACTTTGTTGCATTATTTAAGGACTCTGCTGCATTAGTTAAGGACTTTGCTGCATTATTTAAGGACTCTGCTGCATTATTTACCGACGTTGTTGCATTATTTAAGAACTGTGCTGCTTTATTTAAGGACTTTGCATTATTTAAGGACTATGCTGCATTATTTAATGACTTTGCTGAAGCATTTGAGGACTCTGCTGCATTACTAGAGGACTCTGCTGCATTATTTAATTACTTTGTTGGATTTTTTAAGGACTCTGCTGCATTGTTTAAGTAATTTGCTGCTATATTAAAGGACTCTGCTTCAGTATTTAAGGACTCTGCTGCGGTATTTAAGGACTCTGCTGCATTATTTAAGGACTCTGCTGCATTATTTAAGGACTTTGCTGCATTATTTAAGGACTCTGCTGCATTATTTAAGGACTTTGTTGCATTATTTAAGGACTCTAATGCATTATTTAAGGACTTTGCTGCAATATTTAAGGACTCTGCTTCAGTATTTAAGGACTCTGCTGCATTATTTAAGGACGTTGTTGCATTATTTAAGGACTCTGCTGCATTATTTAAGGACTTTACTGCATTATTTAAGGACTCTGCTGCATTATTTAAGGACTTTCTTGCATTATTTAAGGACTCTGCTGCATTAGTTAAGGACTTTGCTGCATTATTTAAGGACTCTGCTGCATTATTTAACGACGTTGTTGCATTACTTAAGAACTGTGCTGCATTATTTAAGGACTTTGCTGCATTATTTAAGGACTATGCTGCATTATTTAATGACTTTGCTGAAGCATTTGAGGACTCTGCTGCATTATTAGAGGACTCTGCTGCATTATTTAAGGACTTGCTGCATTATTTAATGACTTTGTTGGATTTTTTTATGGACTCTGCTGCATTATTTAAGGAATTTGCTGCTATATTAAAGGACTCTGCTTCAGTATTTAAGGACTCTGCTGCGGTATTTAAGGACTCTGCTGCATTATTTAAGGACTCTGCTGCATTATTTAAGGACTTTGCTGCATTATTTAAGGAATCTGCTGCATTATTTAAGGACTTTGTTGCATTATCTAAGGACTCTGCTGCATTATTGAAGGACTTTGCTGCAATATTTAAGGACTCTGCTTCAGTATTTAAGGGCTCTGCTGCATTAGATAAGGACTTTGCTGCATTATTTAAGGACTCTGCTGCATTATTTAAGGACTTTGCTGCAATATTTAAGGACTCTGCTTCAGTATTTAAGGACTCTGCTGCATTATTTAAGGACTTTGTTGCATTATTTAAGGACTCTGCTGCATTATTTAAGGACTTTGCTGCATTATTTAAGGACTCTGCTGCATTATTTAAGGACTCTGCTGAAGCATTTGAGGACTCTGCTGCATTATTTAAGCACTTTGCTGCGATATTTAAGGACTCTGTTGCATTATTTAAGGACTTTGTTGCATTATTTAAGGACTTTGCTGCATTAGTTAAGGACTTTGCTGCATTATTTAAGGACTTTGTTGCATTATTTAAGGACTCTGCTGCATTATTTAAGGACTTTGCTGCATTATTTATGGACTCTGCTGCATTATTTAAGGACTTTGCTGCAATATTTAAGGACTCTGCTTCAGTATTTAAGGACTCTGCTGCATTATTTAAGGACTTTGTTGCATTATTTAAGGACTCTGCTGCATTAATTAAGTACTTTGCTGCATTATTTAAGGACTCTGCTGCATTATTTAAGGACTCTGCTGAAGCATTTAAGGACTCTGCTGCATTATTTAAGGACTTTGCTGCGGTATTTAAGGACTCTGTTGCATTATTTAAGGACTTTGTTGCATTATTTAAGGACTCTGCTGCATTAGTTAAGGACTTTGCTGCATTATTTAAGGACTCTGCTGCATTATTTACCGACGTTGTTGCATTATTTAAGAACTGTGCTGCTTTATTTAAGGACTTTGCATTATTTAAGGACTATGCTGCATTATTTAATGACTTTGCTGAAGCATTTGAGGACTCTGCTGCATTATTAGAGGACTCTGCTGCATTATTTAATGACTTTGTTGGATTTTTTAAGGACTCTGCTGCATTATTTAAGGAATTTGCTGCTATATTAAAGGACTCTGCTTCAGTATTTAAGGACTCTGCTGCGGTATTTAAGGACTCTTCTGCATTATTTAAGGACTCTGCTGCATTATTTAAGGACTTTGCTGCATTATTTAAGGACTCTGCTGCATTATTTAAGGACTTTGTTGCATTATTTAAGGACTCTAATGCATTATTTAAGGACTTTGCTGCAATATTTAAGGACTCTGCTTCAGTATTTAAGGACTCTGCTGCATTATTTAAGAACTTTGTTGCATTATTTAAGGACTCTGCTGCATTATTTAAGGACTTTGCTGCATTATTTAAGGACTCTGCTGCATTTTTTAAGGACTCTGCTGAAGCATTTGAGGACTCTGCTGCATTATTTAAGCACTTTGCTGCGGTATTTAAGGACTCTGTTGCATTATTTAAGGACTTTGTTGCATTATTTAAGGACTCTGCTGCATTAGTTAAGGACTTTGCTGCATTATTTAAGGACTCTGCTGCATTATTTACCGACGTTGTTGCATTATTTAAGAACTGTGCTGCTTTATTTAAGGACTTTGCATTATTTAAGGACTATGCTGCATTATTTAATGACTTTGCTGAAGCATTTGAGGACTCTGCTGCATTATTAGAGGACTCTGCTGCATTATTAGAGGACTCTGCTGCATTATTTAATGACTTTGTTGGATTTTTTAAGGACTCTGCTGCATTATTTAAGGAATTTGCTGCTATATTAAAGGACTCTGCTTCAGTATTTAAGGACTCTGCTGCGGTATTTAAGTACTCTGCTGCATTATTTAAGGACTCTGCTGCATTATTTAAGGACTTTGCTGCATTATTTAAGGACTCTGCTGCATTATTTAAGGACTCTGCTGAAGCATTTGAGGACTCTGCTGCATTATTTAAGGACTTTGCTGCATTATTTAAGGAATCTGCTGCATTATTTAAGGACTTTGTTGCATTATCTAAGGACTCTGCTGCAATATTGAAGGACTTTGCTGCATTATTTAAGGACTCTGCTGCATTATTTAAGGACTTTGCTGCAATATTTAAGGACTCTGCTTCAGTATTTAAGGACTCTGCTGAAGCATTTGAGGACTCTGCTGCATTATTTAATGACTTTGCTGAAGCATTTGAGGACTCTGCTGCATTATTTAAGGACTTTGCTGCATTATTTAAGGAATCTGCTGCATTATTTAAGGACTTTGTTGCATTATCTAAGGACTCTGCTGCATTATTGAAGGACTTTGCTGCAATATTTAAGGACTCTGCTTCAGTATTTAAGGGCTCTGCTGCATTATTTAAGGACTTTGTTGCATTATTTAAGGACTCTGCTGCATTAGATAAGGACTTTGCTGCATTATTTAAGGACTCTGCTGCATTATTTAAGGACTTTGCTGCAATATTTAAGGACTCTGCTTCAGTATTTAAGGACTCTGCTGCATTATTTAAGGACTTTGTTGCATTATTTAAGGACTCTGCTGCATTATTTAAGGACTTTGCTGCATTATTTAAGGACTCTGCTGCATTATTTAAGGACTCTGCTGAAGCATTTGAGGACTCTGCTGCATTATTTAAGCACTTTGCTGCGGTATTTAAGGACTCTGTTGCATTATTTAAGGACTTTGTTGCATTATTTAAGGACTTTGCTGCATTAGTTAAGGACTTTGCTGCATTATTTAAGGACTTTGTTGCATTATTTAAGGACTCTGCTGCATTATTTAAGGACTTTGCTGCATTATTTATGGACTCTGCTGCATTATTTAAGGACTTTGCTGCAATATTTAAGGACTCTGCTTCAGTATTTAAGGACTCTGCTGCATTATTTAAGGACTTTGTTGCATTATTTAAGGACTCTGCTGCATTATTTAAGTACTTTGCTGCATTATTTAAGGACTCTGCTGCATTATTTAAGGACTCTGCTGAAGCATTTAAGGACTCTGCTGCATTATTTAAGGACTTTGCTGCGGTATTTAAGGACTCTGTTGCATTATTTAAGGACTTTGTTGCATTATTTAAGGACTCTGCTGCATTAGTTAAGGACTTTGCTGCATTATTTAAGGACTCTGCTGCATTATTTACCGACGTTGTTGCATTATTTAAGAACTGTGCTGCTTTATTTAAGGACTTTGCATTATTTAAGGACTATGCTGCATTATTTAATGACTTTGCTGAAGCATTTGAGGACTCTGCTGCATTATTAGAGGACTCTGCTGCATTATTTAATGACTTTGTTGGATTTTTTAAGGACTCTGCTGCATTATTTAAGGAATTTGCTGCAATATTAAAGGACTCTGCTTCAGTATTTAAGGACTCTGCTGCGGTATTTAAGGACTCTGCTGCATTATTTAAGGACTCTGCTGCATTATTTAAGGACTTTGCTGCATTATTTAAGGACTCTGCTGCATTATTTAAGGACTTTGTTGCATTATTTAAGGACTCTAATGCATTATTTAAGGACTTTGCTGCAATATTTAAGGACTCTGCTTCAGTATTTAAGGACTCTGCTGCATTATTTAAGGACGTTGTTGCATTATTTAAGGACTCTGCTGCATTATTTAAGGACTTTACTGCATTATTTAAGGACTCTGCTGCATTATTTAAGGACTTTCTTGCATTATTTAAGGACTCTGCTGCATTAGTTAAGGACTTTGCTGCATTATTTAAGGACTCTGCTGCATTATTTAAGGACTTTGCTGCAATATTTAAGTACTCTGCTTCAGTATTTAAGGACTCTGCTGCATTATTTAAGGACTTTGTTGCATTATTTAAGGACTCTGCTGCATTATTTAAGGACTTTGCTGCATTATTTAAGGACTCTGCTGCATTTTTTAAGGACTCTGCTGAAGCATTTGAGGACTCTGCTGCATTATTTAAGCACTTTGCTGCGGTATTTAAGGACTCTGTTGCATTATTTAAGGACTTTGTTGCATTATTTAAGGACTCTGTTGCATTAGTTAAGGACTTTGCTGCATTATTTAAGGACTCTGCTGCATTATTTACCGACGTTGTTGCATTATTTAAGAACTGTGCTGCTTTATTTAAGGACTTTGCATTATTTAAGGACTATGCTGCATTATTTAATGACTTTGCTGAAGCATTTGAGGACTCTTCTGCATTATTAGAGGACTCTGCTGCATTATTAGAGGACTCTGCTGCATTATTTAATGACTTTGTTGGATTTTTTAAGGACTCTGCTGCATTATTTAAGGAATTTGCTGCTATATTAAAGGACTCTGCTTCAGTATTTAAGGACTCTGCTGCGGTATTTAAGGACTCTGCTGCATTATTTAAGGACTCTGCTGCATTATTTAAGGACTTTGCTGCATTATTTAAGGACTCTGCTGCATTATTTAAGGACTCTGCTGAAGCATTTGAGGACTCTGCTGCATTATTTAAGCACTTTGCTGCGGTATTTAAGGACTCTGTTGCATTATTTAAGGACTTTGTTGCATTATTTAAGGACTCTGCTGCATTAGTTAAGGACTTTGCTGCATTATTTAAGGACTCTGCTGCATTATTTACCGACGTTGTTGCATTATTTAAGAACTGTGCTGCTTTATTTAAGGACTTTGCATTATTTAAGGACTATGCTGCATTATTTAATGACTTTGCTGAAGCATTTGAGGACTCTTCTGCATTATTAGAGGACTCTGCTGCATTATTAGAGGACTCTGCTGCATTATTTAATGACTTTGTTGGATTTTTTAAGGACTCTGCTGCATTATTTAAGGAATTTGCTGCTATATTAAAGGACTCTGCTTCAGTATTTAAGGACTCTGCTGCGGTATTTAAGGACTCTGCTGCATTATTTAAGGACTCTGCTGACTTATTTAAGGACTTTGCTGCATTATTTAAGGACTCTGCTGCATTATTTAAGGACTCTGCTGAAGCATTTGAGGACTCTGCTGCATTATTTAAGGACTTTGCTGCATTATTTAAGGAATCTGCTGCATTATTTAAGGACTTTGTTGCATTATCTAAGGACTCTGCTGCAATATTGAAGGACTTTGCTGCATTATTTAAGGACTCTGCTGCATTATTTAAGGACTTTGCTGCAATATTTAAGGACTCTGCTTCAGTATTTAAGGACTCTGCTGAAGCATTTGAGGACTCTGCTGCATTATTTAATGACTTTGCTGAAGCATTTGAGGACTCTGCTGCATTATTAGAGGACTATGCTGCATTATTTAATGACTTTGTTGGATTTTTTAAGGACTCTGCTGCATTATTTAAGGAATTTGCTGCTATATTAAAGGACTCTGCTTCAGTATTTAAGGACTCTGCTGCGGTATTTAAGGACTCTGCTGCATTATTTAAGGACTCTGCTGCATTATTTAAGGACTCTGCTGAAGCATTTGAGGACTCTGCTGCATTATTTAATCACTTTGCTGCGGTATATAAGGACTCTGTTGCATTATTTAAGGACTTTGTTGCATTATTTAAGGACTCTGCTGCATTAGTTAAGGACTTTGCTGCATTATTTAAGGACTCTGCTGCATTATTTAACGACGTTGTTGCATTATTTAAGAAATGTGCTGCATTATTTAAGGACTTTGCTGCATTATTTAAGGACTATGCTGCATTATTTAATGACTTTGCTGAAGCATTTGAGGACTCTGCTGCATTATTAGAGGACTCTGCTGCATTATTTAATGACTTTGTTGGATTTTTTAAGGACTCTGCTGCATTATTTAAGGAATTTGCTGCTATATTAAAGGACTCTGCTTCAGTATTTAAGGACTCTGCTGCGGTATATAAGGACTCTGCTGCATTATTTAAGGACTTTGTTGCATTATTTAAGGACTCTAATGCATTATTTAAGGACTTTGCTGCAATATTTAAGGACTCTGCTGCATTATTTAAGGACTTTGCTGCATTATTTAAGGACTCTGCTGCATTATTTAACGACTTTACTGCATTATTTATTGACTCTGCTGCATTATTTAAGGACTTTGTTGCATTATTTAAGGACTCTGCTGCATTAGTTAAGGACTATGCTGCATTATTTAATGACTTTGCTGAAGCATTTGAGGACTCTGATGCATTATTAGAGGACTCTGCTGCATTATTTAAGGACTTGCTGCATTATTTAATGACTTTGTTGGATTTTTTAAGGACTCTGCTGCGTTATTTAAGGAATTTGCTGCTATATTAAAGGACTCTGCTTCAGTATTTAAGGACTCTGCTGCGGTATTTAAGGACTTTGCTGCATTATTTAAGGACTCTGCTGCATTATTTAAGGACTTTGCTGCATTATTTAAGGAATCTGCTGCATTATTGAAGGACTTTGCTGCAATATTTAAGGACTCTGCTTCAGTATTTAAGGACTATGCTGCATTATTTAAGGACTTTGTTGCATTATTTAAGGACTCTGCTGCATTATTTAAGGACTTTGTTGCATTATTTAAGGACTCTGCTGCATTATTTAAGGACTTTGCTGCAATATTTAAGGACTCTGCTTCAGTATTTAAGGACTCTGCTGCATTATTTAAGGACTTTGTTGCATTATTTAAGGACTCTGCTGCATTTTTTAAGGACTTTGCTGCATTATTTAAGGACTCTACTGCATTTTTTAAGGACTCTGCTGAAGCATTTGAGGACTCTGCTGCATTATTTAAGCACTTTGCTGCGGTATTTAAGGACTCTGTTGCATTATTTAAGGACTTTGTTGCATTATTTAAGGACTCTGCTGCATTAGTTAAGGACTTTGCTGCATTATTTAAGGACTCTGCTGCATTATTTACCGACGTTGTTGCATTATTTAAGAACTGTGCTGCTTTATTTAAGGACTTTGCATTATTTAAGGACTATGCTGCATTATTTAATGACTTTGTTGGATTTTTTAAGGACTCTGCTGCATTATTTAAGGAATTTGCTGCTATATTAAAGGACTCTGCTTCAGTATTTAAGGACTCTGCTGCGGTATTTAAGGACTCTGCTGCATTATTTAAGGACTCTGCTGCATTATTTAAGGACTTTGCTGCATTATTTAAGGACTCTGCTGCATTATTTAAGGACTTTGTTGCATTATTTAAGGACTCTAATGCATTATTTAAGGACTTTGCTGCAATATTTAAGGACTCTGCTTCAGTATTTAAGGACTCTGCTGCATTATTTAAGGACGTTGTTGCATTATTTAAGGACTCTGCTGCATTATTTAAGGACTTTACTGCATTATTTAAGGACTCTGCTGCATTATTTAAGGACTTTCTTGCATTATTTAAGGACTCTGCTGCATTAGTTAAGGACTTTGCTGCATTATTTAAGGACTCTGCTGCATTATTTAACGACGTTGTTGCATTACTTAAGAACTGTGCTGCATTATTTAAGGACTTTGCTGCATTATTTAAGGACTATGCTGCATTATTTAATGACTTTGCTGAAGCATTTGAGGACTCTGCTGCATTATTAGAGGACTCTGCTGCATTATTTAAGGACTTGCTGCATTATTTAATGACTTTGTTGGATTTTTTTATGGACTCTGCTGCATTATTTAAGGAATTTGCTGCTATATTAAAGGACTCTGCTTCAGTATTTAAGGACTCTGCTGCGGTATTTAAGGACTCTGCTGCATTATTTAAGGACTCTGCTGCATTATTTAAGGACTTTGCTGCATTATTTAAGGAATCTGCTGCATTATTTAAGGACTTTGTTGCATTATCTAAGGACTCTGCTGCATTATTGAAGGACTTTGCTGCAATATTTAAGGACTCTGCTTCAGTATTTAAGGGCTCTGCTGCATTATTTAAGGACTTTGTTGCATTATTTAAGGACTCTGCTGCATTAGATAAGGACTTTGCTGCATTATTTAAGGACTCTGCTGCATTATTTAAGGACTTTGCTGCAATATTTAAGGACTCTGCTTCAGTATTTAAGGACTCTGCTGCATTATTTAAGGACTTTGTTGCATTATTTAAGGACTCTGCTGCATTATTTAAGGACTTTGCTGCATTATTTAAGGACTCTGCTGCATTATTTAAGGACTCTGCTGAAGCATTTGAGGACTCTGCTGCATTATTTAAGCACTTTGCTGCGGTATTTAAGGACTCTGTTGCATTATTTAAGGACTTTGTTGCATTATTTAAGGACTTTGCTGCATTAGTTAAGGACTTTGCTGCATTATTTAAGGACTTTGTTGCATTATTTAAGGACTCTGCTGCATTATTTAAGGACTTTGCTGCATTATTTATGGACTCTGCTGCATTATTTAAGGACTTTGCTGCAATATTTAAGGACTCTGCTTCAGTATTTAAGGACTCTGCTGCATTATTTAAGGACTTTGTTGCATTATTTAAGGACTCTGCTGCATTATTTAAGTACTTTGCTGCATTATTTAAGGACTCTGCTGCATTATTTAAGGACTCTGCTGAAGCATTTAAGGACTCTGCTGCATTATTTAAGGACTTTGCTGCGGTATTTAAGGACTCTGTTGCATTATTTAAGGACTTTGTTGCATTATTTAAGGACTCTGCTGCATTAGTTAAGGACTTTGCTGCATTATTTAAGGACTCTGCTGCATTATTTACCGACGTTGTTGCATTATTTAAGAACTGTGCTGCTTTATTTAAGGACTTTGCATTATTTAAGGACTATGCTGCATTATTTAATGACTTTGCTGAAGCATTTGAGGACTCTGCTGCATTATTAGAGGACTCTGCTGCATTATTTAATGACTTTGTTGGATTTTTTAAGGACTCTGCTGCATTATTTAAGGAATTTGCTGCTATATTAAAGGACTCTGCTTCAGTATTTAAGGACTCTGCTGCGGTATTTAAGGACTCTGCTGCATTATTTAAGGACTCTGCTGCATTATTTAAGGACTTTGCTGCATTATTTAAGGACTCTGCTGCATTATTTAAGGACTTTGTTGCATTATTTAAGGACTCTAATGCATTATTTAAGGACTTTGCTGCAATATTTAAGGACTCTGCTTCAGTATTTAAGGACTCTGCTGCATTATTTAAGGACGTTGTTGCATTATTTAAGGACTCTGCTGCATTATTTAAGGACTTTACTGCATTATTTAAGGACTCTGCTGCATTATTTAAGGACTTTCTTGCATTATTTAAGGACTCTGCTGCATTAGTTAAGGACTTTGCTGCATTATTTAAGGACTCTGCTGCATTATTTAAGGACTTTGCTGCAATATTTAAGGACTCTGCTTCAGTATTTAAGGACTCTGCTGCATTATTTAAGGACTTTGTTGCATTATTTAAGGACTCTGCTGCATTATTTAAGGACTTTGCTGCATTATTTAAGGACTCTGCTGCATTTTTTAAGGACTCTGCTGAAGCATTTGAGGACTCTGCTGCATTATTTAAGCACTTTGCTGCGGTATTTAAGGACTCTGTTGCATTATTTAAGGACTTTGTTGCATTATTTAAGGACTCTGCTGCATTAGTTACGGACTTTGCTGCATTATTTAAGGACTCTGCTGCATTATTTACCGACGTTGTTGCATTATTTAAGAACTGTGCTGCTTTATTTAAGGACTTTGCATTATTTAAGGACTATGCTGCATTATTTAATGACTTTGCTGAAGCATTTGAGGACTCTGCTGCATTATTAGAGGACTCTGCTGCATTATTTAATGACTTTTTTGGATTTTTTAAGGACTCTGCTGCATTATTTAAGGAATTTGCTGCTATATTAAAGGACTCTGCTTCAGTATTTAAGGACTCTGCTGCGGTATTTAAGGACTCTGCTGCATTATTTAAGGACTCTGCTGCATTATTTAAGGACTTTGCTGCATTATTTAAGGACTCTGCTGCATTATTTAAGGACTTTGCTGCAATATTTAAGGACTCTGCTTCAGTATTTAAGGACTCTGCTGCATTATTTAAGGACGTTGTTGCATTATTTAAGGACTCTGCTGCATTATTTAAGGACTTTACTGCATTATTTAAGGACTCTGCTGCATTATTTAAGGACTTTGTTGCATTATTTCAGGAATCTGATGCATTATTTAAGGAATTTGCTGAATTATTTAAGGACTCTGCTTTCTTATTTAATGACTCTGCTGAAGCATTTGAGGACTCTGCTGCATTATTTGAGGACTCTGTTGCATTATTTAAGGACTTTGCTGCTTTATTTAAGGACTTTGTTGCATTATTTAAGGACTCTGCTGCATTATTTAAGGACTTTGCTGCAATATTTAATTACTCTGCTTCAGTATTTAAGGACTCTGCTGCATTATTTAAGGACTTTGCTGCATTATTTAAGGACTTTGTAGCATTATTTAAGTACTCTGCTGCATTATTTAAGGACTTTGTTGCATTATTTAAGGACTCTGCTGCATTATTTAAGGACTTTGTTGCATTATTTAATGACTCTGCTGCATTATTTAAGGACTTTGCAGCAATATTTAAGGACTCTGCTTCAGTATTTAAGGACTCTGCTGCATTATTTAAGGACTTTGTTGCATTATTTAAGGACTCTGCTGCATTATTTAAGGACTTTGCTGTATTATTTAAGGACAATGCTGCATTATTTAAGGACTCTGCTGAAGCATTTGAGGACTCTGCTGCATTATTTAAGCCCTTTGCTGCGGTATTTAAGGACTCTGTTGCATTATTTAAGGACTTTGTTGCATTATTTAAGGACTCTGCTGCATTAGTTAAGGACTTTGCTGCATTATTTAAGGACTCTGCTGCATTATTTAACGACGTTGTTGCATTATTTAAGAACTGTTCTGCATTATTTAAGGAATATGCTGCATTATTTAATGAATTTGCTGAAGCATTTGAGGACTCTGCTGCATTAGTTAAGGACTTTGCTGCATTATTTAAGGACTCTGCTGCATTATTTACCGACGTTGTTGCATTATTTAAGAACTGTGCTGCTTTATTTAAGGACTTTGCATTATTTAAGGACTATGCTGCATTATTTAATGACTTTGCTGAAGCATTTGAGGACTCTGCTGCATTATTAGAGGACTCTGCTGCATTATTTAATGACTTTGTTGGATTTTTTAAGGACTCTGCTGCATTATTTAAGGAATTTGCTGCTATATTAAAGGACTCTGCTTCAGTATTTAAGGACTCTGCTGCGGTATTTAAGGACTCTGCTGCATTATTTAAGGACTCTGCTGCATTATTTAAGGACTTTGCTGCATTATTTAAGGACTCTGCTGCATTATTTAAGGACTTTGTTGCATTATTTAAGGACTCTAATGCATTATTTAAGGACTTTGCTGCAATATTTAAGGACTCTGCTTCAGTATTTAAGGACTCTGCTGCATTATTTAAGGACGTTGTTGCATTATTTAAGGACTCTGCTGCATTATTTAAGGACTTTACTGCATTATTTAAGGACTCTGCTGCATTATTTAAGGACTTTCTTGCATTATTTAAGGACTCTGCTGCATTAGTTAAGGACTTTGCTGCATTATTTAAGGACTCTGCTGCATTATTTAAGGACTTTGCTGCAATATTTAAGGACTCTGCTTCAGTATTTAAGGACTCTGCTGCATTATTTAAGGACTTTGTTGCATTATTTAAGGACTCTGCTGCATTATTTAAGGACTTTGCTGCATTATTTAAGGACTCTGCTGCATTTTTTAAGGACTCTGCTGAAGCATTTGAGGACTCTGCTGCATTATTTAAGCACTTTGCTGCGGTATTTAAGGACTCTGTTGCATTATTTAAGGACTTTGTTGCATTATTTAAGGACTCTGCTGCATTAGTTACGGACTTTGCTGCATTATTTAAGGACTCTGCTGCATTATTTACCGACGTTGTTGCATTATTTAAGAACTGTGCTGCTTTATTTAAGGACTTTGCATTATTTAAGGACTATGCTGCATTATTTAATGACTTTGCTGAAGCATTTGAGGACTCTGCTGCATTATTAGAGGACTCTGCTGCATTATTTAATGACTTTTTTGGATTTTTTAAGGACTCTGCTGCATTATTTAAGGAATTTGCTGCTATATTAAAGGACTCTGCTTCAGTATTTAAGGACTCTGCTGCGGTATTTAAGGACTCTGCTGCATTATTTAAGGACTCTGCTGCATTATTTAAGGACTTTGCTGCATTATTTAAGGACTCTGCTGCATTATTTAAGGACTTTGCTGCAATATTTAAGGACTCTGCTTCAGTATTTAAGGACTCTGCTGCATTATTTAAGGACGTTGTTGCATTATTTAAGGACTCTGCTGCATTATTTAAGGACTTTACTGCATTATTTAAGGACTCTGCTGCATTATTTAAGGACTTTGTTGCATTATTTCAGGAATCTGATGCATTATTTAAGGAATTTGCTGAATTATTTAAGGACTCTGCTTTCTTATTTAATGACTCTGCTGAAGCATTTGAGGACTCTGCTGCATTATTTGAGGACTCTGTTGCATTATTTAAGGACTTTGCTGCTTTATTTAAGGACTTTGTTGCATTATTTAAGGACTCTGCTGCATTATTTAAGGACTTTGCTGCAATATTTAATTACTCTGCTTCAGTATTTAAGGACTCTGCTGCATTATTTAAGGACTTTGCTGCATTATTTAAGGACTTTGTAGCATTATTTAAGTACTCTGCTGCATTATTTAAGGACTTTGTTGCATTATTTAAGGACTCTGCTGCATTATTTAAGGACTTTGTTGCATTATTTAATGACTCTGCTGCATTATTTAAGGACTTTGCAGCAATATTTAAGGACTCTGCTTCAGTATTTAAGGACTCTGCTGCATTATTTAAGGACTTTGTTGCATTATTTAAGGACTCTGCTGCATTATTTAAGGACTTTGCTGTATTATTTAAGGACAATGCTGCATTATTTAAGGACTCTGCTGAAGCATTTGAGGACTCTGCTGCATTATTTAAGCCCTTTGCTGCGGTATTTAAGGACTCTGTTGCATTATTTAAGGACTTTGTTGCATTATTTAAGGACTCTGCTGCATTAGTTAAGGACTTTGCTGCATTATTTAAGGACTCTGCTGCATTATTTAACGACGTTGTTGCATTATTTAAGAACTGTTCTGCATTATTTAAGGAATATGCTGCATTATTTAATGAATTTGCTGAAGCATTTGAGGACTCTGCTGCATTATTAGAGGACTCTGCTGCATTATTTAAGGACTTGCTGCATTATTTAATGACTTTGTTGGATTTTTTAAGGACTCTGCTGCATTATTTAAGGACATTGTTGCATTACTTAATGACTCTGCTGCATTATTTAAGGACTTTGCAGCAATATTTAAGGACTCTGCTTCAGTATTTAAGGACTCTGCTGCATTATTTAAGGACTTTGTTGCATTATTTAAGGACTCTGCTGCATTATTTAAGGACTTTGCTGCATTATTTAAGGACACTGCTGCATTATTTAAGGACTCTGCTGAAGAATTTGAGGACTCTGCTGCATTATTTAAGCACTTTGCGGCGGTATTTAAGGACTCTGTTGCATTATTTAAGGACTTTGTTGCATTATTTAAGGACTCTGCTGCATTAGTTAAGGAGTTTGCTGCATTATTTAAGGACTCTGCTGCATTATTTAATGACGTTGTTGCATTATTTAAGAACTGTGCTGCATTATTTAAGGACTTTGCTGCATTATTTAAGGACTATGCTGCATTATTTAATGACTTTGCTGAAGCATTTGAGGACTCTGCTGCATTATTAGAGGACTCTGCTGCATTATTTAAGGACTTGCTGCATTATTTAATGACTTTGTTGGATTTCTTAAGGACTCTGCTGCATTATTTAAGGAATTTGCTGCTTTATTAAAGGACTCTGCTTCAGTATTTAAGGACTCTGCTGCGGTATTTAAGGACCCTGCTGCATTATTTTAGGACTCTGCTGCATTATTTAAGGACTTTGCTGCATTATTTAAGGAATCTGCTGCATTATTTAAGGACTTTGTTGCATTATCTAAGGACTCTGCTGCAATTTTGAAGGACTTTGCTGCATTATTTAAGGACTCTGCTACATTATTTAAGGACTTTGCTGCAATATTTAAGGACTCTGCTTCAGTATTTAAGGACTCTGCTGAAGCATTTGAGGACTCTGCTGCATTATTTAATGACTTTGCTGAAGCATTTGAGGACTCTGCTGCATTATTAGAGGACTCTGCTGCATTATTTAATGACTTTGTTGGATTTTTTAAGGACTCTGCTGCATTATTTAAGGAATTTGCTGCTATATTAAAGGACTCTGCTTCAGTATTTAAGGACTCTGCTGCGGTATTTAAGGACTCTGCTGCATTATTTAAGGACTCTGCTGCATTATTTAAGGACTTTGCTGCATTATTTAAGGAATTTGTTGCATTATTTAAGGACTCTGCTGCATTATTTAAGGACTTTGCTGCAATATTTAAGGACTCTGCTTCAGTATTTAAGGACTCTGCTGCATTATTTAAGGACGTTGTTGCATTATTTAAGGACTCTGCTGCATTATTTAAGGACTTTACTGCATTATTTAAGGACTCTGCTGCATTATTTAAGGACTTTGTTGCATTATTTAAGGACTCTGCTGCATTAGTTAAGGACTTTGCTGCATTATTTAAGGACTCTGCTGCATTATTTAACGACGTTGTTGCATTATTTAAGAACTGTGCTGCATTATTTAAGGACTTTGCTGCATTATTTAAGGACTATGCTGCATTATTTAAGGACTTTGCTGAAGCATTTGAGGACTCTGCTGCATTATTAGAGGACTCTGCTGCATTATTTAAGGACTTGCTGCATTATTTAATGACTTTGTTGGATTTTTTTATGGACTCTGCTGCATTATTTAAGGAATTTGCTGCTATATTAAAGGACTCTGCTTCAGTATTTAAGGACTCTGCTGCGGTATTTAAGGACTCTGCTGCATTATTTAAGGACTCTGCTGCATTATTTAAGGACTTTGCTGCATTATTTAAGGAATCTGCTGCATTATTTAAGGACTTTGTTGCATTATCTAAGGACTCTGCTGCATTATTGAAGGACTTTGCTGCAATATTTAAGGACTCTGCTTCAGTATTTAAGGGCTCTGCTGCATTATTTAAGGACTTTGTTGCATTATTTAAGGACTCTGCTGCATTAGATAAGGACTTTGCTGCATTATTTAAGGACTCTGCTGCATTATTTAAGGACTTTGCTGCAATATTTAAGGACTCTGCTTCAGTATTTAAGGACTCTGCTGCATTATTTAAGGACTTTGTTGCATTATTTAAGGACTCTGCTGCATTATTTAAGGACTTTGCTGCATTATTTAAGGACTCTGCTGCATTATTTAAGGACTCTGCTGAAGCATTTGAGGACTCTGCTGCATTATTTAAGCACTTTGCTGCGGTATTTAAGGACTCTGTTGCATTATTTAAGGACTTTGTTGCATTATTTAAGGACTTTGCTGCATTAGTTAAGGACTTTGCTGCATTATTTAAGGACTTTGTTGCATTATTTAAGGACTCTGCTGCATTATTTAAGGACTTTGCTGCATTATTTATGGACTCTGCTGCATTATTTAAGGACTTTGCTGCAATATTTAAGGACTCTGCTTCAGTATTTAAGGACTCTGCTGCATTATTTAAGGACTTTGTTGCATTATTTAAGGACTCTGCTGCATTATTTAAGTACTTTGCTGCATTATTTAAGGACTCTGCTGCATTATTTAAGGACTCTGCTGAAGCATTTAAGGACTCTGCTGCATTATTTAAGGACTTTGCTGCGGTATTTAAGGACTCTGTTGCATTATTTAAGGACTTTGTTGCATTATTTAAGGACTCTGCTGCATTAGTTAAGGACTTTGCTGCATTATTTAAGGACTCTGCTGCATTATTTACCGACGTTGTTGCATTATTTAAGAACTGTGCTGCTTTATTTAAGGACTTTGCATTATTTAAGGACTATGCTGCATTATTTAATGACTTTGCTGAAGCATTTGAGGACTCTGCTGCATTATTAGAGGACTCTGCTGCATTA
This sequence comes from Phyllobates terribilis, assembly GCF_046119375.1. Classification (NCBI taxonomy): domain Eukaryota; kingdom Metazoa; phylum Chordata; class Amphibia; order Anura; family Dendrobatidae; genus Phyllobates; species Phyllobates terribilis. The sequence goes on from NW_027362905.1 coordinate 950,791, forward strand.
TTTAATGACTTTGTTGGATTTTTTAAGGACTCTGCTGCATTATTTAAGGAATTTGCTGCTATATTAAAGGACTCTGCTTCAGTATTTAAGGACTCTGCTGCGGTATTTAAGGACTCTGCTGCATTATTTAAGGACTCTGCTGCATTATTTAAGGACTTTGCTGCATTATTTAAGGACTCTGCTGCATTATTTAAGGACTTTGTTGCATTATTTAAGGACTCTAATGCATTATTTAAGGACTTTGCTGCAATATTTAAGGACTCTGCTTCAGTATTTAAGGACTCTGCTGCATTATTTAAGGACGTTGTTGCATTATTTAAGGACTCTGCTGCATTATTTAAGGACTTTACTGCATTATTTAAGGACTCTGCTGCATTATTTAAGGACTTTCTTGCATTATTTAAGGACTCTGCTGCATTAGTTAAGGACTTTGCTGCATTATTTAAGGACTCTGCTGCATTATTTAAGGACTTTGCTGCAATATTTAAGGACTCTGCTTCAGTATTTAAGGACTCTGCTGCATTATTTAAGGACTTTGTTGCATTATTTAAGGACTCTGCTGCATTATTTAAGGACTTTGCTGCATTATTTAAGGACTCTGCTGCATTTTTTAAGGACTCTGCTGAAGCATTTGAGGACTCTGCTGCATTATTTAAGCACTTTGCTGCGGTATTTAAGGACTCTGTTGCATTATTTAAGGACTTTGTTGCATTATTTAAGGACTCTGCTGCATTAGTTACGGACTTTGCTGCATTATTTAAGGACTCTGCTGCATTATTTACCGACGTTGTTGCATTATTTAAGAACTGTGCTGCTTTATTTAAGGACTTTGCATTATTTAAGGACTATGCTGCATTATTTAATGACTTTGCTGAAGCATTTGAGGACTCTGCTGCATTATTAGAGGACTCTGCTGCATTATTTAATGACTTTTTTGGATTTTTTAAGGACTCTGCTGCATTATTTAAGGAATTTGCTGCTATATTAAAGGACTCTGCTTCAGTATTTAAGGACTCTGCTGCGGTATTTAAGGACTCTGCTGCATTATTTAAGGACTCTGCTGCATTATTTAAGGACTTTGCTGCATTATTTAAGGACTCTGCTGCATTATTTAAGGACTTTGCTGCAATATTTAAGGACTCTGCTTCAGTATTTAAGGACTCTGCTGCATTATTTAAGGACGTTGTTGCATTATTTAAGGACTCTGCTGCATTATTTAAGGACTTTACTGCATTATTTAAGGACTCTGCTGCATTATTTAAGGACTTTGTTGCATTATTTCAGGAATCTGATGCATTATTTAAGGAATTTGCTGAATTATTTAAGGACTCTGCTTTCTTATTTAATGACTCTGCTGAAGCATTTGAGGACTCTGCTGCATTATTTGAGGACTCTGTTGCATTATTTAAGGACTTTGCTGCTTTATTTAAGGACTTTGTTGCATTATTTAAGGACTCTGCTGCATTATTTAAGGACTTTGCTGCAATATTTAATTACTCTGCTTCAGTATTTAAGGACTCTGCTGCATTATTTAAGGACTTTGCTGCATTATTTAAGGACTTTGTAGCATTATTTAAGTACTCTGCTGCATTATTTAAGGACTTTGTTGCATTATTTAAGGACTCTGCTGCATTATTTAAGGACTTTGTTGCATTATTTAATGACTCTGCTGCATTATTTAAGGACTTTGCAGCAATATTTAAGGACTCTGCTTCAGTATTTAAGGACTCTGCTGCATTATTTAAGGACTTTGTTGCATTATTTAAGGACTCTGCTGCATTATTTAAGGACTTTGCTGTATTATTTAAGGACAATGCTGCATTATTTAAGGACTCTGCTGAAGCATTTGAGGACTCTGCTGCATTATTTAAGCCCTTTGCTGCGGTATTTAAGGACTCTGTTGCATTATTTAAGGACTTTGTTGCATTATTTAAGGACTCTGCTGCATTAGTTAAGGACTTTGCTGCATTATTTAAGGACTCTGCTGCATTATTTAACGACGTTGTTGCATTATTTAAGAACTGTTCTGCATTATTTAAGGAATATGCTGCATTATTTAATGAATTTGCTGAAGCATTTGAGGACTCTGCTGCATTATTAGAGGACTCTGCTGCATTATTTAAGGACTTGCTGCATTATTTAATGACTTTGTTGGATTTTTTAAGGACTCTGCTGCATTATTTAAGGACATTGTTGCATTACTTAATGACTCTGCTGCATTATTTAAGGACTTTGCAGCAATATTTAAGGACTCTGCTTCAGTATTTAAGGACTCTGCTGCATTATTTAAGGACTTTGTTGCATTATTTAAGGACTCTGCTGCATTATTTAAGGACTTTGCTGCATTATTTAAGGACACTGCTGCATTATTTAAGGACTCTGCTGAAGAATTTGAGGACTCTGCTGCATTATTTAAGCACTTTGCGGCGGTATTTAAGGACTCTGTTGCATTATTTAAGGACTTTGTTGCATTATTTAAGGACTCTGCTGCATTAGTTAAGGAGTTTGCTGCATTATTTAAGGACTCTGCTGCATTATTTAATGACGTTGTTGCATTATTTAAGAACTGTGCTGCATTATTTAAGGACTTTGCTGCATTATTTAAGGACTATGCTGCATTATTTAATGACTTTGCTGAAGCATTTGAGGACTCTGCTGCATTATTAGAGGACTCTGCTGCATTATTTAAGGACTTGCTGCATTATTTAATGACTTTGTTGGATTTCTTAAGGACTCTGCTGCATTATTTAAGGAATTTGCTGCTTTATTAAAGGACTCTGCTTCAGTATTTAAGGACTCTGCTGCGGTATTTAAGGACCCTGCTGCATTATTTTAGGACTCTGCTGCATTATTTAAGGACTTTGCTGCATTATTTAAGGAATCTGCTGCATTATTTAAGGACTTTGTTGCATTATCTAAGGACTCTGCTGCAATTTTGAAGGACTTTGCTGCATTATTTAAGGACTCTGCTACATTATTTAAGGACTTTGCTGCAATATTTAAGGACTCTGCTTCAGTATTTAAGGACTCTGCTGAAGCATTTGAGGACTCTGCTGCATTATTTAATGACTTTGCTGAAGCATTTGAGGACTCTGCTGCATTATTAGAGGACTCTGCTGCATTATTTAATGACTTTGTTGGATTTTTTAAGGACTCTGCTGCATTATTTAAGGAATTTGCTGCTATATTAAAGGACTCTGCTTCAGTATTTAAGGACTCTGCTGCGGTATTTAAGGACTCTGCTGCATTATTTAAGGACTCTGCTGCATTATTTAAGGACTTTGCTGCATTATTTAAGGAATTTGTTGCATTATTTAAGGACTCTGCTGCATTATTTAAGGACTTTGCTGCAATATTTAAGGACTCTGCTTCAGTATTTAAGGACTCTGCTGCATTATTTAAGGACGTTGTTGCATTATTTAAGGACTCTGCTGCATTATTTAAGGACTTTACTGCATTATTTAAGGACTCTGCTGCATTATTTAAGGACTTTGTTGCATTATTTAAGGACTCTGCTGCATTAGTTAAGGACTTTGCTGCATTATTTAAGGACTCTGCTGCATTATTTAACGACGTTGTTGCATTATTTAAGAACTGTGCTGCATTATTTAAGGACTTTGCTGCATTATTTAAGGACTATGCTGCATTATTTAAGGACTTTGCTGAAGCATTTGAGGACTCTGCTGCATTATTAGAGGACTCTGCTGCATTATTTAAGGACTTGCTGCATTATTTAATGACTTTGTTGGATTTCTTAAGGACTCTGCTGCATTATTTAAGGACTTTGCTGCATTATTTAAGGAATCTGCTGCATTATTGAAGGACTTTGCTGCAATATTTAAGGACTCTGCTTCAGTATTTAAGGACTATGCTGCATTATTTAAGGACTTTGTTGCATTATTTAAGGACTCTGCTGCATTATTTAAGGACTTTGTTGCATTATTTAAGGACTCTGCTGCATTATTTAAGGACTTTGCTGCAATATTTAAGGACTCTGCTTCAGTATTTAAGGACTCTGCTGCATTATTTAAGGACTTTGTTGCATTATTTAAGGACTCTGCTGCATTTTTTAAGGACTTTGCTGCATTATTTAAGGACTCTACTGCATTTTTTAAGGACTCTGCTGAAGCATTTGAGGACTCTGCTGCATTATTTAAGCACTTTGCTGCGGTATTTAAGGACTCTGTTGCATTATTTAAGGACTTTGTTGCATTATTTAAGGACTCTGCTGCATTAGTTAAGGACTTTGCTGCATTATTTAAGGACTCTGCTGCATTATTTACCGACGTTGTTGCATTATTTAAGAACTGTGCTGCTTTATTTAAGGACTTTGCATTATTTAAGGACTATGCTGCATTATTTAATGACTTTGTTGGATTTTTTAAGGACTCTGCTGCATTATTTAAGGAATTTGCTGCTATATTAAAGGACTCTGCTTCAGTATTTAAGGACTCTGCTGCGGTATTTAAGGACTCTGCTGCATTATTTAAGGACTCTGCTGCATTATTTAAGGACTTTGCTGCATTATTTAAGGACTCTGCTGCATTATTTAAGGACTTTGTTGCATTATTTAAGGACTCTAATGCATTATTTAAGGACTTTGCTGCAATATTTAAGGACTCTGCTTCAGTATTTAAGGACTCTGCTGCATTATTTAAGGACGTTGTTGCATTATTTAAGGACTCTGCTGCATTATTTAAGGACTTTACTGCATTATTTAAGGACTCTGCTGCATTATTTAAGGACTTTCTTGCATTATTTAAGGACTCTGCTGCATTAGTTAAGGACTTTGCTGCATTATTTAAGGACTCTGCTGCATTATTTAACGACGTTGTTGCATTACTTAAGAACTGTGCTGCATTATTTAAGGACTTTGCTGCATTATTTAAGGACTATGCTGCATTATTTAATGACTTTGCTGAAGCATTTGAGGACTCTGCTGCATTATTAGAGGACTCTGCTGCATTATTTAAGGACTTGCTGCATTATTTAATGACTTTGTTGGATTTTTTTATGGACTCTGCTGCATTATTTAAGGAATTTGCTGCTATATTAAAGGACTCTGCTTCAGTATTTAAGGACTCTGCTGCGGTATTTAAGGACTCTGCTGCATTATTTAAGGACTCTGCTGCATTATTTAAGGACTTTGCTGCATTATTTAAGGAATCTGCTGCATTATTTAAGGACTTTGTTGCATTATCTAAGGACTCTGCTGCATTATTGAAGGACTTTGCTGCAATATTTAAGGACTCTGCTTCAGTATTTAAGGGCTCTGCTGCATTATTTAAGGACTTTGTTGCATTATTTAAGGACTCTGCTGCATTAGATAAGGACTTTGCTGCATTATTTAAGGACTCTGCTGCATTATTTAAGGACTTTGCTGCAATATTTAAGGACTCTGCTTCAGTATGTAAGGACTCTGCTGCATTATTTAAGGACTTTGTTGCATTATTTAAGGACTCTGCTGCATTATTTAAGGACTTTGCTGCATTATTTAAGGACTCTGCTGCATTATTTAAGGACTCTGCTGAAGCATTTGAGGACTCTGCTGCATTATTTAAGCACTTTGCTGCGGTATTTAAGGACTCTGTTGCATTATTTAAGGACTTTGTTGCATTATTTAAGGACTTTGCTGCATTAGTTAAGGACTTTGCTGCATTATTTAAGGACTTTGTTGCATTATTTAAGGACTCTGCTGCATTATTTAAGGACTTTGCTGCATTATTTATGGACTCTGCTGCATTATTTAAGGACTTTGCTGCAATATTTAAGGACTCTGCTTCAGTATTTAAGGACTCTGCTGCATTATTTAAGGACTTTGTTGCATTATTTAAGGACTCTGCTGCATTATTTAAGTACTTTGCTGCATTATTTAAGGACTCTGCTGCATTATTTAAGGACTCTGCTGAAGCATTTAAGGACTCTGCTGCATTATTTAAGGACTTTGCTGCGGTATTTAAGGACTCTGTTGCATTATTTAAGGACTTTGTTGCATTATTTAAGGACTCTGCTGCATTAGTTAAGGACTTTGCTGCATTATTTAAGGACTCTGCTGCATTATTTACCGATGTTGTTGCATTATTTAAGAACTGTGCTGCTTTATTTAAGGACTTTGCATTATTTAAGGACTATGCTGCATTATTTAATGACTTTGCTGAAGCATTTGAGGACTCTGCTGCATTATTAGAGGACTCTGCTGCATTATTTAATGACTTTGTTGGATTTTTTAAGGACTCTGCTGCATTATTTAAGGAATTTGCTGCTATATTAAAGGACTCTGCTTCAGTATTTAAGGACTCTGCTGCGGTATTTAAGGACTCTGCTGCATTATTTAAGGACTCTGCTGCATTATTTAAGGACTTTGCTGCATTATTTAAGGACTCTGCTGCATTATTTAAGGACTTTGTTGCATTATTTAAGGACTCTAATGCATTATTTAAGGACTTTGCTGCAATATTTAAGGACTCTGCTTCAGTATTTAAGGACTCTGCTGCATTATTTAAGGACGTTGTTGCATTATTTAAGGACTCTGCTGCATTATTTAAGGACTTTACTGCATTATTTAAGGACTCTGCTGCATTATTTAAGGACTTTCTTGCATTATTTAAGGACTCTGCTGCATTAGTTAAGGACTTTGCTGCATTATTTAAGGACTCTGCTGCATTATTTAAGGACTTTGCTGCAATATTTAAGGACTCTGCTTCAGTATTTAAGGACTCTGCTGCATTATTTAAGGACTTTGTTGCATTATTTAAGGACTCTGCTGCATTATTTAAGGACTTTGCTGCATTATTTAAGGACTCTGCTGCATTTTTTAAGGACTCTGCTGAAGCATTTGAGGACTCTGCTGCATTATTTAAGCACTTTGCTGCGGTATTTAAGGACTCTGTTGCATTATTTAAGGACTTTGTTGCATTATTTAAGGACTCTGCTGCATTAGTTACGGACTTTGCTGCATTATTTAAGGACTCTGCTGCATTATTTACCGACGTTGTTGCATTATTTAAGAACTGTGCTGCTTTATTTAAGGACTTTGCATTATTTAAGGACTATGCTGCATTATTTAATGACTTTGCTGAAGCATTTGAGGACTCTGCTGCATTATTAGAGGACTCTGCTGCATTATTTAATGACTTTTTTGGATTTTTTAAGGACTCTGCTGCATTATTTAAGGAATTTGCTGCTATATTAAAGGACTCTGCTTCAGTATTTAAGGACTCTGCTGCGGTATTTAAGGACTCTGCTGCATTATTTAAGGACTCTGCTGCATTATTTAAGGACTTTGCTGCATTATTTAAGGACTCTGCTGCATTATTTAAGGACTTTGCTGCAATATTTAAGGACTCTGCTTCAGTATTTAAGGACTCTGCTGCATTATTTAAGGACGTTGTTGCATTATTTAAGGACTCTGCTGCATTATTTAAGGACTTTACTGCATTATTTAAGGACTCTGCTGCATTATTTAAGGACTTTGTTGCATTATTTAAGGACTCTGCTGCATTAGTTAAGGACTTTGCTGCATTATTTAAGGACTCTGCTGCATTATTTAACGACGTTGTTGCATTATTTAAGAACTGTGCTGCATTATTTAAGGACTTTGCTGCATTATTTAAGGACTATGCTGCATTATTTAAGGACTTTGCTGAAGCATTTGAGGACTCTGCTGCATTATTAGAGGACTCTGCTGCATTATTTAATGACTTTGTTGGATTTTTTAAGGACTCTGCTGCATTATTTAAGGAATTTGCTGCTATATTAAAGGACTCTGCTTCAGTATTTAAGGACTCTGCTGCGGTATTTAAGGACTCTGCTGCATTATTTAAGGACTCTGCTGCATTATTTAAGGACTTTGCTGCATTATTTAAGGAATCTGCTGCATTATTTAAGGACTTTGTTGCATTATCTAAGGACTCTGCTGCATTATTGAAGGACTTTGCTGCAATATTTAAGGACTCTGCTTCAGTATTTAAGGACTCTGCTGCATTATTTAAGGACTTTGTTGCATTATTTAAGGACTCTGCTGCATTATTTAAGGACTTTGCTGCATTATTTATGGACTCTGCTGCATTATTTAAGGACTTTGCTGCAATATTTAAGGACTCTGCTTCAGTATTTAAGGACTCTGCTGCATTATTTAAGGACTTTGTTGCATTATTTAAGGACTCTGCTGCATTATTTAAGGACTTTGCTGCATTATTTAAGGACTCTGCTGCATTATTTAAGGACTCTGCTGAAGCATTTGAGGACTCTGCTGCATTATTTAAGGACTTTGCTGCATTATTTAAGGACTTTGTAGCATTATTTAAGTACTCTGCTGCATTATTTAAGGACTTTGTTGCATTATTTAAGGACTCTGCTGCATTATTTAAGGACTTTGTTGCATTATTTAATGACTCTGCTGCATTATTTAAGGACTTTGCAGCAATATTTAAGGACTCTGCTTCAGTATTTAAGGACTCTGCTGCATTATTTAAGGACTTTGTTGCATTATTTAAGGACTCTGCTGCATTATTTAAGGACTTTGCTGTATTATTTAAGGACAATGCTGCATTATTTAAGGACTCTGCTGAAGCATTTGAGGACTCTGCTGCATTATTTAAGCCCTTTGCTGCGGTATTTAAGGACTCTGTTGCATTATTTAAGGACTTTGTTGCATTATTTAAGGACTCTGCTGCATTAGTTAAGGACTTTGCTGCATTATTTAAGGACTCTGCTGCATTATTTAACGACGTTGTTGCATTATTAAAGAACTGTTCTGCATTATTTAAGGACTTTGCTGCATTATTTAAGGAATATGCTGCATTATTTAATGAATTTGCTGAAGCATTTGAGGACTCTGCTGCATTATTAGAGGACTCTGCTGCATTATTTAAGGACTTGCTGCATTATTTAATGACTTTGTTGGATTTTTTAAGGACTCTGCTGCATTATTTAAGGACATTGTTGCATTACTTAATGACTCTGCTGCATTATTTAAGGACTTTGCAGCAATATTTAAGGACTCTGCTTCAGTATTTAAGGACTCTGCTGCATTATTTAAGGACTTTGTTGCATTATTTAAGGACTCTGCTGCATTATTTAAGGACTTTGCTGCATTATTTAAGGACACTGCTGCATTATTTAAGGACTCTGCTGAAGCATTTGAGGACTCTGCTGCATTATTTAAGCACTTTGCGGCGGTATTTAAGGACTCTGTTGCATTATTTAAGGACTTTGTTGCATTATTTAAGGACTCTGCTGCATTAGTTAAGGAGTTTGCTGCATTATTTAAGGACTCTGCTGCATTATTTAATGACGTTGTTGCATTATTTAAGAACTGTGCTGCATTATTTAAGGACTTTGCTGCATTATTTAAGGACTATGCTGCATTATTTAATGACTTTGCTGAAGCATTTGAGGACTCTGCTGCATTATTAGAGGACTCTGCTGCATTATTTAAGGACTTGCTGCATTATTTAATGACTTTGTTGGATTTCTTAAGGACTCTGCTGCATTATTTAAGGACTTTGCTGCATTATTTAAGGAATCTGCTGCATTATTGAAGGACTTTGCTGCAATATTTAAGGACTCTGCTTCAGTATTTAAGGACTATGCTGCATTATTTAAGGACTTTGTTGCATTATTTAAGGACTCTGCTGCATTATTTAAGGACTTTGTTGCATTATTTAAGGACTCTGCTGCATTATTTAAGGACTTTGCTGCAATATTTAAGGACTCTGCTTCAGTATTTAAGGACTCTGCTGCATTATTTAAGGACTTTGTTGCATTATTTAAGGACTCTGCTGCATTTTTTAAGGACTTTGCTGCATTATTTAAGGACTCTACTGCATTTTTTAAGGACTCTGCTGAAGCATTTGAGGACTCTGCTGCATTATTTAAGCACTTTGCTGCGGTATTTAAGGACTCTGTTGCATTATTTAAGGACTTTGTTGCATTATTTAAGGACTCTGCTGCATTAGTTAAGGACTTTGCTGCATTATTTAAGGACTCTGCTGCATTATTTACCGACGTTGTTGCATTATTTAAGAACTGTGCTGCTTTATTTAAGGACTTTGCATTATTTAAGGACTATGCTGCATTATTTAATGACTTTGTTGGATTTTTTAAGGACTCTGCTGCATTATTTAAGGAATTTGCTGCTATATTAAAGGACTCTGCTTCAGTATTTAAGGACTCTGCTGCGGTATTTAAGGACTCTGCTGCATTATTTAAGGACTCTGCTGCATTATTTAAGGACTTTGCTGCATTATTTAAGGACTCTGCTGCATTATTTAAGGACTTTGTTGCATTATTTAAGGACTCTAATGCATTATTTAAGGACTTTGCTGCAATATTTAAGGACTCTGCTTCAGTATTTAAGGACTCTGCTGCATTATTTAAGGACGTTGTTGCATTATTTAAGGACTCTGCTGCATTATTTAAGGACTTTACTGCATTATTTAAGGACTCTGCTGCATTATTTAAGGACTTTCTTGCATTATTTAAGGACTCTGCTGCATTAGTTAAGGACTTTGCTGCATTATTTAAGGACTCTGCTGCATTATTTAACGACGTTGTTGCATTACTTAAGAACTGTGCTGCATTATTTAAGGACTTTGCTGCATTATTTAAGGACTATGCTGCATTATTTAATGACTTTGCTGAAGCATTTGAGGACTCTGCTGCATTATTAGAGGACTCTGCTGCATTATTTAAGGACTTGCTGCATTATTTAATGACTTTGTTGGATTTTTTTATGGACTCTGCTGCATTATTTAAGGAATTTGCTGCTATATTAAAGGACTCTGCTTCAGTATTTAAGGACTCTGCTGCGGTATTTAAGGACTCTGCTGCATTATTTAAGGACTCTGCTGCATTATTTAAGGACTTTGCTGCATTATTTAAGGAATCTGCTGCATTATTTAAGGACTTTGTTGCATTATCTAAGGACTCTGCTGCATTATTGAAGGACTTTGCTGCAATATTTAAGGACTCTGCTTCAGTATTTAAGGGCTCTGCTGCATTATTTAAGGACTTTGTTGCATTATTTAAGGACTCTGCTGCATTAGATAAGGACTTTGCTGCATTATTTAAGGACTCTGCTGCATTATTTAAGGACTTTGCTGCAATATTTAAGGACTCTGCTTCAGTATGTAAGGACTCTGCTGCATTATTTAAGGACTTTGTTGCATTATTTAAGGACTCTGCTGCATTATTTAAGGACTTTGCTGCATTATTTAAGGACTCTGCTGCATTATTTAAGGACTCTGCTGAAGCATTTGAGGACTCTGCTGCATTATTTAAGCACTTTGCTGCGGTATTTAAGGACTCTGTTGCATTATTTAAGGACTTTGTTGCATTATTTAAGGACTTTGCTGCATTAGTTAAGGACTTTGCTGCATTATTTAAGGACTTTGTTGCATTATTTAAGGACTCTGCTGCATTATTTAAGGACTTTGCTGCATTATTTATGGACTCTGCTGCATTATTTAAGGACTTTGCTGCAATATTTAAGGACTCTGCTTCAGTATTTAAGGACTCTGCTGCATTATTTAAGGACTTTGTTGCATTATTTAAGGACTCTGCTGCATTATTTAAGTACTTTGCTGCATTATTTAAGGACTCTGCTGCATTATTTAAGGACTCTGCTGAAGCATTTAAGGACTCTGCTGCATTATTTAAGGACTTTGCTGCGGTATTTAAGGACTCTGTTGCATTATTTAAGGACTTTGTTGCATTATTTAAGGACTCTGCTGCATTAGTTAAGGACTTTGCTGCATTATTTAAGGACTCTGCTGCATTATTTACCGATGTTGTTGCATTATTTAAGAACTGTGCTGCTTTATTTAAGGACTTTGCATTATTTAAGGACTATGCTGCATTATTTAATGACTTTGCTGAAGCATTTGAGGACTCTGCTGCATTATTAGAGGACTCTGCTGCATTATTTAATGACTTTGTTGGATTTTTTAAGGACTCTGCTGCATTATTTAAGGAATTTGCTGCTATATTAAAGGACTCTGCTTCAGTATTTAAGGACTCTGCTGCGGTATTTAAGGACTCTGCTGCATTATTTAAGGACTCTGCTGCATTATTTAAGGACTTTGCTGCATTATTTAAGGACTCTGCTGCATTATTTAAGGACTTTGTTGCATTATTTAAGGACTCTAATGCATTATTTAAGGACTTTGCTGCAATATTTAAGGACTCTGCTTCAGTATTTAAGGACTCTGCTGCATTATTTAAGGACGTTGTTGCATTATTTAAGGACTCTGCTGCATTATTTAAGGACTTTACTGCATTATTTAAGGACTCTGCTGCATTATTTAAGGACTTTCTTGCATTATTTAAGGACTCTGCTGCATTAGTTAAGGACTTTGCTGCATTATTTAAGGACTCTGCTGCATTATTTAAGGACTTTGCTGCAATATTTAAGGACTCTGCTTCAGTATTTAAGGACTCTGCTGCATTATTTAAGGACTTTGTTGCATTATTTAAGGACTCTGCTGCATTATTTAAGGACTTTGCTGCATTATTTAAGGACTCTGCTGCATTTTTTAAGGACTCTGCTGAAGCATTTGAGGACTCTGCTGCATTATTTAAGCACTTTGCTGCGGTATTTAAGGACTCTGTTGCATTATTTAAGGACTTTGTTGCATTATTTAAGGACTCTGCTGCATTAGTTACGGACTTTGCTGCATTATTTAAGGACTCTGCTGCATTATTTACCGACGTTGTTGCATTATTTAAGAACTGTGCTGCTTTATTTAAGGACTTTGCATTATTTAAGGACTATGCTGCATTATTTAATGACTTTGCTGAAGCATTTGAGGACTCTGCTGCATTATTAGAGGACTCTGCTGCATTATTTAATGACTTTTTTGGATTTTTTAAGGACTCTGCTGCATTATTTAAGGAATTTGCTGCTATATTAAAGGACTCTGCTTCAGTATTTAAGGACTCTGCTGCGGTATTTAAGGACTCTGCTGCATTATTTAAGGACTCTGCTGCATTATTTAAGGACTTTGCTGCATTATTTAAGGACTCTGCTGCATTATTTAAGGACTTTGCTGCAATATTTAAGGACTCTGCTTCAGTATTTAAGGACTCTGCTGCATTATTTAAGGACGTTGTTGCATTATTTAAGGACTCTGCTGCATTATTTAAGGACTTTACTGCATTATTTAAGGACTCTGCTGCATTATTTAAGGACTTTGTTGCATTATTTCAGGAATCTGATGCATTATTTAAGGAATTTGCTGAATTATTTAAGGACTCTGCTTTCTTATTTAATGACTCTGCTGAAGCATTTGAGGACTCTGCTGCATTATTTGAGGACTCTGTTGCATTATTTAAGGACTTTGCTGCTTTATTTAAGGACTTTGTTGCATTATTTAAGGACTCTGCTGCATTATTTAAGGACTTTGCTGCAATATTTAAGGACTCTGCTTCAGTATTTAAGGACTCTGCTGCATTATTTAAGGACTTTGCTGCATTATTTAAGGACTTTGTAGCATTATTTAAGTACTCTGCTGCATTATTTAAGGACTTTGTTGCATTATTTAAGGACTCTGCTGCATTATTTAAGGACTTTGTTGCATTATTTAATGACTCTGCTGCATTATTTAAGGACTTTGCAGCAATATTTAAGGACTCTGCTTCAGTATTTAAGGACTCTGCTGCATTATTTAAGGACTTTGTTGCATTATTTAAGGACTCTGCTGCATTATTTAAGGACTTTGCTGAAGCATTTGAGGACTCTGCTGCATTATTTAAGGACTTTGCTGCATTATTTAAGGACTTTGTAGCATTATTTAAGTACTCTGCTGCATTATTTAAGGACTTTGTTGCATTATTTAAGGACTCTGCTGCATTATTTAAGGACTTTGTTGCATTATTTAATGACTCTGCTGCATTATTTAAGGACTTTGCAGCAATATTTAAGGACTCTGCTTCAGTATTTAAGGACTCTGCTGCATTATTTAAGGACTTTGTTGCATTATTTAAGGACTCTGCTGCATTATTTAAGGACTTTGCTGTATTATTTAAGGACAATGCTGCATTATTTAAGGACTCTGCTGAAGCATTTGAGGACTCTGCTGCATTATTTAAGCCCTTTGCTGCGGTATTTAAGGACTCTGTTGCATTATTTAAGGACTTTGTTGCATTATTTAAGGACTCTGCTGCATTAGTTAAGGACTTTGCTGCATTATTTAAGGACTCTGCTGCATTATTTAACGACGTTGTTGCATTATTTAAGAACTGTTCTGCATTATTTAAGGACTTTGCTGCATTATTTAAGGAATATGCTGCATTATTTAATGAATTTGCTGAAGCATTTGAGGACTCTGCTGCATTATTAGAGGACTCTGCTGCATTATTTAAGGACTTGCTGCATTATTTAATGACTTTGTTGGATTTTTTAAGGACTCTGCTGCATTATTTAAGGACATTGTTGCATTACTTAATGACTCTGCTGCATTATTTAAGGACTTTGCAGCAATATTTAAGGACTCTGCTTCAGTATTTAAGGACTCTGCTGCATTATTTAAGGACTTTGTTGCATTATTTAAGGACTCTGCTGCATTATTTAAGGACTTTGCTGCATTATTTAAGGACACTGCTGCATTATTTAAGGACTCTGCTGAAGCATTTGAGGACTCTGCTGCATTATTTAAGCACTTTGCGGCGGTATTTAAGGACTCTGTTGCATTATTTAAGGACTTTGTTGCATTATTTAAGGACTCTGCTGCATTAGTTAAGGAGTTTGCTGCATTATTTAAGGACTCTGCTGCATTATTTAATGACGTTGTTGCATTATTTAAGAACTGTGCTGCATTATTTAAGGACTTTGCTGCATTATTTAAGGACTATGCTGCATTATTTAATGACTTTGCTGAAGCATTTGAGGACTCTGCTGCATTATTAGAGGACTCTGCTGCATTATTTAAGGACTTGCTGCATTATTTAATGACTTTGTTGGATTTCTTAAGGACTCTGCTGCATTATTTAAGGACTTTGCTGCATTATTTAAGGAATCTGCTGCATTATTGAAGGACTTTGCTGCAATATTTAAGGACTCTGCTTCAGTATTTAAGGACTATGCTGCATTATTTAAGGACTTTGTTGCATTATTTAAGGACTCTGCTGCATTATTTAAGGACTTTGTTGCATTATTTAAGGACTCTGCTGCATTATTTAAGGACTTTGCTGCAATATTTAAGGACTCTGCTTCAGTATTTAAGGACTCTGCTGCATTATTTAAGGACTTTGTTGCATTATTTAAGGACTCTGCTGCATTTTTTAAGGACTTTGCTGCATTATTTAAGGACTCTACTGCATTTTTTAAGGACTCTGCTGAAGCATTTGAGGACTCTGCTGCATTATTTAAGCACTTTGCTGCGGTATTTAAGGACTCTGTTGCATTATTTAAGGACTTTGTTGCATTATTTAAGGACTCTGCTGCATTAGTTAAGGACTTTGCTGCATTATTTAAGGACTCTGCTGCATTATTTACCGACGTTGTTGCATTATTTAAGAACTGTGCTGCTTTATTTAAGGACTTTGCATTATTTAAGGACTATGCTGCATTATTTAATGACTTTGTTGGATTTTTTAAGGACTCTGCTGCATTATTTAAGGAATTTGCTGCTATATTAAAGGACTCTGCTTCAGTATTTAAGGACTCTGCTGCGGTATTTAAGGACTCTGCTGCATTATTTAAGGACTCTGCTGCATTATTTAAGGACTTTGCTGCATTATTTAAGGACTCTGCTGCATTATTTAAGGACTTTGTTGCATTATTTAAGGACTCTAATGCATTATTTAAGGACTTTGCTGCAATATTTAAGGACTCTGCTTCAGTATTTAAGGACTCTGCTGCATTATTTAAGGACGTTGTTGCATTATTTAAGGACTCTGCTGCATTATTTAAGGACTTTACTGCATTATTTAAGGACTCTGCTGCATTATTTAAGGACTTTCTTGCATTATTTAAGGACTCTGCTGCATTAGTTAAGGACTTTGCTGCATTATTTAAGGACTCTGCTGCATTATTTAACGACGTTGTTGCATTACTTAAGAACTGTGCTGCATTATTTAAGGACTTTGCTGCATTATTTAAGGACTATGCTGCATTATTTAATGACTTTGCTGAAGCATTTGAGGACTCTGCTGCATTATTAGAGGACTCTGCTGCATTATTTAAGGACTTGCTGCATTATTTAATGACTTTGTTGGATTTTTTTATGGACTCTGCTGCATTATTTAAGGAATTTGCTGCTATATTAAAGGACTCTGCTTCAGTATTTAAGGACTCTGCTGCGGTATTTAAGGACTCTGCTGCATTATTTAAGGACTCTGCTGCATTATTTAAGGACTTTGCTGCATTATTTAAGGAATCTGCTGCATTATTTAAGGACTTTGTTGCATTATCTAAGGACTCTGCTGCATTATTGAAGGACTTTGCTGCAATATTTAAGGACTCTGCTTCAGTATTTAAGGGCTCTGCTGCATTATTTAAGGACTTTGTTGCATTATTTAAGGACTCTGCTGCATTAGATAAGGACTTTGCTGCATTATTTAAGGACTCTGCTGCATTATTTAAGGACTTTGCTGCAATATTTAAGGACTCTGCTTCAGTATTTAAGGACTCTGCTGCATTATTTAAGGACTTTGTTGCATTATTTAAGGACTCTGCTGCATTATTTAAGGACTTTGCTGCATTATTTAAGGACTCTGCTGCATTATTTAAGGACTCTGCTGAAGCATTTGAGGACTCTGCTGCATTATTTAAGCACTTTGCTGCGGTATTTAAGGACTCTGTTGCATTATTTAAGGACTTTGTTGCATTATTTAAGGACTTTGCTGCATTAGTTAAGGACTTTGCTGCATTATTTAAGGACTTTGTTGCATTATTTAAGGACTCTGCTGCATTATTTAAGGACTTTGCTGCATTATTTATGGACTCTGCTGCATTATTTAAGGACTTTGCTGCAATATTTAAGGACTCTGCTTCAGTATTTAAGGACTCTGCTGCATTATTTAAGGACTTTGTTGCATTATTTAAGGACTCTGCTGCATTATTTAAGTACTTTGCTGCATTATTTAAGGACTCTGCTGCATTATTTAAGGACTCTGCTGAAGCATTTAAGGACTCTGCTGCATTATTTAAGGACTTTGCTGCGGTATTTAAGGACTCTGTTGCATTATTTAAGGACTTTGTTGCATTATTTAAGGACTCTGCTGCATTAGTTAAGGACTTTGCTGCATTATTTAAGGACTCTGCTGCATTATTTACCGATGTTGTTGCATTATTTAAGAACTGTGCTGCTTTATTTAAGGACTTTGCATTATTTAAGGACTATGCTGCATTATTTAATGACTTTGCTGAAGCATTTGAGGACTCTGCTGCATTATTAGAGGACTCTGCTGCATTATTTAATGACTTTGTTGGATTTTTTAAGGACTCTGCTGCATTATTTAAGGAATTTGCTGCTATATTAAAGGACTCTGCTTCAGTATTTAAGGACTCTGCTGCGGTATTTAAGGACTCTGCTGCATTATTTAAGGACTCTGCTGCATTATTTAAGGACTTTGCTGCATTATTTAAGGACTCTGCTGCATTATTTAAGGACTTTGTTGCATTATTTAAGGACTCTAATGCATTATTTAAGGACTTTGCTGCAATATTTAAGGACTCTGCTTCAGTATTTAAGGACTCTGCTGCATTATTTAAGGACGTTGTTGCATTATTTAAGGACTCTGCTGCATTATTTAAGGACTTTACTGCATTATTTAAGGACTCTGCTGCATTATTTAAGGACTTTCTTGCATTATTTAAGGACTCTGCTGCATTAGTTAAGGACTTTGCTGCATTATTTAAGGACTCTGCTGCATTATTTAAGGACTTTGCTGCAATATTTAAGGACTCTGCTTCAGTATTTAAGGACTCTGCTGCATTATTTAAGGACTTTGTTGCATTATTTAAGGACTCTGCTGCATTATTTAAGGACTTTGCTGCATTATTTAAGGACTCTGCTGCATTTTTTAAGGACTCTGCTGAAGCATTTGAGGACTCTGCTGCATTATTTAAGCACTTTGCTGCGGTATTTAAGGACTCTGTTGCATTATTTAAGGACTTTGTTGCATTATTTAAGGACTCTGCTGCATTAGTTACGGACTTTGCTGCATTATTTAAGGACTCTGCTGCATTATTTACCGACGTTGTTGCATTATTTAAGAACTGTGCTGCTTTATTTAAGGACTTTGCATTATTTAAGGACTATGCTGCATTATTTAATGACTTTGCTGAAGCATTTGAGGACTCTGCTGCATTATTAGAGGACTCTGCTGCATTATTTAATGACTTTTTTGGATTTTTTAAGGACTCTGCTGCATTATTTAAGGAATTTGCTGCTATATTAAAGGACTCTGCTTCAGTATTTAAGGACTCTGCTGCGGTATTTAAGGACTCTGCTGCATTATTTAAGGACTCTGCTGCATTATTTAAGGACTTTGCTGCATTATTTAAGGACTCTGCTGCATTATTTAAGGACTTTGCTGCAATATTTAAGGACTCTGCTTCAGTATTTAAGGACTCTGCTGCATTATTTAAGGACGTTGTTGCATTATTTAAGGACTCTGCTGCATTATTTAAGGACTTTACTGCATTATTTAAGGACTCTGCTGCATTATTTAAGGACTTTGTTGCATTATTTAAGGACTCTGCTGCATTAGTTAAGGACTTTGCTGCATTATTTAAGGACTCTGCTGCATTATTTAACGACGTTGTTGCATTATTTAAGAACTGTGCTGCATTATTTAAGGACTTTGCTGCATTATTTAAGGACTATGCTGCATTATTTAAGGACTTTGCTGAAGCATTTGAGGACTCTGCTGCATTATTAGAGGACTCTGCTGCATTATTTAATGACTTTGTTGGATTTTTTAAGGACTCTGCTGCATTATTTAAGGAATTTGCTGCTATATTAAAGGACTCTGCTTCAGTATTTAAGGACTCTGCTGCGGTATTTAAGGACTCTGCTGCATTATTTAAGGACTCTGCTGCATTATTTAAGGACTTTGCTGCATTATTTAAGGAATCTGCTGCATTATTTAAGGACTTTGTTGCATTATCTAAGGACTCTGCTGCATTATTGAAGGACTTTGCTGCAATATTTAAGGACTCTGCTTCAGTATTTAAGGACTCTGCTGCATTATTTAAGGACTTTGTTGCATTATTTAAGGACTCTGCTGCATTATTTAAGGACTTTGCTGCATTATTTATGGACTCTGCTGCATTATTTAAGGACTTTGCTGCAATATTTAAGGACTCTGCTTCAGTATTTAAGGACTCTGCTGCATTATTTAAGGACTTTGTTGCATTATTTAAGGACTCTGCTGCATTATTTAAGGACTTTGCTGCATTATTTAAGGACTCTGCTGCATTATTTAAGGACTCTGCTGAAGCATTTGAGGACTCTGCTGCATTATTTAAGGACTTTGCTGCATTATTTAAGGACTTTGTAGCATTATTTAAGTACTCTGCTGCATTATTTAAGGACTTTGTTGCATTATTTAAGGACTCTGCTGCATTATTTAAGGACTTTGTTGCATTATTTAATGACTCTGCTGCATTATTTAAGGACTTTGCAGCAATATTTAAGGACTCTGCTTCAGTATTTAAGGACTCTGCTGCATTATTTAAGGACTTTGTTGCATTATTTAAGGACTCTGCTGCATTATTTAAGGACTTTGCTGTATTATTTAAGGACAATGCTGCATTATTTAAGGACTCTGCTGAAGCATTTGAGGACTCTGCTGCATTATTTAAGCCCTTTGCTGCGGTATTTAAGGACTCTGTTGCATTATTTAAGGACTTTGTTGCATTATTTAAGGACTCTGCTGCATTAGTTAAGGACTTTGCTGCATTATTTAAGGACTCTGCTGCATTATTTAACGACGTTGTTGCATTATTAAAGAACTGTTCTGCATTATTTAAGGACTTTGCTGCATTATTTAAGGAATATGCTGCATTATTTAATGAATTTGCTGAAGCATTTGAGGACTCTGCTGCATTATTAGAGGACTCTGCTGCATTATTTAAGGACTTGCTGCATTATTTAATGACTTTGTTGGATTTTTTAAGGACTCTGCTGCATTATTTAAGGACATTGTTGCATTACTTAATGACTCTGCTGCATTATTTAAGGACTTTGCAGCAATATTTAAGGACTCTGCTTCAGTATTTAAGGACTCTGCTGCATTATTTAAGGACTTTGTTGCATTATTTAAGGACTCTGCTGCATTATTTAAGGACTTTGCTGCATTATTTAAGGACACTGCTGCATTATTTAAGGACTCTGCTGAAGCATTTGAGGACTCTGCTGCATTATTTAAGCACTTTGCGGCGGTATTTAAGGACTCTGTTGCATTATTTAAGGACTTTGTTGCATTATTTAAGGACTCTGCTGCATTAGTTAAGGAGTTTGCTGCATTATTTAAGGACTCTGCTGCATTATTTAATGACGTTGTTGCATTATTTAAGAACTGTGCTGCATTATTTAAGGACTTTGCTGCATTATTTAAGGACTATGCTGCATTATTTAATGACTTTGCTGAAGCATTTGAGGACTCTGCTGCATTATTAGAGGACTCTGCTGCATTATTTAAGGACTTGCTGCATTATTTAATGACTTTGTTGGATTTCTTAAGGACTCTGCTGCATTATTTAAGGACTTTGCTGCATTATTTAAGGAATCTGCTGCATTATTGAAGGACTTTGCTGCAATATTTAAGGACTCTGCTTCAGTATTTAAGGACTATGCTGCATTATTTAAGGACTTTGTTGCATTATTTAAGGACTCTGCTGCATTATTTAAGGACTTTGTTGCATTATTTAAGGACTCTGCTGCATTATTTAAGGACTTTGCTGCAATATTTAAGGACTCTGCTTCAGTATTTAAGGACTCTGCTGCATTATTTAAGGACTTTGTTGCATTATTTAAGGACTCTGCTGCATTTTTTAAGGACTTTGCTGCATTATTTAAGGACTCTACTGCATTTTTTAAGGACTCTGCTGAAGCATTTGAGGACTCTGCTGCATTATTTAAGCACTTTGCTGCGGTATTTAAGGACTCTGTTGCATTATTTAAGGACTTTGTTGCATTATTTAAGGACTCTGCTGCATTAGTTAAGGACTTTGCTGCATTATTTAAGGACTCTGCTGCATTATTTACCGACGTTGTTGCATTATTTAAGAACTGTGCTGCTTTATTTAAGGACTTTGCATTATTTAAGGACTATGCTGCATTATTTAATGACTTTGTTGGATTTTTTAAGGACTCTGCTGCATTATTTAAGGAATTTGCTGCTATATTAAAGGACTCTGCTTCAGTATTTAAGGACTCTGCTGCGGTATTTAAGGACTCTGCTGCATTATTTAAGGACTCTGCTGCATTATTTAAGGACTTTGCTGCATTATTTAAGGACTCTGCTGCATTATTTAAGGACTTTGTTGCATTATTTAAGGACTCTAATGCATTATTTAAGGACTTTGCTGCAATATTTAAGGACTCTGCTTCAGTATTTAAGGACTCTGCTGCATTATTTAAGGACGTTGTTGCATTATTTAAGGACTCTGCTGCATTATTTAAGGACTTTACTGCATTATTTAAGGACTCTGCTGCATTATTTAAGGACTTTCTTGCATTATTTAAGGACTCTGCTGCATTAGTTAAGGACTTTGCTGCATTATTTAAGGACTCTGCTGCATTATTTAACGACGTTGTTGCATTACTTAAGAACTGTGCTGCATTATTTAAGGACTTTGCTGCATTATTTAAGGACTATGCTGCATTATTTAATGACTTTGCTGAAGCATTTGAGGACTCTGCTGCATTATTAGAGGACTCTGCTGCATTATTTAAGGACTTGCTGCATTATTTAATGACTTTGTTGGATTTTTTTATGGACTCTGCTGCATTATTTAAGGAATTTGCTGCTATATTAAAGGACTCTGCTTCAGTATTTAAGGACTCTGCTGCGGTATTTAAGGACTCTGCTGCATTATTTAAGGACTCTGCTGCATTATTTAAGGACTTTGCTGCATTATTTAAGGAATCTGCTGCATTATTTAAGGACTTTGTTGCATTATCTAAGGACTCTGCTGCATTATTGAAGGACTTTGCTGCAATATTTAAGGACTCTGCTTCAGTATTTAAGGGCTCTGCTGCATTATTTAAGGACTTTGTTGCATTATTTAAGGACTCTGCTGCATTAGATAAGGACTTTGCTGCATTATTTAAGGACTCTGCTGCATTATTTAAGGACTTTGCTGCAATATTTAAGGACTCTGCTTCAGTATGTAAGGACTCTGCTGCATTATTTAAGGACTTTGTTGCATTATTTAAGGACTCTGCTGCATTATTTAAGGACTTTGCTGCATTATTTAAGGACTCTGCTGCATTATTTAAGGACTCTGCTGAAGCATTTGAGGACTCTGCTGCATTATTTAAGCACTTTGCTGCGGTATTTAAGGACTCTGTTGCATTATTTAAGGACTTTGTTGCATTATTTAAGGACTTTGCTGCATTAGTTAAGGACTTTGCTGCATTATTTAAGGACTTTGTTGCATTATTTAAGGACTCTGCTGCATTATTTAAGGACTTTGCTGCATTATTTATGGACTCTGCTGCATTATTTAAGGACTTTGCTGCAATATTTAAGGACTCTGCTTCAGTATTTAAGGACTCTGCTGCATTATTTAAGGACTTTGTTGCATTATTTAAGGACTCTGCTGCATTATTTAAGTACTTTGCTGCATTATTTAAGGACTCTGCTGCATTATTTAAGGACTCTGCTGAAGCATTTAAGGACTCTGCTGCATTATTTAAGGACTTTGCTGCGGTATTTAAGGACTCTGTTGCATTATTTAAGGACTTTGTTGCATTATTTAAGGACTCTGCTGCATTAGTTAAGGACTTTGCTGCATTATTTAAGGACTCTGCTGCATTATTTACCGATGTTGTTGCATTATTTAAGAACTGTGCTGCTTTATTTAAGGACTTTGCATTATTTAAGGACTATGCTGCATTATTTAATGACTTTGCTGAAGCATTTGAGGACTCTGCTGCATTATTAGAGGACTCTGCTGCATTATTTAATGACTTTGTTGGATTTTTTAAGGACTCTGCTGCATTATTTAAGGAATTTGCTGCTATATTAAAGGACTCTGCTTCAGTATTTAAGGACTCTGCTGCGGTATTTAAGGACTCTGCTGCATTATTTAAGGACTCTGCTGCATTATTTAAGGACTTTGCTGCATTATTTAAGGACTCTGCTGCATTATTTAAGGACTTTGTTGCATTATTTAAGGACTCTAATGCATTATTTAAGGACTTTGCTGCAATATTTAAGGACTCTGCTTCAGTATTTAAGGACTCTGCTGCATTATTTAAGGACGTTGTTGCATTATTTAAGGACTCTGCTGCATTATTTAAGGACTTTACTGCATTATTTAAGGACTCTGCTGCATTATTTAAGGACTTTCTTGCATTATTTAAGGACTCTGCTGCATTAGTTAAGGACTTTGCTGCATTATTTAAGGACTCTGCTGCATTATTTAAGGACTTTGCTGCAATATTTAAGGACTCTGCTTCAGTATTTAAGGACTCTGCTGCATTATTTAAGGACTTTGTTGCATTATTTAAGGACTCTGCTGCATTATTTAAGGACTTTGCTGCATTATTTAAGGACTCTGCTGCATTTTTTAAGGACTCTGCTGAAGCATTTGAGGACTCTGCTGCATTATTTAAGCACTTTGCTGCGGTATTTAAGGACTCTGTTGCATTATTTAAGGACTTTGTTGCATTATTTAAGGACTCTGCTGCATT
The DNA here is from genome assembly GCF_046119375.1 of Phyllobates terribilis. Classification (NCBI taxonomy): domain Eukaryota; kingdom Metazoa; phylum Chordata; class Amphibia; order Anura; family Dendrobatidae; genus Phyllobates; species Phyllobates terribilis. The sequence goes on from NW_027362905.1 coordinate 974,664, forward strand.
AGTTACGGACTTTGCTGCATTATTTAAGGACTCTGCTGCATTATTTACCGACGTTGTTGCATTATTTAAGAACTGTGCTGCTTTATTTAAGGACTTTGCATTATTTAAGGACTATGCTGCATTATTTAATGACTTTGCTGAAGCATTTGAGGACTCTGCTGCATTATTAGAGGACTCTGCTGCATTATTTAATGACTTTTTTGGATTTTTTAAGGACTCTGCTGCATTATTTAAGGAATTTGCTGCTATATTAAAGGACTCTGCTTCAGTATTTAAGGACTCTGCTGCGGTATTTAAGGACTCTGCTGCATTATTTAAGGACTCTGCTGCATTATTTAAGGACTTTGCTGCATTATTTAAGGACTCTGCTGCATTATTTAAGGACTTTGCTGCAATATTTAAGGACTCTGCTTCAGTATTTAAGGACTCTGCTGCATTATTTAAGGACGTTGTTGCATTATTTAAGGACTCTGCTGCATTATTTAAGGACTTTACTGCATTATTTAAGGACTCTGCTGCATTATTTAAGGACTTTGTTGCATTATTTCAGGAATCTGATGCATTATTTAAGGAATTTGCTGAATTATTTAAGGACTCTGCTTTCTTATTTAATGACTCTGCTGAAGCATTTGAGGACTCTGCTGCATTATTTGAGGACTCTGTTGCATTATTTAAGGACTTTGCTGCTTTATTTAAGGACTTTGTTGCATTATTTAAGGACTCTGCTGCATTATTTAAGGACTTTGCTGCAATATTTAAGGACTCTGCTTCAGTATTTAAGGACTCTGCTGCATTATTTAAGGACTTTGCTGCATTATTTAAGGACTTTGTAGCATTATTTAAGTACTCTGCTGCATTATTTAAGGACTTTGTTGCATTATTTAAGGACTCTGCTGCATTATTTAAGGACTTTGTTGCATTATTTAATGACTCTGCTGCATTATTTAAGGACTTTGCAGCAATATTTAAGGACTCTGCTTCAGTATTTAAGGACTCTGCTGCATTATTTAAGGACTTTGTTGCATTATTTAAGGACTCTGCTGCATTATTTAAGGACTTTGCTGAAGCATTTGAGGACTCTGCTGCATTATTTAAGGACTTTGCTGCATTATTTAAGGACTTTGTAGCATTATTTAAGTACTCTGCTGCATTATTTAAGGACTTTGTTGCATTATTTAAGGACTCTGCTGCATTATTTAAGGACTTTGTTGCATTATTTAATGACTCTGCTGCATTATTTAAGGACTTTGCAGCAATATTTAAGGACTCTGCTTCAGTATTTAAGGACTCTGCTGCATTATTTAAGGACTTTGTTGCATTATTTAAGGACTCTGCTGCATTATTTAAGGACTTTGCTGTATTATTTAAGGACAATGCTGCATTATTTAAGGACTCTGCTGAAGCATTTGAGGACTCTGCTGCATTATTTAAGCCCTTTGCTGCGGTATTTAAGGACTCTGTTGCATTATTTAAGGACTTTGTTGCATTATTTAAGGACTCTGCTGCATTAGTTAAGGACTTTGCTGCATTATTTAAGGACTCTGCTGCATTATTTAACGACGTTGTTGCATTATTTAAGAACTGTTCTGCATTATTTAAGGACTTTGCTGCATTATTTAAGGAATATGCTGCATTATTTAATGAATTTGCTGAAGCATTTGAGGACTCTGCTGCATTATTAGAGGACTCTGCTGCATTATTTAAGGACTTGCTGCATTATTTAATGACTTTGTTGGATTTTTTAAGGACTCTGCTGCATTATTTAAGGACATTGTTGCATTACTTAATGACTCTGCTGCATTATTTAAGGACTTTGCAGCAATATTTAAGGACTCTGCTTCAGTATTTAAGGACTCTGCTGCATTATTTAAGGACTTTGTTGCATTATTTAAGGACTCTGCTGCATTATTTAAGGACTTTGCTGCATTATTTAAGGACACTGCTGCATTATTTAAGGACTCTGCTGAAGCATTTGAGGACTCTGCTGCATTATTTAAGCACTTTGCGGCGGTATTTAAGGACTCTGTTGCATTATTTAAGGACTTTGTTGCATTATTTAAGGACTCTGCTGCATTAGTTAAGGAGTTTGCTGCATTATTTAAGGACTCTGCTGCATTATTTAATGACGTTGTTGCATTATTTAAGAACTGTGCTGCATTATTTAAGGACTTTGCTGCATTATTTAAGGACTATGCTGCATTATTTAATGACTTTGCTGAAGCATTTGAGGACTCTGCTGCATTATTAGAGGACTCTGCTGCATTATTTAAGGACTTGCTGCATTATTTAATGACTTTGTTGGATTTCTTAAGGACTCTGCTGCATTATTTAAGGACTTTGCTGCATTATTTAAGGAATCTGCTGCATTATTGAAGGACTTTGCTGCAATATTTAAGGACTCTGCTTCAGTATTTAAGGACTATGCTGCATTATTTAAGGACTTTGTTGCATTATTTAAGGACTCTGCTGCATTATTTAAGGACTTTGTTGCATTATTTAAGGACTCTGCTGCATTATTTAAGGACTTTGCTGCAATATTTAAGGACTCTGCTTCAGTATTTAAGGACTCTGCTGCATTATTTAAGGACTTTGTTGCATTATTTAAGGACTCTGCTGCATTTTTTAAGGACTTTGCTGCATTATTTAAGGACTCTACTGCATTTTTTAAGGACTCTGCTGAAGCATTTGAGGACTCTGCTGCATTATTTAAGCACTTTGCTGCGGTATTTAAGGACTCTGTTGCATTATTTAAGGACTTTGTTGCATTATTTAAGGACTCTGCTGCATTAGTTAAGGACTTTGCTGCATTATTTAAGGACTCTGCTGCATTATTTACCGACGTTGTTGCATTATTTAAGAACTGTGCTGCTTTATTTAAGGACTTTGCATTATTTAAGGACTATGCTGCATTATTTAATGACTTTGTTGGATTTTTTAAGGACTCTGCTGCATTATTTAAGGAATTTGCTGCTATATTAAAGGACTCTGCTTCAGTATTTAAGGACTCTGCTGCGGTATTTAAGGACTCTGCTGCATTATTTAAGGACTCTGCTGCATTATTTAAGGACTTTGCTGCATTATTTAAGGACTCTGCTGCATTATTTAAGGACTTTGTTGCATTATTTAAGGACTCTAATGCATTATTTAAGGACTTTGCTGCAATATTTAAGGACTCTGCTTCAGTATTTAAGGACTCTGCTGCATTATTTAAGGACGTTGTTGCATTATTTAAGGACTCTGCTGCATTATTTAAGGACTTTACTGCATTATTTAAGGACTCTGCTGCATTATTTAAGGACTTTCTTGCATTATTTAAGGACTCTGCTGCATTAGTTAAGGACTTTGCTGCATTATTTAAGGACTCTGCTGCATTATTTAACGACGTTGTTGCATTACTTAAGAACTGTGCTGCATTATTTAAGGACTTTGCTGCATTATTTAAGGACTATGCTGCATTATTTAATGACTTTGCTGAAGCATTTGAGGACTCTGCTGCATTATTAGAGGACTCTGCTGCATTATTTAAGGACTTGCTGCATTATTTAATGACTTTGTTGGATTTTTTTATGGACTCTGCTGCATTATTTAAGGAATTTGCTGCTATATTAAAGGACTCTGCTTCAGTATTTAAGGACTCTGCTGCGGTATTTAAGGACTCTGCTGCATTATTTAAGGACTCTGCTGCATTATTTAAGGACTTTGCTGCATTATTTAAGGAATCTGCTGCATTATTTAAGGACTTTGTTGCATTATCTAAGGACTCTGCTGCATTATTGAAGGACTTTGCTGCAATATTTAAGGACTCTGCTTCAGTATTTAAGGGCTCTGCTGCATTATTTAAGGACTTTGTTGCATTATTTAAGGACTCTGCTGCATTAGATAAGGACTTTGCTGCATTATTTAAGGACTCTGCTGCATTATTTAAGGACTTTGCTGCAATATTTAAGGACTCTGCTTCAGTATTTAAGGACTCTGCTGCATTATTTAAGGACTTTGTTGCATTATTTAAGGACTCTGCTGCATTATTTAAGGACTTTGCTGCATTATTTAAGGACTCTGCTGCATTATTTAAGGACTCTGCTGAAGCATTTGAGGACTCTGCTGCATTATTTAAGCACTTTGCTGCGGTATTTAAGGACTCTGTTGCATTATTTAAGGACTTTGTTGCATTATTTAAGGACTTTGCTGCATTAGTTAAGGACTTTGCTGCATTATTTAAGGACTTTGTTGCATTATTTAAGGACTCTGCTGCATTATTTAAGGACTTTGCTGCATTATTTATGGACTCTGCTGCATTATTTAAGGACTTTGCTGCAATATTTAAGGACTCTGCTTCAGTATTTAAGGACTCTGCTGCATTATTTAAGGACTTTGTTGCATTATTTAAGGACTCTGCTGCATTATTTAAGTACTTTGCTGCATTATTTAAGGACTCTGCTGCATTATTTAAGGACTCTGCTGAAGCATTTAAGGACTCTGCTGCATTATTTAAGGACTTTGCTGCGGTATTTAAGGACTCTGTTGCATTATTTAAGGACTTTGTTGCATTATTTAATGACTCTGCTGCATTAGTTAAGGACTTTGCTGCATTATTTAAGGACTCTGCTGCATTATTTACCGATGTTGTTGCATTATTTAAGAACTGTGCTGCTTTATTTAAGGACTTTGCATTATTTAAGGACTATGCTGCATTATTTAATGACTTTGCTGAAGCATTTGAGGACTCTGCTGCATTATTAGAGGACTCTGCTGCATTATTTAATGACTTTGTTGGATTTTTTAAGGACTCTGCTGCATTATTTAAGGAATTTGCTGCTATATTAAAGGACTCTGCTTCAGTATTTAAGGACTCTGCTGCGGTATTTAAGGACTCTGCTGCATTATTTAAGGACTCTGCTGCATTATTTAAGGACTTTGCTGCATTATTTAAGGACTCTGCTGCATTATTTAAGGACTTTGTTGCATTATTTAAGGACTCTAATGCATTATTTAAGGACTTTGCTGCAATATTTAAGGACTCTGCTTCAGTATTTAAGGACTCTGCTGCATTATTTAAGGACGTTGTTGCATTATTTAAGGACTCTGCTGCATTATTTAAGGACTTTACTGCATTATTTAAGGACTCTGCTGCATTATTTAAGGACTCTGCTGAAGAATTTGAGGACTCTGCTGCATTATTTAAGCACTTTGCGGCGGTATTTAAGGACTCTGTTGCATTATTTAAGGACTTTGTTGCATTATTTAAGGACTCTGCTGCATTAGTTAAGGAGTTTGCTGCATTATTTAAGGACTCTGCTGCATTATTTAATGACGTTGTTGCATTATTTAAGAACTGTGCTGCATTATTTAAGGACTTTGCTGCATTATTTAAGGACTATGCTGCATTATTTAATGACTTTGCTGAAGCATTTGAGGACTCTGCTGCATTATTAGAGGACTCTGCTGCATTATTTAAGGACTTGCTGCATTATTTAATGACTTTGTTGGATTTCTTAAGGACTCTGCTGCATTATTTAAGGAATTTGCTGCTTTATTAAAGGACTCTGCTTCAGTATTTAAGGACTCTGCTGCGGTATTTAAGGACCCTGCTGCATTATTTTAGGACTCTGCTGCATTATTTAAGGACTTTGCTGCATTATTTAAGGAATCTGCTGCATTATTTAAGGACTTTGTTGCATTATCTAAGGACTCTGCTGCAATTTTGAAGGACTTTGCTGCATTATTTAAGGACTCTGCTACATTATTTAAGGACTTTGCTGCAATATTTAAGGACTCTGCTTCAGTATTTAAGGACTCTGCTGAAGCATTTGAGGACTCTGCTGCATTATTTAATGACTTTGCTGAAGCATTTGAGGACTCTGCTGCATTATTAGAGGACTCTGCTGCATTATTTAATGACTTTGTTGGATTTTTTAAGGACTCTGCTGCATTATTTAAGGAATTTGCTGCTATATTAAAGGACTCTGCTTCAGTATTTAAGGACTCTGCTGCGGTATTTAAGGACTCTGCTGCATTATTTAAGGACTCTGCTGCATTATTTAAGGACTTTGCTGCATTATTTAAGGAATTTGTTGCATTATTTAAGGACTCTGCTGCATTATTTAAGGACTTTGCTGCAATATTTAAGGACTCTGCTTCAGTATTTAAGGACTCTGCTGCATTATTTAAGGACGTTGTTGCATTATTTAAGGACTCTGCTGCATTATTTAAGGACTTTACTGCATTATTTAAGGACTCTGCTGCATTATTTAAGGACTTTGTTGCATTATTTAAGGACTCTGCTGCATTAGTTAAGGACTTTGCTGCATTATTTAAGGACTCTGCTGCATTATTTAACGACGTTGTTGCATTATTTAAGAACTGTGCTGCATTATTTAAGGACTTTGCTGCATTATTTAAGGACTATGCTGCATTATTTAAGGACTTTGCTGAAGCATTTGAGGACTCTGCTGCATTATTAGAGGACTCTGCTGCATTATTTAATGACTTTGTTGGATTTTTTAAGGACTCTGCTGCATTATTTAAGGAATTTGCTGCTATATTAAAGGACTCTGCTTCAGTATTTAAGGACTCTGCTGCGGTATTTAAGGACTCTGCTGCATTATTTAAGGACTCTGCTGCATTATTTAAGGACTTTGCTGCATTATTTAAGGAATCTGCTGCATTATTTAAGGACTTTGTTGCATTATCTAAGGACTCTGCTGCATTATTGAAGGACTTTGCTGCAATATTTAAGGACTCTGCTTCAGTATTTAAGGACTCTGCTGCATTATTTAAGGACTTTGTTGCATTATTTAAGGACTCTGCTGCATTATTTAAGGACTTTGCTGCATTATTTATGGACTCTGCTGCATTATTTAAGGACTTTGCTGCAATATTTAAGGACTCTGCTTCAGTATTTAAGGACTCTGCTGCATTATTTAAGGACTTTGTTGCATTATTTAAGGACTCTGCTGCATTATTTAAGGACTTTGCTGCATTATTTAAGGACTCTGCTGCATTATTTAAGGACTCTGCTGAAGCATTTGAGGACTCTGCTGCATTATTTAAGGACTTTGCTGCATTATTTAAGGACTTTGTAGCATTATTTAAGTACTCTGCTGCATTATTTAAGGACTTTGTTGCATTATTTAAGGACTCTGCTGCATTATTTAAGGACTTTGTTGCATTATTTAATGACTCTGCTGCATTATTTAAGGACTTTGCAGCAATATTTAAGGACTCTGCTTCAGTATTTAAGGACTCTGCTGCATTATTTAAGGACTTTGTTGCATTATTTAAGGACTCTGCTGCATTATTTAAGGACTTTGCTGTATTATTTAAGGACAATGCTGCATTATTTAAGGACTCTGCTGAAGCATTTGAGGACTCTGCTGCATTATTTAAGCCCTTTGCTGCGGTATTTAAGGACTCTGTTGCATTATTTAAGGACTTTGTTGCATTATTTAAGGACTCTGCTGCATTAGTTAAGGACTTTGCTGCATTATTTAAGGACTCTGCTGCATTATTTAACGACGTTGTTGCATTATTAAAGAACTGTTCTGCATTATTTAAGGACTTTGCTGCATTATTTAAGGAATATGCTGCATTATTTAATGAATTTGCTGAAGCATTTGAGGACTCTGCTGCATTATTAGAGGACTCTGCTGCATTATTTAAGGACTTGCTGCATTATTTAATGACTTTGTTGGATTTTTTAAGGACTCTGCTGCATTATTTAAGGACATTGTTGCATTACTTAATGACTCTGCTGCATTATTTAAGGACTTTGCAGCAATATTTAAGGACTCTGCTTCAGTATTTAAGGACTCTGCTGCATTATTTAAGGACTTTGTTGCATTATTTAAGGACTCTGCTGCATTATTTAAGGACTTTGCTGCATTATTTAAGGACACTGCTGCATTATTTAAGGACTCTGCTGAAGCATTTGAGGACTCTGCTGCATTATTTAAGCACTTTGCGGCGGTATTTAAGGACTCTGTTGCATTATTTAAGGACTTTGTTGCATTATTTAAGGACTCTGCTGCATTAGTTAAGGAGTTTGCTGCATTATTTAAGGACTCTGCTGCATTATTTAATGACGTTGTTGCATTATTTAAGAACTGTGCTGCATTATTTAAGGACTTTGCTGCATTATTTAAGGACTATGCTGCATTATTTAATGACTTTGCTGAAGCATTTGAGGACTCTGCTGCATTATTAGAGGACTCTGCTGCATTATTTAAGGACTTGCTGCATTATTTAATGACTTTGTTGGATTTCTTAAGGACTCTGCTGCATTATTTAAGGACTTTGCTGCATTATTTAAGGAATCTGCTGCATTATTGAAGGACTTTGCTGCAATATTTAAGGACTCTGCTTCAGTATTTAAGGACTATGCTGCATTATTTAAGGACTTTGTTGCATTATTTAAGGACTCTGCTGCATTATTTAAGGACTTTGTTGCATTATTTAAGGACTCTGCTGCATTATTTAAGGACTTTGCTGCAATATTTAAGGACTCTGCTTCAGTATTTAAGGACTCTGCTGCATTATTTAAGGACTTTGTTGCATTATTTAAGGACTCTGCTGCATTTTTTAAGGACTTTGCTGCATTATTTAAGGACTCTACTGCATTTTTTAAGGACTCTGCTGAAGCATTTGAGGACTCTGCTGCATTATTTAAGCACTTTGCTGCGGTATTTAAGGACTCTGTTGCATTATTTAAGGACTTTGTTGCATTATTTAAGGACTCTGCTGCATTAGTTAAGGACTTTGCTGCATTATTTAAGGACTCTGCTGCATTATTTACCGACGTTGTTGCATTATTTAAGAACTGTGCTGCTTTATTTAAGGACTTTGCATTATTTAAGGACTATGCTGCATTATTTAATGACTTTGTTGGATTTTTTAAGGACTCTGCTGCATTATTTAAGGAATTTGCTGCTATATTAAAGGACTCTGCTTCAGTATTTAAGGACTCTGCTGCGGTATTTAAGGACTCTGCTGCATTATTTAAGGACTCTGCTGCATTATTTAAGGACTTTGCTGCATTATTTAAGGACTCTGCTGCATTATTTAAGGACTTTGTTGCATTATTTAAGGACTCTAATGCATTATTTAAGGACTTTGCTGCAATATTTAAGGACTCTGCTTCAGTATTTAAGGACTCTGCTGCATTATTTAAGGACGTTGTTGCATTATTTAAGGACTCTGCTGCATTATTTAAGGACTTTACTGCATTATTTAAGGACTCTGCTGCATTATTTAAGGACTTTCTTGCATTATTTAAGGACTCTGCTGCATTAGTTAAGGACTTTGCTGCATTATTTAAGGACTCTGCTGCATTATTTAACGACGTTGTTGCATTACTTAAGAACTGTGCTGCATTATTTAAGGACTTTGCTGCATTATTTAAGGACTATGCTGCATTATTTAATGACTTTGCTGAAGCATTTGAGGACTCTGCTGCATTATTAGAGGACTCTGCTGCATTATTTAAGGACTTGCTGCATTATTTAATGACTTTGTTGGATTTTTTTATGGACTCTGCTGCATTATTTAAGGAATTTGCTGCTATATTAAAGGACTCTGCTTCAGTATTTAAGGACTCTGCTGCGGTATTTAAGGACTCTGCTGCATTATTTAAGGACTCTGCTGCATTATTTAAGGACTTTGCTGCATTATTTAAGGAATCTGCTGCATTATTTAAGGACTTTGTTGCATTATCTAAGGACTCTGCTGCATTATTGAAGGACTTTGCTGCAATATTTAAGGACTCTGCTTCAGTATTTAAGGGCTCTGCTGCATTATTTAAGGACTTTGTTGCATTATTTAAGGACTCTGCTGCATTAGATAAGGACTTTGCTGCATTATTTAAGGACTCTGCTGCATTATTTAAGGACTTTGCTGCAATATTTAAGGACTCTGCTTCAGTATGTAAGGACTCTGCTGCATTATTTAAGGACTTTGTTGCATTATTTAAGGACTCTGCTGCATTATTTAAGGACTTTGCTGCATTATTTAAGGACTCTGCTGCATTATTTAAGGACTCTGCTGAAGCATTTGAGGACTCTGCTGCATTATTTAAGCACTTTGCTGCGGTATTTAAGGACTCTGTTGCATTATTTAAGGACTTTGTTGCATTATTTAAGGACTTTGCTGCATTAGTTAAGGACTTTGCTGCATTATTTAAGGACTTTGTTGCATTATTTAAGGACTCTGCTGCATTATTTAAGGACTTTGCTGCATTATTTATGGACTCTGCTGCATTATTTAAGGACTTTGCTGCAATATTTAAGGACTCTGCTTCAGTATTTAAGGACTCTGCTGCATTATTTAAGGACTTTGTTGCATTATTTAAGGACTCTGCTGCATTATTTAAGTACTTTGCTGCATTATTTAAGGACTCTGCTGCATTATTTAAGGACTCTGCTGAAGCATTTAAGGACTCTGCTGCATTATTTAAGGACTTTGCTGCGGTATTTAAGGACTCTGTTGCATTATTTAAGGACTTTGTTGCATTATTTAAGGACTCTGCTGCATTAGTTAAGGACTTTGCTGCATTATTTAAGGACTCTGCTGCATTATTTACCGATGTTGTTGCATTATTTAAGAACTGTGCTGCTTTATTTAAGGACTTTGCATTATTTAAGGACTATGCTGCATTATTTAATGACTTTGCTGAAGCATTTGAGGACTCTGCTGCATTATTAGAGGACTCTGCTGCATTATTTAATGACTTTGTTGGATTTTTTAAGGACTCTGCTGCATTATTTAAGGAATTTGCTGCTATATTAAAGGACTCTGCTTCAGTATTTAAGGACTCTGCTGCGGTATTTAAGGACTCTGCTGCATTATTTAAGGACTCTGCTGCATTATTTAAGGACTTTGCTGCATTATTTAAGGACTCTGCTGCATTATTTAAGGACTTTGTTGCATTATTTAAGGACTCTAATGCATTATTTAAGGACTTTGCTGCAATATTTAAGGACTCTGCTTCAGTATTTAAGGACTCTGCTGCATTATTTAAGGACGTTGTTGCATTATTTAAGGACTCTGCTGCATTATTTAAGGACTTTACTGCATTATTTAAGGACTCTGCTGCATTATTTAAGGACTTTCTTGCATTATTTAAGGACTCTGCTGCATTAGTTAAGGACTTTGCTGCATTATTTAAGGACTCTGCTGCATTATTTAAGGACTTTGCTGCAATATTTAAGGACTCTGCTTCAGTATTTAAGGACTCTGCTGCATTATTTAAGGACTTTGTTGCATTATTTAAGGACTCTGCTGCATTATTTAAGGACTTTGCTGCATTATTTAAGGACTCTGCTGCATTTTTTAAGGACTCTGCTGAAGCATTTGAGGACTCTGCTGCATTATTTAAGCACTTTGCTGCGGTATTTAAGGACTCTGTTGCATTATTTAAGGACTTTGTTGCATTATTTAAGGACTCTGCTGCATTAGTTACGGACTTTGCTGCATTATTTAAGGACTCTGCTGCATTATTTACCGACGTTGTTGCATTATTTAAGAACTGTGCTGCTTTATTTAAGGACTTTGCATTATTTAAGGACTATGCTGCATTATTTAATGACTTTGCTGAAGCATTTGAGGACTCTGCTGCATTATTAGAGGACTCTGCTGCATTATTTAATGACTTTTTTGGATTTTTTAAGGACTCTGCTGCATTATTTAAGGAATTTGCTGCTATATTAAAGGACTCTGCTTCAGTATTTAAGGACTCTGCTGCGGTATTTAAGGACTCTGCTGCATTATTTAAGGACTCTGCTGCATTATTTAAGGACTTTGCTGCATTATTTAAGGACTCTGCTGCATTATTTAAGGACTTTGCTGCAATATTTAAGGACTCTGCTTCAGTATTTAAGGACTCTGCTGCATTATTTAAGGACGTTGTTGCATTATTTAAGGACTCTGCTGCATTATTTAAGGACTTTACTGCATTATTTAAGGACTCTGCTGCATTATTTAAGGACTTTGTTGCATTATTTCAGGAATCTGATGCATTATTTAAGGAATTTGCTGAATTATTTAAGGACTCTGCTTTCTTATTTAATGACTCTGCTGAAGCATTTGAGGACTCTGCTGCATTATTTGAGGACTCTGTTGCATTATTTAAGGACTTTGCTGCTTTATTTAAGGACTTTGTTGCATTATTTAAGGACTCTGCTGCATTATTTAAGGACTTTGCTGCAATATTTAAGGACTCTGCTTCAGTATTTAAGGACTCTGCTGCATTATTTAAGGACTTTGCTGCATTATTTAAGGACTTTGTAGCATTATTTAAGTACTCTGCTGCATTATTTAAGGACTTTGTTGCATTATTTAAGGACTCTGCTGCATTATTTAAGGACTTTGTTGCATTATTTAATGACTCTGCTGCATTATTTAAGGACTTTGCAGCAATATTTAAGGACTCTGCTTCAGTATTTAAGGACTCTGCTGCATTATTTAAGGACTTTGTTGCATTATTTAAGGACTCTGCTGCATTATTTAAGGACTTTGCTGAAGCATTTGAGGACTCTGCTGCATTATTTAAGGACTTTGCTGCATTATTTAAGGACTTTGTAGCATTATTTAAGTACTCTGCTGCATTATTTAAGGACTTTGTTGCATTATTTAAGGACTCTGCTGCATTATTTAAGGACTTTGTTGCATTATTTAATGACTCTGCTGCATTATTTAAGGACTTTGCAGCAATATTTAAGGACTCTGCTTCAGTATTTAAGGACTCTGCTGCATTATTTAAGGACTTTGTTGCATTATTTAAGGACTCTGCTGCATTATTTAAGGACTTTGCTGTATTATTTAAGGACAATGCTGCATTATTTAAGGACTCTGCTGAAGCATTTGAGGACTCTGCTGCATTATTTAAGCCCTTTGCTGCGGTATTTAAGGACTCTGTTGCATTATTTAAGGACTTTGTTGCATTATTTAAGGACTCTGCTGCATTAGTTAAGGACTTTGCTGCATTATTTAAGGACTCTGCTGCATTATTTAACGACGTTGTTGCATTATTTAAGAACTGTTCTGCATTATTTAAGGACTTTGCTGCATTATTTAAGGAATATGCTGCATTATTTAATGAATTTGCTGAAGCATTTGAGGACTCTGCTGCATTATTAGAGGACTCTGCTGCATTATTTAAGGACTTGCTGCATTATTTAATGACTTTGTTGGATTTTTTAAGGACTCTGCTGCATTATTTAAGGACATTGTTGCATTACTTAATGACTCTGCTGCATTATTTAAGGACTTTGCAGCAATATTTAAGGACTCTGCTTCAGTATTTAAGGACTCTGCTGCATTATTTAAGGACTTTGTTGCATTATTTAAGGACTCTGCTGCATTATTTAAGGACTTTGCTGCATTATTTAAGGACACTGCTGCATTATTTAAGGACTCTGCTGAAGCATTTGAGGACTCTGCTGCATTATTTAAGCACTTTGCGGCGGTATTTAAGGACTCTGTTGCATTATTTAAGGACTTTGTTGCATTATTTAAGGACTCTGCTGCATTAGTTAAGGAGTTTGCTGCATTATTTAAGGACTCTGCTGCATTATTTAATGACGTTGTTGCATTATTTAAGAACTGTGCTGCATTATTTAAGGACTTTGCTGCATTATTTAAGGACTATGCTGCATTATTTAATGACTTTGCTGAAGCATTTGAGGACTCTGCTGCATTATTAGAGGACTCTGCTGCATTATTTAAGGACTTGCTGCATTATTTAATGACTTTGTTGGATTTCTTAAGGACTCTGCTGCATTATTTAAGGACTTTGCTGCATTATTTAAGGAATCTGCTGCATTATTGAAGGACTTTGCTGCAATATTTAAGGACTCTGCTTCAGTATTTAAGGACTATGCTGCATTATTTAAGGACTTTGTTGCATTATTTAAGGACTCTGCTGCATTATTTAAGGACTTTGTTGCATTATTTAAGGACTCTGCTGCATTATTTAAGGACTTTGCTGCAATATTTAAGGACTCTGCTTCAGTATTTAAGGACTCTGCTGCATTATTTAAGGACTTTGTTGCATTATTTAAGGACTCTGCTGCATTTTTTAAGGACTTTGCTGCATTATTTAAGGACTCTACTGCATTTTTTAAGGACTCTGCTGAAGCATTTGAGGACTCTGCTGCATTATTTAAGCACTTTGCTGCGGTATTTAAGGACTCTGTTGCATTATTTAAGGACTTTGTTGCATTATTTAAGGACTCTGCTGCATTAGTTAAGGACTTTGCTGCATTATTTAAGGACTCTGCTGCATTATTTACCGACGTTGTTGCATTATTTAAGAACTGTGCTGCTTTATTTAAGGACTTTGCATTATTTAAGGACTATGCTGCATTATTTAATGACTTTGTTGGATTTTTTAAGGACTCTGCTGCATTATTTAAGGAATTTGCTGCTATATTAAAGGACTCTGCTTCAGTATTTAAGGACTCTGCTGCGGTATTTAAGGACTCTGCTGCATTATTTAAGGACTCTGCTGCATTATTTAAGGACTTTGCTGCATTATTTAAGGACTCTGCTGCATTATTTAAGGACTTTGTTGCATTATTTAAGGACTCTAATGCATTATTTAAGGACTTTGCTGCAATATTTAAGGACTCTGCTTCAGTATTTAAGGACTCTGCTGCATTATTTAAGGACGTTGTTGCATTATTTAAGGACTCTGCTGCATTATTTAAGGACTTTACTGCATTATTTAAGGACTCTGCTGCATTATTTAAGGACTTTCTTGCATTATTTAAGGACTCTGCTGCATTAGTTAAGGACTTTGCTGCATTATTTAAGGACTCTGCTGCATTATTTAACGACGTTGTTGCATTACTTAAGAACTGTGCTGCATTATTTAAGGACTTTGCTGCATTATTTAAGGACTATGCTGCATTATTTAATGACTTTGCTGAAGCATTTGAGGACTCTGCTGCATTATTAGAGGACTCTGCTGTATTATTTAAGGACTTGCTGCATTATTTAATGACTTTGTTGGATTTTTTTATGGACTCTGCTGCATTATTTAAGGAATTTGCTGCTATATTAAAGGACTCTGCTTCAGTATTTAAGGACTCTGCTGCGGTATTTAAGGACTCTGCTGCATTATTTAAGGACTCTGCTGCATTATTTAAGGACTTTGCTGCATTATTTAAGGAATCTGCTGCATTATTTAAGGACTTTGTTGCATTATCTAAGGACTCTGCTGCATTATTGAAGGACTTTGCTGCAATATTTAAGGACTCTGCTTCAGTATTTAAGGGCTCTGCTGCATTATTTAAGGACTTTGTTGCATTATTTAAGGACTCTGCTGCATTAGATAAGGACTTTGCTGCATTATTTAAGGACTCTGCTGCATTATTTAAGGACTTTGCTGCAATATTTAAGGACTCTGCTTCAGTATTTAAGGACTCTGCTGCATTATTTAAGGACTTTGTTGCATTATTTAAGGACTCTGCTGCATTATTTAAGGACTTTGCTGCATTATTTAAGGACTCTGCTGCATTATTTAAGGACTCTGCTGAAGCATTTGAGGACTCTGCTGCATTATTTAAGCACTTTGCTGCGGTATTTAAGGACTCTGTTGCATTATTTAAGGACTTTGTTGCATTATTTAAGGACTTTGCTGCATTAGTTAAGGACTTTGCTGCATTATTTAAGGACTTTGTTGCATTATTTAAGGACTCTGCTGCATTATTTAAGGACTTTGCTGCATTATTTATGGACTCTGCTGCATTATTTAAGGACTTTGCTGCAATATTTAAGGACTCTGCTTCAGTATTTAAGGACTCTGCTGCATTATTTAAGGACTTTGTTGCATTATTTAAGGACTCTGCTGCATTATTTAAGTACTTTGCTGCATTATTTAAGGACTCTGCTGCATTATTTAAGGACTCTGCTGAAGCATTTAAGGACTCTGCTGCATTATTTAAGGACTTTGCTGCGGTATTTAAGGACTCTGTTGCATTATTTAAGGACTTTGTTGCATTATTTAAGGACTCTGCTGCATTAGTTAAGGACTTTGCTGCATTATTTAAGGACTCTGCTGCATTATTTACCGATGTTGTTGCATTATTTAAGAACTGTGCTGCTTTATTTAAGGACTTTGCATTATTTAAGGACTATGCTGCATTATTTAATGACTTTGCTGAAGCATTTGAGGACTCTGCTGCATTATTAGAGGACTCTGCTGCATTATTTAATGACTTTGTTGGATTTTTTAAGGACTCTGCTGCATTATTTAAGGAATTTGCTGCTATATTAAAGGACTCTGCTTCAGTATTTAAGGACTCTGCTGCGGTATTTAAGGACTCTGCTGCATTATTTAAGGACTCTGCTGCATTATTTAAGGACTTTGCTGCATTATTTAAGGACTCTGCTGCATTATTTAAGGACTTTGTTGCATTATTTAAGGACTCTAATGCATTATTTAAGGACTTTGCTGCAATATTTAAGGACTCTGCTTCAGTATTTAAGGACTCTGCTGCATTATTTAAGGACGTTGTTGCATTATTTAAGGACTCTGCTGCATTATTTAAGGACTTTACTGCATTATTTAAGGACTCTGCTGCATTATTTAAGGACTTTCTTGCATTATTTAAGGACTCTGCTGCATTAGTTAAGGACTTTGCTGCATTATTTAAGGACTCTGCTGCATTATTTAAGGACTTTGCTGCAATATTTAAGGACTCTGCTTCAGTATTTAAGGACTCTGCTGCATTATTTAAGGACTTTGTTGCATTATTTAAGGACTCTGCTGCATTATTTAAGGACTTTGCTGCATTATTTAAGGACTCTGCTGCATTTTTTAAGGACTCTGCTGAAGCATTTGAGGACTCTGCTGCATTATTTAAGCACTTTGCTGCGGTATTTAAGGACTCTGTTGCATTATTTAAGGACTTTGTTGCATTATTTAAGGACTCTGCTGCATTAGTTACGGACTTTGCTGCATTATTTAAGGACTCTGCTGCATTATTTACCGACGTTGTTGCATTATTTAAGAACTGTGCTGCTTTATTTAAGGACTTTGCATTATTTAAGGACTATGCTGCATTATTTAATGACTTTGCTGAAGCATTTGAGGACTCTGCTGCATTATTAGAGGACTCTGCTGCATTATTTAATGACTTTTTTGGATTTTTTAAGGACTCTGCTGCATTATTTAAGGAATTTGCTGCTATATTAAAGGACTCTGCTTCAGTATTTAAGGACTCTGCTGCGGTATTTAAGGACTCTGCTGCATTATTTAAGGACTCTGCTGCATTATTTAAGGACTTTGCTGCATTATTTAAGGACTCTGCTGCATTATTTAAGGACTTTGCTGCAATATTTAAGGACTCTGCTTCAGTATTTAAGGACTCTGCTGCATTATTTAAGGACGTTGTTGCATTATTTAAGGACTCTGCTGCATTATTTAAGGACTTTACTGCATTATTTAAGGACTCTGCTGCATTATTTAAGGACTTTGTTGCATTATTTCAGGAATCTGATGCATTATTTAAGGAATTTGCTGAATTATTTAAGGACTCTGCTTTCTTATTTAATGACTCTGCTGAAGCATTTGAGGACTCTGCTGCATTATTTGAGGACTCTGTTGCATTATTTAAGGACTTTGCTGCTTTATTTAAGGACTTTGTTGCATTATTTAAGGACTCTGCTGCATTATTTAAGGACTTTGCTGCAATATTTAAGGACTCTGCTTCAGTATTTAAGGACTCTGCTGCATTATTTAAGGACTTTGCTGCATTATTTAAGGACTTTGTAGCATTATTTAAGTACTCTGCTGCATTATTTAAGGACTTTGTTGCATTATTTAAGGACTCTGCTGCATTATTTAAGGACTTTGTTGCATTATTTAATGACTCTGCTGCATTATTTAAGGACTTTGCAGCAATATTTAAGGACTCTGCTTCAGTATTTAAGGACTCTGCTGCATTATTTAAGGACTTTGTTGCATTATTTAAGGACTCTGCTGCATTATTTAAGGACTTTGCTGTATTATTTAAGGACAATGCTGCATTATTTAAGGACTCTGCTGAAGCATTTGAGGACTCTGCTGCATTATTTAAGCCCTTTGCTGCGGTATTTAAGGACTCTGTTGCATTATTTAAGGACTTTGTTGCATTATTTAAGGACTCTGCTGCATTAGTTAAGGACTTTGCTGCATTATTTAAGGACTCTGCTGCATTATTTAACGACGTTGTTGCATTATTTAAGAACTGTTCTGCATTATTTAAGGACTTTGCTGCATTATTTAAGGAATATGCTGCATTATTTAATGAATTTGCTGAAGCATTTGAGGACTCTGCTGCATTATTAGAGGACTCTGCTGCATTATTTAAGGACTTGCTGCATTATTTAATGACTTTGTTGGATTTTTTAAGGACTCTGCTGCATTATTTAAGGACATTGTTGCATTACTTAATGACTCTGCTGCATTATTTAAGGACTTTGCAGCAATATTTAAGGACTCTGCTTCAGTATTTAAGGACTCTGCTGCATTATTTAAGGACTTTGTTGCATTATTTAAGGACTCTGCTGCATTATTTAAGGACTTTGCTGCATTATTTAAGGACACTGCTGCATTATTTAAGGACTCTGCTGAAGCATTTGAGGACTCTGCTGCATTATTTAAGCACTTTGCGGCGGTATTTAAGGACTCTGTTGCATTATTTAAGGACTTTGTTGCATTATTTAAGGACTCTGCTGCATTAGTTAAGGAGTTTGCTGCATTATTTAAGGACTCTGCTGCATTATTTAATGACGTTGTTGCATTATTTAAGAACTGTGCTGCATTATTTAAGGACTTTGCTGCATTATTTAAGGACTATGCTGCATTATTTAATGACTTTGCTGAAGCATTTGAGGACTCTGCTGCATTATTAGAGGACTCTGCTGCATTATTTAAGGACTTTGTTGCATTATTTAAGGACTCTAATGCATTATTTAAGGACTTTGCTGCAATATTTAAGGACTCTGCTTCAGTATTTAAGGACTCTGCTGCATTATTTAAGGACGTTGTTGCATTATTTAAGGACTCTGCTGCATTATTTAAGGACTTTACTGCATTATTTAAGGACTCTGCTGCATTATTTAAGGACTTTCTTGCATTATTTAAGGACTCTGCTGCATTAGTTAAGGACTTTGCTGCATTATTTAAGGACTCTGCTGCATTATTTAAGGACTTTGCTGCAATATTTAAGGACTCTGCTTCAGTATTTAAGGACTCTGCTGCATTATTTAAGGACTTTGTTGCATTATTTAAGGACTCTGCTGCATTATTTAAGGACTTTGCTGCATTATTTAAGGACTCTGCTGCATTTTTTAAGGACTCTGCTGAAGCATTTGAGGACTCTGCTGCATTATTTAAGCACTTTGCTGCGGTATTTAAGGACTCTGTTGCATTATTTAAGGACTTTGTTGCATTATTTAAGGACTCTGCTGCATTAGTTACGGACTTTGCTGCATTATTTAAGGACTCTGCTGCATTATTTACCGACGTTGTTGCATTATTTAAGAACTGTGCTGCTTTATTTAAGGACTTTGCATTATTTAAGGACTATGCTGCATTATTTAATGACTTTGCTGAAGCATTTGAGGACTCTGCTGCATTATTAGAGGACTCTGCTGCATTATTTAATGACTTTTTTGGATTTTTTAAGGACTCTGCTGCATTATTTAAGGAATTTGCTGCTATATTAAAGGACTCTGCTTCAGTATTTAAGGACTCTGCTGCGGTATTTAAGGACTCTGCTGCATTATTTAAGGACTCTGCTGCATTATTTAAGGACTTTGCTGCATTATTTAAGGACTCTGCTGCATTATTTAAGGACTTTGCTGCAATATTTAAGGACTCTGCTTCAGTATTTAAGGACTATGCTGCATTATTTAAGGACGTTGTTGCATTATTTAAGGACTCTGCTGCATTATTTAAGGACTTTACTGCATTATTTAAGGACTCTGCTGCATTATTTAAGGACTTTGTTGCATTATTTCAGGAATCTGATGCATTATTTAAGGAATTTGCTGAATTATTTAAGGACTCTGCTTTCTTATTTAATGACTCTGCTGAAGCATTTGAGGACTCTGCTGCATTATTTGAGGACTCTGTTGCATTATTTAAGGACTTTGCTGCTTTATTTAAGGACTTTGTTGCATTATTTAAGGACTCTGCTGCATTATTTAAGGACTTTGCTGCAATATTTAAGGACTCTGCTTCAGTATTTAAGGACTCTGCTGCATTATTTAAGGACTTTGCTGCATTATTTAAGGACTTTTTAGCATTATTTAAGTACTCTGCTGCATTATTTAAGGACTTTGTTGCATTATTTAAGGACTCTGCTGCATTATTTAAGGACTTTGTTGCATTATTTAATGACTCTGCTGCATTATTTAAGGACTTTGCAGCAATATTTAAGGACTCTGCTTCAGTATTTAAGGACTCTGCTGCATTATTTAAGGACTTTGTTGCATTATTTAAGGACTCTGCTGCATTATTTAAGGACTTTGCTGTATTATTTAAGGACAATGCTGCATTATTTAAGGACTCTGCTGAAGCATTTGAGGACTCTGCTGCATTATTTAAGCCCTTTGCTGCGGTATTTAAGGACTCTGTTGCATTATTTAAGGACTTTGTTGCATTATTTAAGGACTCTGCTGCATTAGTTAAGGACTTTGCTGCATTATTTAAGGACTCTGCTGCATTATTTAACGACGTTGTTGCATTATTTAAGAACTGTTCTGCATTATTTAAGGACTTTGCTGCATTATTTAAGGAATATGCTGCATTATTTAATGAATTTGCTGAAGCATTTGAGGACTCTGCTGCATTATTAGAGGACTCTGCTGCATTATTTAAGGACTTGCTGCATTATTTAATGACTTTGTTGGATTTTTTAAGGACTCTGCTGCATTATTTAAGGACATTGTTGCATTACTTAATGACTCTGCTGCATTATTTAAGGACTTTGCAGCAATATTTAAGGACTCTGCTTCAGTATTTAAGGACTCTGCTGCATTATTTAAGGACTTTGTTGCATTATTTAAGGACTCTGCTGCATTATTTAAGGACTTTGCTGCATTATTTAAGGACACTGCTGCATTATTTAAGGACTCTGCTGAAGCATTTGAGGACTCTGCTGCATTATTTAAGCACTTTGCGGCGGTATTTAAGGACTCTGTTGCATTATTTAAGGACTTTGTTGCATTATTTAAGGACTCTGCTGCATTAGTTAAGGAGTTTGCTGCATTATTTAAGGACTCTGCTGCATTATTTAATGACGTTGTTGCATTATTTAAGAACTGTGCTGCATTATTTAAGGACTTTGCTGCATTATTTAAGGACTATGCTGCATTATTTAATGACTTTGCTGAAGCATTTGAGGACTCTGCTGCATTATTAGAGGACTCTGCTGCATTATTTAAGGACTTGCTGCATTATTTAATGACTTTGTTGGATTTCTTAAGGACTCTGCTGCATTATTTAAGGAATTTGCTGCTTTATTAAAGGACTCTGCTTCAGTATTTAAGGACTCTGCTGCGGTATTTAAGGACCCTGCTGCATTATTTTAGGACTCTGCTGCATTATTTAAGGACTTTGCTGCATTATTTAAGGAATCTGCTGCATTATTTAAGGACTTTGTTGCATTATCTAAGGACTCTGCTGCAATTTTGAAGGACTTTGCTGCATTATTTAAGGACTCTGCTACATTATTTAAGGACTTTGCTGCAATATTTAAGGACTCTGCTTCAGTATTTAAGGACTCTGCTGAAGCATTTGAGGACTCTGCTGCATTATTTAATGACTTTGCTGAAGCATTTGAGGACTCTGCTGCATTATTAGAGGACTCTGCTGCATTATTTAATGACTTTGTTGGATTTTTTAAGGACTCTGCTGCATTATTTAAGGAATTTGCTGCTATATTAAAGGACTCTGCTTCAGTATTTAAGGACTCTGCTGCGGTATTTAAGGACTCTGCTGCATTATTTAAGGACTCTGCTGCATTATTTAAGGACTTTGCTGCATTATTTAAGGAATTTGTTGCATTATTTAAGGACTCTGCTGCATTATTTAAGGACTTTGCTGCAATATTTAAGGACTCTGCTTCAGTATTTAAGGACTCTGCTGCATTATTTAAGGACGTTGTTGCATTATTTAAGGACTCTGCTGCATTATTTAAGGACTTTACTGCATTATTTAAGGACTCTGCTGCATTATTTAAGGACTTTGTTGCATTATTTAAGGACTCTGCTGCATTAGTTAAGGACTTTGCTGCATTATTTAAGGACTCTGCTGCATTATTTAACGACGTTGTTGCATTATTTAAGAACTGTGCTGCATTATTTAAGGACTTTGCTGCATTATTTAAGGACTATGCTGCATTATTTAAGGACTTTGCTGAAGCATTTGAGGACTCTGCTGCATTATTAGAGGACTCTGCTGCATTATTTAATGACTTTGTTGGATTTTTTAAGGACTCTGCTGCATTATTTAAGGAATTTGCTGCTATATTAAAGGACTCTGCTTCAGTATTTAAGGACTCTGCTGCGGTATTTAAGGACTCTGCTGCATTATTTAAGGACTCTGCTGCATTATTTAAGGACTTTGCTGCATTATTTAAGGAATCTGCTGCATTATTTAAGGACTTTGTTGCATTATCTAAGGACTCTGCTGCATTATTGAAGGACTTTGCTGCAATATTTAAGGACTCTGCTTCAGTATTTAAGGACTCTGCTGCATTATTTAAGGACTTTGTTGCATTATTTAAGGACTCTGCTGCATTATTTAAGGACTTTGCTGCATTATTTATGGACTCTGCTGCATTATTTAAGGACTTTGCTGCAATATTTAAGGACTCTGCTTCAGTATTTAAGGACTCTGCTGCATTATTTAAGGACTTTGTTGCATTATTTAAGGACTCTGCTGCATTATTTAAGGACTTTGCTGCATTATTTAAGGACTCTGCTGCATTATTTAAGGACTCTGCTGAAGCATTTGAGGACTCTGCTGCATTATTTAAGGACTTTGCTGCATTATTTAAGGACTTTGTAGCATTATTTAAGTACTCTGCTGCATTATTTAAGGACTTTGTTGCATTATTTAAGGACTCTGCTGCATTATTTAAGGACTTTGTTGCATTATTTAATGACTCTGCTGCATTATTTAAGGACTTTGCAGCAATATTTAAGGACTCTGCTTCAGTATTTAAGGACTCTGCTGCATTATTTAAGGACTTTGTTGCATTATTTAAGGACTCTGCTGCATTATTTAAGGACTTTGCTGTATTATTTAAGGACAATGCTGCATTATTTAAGGACTCTGCTGAAGCATTTGAGGACTCTGCTGCATTATTTAAGCCCTTTGCTGCGGTATTTAAGGACTCTGTTGCATTATTTAAGGACTTTGTTGCATTATTTAAGGACTCTGCTGCATTAGTTAAGGACTTTGCTGCATTATTTAAGGACTCTGCTGCATTATTTAACGACGTTGTTGCATTATTTAAGAACTGTTCTGCATTATTTAAGGACTTTGCTGCATTATTTAAGGAATATGCTGCATTATTTAATGAATTTGCTGAAGCATTTGAGGACTCTGCTGCATTATTAGAGGACTCTGCTGCATTATTTAAGGACTTGCTGCATTATTTAATGACTTTGTTGGATTTTTTAAGGACTCTGCTGCATTATTTAAGGACATTGTTGCATTACTTAATGACTCTGCTGCATTATTTAAGGACTTTGCAGCAATATTTAAGGACTCTGCTTCAGTATTTAAGGACTCTGCTGCATTATTTAAGGACTTTGTTGCATTATTTAAGGACTCTGCTGCATTATTTAAGGACTTTGCTGCATTATTTAAGGACACTGCTGCATTATTTAAGGACTCTGCTGAAGCATTTGAGGACTCTGCTGCATTATTTAAGCACTTTGCGGCGGTATTTAAGGACTCTGTTGCATTATTTAAGGACTTTGTTGCATTATTTAAGGACTCTGCTGCATTAGTTAAGGAGTTTGCTGCATTATTTAAGGACTCTGCTGCATTATTTAATGACGTTGTTGCATTATTTAAGAACTGTGCTGCATTATTTAAGGACTTTGCTGCATTATTTAAGGACTATGCTGCATTATTTAATGACTTTGCTGAAGCATTTGAGGACTCTGCTGCATTATTAGAGGACTCTGCTGCATTATTTAAGGACTTGCTGCATTATTTAATGACTTTGTTGGATTTCTTAAGGACTCTGCTGCATTATTTAAGGAATTTGCTGCTTTATTAAAGGACTCTGCTTCAGTATTTAAGGACTCTGCTGCGGTATTTAAGGACCCTGCTGCATTATTTTAGGACTCTGCTGCATTATTTAAGGACTTTGCTGCATTATTTAAGGAATCTGCTGCATTATTTAAGGACTTTGTTGCATTATCTAAGGACTCTGCTGCAATTTTGAAGGACTTTGCTGCATTATTTAAGGACTCTGCTACATTATTTAAGGACTTTGCTGCAATATTTAAGGACTCTGCTTCAGTATTTAAGGACTCTGCTGAAGCATTTGAGGACTCTGCTGCATTATTTAATGACTTTGCTGAAGCATTTGAGGACTCTGCTGCATTATTAGAGGACTCTGCTGCATTATTTAATGACTTTGTTGGATTTTTTAAGGACTCTGCTGCATTATTTAAGGAATTTGCTGCTATATTAAAGGACTCTGCTTCAGTATTTAAGGACTCTGCTGCGGTATTTAAGGACTCTGCTGAATTATTTAAGGACTCTGCTGCATTATTTAAGGACTTTGCTGCATTATTTAAGGAATTTGTTGCATTATTTAAGGACTCTGCTGCATTATTTAAGGACTTTGCTGCAATATTTAAGGACTCTGCTTCAGTATTTAAGGACTCTGCTGCATTATTTAAGGACGTTGTTGCATTATTTAAGGACTCTGCTGCATTATTTAAGGACTTTACTGCATTATTTAAGGACTCTGCTGCATTATTTAAGGACTTTGTTGCATTATTTAAGGACTCTGCTGCATTAGTTAAGGACTTTGCTGCATTATTTAAGGACTCTGCTGCATTATTTAACGACGTTGTTGCATTATTTAAGAACTGTGCTGCATTATTTAAGGACTTTGCTGCATTATTTAAGGACTATGCTGCATTATTTAAGGACTTTGCTGAAGCATTTGAGGACTCTGCTGCATTATTAGAGGACTCTGCTGCATTATTTAATGACTTTGTTGGATTTTTTAAGGACTCTGCTGCATTATTTAAGGAATTTGCTGCTATATTAAAGGACTCTGCTTCAGTATTTAAGGACTCTGCTGCGGTATTTAAGGACTCTGCTGCATTATTTAAGGACTCTGCTGCATTATTTAAGGACTTTGCTGCATTATTTAAGGAATCTGCTGCATTATTTAAGGACTTTGTTGCATTATCTAAGGACTCTGCTGCATTATTGAAGGACTTTGCTGCAATATTTAAGGACTCTGCTTCAGTATTTAAGGACTCTGCTGCATTATTTAAGGACTTTGTTGCATTATTTAAGGACTCTGCTGCATTATTTAAGGACTTTGCTGCATTATTTATGGACTCTGCTGCATTATTTAAGGACTTTGCTGCAATATTTAAGGACTCTGCTTCAGTATTTAAGGACTCTGCTGCATTATTTAAGGACTTTGTTGCATTATTTAAGGACTCTGCTGCATTATTTAAGGACTTTGCTGCATTATTTAAGGACTCTGCTGCATTATTTAAGGACTCTGCTGAAGCATTTGAGGACTCTGCTGCATTATTTAATCACTTTGCTGCGGTATTTAAGGACTCTGTTGCATTATTTAAGGACTTTGTTGCATTATTTAAGGACTCTGCTGCATTAGTTAAGGACTTTGCTGCATTATTTAAGGACTCTGCTGCATTATTTAACGACGTTGTTGCATTATTTAAGAACTGTGCTGCATTATTTAAGGACTTTGCTGCATTATTTAAGGACTATGCTGTATTATTTAATGACTTTGCTGAAGCATTTGAGGACTCTGCTGCATTATTAGAGGACTCTGCTGCATTATTTAATGACTTTGTTGGATTTTTTAAGGACTCTGCTGCATTATTTAAGGAATTTGCTGCTATATTAAAGGACTCTGCTTCAGTATTTAAGGACTCTGCTGCGGTATATAAGGACTCTGCTGCATTATTTAAGGACTCTGCTGCATTATTTAAGGACTTTGCTGCATTATTTAAGGACTCTGCTGCATTATTTAAGGACTTTGTTGCATTATTTAAGGACTCTAATGCATTATTTAAGGACTTTGCTGGAATATTTAAGGACTCTGCTGCATTAGTTAAGGACTTTGCTGCATTATTTAAGGACTCTGCTGCATTATTTAACGACTTTACTGCATTATTTAAGGACTCTGCTGCATTATTTAAGGACTTTGTTGCATTATTTAAGGACTCTGCTGCATTAGTTAAGGACTATGCTGCATTATTTAATGACTTTGCTGAAGCATTTGAGGACTCTGCTGCATTATTAGAGGACTCTGCTGCATTATTTAAGGACTTGCTGCATTATTTAATGACTTTGTTGGATTTTTTAAGGACTCTGCTGCGTTATTTAAGGAATTTGCTGCTATATTAAAGGACTCTGCTTCAGTATTTAAGGACTCTGCTGCGGTATTTAAGGACTCTGCTGCATTATTTAAGGACTCTGCTGCATTATTTAAGGACTTTGCTGCATTATTTAAGGAATCTGCTGCATTATTTAAGGACTTTGTTGCATTATCTAAGGACTCTGCTGCATTATTGAAGGACTTTGCTGCAATATTTAAGGACTCTGCTTCAGTATTTAAGGACTCTGCTGCATTATATAAGGACTTTGTTGCATTATTTAAGGACTCTGCTGCATTATTTAAGGACTTTGTTGCATTATTTAAGGACTCTGCTGCATTATTTAAGGACTTTGCTGCAATATTTAAGGACTCTGCTTCAGTATTTAAGGACTCTGCTGCATTATTTAAGGACTTTGTTGCATTATTTAAGGACTCTGCTGCATTAGTTAAGGAGTTTGCTGAATTATTTAAGGACTCTGCTGCATTATTTAACGACGTTGTTGCATTATTTAAGAACTGTGCTGCATTATTTAAGGACTTTGCTGCATTATTTAAGGACTATGCTGCATTATTTAATGATTTTGCTGAAGCATTTGAGGACTCTGCTGCATTATTAGAGGACTCTGCTGCATTATTTAAGGACTTGCTGCATTATTTAATGACTTTGTTGGATTTCTTAAGGACTCTGCTGCATTATTTAAGGAATTTGCTGCTATATTAAAGGACTCTGCTTCAGTATTTAAGGACTCTGCTGCGGTATTTAAGGACCCTGCTGCATTATTTTAGGACTCTGCTGCATTATTTAAGGACTTTGCTGCATTATTTAAGGAATCTGCTGCATTATTTAAGGACTTTGTTGCATTATCTAAGGACTCTGCTGCAATATTGAAGGACTTTGCTGCATTATTTAAGGACTCTGCTGCATTATTTAAGGACTTTGCTGCAATATTTAAGGACTCTGCTTCAGTATTTAAGGACTCTGCTGAAGCATTTGAGGACTCTGCTGCATTATTTAATGACTTTGCTGAAGCATTTGAGGACTCTGCTGCATTATTAGAGGACTCTGCTGCATTATTTAATGACTTTGTTGGATTTTTTAAGGACTCTGCTGCATTATTTAAGGAATTTGCTGCTATATTAAAGGACTCTGCTTCAGTATTTAAGGACTCTGCTGCGGTATTTAAGGACTCTGCTGCATTATTTAAGGACTCTGCTGCATTATTTAAGGACTTTGCTGCATTATTTAAGGAATTTGTTGCATTATTTAAGGACTCTGCTGCATTATTTAAGGACTTTGCTGCAATATTTAAGGACTCTGCTTCAGTATTTAAGGACTCTGCTGCATTATTTAAGGACGTTGTTGCATTATTTAAGGACTCTGCTGCATTATTTAAGGACTTTACTGCATTATTTAAGGACTCTGCTGCATTCTTTAAGGACTTTGTTGCATTATTTAAGGACTCTGCTGCATTAGTTAAGGACTTTGCTGCATTATTTAAGGACTCTGCTGCATTATTTAACGACGTTGTTGCATTATTTAAGAACTGTGCTGCATTATTTAAGGACTTTGCTGCATTATTTAAGGACTATGCTGCATTATTTAATGACTTTGCTGAAGCATTTGATGACTCTGCTGCATTATTAGAGGACTCTGCTGCATTATTTAAGGACTTGCTGCATTATTTAATGACTTTGTTGGATTTTTTAAGGACTCTGCTGCATTATTTAAGGAATTTGCTGCTATATTAAAGGACTCTGCTTCAGTATTTAAGGACTCTGCTGCGGTATTTAAGGACTCTGCTGCATTATTTAAGGACTCTGCTGCATTATTTAAGGACTTTGTTGCATTATTTAAGGAATCTGCTGCATTATTTAAGGACTTTGTTGCATTATCTAAGGACTCTGCTGCATTATTGAAGGACTTTGCTGCAATATTTAAGGACTCTGCTTCAGTATTTAAGGACTCTGCTGCATTATTTAAGGACTTTGTTGCATTATTTAAGGACTCTGCTGCATTATTTAAGGACTTTGCTGCATTATTTATGGACTCTGCTGCATTATTTAAGGACTTTTCTGCAATATTTAAGGACTCTGCTTCAGTATTTAAGGACTCTGCTGCATTATTTAAGGACTTTGTTGCATTATTTAAGGACTCTGCTGCATTATTTAAGGACTTTGTTGCATTATTTAAGGACTCTGCTGCATTATTTAAGGACTTTGCTGCAATATTTAAGGACTCTGCTTCAGTATTTAAGGACTCTGCTGCATTATTTAAGGACTTTGTTGCATTATTTAAGGACTCTGCTGCATTATTTAAGGACTTTGCTGCATTATTTAAGGACTCTGCTGCATTTTTTAAGGACTCTGCTGAAGCATTTGAGGACTCTGCTGCATTATTTAAGCACTTTGCTGCGGTATTTAAGGACTCTGTTGCATTATTTAAGGACTTTGTTGCATTATTTAAGGACTCTGCTGCATTAGTTAAGGACTTTGCTGCATTATTTAAGGACTCTGCTGCATTATTTACCGACGTTGTTGCATTATTTAAGAACTGTGCTGCTTTATTTAAGGACTTTGCATTATTTAAGGACTATGCTGCATTATTTAATGACTTTGCTGAAGCATTTGAGGACTCTGCTGCATTATTAGAGGACTCTGCTGCATTATTTAATGACTTTGTTGGATTTTTTAAGGACTCTGCTGCATTATTTAAGGAATTTGCTGCTATATTAAAGGACTCTGCTTCAGTATTTAAGGACTCTGCTGCGGTATTTAAGGACTCTGCTGCATTATTTAAGGACTCTGCTGCATTATTTAAGGACTTTGCTGCATTATTTAAGGACTCTGCTGCATTATTTAAGGACTCTGCTGAAGCATTTGAGGACTCTGCTGCATTATTTAAGGACTTTGCTGCATTATTTAAGGAATCTGCTGCATTATTTAAGGACTTTGTTGCATTATCTAAGGACTCTGCTGCAATATTGAAGGACCTTGCTGCATTATTTAAGGACTCTGCTGCATTATTTAAGGACTTTGCTGCAATATTTAAGGACTCTGCTTCAGTATTTAAGGACTCTGCTGAAGCATTTGAGGACTCTGCTGCATTATTTAATGACTTTGCTGAAGCATTTGAGGACTCTGCTGCATTATTAGAGGACTCTGCTGCATTATTTAATGACTTTGTTGGATTTTTTAAGGACTCTGCTGCATTATTTAAGGAATTTGCTGCTATATTAAAGGACTCTGCTTCAGTATTTAAGGACTCTGCTGCGGTATTTAAGGACTCTGCTGCATTATTTAAGGACTCTGCTGCATTATTTAAGGACTTTGCTGCATTATTTAAGGAATTTGTTGCATTATTTAAGGACTCTGCTGCATTATTTAAGGACTTTGCTGCAATTTTTAAGGACTCTGCTTCAGTATTTAAGGACTCTGCTGCATTATTTAAGGACGTTGTTGCATTATTTAAGGACTCTGCTGCATTATTTAAGGACTTTACTGAATTATTTAAGGACTCTGCTGCATTATTTAAGGACTTTGTTGCATTATTTAAGGACTCTGCTGCATTAGTTAAGGACTTTGCTGCATTATTTAAGGACTCTGCTGCATTATTTAACGACGTTGTTGCATTATTTAAGAACTGTGCTGCATTATTTAAGGACTTTGCTGCATTATTTAAGGACTATGCTGCATTATTTAATGACTTTGCTGAAGCATTTGAGGACTCTGCTGCATTATTAGAGGACTCTGCTGCATTATTTAAGGACTTGCTGCATTATTTAATGACTTTGTTGGATTTTTTAAGGACTCTGCTGCATTATTTAAGGAATTTGCTGCTATATTAAAGGACTCAGCTTCAGTATTTAAGGACTCTTCTGCGGTATTTAAGGACTCTGCTGCATTATTTAAGGACTCTGCTGCATTATTTAAGGACTTTGCTGCATTATTTAAGGAATCTGCTGCATTATTTAAGGACTTTGTTGCATTATCTAAGGACTCTGCTGCATTATTGAAGGACTTTGCTGCAATATTTAAGGACTCTGCTTCAGTATTTAAGGACTCTGCTGCATTATTTAAGGACTTTGTTGCATTATTTAAGGACTCTGCTGCATTATTTAAGGACTTTGCTGCATTATTTATGGACTCTGCTGCATTATTTAAGGACTTTGCTGCAATATTTAAGGACTCTGCTTCAGTATTTAAGGACTCTGCTGCATTATTTAAGGACTTTGTTGCATTATTTAAGGACTCTGCTGCATTATTTAAGGACTTTGCTGCATTATTTAAGGACTCTGCTGCATTATTTAAGGACTCTGCTGAAGCATTTGAGGACTCTGCTGCATTATTTAATCACTTTGCTGCGGTATTTAAGGACTCTGTTGCATTATTTAAGGACTTTGTTGCATTATTTAAGGACTCTGCTGCATTAGTTAAGGACTTTGTTGCATTATTTAAGGACTCTGCTGCATTATTTAATGACGTTGTTGCATTATTTAAGAACTGTGCTGCATTATTTAAGGACTTTGCTGCATTATTTAAGGACTATGCTGCATTATTTAATGACTTTGCTGAAGCATTTGAGGACTCTGCTGCATTATTAGAGGACTCTGCTGCATTATTTAATAACTTTGTTGGATTTTTTAAGGACTCTGCTGCATTATTTAAGGAATTTGCTGCTATATTAAAGGACTCTGCTTCAGTATTTAAGGACTCTGCTGCGGTATATAAGGACTCTGCTGCATTATTTAAGGACTCTGCTGCATTATTTAAGGACTTTGCTGCATTATTTAAGGACTATGCTGCATTATTTAATGACTTTGCTGAAGCATTTGAGGACTCTGCTGCATTATTAGAGGACTCTGCTGCATTATTTAATAACTTTGTTGGATTTTTTAAGGACTCTGCTGCATTATTTAAGGAATTTGCTGCTATATTAAAGGACTCTGCTTCAGTATTTAAGGACTCTGCTGCGGTATATAAGGACTCTGCTGCATTATTTAAGGACTCTGCTGCATTATTTAACGACGTTGTTGCATTATTTAAGAACTGTGCTGCATTATTTAAGGACTTTGCTGCATTATTTAAGGACTATGCTGCATTATTTAATGACTTTGCTGAAGCATTTGATGACTCTGCTGCATTATTAGAGGACTCTGCTGCATTATTTAAGGACTTGCTGCATTATTTAATGACTTTGTTGGATTTTTTAAGGACTCTGCTGCATTATTTAAGGAATTTGCTGCTATATTAAAGGACTCTGCTTCAGTATTTAAGTACTCTGCTGCGGTATTTAAGGACTCTGCTGCATTATTTAAGGACTCTGCTGCATTATTTAAGGACTTTGCTGCATTATTTAAGGAATCTGCTGCATTATTTAAGGACTTTGTTGCATTATCTAAGGACTCTGCTGCATTATTGAAGGACTTTGCTGCAATATTTAAGGACTCTGCTTCAGTATTTAAGGACTCTGCTGCATTATTTAAGGACTTTGTTGCATTATTTAAGGACTCTGCTGCATTATTTAAGGACTTTGCTGCATTATTTATGGACTCTGCTGCATTATTTAAGGACTTTTCTGCAATATTTAAGGACTCTGCTTCAGTATTTAAGGACTCTGCTGCATTATTTAAGGACTTTGTTGCATTATTTAAGGACTCTGCTGCATTATTTAAGGACTTTGTTGCATTATTTAAGGACTCTGCTGCATTATTTAAGGACTTTGCTGCAATATTTAAGGACTCTGCTTCAGTATTTAAGGACTCTGCTGCATTATTTAAGGACTTTGTTGCATTATTTAAGGACTCTGCTGCATTATTTAAGGACTTTGCTGCATTATTTAAGGACTCTGCTGCATTTTTTAATGACTCTGCTGAAGCATTTGAGGACTCTGCTGCATTATTTAAGCACTTTGCTGCGGTATTTAAGGACTCTGTTGCATTATTTAAGGACTTTGTTGCATTATTTAAGGACTCTGCTGCATTAGTTAAGGACTTTGCTGCATTATTTAAGGACTCTGCTGCATTATTTACCGACGTTGTTGCATTATTTAAGAACTGTGCTGCTTTATTTAAGGACTTTGCATTATTTAAGGACTATGCTGCATTATTTAATGACTTTGCTGAAGCATTTGAGGACTCTGCTGCATTATTAGAGGACTCTGCTGCATTATTTAATGACTTTGTTGGATTTTTTAAGGACTCTGCTGCATTATTTAAGGAATTTGCTGCTATATTAAAGGACTCTGCTTCAGTATTTAAGGACTCTGCTGCGGTATTTAAGGACTCTGCTGCATTATTTAAGGACTCTGCTGCATTATTTAAGGACTTTGCTGCATTATTTAAGGACTCTGCTGCATTATTTAAGGACTCTGCTGAAGCATTTGAGGACTCTGCTGCATTATTTAAGGACTTTGCTGCATTATTTAAGGAATCTGCTGCATTATTTAAGGACTTTGTTGCATTATCTAAGGACTCTGCTGCAATATTGAAGGACCTTGCTGCATTATTTAAGGACTCTGCTGCATTATTTAAGGACTTTGCTGCAATATTTAAGGACTCTGCTTCAGTATTTAAGGACTCTGCTGAAGCATTTGAGGACTCTGCTGCATTATTTAATGACTTTGCTGAAGCATTTGAGGACTCTGCTGCATTATTAGAGGACTCTGCTGCATTATTTAATGACTTTGTTGGATTTTTTAAGGACTCTGCTGCATTATTTAAGGAATTTGCTGCTATATTAAAGGACTCTGCTTCAGTATTTAAGGACTCTGCTGCGGTATTTAAGGACCCTGCTGCATTATTTTAGGACTCTGCTGCATTATTTAAGGACTTTGCTGCATTATTTAAGGAATCTGCTGCATTATTTAAGGACTTTGTTGCATTATCTAAGGACTCTGCTGCAATATTGAAGGACTTTGCTGCATTATTTAAGGACTCTGCTGCATTATTTAAGGACTTTGCTGCAATATTTAAGGACTCTGCTTCAGTATTTAAGGACTCTGCTGAAGCATTTGAGGACTCTGCTGCATTATTTAATGACTTTGCTGAAGCATTTGAGGACTCTGCTGCATTATTAGAGGACTCTGCTGCATTATTTAATGACTTTGTTGGATTTTTTAAGGACTCTGCTGCATTATTTAAGGAATTTGCTGCTATATTAAAGGACTCTGCTTCAGTATTTAAGGACTCTGCTGCGGTATTTAAGGACTCTGCTGCATTATTTAAGGACTCTGCTGCATTATTTAAGGACTTTGCTGCATTATTTAAGGAATTTGTTGCATTATTTAAGGACTCTGCTGCATTATTTAAGGACTTTGCTGCAATATTTAAGGACTCTGCTTCAGTATTTAAGGACTCTGCTGCATTATTTAAGGACGTTGTTGCATTATTTAAGGACTCTGCTGCATTATTTAAGGACTTTACTGCATTATTTAAGGACTCTGCTGCATTCTTTAAGGACTTTGTTGCATTATTTAAGGACTCTGCTGCATTAGTTAAGGACTTTGCTGCATTATTTAAGGACTCTGCTGCATTATTTAACGACGTTGTTGCATTATTTAAGAACTGTGCTGCATTATTTAAGGACTTTGCTGCATTATTTAAGGACTATGCTGCATTATTTAATGACTTTGCTGAAGCATTTGATGACTCTGCTGCATTATTAGAGGACTCTGCTGCATTATTTAAGGACTTGCTGCATTATTTAATGACTTTGTTGGATTTTTTAAGGACTCTGCTGCATTATTTAAGGAATTTGCTGCTATATTAAAGGACTCTGCTTCAGTATTTAAGGACTCTGCTGCGGTATTTAAGGACTCTGCTGCATTATTTAAGGACTCTGCTGCATTATTTAAGGACTTTGCTGCATTATTTAAGGAATCTGCTGCATTATTTAAGGACTTTGTTGCATTATCTAAGGACTCTGCTGCATTATTGAAGGACTTTGTTGCATTATTTAAGGACTCTGCTGCATTATTAGAGGACTCTGCTGCATTATTTAATGACTTTGTTGGATTTTTTAAGGACTCTGCTGCATTATTTAAGGAATTTGCTGCTATATTAAAGGACTCTGCTTCAGTATTTAAGGACTCTGCTGCGGTATTTAAGGACTCTGCTGCATTATTTAAGGACTCTGCTGCATTATTTAAGGACTTTGCTGCATTATTTAAGGAATTTGTTGCATTATTTAAGGACTCTGCTGCATTATTTAAGGACTTTGCTGCAATTTTTAAGGACTCTGCTTCAGTATTTAAGGACTCTGCTGCATTATTTAAGGACGTTGTTGCATTATTTAAGGACTCTGCTGCATTATTTAAGGACTTTACTGAATTATTTAAGGACTCTGCTGCATTATTTAAGGACTTTGTTGCATTATTTAAGGACTCTGCTGCATTAGTTAAGGACTTTGCTGCATTATTTAAGGACTCTGCTGCATTATTTAACGACGTTGTTGCATTATTTAAGAACTGTGCTGCATTATTTAAGGACTTTGCTGCATTATTTAAGGACTATGCTGCATTATTTAATGACTTTGCTGAAGCATTTGAGGACTCTGCTGCATTATTAGAGGACTCTGCTGCATTATTTAAGGACTTGCTGCATTATTTAATGACTTTGTTGGATTTTTTAAGGACTCTGCTGCATTATTTAAGGAATTTGCTGCTATATTAAAGGACTCAGCTTCAGTATTTAAGGACTCTTCTGCGGTATTTAAGGACTCTGCTGCATTATTTAAGGACTCTGCTGCATTATTTAAGGACTTTGCTGCATTATTTAAGGAATCTGCTGCATTATTTAAGGACTTTGTTGCATTATCTAAGGACTCTGCTGCATTATTGAAGGACTTTGCTGCAATATTTAAGGACTCTGCTTCAGTATTTAAGGACTCTGCTGCATTATTTAAGGACTTTGTTGCATTATTTAAGGACTCTGCTGCATTATTTAAGGACTTTGCTGCATTATTTATGGACTCTGCTGCATTATTTAAGGACTTTGCTGCAATATTTAAGGACTCTGCTTCAGTATTTAAGGACTCTGCTGCATTATTTAAGGACTTTGTTGCATTATTTAAGGACTCTGCTGCATTATTTAAGGACTTTGCTGAATTATTTAAGGACTCTGCTGCATTATTTAAGGACTCTGCTGAAGCATTTGAGGACTCTGCTGCATTATTTAATCACTTTGCTGCGGTATTTAAGGACTCTGTTGCATTATTTAAGGACTTTGTTGCATTATTTAAGGACTCTGCTGCATTAGTTAAGGACTTTGTTGCATTATTTAAGGACTCTGCTGCATTATTTAATGACGTTGTTGCATTATTTAAGAACTGTGCTGCATTATTTAAGGACTTTGCTGCATTATTTAAGGACTATGCTGCATTATTTAATGACTTTGCTGAAGCATTTGAGGACTCTGCTGCATTATTAGAGGACTCTGCTGCATTATTTAATAACTTTGTTGGATTTTTTAAGGACTCTGCTGCATTATTTAAGGAATTTGCTGCTATATTAAAGGACTCTGCTTCAGTATTTAAGGACTCTGCTGCGGTATATAAGGACTCTGCTGCATTATTTAAGGACTCTGCTGCATTATTTAAGGACTTTGCTGCATTATTTAAGGACTATGCTGCATTATTTAATGACTTTGCTGAAGCATTTGAGGACTCTGCTGCATTATTAGAGGACTCTGCTGCATTATTTAATAACTTTGTTGGATTTTTTAAGGACTCTGCTGCATTATTTAAGGAATTTGCTGCTATATTAAAGGACTCTGCTTCAGTATTTAAGGACTCTGCTGCGGTATATAAGGACTCTGCTGCATTATTTAAGGACTCTGCTGCATTATTTAACGACGTTGTTGCATTATTTAAGAACTGTGCTGCATTATTTAAGGACTTTGCTGCATTATTTAAGGACTATGCTGCATTATTTAATGACTTTGCTGAAGCATTTGATGACTCTGCTGCATTATTAGAGGACTCTGCTGCATTATTTAAGGACTTGCTGCATTATTTAATGACTTTGTTGGATTTTTTAAGGACTCTGCTGCATTATTTAAGGAATTTGCTGCTATATTAAAGGACTCTGCTTCAGTATTTAAGTACTCTGCTGCGGTATTTAAGGACTCTGCTGCATTATTTAAGGACTCTGCTGCATTATTTAAGGACTTTGCTGCATTATTTAAGGAATCTGCTGCATTATTTAAGGACTTTGTTGCATTATCTAAGGACTCTGCTGCATTATTGAAGGACTTTGCTGCAATATTTAAGGACTCTGCTTCAGTATTTAAGGACTCTGCTGCATTATTTAAGGACTTTGTTGCATTATTTAAGGACTCTGCTGCATTATTTAAGGACTTTGCTGCATTATTTATGGACTCTGCTGCATTATTTAAGGACTTTTCTGCAATATTTAAGGACTCTGCTTCAGTATTTAAGGACTCTGCTGCATTATTTAAGGACTTTGTTGCATTATTTAAGGACTCTGCTGCATTATTTAAGGACTTTGTTGCATTATTTAAGGACTCTGCTGCATTATTTAAGGACTTTGCTGCAATATTTAAGGACTCTGCTTCAGTATTTAAGGACTCTGCTGCATTATTTAAGGACTTTGTTGCATTATTTAAGGACTCTGCTGCATTATTTAAGGACTTTGCTGCATTATTTAAGGACTCTGCTGCATTTTTTAATGACTCTGCTGAAGCATTTGAGGACTCTGCTGCATTATTTAAGCACTTTGCTGCGGTATTTAAGGACTCTGTTGCATTATTTAAGGACTTTGTTGCATTATTTAAGGACTCTGCTGCATTAGTTAAGGACTTTGCTGCATTATTTAAGGACTCTGCTGCATTATTTACCGACGTTGTTGCATTATTTAAGAACTGTGCTGCTTTATTTAAGGACTTTGCATTATTTAAGGACTATGCTGCATTATTTAATGACTTTGCTGAAGCATTTGAGGACTCTGCTGCATTATTAGAGGACTCTGCTGCATTATTTAATGACTTTGTTGGATTTTTTAAGGACTCTGCTGCATTATTTAAGGAATTTGCTGCTATATTAAAGGACTCTGCTTCAGTATTTAAGGACTCTGCTGCGGTATTTAAGGACTCTGCTGCATTATTTAAGGACTCTGCTGCATTATTTAAGGACTTTGCTGCATTATTTAAGGACTCTGCTGCATTATTTAAGGACTCTGCTGAAGCATTTGAGGACTCTGCTGCATTATTTAAGGACTTTGCTGCATTATTTAAGGAATCTGCTGCATTATTTAAGGACTTTGTTGCATTATCTAAGGACTCTGCTGCAATATTGAAGGACCTTGCTGCATTATTTAAGGACTCTGCTGCATTATTTAAGGACTTTGCTGCAATATTTATGGACTCTGCTTCAGTATTTAAGGACTCTGCTGAAGCATTTGAGGACTCTGCTGCATTATTTAATGACTTTGCTGAAGCATTTGAGGACTCTGCTGCATTATTAGAGGACTCTGCTGCATTATTTAATGACTTTGTTGGATTTTTTAAGGACTCTGCTGCATTATTTAAGGAATTTGCTGCTATATTAAAGGACTCTGCTTCAGTATTTAAGGACTCTGCTGCGGTATTTAAGGACCCTGCTGCATTATTTTAGGACTCTGCTGCATTATTTAAGGACTTTGCTGCATTATTTAAGGAATCTGCTGCATTATTTAAGGACTTTGTTGCATTATCTAAGGACTCTGCTGCAATATTGAAGGACTTTGCTGCATTATTTAAGGACTCTGCTGCATTATTTAAGGACTTTGCTGCAATATTTAAGGACTCTGCTTCAGTATTTAAGGACTCTGCTGAAGCATTTGAGGACTCTGCTGCATTATTTAATGACTTTGCTGAAGCATTTGAGGACTCTGCTGCATTATTAGAGGACTCTGCTGCATTATTTAATGACTTTGTTGGATTTTTTAAGGACTCTGCTGCATTATTTAAGGAATTTGCTGCTATATTAAAGGACTCTGCTTCAGTATTTAAGGACTCTGCTGCGGTATTTAAGGACTCTGCTGCATTATTTAAGGACTCTGCTGCATTATTTAAGGACTTTGCTGCATTATTTAAGGAATTTGTTGCATTATTTAAGGACTCTGCTGCATTATTTAAGGACTTTGCTGCAATATTTAAGGACTCTGCTTCAGTATTTAAGGACTCTGCTGCATTATTTAAGGACGTTGTTGCATTATTTAAGGACTCTGCTGCATTATTTAAGGACTTTACTGCATTATTTAAGGACTCTGCTGCATTCTTTAAGGACTTTGTTGCATTATTTAAGGACTCTGCTGCATTAGTTAAGGACTTTGCTGCATTATTTAAGGACTCTGCTGCATTATTTAACGACGTTGTTGCATTATTTAAGAACTGTGCTGCATTATTTAAGGACTTTGCTGCATTATTTAAGGACTATGCTGCATTATTTAATGACTTTGCTGAAGCATTTGATGACTCTGCTGCATTATTAGAGGACTCTGCTGCATTATTTAAGGACTTGCTGCATTATTTAATGACTTTGTTGGATTTTTTAAGGACTCTGCTGCATTATTTAAGGAATTTGCTGCTATATTAAAGGACTCTGCTTCAGTATTTAAGGACTCTGCTGCGGTATTTAAGGACTCTGCTGCATTATTTAAGGACTCTGCTGCATTATTTAAGGACTTTGCTGCATTATTTAAGGAATCTGCTGCATTATTTAAGGACTTTGTTGCATTATCTAAGGACTCTGCTGCATTATTGAAGGACTTTGCTGCAATATTTAAGGACTCTGCTTCAGTATTTAAGGACTCTGCTGCATTATTTAAGGACTTTGTTGCATTATTTAAGGACTCTGCTGCATTATTTAAGGACTTTGCTGCATTATTTATGGACTCTGCTGCATTATTTAAGGACTTTTCTGCAATATTTAAGGACTCTGCTTCAGTATTTAAGGACTCTGCTGCATTATTTAAGGACTTTGTTGCATTATTTAAGGACTCTGCTGCATTATTTAAGGACTTTGTTGCATTATTTAAGGACTCTGCTGCATTATTTAAGGACTTTGCTGCAATATTTAAGGACTCTGCTTCAGTATTTAAGGACTCTGCTGCATTATTTAAGGACTTTGTTGCATTATTTAAGGACTCTGCTGCATTATTTAAGAACTGTGCTGCTTTATTTAAGGACTTTGCATTATTTAAGGACTATGCTGCATTATTTAATGACTTTGCTGAAGCATTTGAGGACTCTGCTGCATTATTAGAGGACTCTGCTGCATTATTTAATGACTTTGTTGGATTTTTTAAGGACTCTGCTGCATTATTTAAGGAATTTGCTGCTATATTAAAGGACTCTGCTTCAGTATTTAAGGACTCTGCTGCGGTATTTAAGGACTCTGCTGCATTATTTAAGGACTCTGCTGCATTATTTAAGGACTTTGCTGCATTATTTAAGGACTCTGCTGCATTATTTAAGGACTCTGCTGAAGCATTTGAGGACTCTGCTGCATTATTTAAGGACTTTGCTGCATTATTTAAGGAATCTGCTGCATTATTTAAGGACTTTGTTGCATTATCTAAGGACTCTGCTGCAATATTGAAGGACCTTGCTGCATTATTTAAGGACTCTGCTGCATTATTTAAGGACTTTGCTGCAATATTTAAGGACTCTGCTTCAGTATTTAAGGACTCTGCTGAAGCATTTGAGGACTCTGCTGCATTATTTAATGACTTTGCTGAAGCATTTGAGGACTCTGCTGCATTATTAGAGGACTCTGCTGCATTATTTAATGACTTTGTTGGATTTTTTAAGGACTCTGCTGCATTATTTAAGGAATTTGCTGCTATATTAAAGGACTCTGCTTCAGTATTTAAGGACTCTGCTGCGGTATTTAAGGACTCTGCTGCATTATTTAAGGACTCTGCTGCATTATTTAAGGACTTTGCTGCATTATTTAAGGAATTTGTTGCATTATTTAAGGACTCTGCTGCATTATTTAAGGACTTTGCTGCAATTTTTAAGGACTCTGCTTCAGTATTTAAGGACTCTGCTGCATTATTTAAGGACGTTGTTGCATAATTTAAGGACTCTGCTGCATTATTTAAGGACTTTACTGAATTATTTAAGGACTCTGCTGCATTATTTAAGGACTTTGTTGCATTATTTAAGGACTCTGCTGCATTAGTTAAGGACTTTGCTGCATTATTTAAGGACTCTGCTGCATTATTTAACGACGTTGTTGCATTATTTAAGAACTGTGCTGCATTATTTAAGGACTTTGCTGCATTATTTAAGGACTATGCTGCATTATTTAATGACTTTGCTGAAGCATTTGAGGACTCTGCTGCATTATTAGAGGACTCTGCTGCATTATTTAAGGACTTGCTGCATTATTTAATGACTTTGTTGGATTTTTTAAGGACTCTGCTGCATTATTTAAGGAATTTGCTGCTATATTAAAGGACTCAGCTTCAGTATTTAAGGACTCTTCTGCGGTATTTAAGGACTCTGCTGCATTATTTAAGGACTCTGCTGCATTATTTAAGGACTTTGCTGCATTATTTAAGGAATCTGCTGCATTATTTAAGGACTTTGTTGCATTATCTAAGGACTCTGCTGCATTATTGAAGGACTTTGCTGCAATATTTAAGGACTCTGCTTCAGTATTTAAGGACTCTGCTGCATTATTTAAGGACTTTGTTGCATTATTTAAGGACTCTGCTGCATTATTTAAGGACTTTGCTGCATTATTTATGGACTCTGCTGCATTATTTAAGGACTTTGCTGCAATATTTAAGGACTCTGCTTCAGTATTTAAGGACTCTGCTGCATTATTTAAGGACTTTGTTGCATTATTTAAGGACTCTGCTGCATTATTTAAGGACTTTGCTGCATTATTTAAGGACTCTGCTGCATTATTTAAGGACTCTGCTGAAGCATTTGAGGACTCTGCTGCATTATTTAATCACTTTGCTGCGGTATTTAAGGACTCTGTTGCATTATTTAAGGACTTTGTTGCATTATTTAAGGACTCTGCTGCATTAGTTAAGGACTTTGTTGCATTATTTAAGGACTCTGCTGCATTATTTAATGACGTTGTTGCATTATTTAAGAACTGTGCTGCATTATTTAAGGACTTTGCTGCATTATTTAAGGACTATGCTGCATTATTTAATGACTTTGCTGAAGCATTTGAGGACTCTGCTGCATTATTAGAGGACTCTGCTGCATTATTTAATAACTTTGTTGGATTTTTTAAGGACTCTGCTGCATTATTTAAGGACTTTGCTGCATTATTTATGGACTCTGCTGCATTATTTAAGGACTTTTCTGCAATATTTAAGGACTCTGCTTCAGTATTTAAGGACTCTGCTGCATTATTTAAGGACTTTGTTGCATTATTTAAGGACTCTGCTGCATTATTTAAGGACTTTGCTGCATTATTTATGGACTCTGCTGCATTATTTAAGGACTTTTCTGCAATATTTAAGGACTCTGCTTCAGTATTTAAGGACTCTGCTGCATTATTTAAGGACTTTGTTGCATTATTTAAGGACTCTGCTGCATTATTTAAGGACTTTGTTGCATTATTTAAGGACTCTGCTGCATTATTTAAGGACTTTGCTGCAATATTTAAGGACTCTGCTTCAGTATTTAAGGACTCTGCTGCATTATTTAAGGACTTTGTTGCATTATTTAAGGACTCTGCTGCATTATTTAAGGACTTTGCTGCATTATTTAAGGACTCTGCTGCATTTTTTAATGACTCTGCTGAAGCATTTGAGGACTCTGCTGCATTATTTAAGCACTTTGCTGCGGTATTTAAGGACTCTGTTGCATTATTTAAGGACTTTGTTGCATTATTTAAGGACTCTGCTGCATTATTTAAGGACTTTACTGAATTATTTAAGGACTCTGCTGCATTATTTAAGGACTTTTTTGCATTATTTAAGGACTCTGCTGCATTAGTTAAGGACTTTGCTGCATTATTTAAGGACTCTGCTGCATTATTTAACGACGTTGTTGCATTATTTAAGAACTGTGCTGCATTATTTAAGGACTATGCTGCATTATTTAATGACTTTGCTGAAGCATTTGAGGACTCTGCTGCATTATTAGAGGACTCTGCTGCATTATTTAAGGACTTGCTGCATTATTTAATGACTTTGTTGGATTTTTTAAGGACTCTGCTGCATTATTTAAGGAATTTGCTGCTATATTAAAGGACTCAGCTTCAGTATTTAAGGACTCTTCTGCGGTATTTAAGGACTCTGCTGCATTATTTAAGGACTCTGCTGCATTATTTAAGGACTTTGCTGCATTATTTAAGGAATCTGCTGCATTATTTAAGGACTTTGTTGCATTATCTAAGGACTCTGCTGCATTATTGAAGGACTTTGCTGCAATATTTAAGGACTCTGCTTCAGTATTTAAGGACTCTGCTGCATTATTTAAGGACTTTGTTGCATTATTTAAGGACTCTGCTGCGTTATTTAAGGACTTTGCTGCATTATTTATGGACTCTGCTGCATTATTTAAGGACTTTGCTGCAATATTTAAGGACTCTGCTTCAGTATTTAAGGACTCTGCTGCATTATTTAAGGACTTTGTTGCATTATTTAAGGACTCTGCTGCATTATTTAAGGACTTTGCTGCATTATTTAAGGACTCTGCTGCATTATTTAAGGACTCTGCTGAAGCATTTGAGGACTCTGCTGCATTATTTAATCACTTTGCTGCGGTATTTAAGGACTCTGTTGCATTATTTAAGGACTTTGTTGCATTATTTAAGGACTCTGCTGCATTATTTAACGACGTTGTTGCATTATTTAAGAACTGTGCTGCATTATTTAAGGACTTTGCTGCATTATTTAAGGACTATGCTGCATTATTTAATGACTTTGCTGAAGCATTTGAGGACTCTGCTGCATTATTAGAGGACTCTGCTGCATTATTTAATAACTTTGTTGGATTTTTTAAGGACTCTGCTGCATTATTTAAGGAATTTGCTGCTATATTAAAGGACTCTGCTTCAGTATTTAAGGACTCTGCTGCGGTATATAAGGACTCTGCTGCATTATTTAAGGACTCTGCTGCATTATTTAAGGACTTTGCTGCATTATTTAAGGACTATGCTGCATTATTTAATGACTTTGCTGAAGCATTTGAGGACTCTGCTGCATTATTAGAGGACTCTGCTGCATTATTTAATAACTTTGTTGGATTTTTTAAGGACTCTGCTGCATTATTTAAGGAATTTGCTGCTATATTAAAGGACTCTGCTTCAGTATTTAAGGACTCTGCTGCGGTATATAAGGACTCTGCTGCATTATTTAAGGACTCTGCTGCATTATTTAAGGACTTTGCTGCATTATTTAAGGACTCTGCTGCATTATTTAAGGACTTTGTTGCATTATTTAAGGACTCTAATTCATTATTTAAGGACTTTGCTGGAATATTTAAGGACTCTGCTGCATTAGTTAAGGACTTTGCTGCATTATTTAAGGACTCTGCTGCATTATTTAACGACTTTACTGCATTATTTAAGGACTCTGCTGCATTATTTAAGGACTTTGTTGCATTATTTAAGGACTCTGCTGCATTAGTTAAGGACTATGCTGCATTATTTAATGACTTTGCTGAAGCATTTGAGGACTCTGCTGCATTATTAGAGGACTCTGCTGCATTATTTAAGGACTTGCTGCATTATTTAATGACTTTGTTGGATTTTTTAAGGACTCTGCTGCATTATTTAAGGAATTTGCTGCTATATTAAAGGACTCTGCTTCAGTATTTAAGGACTCTGCTGCGGTATTTAAGGACTCTGCTGCATTATTTAAGGACTCTGCTGCATTATTTAAGGACTTTGCTGCATTATTTAAGGAATCTGCTGCATTATTTAAGGACTTTGTTGCATTATCTAAGGACTCTGCTGCATTATTGAAGGACTTTGCTGCAATATTTAAGGACTCTGCTTCAGTATTTAAGGACTCTGCTGCA
Organism: Phyllobates terribilis; assembly: GCF_046119375.1. Taxonomy (NCBI): domain Eukaryota; kingdom Metazoa; phylum Chordata; class Amphibia; order Anura; family Dendrobatidae; genus Phyllobates; species Phyllobates terribilis. The sequence goes on from NW_027362905.1 coordinate 1,019,263, forward strand.
TTATTTAAGGACTTTGTTGCATTATTTAAGGACTCTGCTGCATTATTTAAGGACTTTGCTGCATTATTTATGGACTCTGCTGCATTATTTAAGGACTTTTCTGCAATATTTAAGGACTCTGCTTCAGTATTTAAGGACTCTGCTGCATTATTTAAGGACTTTGTTGCATTATTTAAGGACTCTGCTGCATTATTTAAGGACTTTGTTGCATTATTTAAGGACTCTGCTGCATTATTTAAGGACTTTGCTGCAATATTTAAGGACTCTGCTTCAGTATTTAAGGACTCTGCTGCATTATTTAAGGACTTTGTTGCATTATTTAAGGACTCTGCTGCATTATTTAAGGACTTTGCTGCATTATTTAAGGACTCTGCTGCATTTTTTAAGGACTCTGCTGAAGCATTTGAGGACTCTGCTGCATTATTTAAGCACTTTGCTGCGGTATTTAAGGACTCTGTTGCATTATTTAAGGACTTTGTTGCATTATTTAAGGACTCTGCTGCATTAGTTAAGGACTTTGCTGCATTATTTAAGGACTCTGCTGCATTATTTACCGACGTTGTTGCATTATTTAAGAACTGTGCTGCTTTATTTAAGGACTTTGCATTATTTAAGGACTATGCTGCATTATTTAATGACTTTGCTGAAGCATTTGAGGACTCTGCTGCATTATTAGAGGACTCTGCTGCATTATTTAATGACTTTGTTGGATTTTTTAAGGACTCTGCTGCATTATTTAAGGAATTTGCTGCTATATTAAAGGACTCTGCTTCAGTATTTAAGGACTCTGCTGCGGTATTTAAGGACTCTGCTGCATTATTTAAGGACTCTGCTGCATTATTTAAGGACTTTGCTGCATTATTTAAGGACTCTGCTGCATTATTTAAGGACTCTGCTGAAGCATTTGAGGACTCTGCTGCATTATTTAAGGACTTTGCTGCATTATTTAAGGAATCTGCTGCATTATTTAAGGACTTTGTTGCATTATCTAAGGACTCTGCTGCAATATTGAAGGACCTTGCTGCATTATTTAAGGACTCTGCTGCATTATTTAAGGACTTTGCTGCAATATTTAAGGACTCTGCTTCAGTATTTAAGGACTCTGCTGAAGCATTTGAGGACTCTGCTGCATTATTTAATGACTTTGCTGAAGCATTTGAGGACTCTGCTGCATTATTAGAGGACTCTGCTGCATTATTTAATGACTTTGTTGGATTTTTTAAGGACTCTGCTGCATTATTTAAGGAATTTGCTGCTATATTAAAGGACTCTGCTTCAGTATTTAAGGACTCTGCTGCGGTATTTAAGGACTCTGCTGCATTATTTAAGGACTCTGCTGCATTATTTAAGGACTTTGCTGCATTATTTAAGGAATTTGTTGCATTATTTAAGGACTCTGCTGCATTATTTAAGGACTTTGCTGCAATTTTTAAGGACTCTGCTTCAGTATTTAAGGACTCTGCTGCATTATTTAAGGACGTTGTTGCATAATTTAAGGACTCTGCTGCATTATTTAAGGACTTTACTGAATTATTTAAGGACTCTGCTGCATTATTTAAGGACTTTGTTGCATTATTTAAGGACTCTGCTGCATTAGTTAAGGACTTTGCTGCATTATTTAAGGACTCTGCTGCATTATTTAACGACGTTGTTGCATTATTTAAGAACTGTGCTGCATTATTTAAGGACTTTGCTGCATTATTTAAGGACTATGCTGCATTATTTAATGACTTTGCTGAAGCATTTGAGGACTCTGCTGCATTATTAGAGGACTCTGCTGCATTATTTAAGGACTTGCTGCATTATTTAATGACTTTGTTGGATTTTTTAAGGACTCTGCTGCATTATTTAAGGAATTTGCTGCTATATTAAAGGACTCAGCTTCAGTATTTAAGGACTCTTCTGCGGTATTTAAGGACTCTGCTGCATTATTTAAGGACTCTGCTGCATTATTTAAGGACTTTGCTGCATTATTTAAGGAATCTGCTGCATTATTTAAGGACTTTGTTGCATTATCTAAGGACTCTGCTGCATTATTGAAGGACTTTGCTGCAATATTTAAGGACTCTGCTTCAGTATTTAAGGACTCTGCTGCATTATTTAAGGACTTTGTTGCATTATTTAAGGACTCTGCTGCATTATTTAAGGACTTTGCTGCATTATTTATGGACTCTGCTGCATTATTTAAGGACTTTGCTGCAATATTTAAGGACTCTGCTTCAGTATTTAAGGACTCTGCTGCATTATTTAAGGACTTTGTTGCATTATTTAAGGACTCTGCTGCATTATTTAAGGACTTTGCTGCATTATTTAAGGACTCTGCTGCATTATTTAAGGACTCTGCTGAAGCATTTGAGGACTCTGCTGCATTATTTAATCACTTTGCTGCGGTATTTAAGGACTCTGTTGCATTATTTAAGGACTTTGTTGCATTATTTAAGGACTCTGCTGCATTAGTTAAGGACTTTGTTGCATTATTTAAGGACTCTGCTGCATTATTTAATGACGTTGTTGCATTATTTAAGAACTGTGCTGCATTATTTAAGGACTTTGCTGCATTATTTAAGGACTATGCTGCATTATTTAATGACTTTGCTGAAGCATTTGAGGACTCTGCTGCATTATTAGAGGACTCTGCTGCATTATTTAATAACTTTGTTGGATTTTTTAAGGACTCTGCTGCATTATTTAAGGAATTTGCTGCTATATTAAAGGACTCTGCTTCAGTATTTAAGGACTCTGCTGCGGTATATAAGGACTCTGCTGCATTATTTAAGGACTCTGCTGCATTATTTAAGGACTTTGCTGCATTATTTAAGGACTATGCTGCATTATTTAATGACTTTGCTGAAGCATTTGAGGACTCTGCTGCATTATTAGAGGACTCTGCTGCATTATTTAATAACTTTGTTGGATTTTTTAAGGACTCTGCTGCATTATTTAAGGAATTTGCTGCTATATTAAAGGACTCTGCTTCAGTATTTAAGGACTCTGCTGCGGTATATAAGGACTCTGCTGCATTATTTAAGGACTCTGCTGCATTATTTAACGACGTTGTTGCATTATTTAAGAACTGTGCTGCATTATTTAAGGACTTTGCTGCATTATTTAAGGACTATGCTGCATTATTTAATGACTTTGCTGAAGCATTTGATGACTCTGCTGCATTATTAGAGGACTCTGCTGCATTATTTAAAGACTTGCTGCATTATTTAATGACTTTGTTGGATTTTTTAAGGACTCTGCTGCATTATTTAAGGAATTTGCTGCTATATTAAAGGACTCTGCTTCAGTATTTAAGTACTCTGCTGCGGTATTTAAGGACTCTGCTGCATTATTTAAGGACTCTGCTGCATTATTTAAGGACTTTGCTGCATTATTTAAGGAATCTGCTGCATTATTTAAGGACTTTGTTGCATTATCTAAGGACTCTGCTGCATTATTGAAGGACTTTGCTGCAATATTTAAGGACTCTGCTTCAGTATTTAAGGACTCTGCTGCATTATTTAAGGACTTTGTTGCATTATTTAAGGACTCTGCTGCATTATTTAAGGACTTTGCTGCATTATTTATGGACTCTGCTGCATTATTTAAGGACTTTTCTGCAATATTTAAGGACTCTGCTTCAGTATTTAAGGACTCTGCTGCATTATTTAAGGACTTTGTTGCATTATTTAAGGACTCTGCTGCATTATTTAAGGACTTTGTTGCATTATTTAAGGACTCTGCTGCATTATTTAAGGACTTTGCTGCAATATTTAAGGACTCTGCTTCAGTATTTAAGGACTCTGCTGCATTATTTAAGGACTTTGTTGCATTATTTAAGGACTCTGCTGCATTATTTAAGGACTTTGCTGCATTATTTAAGGACTCTGCTGCATTTTTTAATGACTCTGCTGAAGCATTTGAGGACTCTGCTGCATTATTTAAGCACTTTGCTGCGGTATTTAAGGACTCTGTTGCATTATTTAAGGACTTTGTTGCATTATTTAAGGACTCTGCTGCATTAGTTAAGGACTTTGCTGCATTATTTAAGGACTCTGCTGCATTATTTACCGACGTTGTTGCATTATTTAAGAACTGTGCTGCTTTATTTAAGGACTTTGCATTATTTAAGGACTATGCTGCATTATTTAATGACTTTGCTGAAGCATTTGAGGACTCTGCTGCATTATTAGAGGACTCTGCTGCATTATTTAATGACTTTGTTGGATTTTTTAAGGACTCTGCTGCATTATTTAAGGAATTTGCTGCTATATTAAAGGACTCTGCTTCAGTATTTAAGGACTCTGCTGCGGTATTTAAGGACTCTGCTGCATTATTTAAGGACTCTGCTGCATTATTTAAGGACTTTGCTGCATTATTTAAGGACTCTGCTGCATTATTTAAGGACTCTGCTGAAGCATTTGAGGACTCTGCTGCATTATTTAAGGACTTTGCTGCATTATTTAAGGAATCTGCTGCATTATTTAAGGACTTTGTTGCATTATCTAAGGACTCTGCTGCAATATTGAAGGACCTTGCTGCATTATTTAAGGACTCTGCTGCATTATTTAAGGACTTTGCTGCAATATTTAAGGACTCTGCTTCAGTATTTAAGGACTCTGCTGAAGCATTTGAGGACTCTGCTGCATTATTTAATGACTTTGCTGAAGCATTTGAGGACTCTGCTGCATTATTAGAGGACTCTGCTGCATTATTTAATGACTTTGTTGGATTTTTTAAGGACTCTGCTGCATTATTTAAGGAATTTGCTGCTATATTAAAGGACTCTGCTTCAGTATTTAAGGACTCTGCTGCGGTATTTAAGGACTCTGCTGCATTATTTAAGGACTCTGCTGCATTATTTAAGGACTTTGCTGCATTATTTAAGGAATTTGTTGCATTATTTAAGGACTCTGCTGCATTATTTAAGGACTTTGCTGCAATTTTTAAGGACTCTGCTTCAGTATTTAAGGACTCTGCTGCATTATTTAAGGACGTTGTTGCATTATTTAAGGACTCTGCTGCATTATTTAAGGACTTTACTGAATTATTTAAGGACTCTGCTGCATTATTTAAGGACTTTTTTGCATTATTTAAGGACTCTGCTGCATTAGTTAAGGACTTTGCTGCATTATTTAAGGACTCTGCTGCATTATTTAACGACGTTGTTGCATTATTTAAGAACTGTGCTGCATTATTTAAGGACTATGCTGCATTATTTAATGACTTTGCTGAAGCATTTGAGGACTCTGCTGCATTATTAGAGGACTCTGCTGCATTATTTAAGGACTTGCTGCATTATTTAATGACTTTGTTGGATTTTTTAAGGACTCTGCTGCATTATTTAAGGAATTTGCTGCTATATTAAAGGACTCAGCTTCAGTATTTAAGGACTCTTCTGCGGTATTTAAGGACTCTGCTGCATTATTTAAGGACTCTGCTGCATTATTTAAGGACTTTGCTGCATTATTTAAGGAATCTGCTGCATTATTTAAGGACTTTGTTGCATTATCTAAGGACTCTGCTGCATTATTGAAGGACTTTGCTGCAATATTTAAGGACTCTGCTTCAGTATTTAAGGACTCTGCTGCATTATTTAAGGACTTTGTTGCATTATTTAAGGACTCTGCTGCGTTATTTAAGGACTTTGCTGCATTATTTATGGACTCTGCTGCATTATTTAAGGACTTTGCTGCAATATTTAAGGACTCTGCTTCAGTATTTAAGGACTCTGCTGCATTATTTAAGGACTTTGTTGCATTATTTAAGGACTCTGCTGCATTATTTAAGGACTTTGCTGCATTATTTAAGGACTCTGCTGCATTATTTAAGGACTCTGCTGAAGCATTTGAGGACTCTGCTGCATTATTTAATCACTTTGCTGCGGTATTTAAGGACTCTGTTGCATTATTTAAGGACTTTGTTGCATTATTTAAGGACTCTGCTGCATTATTTAACGACGTTGTTGCATTATTTAAGAACTGTGCTGCATTATTTAAGGACTTTGCTGCATTATTTAAGGACTATGCTGCATTATTTAATGACTTTGCTGAAGCATTTGAGGACTCTGCTGCATTATTAGAGGACTCTGCTGCATTATTTAATAACTTTGTTGGATTTTTTAAGGACTCTGCTGCATTATTTAAGGAATTTGCTGCTATATTAAAGGACTCTGCTTCAGTATTTAAGGACTCTGCTGCGGTATATAAGGACTCTGCTGCATTATTTAAGGACTCTGCTGCATTATTTAAGGACTTTGCTGCATTATTTAAGGACTATGCTGCATTATTTAATGACTTTGCTGAAGCATTTGAGGACTCTGCTGCATTATTAGAGGACTCTGCTGCATTATTTAATAACTTTGTTGGATTTTTTAAGGACTCTGCTGCATTATTTAAGGAATTTGCTGCTATATTAAAGGACTCTGCTTCAGTATTTAAGGACTCTGCTGCGGTATATAAGGACTCTGCTGCATTATTTAAGGACTCTGCTGCATTATTTAAGGACTTTGCTGCATTATTTAAGGACTCTGCTGCATTATTTAAGGACTTTGTTGCATTATTTAAGGACTCTAATTCATTATTTAAGGACTTTGCTGGAATATTTAAGGACTCTGCTGCATTAGTTAAGGACTTTGCTGCATTATTTAAGGACTCTGCTGCATTATTTAACGACTTTACTGCATTATTTAAGGACTCTGCTGCATTATTTAAGGACTTTGTTGCATTATTTAAGGACTCTGCTGCATTAGTTAAGGACTATGCTGCATTATTTAATGACTTTGCTGAAGCATTTGAGGACTCTGCTGCATTATTAGAGGACTCTGCTGCATTATTTAAGGACTTGCTGCATTATTTAATGACTTTGTTGGATTTTTTAAGGACTCTGCTGCGTTATTTAAGGAATTTGCTGCTATATTAAAGGACTCTGCTTCAGTATTTAAGGACTCTGCTGCGGTATTTCAGGACTCTGCTGCATTATTTAAGGACTCTGCTGCATTATTTAAGGACTTTGCTGCATTATTTAAGGAATCTGCTGCATTATTTAAGGACTTTGTTGCATTATCTAAGGACTCTGCTGCATTATTAAAGGACTTTGCTGCAATATTTAAGGACTCTGCTTCAGTATTTAAGGACTCTGTTGCATTATTTAAGGACTTTGTTGCATTATTTAAGGACTCTTCTGCATTAGTTAAGGAATTTGCTGCATTATTTAAGGACTCTGCTGCATTATTTAACGACGTTGTTGCATTATTTAAGAACTGTGCTGCATTATTTAAGGACTTTGCTGCATTATTTAAGGACTATGCTGCATTATTTAATGACTTTGCTGAAGCATTTGAGGACTCTGCTGCATTATTAGAGGACTCTGCTGCATTATTTAAGGACTTGCTGCATTATTTAATGACTTTGTTGGATTTCTTAAGGACTCTGCTGCATTATTTAAGGAATTTGCTGCTATATTAAAGGACTCTGCTTCAGTATTTAAGGACTCTGCTGCGGTATTTATGGACCCTGCTGCATTATTTTAGGACTCTGCTGCATTATTTAAGGACTTTGCTGCATTATTTAAGGAATCTGCTGCATTATTTAAGGACTTTGTTGCATTATCTAAGGACTCTGCTGCAATATTGAAGGACTTTGCTGCATTATTTAAGGACTCTGCTGCATTATTTAAGGACTTTGCTGCAATATTTAAGGACTCTGCTTCAGTATTTAAGGACTCTGCTGAAGCATTTGAGGACTCTGCTGCATTATTTAATGACTTTGCTGAAGCATTTGAGGACTCTGCTGCATTATTAGAGGACTCTGCTGCATTATTTAATGACTTTGTTGGATATTTTAAGGACTCTGCTGCATTATTTAAGGAATTTGCTGCTATATTAAAGGACTCTGCTTCAGTATTTAAGGACTCTGCTGCGGTATTTAAGGACTCTGCTGCATTATTTAAGGATTCTGCTGCATTATTTAAGGACTTTGCTGCATTATTTAAGGAATTTGTTGCATTATTTAAGGACTCTGCTGCATTATTTAAGGACTTTGCTGCAATATTTAAGGACTCTGCTTCAGTATTTAAGGACTCTGCTGCATTATTTAAGGACATTGTTGCATTATTTAAGGACTCTGCTGCATTATTTAAGGACTTTACTGCATTATTTAAGGACTCTGCTGCATTATTTAAGGACTTTGTTGCATTATTTAAGGACTCTGCTGCATTAGTTAAGGACTTTGCTGCATTATTTAAGGACTCTGCTGCATTATTTAACGACGTTGTTGCATTATTTAAGAACTGTGCTGCATTATTTAAGGACTTTGCTGCATTATTTAAGGACTATGCTGCATTATTTAATGACTTTGCTGAAGCATTTGAGGACTCTGCTGCATTATTAGAGGACTCTGCTGCATTATTTAAGGACTTGCTGCATTATTTAATGACTTTGTTGGATTTTTTAAGGACTCTGCTGCATTATTTAAGGAATTTGCTGCTATATTAAAGGACTCTGCTTCAGTATTTAAGGACTCTGCTGCGGTATTTAAGGACTCTGCTGCATTATTTAAGGACTCTGCTGCATTATTTAAGGACTTTGCTGCATTATTTAAGGAATCTGCTGCATTATTTAAGGACTTTGTTGCATTATCTAAGGACTCTGCTGCATTATTGAAGGACTTTGCTGCAATATTTAAGGACTCTGCTTCAGTATTTAAGGACTCTGCTGCATTATTTAAGGACTTTGTTGCATTATTTAAGGACTCTGCTGCATTATTTAAGGACTTTGCTGCATTATTTATGGACTCTGCTGCATTATTTAAGGACTTTTCTGCAATATTTAAGGACTCTGCTTCAGTATTTAAGGACTCTGCTGCATTATTTAAGGACTTTGTTGCATTATTTAAGGACTCTGCTGCATTATTTAAGGACTTTGTTGCATTATTTAAGGACTCTGCTGCATTATTTAAGGACTTTGCTGCAATATTTAAGGACTCTGCTTCAGTATTTAAGGACTCTGCTGCATTATTTAAGGACTTTGTTGCATTATTTAAGGACTCTGCTGCATTATTTAAGGACTTTGCTGCATTATTTAAGGACTCTGCTGCATTTTTTAAGGACTCTGCTGAAGCATTTGAGGACTCTGCTGCATTATTTAAGCACTTTGCTGCGGTATTTAAGGACTCTGTTGCATTATTTAAGGACTTTGTTGCATTATTTAAGGACTCTGCTGCATTAGTTAAGGACTTTGCTGCATTATTTAAGGACTCTGCTGCATTATTTACCGACGTTGTTGCATTATTTAAGAACTGTGCTGCTTTATTTAAGGACTTTGCATTATTTAAGGACTATGCTGCATTATTTAATGACTTTGCTGAAGCATTTGAGGACTCTGCTGCATTATTAGAGGACTCTGCTGCATTATTTAATGACTTTGTTGGATTTTTTAAGGACTCTGCTGCATTATTTAAGGAATTTGCTGCTATATTAAAGGACTCTGCTTCAGTATTTAAGGACTCTGCTGCGGTATTTAAGGACTCTGCTGCATTATTTAAGGACTCTGCTGCATTATTTAAGGACTTTGCTGCATTATTTAAGGACTCTGCTGCATTATTTAAGGACTCTGCTGAAGCATTTGAGGACTCTGCTGCATTATTTAAGGACTTTGCTGCATTATTTAAGGAATCTGCTGCATTATTTAAGGACTTTGTTGCATTATCTAAGGACTCTGCTGCAATATTGAAGGACCTTGCTGCATTATTTAAGGACTCTGCTGCATTATTTAAGGACTTTGCTGCAATATTTAAGGACTCTGCTTCAGTATTTAAGGACTCTGCTGAAGCATTTGAGGACTCTGCTGCATTATTTAATGACTTTGCTGAAGCATTTGAGGACTCTGCTGCATTATTAGAGGACTCTGCTGCATTATTTAATGACTTTGTTGGATTTTTTAAGGACTCTGCTGCATTATTTAAGGAATTTGCTGCTATATTAAAGGACTCTGCTTCAGTATTTAAGGACTCTGCTGCGGTATTTAAGGACTCTGCTGCATTATTTAAGGACTCTGCTGCATTATTTAAGGACTTTGCTGCATTATTTAAGGAATTTGTTGCATTATTTAAGGACTCTGCTGCATTATTTAAGGACTTTGCTGCAATTTTTAAGGACTCTGCTTCAGTATTTAAGGACTCTGCTGCATTATTTAAGGACGTTGTTGCATTATTTAAGGACTCTGCTGCATTATTTAAGGACTTTACTGAATTATTTAAGGACTCTGCTGCATTATTTAAGGACTTTGTTGCATTATTTAAGGACTCTGCTGCATTAGTTAAGGACTTTGCTGCATTATTTAAGGACTCTGCTGCATTATTTAACGACGTTGTTGCATTATTTAAGAACTGTGCTGCATTATTTAAGGACTTTGCTGCATTATTTAAGGACTATGCTGCATTATTTAATGACTTTGCTGAAGCATTTGAGGACTCTGCTGCATTATTAGAGGACTCTGCTGCATTATTTAAGGACTTGCTGCGTTATTTAATGACTTTGTTGGATTTTTTAAGGACTCTGCTGCATTATTTAAGGAATTTGCTGCTATATTAAAGGACTCAGCTTCAGTATTTAAGGACTCTTCTGCGGTATTTAAGGACTCTGCTGCATTATTTAAGGACTCTGCTGCATTATTTAAGGACTTTGCTGCATTATTTAAGGAATCTGCTGCATTATTTAAGGACTTTGTTGCATTATCTAAGGACTCTGCTGCATTATTGAAGGACTTTGCTGCAATATTTAAGGACTCTGCTTCAGTATTTAAGGACTCTGCTGCATTATTTAAGGACTTTGTTGCATTATTTAAGGACTCTGCTGCATTATTTAAGGACTTTGCTGCATTATTTATGGACTCTGCTGCATTATTTAAGGACTTTGCTGCAATATTTAAGGACTCTGCTTCAGTATTTAAGGACTCTGCTGCATTATTTAAGGACTTTGTTGCATTATTTAAGGACTCTGCTGCATTATTTAAGGACTTTGCTGCATTATTTAAGGACTCTGCTGCATTATTTAAGGACTCTGCTGAAGCATTTGAGGACTCTGCTGCATTATTTAATCACTTTGCTGTGGTATTTAAGGACTCTGTTGCATTATTTAAGGACTTTGTTGCATTATTTAAGGACTCTGCTGCATTAGTTAAGGACTTTGTTGCATTATTTAAGGACTCTGCTGCATTATTTAATGACGTTGTTGCATTATTTAAGAACTGTGCTGCATTATTTAAGGACTTTGCTGCATTATTTAAGGACTATGCTGCATTATTTAATGACTTTGCTGAAGCATTTGAGGACTCTGCTGCATTATTAGAGGACTCTGCTGCATTATTTAATAACTTTGTTGGATTTTTTAAGGACTCTGCTGCATTATTTAAGGAATTTGCTGCTATATTAAAGGACTCTGCTTCAGTATTTAAGGACTCTGCTGCGGTATATAAGGACTCTGCTGCATTATTTAAGGACTCTGCTGCATTATTTAACGACGTTGTTGCATTATTTAAGAACTGTGCTGCATTATTTAAGGACTTTGCTGCATTATTTAAGGACTATGCTGCATTATTTAATGACTTTGCTGAAGCATTTGATGACTCTGCTGCATTATTAGAGGACTCTGCTGCATTATTTAAAGACTTGCTGCATTATTTAATGACTTTGTTGGATTTTTTAAGGACTCTGCTGCATTATTTAAGGAATTTGCTGCTATATTAAAGGACTCTGCTTCAGTATTTAAGTACTCTGCTGCGGTATTTAAGGACTCTGCTGCATTATTTAAGGACTCTGCTGCATTATTTAAGGACTTTGCTGCATTATTTAAGGAATCTGCTGCATTATTTAAGGACTTTGTTGCATTATCTAAGGACTCTGCTGCATTATTGAAGGACTTTGCTGCAATATTTAAGGACTCTGCTTCAGTATTTAAGGACTCTGCTGCATTATTTAAGGACTTTGTTGCATTATTTAAGGACTCTGCTGCATTATTTAAGGACTTTGCTGCATTATTTATGGACTCTGCTGCATTATTTAAGGACTTTTCTGCAATATTTAAGGACTCTGCTTCAGTATTTAAGGACTCTGCTGCATTATTTAAGGACTTTGTTGCATTATTTAAGGACTCTGCTGCATTATTTAAGGACTTTGTTGCATTATTTAAGGACTCTGCTGCATTATTTAAGGACTTTGCTGCAATATTTAAGGACTCTGCTTCAGTATTTAAGGACTCTGCTGCATTATTTAAGGACTTTGTTGCATTATTTAAGGACTCTGCTGCATTATTTAAGGACTTTGCTGCATTATTTAAGGACTCTGCTGCATTTTTTAATGACTCTGCTGAAGCATTTGAGGACTCTGCTGCATTATTTAAGCACTTTGCTGCGGTATTTAATGACTCTGTTGCATTATTTAAGGACTTTGTTGCATTATTTAAGGACTCTGCTGCATTAGTTAAGGACTTTGCTGCATTATTTAAGGACTCTGCTGCATTATTTACCGACGTTGTTGCATTATTTAAGAACTGTGCTGCTTTATTTAAGGACTTTGCATTATTTAAGGACTATGCTGCATTATTTAATGACTTTGCTGAAGCATTTGAGGACTCTGCTGCATTATTAGAGGACTCTGCTGCATTATTTAATGACTTTGTTGGATTTTTTAAGGACTCTGCTGCATTATTTAAGGAATTTGCTGCTATATTAAAGGACTCTGCTTCAGTATTTAAGGACTCTGCTGCGGTATTTAAGGACTCTGCTGCATTATTTAAGGACTCTGCTGCATTATTTAAGGACTTTGCTGCATTATTTAAGGACTCTGCTGCATTATTTAAGGACTCTGCTGAAGCATTTGAGGACTCTGCTGCATTATTTAAGGACTTTGCTGCATTATTTAAGGAATCTGCTGCATTATTTAAGGACTTTGTTGCATTATCTAAGGACTCTGCTGCAATATTGAAGGACCTTGCTGCATTATTTAAGGACTCTGCTGCATTATTTAAGGACTTTGCTGCAATATTTAAGGACTCTGCTTCAGTATTTAAGGACTCTGCTGAAGCATTTGAGGACTCTGCTGCATTATTTAATGACTTTGCTGAAGCATTTGAGGACTCTGCTGCATTATTAGAGGACTCTGCTGCATTATTTAATGACTTTGTTGGATTTTTTAAGGACTCTGCTGCATTATTTAAGGAATTTGCTGCTATATTAAAGGACTCTGCTTCAGTATTTAAGGACTCTGCTGCGGTATTTAAGGACTCTGCTGCATTATTTAAGGACTCTGCTGCATTATTAAAGGACTTTGCTGCATTATTTAAGGAATTTGTTGCATTATTTAAGGACTCTGCTGCATTATTTAAGGACTTTGCTGCAATTTTTAAGGACTCTGCTTCAGTATTTAAGGACTCTGTTGCATTATTTAAGGACGTTGTTGCATTATTTAAGGACTCTGCTGCATTATTTAAGGACTTTACTGAATTATTTAAGGACTCTGCTGCATTATTTAAGGACTTTGTTGCATTATTTAAGGACTCTGCTGCATTAGTTAAGGACTTTGCTGCATTATTTAAGGACTCTGCTGCATTATTTAACGACGTTGTTGCATTATTTAAGAACTGTGCTGCATTATTTAAGGACTATGCTGCATTATTTAATGACTTTGCTGAAGCATTTGAGGACTCTGCTGCATTATTAGAGGACTCTGCTGCATTATTTAAGGACTTGCTGCATTATTTAATGACTTTGTTGGATTTTTTAAGGACTCTGCTGCATTATTTAAGGAATTTGCTGCTATATTAAAGGACTCAGCTTCAGTATTTAAGGACTCTTCTGCGGTATTTAAGGACTCTGCTGCATTATTTAAGGACTCTGCTGCATTATTTAAGGACTTTGCTGCATTATTTAAGGAATCTGCTGCATTATTTAAGGACTTTGTTGCATTATCTAAGGACTCTGCTGCATTATTGAAGGACTTTGCTGCAATATTTAAGGACTCTGCTTCAGTATTTAAGGACTCTGCTGCATTATTTAAGGACTTTGTTGCATTATTTAAGGACTCTGCTGCGTTATTTAAGGACTTTGCTGCATTATTTATGGACTCTGCTGCATTATTTAAGGACTTTGCTGCAATATTTAAGGACTCTGCTTCAGTATTTAAGGACTCTGCTGCATTATTTAAGGACTTTGTTGCATTATTTAAGGACTCTGCTGCATTATTTAAGGACTTTGCTGCATTATTTAAGGACTCTGCTGCATTATTTAAGGACTCTGCTGAAGCATTTGAGGACTCTGCTGCATTATTTAATCACTTTGCTGCGGTATTTAAGGACTCTGTTGCATTATTTAAGGACTTTGTTGCATTATTTAAGGACTCTGCTGCATTATTTAACGACGTTGTTGCATTATTTAAGAACTGTGCTGCATTATTTAAGGACTTTGCTGCATTATTTAAGGACTATGCTGCATTATTTAATGACTTTGCTGAAGCATTTGAGGACTCTGCTGCATTATTAGAGGACTCTGCTGCATTATTTAATAACTTTGTTGGATTTTTTAAGGACTCTGCTGCATTATTTAAGGAATTTGCTGCTATATTAAAGGACTCTGCTTCAGTATTTAAGGACTCTGCTGCGGTATATAAGGACTCTGCTGCATTATTTAAGGACTCTGCTGCATTATTTAAGGACTTTGCTGCATTATTTAAGGACTATGCTGCATTATTTAATGACTTTGCTGAAGCATTTGAGGACTCTGCTGCATTATTAGAGGACTCTGCTGCATTATTTAATAACTTTGTTGGATTTTTTAAGGACTCTGCTGCATTATTTAAGGAATTTGCTGCTATATTAAAGGACTCTGCTTCAGTATTTAAGGACTCTGCTGCGGTATATAAGGACTCTGCTGCATTATTTAAGGACTCTGCTGCATTATTTAAGGACTTTGCTGCATTATTTAAGGACTCTGCTGCATTATTTAAGGACATTGTTGCATTATTTAAGGACTCTAATGCATTATTTAAGGACTTTGCTGGAATATTTAAGGACTCTGCTGCATTAGTTAAGGACTTTGCTGCATTATTTAAGGACTCTGCTGCATTATTTAACGACTTTACTGCATTATTTAAGGACTCTGCTGCATTATTTAAGGACTTTGTTGCATTATTTAAGGACTCTGCTGCATTAGTTAAGGACTATGCTGCATTATTTAATGACTTTGCTGAAGCATTTGAGGACTCTGCTGCATTATTAGAGGACTCTGCTGCATTATTTAAGGACTTGCTGCATTATTTAATGACTTTGTTGGATTTTTTAAGGACTCTGCTGCGTTATTTAAGGAATTTGCTGCTATATTAAAGGACTCTGCTTCAGTATTTAAGGACTCTGCTGCGGTATTTAAGGACTCTGCTGCATTATTTAAGGACTCTGCTGCATTATTTAAGGACTTTGCTGCATTATTTAAGGAATCTGCTGCATTATTTAAGGACTTTGTTGCATTATCTAAGGACTCTGCTGCATTATTAAAGGACTTTGCTGCAATATTTAAGGACTCTGCTTCAGTATTTAAGGACTCTGTTGCATTATTTAAGGACTTTGTTGCATTATTTAAGGACTCTTCTGCATTAGTTAAGGAGTTTGCTGCATTATTTAAGGACTCTGCTGCATTATTTAACGACGTTGTTGCATTATTTAAGAACTGTGCTGCATTATTTAAGGACTTTGCTGCATTATTTAAGGACTATGCTGCATTATTTAATGACTTTGCTGAAGCATTTGAGGACTCTGCTGCATTATTAGAGGACTCTGCTGCATTATTTAAGGACTTGCTGCATTATTTAATGACTTTGTTGGATTTCTTAAGGACTCTGCTGCATTATTTAAGGAATTTGCTGCTATATTAAACGACTCTGCTTCAGTATTTAAGGACTCTGCTGCGGTATTTATGGACCCTGCTGCATTATTTTAGGACTCTGCTGCATTATTTAAGGACTTTGCTGCATTATTTAAGGAATCTGCTGCATTATTTAAGGACTTTGTTGCATTATCTAAGGACTCTGCTGCAATATTGTAGGACTTTGCTGCATTATTTAAGGACTCTGCTGCATTATTTAAGGACTTTGCTGCAATATTTAAGGACTCTGCTTCAGTATTTAAGGACTCTGCTGAAGCATTTGAGGACTCTGCTGCATTATTTAATGACTTTGCTGAAGCATTTGAGGACTCTGCTGCATTATTAGAGGACTCTGCTGCATTATTTAATGACTT
This sequence comes from Phyllobates terribilis, assembly GCF_046119375.1. NCBI lineage: Eukaryota > Metazoa > Chordata > Amphibia > Anura > Dendrobatidae > Phyllobates > Phyllobates terribilis. Next base: position 1,035,529 of record NW_027362905.1, read on the forward strand.
TGTTGGATATTTTAAGGACTCTGCTGCATTATTTAAGGAATTTGCTGCTATATTAAAGGACTCTGCTTCAGTATTTAAGGACTCTGCTGCGGTATTTAAGGACTCTGCTGCATTATTTAAGGACTCTGCTGCATTATTTAAGGACTTTGCTGCATTATTTAAGGAATTTGTTGCATTATTTAAGGACTCTGCTGCATTATTTAAGGACTTTGCTGCAATATTTAAGGACTCTGCTTCAGTATTTAAGGACTCTGCTGCATTATTTAAGGACATTGTTGCATTATTTAAGGACTCTGCTGCATTATTTAAGGACTTTACTGCATTATTTAAGGACTCTGCTGCATTATTTAAGGACTTTGTTGCATTATTTAAGGACTCTGCTGCATTAGTTAAGGACTTTGCTGCATTATTTAAGGACTCTGCTGCATTATTTAACGACGTTGTTGCATTATTTAAGAACTGTGCTGCATTATTTAAGGACTTTGCTGCATTATTTAAGGACTATGCTGCATTATTTAATGACTTTGCTGAAGCATTTGAGGACTCTGCTGCATTATTAGAGGACTCTGCTGCATTATTTAAGGACTTGCTGCATTATTTAATGACTTTGTTGGATTTTTTAAGGACTCTGCTGCATTATTTAAGGAATTTGCTGCTATATTAAAGGACTCTGCTTCAGTATTTAAGGACTCTGCTGCGGTATTTAAGGACTCTGCTGCATTATTTAAGGACTCTGCTGCATTATTTAAGGACTTTGCTGCATTATTTAAGGAATCTGCTGCATTATTTAAGGACTTTGTTGCATTATCTAAGGACTCTGCTGCATTATTGAAGGACTTTGCTGCAATATTTAAGGACTCTGCTTCAGTATTTAAGGACTCTGCTGCATTATTTAAGGACTTTGTTGCATTATTTAAGGACTCTGCTGCATTATTTAAGGACTTTGCTGCATTATTTATGGACTCTGCTGCATTATTTAAGGACTTTTCTGCAATATTTAAGGACTCTGCTTCAGTATTTAAGGACTCTGCTGCATTATTTAAGGACTTTGTTGCATTATTTAAGGACTCTGCTGCATTATTTAAGGACTTTGTTGCATTATTTAAGGACTCTGCTGCATTATTTAAGGACTTTGCTGCAATATTTAAGGACTCTGCTTCAGTATTTAAGGACTCTGCTGCATTATTTAAGGACTTTGTTGCATTATTTAAGGACTCTGCTGCATTATTTAAGGACTTTGCTGCATTATTTAAGGACTCTGCTGCATTTTTTAAGGACTCTGCTGAAGCATTTGAGGACTCTGCTGCATTATTTAAGCACTTTGCTGCGGTATTTAAGGACTCTGTTGCATTATTTAAGGACTTTGTTGCATTATTTAAGGACTCTGCTGCATTAGTTAAGGACTTTGCTGCATTATTTAAGGACTCTGCTGCATTATTTACCGACGTTGTTGCATTATTTAAGAACTGTGCTGCTTTATTTAAGGACTTTGCATTATTTAAGGACTATGCTGCATTATTTAATGACTTTGCTGAAGCATTTGAGGACTCTGCTGCATTATTAGAGGACTCTGCTGCATTATTTAATGACTTTGTTGGATTTTTTAAGGACTCTGCTGCATTATTTAAGGAATTTGCTGCTATATTAAAGGACTCTGCTTCAGTATTTAAGGACTCTGCTGCGGTATTTAAGGACTCTGCTGCATTATTTAAGGACTCTGCTGCATTATTTAAGGACTTTGCTGCATTATTTAAGGACTCTGCTGCATTATTTAAGGACTCTGCTGAAGCATTTGAGGACTCTGCTGCATTATTTAAGGACTTTGCTGCATGATTTAAGGAATCTGCTGCATTATTTAAGGACTTTGTTGCATTATCTAAGGACTCTGCTGCAATATTGAAGGACCTTGCTGCATTATTTAAGGACTCTGCTGCATTATTTAAGGACTTTGCTGCAATATTTAAGGACTCTGCTTCAGTATTTAAGGACTCTGCTGAAGCATTTGAGGACTCTGCTGCATTATTTAATGACTTTGCTGAAGCATTTGAGGACTCTGCTGCATTATTAGAGGACTCTGCTGCATTATTTAATGACTTTGTTGGATTTTTTAAGGACTCTGCTGCATTATTTAAGGAATTTGCTGCTATATTAAAGGACTCTGCTTCAGTATTTAAGGACTCTGCTGCGGTATTTAAGGACTCTGCTGCATTATTTAAGGACTCTGCTGCATTATTTAAGGACTTTGCTGCATTATTTAAGGAATTTGTTGCATTATTTAAGGACTCTGCTGCATTATTTAAGGACTTTGCTGCAATTTTTAAGGACTCTGCTTCAGTATTTAAGGACTCTGCTGCATTATTTAAGGACGTTGTTGCATTATTTAAGGACTCTGCTGCATTATTTAAGGACTTTACTGAATTATTTAAGGACTCTGCTGCATTATTTAAGGACTTTGTTGCATTATTTAAGGACTCTGCTGCATTAGTTAAGGACTTTGCTGCATTATTTAAGGACTCTGCTGCATTATTTAACGACGTTGTTGCATTATTTAAGAACTGTGCTGCATTATTTAAGGACTTTGCTGCATTATTTAAGGACTATGCTGCATTATTTAATGACTTTGCTGAAGCATTTGAGGACTCTGCTGCATTATTAGAGGACTCTGCTGCATTATTTAAGGACTTGCTGCATTATTTAATGACTTTGTTGGATTTTTTAAGGACTCTGCTGCATTATTTAAGGAATTTGCTGCTATATTAAAGGACTCAGCTTCAGTATTTAAGGACTCTTCTGCGGTATTTAAGGACTCTGCTGCATTATTTAAGGACTCTGCTGCATTATTTAAGGACTTTGCTGCATTATTTAAGGAATCTGCTGCATTATTTAAGGACTTTGTTGCATTATCTAAGGACTCTGCTGCATTATTGAAGGACTTTGCTGCAATATTTAAGGACTCTGCTTCAGTATTTAAGGACTCTGCTGCATTATTTAAGGACTTTGTTGCATTATTTAAGGACTCTGCTGCATTATTTAAGGACTTTGCTGCATTATTTATGGACTCTGCTGCATTATTTAAGGACTTTGCTGCAATATTTAAGGACTCTGCTTCAGTATTTAAGGACTCTGCTGCATTATTTAAGGACTTTGTTGCATTATTTAAGGACTCTGCTGCATTATTTAAGGACTTTGCTGCATTATTTAAGGACTCTGCTGCATTATTTAAGGACTCTGCTGAAGCATTTGAGGACTCTGCTGCATTATTTAATCACTTTGCTGCGGTATTTAAGGACTCTGTTGCATTATTTAAGGACTTTGTTGCATTATTTAAGGACTCTGCTGCATTAGTTAAGGACTTTGTTGCATTATTTAAGGACTCTGCTGCATTATTTAACGACGTTGTTGCATTATTTAAGAACTGTGCTGCATTATTTAAGGACTTTGCTGCATTATTTAAGGACTATGCTGCATTATTTAATGACTTTGCTGAAGCATTTGAGGACTCTGCTGCATTATTAGAGGACTCTGCTGCATTATTTAAGGACTTGCTGCATTATTTAATGACTTTGTTGGATTTTTTAAGGACTCTGCTGCATTATTTAAGGAATTTGCTGCTATATTAAAGGACTCTGCTTCAGTATTTAAGGACTCTGCTGCGGTATTTAAGGACTCTGCTGCATTATTTAAGGACTCTGCTGCATTATTTAAGGACTTTGCTGCATTATTTAAGGAATCTGCTGCATTATTTAAGGACTTTGTTGCATTATCTAAGGACTCTGCTGCATTATTGAAGGACTTTGCTGCAATATTTAAGGACTCTGCTTCAGTATTTAAGGACTCTGCTGCATTATTTAAGGACTTTGTTGCATTATTTAAGGACTCTGCTGCATTATTTAAGGACTTTGCTGCATTATTTATGGACTCTGCTGCATTATTTAAGGACTTTTCTGCAATATTTAAGGACTCTGCTTCAGTATTTAAGGACTCTGCTGCATTATTTAAGGACTTTGTTGCATTATTTAAGGACTCTGCTGCATTATTTAAGGACTTTGTTGCATTATTTAAGGACTCTGCTGCATTATTTAAGGACTTTGCTGCAATATTTAAGGACTCTGCTTCAGTATTTAAGGACTCTGCTGCATTATTTAAGGACTTTGTTGCATTATTTAAGGACTCTGCTGCATTATTTAAGGACTTTGCTGCATTATTTAAGGACTCTGCTGCATTTTTTAAGGACTCTGCTGAAGCATTTGAGGACTCTGCTGCATTATTTAAGCACTTTGCTGCGGTATTTAAGGACTCTGTTGCATTATTTAAGGACTTTGTTGCATTATTTAAGGACTCTGCTGCATTAGTTAAGGACTTTGCTGCATTATTTAAGGACTCTGCTGCATTATTTACCGACGTTGTTGCATTATTTAAGAACTGTGCTGCTTTATTTAAGGACTTTGCATTATTTAAGGACTATGCTGCATTATTTAATGACTTTGCTGAAGCATTTGAGGACTCTGCTGCATTATTAGAGGACTCTGCTGCATTATTTAATGACTTTGTTGGATTTTTTAAGGACTCTGCTGCATTATTTAAGGAATTTGCTGCTATATTAAAGGACTCTGCTTCAGTATTTAAGGACTCTGCTGCGGTATTTAAGGACTCTGCTGCATTATTTAAGGACTCTGCTGCATTATTTAAGGACTTTGCTGCATTATTTAAGGACTCTGCTGCATTATTTAAGGACTCTGCTGAAGCATTTGAGGACTCTGCTGCATTATTTAAGGACTTTGCTGCATGATTTAAGGAATCTGCTGCATTATTTAAGGACTTTGTTGCATTATCTAAGGACTCTGCTGCAATATTGAAGGACCTTGCTGCATTATTTAAGGACTCTGCTGCATTATTTAAGGACTTTGCTGCAATATTTAAGGACTCTGCTTCAGTATTTAAGGACTCTGCTGAAGCATTTGAGGACTCTGCTGCATTATTTAATGACTTTGCTGAAGCATTTGAGGACTCTGCTGCATTATTAGAGGACTCTGCTGCATTATTTAATGACTTTGTTGGATTTTTTAAGGACTCTGCTGCATTATTTAAGGAATTTGCTGCTATATTAAAGGACTCTGCTTCAGTATTTAAGGACTCTGCTGCGGTATTTAAGGACTCTGCTGCATTATTTAAGGACTCTGCTGCATTATTTAAGGACTTTGCTGCATTATTTAAGGAATTTGTTGCATTATTTAAGGACTCTGCTGCATTATTTAAGGACTTTGCTGCAATTTTTAAGGACTCTGCTTCAGTATTTAAGGACTCTGCTGCATTATTTAAGGACGTTGTTGCATTATTTAAGGACTCTGCTGCATTATTTAAGGACTTTACTGAATTATTTAAGGACTCTGCTGCATTATTTAAGGACTTTGTTGCATTATTTAAGGACTCTGCTGCATTAGTTAAGGACTTTGCTGCATTATTTAAGGACTCTGCTGCATTATTTAACGACGTTGTTGCATTATTTAAGAACTGTGCTGCATTATTTAAGGACTTTGCTGCATTATTTAAGGACTATGCTGCATTATTTAATGACTTTGCTGAAGCATTTGAGGACTCTGCTGCATTATTAGAGGACTCTGCTGCATTATTTAAGGACTTGCTGCATTATTTAATGACTTTGTTGGATTTTTTAAGGACTCTGCTGCATTATTTAAGGAATTTGCTGCTATATTAAAGGACTCAGCTTCAGTATTTAAGGACTCTTCTGCGGTATTTAAGGACTCTGCTGCATTATTTAAGGACTCTGCTGCATTATTTAAGGACTTTGCTGCATTATTTAAGGAATCTGCTGCATTATTTAAGGACTTTGTTGCATTATCTAAGGACTCTGCTGCATTATTGAAGGACTTTGCTGCAATATTTAAGGACTCTGCTTCAGTATTTAAGGACTCTGCTGCATTATTTAAGGACTTTGTTGCATTATTTAAGGACTCTGCTGCATTATTTAAGGACTTTGCTGCATTATTTATGGACTCTGCTGCATTATTTAAGGACTTTGCTGCAATATTTAAGGACTCTGCTTCAGTATTTAAGGACTCTGCTGCATTATTTAAGGACTTTGTTGCATTATTTAAGGACTCTGCTGCATTATTTAAGGACTTTGCTGCATTATTTAAGGACTCTGCTGCATTATTTAAGGACTCTGCTGAAGCATTTGAGGACTCTGCTGCATTATTTAATCACTTTGCTGCGGTATTTAAGGACTCTGTTGCATTATTTAAGGACTTTGTTGCATTATTTAAGGACTCTGCTGCATTAGTTAAGGACTTTGTTGCATTATTTAAGGACTCTGCTGCATTATTTAACGACGTTGTTGCATTATTTAAGAACTGTGCTGCATTATTTAAGGACTTTGCTGCATTATTTAAGGACTATGCTGCATTATTTAATGACTTTGCTGAAGCATTTGAGGACTCTGCTGCATTATTAGAGGACTCTGCTGCATTATTTAATAACTTTGTTGGATTTTTTAAGGACTCTGCTGCATTATTTAAGGAATTTGCTGCTATATTAAAGGACTCTGCTTCAGTATTTAAGGACTCTGCTGCGGTATATAAGGACTCTGCTGCATTATTTAAGGACTCTGCTGCATTATTTAAGGACTTTGCTGCATTATTTAAGGACTATGCTGCATTATTTAATGACTTTGCTGAAGCATTTGAGGACTCTGCTGCATTATTAGAGGACTCTGCTGCATTATTTAATAACTTTGTTGGATTTTTTAAGGACTCTGCTGCATTATTTAAGGAATTTGCTGCTATATTAAAGGACTCTGCTTCAGTATTTAAGGACTCTGCTGTGGTATATAAGGACTCTGCTGCATTATTTAAGGACTCTGCTGCATTATTTAAGGACTTTGCTGCATTATTTAAGGACTCTGCTGCATTATTTAAGGACTTTGTTGCATTATTTAAGGACTCTAATGCATTATTTAAGGACTTTGCTGGAATATTTAAGGACTCTGCTGCATTAGTTAAGGACTTTGCTGCATTATTTAAGGACTCTGCTGCATTATTTAACGACTTTACTGCATTATTTAAGGACTCTGCTGCATTATTTAAGGACTTTGTTGCATTATTTAAGGACTCTGCTGCATTAGTTAAGGACTATGCTGCATTATTTAATGACTTTGCTGAAGCATTTGAGGACTCTGCTGCATTATTAGAGGACTCTGCTGCATTATTTAAGGACTTGCTGCATTATTTAATGACTTTGTTGGATTTTTTAAGGACTCTGCTGCGTTATTTAAGGAATTTGCTGCTATATTAAAGGACTCTGCTTCAGTATTTAAGGACTCTGCTGCGGTATTTAAGGACTCTGCTGCATTATTTAAGGACTCTGCTGCATTATTTAAGGACTTTGCTGCATTATTTAAGGAATCTGCTGCATTATTTAAGGACTTTGTTGCATTATCTAAGGACTCTGCTGCATTATTAAAGGACTTTGCTGCAATATTTAAGGACTCTGCTTCAGTATTTAAGGACTCTGTTGCATTATTTAAGGACTTTGTTGCATTATTTAAGGACTCTTCTGCATTAGTTAAGGAGTTTGCTGCATTATTTAAGGACTCTGCTGCATTATTTAACGACGTTGTTGCATTATTTAAGAACTGTGCTGCATTATTTAAGGACTTTGCTGCATTATTTAAGGACTATGCTGCATTATTTAATGACTTTGCTGAAGCATTTGAGGACTCTGCTGCATTATTAGAGGACTCTGCTGCATTATTTAAGGACTTGCTGCATTATTTAATGACTTTGTTGGATTTCTTAAGGACTCTGCTGCATTATTTAAGGAATTTGCTGCTATATTAAAGGACTCTGCTTCAGTATTTAAGGACTCTGCTGCGGTATTTATGGACCCTGCTGCATTATTTTAGGACTCTGCTGCATTATTTAAGGACTTTGCTGCATTATTTAAGGAATCTGCTGCATTATTTAAGGACTTTGTTGCATTATCTAAGGACTCTGCTGCAATATTGAAGGACTTTGCTGCATTATTTAAGGACTCTGCTGCATTATTTAAGGACTTTGCTGCAATATTTAAGGACTCTGCTTCAGTATTTAAGGACTCTGCTGAAGCATTTGAGGACTCTGCTGCATTATTTAATGACTTTGCTGAAGCATTTGAGGACTCTGCTGAATTATTAGAGGACTCTGCTGCATTATTTAATGACTTTGTTGGATTTTTTAAGGACTCTGCTGCATTATTTAAGGAATTTGCTGCTATATTAAAGGACTCTGCTTCAGTATTTAAGGACTCTGCTGCGGTATTTAAGGACTCTGCTGCATTATTTAAGGACTCTGCTGCATTATTTAAGGACTTTGCTGCATTATTTAAGGAATTTGTTGCATTATTTAAGGACTCTGCTGCATTATTTAAGGACTTTGCTGCAATATTTAAGGACTCTGCTTCAGTATTTAAGGACTCTGCTGCATTATTTAAGGACATTGTTGCATTATTTAAGGACTCTGCTGCATTATTTAAGGACTTTACTGCATTATTTAAGGACTCTGCTGCATTATTTAAGGACTTTGTTGCATTATTTAAGGACTCTGCTGCATTAGTTAAGGACTTTGCTGCATTATTTAAGGACTCTGCTGCATTATTTAACGACGTTGTTGCATTATTTAAGAACTGTGCTGCATTATTTAAGGACTTTGCTGCATTATTTAAGGACTATGCTGCATTATTTAATGACTTTGCTGAAGCATTTGAGGACTCTGCTGCATTATTAGAGGACTCTTCTGCATTATTTAAGGACTTGCTGCATTATTTAATGACTTTGTTGGATTTTTTAAGGACTCTGCTGCATTATTTAAGGAATTTGCTGCTATATTAAAGGACTCTGCTTCAGTATTTAAGGACTCTGCTGCGGTATTTAAGGACTCTGCTGCATTATTTAAGGACTCTGCTGCATTATTTAAGGACTTTGCTGCATTATTTAAGGAATCTGCTGCATTATTTAAGGACTTTGTTGCATTATCTAAGGACTCTGCTGCATTATTGAAGGACTTTGCTGCAATATTTAAGGACTCTGCTTCAGTATTTAAGGACTCTGCTGCATTATTTAAGGACTTTGTTGCATTATTTAAGGACTCTGCTGCATTATTTAAGGACTTTGCTGCATTATTTATGGACTCTGCTGCATTATTTAAGGACTTTGCTGCAATATTTAAGGACTCTGCTTCAGTATTTAAGGACTCTGCTGCATTATTTAAGGACTTTGTTGCATTATTTAAGGACTCTGCTGCATTATTTAAGGACTTTGCTGCATTATTTAAGGACTCTGCTGCATTATTTAAGGACTCTGCTGAAGCATTTGAGGACTCTGCTGCATTATTTAATCACTTTGCTGCGGTATTTAAGGACTCTGTTGCATTATTTAAGGACTTTGTTGCATTATTTAAGGACTCTGCTGCATTAGTTAAGGACTTTGCTGCATTATTTAAGGACTCTGCTGCATTATTTAACGACGTTGTTGCATTATTTAAGAACTGTGCTGCATTATTTAAGGACTTTGCTGCATTATTTAAGGACTATGCTGCATTATTTAATGACTTTGCTGAAGCATTTGAGGACTCTGCTGCATTATTAGAGGACTCTGCTGCATTATTTAATGACTTTGTTGGATTTTTTAAGGACTCTGCTGCATTATTTAAGGAATTTGCTGCTATATTAAAGGACTCTGCTTCAGTATTTAAGGACTCTGCTGCGGTATATAAGGACTCTGCTGCATTATTTAAGGACTGTGCTGCATTATTTAAGGACTGTGCTGCATTATTTAAGGACTTTGTTGCATTATTTAAGGACTCTAATGCATTATTTAAGGACTTTGCTGGAATATTTAAGGACTCTGCTGCATTAGTTAAGGACTTTGCTGCATTATTTAAGGACTCTGCTGCATTATTTAACGACTTTACTGCATTATTTAAGGACTCTGCTGCATTATTTAAGGACTTTGTTGCATTATTTAAGGACTCTGCTGCATTAGTTAAGGACTATGCTGCATTATTTAATGACTTTGCTGAAGCATTTGAGGACTCTGCTGCATTATTAGAGGACTCTGCTGCATTATTTAAGGACTTGCTGCATTATTTAAGGACTTTGTTGCATTATTTAAGGACTCTGCTGCATTAGTTAAGGACTATGCTGCATTATTTAATGACTTTGCTGAAGCATTTGAGGACTCTGCTGCATTATTTAAGGACTCTGCTGCATTATTTAAGGACTTTGCTGCATTATTTAAGGATTCTGCTGCATTATTTAAGGACTTTGTTGCATTATCTAAGGACTCTGCTGAATTATTGAAGGACTTTGCTGCAATATTTAAGGACTCTGCTTCAGTATTTAAGGACTCTGCTGCATTATTTAAGGACTTTGTTGCATTATTTAAGGACTCTGCTGCATTATTTAAGGACTTTGTTGCATTATTTAAGGACTCTGCTGCATTATTTAAGGACTTTGCTGCAATATTTAAGGACTCTGCTTCAGTATTTAAGGACTCTGCTGCATTATTTAAGGACTTTGTTGCATTATTTAAGGACTCTGCTGCATTAGTTAAGGAGTTTGCTGCATTATTTAAGGACTCTGCTGCATTATTTAACGACGTTGTTGCATTATTTAAGAACTGTGCTGCATTATTTAAGGACTTTGCTGCATTATTTAAGGACTATGCTGCATTATTTAATGACTTTGATGAAGCATTTGAGGACTCTGCTGCATTATTAGAGGACTCTGCTGCATTATTTAAGGACTTGCTGCATTATTTAATGACTTTGTTGGATTTCTTAAGGACTCTGCTGCATTATTTAAGGAATTTGCTGCTATATTAAAGGACTCTGCTTCAGTATTTAAGGACTCTGCTGCGGTATTTAAGGACTCTGCTGCATTATTTAAGGACTCTGCTGCATTATTTAAGGAATTTGCTGCATTATTTAAGGAATTTGTTGCATTATTTAAGGACTCTGCTGCATTATTTAAGGACTTTGCTGCAATATTTAAGGACTCTGCTTCAGTATTTAAGGACTCTGCTGCATTATTTAAGGACGTTGTTGCATTATTTAAGGACTCTGCTGCATTATTTAAGGACTTTACTGCATTATTTAAGGACTCTGCTGCATTATTTAAGGACTTTGTTGCATTATTTAAGGACTCTGCTGCATTAGTTAAGGACTTTGCTGCATTATTTAAGGACTCTGCTGCATTATTTAACGACGTTGTTGCATTATTTAAGAACTGTGCTGCATTATTTAAGGACTTTGCTGCATTATTTAAGGACTATGCTGCATTATTTAATGACTTTGCTGAAGCATTTGAGGACTCTGCTGCATTATTAGAGGACTCTGCTGCATTATTTAAGGACTTGCTGCATTATTTAATGACTTTGTTGGATTTTTTAAGGACTCTGCTGCATTATTTAATGAATTTGCTGCTATATTAAAAGACTCTGCTTCAGTATTTAAGGACTCTGCTGCGGTATTTAAGGACCCTGCAGCATTATTTTAGGACTCTGCTGCATTATTTAAGGACTTTGCTGCATTATTTAAGGAATCTGCTGCAATATTTAAGGACTTTGTTGCATTATCTAAGGACTCTGCTGCAATATTGAAGGACTTTGCTGCATTATTTAAGGACTCTGCTGCATTATTTAAGGACTTTGCTGCAATATTTAAGGACTCTGCTTCAGTATTTAAGGACTCTGCTGAAGCATTTGAGGACTCTGCTGCATTATTTAATGACTTTGCTGAAGCATTTGAGGACTCTGCTGCATTATTAGAGGACTCTGCTGCATTATTTAATGACTTTGTTGGATATTTTAAGGACTCTGCTGCATTATTTAAGGAATTTGCTGCTATATTAAAGGACTCTGCTTCAGTATTTAAGGACTCTGCTGCGGTATTTAAGGACTCTGCTGCATTATTTAAGGACTCTGCTGCATTATTTAAGGACTTTGCTGCATTATTTAAGGAATTTGTTGCATTATTTAAGGACTCTGCTGCATTATTTAAGGACTTTGCTGCAATATTTAAGGACTCTGCTTCAGTATTTAAGGACTCTGCTGCATTATTTAAGGACATTGTTGCATTATTTAAGGACTCTGCTGCATTATTTAAGGACTTTACTGCATTATTTAAGGACTCTGCTGCATTATTTAAGGACTTTGTTGCATTATTTAAGGACTCTGCTGCATTAGTTAAGGACTTTGCTGCATTATTTAAGGACTCTGCTGCATTATTTAACGACGTTGTTGCATTATTTAAGAACTGTGCTGCATTATTTAAGGACTTTGCTGCATTATTTAAGGACTATGCTGCATTATTTAATGACTTTGCTGAAGCATTTGAGGACTCTGCTGCATTATTAGAGGACTCTGCTGCATTATTTAAGGACTTGCTGCATTATTTAATGACTTTGTTGGATTTTTTAAGGACTCTGCTGCATTATTTAAGGAATTTGCTGCTATATTAAAGGACTCTGCTTCAGTATTTAAGGACTCTGCTGCGGTATTTAAGGACTCTGCTGCATTATTTAAGGACTCTGCTGCATTATTTAAGGACTTTGCTGCATTATTTAAGGAATCTGCTGCATTATTTAAGGACTTTGTTGCATTATCTAAGGACTCTGCTGCATTATTGAAGGACTTTGCTGCAATATTTAAGGACTCTGCTTCAGTATTTAAGGACTCTGCTGCATTATTTAAGGAATTTGTTGCATTATTTAAGGACTCTGCTGCATTATTTAAGGACTTTGCTGCATTATTTATGGACTCTGCTGCATTATTTAAGGACTTTTCTGCAATATTTAAGGACTCTGCTTCAGTATTTAAGGACTCTGCTGCATTATTTAAGGACTTTGTTGCATTATTTAAGGACTCTGCTGCATTATTTAAGGACTTTGTTGCATTATTTAAGGACTCTGCTGCATTATTTAAGGACTTTGCTGCAATATTTAAGGACTCTGCTTCAGTATTTAAGGACTCTGCTGCATTATTTAAGGACTTTGTTGCATTATTTAAGGACTCTGCTGCATTATTTAAGGACTTTGCTGCATTATTTAAGGACTCTGCTGCATTTTTTAAGGACTCTGCTGAAGCATTTGAGGACTCTGCTGCATTATTTAAGCACTTTGCTGCGGTATTTAAGGACTCTGTTGCATTATTTAAGGACTTTGTTGCATTATTTAAGGACTCTGCTGCATTAGTTAAGGACTTTGCTGCATTATTTAAGGACTCTGCTGCATTATTTACCGACGTTGTTGCATTATTTAAGAACTGTGCTGCTTTATTTAAGGACTTTGCATTATTTAAGGACTATGCTGCATTATTTAATGACTTTGCTGAAGCATTTGAGGACTCTGCTGCATTATTAGAGGACTCTGCTGCATTATTTAATGACTTTGTTGGATTTTTTAAGGACTCTGCTGCATTATTTAAGGAATTTGCTGCTATATTAAAGGACTCTGCTTCAGTATTTAAGGACTCTGCTGCGGTATTTAAGGACTCTGCTGCATTATTTAAGGACTCTGCTGCATTATTTAAGGACTTTGCTGCATTATTTAAGGACTCTGCTGCATTATTTAAGGACTCTGCTGAAGCATTTGAGGACTCTGCTGCATTATTTAAGGACTTTGCTGCATGATTTAAGGAATCTGCTGCATTATTTAAGGACTTTGTTGCATTATCTAAGGACTCTGCTGCAATATTGAAGGACCTTGCTGCATTATTTAAGGACTCTGCTGCATTATTTAAGGACTTTGCTGCAATATTTAAGGACTCTGCTTCAGTATTTAAGGACTCTGCTGAAGCATTTGAGGACTCTGCTGCATTATTTAATGACTTTGCTGAAGCATTTGAGGACTCTGCTGCATTATTAGAGGACTCTGCTGCATTATTTAATGACTTTGTTGGATTTTTTAAGGACTCTGCTGCATTATTTAAGGAATTTGCTGCTATATTAAAGGACTCTGCTTCAGTATTTAAGGACTCTGCTGCGGTATTTAAGGACTCTGCTGCATTATTTAAGGACTCTGCTGCATTATTTAAGGACTTTGCTGCATTATTTAAGGAATTTGTTGCATTATTTAAGGACTCTGCTGCATTATTTAAGGACTTTGCTGCAATTTTTAAGGACTCTGCTTCAGTATTTAAGGACTCTGCTGCATTATTTAAGGACGTTGTTGCATTATTTAAGGACTCTGCTGCATTATTTAAGGACTTTACTGAATTATTTAAGGACTCTGCTGCATTATTTAAGGACTTTGTTGCATTATTTAAGGACTCTGCTGCATTAGTTAAGGACTTTGCTGCATTATTTAAGGACTCTGCTGCATTATTTAACGACGTTGTTGCATTATTTAAGAACTGTGCTGCATTATTTAAGGACTTTGCTGCATTATTTAAGGACTATGCTGCATTATTTAATGACTTTGCTGAAGCATTTGAGGACTCTGCTGCATTATTAGAGGACTCTGCTGCATTATTTAAGGACTTGCTGCATTATTTAATGACTTTGTTGGATTTTTTAAGGACTCTGCTGCATTATTTAAGGAATTTGCTGCTATATTAAAGGACTCAGCTTCAGTATTTAAGGACTCTTCTGCGGTATTTAAGGACTCTGCTGCATTATTTAAGGACTCTGCTGCATTATTTAAGGACTTTGCTGCATTATTTAAGGAATCTGCTGCATTATTTAAGGACTTTGTTGCATTATCTAAGGACTCTGCTGCATTATTGAAGGACTTTGCTGCAATATTTAAGGACTCTGCTTCAGTATTTAAGGACTCTGCTGCATTATTTAAGGACTTTGTTGCATTATTTAAGGACTCTGCTGCATTATTTAAGGACTTTGCTGCATTATTTATGGACTCTGCTGCATTATTTAAGGACTTTGCTGCAATATTTAAGGACTCTGCTTCAGTATTTAAGGACTCTGCTGCATTATTTAAGGACTTTGTTGCATTATTTAAGGACTCTGCTGCATTATTTAAGGACTTTGCTGCATTATTTAAGGACTCTGCTGCATTATTTAAGGACTCTGCTGAAGCATTTGAGGACTCTGCTGCATTATTTAATCACTTTGCTGCGGTATTTAAGGACTCTGTTGCATTATTTAAGGACTTTGTTGCATTATTTAAGGACTCTGCTGCATTAGTTAAGGACTTTGTTGCATTATTTAAGGACTATGCTGCATTATTTAACGACGTTGTTGCATTATTTAAGAACTGTGCTGCATTATTTAAGGACTTTGCTGCATTATTTAAGGACTATGCTGCATTATTTAATGACTTTGCTGAAGCATTTGAGGACTCTGCTGCATTATTAGAGGACTCTGCTGCATTATTTAATAACTTTGTTGGATTTTTTAAGGACTCTGCTGCATTATTTAAGGAATTTGCTGCTATATTAAAGGACTCTGCTTCAGTATTTAAGGACTCTGCTGCGGTATATAAGGACTCTGCTGCATTATTTAAGGACTCTGCTGCATTATTTAAGGACTTTGCTGCATTATTTAAGGACTATGCTGCATTATTTAATGACTTTGCTGAAGCATTTGAGGACTCTGCTGCATTATTAGAGGACTCTGCTGCATTATTTAATAACTTTGTTGGATTTTTTAAGGACTCTGCTGCATTATTTAAGGAATTTGCTGCTATATTAAAGGACTCTGCTTCAGTATTTAAGGACTCTGCTGTGGTATATAAGGACTCTGCTGCATTATTTAAGGACTCTGCTGCATTATTTAAGGACTTTGCTGCATTATTTAAGGACTCTGCTGCATTATTTAAGGACTTTGTTGCATTATTTAAGGACTCTAATGCATTATTTAAGGACTTTGCTGGAATATTTAAGGACTCTGCTGCATTAGTTAAGGACTTTGCTGCATTATTTAAGGACTCTGCTGCATTATTTAACGACTTTACTGCATTATTTAAGGACTCTGCTGCATTATTTAAGGACTTTGTTGCATTATTTAAGGACTCTGCTGCATTAGTTAAGGACTATGCTGCATTATTTAATGACTTTGCTGAAGCATTTGAGGACTCTGCTGCATTATTAGAGGACTCTGCTGCATTATTTAAGGACTTGCTGCATTATTTAATGACTTTGTTGGATTTTTTAAGGACTCTGCTGCGTTATTTAAGGAATTTGCTGCTATATTAAAGGACTCTGCTTCAGTATTTAAGGACTCTGCTGCGGTATTTAAGGACTCTGCTGCATTATTTAAGGACTCTGCTGCATTATTTAAGGACTTTGCTGCATTATTTAAGGAATCTGCTGCATTATTTAAGGACTTTGTTGCATTATCTAAGGACTCTGCTGCATTATTAAAGGACTTTGCTGCAATATTTAAGGACTCTGCTTCAGTATTTAAGGACTCTGTTGCATTATTTAAGGACTTTGTTGCATTATTTAAGGACTCTTCTGCATTAGTTAAGGAGTTTGCTGCATTATTTAAGGACTCTGCTGCATTATTTAACGACGTTGTTGCATTATTTAAGAACTGTGCTGCATTATTTAAGGACTTTGCTGCATTATTTAAGGACTATGCTGCATTATTTAATGACTTTGCTGAAGCATTTGAGGACTCTGCTGCATTATTAGAGGACTCTGCTGCATTATTTAAGGACTTGCTGCATTATTTAATGACTTTGTTGGATTTCTTAAGGACTCTGCTGCATTATTTAAGGAATTTGCTGCTATATTAAAGGACTCTGCTTCAGTATTTAAGGACTCTGCTGCGGTATTTATGGACCCTGCTGCATTATTTTAGGACTCTGCTGCATTATTTAAGGACTTTGCTGCATTATTTAAGGAATCTGCTGCATTATTTAAGGACTTTGTTGCATTATCTAAGGACTCTGCTGCAATATTGAAGGACTTTGCTGCATTATTTAAGGACTCTGCTGCATTATTTAAGGACTTTGCTGCAATATTTAAGGACTCTGCTTCAGTATTTAAGGACTCTGCTGAAGCATTTGAGGACTCTGCTGCATTATTTAATGACTTTGCTGAAGCATTTGAGGACTCTGCTGAATTATTAGAGGACTCTGCTGCATTATTTAATGACTTTGTTGGATTTTTTAAGGACTCTGCTGCATTATTTAAGGAATTTGCTGCTATATTAAAGGACTCTGCTTCAGTATTTAAGGACTCTGCTGCGGTATTTAAGGACTCTGCTGCATTATTTAAGGACTCTGCTGCATTATTTAAGGACTTTGCTGCATTATTTAAGGAATTTGTTGCATTATTTAAGGACTCTGCTGCATTATTTAAGGACTTTGCTGCAATATTTAAGGACTCTGCTTCAGTATTTAAGAACTCTGCTGCATTATTTAAGGACATTGTTGCATTATTTAAGGACTCTGCTGCATTATTTAAGGACTTTACTGCATTATTTAAGGACTCTGCTGCATTATTTAAGGACTTTGTTGCATTATTTAAGGACTCTGCTGCATTAGTTAAGGACTTTGCTGCATTATTTAAGGACTCTGCTGCATTATTTAACGACGTTGTTGCATTATTTAAGAACTGTGCTGCATTATTTAAGGACTTTGCTGCATTATTTAAGGACTATGCTGCATTATTTAATGACTTTGCTGAAGCATTTGAGGACTCTGCTGCATTATTAGAGGACTCTCCTGCATTATTTAAGGACTTGCTGCATTATTTAATGACTTTGTTGGATTTTTTAAGGACTCTGCTGCATTATTTAAGGAATTTGCTGCTATATTAAAGGACTCTGCTTCAGTATTTAAGGACTCTGCTGCGGTATTTAAGGACTCTGCTGCATTATTTAAGGACTCTGCTGCATTATTTAAGGACTTTGCTGCATTATTTAAGGAATCTGCTGCATTATTTAAGGACTTTGTTGCATTATCTAAGGACTCTGCTGCATTATTGAAGGACTTTGCTGCAATATTTAAGGACTCTGCTTCAGTATTTAAGGACTCTGCTGCATTATTTAAGGACTTTGTTGCATTATTTAAGGACTCTGCTGCATTATTTAAGGACTTTGCTGCATTATTTATGGACTCTGCTGCATTATTTAAGGACTTTGCTGCAATATTTAAGGACTCTGCTTCAGTATTTAAGGACTCTGCTGCATTATTTAAGGACTTTGTTGCATTATTTAAGGACTCTGCTGCATTATTTAAGGACTTTGCTGCATTATTTAAGGACTCTGCTGCATTATTTAAGGACTCTGCTGAAGCATTTGAGGACTCTGCTGCATTATTTAATCACTTTGCTGCGGTATTTAAGGACTCTGTTGCATTATTTAAGGACTTTGTTGCATTATTTAAGGACTCTGCTGCATTAGTTAAGGACTTTGTTGCATTATTTAAGGACTATGCTGCATTATTTAACGACGTTGTTGCATTATTTAAGAACTGTGCTGCATTATTTAAGGACTTTGCTGCATTATTTAAGGACTATGCTGCATTATTTAATGACTTTGCTGAAGCATTTGAGGACTCTGCTGCATTATTAGAGGACTCTGCTGCATTATTTAATAACTTTGTTGGATTTTTTAAGGACTCTGCTGCATTATTTAAGGAATTTGCTGCTATATTAAAGGACTCTGCTTCAGTATTTAAGGACTCTGCTGCGGTATATAAGGACTCTGCTGCATTATTTAAGGACTCTGCTGCATTATTTAAGGACTTTGCTGCATTATTTAAGGACTATGCTGCATTATTTAATGACTTTGCTGAAGCATTTGAGGACTCTGCTGCATTATTAGAGGACTCTGCTGCATTATTTAATAACTTTGTTGGATTTTTTAAGGACTCTGCTGCATTATTTAAGGAATTTGCTGCTATATTAAAGGACTCTGCTTCAGTATTTAAGGACTCTGCTGTGGTATATAAGGACTCTGCTGCATTATTTAAGGACTCTGCTGCATTATTTAAGGACTTTGCTGCATTATTTAAGGACTCTGCTGCATTATTTAAGGACTTTGTTGCATTATTTAAGGACTCTAATGCATTATTTAAGGACTTTGCTGGAATATTTAAGGACTCTGCTGCATTAGTTAAGGACTTTGCTGCATTATTTAAGGACTCTGCTGCATTATTTAACGACTTTACTGCATTATTTAAGGACTCTGCTGCATTATTTAAGGACTTTGTTGCATTATTTAAGGACTCTGCTGCATTAGTTAAGGACTATGCTGCATTATTTAATGACTTTGCTGAAGCATTTGAGGACTCTGCTGCATTATTAGAGGACTCTGCTGCATTATTTAAGGACTTGCTGCATTATTTAATGACTTTGTTGGATTTTTTAAGGACTCTGCTGCGTTATTTAAGGAATTTGCTGCTATATTAAAGGACTCTGCTTCAGTATTTAAGGACTCTGCTGCGGTATTTAAGGACTCTGCTGCATTATTTAAGGACTCTGCTGCATTATTTAAGGACTTTGCTGCATTATTTAAGGAATCTGCTGCATTATTTAAGGACTTTGTTGCATTATCTAAGGACTCTGCTGCATTATTAAAGGACTTTGCTGCAATATTTAAGGACTCTGCTTCAGTATTTAAGGACTCTGTTGCATTATTTAAGGACTTTGTTGCATTATTTAAGGACTCTTCTGCATTAGTTAAGGAGTTTGCTGCATTATTTAAGGACTCTGCTGCATTATTTAACGACGTTGTTGCATTATTTAAGAACTGTGCTGCATTATTTAAGGACTTTGCTGCATTATTTAAGGACTATGCTGCATTATTTAATGACTTTGCTGAAGCATTTGAGGACTCTGCTGCATTATTAGAGGACTCTGCTGCATTATTTAAGGACTTGCTGCATTATTTAATGACTTTGTTGGATTTCTTAAGGACTCTGCTGCATTATTTAAGGAATTTGCTGCTATATTAAAGGACTCTGCTTCAGTATTTAAGGACTCTGCTGCGGTATTTATGGACCCTGCTGCATTATTTTAGGACTCTGCTGCATTATTTAAGGACTTTGCTGCATTATTTAAGGAATCTGCTGCATTATTTAAGGACTTTGTTGCATTATCTAAGGACTCTGCTGCAATATTGAAGGACTTTGCTGCATTATTTAAGGACTCTGCTGCATTATTTAAGGACTTTGCTGCAATATTTAAGGACTCTGCTTCAGTATTTAAGGACTCTGCTGAAGCATTTGAGGACTCTGCTGCATTATTTAATGACTTTGCTGAAGCATTTGAGGACTCTGCTGAATTATTAGAGGACTCTGCTGCATTATTTAATGACTTTGTTGGATTTTTTAAGGACTCTGCTGCATTATTTAAGGAATTTGCTGCTATATTAAAGGACTCTGCTTCAGTATTTAAGGACTCTGCTGCGGTATTTAAGGACTCTGCTGCATTATTTAAGGACTCTGCTGCATTATTTAAGGACTTTGCTGCATTATTTAAGGAATTTGTTGCATTATTTAAGGACTCTGCTGCATTATTTAAGGACTTTGCTGCAATATTTAAGGACTCTGCTTCAGTATTTAAGAACTCTGCTGCATTATTTAAGGACATTGTTGCATTATTTAAGGACTCTGCTGCATTATTTAAGGACTTTACTGCATTATTTAAGGACTCTGCTGCATTATTTAAGGACTTTGTTGCATTATTTAAGGACTCTGCTGCATTAGTTAAGGACTTTGCTGCATTATTTAAGGACTCTGCTGCATTATTTAACGACGTTGTTGCATTATTTAAGAACTGTGCTGCATTATTTAAGGACTTTGCTGCATTATTTAAGGACTATGCTGCATTATTTAATGACTTTGCTGAAGCATTTGAGGACTCTGCTGCATTATTAGAGGACTCTCCTGCATTATTTAAGGACTTGCTGCATTATTTAATGACTTTGTTGGATTTTTTAAGGACTCTGCTGCATTATTTAAGGAATTTGCTGCTATATTAAAGGACTCTGCTTCAGTATTTAAGGACTCTGCTGCGGTATTTAAGGACTCTGCTGCATTATTTAAGGACTCTGCTGCATTATTTAAGGACTTTGCTGCATTATTTAAGGAATCTGCTGCATTATTTAAGGACTTTGTTGCATTATCTAAGGACTCTGCTGCATTATTGAAGGACTTTGCTGCAATATTTAAGGACTCTGCTTCAGTATTTAAGGACTCTGCTGCATTATTTAAGGACTTTGTTGCATTATTTAAGGACTCTGCTGCATTATTTAAGGACTTTGCTGCATTATTTATGGACTCTGCTGCATTATTTAAGGACTTTGCTGCAATATTTAAGGACTCTGCTTCAGTATTTAAGGACTCTGCTGCATTATTTAAGGACTTTGTTGCATTATTTAAGGACTCTGCTGCATTATTTAAGGACTTTGCTGCATTATTTAAGGACTCTGCTGCATTATTTAAGGACTCTGCTGAAGCATTTGAGGACTCTGCTGCATTATTTAATCACTTTGCTGCGGTATTTAAGGACTCTGTTGCATTATTTAAGGACTTTGTTGCATTATTTAAGGACTCTGCTGCATTAGTTAAGGACTTTGCTGCATTATTTAAGGACTCTGCTGCATTATTTAACGACGTTGTTGCATTATTTAAGAACTGTGCTGCATTATTTAAGGACTTTGCTGCATTATTTAAGGACTATGCTGCATTATTTAATGACTTTGCTGAAGCATTTGAGGACTCTGCTGCATTATTAGAGGACTCTGCTGCATTATTTAATGACTTTGTTGGATTTTTTAAGGACTCTGCTGCATTATTTAAGGAATTTGCTGCTATATTAAAGGACTCTGCTTCAGTATTTAAGGACTCTGCTGCGGTATATAAGGACTCTGCTGCATTATTTAAGGACTGTGCTGCATTATTTAAGGACTGTGCTGCATTATTTAAGGACTTTGTTGCATTATTTAAGGACTCTAATGCATTATTTAAGGACTTTGCTGGAATATTTAAGGACTCTGCTGCATTAGTTAAGGACTTTGCTGCATTATTTAAGGACTCTGCTGCATTATTTAACGACTTTACTGCATTATTTAAGGACTCTGCTGCATTATTTAAGGACTTTGTTGCATTATTTAAGGACTCTGCTGCATTAGTTAAGGACTATGCTGCATTATTTAATGACTTTGCTGAAGCATTTGAGGACTCTGCTGCATTATTAGAGGACTCTGCTGCATTATTTAAGGACTTGCTGCATTATTTAATGACTTTGTTGGATTTTTTAAGGACTCTGCTGCGTTATTTAAGGAATTTGCTGCTATATTAAAGGACTCTGCTTCAGTATTTAAGGACTCTGCTGCGGTATTTAAGGACTCTGCTGCATTATTTAAGGACTCTGCTGCATTATTTAAGGACTTTGCTGCATTATTTAAGGATTCTGCTGCATTATTTAAGGACTTTGTTGCATTATCTAAGGACTCTGCTGAATTATTGAAGGACTTTGCTGCAATATTTAAGGACTCTGCTTCAGTATTTAAGGACTCTGCTGCATTATTTAAGGACTTTGTTGCATTATTTAAGGACTCTGCTGCATTATTTAAGGACTTTGTTGCATTATTTAAGGACTCTGCTGCATTATTTAAGGACTTTGCTGCAATATTTAAGGACTCTGCTTCAGTATTTAAGGACTCTGCTGCATTATTTAAGGACTTTGTTGCATTATTTAAGGACTCTGCTGCATTAGTTAAGGAGTTTGCTGCATTATTTAAGGACTCTGCTGCATTATTTAACGACGTTGTTGCATTATTTAAGAACTGTGCTGCATTATTTAAGGACTTTGCTGCATTATTTAAGGACTATGCTGCATTATTTAATGACTTTGATGAAGCATTTGAGGACTCTGCTGCATTATTAGAGGACTCTGCTGCATTATTTAAGGACTTGCTGCATTATTTAATGACTTTGTTGGATTTCTTAAGGACTCTGCTGCATTATTTAAGGAATTTGCTGCTATATTAAAGGACTCTGCTTCAGTATTTAAGGACTCTGCTGCGGTATTTAAGGACTCTGCTGCATTATTTAAGGACTCTGCTGCATTATTTAAGGAATTTGCTGCATTATTTAAGGAATTTGTTGCATTATTTAAGGACTCTGCTGCATTATTTAAGGACTTTGCTGCAATATTTAAGGACTCTGCTTCAGTATTTAAGGACTCTGCTGCATTATTTAAGGACGTTGTTGCATTATTTAAGGACTCTGCTGCATTATTTAAGGACTTTACTGCATTATTTAAGGACTCTGCTGCATTATTTAAGGACTTTGTTGCATTATTTAAGGACTCTGCTGCATTAGTTAAGGACTTTGCTGCATTATTTAAGGACTCTGCTGCATTATTTAACGACGTTGTTGCATTATTTAAGAACTGTGCTGCATTATTTAAGGACTTTGCTGCATTATTTAAGGACTATGCTGCATTATTTAATTACTTTGCTGAAGCATTTGAGGACTCTGCTGCATTATTAGAGGACTCTGCTGCATTATTTAAGGACTTGCTGCATTATTTAATGACTTTGTTGGATTTTTTAAGGACTCTGCTGCATTATTTAATGAATTTGCTGCTATATTAAAGGACTCTGCTTCAGTATTTAAGGACTCTGCTGCGGTATTTAAGGACCCTGCAGCATTATTTTAGGACTCTGCTGCATTATTTAAGGACTTTGCTGCATTATTTAAGGAATCTGCTGCATTATTTAAGGACTTTGTTGCATTATCTAAGGACTCTGCTGCAATATTGAAGGACTTTGCTGCATTATTTAAGGACTCTGCTGCATTATTTAAGGACTTTGCTGCAATATTTAAGGACTCTGCTTCAGTATTTAAGGACTCTGCTGAAGCATTTGAGGACTCTGCTGCATTATTTAATGACTTTGCTGAAGCATTTGAGGACTCTGCTGCATTATTAGAGGACTCTGCTGCATTATTTAATGACTTTGTTGGATTTTTTAAGGACTCTGCTGCATTATTTAAGGAATTTGCTGCTATATTAAAGGACTCTGCTTCAGTATTTAAGGACTCTGCTGCGGTATTTAAGGACTCTGCTGCATTATTTAAGGACTCTGCTGCATTATTTAAGGACTTTGCTGCACTATTTAAGGAATTTGTTGCATTATTTAAGGACTCTGCTGCATTATTTAAGGACTTTGCTGCAATATTTAAGGACTCTGCTTCAGTATTTAAGGACTCTGCTGCATTATTTAAGGACGTTGTTGCATTATTTAAGGACTCTGCTGCATTATTTAAGGACTTTACTGCATTATTTAAGGACTCTGCTGCATTATTTAAGGACTTTGTTGCATTATTTAAGGACTCTGCTGCATTAGTTAAGGACTTTGCTGCATTATTTAAGGACTCTGCTGCATTATTTAACGACGTTGTTGCATTATTTAAGAACTGTGCTGCATTATTTAAGGACTTTGCTGCATTATTTAAGGACTATGCTGCATTATTTAATGACTTTGCTGAAGCATTTGAGGACTCTGCTGCATTATTAGAGGACTCTGCTGCATTATTTAAGGACTTGCTGCATTATTTAATGACTTTGTTGGATTTTTTAAGGACTCTGCTGCATTATTTAAGGAATTTGCTGCTATATTAAAGGACTCTGCTTCAGTATTTAAGGACTCTGCTGCGGTATTTAAGGACTCTGCTGCATTATTTAAGGACTCTGCTGCATTATTTAAGGACTTTGCTGCATTATTTAAGGAATCTGCTGCATTATTTAAGGACTTTGTTGCATTATCTAAGGACTCTGCTGCATTATTGAAGGACTTTGCTGCAATATTTAAGGACTCTGCTTCAGTATTTAAGGACTCTGCTGCATTATTTAAGGACTTTGTTGCATTATTTAAGGACTCTGCTGCATTATTTAAGGACTTTGCTGCATTATTTATGGACTCTGCTGCATTATTTAAGGACTTTGCTGCAATATTTAAGGACTCTGCTTCAGTATTTAAGGGCTCTGCTGCATTATTTAAGGACTTTGTTGCATTATTTAAGGACTCTGCTGCATTAGTTAAGGACTTTGCTGCATTATTTAAGGACTCTGCTGCATTATTTAACGACGTTGTTGCATTATTTAAGAACTGTGCTGCATTATTTAAGGACTTTGCTGCATTATTTAAGGACTATGCTGCATTATTTAATGACTTTGCTGAAGCATTTGAGGACTCTGCTGCATTATTAGAGGACTCTGCTGCATTATTTAATGACTTTGTTGGATTTTTTAAGGACTCTGCTGCATTATTTAAGGAATTTGCTGCTATATTAAAGGACTCTGCTTCAGTATTTTAGGACTCTGCTGCGGTATATAAGGACTCTGCTGCATTATTTAAGGACTCTGCTGCATTATTTAAGGACTTTGCTGCATTATTTAAGGACTCTGCTGCATTATTTAAGGACTTTGTTGCATTATTTAAGGACTCTAATGCATTATTTAAGGACTTTGCTAGAATATTTAAGGACTCTGCTGCATTAGTTAAGGACTTTGTTGCATTATTTAAGGACTCTGCTGCATTAGTTAAGGACTATGCTGCATTATTTAATGACTTTGCTGAAGCATTTGAGGATTCTGCTGCATTATTAGAGGACTCTGCTGCATTATTTAAGGACTTGCTGCATTATTTAATGACTTTGTTGGATTTTTTAAGGACTCTGCTGCGTTATTTAAGGAATTTGCTGCTATATTAAAGGACTCTGCTTCAGTATTTAAGGACTCTGCTGCGGTATTTAAGGACTCTGTTGCATTATTTAAGGACTCTGCTGCATTATTTAAGGACTTTGCTGCATTATTTAAGGAATCTGCTGCATTATTTAAGGACTTTGTTGCATTATCTAAGGACTCTGCTGCATTATTGAAGGACTTTGCTGCAATATTTAAGGACTCTGCTTCAGTATTTAAGGACTCTGCTGCATTATTTAAGGACTTTGTTGCATTATTTAAGGACTCTGCTGCATTATTTAAGGACTTTGTTGCATTATTTAAGGACTCTGCTGCATTATTTAAGGACTTTGCTGCAATATTTAAGGACTCTGCTTCAGTATTTAAGGACTCTGCTGCATTATTTAAGGAATTTGTTGCATTATTTAAGGACTCTGCTGCATTATTTAAGGACTTTGCTGCATTATTTAAGGACTCTGCTGCATTTTTTAAGGACTCTGCTGAAGCATTTGAGGACTCTGCTGCATTATTTAAGCACTTTGCTGCGGTATTTAAGGACTCTGTTGCATTATTTAAGGACTTTGTTGCATTATTTAAGGACTCTGCTGCATTAGTTAAGGACTTTGCTGCATTATTTAAGGACTCTGCTGCATTATTTACCGACGTTGTTGCATTATTTAAGAACTGTGCTGCTTTATTTAAGGACTTTGCATTATTTAAGGACTATGCTGCATTATTTAATGACTTAGCTGAAGCATTTGAGGACTCTGCTGCATTATTAGATGACTCTGCTGCATTATTTAATGACTTTGTTGGATTTTTTAAGGACTCTGCTGCATTATTTAAGGAATTTGCTGCTATATTAAAGGACTCTGCTTCAGTATTTAAGGACTCTGCTGCGGTATTTAAGGACTCTGCTGCATTATTTAAGGACTCTGCTGCATTATTTAAGGACTTTGCTGCATTATTTAAGGACTCTGCTGCATTATTTAAGGACTCTGCTGAAGCATTTGAGGACTCTGCTGCATTATTTAAGGACTTTGCTGCATTATTTAAGGAATCTGCTGCATTATTTAAGGACTTTGTTGCATTATCTAAGGACTCTGCTGCAATATTGAAGGACTTTGCTGCATTATTTAAGGACTCTGCTGCATTATTTAAGGACTTTGCTGCAATATTTAAGGACTCTGCTTCAGTATTTAAGGACTCTGCTGAAGCATTTGAGGACTCTGCTGCATTATTTAATGACTTTGCTGAAGCATTTGAGGACTCTGCTGCATTATTAGAGGACTCTGCTGCATTATTTAATGACTTTGTTGGATTTTTTAAGGACTCTGCTGCATTATTTAAGGAATTTGCTGCTATATTAAAGGACTCTGCTTCAGTATTTAAGGACTCTGCTGCGGTATTTAAGGACTCTGCTGCATTATTTAAGGACTCTGCTGCATTATTTAAGGACTTGCTGCATTATTTAATGACTTTGTTGGATTTCTTAAGGACTCTGCTGCATTATTAGAGGACTCTGCTGCATTATTTAAGGACTTGCTGCATTATTTAAGGAATCTGCTGCATTATTTAAGGACTTTGTTGCATTATCTAAGGACTCTGCTGCAATATTGAAGGACTTTGCTGCATTATTTAAGGACTCTGCTGCATTATTTAAGGACTTTGCTGCAATATTTAAGGACTCTGCTTCAGTATTTAAGGACTCTGCTGAAGCATTTGAGGACTCTGCTGCATTATTTAATGACTTTGCTGAAGCATTTGAGGACTCTGCTGCATTATTAGAGGACTCTGCTGCATTATTTAATGACTTTGTTGGATTTTTTAAGGACTCTGCTGCATTATTTAAGGAATTTGCTGCTATATTAAAGGACTCTGCTTCAGTATTTAAGGACTCTGCTGCGGTATTTAAGGACTCTGCTGCATTATTTAAGGACTCTGCTGCATTATTTAAGGACTTTGCTGCATTATTTAAGGAATTTGTTGCATTATTTAAGGACTCTGCTGCATTATTTAAGGACTTTGCTGCAATATTTAAGGACTCTGCTTCAGTATTTAAGAACTCTGCTGCATTATTTAAGGACATTGTTGCATTATTTAAGGACTCTGCTGCATTATTTAAGGACTTTACTGCATTATTTAAGGACTCTGCTGCATTATTTAAGGACTTTGTTGCATTATTTAAGGACTCTGCTGCATTAGTTAAGGACTTTGCTGCATTATTTAAGGACTCTGCTGCATTATTTAACGACGTTGTTGCATTATTTAAGAACTGTGCTGCATTATTTAAGGACTTTGCTGCATTATTTAAGGACTATGCTGCATTATTTAATGACTTTGCTGAAGCATTTGAGGACTCTGCTGCATTATTAGAGGACTCTCCTGCATTATTTAAGGACTTGCTGCATTATTTAATGACTTTGTTGGATTTTTTAAGGACTCTGCTGCATTATTTAAGGAATTTGCTGCTATATTAAAGGACTCTGCTTCAGTATTTAAGGACTCTGCTGCGGTATTTAAGGACTCTGCTGCATTATTTAAGGACTCTGCTGCATTATTTAAGGACTTTGCTGCATTATTTAAGGAATCTGCTGCATTATTTAAGGACTTTGTTGCATTATCTAAGGACTCTGCTGCATTATTGAAGGACTTTGCTGCAATATTTAAGGACTCTGCTTCAGTATTTAAGGACTCTGCTGCATTATTTAAGGACTTTGTTGCATTATTTAAGGACTCTGCTGCATTATTTAAGGACTTTGCTGCATTATTTATGGACTCTGCTGCATTATTTAAGGACTTTGCTGCAATATTTAAGGACTCTGCTTCAGTATTTAAGGACTCTGCTGCATTATTTAAGGACTTTGTTGCATTATTTAAGGACTCTGCTGCATTATTTAAGGACTTTGCTGCATTATTTAAGGACTCTGCTGCATTATTTAAGGACTCTGCTGAAGCATTTGAGGACTCTGCTGCATTATTTAATCACTTTGCTGCGGTATTTAAGGACTCTGTTGCATTATTTAAGGACTTTGTTGCATTATTTAAGGACTCTGCTGCATTAGTTAAGGACTTTGCTGCATTATTTAAGGACTCTGCTGCATTATTTAACGACGTTGTTGCATTATTTAAGAACTGTGCTGCATTATTTAAGGACTTTGCTGCATTATTTAAGGACTATGCTGCATTATTTAATGACTTTGCTGAAGCATTTGAGGACTCTGCTGCATTATTAGAGGACTCTGCTGCATTATTTAATGACTTTGTTGGATTTTTTAAGGACTCTGCTGCATTATTTAAGGAATTTGCTGCTATATTAAAGGACTCTGCTTCAGTATTTAAGGACTCTGCTGCGGTATATAAGGACTCTGCTGCATTATTTAAGGACTGTGCTGCATTATTTAAGGACTGTGCTGCATTATTTAAGGACTTTGTTGCATTATTTAAGGACTCTAATGCATTATTTAAGGACTTTGCTGGAATATTTAAGGACTCTGCTGCATTAGTTAAGGACTTTGCTGCATTATTTAAGGACTCTGCTGCATTATTTAACGACTTTACTGCATTATTTAAGGACTCTGCTGCATTATTTAAGGACTTTGTTGCATTATTTAAGGACTCTGCTGCATTAGTTAAGGACTATGCTGCATTATTTAATGACTTTGCTGAAGCATTTGAGGACTCTGCTGCATTATTAGAGGACTCTGCTGCATTATTTAAGGACTTGCTGCATTATTTAATGACTTTGTTGGATTTTTTAAGGACTCTGCTGCGTTATTTAAGGAATTTGCTGCTATATTAAAGGACTCTGCTTCAGTATTTAAGGACTCTGCTGCATTATTTAAGGACTCTGCTGCATTATTTAAGGACTTTGCTGCATTATTTAAGGATTCTGCTGCATTATTTAAGGACTTTGTTGCATTATCTAAGGACTCTGCTGAATTATTGAAGGACTTTGCTGCAATATTTAAGGACTCTGCTTCAGTATTTAAGGACTCTGCTGCATTATTTAAGGACTTTGTTGCATTATTTAAGGACTCTGCTGCATTATTTAAGGACTTTGTTGCATTATTTAAGGACTCTGCTGCATTATTTAAGGACTTTGCTGCAATATTTAAGGACTCTGCTTCAGTATTTAAGGACTCTGCTGCATTATTTAAGGACTTTGTTGCATTATTTAAGGACTCTGCTGCATTAGTTAAGGAGTTTGCTGCATTATTTAAGGACTCTGCTGCATTATTTAACGACGTTGTTGCATTATTTAAGAACTGTGCTGCATTATTTAAGGACTTTGCTGCATTATTTAAGGACTATGCTGCATTATTTAATGACTTTGATGAAGCATTTGAGGACTCTGCTGCATTATTAGAGGACTCTGCTGCATTATTTAAGGACTTGCTGCATTATTTAATGACTTTGTTGGATTTCTTAAGGACTCTGCTGCATTATTTAAGGAATTTGCTGCTATATTAAAGGACTCTGCTTCAGTATTTAAGGACTCTGCTGCGGTATTTAAGGACTCTGCTGCATTATTTAAGGACTCTGCTGCATTATTTAAGGAATTTGCTGCATTATTTAAGGAATTTGTTGCATTATTTAAGGACTCTGCTGCATTATTTAAGGACTTTGCTGCAATATTTAAGGACTCTGCTTCAGTATTTAAGGACTCTGCTGCATTATTTAAGGACGTTGTTGCATTATTTAAGGACTCTGCTGCATTATTTAAGGACTTTACTGCATTATTTAAGGACTCTGCTGCATTATTTAAGGACTTTGTTGCATTATTTAAGGACTCTGCTGCATTAGTTAAGGACTTTGCTGCATTATTTAAGGACTCTGCTGCATTATTTAACGACGTTGTTGCATTATTTAAGAACTGTGCTGCATTATTTAAGGACTTTGCTGCATTATTTAAGGACTATGCTGCATTATTTAATTACTTTGCTGAAGCATTTGAGGACTCTGCTGCATTATTAGAGGACTCTGCTGCATTATTTAAGGACTTGCTGCATTATTTAATGACTTTGTTGGATTTTTTAAGGACTCTGCTGCATTATTTAATGAATTTGCTGCTATATTAAAGGACTCTGCTTCAGTATTTAAGGACTCTGCTGCGGTATTTAAGGACCCTGCAGCATTATTTTAGGACTCTGCTGCATTATTTAAGGACTTTGCTGCATTATTTAAGGAATCTGCTGCATTATTTAAGGACTTTGTTGCATTATCTAAGGACTCTGCTGCAATATTGAAGGACTTTGCTGCATTATTTAAGGACTCTGCTGCATTATTTAAGGACTTTGCTGCAATATTTAAGGACTCTGCTTCAGTATTTAAGGACTCTGCTGAAGCATTTGAGGACTCTGCTGCATTATTTAATGACTTTGCTGAAGCATTTGAGGACTCTGCTGCATTATTAGAGGACTCTGCTGCATTATTTAATGACTTTGTTGGATTTTTTAAGGACTCTGCTGCATTATTTAAGGAATTTGCTGCTATATTAAAGGACTCTGCTTCAGTATTTAAGGACTCTGCTGCGGTATTTAAGGACTCTGCTGCATTATTTAAGGACTCTGCTGCATTATTTAAGGACTTTGCTGCACTATTTAAGGAATTTGTTGCATTATTTAAGGACTCTGCTGCATTATTTAAGGACTTTGCTGCAATATTTAAGGACTCTGCTTCAGTATTTAAGGACTCTGCTGCATTATTTAAGGACGTTGTTGCATTATTTAAGGACTCTGCTGCATTATTTAAGGACTTTACTGCATTATTTAAGGACTCTGCTGCATTATTTAAGGACTTTGTTGCATTATTTAAGGACTCTGCTGCATTAGTTAAGGACTTTGCTGCATTATTTAAGGACTCTGCTGCATTATTTAACGACGTTGTTGCATTATTTAAGAACTGTGCTGCATTATTTAAGGACTTTGCTGCATTATTTAAGGACTATGCTGCATTATTTAATGACTTTGCTGAAGCATTTGAGGACTCTGCTGCATTATTAGAGGACTCTGCTGCATTATTTAAGGACTTGCTGCATTATTTAATGACTTTGTTGGATTTTTTAAGGACTCTGCTGCATTATTTAAGGAATTTGCTGCTATATTAAAGGACTCTGCTTCAGTATTTAAGGACTCTGCTGCGGTATTTAAG
The DNA here is from genome assembly GCF_046119375.1 of Phyllobates terribilis. Taxonomy (NCBI): domain Eukaryota; kingdom Metazoa; phylum Chordata; class Amphibia; order Anura; family Dendrobatidae; genus Phyllobates; species Phyllobates terribilis. The sequence continues at coordinate 1,067,339 of NW_027362905.1, forward strand.
GACTCTGCTGCATTATTTAAGGACTCTGCTGCATTATTTAAGGACTTTGCTGCATTATTTAAGGAATCTGCTGCATTATTTAAGGACTTTGTTGCATTATCTAAGGACTCTGCTGCATTATTGAAGGACTTTGCTGCAATATTTAAGGACTCTGCTTCAGTATTTAAGGACTCTGCTGCATTATTTAAGGACTTTGTTGCATTATTTAAGGACTCTGCTGCATTATTTAAGGACTTTGCTGCATTATTTATGGACTCTGCTGCATTATTTAAGGACTTTGCTGCAATATTTAAGGACTCTGCTTCAGTATTTAAGGACTCTGCTGCATTATTTAAGGACTTTGTTGCATTATTTAAGGACTCTGCTGCATTAGTTAAGGACTTTGCTGCATTATTTAAGGACTCTGCTGCATTATTTAACGACGTTGTTGCATTATTTAAGAACTGTGCTGCATTATTTAAGGACTTTGCTGCATTATTTAAGGACTATGCTGCATTATTTAATGACTTTGCTGAAGCATTTGAGGACTCTGCTGCATTATTAGAGGACTCTGCTGCATTATTTAATGACTTTGTTGGATTTTTTAAGGACTCTGCTGCATTATTTAAGGAATTTGCTGCTATATTAAAGGACTCTGCTTCAGTATTTTAGGACTCTGCTGCGGTATATAAGGACTCTGCTGCATTATTTAAGGACTCTGCTGCATTATTTAAGGACTTTGCTGCATTATTTAAGGACTCTGCTGCATTATTTAAGGACTTTGTTGCATTATTTAAGGACTCTAATGCATTATTTAAGGACTTTGCTAGAATATTTAAGGACTCTGCTGCATTAGTTAAGGACTTTGTTGCATTATTTAAGGACTCTGCTGCATTAGTTAAGGACTATGCTGCATTATTTAATGACTTTGCTGAAGCATTTGAGGATTCTGCTGCATTATTAGAGGACTCTGCTGCATTATTTAAGGACTTGCTGCATTATTTAATGACTTTGTTGGATTTTTTAAGGACTCTGCTGCGTTATTTAAGGAATTTGCTGCTATATTAAAGGACTCTGCTTCAGTATTTAAGGACTCTGCTGCGGTATTTAAGGACTCTGTTGCATTATTTAAGGACTCTGCTGCATTATTTAAGGACTTTGCTGCATTATTTAAGGAATCTGCTGCATTATTTAAGGACTTTGTTGCATTATCTAAGGACTCTGCTGCATTATTGAAGGACTTTGCTGCAATATTTAAGGACTCTGCTTCAGTATTTAAGGACTCTGCTGCATTATTTAAGGACTTTGTTGCATTATTTAAGGACTCTGCTGCATTATTTAAGGACTTTGTTGCATTATTTAAGGACTCTGCTGCATTATTTAAGGACTTTGCTGCAATATTTAAGGACTCTGCTTCAGTATTTAAGGACTCTGCTGCATTATTTAAGGAATTTGTTGCATTATTTAAGGACTCTGCTGCATTATTTAAGGACTTTGCTGCATTATTTAAGGACTCTGCTGCATTTTTTAAGGACTCTGCTGAAGCATTTGAGGACTCTGCTGCATTATTTAAGCACTTTGCTGCGGTATTTAAGGACTCTGTTGCATTATTTAAGGACTTTGTTGCATTATTTAAGGACTCTGCTGCATTAGTTAAGGACTTTGCTGCATTATTTAAGGACTCTGCTGCATTATTTACCGACGTTGTTGCATTATTTAAGAACTGTGCTGCTTTATTTAAGGACTTTGCATTATTTAAGGACTATGCTGCATTATTTAATGACTTAGCTGAAGCATTTGAGGACTCTGCTGCATTATTAGATGACTCTGCTGCATTATTTAATGACTTTGTTGGATTTTTTAAGGACTCTGCTGCATTATTTAAGGAATTTGCTGCTATATTAAAGGACTCTGCTTCAGTATTTAAGGACTCTGCTGCGGTATTTAAGGACTCTGCTGCATTATTTAAGGACTCTGCTGCATTATTTAAGGACTTTGCTGCATTATTTAAGGACTCTGCTGCATTATTTAAGGACTCTGCTGAAGCATTTGAGGACTCTGCTGCATTATTTAAGGACTTTGCTGCATTATTTAAGGAATCTGCTGCATTATTTAAGGACTTTGTTGCATTATCTAAGGACTCTGCTGCAATATTGAAGGACTTTGCTGCATTATTTAAGGACTCTGCTGCATTATTTAAGGACTTTGCTGCAATATTTAAGGACTCTGCTTCAGTATTTAAGGACTCTGCTGAAGCATTTGAGGACTCTGCTGCATTATTTAATGACTTTGCTGAAGCATTTGAGGACTCTGCTGCATTATTAGAGGACTCTGCTGCATTATTTAATGACTTTGTTGGATTTTTTAAGGACTCTGCTGCATTATTTAAGGAATTTGCTGCTATATTAAAGGACTCTGCTTCAGTATTTAAGGACTCTGCTGCGGTATTTAAGGACTCTGCTGCATTATTTAAGGACTCTGCTGCATTATTTAAGGACTTTGCTGCATTATTTAAGGAATTTGTTGCATTATTTAAGGACTCTGCTGCATTATTTAAGGACTTTGCTGCTATTTTTAAGGACTCTGCTTCAGTATTTAAGGACTCTGCTGCATTATTTAAGGACGTTGTTGCATTATTTAAGGACTCTGCTGCATTATTTAAGGACTTTGCTGAATTATTTAAGGACTCTGCTGCATTATTTAAGGACTTTGTTGCATTATTTAAGGACTCTGCTGCATTAGTTAAGGACTTTGCTGCATTATTTAAGGACTCTGCTGCATTATTTAACGACGTTGTTGCATTATTTAAGAACTGTGCTGCATTATTTAAGGACTTTGCTGCATTATTTAAGGACTATGCTGCATTATTTAATGACTTTGCTGAAGCATTTGAGGACTCTGCTGCATTATTAGAGGACTCTGCTGCATTATTTAAGGACTTGCTGCATTATTTAATGACTTTGTTGGATTTTTTAAGGACTCTGCTGCATTATTTAAGGAATTTGCTGCTATTTTAAACGACTCTGCTTCAGTATTTAAGGACTCTGCTGCGGTATTTAAGGACTCTGCTGCATTATTTAAGGACTCTGCTGCATTATTTAAGGACTTTGCTGCATTATTTAAGGAATCTGCTGCATTATTTAAGGACTTTGTTGCATTATCTAAGGACTCTGCTGCATTATTGAAGGACTTTGCTGCAATATTTAAGGACTCTGCTTCAGTATTTAAGGACTCTGCTGCATTATTTAAGGACTTTGTTGCATTATTTAAGGACTCTGCTGCATTATTTAAGGACTTTGCTGCATTATTTATGGACTCTGCTGCATTATTTAAGGACTTTGCTGCAATATTTAAGGACTCTGCTTCAGTATTTAAGGACTCTGCTGCATTATTTAAGGACTTTGTTGCATTATTTAAGGACTCTGCTGCATTATTTAAGGACTTTGCTGCATTATTTAAGGACTCTGCTGCATTATTTAAGGACTCTGCTGAAGCATTTGAGGACTCTGCTGCATTATTTAATCACTTTGCTGCGGTATTTAAGGACTCTGTTGCATTATTTAAGGACTTTGTTGCATTATTTAAGGACTCTGCTGCATTAGTTAAGGACTTTGCTGCATTATTTAAGGACTCTGCTGCATTATTTAACGATGTTGTTGCATTATTTAAGAACTGTGCTGCATTATTTAAGGACTTTGCTGCATTATTTAAGGACTATGCTGCATTATTTAATGACTTTGCTGAAGCATTTGAGGACTCTGCTGCATTATTAGAGGACTCTGCTGCATTATTTAATGACTTTGTTGGATTTTTTAAGGACTCTGCTGCATTATTTAAGGAATTTGCTGCTATATTAAAGGACTCTGCTTCAGTATTTAAGGACTCTGCTGCGGTATATAAGGACTCTGCTGCATTATTTAAGGACTGTGCTGCATTATTTAAGGACTGTGCTGCATTATTTAAGGACTTTGTTGCATTATTTAAGGACTCTAATGCATTATTTAAGGACTTTGCTGGAATATTTAAGGACTCTGCTGCATTAGTTAAGGACTTTGCTGCATTATTTAAGGACTCTGCTGCATTATTTAACGACTTTACTGCATTATTTAAGGACTCTGCTGCATTATTTAAGGACTTTGTTGCATTATTTAAGGACTCTGCTGCATTAGTTAAGGACTATGCTGCATTATTTAATGACTTTGCTGAAGCATTTGAGGACTCTGCTGCATTATTAGAGGACTCTGCTGCATTATTTAAGGACTTGCTGCATTATTTAATGACTTTGTTGGATTTTTTAAGGACTCTGCTGCGTTATTTAAGGAATTTGCTGCTATATTAAAGGACTCTGCTTCAGTATTTAAGGACTCTGCTGCATTATTTAAGGACTCTGCTGCATTATTTAAGGACTTTGCTGCATTATTTAAGGATTCTGCTGCATTATTTAAGGACTTTGTTGCATTATCTAAGGACTCTGCTGAATTATTGAAGGACTTTGCTGCAATATTTAAGGACTCTGCTTCAGTATTTAAGGACTCTGCTGCATTATTTAAGGACTTTGTTGCATTATTTAAGGACTCTGCTGCATTATTTAAGGACTTTGTTGCATTATTTAAGGACTCTGCTGCATTATTTAAGGACTTTGCTGCAATATTTAAGGACTCTGCTTCAGTATTTAAGGACTCTGCTGCATTATTTAAGGACTTTGTTGCATTATTTAAGGACTCTGCTGCATTAGTTAAGGAGTTTGCTGCATTATTTAAGGACTCTGCTGCATTATTTAACGACGTTGTTGCATTATTTAAGAACTGTGCTGCATTATTTAAGGACTTTGCTGCATTATTTAAGGACTATGCTGCATTATTTAATGACTTTGATGAAGCATTTGAGGACTCTGCTGCATTATTAGAGGACTCTGCTGCATTATTTAAGGACTTGCTGCATTATTTAATGACTTTGTTGGATTTCTTAAGGACTCTGCTGCATTATTTAAGGAATTTGCTGCTATATTAAAGGACTCTGCTTCAGTATTTAAGGACTCTGCTGCGGTATTTAAGGACTCTGCTGCATTATTTAAGGACTCTGCTGCATTATTTAAGGAATTTGCTGCATTATTTAAGGAATTTGTTGCATTATTTAAGGACTCTGCTGCATTATTTAAGGACTTTGCTGCAATATTTAAGGACTCTGCTTCAGTATTTAAGGACTCTGCTGCATTATTTAAGGACGTTGTTGCATTATTTAAGGACTCTGCTGCATTATTTAAGGACTTTACTGCATTATTTAAGGACTCTGCTGCATTATTTAAGGACTTTGTTGCATTATTTAAGGACTCTGCTGCATTAGTTAAGGACTTTGCTGCATTATTTAAGGACTCTGCTGCATTATTTAACGACGTTGTTGCATTATTTAAGAACTGTGCTGCATTATTTAAGGACTTTGCTGCATTATTTAAGGACTATGCTGCATTATTTAATTACTTTGCTGAAGCATTTGAGGACTCTGCTGCATTATTAGAGGACTCTGCTGCATTATTTAAGGACTTGCTGCATTATTTAATGACTTTGTTGGATTTTTTAAGGACTCTGCTGCATTATTTAATGAATTTGCTGCTATATTAAAGGACTCTGCTTCAGTATTTAAGGACTCTGCTGCGGTATTTAAGGACCCTGCAGCATTATTTTAGGACTCTGCTGCATTATTTAAGGACTTTGCTGCATTATTTAAGGAATCTGCTGCATTATTTAAGGACTTTGTTGCATTATCTAAGGACTCTGCTGCAATATTGAAGGACTTTGCTGCATTATTTAAGGACTCTGCTGCATTATTTAAGGACTTTGCTGCACTATTTAAGGACTCTGCTTCAGTATTTAAGGACTCTGCTGAAGCATTTGAGGACTCTGCTGCATTATTTAATGACTTTGCTGAAGCATTTGAGGACTCTGCTGCATTATTAGAGGACTCTGCTGCATTATTTAATGACTTTGTTGGATTTTTTAAGGACTCTGCTGCATTATTTAAGGAATTTGCTGCTATATTAAAGGACTCTGCTTCAGTATTTAAGGACTCTGCTGCGGTATTTAAGGACTCTGCTGCATTATTTAAGGACTCTGCTGCATTATTTAAGGACTTTGCTGCACTATTTAAGGAATTTGTTGCATTATTTAAGGACTCTGCTGCATTATTTAAGGACTTTGCTGCAATATTTAAGGACTCTGCTTCAGTATTTAAGGACTCTGCTGCATTATTTAAGGACGTTGTTGCATTATTTAAGGACTCTGCTGCATTATTTAAGGACTTTACTGCATTATTTAAGGACTCTGCTGCATTATTTAAGGACTTTGTTGCATTATTTAAGGACTCTGCTGCATTAGTTAAGGACTTTGCTGCATTATTTAAGGACTCTGCTGCATTATTTAACGACGTTGTTGCATTATTTAAGAACTGTGCTGCATTATTTAAGGACTTTGCTGCATTATTTAAGGACTATGCTGCATTATTTAATGACTTTGCTGAAGCATTTGAGGACTCTGCTGCATTATTAGAGGACTCTGCTGCATTATTTAAGGACTTGCTGCATTATTTAATGACTTTGTTGGATTTTTTAAGGACTCTGCTGCATTATTTAAGGAATTTGCTGCTATATTAAAGGACTCTGCTTCAGTATTTAAGGACTCTGCTGCGGTATTTAAGGACTCTGCTGCATTATTTAAGGACTCTGCTGCATTATTTAAGGACTTTGCTGCATTATTTAAGGAATCTGCTGCATTATTTAAGGACTTTGTTGCATTATCTAAGGACTCTGCTGCATTATTGAAGGACTTTGCTGCAATATTTAAGGACTCTGCTTCAGTATTTAAGGACTCTGCTGCATTATTTAAGGACTTTGTTGCATTATTTAAGGACTCTGCTGCATTATTTAAGGACTTTGCTGCATTATTTATGGACTCTGCTGCATTATTTAAGGACTTTGCTGCAATATTTAAGGACTCTGCTTCAGTATTTAAGGACTCTGCTGCATTATTTAAGGACTTTGTTGCATTATTTAAGGACTCTGCTGCATTAGTTAAGGACTTTGCTGCATTATTTAAGGACTCTGCTGCATTATTTAACGACGTTGTTGCATTATTTAAGAACTGTGCTGCATTATTTAAGGACTTTGCTGCATTATTTAAGGACTATGCTGCATTATTTAATGACTTTGCTGAAGCATTTGAGGACTCTGCTGCATTATTAGAGGACTCTGCTGCATTATTTAATGACTTTGTTGGATTTTTTAAGGACTCTGCTGCATTATTTAAGGAATTTGCTGCTATATTAAAGGACTCTGCTTCAGTATTTTAGGACTCTGCTGCGGTATATAAGGACTCTGCTGCATTATTTAAGGACTCTGCTGCATTATTTAAGGACTTTGCTGCATTATTTAAGGACTCTGCTGCATTATTTAAGGACTTTGTTGCATTATTTAAGGACTCTAATGCATTATTTAAGGACTTTGCTAGAATATTTAAGGACTCTGCTGCATTAGTTAAGGACTTTGTTGCATTATTTAAGGACTCTGCTGCATTAGTTAAGGACTATGCTGCATTATTTAATGACTTTGCTGAAGCATTTGAGGATTCTGCTGCATTATTAGAGGACTCTGCTGCATTATTTAAGGACTTGCTGCATTATTTAATGACTTTGTTGGATTTTTTAAGGACTCTGCTGCGTTATTTAAGGAATTTGCTGCTATATTAAAGGACTCTGCTTCAGTATTTAAGGACTCTGCTGCGGTATTTAAGGACTCTGTTGCATTATTTAAGGACTCTGCTGCATTATTTAAGGACTTTGCTGCATTATTTAAGGAATCTGCTGCATTATTTAAGGACTTTGTTGCATTATCTAAGGACTCTGCTGCATTATTGAAGGACTTTGCTGCAATATTTAAGGACTCTGCTTCAGTATTTAAGGACTCTGCTGCATTATTTAAGGACTTTGTTGCATTATTTAAGGACTCTGCTGCATTATTTAAGGACTTTGTTGCATTATTTAAGGACTCTGCTGCATTATTTAAGGACTTTGCTGCAATATTTAAGGACTCTGCTTCAGTATTTAAGGACTCTGCTGCATTATTTAAGGAATTTGTTGCATTATTTAAGGACTCTGCTGCATTATTTAAGGACTTTGCTGCATTATTTAAGGACTCTGCTGCATTTTTTAAGGACTCTGCTGAAGCATTTGAGGACTCTGCTGCATTATTTAAGCACTTTGCTGCGGTATTTAAGGACTCTGTTGCATTATTTAAGGACTTTGTTGCATTATTTAAGGACTCTGCTGCATTAGTTAAGGACTTTGCTGCATTATTTAAGGACTCTGCTGCATTATTTACCGACGTTGTTGCATTATTTAAGAACTGTGCTGCTTTATTTAAGGACTTTGCATTATTTAAGGACTATGCTGCATTATTTAATGACTTAGCTGAAGCATTTGAGGACTCTGCTGCATTATTAGATGACTCTGCTGCATTATTTAATGACTTTGTTGGATTTTTTAAGGACTCTGCTGCATTATTTAAGGAATTTGCTGCTATATTAAAGGACTCTGCTTCAGTATTTAAGGACTCTGCTGCGGTATTTAAGGACTCTGCTGCATTATTTAAGGACTATGCTGCATTATTTAAGGACTTTGCTGCATTATTTAAGGACTCTGCTGCATTATTTAAGGACTCTGCTGAAGCATTTGAGGACTCTGCTGCATTATTTAAGGACTTTGCTGCATTATTTAAGGAATCTGCTGCATTATTTAAGGACTTTGTTGCATTATCTAAGGACTCTGCTGCAATATTGAAGGACTTTGCTGCATTATTTAAGGACTCTGCTGCATTATTTAAGGACTTTGCTGCAATATTTAAGGACTCTGCTTCAGTATTTAAGGACTCTGCTGAAGCATTTGAGGACTCTGCTGCATTATTTAATGACTTTGCTGAAGCATTTGAGGACTCTGCTGCATTATTAGAGGACTCTGCTGCATTATTTAATGACTTTGTTGGATTTTTTAAGGACTCTGCTGCATTATTTAAGGAATTTGCTGCTATATTAAAGGACTCTGCTTCAGTATTTAAGGACTCTGCTGCGGTATTTAAGGACTCTGCTGCATTATTTAAGGACTCTGCTGCATTATTTAAGGACTTTGCTGCATTATTTAAGGAATTTGTTGCATTATTTAAGGACTCTGCTGCATTATTTAAGGACTTTGCTGCTATTTTTAAGGACTCTGCTTCAGTATTTAAGGACTCTGCTGCATTATTTAAGGACGTTGTTGCATTATTTAAGGACTCTGCTGCATTATTTAAGGACTTTGCTGAATTATTTAAGGACTCTGCTGCATTATTTAAGGACTTTGTTGCATTATTTAAGGACTCTGCTGCATTAGTTAAGGACTTTGCTGCATTATTTAAGGACTCTGCTGCATTATTTAACGACGTTGTTGCATTATTTAAGAACTGTGCTGCATTATTTAAGGACTTTGCTGCATTATTTAAGGACTATGCTGCATTATTTAATGACTTTGCTGAAGCATTTGAGGACTCTGCTGCATTATTAGAGGACTCTGCTGCATTATTTAAGGACTTGCTGCATTATTTAATGACTTTGTTGGATTTTTTAAGGACTCTGCTGCATTATTTAAGGAATTTGCTGCTATTTTAAACGACTCTGCTTCAGTATTTAAGGACTCTGCTGCGGTATTTAAGGACTCTGCTGCATTATTTAAGGACTCTGCTGCATTATTTAAGGACTTTGCTGCATTATTTAAGGAATCTGCTGCATTATTTAAGGACTTTGTTGCATTATCTAAGGACTCTGCTGCATTATTGAAGGACTTTGCTGCAATATTTAAGGACTCTGCTTCAGTATTTAAGGACTCTGCTGCATTATTTAAGGACTTTGTTGCATTATTTAAGGACTCTGCTGCATTATTTAAGGACTTTGCTGCATTATTTATGGACTCTGCTGCATTATTTAAGGACTTTGCTGCAATATTTAAGGACTCTGCTTCAGTATTTAAGGACTCTGCTGCATTATTTAAGGACTTTGTTGCATTATTTAAGGACTCTGCTGCATTATTTAAGGACTTTGCTGCATTATTTAAGGACTCTGCTGCATTATTTAAGGACTCTGCTGAAGCATTTGAGGACTCTGCTGCATTATTTAATCACTTTGCTGCGGTATTTAAGGACTCTGTTGCATTATTTAAGGACTTTGTTGCATTATTTAAGGACTCTGCTGCATTAGTTAAGGACTTTGCTGCATTATTTAAGGACTCTGCTGCATTATTTAACGATGTTGTTGCATTATTTAAGAACTGTGCTGCATTATTTAAGGACTTTGCTGCATTATTTAAGGACTATGCTGCATTATTTAATGACTTTGCTGAAGCATTTGAGGACTCTGCTGCATTATTAGAGGACTCTGCTGCATTATTTAATGACTTTGTTGGATTTTTTAAGGACTCTGCTGCATTATTTAAGGAATTTGCTGCTATATTAAAGGACTCTGCTTCAGTATTTAAGGACTCTGCTGCGGTATATAAGGACTCTGCTGCATTATTTAAGGACTCTGCTGCATTATTTAAGGACTTTGCTGCATTATTTAAGGACTCTGCTGCATTAGTTAAGGACTTTGTTGCATTATTTAAGGACTCTAATGCATTATTTAAGGACTTTGCTGGAATATTTAAGGACTCTGCTGCATTAGTTAAGGACTTTGCTGCATTATTTAAGGACTCTGCTGGATTATTTAACGATTTACTGCATTATTTAAGGACTCTGCTGCATTATTTAAGGACTTTGTTGCATTATTTAAGGACTCTGCTGCATTAGTTAAGGACTATGCTGCATTATTTAATGACTTTGCTGAAGCATTTGAGGACTCTGCTGCATTATTAGAGGACTCTGCTGCATTATTTAAGGACTTGCTGCATTATTTAATGACTTTGCTGCATTATTTATGGACTCTGCTGCATTATTTAAGGACTTTGCTGCAATATTTATGGACTCTGCTTCAGTATTTAAGGACTCTGCTGCATTATTTAAGGACTTTGTTGCATTATTTAAGGACTCTGCTGCATTAGTTAAGGACTATGCTGCATTATTTAATGACTTTGCTGAAGCATTTGAGGACTCTGCTGCATTATTAGAGGACTTTTCTGCATTATTTAAGGACTTGCTGCATTATTTAATGACTTTGTTGGATTTTTTAAGGACTCTGCTGCGTTATTTAAGGAATTTGCTGCTATATTAAAGGACTCTGCTTCAGTATTTAAGGACTCTGCTGCGGTATTTAAGGACTCTGCTGCATTATTTAAGGACTCTGCTGCATTATTTAAGGACTTTGCTGCATTATTTAAGGAATCTGCTGCATTATTTAAGGACTTTGTTGCATTATCTAAGGACTCTGCTGCATTATTGAAGGACTTTGCTGCAATATTTAAGGACTCTGCTTCAGTATTTAAGGACTCTGCTGCATTATTTAATGACTTTGTTGCATTATTTAAGGACTCTGCTGCATTATTTAAGGACTTTGTTGCATTATTTAAGGACTCTGCTGCATTATTTAAGGACTTTGCTGCAATATTTAAGGACTCTGCTTCAGTATTTAAGGACTCTGCTGCATTATTTAAGGACTTTGTTGCATTATTTAAGGACTCTGCTGCATTATTTAAGGACTTTGCTGCATTATTTAAGGACTCTGCTGCATTTTTTAAGGACTCTGCTGAAGCATTTGAGGACTCTGCTGCATTATTTAAGCACTTTGCTGCGGTATTTAAGGACTCTGTTGCATTATTTAAGGACTTTGTTGCATTATTTAAGGACTCTGCTGCATTAGTTAAGGACTTTGCTGCATTATTTAAGGACTCTGCTGCATTATTTACCGACGTTGTTGCATTATTTAAGAACTGTGCTGCTTTATTTAAGGACTTTGCATTATTTAAGGACTATGCTGCATTATTTAATGACTTTGCTGAAGCATTTGAGGACTCTGCTGCATTATTAGAGGACTCTGCTGCATTATTTAATGACTTTGTTGGATTTTTTAAGGACTCTGCTGCATTATTTAAGGAATTTGCTGCTATATTAAAGGACTCTGATTCAGTATTTAAGGACTCTGCTGCGGCATTTAAGGACTCTGCTGCATTATTTAAGGACTCTGCTGCATTATTTAAGGACTTTGCTGCATTATTTAAGGACTCTGCTGCATTATTTAAGGACTCTGCTGAAGCATTTGAGGACTCTGCTGCATTATTTAAGGACTTTGCTGCATTATTTAAGGAATCTGCTGCATTATTTAAGGACTTTGTTGCATTATCTAAGGACTCTGCTGCAATATTGAAGGACTTTGCTGCATTATTTAAGGACTCTGCTGCATTATTTAAGGACTTTGCTGCAATATTTAAGGACTCTGCTTCAGTATTTAAGGACTCTGCTGAAGCATTTGAGGACTCTGCTGCATTATTAGAGGACTCTGCTGCATTATTTAAGGACTTGCTGCATTATTTAATGACTTTGTTGGATTTTTTAAGGACTCTGCTGCGTTATTTAAGGAATTTGCTGCTATATTAAAGGACTCTGCTTCAGTATTTAAGGACTCTGCTGCGGTATTTAAGGACTCTGTTGCATTATTTAAGGACTCTGCTGCATTATTTTAGGACTTTGCTGCATTATTTAAGGAATCTGCTGCATTATTTAAGGACTTTGTTGCATTATCTAAGGACTCTGCTGCATTATTGAAGGACTTTGCTGCAATATTTAAGGACTCTGCTTCAGTATTTAAGGACTCTGCTGCATTATTTAAGGACTTTGTTGCATTATTTAAGGACTCTGCTGCATTATTTAAGGACTTTGTTGCATTATTTAAGGACTCTGCTGCATTATTTAAGGACTTTGCTGCAATATTTAAGGACTCTGCTTCAGTATTTAAGGACTCTGCTGCATTATTTAAGGAATTTGTTGCATTATTTAAGGACTCTGCTGCATTATTTAAGGACTTTGCTGCATTATTTAAGGACTCTGCTGCATTTTTTAAGGACTCTGCTGAAGCATTTGAGGACTCTGCTGCATTATTTAAGCACTTTGCTGCGGTATTTAAGGACTCTGTTGCATTATTTAAGGACTTTGTTGCATTATTTAAGGACTCTGCTGCATTAGTTAAGGACTTTGCTGCATTATTTAAGGACTCTGCTGCATTATTTACCGACGTTGTTGCATTATTTAAGAACTGTGCTGCTTTATTTAAGGACTTTGCATTATTTAAGGACTATGCTGCATTATTTAATGACTTTGCTGAAGCATTTGAGGACTCTGCTGCATTATTAGAGGACTCTGCTGCATTATTTAATGACTTTGTTGGATTTTTTAAGGACTCTGCTGCATTATTTAAGGAATTTGCTGCTATATTAAAGGACTCTGCTTCAGTATTTAAGGACTCTGCTGCGGTATTTAAGGACTCTGCTGCATTATTTAAGGACTCTGCTGCATTATTTAAGGACTTTGCTGCATTATTTAAGGACTCTGCTGCATTATTTAACGACTCTGCTGAAGCATTTGAGGACTCTGCTGCATTATTTAAGGACTTTGCTGCATTATTTAAGGAATCTGCTGCATTATTTAAGGACTTTGTTGCATTATCTAAGGACTCTGCTGCAATATTGAAGGACTTTGCTGCATTATTTAAGGACTCTGCTGCATTATTTAAGGACTTTGCTGCAATATTTAAGGACTCTGCTTCAGTATTTAAGGACTCTGCTGAAGCATTTGAGGACTCTGCTGCATTATTTAATGACTTTGCTGAAGCATTTGAGGACTCTGCTGCATTATTAGAGGACTCTGCTGCATTATTTAATGACTTTGTTGGATTTTTTAAGGACTCTGCTGCATTATTTAAGGAATTTGCTGCTATATTAAAGGACTCTGCTTCAGTATTTAAGGACTCTGCTGCGGTATTTAAGGACTCTGCTGCATTATTTAAGGACTCTGCTGCATTATTTAAGGACTTTGCTGCATTATTTAAGGAATTTGTTGCATTATTTAAGGACTCTGCTGCATTATTTAAGGACTTTGCTGCAATTTTTAAGGACTCTGCTTCAGTATTTAAGGACTCTGCTGCATTATTTAAGGACGTTGTTGCATTATTTAAGGACTCTGCTGCATTATTTAAGGACTTTGCTGAATTATTTAAGGACTCTGCTGCATTATTTAAGGACTTTGTTGCATTATTTAAGGACTCTGCTGCATTAGTTAAGGACTTTGCTGCATTATTTAAGGACTCTGCTGCATTATTTAACGACGTTGTTGCATTATTTAAGAACTGTGCTGCATTATTTAAGGACTTTGCTGCATTATTTAAGGACTATGCTGCATTATTTAATGACTTTGCTGAAGCATTTGAGGACTCTGCTGCATTATTAGAGGACTCTGCTGCATTATTTAAGGACTTGCTGCATTATTTAATGACTTTGTTGGATTTTTTAAGGACTCTGCTGCATTATTTAAGGAATTTGCTGCTATATTAAAGGACTCTGCTTCAGTATTTAAGGACTCTGCTGCGGTATTTAAGGACTCTGCTGCATTATTTAAGGACTCTGCTGCATTATTTAAGGACTTTGCTGCATTATTTAAGGAATCTGCTGCATTATTTAAGGACTTTGTTGCATTATCTAAGGACTCTGCTGCATTATTGAAGGACTTTGCTGCAATATTTAAGGACTCTGCTTCAGTATTTAAGGACTCTGCTGCATTATTTAAGGACTTTGTTGCATTATTTAAGGACTCTGCTGCATTATTTAAGGACTTTGCTGCAATATTTAAGGACTCTGCTTCAGTATTTAAGGACTCTGCTGCATTATTTAAGGAATTTGTTGCATTATTTAAGGACTCTGCTGCATTATTTAAGGACTTTGCTGCATTATTTAAGGACTCTGCTGCATTTTTTAAGGACTCTGCTGAAGCATTTGAGGACTCTGCTGCATTATTTAAGCACTTTGCTGCGGTATTTAAGGACTCTGTTGCATTATTTAAGGACTTTGTTGCATTATTTAAGGACTCTGCTGCATTAGTTAAGGACTTTGCTGCATTATTTAAGGACTCTGCTGCATTATTTACCGACGTTGTTGCATTATTTAAGAACTGTGCTGCTTTATTTAAGGACTTTGCATTATTTAAGGACTATGCTGCATTATTTAATGACTTTGCTGAAGCATTTGAGGACTCTGCTGCATTATTAGAGGACTCTGCTGCATTATTTAATGACTTTGTTGGATTTTTTAAGGACTCTGCTGCATTATTTAAGGAATTTGCTGCTATATTAAAGGACTCTGCTTCAGTATTTAAGGACTCTGCTGCGGTATTTAAGGACTCTGCTGCATTATTTAAGGACTCTGCTGCATTATTTAAGGACTTTGCTGCATTATTTAAGGACTCTGCTGCATTATTTAACGACTCTGCTGAAGCATTTGAGGACTCTGCTGCATTATTTAAGGACTTTGCTGCATTATTTAAGGAATCTGCTGCATTATTTAAGGACTTTGTTGCATTATCTAAGGACTCTGCTGCAATATTGAAGGACTTTGCTGCATTATTTAAGGACTCTGCTGCATTATTTAAGGACTTTGCTGCAATATTTAAGGACTCTGCTTCAGTATTTAAGGACTCTGCTGAAGCATTTGAGGACTCTGCTGCATTATTTAATGACTTTGCTGAAGCATTTGAGGACTCTGCTGCATTATTAGAGGACTCTGCTGCATTATTTAATGACTTTGTTGGATTTTTTAAGGACTCTGCTGCATTATTTAAGGAATTTGCTGCTATATTAAAGGACTCTGCTTCAGTATTTAAGGACTCTGCTGCGGTATTTAAGGACTCTGCTGCATTATTTAAGGACTCTGCTGCATTATTTAAGGACTTTGCTGCATTATTTAAGGAATTTGTTGCATTATTTAAGGACTCTGCTGCATTATTTAAGGACTTTGCTGCAATTTTTAAGGACTCTGCTTCAGTATTTAAGGACTCTGCTGCATTATTTAAGGACGTTGTTGCATTATTTAAGGACTCTGCTGCATTATTTAAGGACTTTGCTGAATTATTTAAGGACTCTGCTGCATTATTTAAGGACTTTGTTGCATTATTTAAGGACTCTGCTGCATTAGTTAAGGACTTTGCTGCATTATTTAAGGACTCTGCTGCATTATTTAACGACGTTGTTGCATTATTTAAGAACTGTGCTGCATTATTTAAGGACTTTGCTGCATTATTTAAGGACTATGCTGCATTATTTAATGACTTTGCTGAAGCATTTGAGGACTCTGCTGCATTATTAGAGGACTCTGCTGCATTATTTAAGGACTTGCTGCATTATTTAATGACTTTGTTGGATTTTTTAAGGACTCTGCTGCATTATTTAAGGAATTTGCTGCTATATTAAAGGACTCTGCTTCAGTATTTAAGGACTCTGCTGCGGTATTTAAGGACTCTGCTGCATTATTTAAGGACTCTGCTGCATTATTTAAGGACTTTGCTGCATTATTTAAGGAATCTGCTGCATTATTTAAGGACTTTGTTGCATTATCTAAGGACTCTGCTGCATTATTGAAGGACTTTGCTGCAATATTTAAGGACTCTGCTTCAGTATTTAAGGACTCTGCTGCATTATTTAAGGACTTTGTTGCATTATTTAAGGACTCTGCTGCATTATTTAAGGACTTTGCTGCATTATTTATGGACTCTGCTGCATTATTTAAGGACTTTGCTGCAATATTTAAGGACTCTGCTTCAGTATTTAAGGACTCTGCTGCATTATTTAAGGACTTTGTTGCATTATTTAAGGACTCTGCTGCATTATTTAAGGACTTTGCTGCATTATTTAAGGACTCTGCTGCATTATTTAAGGACTCTGCTGAAGCATTTGAGGACTCTGCTGCATTATTTAATCACTTTGCTGCGGTATTTAAGGACTCTGTTGCATTATTTAAGGACTTTGTTGCATTATTTAAGGACTCTGCTGCATTAGTTAAGGACTTTGCTGCATTATTTAAGGACTCTGCTGCATTATTTAACGATGTTGTTGCATTATTTAAGAACTGTGCTGCATTATTTAAGGACTTTGCTGCATTATTTAAGGACTATGCTGCATTATTTAATGACTTTGCTGAATCATTTGAGGACTCTGCTGCATTATTAGAGGACTCTGCTGCATTATTTAATGACTTTGTTGGATTTTTTAAGGACTCTGCTGCATTATTTAAGGAATTTGCTGCTATATTAAAGGACTCTGCTTCAGTATTTAAGGACTCTGCTGCGGTATATAAGGACTCTGCTGCATTATTTAAGGACTCTGCTGCATTATTTAAGGACTTTGCTGCATTATTTAAGGACTCTGCTGCATTATTTAAGGACTTTGTTGCATTATTTAAGGACTCTAATGCATTATTTAAGGACTTTGCTGGAATATTTAAGGACTCTGCTGCATTAGTTAAGGACTTTGCTGCATTATTTAAGGACTCTGCTGGATTATTTAACGATTTACTGCATTATTTAAGGACTCTGCTGCATTATTTAAGGACTTTGTTGCATTATTTAAGGACTCTGCTGCATTAGTTAAGGACTATGCTGCATTATTTAATGACTTTGCTGAAGCATTTGAGGACTCTGCTGCATTATTAGAGGACTCTGCTGCATTATTTAAGGACTTGCTGCATTATTTAATGACTTTGCTGCATTATTTATGGACTCTGCTGCATTATTTAAGGACTTTGCTGCAATATTTATGGACTCTGCTTCAGTATTTAAGGACTCTGCTGCATTATTTAAGGACTTTGTTGCATTATTTAAGGACTCTGCTGCATTAGTTAAGGACTATGCTGCATTATTTAATGACTTTGCTGAAGCATTTGAGGACTCTGCTGCATTATTAGAGGACTTTTCTGCATTATTTAAGGACTTGCTGCATTATTTAATGACTTTGTTGGATTTTTTAAGGACTCTGCTGCGTTATTTAAGGAATTTGCTGCTATATTAAAGGACTCTGCTTCAGTATTTAAGGACTCTGCTGCGGTATTTAAGGACTCTGCTGCATTATTTAAGGACTCTGCTGCATTATTTAAGGACTTTGCTGCATTATTTAAGGAATCTGCTGCATTATTTAAGGACTTTGTTGCATTATCTAAGGACTCTGCTGCATTATTGAAGGACTTTGCTGCAATATTTAAGGACTCTGCTTCAGTATTTAAGGACTCTGCTGCATTATTTAATGACTTTGTTGCATTATTTAAGGACTCTGCTGCATTATTTAAGGACTTTGTTGCATTATTTAAGGACTCTGCTGCATTATTTAAGGACTTTGCTGCAATATTTAAGGACTCTGCTTCAGTATTTAAGGACTCTGCTGCATTATTTAAGGACTTTGTTGCATTATTTAAGGACTCTGCTGCATTATTTAAGGACTTTGCTTCATTATTTAAGGACTCTGCTGCATTTTTTAAGGACTCTGCTGAAGCATTTGAGGACTCTGCTGCATTATTTAAGCACTTTGCTGCGGTATTTAAGGACTCTGTTGCATTAGTTAAGGACTTTGCTGCATTATTTAAGGACTCTGCTGCATTATTTACCGACGTTGTTGCATTATTTAAGAACTGTGCTGCTTTATTTAAGGACTTTGCATTATTTAAGGACTATGCTGCATTATTTAATGACTTTGCTGAAGCATTTGAGGACTCTGCTGCATTATTAGAGGACTCTGCTGCATTATTTAATGACTTTGTTGGATTTTTTAAGGACTCTGCTGCATTATTTAAGGAATTTGCTGCTATATTAAAGGACTCTGATTCAGTATTTAAGGACTCTGCTGCGGCATTTAAGGACTCTGCTGCATTATTTAAGGACTCTGCTGCATTATTTAAGGACTTTGCTGCATTATTTAAGGACTCTGCTGCATTATTTAAGGACTCTGCTGAAGCATTTGAGGACTCTGCTGCATTATTTAAGGACTTTGCTGAATTATTTAAGGAATCTGCTGCATTATTTAAGGACTTTGTTGCATTATCTAAGGACTCTGCTGCAATATTGAAGGACTTTGCTGCATTATTTAAGGACTCTGCTGCATTATTTAAGGACTTTGCTGCAATATTTAAGGACTCTGCTTCAGTATTTAAGGACTCTGCTGAAGCATTTGAGGACTCTGCTGCATTATTTAATGACTTTGCTGAAGCATTTGAGGACTCTGCTGCATTATTAGAGGACTCTGCTGCATTATTTAATGACTTTGTTGGATTTTTTAAGGACTCTGCTGCATTATTTAAGGAATTTGCTGCTATATTAAAGGACTCTGCTTCAGTATTTAAGGACTCTGCTGCGGTATTTAAGGACTCTGCTGCATTATTTAAGGACTCTGCTGCATTATTGAAGGAATTTGCTGCATTATTTAAGGAATTTGTTGCATTATTTAAGGACTCTGCTGCATTATTTAAGGACTTTGCTGCAATATTTAAGGACTCTGCTTCAGTATTTAAGGACTCTGCTGCATTATTTAAGGACGTTGTTGCATTATTTAAGGACTCTGCTGCATTATTTAAGGACTTTACTGCATTATTTAAGGACTCTGCTGCATTATTTAAGGACTTTGTTGCATTATTTAAGGACTCTGCTGCATTAGTTAAGGACTTTGCTGCATTATTTAAGGACTCTGCTGCATTATTTAACGACGTTGTTGCATTATTTAAGAACTGTGCTGCATTATTTAAGGACTTTGCTGCATTATTTAAGGACTATGCTGCATTATTTAATGACTTTGCTGAAGCATTTGAGGACTCTGCTGCATTATTAGAGGACTCTGCTGCATTATTTAAGGACTTGCTGCATTATTTAATGACTTTGTTGGATTTTTTAAGGACTCTGCTGCATTATTTAAGGAATTTGCTGCTATATTAAAGGACTCTGCTTCAGTATTTAAGGACTCTGCTGCGGTATTTAAGGACTCTGCTGCATTATTTAAGGACACTGCTGCATTATTTAAGGACTTTGCTGCATTATTTAAGGAATCTGCTGCATTATTGAAGGACTTTGCTGCAATATTTAAGGACTCTGCTTCAGTATTTAAGGACTCTGCTGCATTATTTAAGGACTTTGTTGCCTTATTTAAGGACTCTGCTGCATTATTTAAGGACTTTGCTGCATTATTTATGGACTCTGCTGCATTATTTAAGGACTTTGCTGCAATATTTAAGGACTCTGCTTCAGTATTTAAGGACTCTGCTGCATTATTTAAGGACTTTGTTGCATTATTTAAGGACTCTGCTGCATTATTTAAGGACTTTGCTGCGGTATTTAAGGACTCTGTTGCATTATTTAAGGACTTTGTTGCATTATTTAAGGACTCTGCTGCATTAGTTAAGGACTTTGCTGCATTATTTAAGGACTCTGCTGCATTATTTAACGACGTTGTTGCATTATTTAAGAAATGTGCTGCATTATTTAAGGACTTTGCTGCATTATTTAAGGACTATGCTGCATTATTTAATGACTTTGCTGAAGCATTTGAGGACTCTGCTGCATTATTAGAGTACTCTGCTGCATTATTTAATGACTTTGTTGGATTTTTTAAGGACTCTGCTGCATTATTTAAGGAATTTGCTGCTATACTAAAGGACTCTGCTTCAGTATTTAAGGACTCTGCTGCGGTATATAAGGACTCTGCTGCATTATTTAAGGACTCTGCCGCATTATTTAAGGACTTTGCTGCATTATTTAAGGACTCTGCTGCATTATTTAAGGACTTTGTTGCATTATTTAAGGACTCTAATGCATTATTTAAGGACTTTGCTGCAATATTTAAGGACTCTGCTGCATTAGTTAAGGACTTTGCTGCATTATTTAAGGACTCTGCTGCATTATTTAACGACTTTACTGCATTATTTAAGGACTCTGCTGCATTATTTAAGGACTTTGTTGCATTATTTAAGGACTCTGCTGCATTAGTTAAGGACTATGCTGCATTATTTAATGACTTTGCTGAAGCATTTGAGGACTCTGCTGCATTATTAGAGGACTTTTCTGCATTATTTAAGGACTTGCTGCATTATTTAATGACTTTATTGGATTTTTTAAGGACTCTGCTGCGTTATTTAAGGAATTTGCTGCTATATTAAAGGACTCTGCTTCAGTATTTAAGGACTCTGCTGCGGTATTTAAGGACTCTGCTGCATTATTTAAGGACTCTGCTGCATTATTTAAGGACTTTGCTGCATTATTTAAGGAATCTGCTGCATTATTTAAGGACTTTGTTGCATTATCTAAGGACTCTGCTGCATTATTGAAGGACTTTGCTGCAATATTTAAGGACTCTGCTTCAGTATTTAAGGACTCTGCTGCATTATTTAAGGACTTTGTTGCATTATTTAAGGACTCTGCTGCATTATTTAAGGACTTTGTTGCATTATTTAAGGACTCTGCTGCATTATTTAAGGACTTTCCTGCAATATTTAAGGACTCTGCTTCAGTATTTAAGGACTCTGCTGCATTATTTAAGGACTTTGTTGCATTATTTAAGGACTCTGCTGCATTATTTAAGGACT
Source organism: Phyllobates terribilis (assembly GCF_046119375.1). Classification (NCBI taxonomy): domain Eukaryota; kingdom Metazoa; phylum Chordata; class Amphibia; order Anura; family Dendrobatidae; genus Phyllobates; species Phyllobates terribilis. Next base: position 1,088,915 of record NW_027362905.1, read on the forward strand.
TTGCTGCATTATTTAAGGACTCTGCTGCATTTTTTAAGGACTCTGCTGAAGCATTTGAGGACTCTGCTGCATTATTTAAGCACTTTGCTGCGGTATTTAAGGACTCTGTTGCATTATTTAAGGACTTTGCTGCAATATTTAAGGACTCTGCTTCAGTATTTAAGGACTCTGCTGCATTATTTAAGGACTTTGTTGCATTATTTAAGGACTCTGCTGCATTATTTAAGGACTTTGTTGCATTATTTAAGGACTCTGCTGCATTATTTAAGGACTTTGCTGCAATATTTAAGGACTCTGCTTCAGTATTTAAGGACTCTGCTGCATTATTTAAGGAATTTGTTGCATTATTTAAGGACTCTGCTGCATTATTTAAGGACTTTGCTGCATTATTTAAGGACTCTGCTGCATTTTTTAAGGACTCTGCTGAAGCATTTGAGGACTCTGCTGCATTATTTAAGCACTTTGCTGCGGTATTTAAGGACTCTGTTGCATTATTTAAGGACTTTGTTGCATTATTTAAGGACTCTGCTGCATTAGTTAAGGACTTTGCTGCATTATTTAAGGACTCTGCTGCATTATTTACCGACGTTGTTGCATTATTTAAGAACTGTGCTGCTTTATTTAAGGACTTTGCATTATTTAAGGACTATGCTGCATTATTTAATGACTTTGCTGAAGCATTTGAGGACTCTGCTGCATTATTAGAGGACTCTGCTGCATTATTTAATGACTTTGTTGGATTTTTTAAGGACTCTGCTGCATTATTTAAGGAATTTGCTGCTATATTAAAGGACTCTGCTTCAGTATTTAAGGACTCTGCTGCGGTATTTAAGGACTCTGCTGCATTATTTAAGGACTCTGCTGCATTATTTAAGGACTTTGCTGCATTATTTAAGGACTCTGCTGCATTATTTAACGACTCTGCTGAAGCATTTGAGGACTCTGCTGCATTATTTAAGGACTTTGCTGCATTATTTAAGGAATCTGCTGCATTATTTAAGGACTTTGTTGCATTATCTAAGGACTCTGCTGCAATATTGAAGGACTTTGCTGCATTATTTAAGGACTCTGCTGCATTATTTAAGGACTTTGCTGCAATATTTAAGGACTCTGCTTCAGTATTTAAGGACTCTGCTGAAGCATTTGAGGACTCTGCTGCATTATTTAATGACTTTGCTGAAGCATTTGAGGACTCTGCTGCATTATTAGAGGACTCTGCTGCATTATTTAATGACTTTGTTGGATTTTTTAAGGACTCTGCTGCATTATTTAAGGAATTTGCTGCTATATTAAAGGACTCTGCTTCAGTATTTAAGGACTCTGCTGCGGTATTTAAGGACTCTGCTGCATTATTTAAGGACTCTGCTGCATTATTTAAGGACTTTGCTGCATTATTTAAGGAATTTGTTGCATTATTTAAGGACTCTGCTGCATTATTTAAGGACTTTGCTGCAATTTTTAAGGACTCTGCTTCAGTATTTAAGGACTCTGCTGCATTATTTAAGGACGTTGTTGCATTATTTAAGGACTCTGCTGCATTATTTAAGGACTTTGCTGAATTATTTAAGGACTCTGCTGCATTATTTAAGGACTTTGTTGCATTATTTAAGGACTCTGCTGCATTAGTTAAGGACTTTGCTGCATTATTTAAGGACTCTGCTGCATTATTTAACGACGTTGTTGCATTATTTAAGAACTGTGCTGCATTATTTAAGGACTTTGCTGCATTATTTAAGGACTATGCTGCATTATTTAATGACTTTGCTGAAGCATTTGAGGACTCTGCTGCATTATTAGAGGACTCTGCTGCATTATTTAAGGACTTGCTGCATTATTTAATGACTTTGTTGGATTTTTTAAGGACTCTGCTGCATTATTTAAGGAATTTGCTGCTATATTAAAGGACTCTGCTTCAGTATTTAAGGACTCTGCTGCGGTATTTAAGGACTCTGCTGCATTATTTAAGGACTCTGCTGCATTATTTAAGGACTTTGCTGCATTATTTAAGGAATCTGCTGCATTATTTAAGGACTTTGTTGCATTATCTAAGGACTCTGCTGCATTATTGAAGGACTTTGCTGCAATATTTAAGGACTCTGCTTCAGTATTTAAGGACTCTGCTGCATTATTTAAGGACTTTGTTGCATTATTTAAGGACTCTGCTGCATTATTTAAGGACTTTGCTGCAATATTTAAGGACTCTGCTTCAGTATTTAAGGACTCTGCTGCATTATTTAAGGAATTTGTTGCATTATTTAAGGACTCTGCTGCATTATTTAAGGACTTTGCTGCATTATTTAAGGACTCTGCTGCATTTTTTAAGGACTCTGCTGAAGCATTTGAGGACTCTGCTGCATTATTTAAGCACTTTGCTGCGGTATTTAAGGACTCTGTTGCATTATTTAAGGACTTTGTTGCATTATTTAAGGACTCTGCTGCATTAGTTAAGGACTTTGCTGCATTATTTAAGGACTCTGCTGCATTATTTACCGACGTTGTTGCATTATTTAAGAACTGTGCTGCTTTATTTAAGGACTTTGCATTATTTAAGGACTATGCTGCATTATTTAATGACTTTGCTGAAGCATTTGAGGACTCTGCTGCATTATTAGAGGACTCTGCTGCATTATTTAATGACTTTGTTGGATTTTTTAAGGACTCTGCTGCATTATTTAAGGAATTTGCTGCTATATTAAAGGACTCTGCTTCAGTATTTAAGGACTCTGCTGCGGTATTTAAGGACTCTGCTGCATTATTTAAGGACTCTGCTGCATTATTTAAGGACTTTGCTGCATTATTTAAGGACTCTGCTGCATTATTTAACGACTCTGCTGAAGCATTTGAGGACTCTGCTGCATTATTTAAGGACTTTGCTGCATTATTTAAGGAATCTGCTGCATTATTTAAGGACTTTGTTGCATTATCTAAGGACTCTGCTGCAATATTGAAGGACTTTGCTGCATTATTTAAGGACTCTGCTGCATTATTTAAGGACTTTGCTGCAATATTTAAGGACTCTGCTTCAGTATTTAAGGACTCTGCTGAAGCATTTGAGGACTCTGCTGCATTATTTAATGACTTTGCTGAAGCATTTGAGGACTCTGCTGCATTATTAGAGGACTCTGCTGCATTATTTAATGACTTTGTTGGATTTTTTAAGGACTCTGCTGCATTATTTAAGGAATTTGCTGCTATATTAAAGGACTCTGCTTCAGTATTTAAGGACTCTGCTGCGGTATTTAAGGACTCTGCTGCATTATTTAAGGACTCTGCTGCATTATTTAAGGACTTTGCTGCATTATTTAAGGAATTTGTTGCATTATTTAAGGACTCTGCTGCATTATTTAAGGACTTTGCTGCAATTTTTAAGGACTCTGCTTCAGTATTTAAGGACTCTGCTGCATTATTTAAGGACGTTGTTGCATTATTTAAGGACTCTGCTGCATTATTTAAGGACTTTGCTGAATTATTTAAGGACTCTGCTGCATTATTTAAGGACTTTGTTGCATTATTTAAGGACTCTGCTGCATTAGTTAAGGACTTTGCTGCATTATTTAAGGACTCTGCTGCATTATTTAACGACGTTGTTGCATTATTTAAGAACTGTGCTGCATTATTTAAGGACTTTGCTGCATTATTTAAGGACTATGCTGCATTATTTAATGACTTTGCTGAAGCATTTGAGGACTCTGCTGCATTATTAGAGGACTCTGCTGCATTATTTAAGGACTTGCTGCATTATTTAATGACTTTGTTGGATTTTTTAAGGACTCTGCTGCATTATTTAAGGAATTTGCTGCTATATTAAAGGACTCTGCTTCAGTATTTAAGGACTCTGCTGCGGTATTTAAGGACTCTGCTGCATTATTTAAGGACTCTGCTGCATTATTTAAGGACTTTGCTGCATTATTTAAGGAATCTGCTGCATTATTTAAGGACTTTGTTGCATTATCTAAGGACTCTGCTGCATTATTGAAGGACTTTGCTGCAATATTTAAGGACTCTGCTTCAGTATTTAAGGACTCTGCTGCATTATTTAAGGACTTTGTTGCATTATTTAAGGACTCTGCTGCATTATTTAAGGACTTTGCTGCATTATTTATGGACTCTGCTGCATTATTTAAGGACTTTGCTGCAATATTTAAGGACTCTGCTTCAGTATTTAAGGACTCTGCTGCATTATTTAAGGACTTTGTTGCATTATTTAAGGACTCTGCTGCATTATTTAAGGACTTTGCTGCATTATTTAAGGACTCTGCTGCATTATTTAAGGACTCTGCTGAAGCATTTGAGGACTCTGCTGCATTATTTAATCACTTTGCTGCGGTATTTAAGGACTCTGTTGCATTATTTAAGGACTTTGTTGCATTATTTAAGGACTCTGCTGCATTAGTTAAGGACTTTGCTGCATTATTTAAGGACTCTGCTGCATTATTTAACGATGTTGTTGCATTATTTAAGAACTGTGCTGCATTATTTAAGGACTTTGCTGCATTATTTAAGGACTATGCTGCATTATTTAATGACTTTGCTGAATCATTTGAGGACTCTGCTGCATTATTAGAGGACTCTGCTGCATTATTTAATGACTTTGTTGGATTTTTTAAGGACTCTGCTGCATTATTTAAGGAATTTGCTGCTATATTAAAGGACTCTGCTTCAGTATTTAAGGACTCTGCTGCGGTATATAAGGACTCTGCTGCATTATTTAAGGACTCTGCTGCATTATTTAAGGACTTTGCTGCATTATTTAAGGACTCTGCTGCATTATTTAAGGACTTTGTTGCATTATTTAAGGACTCTAATGCATTATTTAAGGACTTTGCTGGAATATTTAAGGACTCTGCTGCATTAGTTAAGGACTTTGCTGCATTATTTAAGGACTCTGCTGGATTATTTAACGATTTACTGCATTATTTAAGGACTCTGCTGCATTATTTAAGGACTTTGTTGCATTATTTAAGGACTCTGCTGCATTAGTTAAGGACTATGCTGCATTATTTAATGACTTTGCTGAAGCATTTGAGGACTCTGCTGCATTATTAGAGGACTCTGCTGCATTATTTAAGGACTTGCTGCATTATTTAATGACTTTGCTGCATTATTTATGGACTCTGCTGCATTATTTAAGGACTTTGCTGCAATATTTATGGACTCTGCTTCAGTATTTAAGGACTCTGCTGCATTATTTAAGGACTTTGTTGCATTATTTAAGGACTCTGCTGCATTAGTTAAGGACTATGCTGCATTATTTAATGACTTTGCTGAAGCATTTGAGGACTCTGCTGCATTATTAGAGGACTTTTCTGCATTATTTAAGGACTTGCTGCATTATTTAATGACTTTGTTGGATTTTTTAAGGACTCTGCTGCGTTATTTAAGGAATTTGCTGCTATATTAAAGGACTCTGCTTCAGTATTTAAGGACTCTGCTGCGGTATTTAAGGACTCTGCTGCATTATTTAAGGACTCTGCTGCATTATTTAAGGACTTTGCTGCATTATTTAAGGAATCTGCTGCATTATTTAAGGACTTTGTTGCATTATCTAAGGACTCTGCTGCATTATTGAAGGACTTTGCTGCAATATTTAAGGACTCTGCTTCAGTATTTAAGGACTCTGCTGCATTATTTAATGACTTTGTTGCATTATTTAAGGACTCTGCTGCATTATTTAAGGACTTTGTTGCATTATTTAAGGACTCTGCTGCATTATTTAAGGACTTTGCTGCAATATTTAAGGACTCTGCTTCAGTATTTAAGGACTCTGCTGCATTATTTAAGGACTTTGTTGCATTATTTAAGGACTCTGCTGCATTATTTAAGGACTTTGCTTCATTATTTAAGGACTCTGCTGCATTTTTTAAGGACTCTGCTGAAGCATTTGAGGACTCTGCTGCATTATTTAAGCACTTTGCTGCGGTATTTAAGGACTCTGTTGCATTAGTTAAGGACTTTGCTGCATTATTTAAGGACTCTGCTGCATTATTTACCGACGTTGTTGCATTATTTAAGAACTGTGCTGCTTTATTTAAGGACTTTGCATTATTTAAGGACTATGCTGCATTATTTAATGACTTTGCTGAAGCATTTGAGGACTCTGCTGCATTATTAGAGGACTCTGCTGCATTATTTAATGACTTTGTTGGATTTTTTAAGGACTCTGCTGCATTATTTAAGGAATTTGCTGCTATATTAAAGGACTCTGATTCAGTATTTAAGGACTCTGCTGCGGCATTTAAGGACTCTGCTGCATTATTTAAGGACTCTGCTGCATTATTTAAGGACTTTGCTGCATTATTTAAGGACTCTGCTGCATTATTTAAGGACTCTGCTGAAGCATTTGAGGACTCTGCTGCATTATTTAAGGACTTTGCTGAATTATTTAAGGAATCTGCTGCATTATTTAAGGACTTTGTTGCATTATCTAAGGACTCTGCTGCAATATTGAAGGACTTTGCTGCATTATTTAAGGACTCTGCTGCATTATTTAAGGACTTTGCTGCAATATTTAAGGACTCTGCTTCAGTATTTAAGGACTCTGCTGAAGCATTTGAGGACTCTGCTGCATTATTTAATGACTTTGCTGAAGCATTTGAGGACTCTGCTGCATTATTAGAGGACTCTGCTGCATTATTTAATGACTTTGTTGGATTTTTTAAGGACTCTGCTGCATTATTTAAGGAATTTGCTGCTATATTAAAGGACTCTGCTTCAGTATTTAAGGACTCTGCTGCGGTATTTAAGGACTCTGCTGCATTATTTAAGGACTCTGCTGCATTATTGAAGGAATTTGCTGCATTATTTAAGGAATTTGTTGCATTATTTAAGGACTCTGCTGCATTATTTAAGGACTTTGCTGCAATATTTAAGGACTCTGCTTCAGTATTTAAGGACTCTGCTGCATTATTTAAGGACGTTGTTGCATTATTTAAGGACTCTGCTGCATTATTTAAGGACTTTACTGCATTATTTAAGGACTCTGCTGCATTATTTAAGGACTTTGTTGCATTATTTAAGGACTCTGCTGCATTAGTTAAGGACTTTGCTGCATTATTTAAGGACTCTGCTGCATTATTTAACGACGTTGTTGCATTATTTAAGAACTGTGCTGCATTATTTAAGGACTTTGCTGCATTATTTAAGGACTATGCTGCATTATTTAATGACTTTGCTGAAGCATTTGAGGACTCTGCTGCATTATTAGAGGACTCTGCTGCATTATTTAAGGACTTGCTGCATTATTTAATGACTTTGTTGGATTTTTTAAGGACTCTGCTGCATTATTTAAGGAATTTGCTGCTATATTAAAGGACTCTGCTTCAGTATTTAAGGACTCTGCTGCGGTATTTAAGGACTCTGCTGCATTATTTAAGGACACTGCTGCATTATTTAAGGACTTTGCTGCATTATTTAAGGAATCTGCTGCATTATTGAAGGACTTTGCTGCAATATTTAAGGACTCTGCTTCAGTATTTAAGGACTCTGCTGCATTATTTAAGGACTTTGTTGCCTTATTTAAGGACTCTGCTGCATTATTTAAGGACTTTGCTGCATTATTTATGGACTCTGCTGCATTATTTAAGGACTTTGCTGCAATATTTAAGGACTCTGCTTCAGTATTTAAGGACTCTGCTGCATTATTTAAGGACTTTGTTGCATTATTTAAGGACTCTGCTGCATTATTTAAGGACTTTGCTGCGGTATTTAAGGACTCTGTTGCATTATTTAAGGACTTTGTTGCATTATTTAAGGACTCTGCTGCATTAGTTAAGGACTTTGCTGCATTATTTAAGGACTCTGCTGCATTATTTAACGACGTTGTTGCATTATTTAAGAAATGTGCTGCATTATTTAAGGACTTTGCTGCATTATTTAAGGACTATGCTGCATTATTTAATGACTTTGCTGAAGCATTTGAGGACTCTGCTGCATTATTAGAGTACTCTGCTGCATTATTTAATGACTTTGTTGGATTTTTTAAGGACTCTGCTGCATTATTTAAGGAATTTGCTGCTATACTAAAGGACTCTGCTTCAGTATTTAAGGACTCTGCTGCGGTATATAAGGACTCTGCTGCATTATTTAAGGACTCTGCCGCATTATTTAAGGACTTTGCTGCATTATTTAAGGACTCTGCTGCATTATTTAAGGACTTTGTTGCATTATTTAAGGACTCTAATGCATTATTTAAGGACTTTGCTGCAATATTTAAGGACTCTGCTGCATTAGTTAAGGACTTTGCTGCATTATTTAAGGACTCTGCTGCATTATTTAACGACTTTACTGCATTATTTAAGGACTCTGCTGCATTATTTAAGGACTTTGTTGCATTATTTAAGGACTCTGCTGCATTAGTTAAGGACTATGCTGCATTATTTAATGACTTTGCTGAAGCATTTGAGGACTCTGCTGCATTATTAGAGGACTTTTCTGCATTATTTAAGGACTTGCTGCATTATTTAATGACTTTATTGGATTTTTTAAGGACTCTGCTGCGTTATTTAAGGAATTTGCTGCTATATTAAAGGACTCTGCTTCAGTATTTAAGGACTCTGCTGCGGTATTTAAGGACTCTGCTGCATTATTTAAGGACTCTGCTGCATTATTTAAGGACTTTGCTGCATTATTTAAGGAATCTGCTGCATTATTTAAGGACTTTGTTGCATTATCTAAGGACTCTGCTGCATTATTGAAGGACTTTGCTGCAATATTTAAGGACTCTGCTTCAGTATTTAAGGACTCTGCTGCATTATTTAAGGACTTTGTTGCATTATTTAAGGACTCTGCTGCATTATTTAAGGACTTTGTTGCATTATTTAAGGACTCTGCTGCATTATTTAAGGACTTTCCTGCAATATTTAAGGACTCTGCTTCAGTATTTAAGGACTCTGCTGCATTATTTAAGGACTTTGTTGCATTATTTAAGGACTCTGCTGCATTATTTAAGGACTTTGCTGCATTATTTAAGGACTCTGCTGCATTTTTTAAGGACTCTGCTGAAGCATTTGAGGACTCTGCTGCATTATTTAAGCACTTTGCTGCGGTATTTAAGGACTCTGTTGCATTATTTAAGGACTTTGTTGCATTATTTAAGGACTCTGCTGCATTAGTTAAGGACTTTGCTGCATTATTTAAGGACTCTGCTGCATTATTTACCGACGTTGTTGCATTATTTAAGAACTGTGCTGCTTTATTTAAGGACTTTGCATTATTTAAGGACTATGCTGCATTATTTAATGACTTTGCTGAAGCATTTGAGGACTCTGCTGCATTATTAGAGGACTCTGCTGCATTATTTAATGACTTTGTTGGATTTTTTAAGGACTCTGCTGCATTATTTAAGGAATTTGCTGCTATATTAAAGGACTCTGATTCAGTATTTAAGGACTCTGCTGCGGCATTTAAGGACTCTGCTGCATTATTTAAGGACTCTGCTGCATTATTTAAGGACTTTGCTGCATTATTTAAGGACTCTGCTGCATTATTTAAGGACTCTGCTGAAGCATTTGAGGACTCTGCTGCATTATTTAAGGACTTTGCTGCATTATTTAAGGAATCTGCTGCATTATTTAAGGACTTTGTTGCATTATCTAAGGACTCTGCTGCAATATTGAAGGACTTTGCTGCATTATTTAAGGACTCTGCTGCATTATTTAAGGGCTTTGCTGCAATATTTAAGGACTCTGCTTCAGTATTTAAGGACTCTGCTGAAGCATTTGAGGACTCTGCTGCATTATTTAATGACTTTGCTGAAGCATTTGAGGACTCTGCTGCATTATTAGAGGACTCTGCTGCATTATTTAATGACTTTGTTGGATTTTTTAAGGACTCTGCTGCATTATTTAAGGAATTTGCTGCTATATTAAAGGACTCTGCTTCAGTATTTAAGGACTCTGCTGCGGTATTTAAGGACTCTGCTGCATTATTTAAGGACTCTGCTGCATTATTGAAGGAATTTGCTGCATTATTTAAGGAATTTGTTGCATTATTTAAGGACTCTGCTTCAGTATTTAAGGCCTCTGCTGCATTATTTAAGGACGTTGTTGCATTATTTAAGGACTCTGCTGCATTATTTAAGGACTTTACTGCATTATTTAAGGACTCTGCTGCATTATTTAAGGACTTTGTTGCATTATTTAAGGACTCTGCTGCATTAGTTAAGGACTTTGCTGCATTATTTAAGGACTCTGCTGCATTATTTAACGACGTTGTTGCATTATTTAAGAGCTGTGCTGCATTATTTAAGGACTTTGCTGCATTATTTAAGGACTATGCTGCATTATTTAATGACTTTGCTGAAACATTTGAGGACTCTGCTGCATTATTAGAGGACTCTGCTGCATTATTTAAGGACTTGCTGCATTATTTAATGACTTTGTTGGATTTTTTAAGGACTCTGCTGCATTATTTAAGGAATTTGCTGCTATATTAAAGGACTCTGCTTCAGTATTTAAGGACTCTGCTGCGGTATTTAAGGACTCTGCTGCATTATTTAAGGACTCTGCTGCATTATTTAAGGACTTTGCTGCATTATTTAAGGAATCTGCTGCATTATTGAAGGACTTTGCTGCAATATTTAAGGACTCTGCTTCAGTATTTAAGGACTCTGCTGCATTATTTAAGGACTTTGTTGCCTTAATTAAGGACTCTGCTGCATTATTTAAGGACTTTGCTGCATTATTTATGGACTCTGCTGCATTATTTAAGGACTTTGCTGCAATATTTAAGGACTCTGCTTCAGTATTTAAGGACTCTGCTGCATTATTTAAGGACGTTGTTGCATTATTTAAGGACTCTGCTGCATTATTTAAGGACTTTACTGCATTATTTAAGGACTCTGCTGCATTATTTAAGGACTTTGCTGCATTATTTATGGACTCTGCTGCATTATTTAAGGACTTTGCTGCAATATTTAAGGACTCTGCTTCAGTATTTAAGGACTCTGCTGCATTATTTAAGGACGTTGTTGCATTATTTAAGGACTCTGCTGCATTATTTAAGGACTTTACTGCATTATTTAAGGACTCTGCTGCATTATTTAAGGACTTTGTTGCATTATTTAAGGACTCTGCTGCATTAGTTAAGGACTTTGCTGCATTATTTAAGGACTCTGCTGCATTATTTAACGACGTTGTTGCATTATTTAAGAGCTGTGCTGCATTATTTAAGGACTTTGCTGCATTATTTAAGGACTATGCTGCATTATTTAATGACTTTGCTGAAGCATTTGAGGACTCTGCTGCATTATTAGAGGACTCTGCTGCATTATTTAAGGACTTGCTGCATTATTTAATGACTTTGTTGGATTTTTTAAGGACTCTGCTGCATTATTTAAGGAATTTGCTGCTATATTAAAGGACTCTGCTTCAGTATTTAAGGACTCTGCTGCGGTATTTAAGGACTCTGCTGCATTATTTAAGGACTCTGCTGCATTATTTAAGGACTTTGCTGCATTATTTAAGGAATCTGCTGCATTATTGAAGGACTTTGCTGCAATATTTAAGGACTCTGCTTCAGTATTTAAGGACTCTGCTGCATTATTTAAGGACTTTGTTGCCTTAATTAAGGACTCTGCTGCATTATTTAAGGACTTTGCTGCATTATTTATGGACTCTGCTGCATTATTTAAGGACTTTGCTGCAATATTTAAGGACTCTGCTTCAGTATTTAAGGACTCTGCTGCATTATTTAAGGACTTTGTTGCATTATTTAAGGACTCTGCTGCATTATTTAAGGACTCTGCTGAAGCATTTGAGGACTCTGCTGCATTATTTAAGGACTTTGCTGCATTATTTAAGGAATCTGCTGCATTATTTAAGGACTTTGTTGCATTATCTAAGGACTCTGCTGCAATATTGAAGGACTTTGCTGCATTATTTAAGGACTCTGCTGCATTATTTAAGGACTTTGCTGCAATATTTAAGGACTCTGCTTCAGTATTTAAGGACTCTGCTGAAGCATTTGAGGACTCTGCTGCATTATTTAATGACTTTGCTGAAGCATTTGAGGACTCTGCTGCATTATTAGAGGACTCTGCTGCATTATTTAATGACTTTGTTGAATTTTTTAAGGACTCTGCTGCATTATTTAAGGAATTTGCTGCTATATTAAAGGACTCTGCTTCAGTATTTAAGGACTCTGCTGCGGTATTTAAGGACTCTGCTGCATTATTTAAGGACTCTGCTGCATTATTGAAGGAATTTGCTGCATTATTTAAGGAATTTGTTGCATTATTTAAGGACTCTGCTTCAGTATTTAAGGACTCTGCTGCATTATTTTAGGACGTTGTTGCATTATTTAAGGACTCTGCTGCATTATTTAAGGACTTTACTGCATTATTTAAGGACTCTGCTGCATTATTTAAGGACTTTGTTGCATTATTTAAGGACTCTGCTGCATTAGTTAAGGACTTTGCTGCATTATTTAAGGACTCTGCTGCATTATTTAACGACGTTGTTGCATTATTTAAGAGCTGTGCTGCATTATTTAAGGACTTTGCTGCATTATTTAAGGACTATGCTGCATTATTTAATGACTTTGCTGAAGCATTTGAGGACTCTGCTGCATTATTAGAGGACTCTGCTGCATTATTTAAGGACTTGCTGCATTATTTAATGACTTTGTTGGATTTTTTAAGGACTCTGCTGCATTATTTAAGGAATTTGCTGCTATATTAAAGGACTCTGCTTCAGTATTTAAGGACTCTGCTGCGGTATTTAAGGACTCTGCTGCATTATTTAAGGACTCTGCTGCATTATTTAAGGACTTTGCTGCATTATTTAAGGAATCTACTGCATTATTGAAGGACTTTGCTGCAATATTTAAGGACTCTGCTTCAGTATTTAAGGACTCTGCTGCATTATTTAAGGACTTTGTTGCCTTAATTAAGGACTCTGCTGCATTATTTAAGGACTTTGCTGCATTATTTATGGACTCTGCTGCATTATTTAAGGACTTTGCTGCAATATTTAAGGACTCTGCTTCAGTATTTAAGGACTCTGCTGCATTATTTAAGGACGTTGTTGCATTATTTAAGGACTCTGCTGCATTATTTAAGGACTTTACTGCATTATTTAAGGACTCTGCTGCATTATTTAAGGACTTTGCTGCATTATTTATGGACTCTGCTGCATTATTTAAGGACTTTGCTGCAATATTTAAGGACTCTGCTTCAGTATTTAAGGACTCTGCTGCATTATTTAAGGACGTTGTTGCATTATTTAAGGACTCTGATGCATTATTTAAGGACTTTACTGCATTATTTAAGGACTCTGCTGCATTATTTAAGGACTTTGTTGCATTATTTAAGGACTCTGCTGCATTAGTTAAGGACTTTGCTGCATTATTTAAGGACTCTGCTGCATTATTTAACGACGTTGTTGCATTATTTAAGAGCTGTGCTGCATTATTTAAGGACTTTGCTGCATTATTTAAGGACTATGCTGCATTATTTAATGACTTTGCTGAAGCATTTGAGGACTCTGCTGCATTATTAGAGGACTCTGCTGCATTATTTAAGGACTTGCTGCATTATTTAATGACTTTGTTGGATTTTTTAAGGACTCTGCTGCATTATTTAAGGAATTTGCTGCTATATTAAAGGACTCTGCTTCAGTATTTAAGGACTCTGCTGCGGTATTTAAGGACTCTGCTGCATTATTTAAGGACTCTGCTGCATTATTTAAGGACTTTGCTGCATTATTTAAGGAATCTGCTGCATTATTGAAGGACTTTGCTGCAATATTTAAGGACTCTGCTTCAGTATTTAAGGACTCTGCTGCATTATTTAAGGACTTTGTTGCCTTAATTAAGGACTCTGCTGCATTATTTAAGGACTTTGCTGCATTATTTATGGACTCTGCTGCATTATTTAAGGACTTTGCTGCAATATTTAAGGACTCTGCTTCAGTATTTAAGGACTCTGCTGCATTATTTAAGGACTTTGTTGCATTATTTAAGGACTCTGCTGCATTATTTAAGGACTTTGCTGCATTATTTAAGGACTCTGCTGCATTATTTAAGGACTCTGCTGAAGCATTTGAGGACTCTGCTGCATTATTTAATCACTTTGCTGCGGTATTTAAGGACTCTGTTGCATTATTTAAGGACTTTGTTGCATTATTTAAGGACTCTGCTGCATTAGTTAAGGACTTTGCTGCATTATTTAAGGACTCTGCTGCATTATTTAACGACATTGTTGCATTATTTAAGAAATGTGCTGCATTATTTAAGGACTTTGCTGCATTATTTAAGGACTATGCTGCATTATTTAATGACTTTGCTGAAGCATTTGAGGACTCTGCTGCATTATTAGAGTACTCTGCTGCATTATTTAATGACTTTGTTGGATTTTTTAAGGACTCTGCTGCATTATTTAAGGAATTTGCTGCTATATTAAAGGACTCTGCTTCAGTATTTAAGGACTCTGCTGCGGTATATAAGGACTCTGCTGCATTATTTAATGACTCTGCTGCATTATTTAAGGACTTTGCTGCATTATTTAAGGACTCTGCTGCATTATTTAAGGACTTTGTTGCATTATTTAAGGACTCTAATGCATTATTTAAGGACTTTGCTGCAATATTTAAGGACTCTGCTGCATTAGTTAAGGACTTTGCTGCATTATTTAAGGACTCTGCTGCATTATTTAACGACTTTACTGCATTATTTAAGGACTCTGCTGCATTATTTAAGGACTTTGTTGCATTATTTAAGGACTCTGCTGCATTATTTAAGGACTTTTTTGCATTATTTAAGGACTCTGCTGCATTAGTTAAGGACTTTGCTGCATTATTTAAGGACTCTGCTGCATTATTTACCGACGTTGTTGCATTATTTAAGAACTGTGCTGCTTTATTTAAGGACTTTGCATTATTTAAGGACTATGCTGCATTATTTAATGACTTTGCTGAAGCATTTGAGGACTCTGCTGCATTATTAGAGGACTCTGCTGCATTATTTAATGACTTTGTTGGATTTTTTTAGGACTCTGCTGCATTATTTAAGGAATTTGCTGCTATATTAAAGGACTCTGCTTCAGTATTTAAGGACTCTGCTGCGGTATTTAAGGACTCTGCTGCATTATTTAAGGACTCTGCTGCATTATTTAAGGACTTTGCTGCATTATTTAAGGAATCTGCTGCATTATTTAAGGACTTTGTTGCATTATCTAAGGACTCTGCTGCATTATTGAAGGACTTTGCTGCAATATTTAAGGACTCTGCTTCAGTATTTAAGGACTCTGCTGCATTATTTAAGGACTTTGTTGCATTATTTAAGGACTCTGCTGCATTATTTAAGGACTTTGCTGCATTATTTATGGACTCTGCTGCATTATTTAAGGACTTTGCTGCAATATTTAAGGACTCTGCTTCAGTATTTAAGGACTCTGCTGCATTATTTAAGGACTTTGTTGCATTATTTAAGGACTCTGCTGCATTATTTAAGGACTTTGCTGCATTATTTAAGGACTCTGCTGCATTATTTAAGGACTCTGCTGAAGCATTTGAGGACTCTGCTGCATTATTTAATCACTTTGCTGCGGTATTTAAGGACTCTGTTGCATTATTTAAGGACTTTGTTGCATTATTTAAGGACTCTGCTGCATTAGTTAAGGACTTTGCTGCATTATTTAAGGACTCTGCTGCATTATTTAACGACGTTGTTGCATTATTTAAGAACTGTGCTGCATTATTTAAGGACTTTGCTGCATTATTTAAGGACTATGCTGCATTATTTAATGACTTTGCTGAAGCATTTGAGGACTCTGCTGCATTATTAGAGGACTCTGCTGCATTATTTAATGACTTTGTTGGATTTTTTAAGGACTCTGCTGCATTATTTAAGGAATTTGCTGCTATATTAAAGGACTCTGCTTCAGTATTTAAGGACTCTGCTGCGGTATATAAGGACTCTGCTGCATTATTTAAGGACTTTGCTGCATTATTTAAGGACTGTGCTGCATTATTTAAGGACTTTGTTGCATTATTTAAGGACTCTAATGCATTATTTAAGGACTTTGCTGGAATATTTAAGGACTCTGCTGCATTAGTTAAGGACTTTGCTGCATTATTTAAGGACTCTGCTGCATTATTTAACGACTTTACTGCATTATTTAAGGACTCTGCTGCATTATTTAAGGACTTTGTTGCATTATTTAAGGACTCTGCTGCATTAGTTAAGGACTATGCTGCATTATTTAATGACTTTGCTGAAGCATTTGAGGACTCTGCTTCATTATTAGAGGACTCTGCTGCATTATTTAAGGACTTGCTGCATTATTTAATGACTTTGTTGGATTTTTTAAGGACTCTGCTGCGTTATTTAAGGAATTTGCTGCTATATTAAAGGACTCTGCTTCAGTATTTAAGGACTCTGCTGCGGTATTTAAGGACTCTGCTGCATTATTTAAGGACTCTGCTGCATTATTTAAGGACTTTGCTGCATTATTTAAGGAATCTGCTGCATTATATAAGGACTTTGTTGCATTATCTAAGGACTCTGCTGCATTATTGAAGGACTTTGCTGCAATATTTAAGGACTCTGCTTCAGTATTTAAGGACTCTGCTGCATTATTTAAGGACTTTGTTGCATTATTTAAGGACTCTGCTGCATTATTTAAGGACTTTGTTGCATTATTTAAGGACTCTGCTGCATTATTTAAGGACTTTGCTGCAATATTTAAGGACTCTGCTTCAGTATTTAAGGACTCTGCTGCATTATTTAAGGACTTTGTTGCATTATTTAAGGACTCTGCTGCATTAGTTAAGGAGTTTGCTGCATTATTTAAGGACTCTGCTGCATTATTTAACGACGTTGTTGCATTATTTAAGAACTGTGCTGCATTATTTAAGGACTTTGCTGCATTATTTAAGGACTATGCTGCATTATTTAATGACTTTGATGAAGCATTTGAGGACTCTGCTGCATTATTAGAGGACTCTGCTGCATTATTTAAGGACTTGCTGCATTATTTAATGACTTTGTTGGATTTCTTAAGGACTCTGCTGCATTATTTAAGGAATTTGCTGCTATATTAAAGGACTCTGCTTCAGTATTTAAGGACTCTGCTGCGGTATTTAAGGACCCTGCTGCATTATTTTAGGACTCTGCTGCATTATTTAAGGACTTTGCTGCATTATTTAAGGAATCTGCTGCATTATTTAAGGACTTTGTTGCATTATCTAAGGACTCTGCTGCAATATTGAAGGACTTTGCTGCATTATTTAAGGACTCTGCTGCATTATTTAAGGACTTTGCTGCAATATTTATGGACTCTGCTTCAGTATTTAAGGACTCTGCTGAAGCATTTGAGGACTCTGCTGCATTATTTAATGACTTTGCTGAAGCATTTGAGGACTCTGCTGCATTATTAGAGGACTCTGCTGCATTATTTAATGACTTTGTTGGATTTTTTAAGGACTCTGCTGCATTATTTAAGGAATTTGCTGCTATATTAAAGGACTCTGCTTCAGTATTTAAGGACTCTGCTGCGGTATTTAAGGACTCTGCTGCATTATTTAAGGACTCTGCTGCATTATTTAAGGAATTTGCTGCATTATTTAAGGAATTTGTTGCATTATTTAAGGACTCTGCTGCATTATTTAAGGACTTTGCTGCAATATTTAAGGACTCTGCTTCAGTATTTAAGGACTCTGCTGCATTATTTAAGGACGTTGTTGCATTATTTAAGGACTCTGCTGCATTATTTAAGGACTTTACTGCATTATTTAAGGACTCTGCTGCATTATTTAAGGACTTTGTTGCATTATTTAATGACTCTGCTGCATTAGTTAAGGACTTTGCTGCATTATTTAAGGACTCTGCTGCATTATTTAACGACGTTGTTGCATTATTTAAGAACTGTGCTGCATTATTTAAGGACTTTGCTGCATTATTTAAGGACTATGCTGCATTATTTAATGACTTTGCTGAAGCATTTGAGGACTCTGCTGCATTATTAGAGGACTCTGCTGCATTATTTAAGGACTTGCTGCATTATTTAATGACTTTTTTGGATTTTTTAAGGACGCTGCTGCATTATTTAAGGAATTTGCTGCTATATTAAAGGACTCTGCTTCAGTATTTAAGGACTCTGCTGTGGTATTTAAGGACTCTGCTGCATTATTTAAGGACTCTGCTGCATTATTTAAGGACTTTGCTGCATTATTTAAGGAATCTGCTGCATTATTTAAGGACTTTCTTGCATTATCTAAGGACTCTGCTGCATTATTGAAGGACTTTGCTGCAATATTTAAGGACTCTGCTTCAGTATTTAAGGACTCTGCTGCATTATTTAAGGACTTTGTTGCATTATTTAAGGACTCTGCTGCATTATTTAAGGACTTTGCTGCATTATTTATGGACTCTGCTGCATTATTTAAGGACTTTGCTGCAATATTTAAGGACTCTGCTTCAGTATTTAAGGACTCTGCTGCATTATTTAAGGACTTTGTTTCATTATTTAAGGACTCTGCTGCATTATTTAAGGACTTTGCTGCATTATTTAAGGACTCTGCTGCATTATTTAAGGACTGTGCTGAAGCATTTGAGGACTCTGCTGCATTATTTAATCACTTTGCTGCGGTATTTAAGGACTCTGTTGCATTATTTAAGGACTTTGTTGCATTATTTAAGGACTCTGCTGCATTAGTTAAGGACTTTGCTGCATTATTTAAGGACTCTGCTGCATTATTTAACGACGTTGTTGCATTATTTAAGAACTGTGCTGCATTATTTAAGGACTTTGCTGCATTATTTAAGGACTATGCTGCATTATTTAATGACTTTGCTGAAGCATTTGAGGACTCTGCTGCATTATTAGAGGACTCTGCTGCATTATTTAATGACTTTCTTGGATTTTTTAAGGACTCTGCTGCATTATTTAAGGAATTTGCTGCTATATTAAAGGACTCTGCTTCAGTATTTAAGGACTCTGCTGCGGTATATAAGGACTCTGCTGCATTATTTAAGGACTCTGCTGCATTATTTAAGGACTTTGCTGCATTATTTAAGGACTCTGCTGCATTATTTAAGGACTTTGTTGCATTATTTAAGGACTCTAATGCATTATTTAAGGACTTTGCTGGAATATTTAAGGACTCTGCTGCATTAGTTAAGGACTTTGCTGCATTATTTAAGGACTCTGCTGCATTATTTAACGACTTTACTGCATTATTTAAGGACTCTGCTGCATTATTTAAGGACGTTGTTGCATTATTTAAGGACTCTGCTGCATTAGTTAAGGACTATGCTGCATTATTTAATGACTTTGCTGAAGCATTTGAGGACTCTGCTGCATTATTAGAGGACTCTGCTGCATTATTTAAGGACTTGCTGCATTATTTAATGACTTTGTTGGATTTTTTAAGTACTCTGCTGCGTTATTTAAGGAATTTGCTGCTATATTAAAGGACTCTGCTTCAGTATTTAAGGACTCTGCTGCGGTATTTAAGGACTCTGCTGCATTATTTAAGGACTCTGCTGCATTATTTAAGGACTTTGCTGCATTATTTAAGGAATCTGCTGCATTATTTAAGGACTTTGTTGCATTATCTAAGGACTCTGCTGCATTATTGAAGGACTTTGCTGCAATATTTAAGGACTCTGCTTCAGTATTTAAGGACTCTGCTGCATTATTTAAGGACTTTGTTGCATTATTTAAGGACTCTGCTGCATTATTTAAGGACTTTGTTGCATTATTTAAGGACTCTGCTGCATTATTTAAGGACTTTGCTGCAATATTTAAGGACTCTGCTTCAGTATTTAAGGACTCTGCTGCATTATTTAAGGACTTTGTTGCATTATTTAAGGACTCTGCTGCATTATTTAAGGACTTTGCTGCATTATTTAAGGACTCTGCTGCATTTTTAAGGACTCTGCTGAAGCATTTGAGGACTCTGCTGCATTATTTAAGCACTTTGCTGCGGTATTTAAGGACTCTGTTGCATTATTTAAGGACTTTGTTGCATTATTTAAGGACTCTGCTGCATTAGTTAAGGACTTTGCTGCATTATTTAAGGACTCTGCTGCATTATTTACCGACGTTGTTGCATTATTTAAGAACTGTGCTGCTTTATTTAAGGACTTTGCATTATTTAAGGACTATGCTGCATTATTTAATGACTTTGCTCAAGCATTTGAGGACTCTGCTGCATTATTAGAGGACTCTGCTGCATTATTTAATGACTTTGTTGGATTTTTTAAGGACTCTGCTGCATTATTTAAGGAATTTGCTGCTATATTAAAGGACTCTGCTTCAGTATTTAAGGACTCTGCTGCGGTATTTAAGGACTCTGCTGCATTATTTAAGGACTCTGCTGCATTATTTAAGGACTTTGCTGCATTATTTAAGGACTATGCTGCATTATTTAATGACTTTGCTGAAGCATTTGAGGACTCTGCTGCATTATTAGAGGACTCTGCTGCATTATTTAAGGACTTGCTGCATTATTTAATGACTTTGTTGGATTTTTTAAGGACTCTGCTGCATTATTTAAGGAATTTGCTGCTATATTAAAGGACTCTGCTTCAGTATTTAAGGACTCTGCTGCGGTATTTAAGGACTCTGCTGCATTATTTAAGGACTCTGCTGCATTATTTAAGGACTTTGCTGCATTATTTAAGGAATCTGCTGCATTATTTAAGGACTTTGTTGCATTATCTAAGGACTCTGCTGCATTATTTATGGACTCTGCTGCATTATTTAAGGACTTTGCTGCAATATTTAAGGACTCTGCTTCAGTATTTAAGGACTCTGCTGAAGCATTTGAGGACTCTGCTGCATTATTTAAGCACTTTGCTGCGGTATTTAAGGACTCTGTTGCATTATTTAAGGACTTTGTTGCATTATTTAAGGACTCTGCTGCATTAGTTAAGGACTTTGCTGCATTATTTAAGGACTCTGCTGCATTATTTACCGACGTTGTTGCATTATTTAAGAACTGTGCTGCTTTATTTAAGGACTTTGCATTATTTAAGGACTATGCTGCATTATTTAATGACTTTGCTGAAGCATTTGAGGACTCTGCTGCATTATTAGAGGACTCTGCTGCATTATTTAAGGACTTGCTGCATTATTTGATGACTCTGCTGCATTATTTAAGGACTCTGCTGCATTATTTAAGGACTTTGCTGCATTATTTAAGGAATCTGCTGCATTATTTAAGGACTTTGTTGCATTATCTAAGGACTCTGCTGCATTATTTATGGACTCTGCTGCATTATTTAAGGACTTTGCTGCAATATTTAAGGACTCTGCTTCAGTATTTAAGGACTCTGCTGAAGCATTTGAGGACTCTGCTGCATTATTTAAGCACTTTGCTGCGGTATTTAAGGACTCTGTTGCATTATTTAAGGACTTTGTTGCATTATTTAAGGACTCTGCTGCATTATTTAAGGACTTTGCTGCATTATTTATGGACTCTGCTGCATTATTTAAGGACTTTGCTGCAATATTTAAGGACTCTGCTTCAGTATTTAAGGACTCTGCTGCATTATTTAAGGACTTTGTTGCATTATTTAAGGACTCTGCTGCATTATTTAAGGACTTTGCTGCATTATTTAAGGACTCTGCTGCATTATTTAAGGACTGTGCTGAAGCATTTGATGACTCTGCTGCATTATTTAATCACTTTGCTGCGGTATTTAAGGACTCTGTTGCATTATTTAAGGACTTTGTTGCATTATTTAAGGACTCTGCTGCATTAGTTAAGGACTTTGCTGCATTATTTAAGGACTCTGCTGCATTATTTAACGACGTTGTTGCATTATTTAAGAACTGTGCTGCATTATTTAAGGACTTTGCTGCATTATTTAAGGACTATGCTGCATTATTTAATGACTTTGCTGAAGCATTTGAGGACTCTGCTGCATTATTAGAGGACTCTGCTGCATTATTTAATGACTTTGTTGGATTTTTTAAGGACTCTGCTGCATTATTTAAGGAATTTGCTGCTATATTAAAGGACTCTGCTTCAGTATTTAAGGACTCTGCTGCGGTATATAAGGACTCTGCTGCATTATTTAAGGACTCTGCTGCATTATTTAAGGACTTTGCTGCATTATTTAAGGACTCTGCTGCATTATTTAAGGACTTTGTTGCATTATTTAAGGACTCTAATGCATTATTTAAGGACTTTGCTGGAATATTTAAGGACTCTGCTGCATTATTTAAGGACTCTGCTGCATTATTTAAGGACTTTGCTGCATTATTTAAGGAATCTGCTGCATTATTGAAGGACTTTGCTGCAATATTTAAGGACTCTGCTTCAGTATTTAAGGACTCTGCTGCATTATTTAAGGACTTTGTTGCCTTAATTAAGGACTCTGCTGCATTATTTAAGGACTTTGCTGCATTATTTATGGACTCTGCTGCATTATTTAAGGACTTTGCTGCAATATTTAAGGACTCTGCTTCAGTATTTAAGGACTCTGCTGCATTATTTAAGGACGTTGTTGCATTATTTAAGGACTCTGCTGCATTATTTAAGGACTTTACTGCATTATTTAAGGACTCTGCTGCATTATTTAAGGACTTTGCTGCATTATTTATGGACTCTGCTGCATTATTTAAGGACTTTGCTGCAATATTTAAGGACTCTGCTTCAGTATTTAAGGACTCTGCTGCATTATTTAAGGACGTTGTTGCATTATTTAAGGACTCTGCTGCATTATTTAAGGACTTTACTGCATTATTTAAGGACTCTGCTGCATTATTTAAGGACTTTGTTGCATTATTTAAGGACTCTGCTGCATTAGTTAAGGACTTTGCTGCATTATTTAAGGACTCTGCTGCATTATTTAACGACGTTGTTGCATTATTTAAGAGCTGTGCTGCATTATTTAAGGACTTTGCTGCATTATTTAAGGACTATGCTGCATTATTTAATGACTTTGCTGAAGCATTTGAGGACTCTGCTGCATTATTAGAGGACTCTGCTGCATTATTTAAGGACTTGCTGCATTATTTAATGACTTTGTTGGATTTTTTAAGGACTCTGCTGCATTATTTAAGGAATTTGCTGCTATATTAAAGGACTCTGCTTCAGTATTTAAGGACTCTGCTGCGGTATTTAAGGACTCTGCTGCATTATTTAAGGACTCTGCTGCATTATTTAAGGACTTTGCTGCATTATTTAAGGAATCTGCTGCATTATTGAAGGACTTTGCTGCAATATTTAAGGACTCTGCTTCAGTATTTAAGGACTCTGCTGCATTATTTAAGGACTTTGTTGCCTTAATTAAGGACTCTGCTGCATTATTTAAGGACTTTGCTGCATTATTTATGGACTCTGCTGCATTATTTAAGGACTTTGCTGCAATATTTAAGGACTCTGCTTCAGTATTTAAGGACTCTGCTGCATTATTTAAGGACTTTGTTGCATTATTTAAGGACTCTGCTGCATTATTTAAGGACTTTGCTGCATTATTTAAGGACTCTGCTGCATTATTTAAGGACTCTGCTGAAGCATTTGAGGACTCTGCTGCATTATTTAATCACTTTGCTGCGGTATTTAAGGACTCTGTTGCATTATTTAAGGACTTTGTTGCATTATTTAAGGACTCTGCTGCATTAGTTAAGGACTTTGCTGCATTATTTAAGGACTCTGCTGCATTATTTAACGACATTGTTGCATTATTTAAGAAATGTGCTGCATTATTTAAGGACTTTGCTGCATTATTTAAGGACTATGCTGCATTATTTAATGACTTTGCTGAAGCATTTGAGGACTCTGCTGCATTATTAGAGTACTCTGCTGCATTATTTAATGACTTTGTTGGATTTTTTAAGGACTCTGCTGCATTATTTAAGGAATTTGCTGCTATATTAAAGGACTCTGCTTCAGTATTTAAGGACTCTGCTGCGGTATATAAGGACTCTGCTGCATTATTTAAGGACTCTGCTGCATTATTTAAGGACTTTGCTGCATTATTTAAGGACTCTGCTGCATTATTTAAGGACTTTGTTGCATTATTTAAGGACTCTAATGCATTATTTAAGGACTTTGCTGCAATATTTAAGGACTCTGCTGCATTAGTTAAGGACTTTGCTGCATTATTTAAGGACTCTGCTGCATTATTTAACGACTTTACTGCATTATTTAAGGACTCTGCTGCATTATTTAAGGACTTTGTTGCATTATTTAAGGACTCTGCTGCATTATTTAAGGACTTTTTTGCATTATTTAAGGACTCTGCTGCATTAGTTAAGGACTTTGCTGCATTATTTAAGGACTCTGCTGCATTATTTACCGACGTTGTTGCATTATTTAAGAACTGTGCTGCTTTATTTAAGGACTTTGCATTATTTAAGGACTATGCTGCATTATTTAATGACTTTGCTGAAGCATTTGAGGACTCTGCTGCATTATTAGAGGACTCTGCTGCATTATTTAATGACTTTGTTGGATTTTTTAAGGACTCTGCTGCATTATTTAAGGAATTTGCTGCTATATTAAAGGACTCTGCTTCAGTATTTAAGGACTCTGCTGCGGTATTTAAGGACTCTGCTGCATTATTTAAGGACTCTGCTGCATTATTTAAGGACTTTGCTGCATTATTTAAGGAATCTGCTGCATTATTTAAGGACTTTGTTGCATTATCTAAGGACTCTGCTGCATTATTGAAGGACTTTGCTGCAATATTTAAGGACTCTGCTTCAGTATTTAAGGACTCTGCTGCATTATTTAACGACTTTGTTGCATTATTTAAGGACTCTGCTGCATTATTTAAGGACTTTGCTGCATTATTTATGGACTCTGCTGCATTATTTAAGGACTTTGCTGCAATATTTAAGGACTCTGCTTCAGTATTTAAGGACTCTGCTGCATTATTTAAGGACTTTGTTGCATTATTTAAGGACTCTGCTGCATTATTTAAGGACTTTGCTGCATTATTTAAGGACTCTGCTGCATTATTTAAGGACTCTGCTGAAGCATTTGAGGACTCTGCTGCATTATTTAATCACTTTGCTGCGGTATTTAAGGACTCTGTTGCATTATTTAAGGACTTTGTTGCATTATTTAAGGACTCTGCTGCATTAGTTAAGGACTTTGCTGCATTATTTAAGGACTCTGCTGCATTATTTAACGACGTTGTTGCATTATTTAAGAACTGTGCTGCATTATTTAAGGACTTTGCTGCATTATTTAAGGACTATGCTGCATTATTTAATGACTTTGCTGAAGCATTTGAGGACTCTGCTGCATTATTAGAGGACTCTGCTGCATTATTTAATGACTTTGTTGGATTTTTTAAGGACTCTGCTGCATTATTTAAGGAATTTGCTGCTATATTAAAGGACTCTGCTTCAGTATTTAAGGACTCTGCTGCGGTATATAAGGACTCTGCTGCATTATTTAAGGACTTTGCTGCATTATTTAAGGACTGTGCTGCATTATTTAAGGACTTTGTTGCATTATTTAAGGACTCTAATGCATTATTTAAGGACTTTGCTGGAATATTTAAGGACTCTGCTGCATTAGTTAAGGACTTTGCTGCATTATTTAAGGACTCTGCTGCATTATTTAACGACTTTACTGCATTATTTAAGGACTCTGCTGCATTATTTAAGGACTTTGTTGCATTATTTAAGGACTCTGCTGCATTAGTTAAGGACTATGCTGCATTATTTAATGACTTTGCTGAAGCATTTGAGGACTCTGCTTCATTATTAGAGGACTCTGCTGCATTATTTAAGGACTTGCTGCATTATTTAATGACTTTGTTGGATTTTTTAAGGACTCTGCTGCGTTATTTAAGGAATTTGCTGCTATATTAAAGGACTCTGCTTCAGTATTTAAGGACTCTGCTGCGGTATTTAAGGACTCTGCTGCATTATTTAAGGACTCTGCTGCATTATTTAAGGACTTTGCTGCATTATTTAAGGAATCTGCTGCATTATATAAGGACTTTGTTGCATTATCTAAGGACTCTGCTGCATTATTGAAGGACTTTGCTGCAATATTTAAGGACTCTGCTTCAGTATTTAAGGACTCTGCTGCATTATTTAAGGACTTTGTTGCATTATTTAAGGACTCTGCTGCATTATTTAAGGACTTTGTTGCATTATTTAAGGACTCTGCTGCATTATTTAAGGACTTTGCTGCAATATTTAAGGACTCTGCTTCAGTATTTAAGGACTCTGCTGCATTATTTAAGGACTTTGTTGCATTATTTAAGGACTCTGCTGCATTAGTTAAGGAGTTTGCTGCATTATTTAAGGACTCTGCTGCATTATTTAACGACGTTGTTGCATTATTTAAGAACTGTGCTGCATTATTTAAGGACTTTGCTGCATTATTTAAGGACTATGCTGCATTATTTAATGACTTTGATGAAGCATTTGAGGACTCTGCTGCATTATTAGAGGACTCTGCTGCATTATTTAAGGACTTGCTGCATTATTTAATGACTTTGTTGGATTTCTTAAGGACTCTGCTGCATTATTTAAGGAATTTGCTGCTATATTAAAGGACTCTGCTTCAGTATTTAAGGACTCTGCTGCGGTATTTAAGGACCCTGCTGCATTATTTTAGGACTCTGCTGCATTATTTAAGGACTTTGCTGCATTATTTAAGGAATCTGCTGCATTATTTAAGGACTTTGTTGCATTATCTAAGGACTCTGCTGCAATATTGAAGGACTTTGCTGCATTATTTAAGGACTCTGCTGCATTATTTAAGGACTTTGCTGCAATATTTATGGACTCTGCTTCAGTATTTAAGGACTCTGCTGAAGCATTTGAGGACTCTGCTGCATTATTTAATGACTTTGCTGAAGCATTTGAGGACTCTGCTGCATTATTAGAGGACTCTGCTGCATTATTTAATGACTTTGTTGGATTTTTTAAGGACTCTGCTGCATTATTTAAGGAATTTGCTGCTATATTAAAGGACTCTGCTTCAGTATTTAAGGACTCTGCTGCGGTATTTAAGGACTCTGCTGCATTATTTAAGGACTCTGCTGCATTATTTAAGGAATTTGCTGCATTATTTAAGGAATTTGTTGCATTATTTAAGGACTCTGCTGCATTATTTAAGGACTTTGCTGCAATATTTAAGGACTCTGCTTCAGTATTTAAGGACTCTGCTGCATTATTTAAGGACGTTGTTGCATTATTTAAGGACTCTGCTGCATTATTTAAGGACTTTACTGCATTATTTAAGGACTCTGCTGCATTATTTAAGGACTTTGTTGCATTATTTAATGACTCTGCTGCATTAGTTAAGGACTTTGCTGCATTATTTAAGGACTCTGCTGCATTATTTAACGACGTTGTTGCATTATTTAAGAACTGTGCTGCATTATTTAAGGACTTTGCTGCATTATTTAAGGACTATGCTGCATTATTTAATGACTTTGCTGAAGCATTTGAGGACTCTGCTGCATTATTAGAGGACTCTGCTGCATTATTTAAGGACTTGCTGCATTATTTAATGACTTTTTTGGATTTTTTAAGGACGCTGCTGCATTATTTAAGGAATTTGCTGCTATATTAAAGGACTCTGCTTCAGTATTTAAGGACTCTGCTGTGGTATTTAAGGACTCTGCTGCATTATTTAAGGACTCTGCTGCATTATTTAAGGACTTTGCTGCATTATTTAAGGAATCTGCTGCATTATTTAAGGACTTTGTTGCATTATCTAAGGACTCTGCTGCATTATTGAAGGACTTTGCTGCAATATTTAAGGACTCTGCTTCAGTATTTAAGGACTCTGCTGCATTATTTAAGGACTTTGTTGCATTATTTAAGGACTCTGCTGCATTATTTAAGGACTTTGCTGCATTATTTATGGACTCTGCTGCATTATTTAAGGACTTTGCTGCAATATTTAAGGACTCTGCTTCAGTATTTAAGGACTCTGCTGCATTATTTAAGGACTTTGTTGCATTATTTAAGGACTCTGCTGCATTATTTAAGGACTTTGCTGCATTATTTAAGGACTCTGCTGCATTATTTAAGGACTGTGCTGAAGCATTTGAGGACTCTGCTGCATTATTTAATCACTTTGCTGCGGTATTTAAGGACTCTGTTGCATTATTTAAGGACTTTGTTGCATTATTTAAGGACTCTGCTGCATTAGTTAAGGACTTTGCTGCATTATTTAAGGACTCTGCTGCATTATTTAACGACGTTGTTGCATTATTTAAGAACTGTGCTGCATTATTTAAGGACTTTGCTGCATTATTTAAGGACTATGCTGCATTATTTAATGACTTTGCTGAAGCATTTGAGGACTCTGCTGCATTATTAGAGGACTCTGCTGCATTATTTAATGACTTTCTTGGATTTTTTAAGGACTCTGCTGCATTATTTAAGGAATTTGCTGCTATATTAAAGGACTCTGCTTCAGTATTTAAGGACTCTGCTGCGGTATATAAGGACTCTGCTGCATTATTTAAGGACTCTGCTGCATTATTTAAGGACTTTGCTGCATTATTTAAGGACTCTGCTGCATTATTTAAGGACTTTGTTGCATTATTTAAGGACTCTAATGCATTATTTAAGGACTTTGCTGGAATATTTAAGGACTCTGCTGCATTAGTTAAGGACTTTGCTGCATTATTTAAGGACTCTGCTGCATTATTTAACGACTTTACTGCATTATTTAAGGACTCTGCTGCATTATTTAAGGACGTTGTTGCATTATTTAAGGACTCTGCTGCATTAGTTAAGGACTATGCTGCATTATTTAATGACTTTGCTGAAGCATTTGAGGACTGCTGCATTATTAGAGGACTCTGCTGCATTATTTAAGGACTTGCTGC
This sequence comes from Phyllobates terribilis, assembly GCF_046119375.1. Taxonomy (NCBI): domain Eukaryota; kingdom Metazoa; phylum Chordata; class Amphibia; order Anura; family Dendrobatidae; genus Phyllobates; species Phyllobates terribilis. The sequence goes on from NW_027362905.1 coordinate 1,117,685, forward strand.
ATTATTTAATGACTTTGTTGGATTTTTTAAGTACTCTGCTGCGTTATTTAAGGAATTTGCTGCTATATTAAAGGACTCTGCTTCAGTATTTAAGGACTCTGCTGCGGTATTTAAGGACTCTGCTGCATTATTTAAGGACTCTGCTGCATTATTTAAGGACTTTGCTGCATTATTTAAGGAATCTGCTGCATTATTTAAGGACTTTGTTGCATTATCTAAGGACTCTGCTGCATTATTGAAGGACTTTGCTGCAATATTTAAGGACTCTGCTTCAGTATTTAAGGACTCTGCTGCATTATTTAAGGACTTTGTTGCATTATTTAAGGACTCTGCTGCATTATTTAAGGACTTTGTTGCATTATTTAAGGACTCTGCTGCATTATTTAAGGACTTTGCTGCAATATTTAAGGACTCTGCTTCAGTATTTAAGGACTCTGCTGCATTATTTAAGGACTTTGTTGCATTATTTAAGGACTCTGCTGCATTATTTAAGGACTTTGCTGCATTATTTAAGGACACTGCTGCATTTTTAAGGACTCTGCTGAAGCATTTGAGGACTCTGCTGCATTATTTAAGCACTTTGCTGCGGTATTTAAGGACTCTGTTGCATTATTTAAGGACTTTGTTGCATTATTTAAGGACTCTGCTGCATTAGTTAAGGACTTTGCTGCATTATTTAAGGACTCTGCTGCATTATTTACCGACGTTGTTGCATTATTTAAGAACTGTGCTGCTTTATTTAAGGACTTTGCATTATTTAAGGACTATGCTGCATTATTTAATGACTTTGCTGAAGCATTTGAGGACTCTGCTGCATTATTAGAGGACTCTGCTGCATTATTTAATGACTTTGTTGGATTTTTTAAGGACTCTGCTGCATTATTTAAGGAATTTGCTGCTATATTAAAGGACTCTGCTTCAGTATTTAAGGACTCTGCTGCGGTATTTAAGGACTCTGCTGCATTATTTAAGGACTCTGCTGCATTATTTAAGGACTTTGCTGCATTATTTAAGGACTATGCTGCATTATTTAATGACTTTGCTGAAGCATTTGAGGACTCTGCTGCATTATTAGAGGACTCTGCTGCATTATTTAAGGACTTTGCTGCATTATTTATGGACTCTGCTGCATTATTTAAGGACTTTGCTGCAATATTTAAGGACTCTGCTTCAGTATTTAAGGACTCTGCTGCATTATTTAAGGACTTTGTTGCATTATTTAAGGACTCTGCTGCATTATTTAAGGACTTTGCTGCATTATTTAAGGACTCTGCTGCATTATTTAAGGACTCTGCTGAAGCATTTGAGGACTCTGCTGCATTATTTAATCACTTTGCTGCGGTATTTAAGGACTCTGTTGCATTATTTAAGGACTTTGTTGCATTATTTAAGGACTCTGCTGCATTAGTTAAGGACTTTGCTGCATTATTTAAGGACTCTGCTGCATTATTTAACGACGTTGTTGCATTATTTAAGAACTGTGCTGCATTATTTAAGGACTTTGCTGCATTATTTAAGGACTATGCTGCATTATTTAATGACTTTGCTGAAGCATTTGAGGACTCTGCTGCATTATTAGAGGACTCTGCTGCATTATTTAATGACTTTGTTGGATTTTTTAAGGACTCTGCTGCATTATTTAAGGAATTTGCTGCTATATTAAAGGACTCTGCTTCAGTATTTAAGGACTCTGCTGCGGTATATAAGGACTCTGCTGCATTATTTAAGGACTTTGCTGCATTATTTAAGGACTGTGCTGCATTATTTAAGGACTTTGTTGCATTATTTAAGGACTCTAATGCATTATTTAAGGACTTTGCTGGAATATTTAAGGACTCTGCTGCATTAGTTAAGGACTTTGCTGCATTATTTAAGGACTCTGCTGCATTATTTAACGACTTTACTGCATTATTTAAGGACTCTGCTGCATTATTTAAGGACTTTGTTGCATTATTTAAGGACTCTGCTGCATTAGTTAAGGACTATGCTGCATTATTTAATGACTTTGCTGAAGCATTTGAGGACTCTGCTTCATTATTAGAGGACTCTGCTGCATTATTTAAGGACTTGCTGCATTATTTAATGACTTTGTTGGATTTTTTAAGGACTCTGCTGCGTTATTTAAGGAATTTGCTGCTATATTAAAGGACTCTGCTTCAGTATTTAAGGACTCTGCTGCGGTATTTAAGGACTCTGCTGCATTATTTAAGGACTCTGCTGCATTATTTAAGGACTTTGCTGCATTATTTAAGGAATCTGCTGCATTATATAAGGACTTTGTTGCATTATCTAAGGACTCTGCTGCATTATTGAAGGACTTTGCTGCAATATTTAAGGACTCTGCTTCAGTATTTAAGGACTCTGCTGCATTATTTAAGGACTTTGTTGCATTATTTAAGGACTCTGCTGCATTATTTAAGGACTTTGTTGCATTATTTAAGGACTCTGCTGCATTATTTAAGGACTTTGCTGCAATATTTAAGGACTCTGCTTCAGTATTTAAGGACTCTGCTGCATTATTTAAGGACTTTGTTGCATTATTTAAGGACTCTGCTGCATTAGTTAAGGAGTTTGCTGCATTATTTAAGGACTCTGCTGCATTATTTAACGACGTTGTTGCATTATTTAAGAACTGTGCTGCATTATTTAAGGACTTTGCTGCATTATTTAAGGACTATGCTGCATTATTTAATGACTTTGATGAAGCATTTGAGGACTCTGCTGCATTATTAGAGGACTCTGCTGCATTATTTAAGGACTTGCTGCATTATTTAATGACTTTGTTGGATTTCTTAAGGACTCTGCTGCATTATTTAAGGAATTTGCTGCTATATTAAAGGACTCTGCTTCAGTATTTAAGGACTCTGCTGCGGTATTTAAGGACCCTGCTGCATTATTTTAGGACTCTGCTGCATTATTTAAGGACTTTGCTGCATTATTTAAGGAATCTGCTGCATTATTTAAGGACTTTGTTGCATTATCTAAGGACTCTGCTGCAATATTGAAGGACTTTGCTGCATTATTTAAGGACTCTGCTGCATTATTTAAGGACTTTGCTGCAATATTTATGGACTCTGCTTCAGTATTTAAGGACTCTGCTGAAGCATTTGAGGACTCTGCTGCATTATTTAATGACTTTGCTGAAGCATTTGAGGACTCTGCTGCATTATTAGAGGACTCTGCTGCATTATTTAATGACTTTGTTGGATTTTTTAAGGACTCTGCTGCATTATTTAAGGAATTTGCTGCTATATTAAAGGACTCTGCTTCAGTATTTAAGGACTCTGCTGCGGTATTTAAGGACTCTGCTGCATTATTTAAGGACTCTGCTGCATTATTTAAGGAATTTGCTGCATTATTTAAGGAATTTGTTGCATTATTTAAGGACTCTGCTGCATTATTTAAGGACTTTGCTGCAATATTTAAGGACTCTGCTTCAGTATTTAAGGACTCTGCTGCATTATTTAAGGACGTTGTTGCATTATTTAAGGACTCTGCTGCATTATTTAAGGACTTTACTGCATTATTTAAGGACTCTGCTGCATTATTTAAGGACTTTGTTGCATTATTTAATGACTCTGCTGCATTAGTTAAGGACTTTGCTGCATTATTTAAGGACTCTGCTGCATTATTTAACGACGTTGTTGCATTATTTAAGAACTGTGCTGCATTATTTAAGGACTTTGCTGCATTATTTAAGGACTATGCTGCATTATTTAATGACTTTGCTGAAGCATTTGAGGACTCTGCTGCATTATTAGAGGACTCTGCTGCATTATTTAAGGACTTGCTGCATTATTTAATGACTTTTTTGGATTTTTTAAGGACGCTGCTGCATTATTTAAGGAATTTGCTGCTATATTAAAGGACTCTGCTTCAGTATTTAAGGACTCTGCTGTGGTATTTAAGGACTCTGCTGCATTATTTAAGGACTCTGCTGCATTATTTAAGGACTTTGCTGCATTATTTAAGGAATCTGCTGCATTATTTAAGGACTTTGTTGCATTATCTAAGGACTCTGCTGCATTATTGAAGGACTTTGCTGCAATATTTAAGGACTCTGCTTCAGTATTTAAGGACTCTGCTGCATTATTTAAGGACTTTGTTGCATTATTTAAGGACTCTGCTGCATTATTTAAGGACTTTGCTGCATTATTTATGGACTCTGCTGCATTATTTAAGGACTTTGCTGCAATATTTAAGGACTCTGCTTCAGTATTTAAGGACTCTGCTGCATTATTTAAGGACTTTGTTGCATTATTTAAGGACTCTGCTGCATTATTTAAGGACTTTGCTGCATTATTTAAGGACTCTGCTGCATTATTTAAGGACTGTGCTGAAGCATTTGAGGACTCTGCTGCATTATTTAATCACTTTGCTGCGGTATTTAAGGACTCTGTTGCATTATTTAAGGACTTTGTTGCATTATTTAAGGACTCTGCTGCATTAGTTAAGGACTTTGCTGCATTATTTAAGGACTCTGCTGCATTATTTAACGACGTTGTTGCATTATTTAAGAACTGTGCTGCATTATTTAAGGACTTTGCTGCATTATTTAAGGACTATGCTGCATTATTTAATGACTTTGCTGAAGCATTTGAGGACTCTGCTGCATTATTAGAGGACTCTGCTGCATTATTTAATGACTTTCTTGGATTTTTTAAGGACTCTGCTGCATTATTTAAGGAATTTGCTGCTATATTAAAGGACTCTGCTTCAGTATTTAAGGACTCTGCTGCGGTATATAAGGACTCTGCTGCATTATTTAAGGACTCTGCTGCATTATTTAAGGACTTTACTGCATTATTTAAGGACTCTGCTGCATTATTTAAGGACTTTGTTGCATTATTTAAGGACTCTAATGCATTATTTAAGGACTTTGCTGGAATATTTAAGGACTCTGCTGCATTAGTTAAGGACTTTGCTGCATTATTTAAGGACTCTGCTGCATTATTTAACGACTTTACTGCATTATTTAAGGACTCTGCTGCATTATTTAAGGACGTTGTTGCATTATTTAAGGACTCTGCTGCATTAGTTAAGGACTATGCTGCATTATTTAATGACTTTGCTGAAGCATTTGAGGACTCTGCTGCATTATTAGAGGACTCTGCTGCATTATTTAAGGACTTGCTGCATTATTTAATGACTTTGTTGGATTTTTTAAGTACTCTGCTGCGTTATTTAAGGAATTTGCTGCTATATTAAAGGACTCTGCTTCAGTATTTAAGGACTCTGCTGCGGTATTTAAGGACTCTGCTGCATTATTTAAGGACTCTGCTGCATTATTTAAGGACTTTGCTGCATTATTTAAGGAATCTGCTGCATTATTTAAGGACTTTGTTGCATTATCTAAGGACTCTGCTGCATTATTGAAGGACTTTGCTGCAATATTTAAGGACTCTGCTTCAGTATTTAAGGACTCTGCTGCATTATTTAAGGACTTTGTTGCATTATTTAAGGACTCTGCTGCATTATTTAAGGACTTTGTTGCATTATTTAAGGACTCTGCTGCATTATTTAAGGACTTTGCTGCAATATTTAAGGACTCTGCTTCAGTATTTAAGGACTCTGCTGCATTATTTAAGGACTTTGTTGCATTATTTAAGGACTCTGCTGCATTATTTAAGGACTTTGCTGCATTATTTAAGGACACTGCTGCATTTTTAAGGACTCTGCTGAAGCATTTGAGGACTCTGCTGCATTATTTAAGCACTTTGCTGCGGTATTTAAGGACTCTGTTGCATTATTTAAGGACTTTGTTGCATTATTTAAGGACTCTGCTGCATTAGTTAAGGACTTTGCTGCATTATTTAAGGACTCTGCTGCATTATTTACCGACGTTGTTGCATTATTTAAGAACTGTGCTGCTTTATTTAAGGACTTTGCATTATTTAAGGACTATGCTGCATTATTTAATGACTTTGCTGAAGCATTTGAGGACTCTGCTGCATTATTAGAGGACTCTGCTGCATTATTTAATGACTTTGTTGGATTTTTTAAGGACTCTGCTGCATTATTTAAGGAATTTGCTGCTATATTAAAGGACTCTGCTTCAGTATTTAAGGACTCTGCTGCGGTATTTAAGGACTCTGCTGCATTATTTAAGGACTCTGCTGCATTATTTAAGGACTTTGCTGCATTATTTAAGGACTATGCTGCATTATTTAATGACTTTGCTGAAGCATTTGAGGACTCTGCTGCATTATTAGAGGACTCTGCTGCATTATTTAAGGACTTGCTGCATTATTTAATGACTTTGTTGGATTTTTTAAGGACTCTGCTGCATTATTTAAGGAATTTGCTGCTATATTAAAGGACTCTGCTTCAGTATTTAAGGACTCTGCTGCGGTATTTAAGGACTCTGCTGCATTATTTAAGGACTCTGCTGCATTATTTAAGGACTTTGCTGCATTATTTAAGGAATCTGCTGCATTATTTAAGGACTTTGTTGCATTATCTAAGGACTCTGCTGCATTATTTATGGACTCTGCTGCATTATTTAAGGACTTTGCTGCAATATTTAAGGACTCTGCTTCAGTATTTAAGGACTCTGCTGAAGCATTTGAGGACTCTGCTGCATTATTTAAGCACTTTGCTGCGGTATTTAAGGACTCTGTTGCATTATTTAAGGACTTTGTTGCATTATTTAAGGACTCTGCTGCATTAGTTAAGGACTTTGCTGCATTATTTAAGGACTCTGCTGCATTATTTACCGACGTTGTTGCATTATTTAAGAACTGTGCTGCTTTATTTAAGGACTTTGCATTATTTAAGGACTATGCTGCATTATTTAATGACTTTGCTGAAGCATTTGAGGACTCTGCTGCATTATTAGAGGACTCTGCTGCATTATTTAAGGACTTGCTGCATTATTTAATGACTCTGCTGCATTATTTAAGGACTCTGCTGCATTATTTAAGGACTTTGCTGCATTATTTAAGGAATCTGCTGCATTATTTAAGGACTTTGTTGCATTATCTAAGGACTCTGCTGCATTATTTATGGACTCTGCTGCATTATTTAAGGACTTTGCTGCAATATTTAAGGACTCTGCTTCAGTATTTAAGGACTCTGCTGAAGCATTTGAGGACTCTGCTGCATTATTTAAGCACTTTGCTGCGGTATTTAAGGACTCTGTTGCATTATTTAAGGACTTTGTTGCATTATTTAAGGACTTTGTTGCATTATTTAAGGACTCTGCTGCATTAGTTAAGGACTATGCTGCATTATTTAATGACTTTGCTGAAGCATTTGAGGACTCTGCTTCATTATTAGAGGACTCTGCTGCATTATTTAAGGACTTGCTGCATTATTTAATGACTTTGTTGGATTTTTTAAGGACTCTGCTGCGTTATTTAAGGAATTTGCTGCTATATTAAAGGACTCTGCTTCAGTATTTAAGGACTCTGCTGCGGTATTTAAGGACTCTGCTGCATTATTTAAGGACTCTGCTGCATTATTTAAGGACTTTGCTGCATTATTTAAGGAATCTGCTGCATTATATAAGGACTTTGTTGCATTATCTAAGGACTCTGCTGCATTATTGAAGGACTTTGCTGCAATATTTAAGGACTCTGCTTCAGTATTTAAGGACTCTGCTGCATTATTTAAGGACTTTGTTGCATTATTTAAGGACTCTGCTGCATTATTTAAGGACTTTGTTGCATTATTTAAGGACTCTGCTGCATTATTTAAGGACTTTGCTGCAATATTTAAGGACTCTGCTTCAGTATTTAAGGACTCTGCTGCATTATTTAAGGACTTTGTTGCATTATTTAAGGACTCTGCTGCATTAGTTAAGGAGTTTGCTGCATTATTTAAGGACTCTGCTGCATTATTTAACGACGTTGTTGCATTATTTAAGAACTGTGCTGCATTATTTAAGGACTTTGCTGCATTATTTAAGGACTATGCTGCATTATTTAATGACTTTGATGAAGCATTTGAGGACTCTGCTGCATTATTAGAGGACTCTGCTGCATTATTTAAGGACTTGCTGCATTATTTAATGACTTTGTTGGATTTCTTAAGGACTCTGCTGCATTATTTAAGGAATTTGCTGCTATATTAAAGGACTCTGCTTCAGTATTTAAGGACTCTGCTGCGGTATTTAAGGACCCTGCTGCATTATTTTAGGACTCTGCTGCATTATTTAAGGACTTTGCTGCATTATTTAAGGAATCTGCTGCATTATTTAAGGACTTTGTTGCATTATCTAAGGACTCTGCTGCAATATTGAAGGACTTTGCTGCATTATTTAAGGACTCTGCTGCATTATTTAAGGACTTTGCTGCAATATTTATGGACTCTGCTTCAGTATTTAAGGACTCTGCTGAAGCATTTGAGGACTCTGCTGCATTATTTAATGACTTTGCTGAAGCATTTGAGGACTCTGCTGCATTATTAGAGGACTCTGCTGCATTATTTAATGACTTTGTTGGATTTTTTAAGGACTCTGCTGCATTATTTAAGGAATTTGCTGCTATATTAAAGGACTCTGCTTCAGTATTTAAGGACTCTGCTGCGGTATTTAAGGACTCTGCTGCATTATTTAAGGACTCTGCTGCATTATTTAAGGAATTTGCTGCATTATTTAAGGAATTTGTTGCATTATTTAAGGACTCTGCTGCATTATTTAAGGACTTTGCTGCAATATTTAAGGACTCTGCTTCAGTATTTAAGGACTCTGCTGCATTATTTAAGGACGTTGTTGCATTATTTAAGGACTCTGCTGCATTATTTAAGGACTTTACTGCATTATTTAAGGACTCTGCTGCATTATTTAAGGACTTTGTTGCATTATTTAATGACTCTGCTGCATTAGTTAAGGACTTTGCTGCATTATTTAAGGACTCTGCTGCATTATTTAACGACGTTGTTGCATTATTTAAGAACTGTGCTGCATTATTTAAGGACTTTGCTGCATTATTTAAGGACTATGCTGCATTATTTAATGACTTTGCTGAAGCATTTGAGGACTCTGCTGCATTATTAGAGGACTCTGCTGCATTATTTAAGGACTTGCTGCATTATTTAATGACTTTTTTGGATTTTTTAAGGACGCTGCTGCATTATTTAAGGAATTTGCTGCTATATTAAAGGACTCTGCTTCAGTATTTAAGGACTCTGCTGTGGTATTTAAGGACTCTGCTGCATTATTTAAGGACTCTGCTGCATTATTTAAGGACTTTGCTGCATTATTTAAGGAATCTGCTGCATTATTTAAGGACTTTGTTGCATTATCTAAGGACTCTGCTGCATTATTGAAGGACTTTGCTGCAATATTTAAGGACTCTGCTTCAGTATTTAAGGACTCTGCTGCATTATTTAAGGACTTTGTTGCATTATTTAAGGACTCTGCTGCATTATTTAAGGACTTTGCTGCATTATTTATGGACTCTGCTGCATTATTTAAGGACTTTGCTGCAATATTTAAGGACTCTGCTTCAGTATTTAAGGACTCTGCTGCATTATTTAAGGACTTTGTTGCATTATTTAAGGACTCTGCTGCATTATTTAAGGACTTTGCTGCATTATTTAAGGACTCTGCTGCATTATTTAAGGACTGTGCTGAAGCATTTGAGGACTCTGCTGCATTATTTAATCACTTTGCTGCGGTATTTAAGGACTCTGTTGCATTATTTAAGGACTTTGTTGCATTATTTAAGGACTCTGCTGCATTAGTTAAGGACTTTGCTGCATTATTTAAGGACTCTGCTGCATTATTTAACGACGTTGTTGCATTATTTAAGAACTGTGCTGCATTATTTAAGGACTTTGCTGCATTATTTAAGGACTATGCTGCATTATTTAATGACTTTGCTGAAGCATTTGAGGACTCTGCTGCATTATTAGAGGACTCTGCTGCATTATTTAATGACTTTCTTGGATTTTTTAAGGACTCTGCTGCATTATTTAAGGAATTTGCTGCTATATTAAAGGACTCTGCTTCAGTATTTAAGGACTCTGCTGCGGTATATAAGGACTCTGCTGCATTATTTAAGGACTCTGCTGCATTATTTAAGGACTTTGCTGCATTATTTAAGGACTCTGCTGCATTATTTAAGGACTTTGTTGCATTATTTAAGGACTCTAATGCATTATTTAAGGACTTTGCTGGAATATTTAAGGACTCTGCTGCATTAGTTAAGGACTTTGCTGCATTATTTAAGGACTCTGCTGCATTATTTAACGACTTTACTGCATTATTTAAGGACTCTGCTGCATTATTTAAGGACGTTGTTGCATTATTTAAGGACTCTGCTGCATTAGTTAAGGACTATGCTGCATTATTTAATGACTTTGCTGAAGCATTTGAGGACTGCTGCATTATTAGAGGACTCTGCTGCATTATTTAAGGACTTGCTGCATTATTTAATGACTTTGTTGGATTTTTTAAGTACTCTGCTGCGTTATTTAAGGAATTTGCTGCTATATTAAAGGACTCTGCTTCAGTATTTAAGGACTCTGCTGCGGTATTTAAGGACTCTGCTGCATTATTTAAGGACTCTGCTGCATTATTTAAGGACTTTGCTGCATTATTTAAGGAATCTGCTGCATTATTTAAGGACTTTGTTGCATTATCTAAGGACTCTGCTGCATTATTGAAGGACTTTGCTGCAATATTTAAGGACTCTGCTTCAGTATTTAAGGACTCTGCTGCATTATTTAAGGACTTTGTTGCATTATTTAAGGACTCTGCTGCATTATTTAAGGACTTTGTTGCATTATTTAAGGACTCTGCTGCATTATTTAAGGACTTTGCTGCAATATTTAAGGACTCTGCTTCAGTATTTAAGGACTCTGCTGCATTATTTAAGGACTTTGTTGCATTATTTAAGGACTCTGCTGCATTATTTAAGGACTTTGCTGCATTATTTAAGGACACTGCTGCATTTTTAAGGACTCTGCTGAAGCATTTGAGGACTCTGCTGCATTATTTAAGCACTTTGCTGCGGTATTTAAGGACTCTGTTGCATTATTTAAGGACTTTGTTGCATTATTTAAGGACTCTGCTGCATTAGTTAAGGACTTTGCTGCATTATTTAAGGACTCTGCTGCATTATTTACCGACGTTGTTGCATTATTTAAGAACTGTGCTGCTTTATTTAAGGACTTTGCATTATTTAAGGACTATGCTGCATTATTTAATGACTTTGCTGAAGCATTTGAGGACTCTGCTGCATTATTAGAGGACTCTGCTGCATTATTTAATGACTTTGTTGGATTTTTTAAGGACTCTGCTGCATTATTTAAGGAATTTGCTGCTATATTAAAGGACTCTGCTTCAGTATTTAAGGACTCTGCTGCGGTATTTAAGGACTCTGCTGCATTATTTAAGGACTCTGCTGCATTATTTAAGGACTTTGCTGCATTATTTAAGGACTATGCTGCATTATTTAATGACTTTGCTGAAGCATTTGAGGACTCTGCTGCATTATTAGAGGACTCTGCTGCATTATTTAAGGACTTTGCTGCATTATTTATGGACTCTGCTGCATTATTTAAGGACTTTGCTGCAATATTTAAGGACTCTGCTTCAGTATTTAAGGACTCTGCTGCATTATTTAAGGACTTTGTTGCATTATTTAAGGACTCTGCTGCATTATTTAAGGACTTTGCTGCATTATTTAAGGACTCTGCTGCATTATTTAAGGACTCTGCTGAAGCATTTGAGGACTCTGCTGCATTATTTAATCACTTTGCTGCGGTATTTAAGGACTCTGTTGCATTATTTAAGGACTTTGTTGCATTATTTAAGGACTCTGCTGCATTAGTTAAGGACTTTGCTGCATTATTTAAGGACTCTGCTGCATTATTTAACGACGTTGTTGCATTATTTAAGAACTGTGCTGCATTATTTAAGGACTTTGCTGCATTATTTAAGGACTATGCTGCATTATTTAATGACTTTGCTGAAGCATTTGAGGACTCTGCTGCATTATTAGAGGACTCTGCTGCATTATTTAATGACTTTGTTGGATTTTTTAAGGACTCTGCTGCATTATTTAAGGAATTTGCTGCTATATTAAAGGACTCTGCTTCAGTATTTAAGGACTCTGCTGCGGTATATAAGGACTCTGCTGCATTATTTAAGGACTTTGCTGCATTATTTAAGGACTGTGCTGCATTATTTAAGGACTTTGTTGCATTATTTAAGGACTCTAATGCATTATTTAAGGACTTTGCTGGAATATTTAAGGACTCTGCTGCATTAGTTAAGGACTTTGCTGCATTATTTAAGGACTCTGCTGCATTATTTAACGACTTTACTGCATTATTTAAGGACTCTGCTGCATTATTTAAGGACTTTGTTGCATTATTTAAGGACTCTGCTGCATTAGTTAAGGACTATGCTGCATTATTTAATGACTTTGCTGAAGCATTTGAGGACTCTGCTTCATTATTAGAGGACTCTGCTGCATTATTTAAGGACTTGCTGCATTATTTAATGACTTTGTTGGATTTTTTAAGGACTCTGCTGCGTTATTTAAGGAATTTGCTGCTATATTAAAGGACTCTGCTTCAGTATTTAAGGACTCTGCTGCGGTATTTAAGGACTCTGCTGCATTATTTAAGGACTCTGCTGCATTATTTAAGGACTTTGCTGCATTATTTAAGGAATCTGCTGCATTATATAAGGACTTTGTTGCATTATCTAAGGACTCTGCTGCATTATTGAAGGACTTTGCTGCAATATTTAAGGACTCTGCTGCATTATTTAATGACTTTGATGAAGCATTTGAGGACTCTGCTGCATTATTAGAGGACTCTGCTGCATTATTTAAGGACTTGCTGCATTATTTAATGACTTTGTTGGATTTCTTAAGGACTCTGCTGCATTATTTAAGGAATTTGCTGCTATATTAAAGGACTCTGCTTCAGTATTTAAGGACTCTGCTGCGGTATTTAAGGACCCTGCTGCATTATTTTAGGACTCTGCTGCATTATTTAAGGACTTTGCTGCATTATTTAAGGAATCTGCTGCATTATTTAAGGACTTTGTTGCATTATCTAAGGACTCTGCTGCAATATTGAAGGACTTTGCTGCATTATTTAAGGACTCTGCTGCATTATTTAAGGACTTTGCTGCAATATTTATGGACTCTGCTTCAGTATTTAAGGACTCTGCTGAAGCATTTGAGGACTCTGCTGCATTATTTAATGACTTTGCTGAAGCATTTGAGGACTCTGCTGCATTATTAGAGGACTCTGCTGCATTATTTAATGACTTTGTTGGATTTTTTAAGGACTCTGCTGCATTATTTAAGGAATTTGCTGCTATATTAAAGGACTCTGCTTCAGTATTTAAGGACTCTGCTGCGGTATTTAAGGACTCTGCTGCATTATTTAAGGACTCTGCTGCATTATTTAAGGAATTTGCTGCATTATTTAAGGAATTTGTTGCATTATTTAAGGACTCTGCTGCATTATTTAAGGACTTTGCTGCAATATTTAAGGACTCTGCTTCAGTATTTAAGGACTCTGCTGCATTATTTAAGGACGTTGTTGCATTATTTAAGGACTCTGCTGCATTATTTAAGGACTTTACTGCATTATTTAAGGACTCTGCTGCATTATTTAAGGACTTTGTTGCATTATTTAATGACTCTGCTGCATTAGTTAAGGACTTTGCTGCATTATTTAAGGACTCTGCTGCATTATTTAACGACGTTGTTGCATTATTTAAGAACTGTGCTGCATTATTTAAGGACTTTGCTGCATTATTTAAGGACTATGCTGCATTATTTAATGACTTTGCTGAAGCATTTGAGGACTCTGCTGCATTATTAGAGGACTCTGCTGCATTATTTAAGGACTTGCTGCATTATTTAATGACTTTTTTGGATTTTTTAAGGACGCTGCTGCATTATTTAAGGAATTTGCTGCTATATTAAAGGACTCTGCTTCAGTATTTAAGGACTCTGCTGTGGTATTTAAGGACTCTGCTGCATTATTTAAGGACTCTGCTGCATTATTTAAGGACTTTGCTGCATTATTTAAGGAATCTGCTGCATTATTTAAGGACTTTGTTGCATTATCTAAGGACTCTGCTGCATTATTGAAGGACTTTGCTGCAATATTTAAGGACTCTGCTTCAGTATTTAAGGACTCTGCTGCATTATTTAAGGACTTTGTTGCATTATTTAAGGACTCTGCTGCATTATTTAAGGACTTTGCTGCATTATTTATGGACTCTGCTGCATTATTTAAGGACTTTGCTGCAATATTTAAGGACTCTGCTTCAGTATTTAAGGACTCTGCTGCATTATTTAAGGACTTTGTTGCATTATTTAAGGACTCTGCTGCATTATTTAAGGACTTTGCTGCATTATTTAAGGACTCTGCTGCATTATTTAAGGACTGTGCTGAAGCATTTGAGGACTCTGCTGCATTATTTAATCACTTTGCTGCGGTATTTAAGGACTCTGTTGCATTATTTAAGGACTTTGTTGCATTATTTAAGGACTCTGCTGCATTAGTTAAGGACTTTGCTGCATTATTTAAGGACTCTGCTGCATTATTTAACGACGTTGTTGCATTATTTAAGAACTGTGCTGCATTATTTAAGGACTTTGCTGCATTATTTAAGGACTATGCTGCATTATTTAATGACTTTGCTGAAGCATTTGAGGACTCTGCTGCATTATTAGAGGACTCTGCTGCATTATTTAATGACTTTCTTGGATTTTTTAAGGACTCTGCTGCATTATTTAAGGAATTTGCTGCTATATTAAAGGACTCTGCTTCAGTATTTAAGGACTCTGCTGCGGTATATAAGGACTCTGCTGCATTATTTAAGGACTCTGCTGCATTATTTAAGGACTTTGCTGCATTATTTAAGGACTCTGCTGCATTATTTAAGGACTTTGTTGCATTATTTAAGGACTCTAATGCATTATTTAAGGACTTTGCTGGAATATTTAAGGACTCTGCTGCATTAGTTAAGGACTTTGCTGCATTATTTAAGGACTCTGCTGCATTATTTAACGACTTTACTGCATTATTTAAGGACTCTGCTGCATTATTTAAGGACGTTGTTGCATTATTTAAGGACTCTGCTGCATTAGTTAAGGACTATGCTGCATTATTTAATGACTTTGCTGAAGCATTTGAGGACTCTGCTGCATTATTAGAGGACTCTGCTGCATTATTTAAGGACTTGCTGCATTATTTAATGACTTTGTTGGATTTTTTAAGTACTCTGCTGCGTTATTTAAGGAATTTGCTGCTATATTAAAGGACTCTGCTTCAGTATTTAAGGACTCTGCTGCGGTATTTAAGGACTCTGCTGCATTATTTAAGGACTCTGCTGCATTATTTAAGGACTTTGCTGCATTATTTAAGGAATCTGCTGCATTATTTAAGGACTTTGTTGCATTATCTAAGGACTCTGCTGCATTATTGAAGGACTTTGCTGCAATATTTAAGGACTCTGCTTCAGTATTTAAGGACTCTGCTGCATTATTTAAGGACTTTGTTGCATTATTTAAGGACTCTGCTGCATTATTTAAGGACTTTGTTGCATTATTTAAGGACTCTGCTGCATTATTTAAGGACTTTGCTGCAATATTTAAGGACTCTGCTTCAGTATTTAAGGACTCTGCTGCATTATTTAAGGACTTTGTTGCATTATTTAAGGACTCTGCTGCATTATTTAAGGACTTTGCTGCATTATTTAAGGACACTGCTGCATTTTTAAGGACTCTGCTGAAGCATTTGAGGACTCTGCTGCATTATTTAAGCACTTTGCTGCGGTATTTAAGGACTCTGTTGCATTATTTAAGGACTTTGTTGCATTATTTAAGGACTCTGCTGCATTAGTTAAGGACTTTGCTGCATTATTTAAGGACTCTGCTGCATTATTTACCGACGTTGTTGCATTATTTAAGAACTGTGCTGCTTTATTTAAGGACTTTGCATTATTTAAGGACTATGCTGCATTATTTAATGACTTTGCTGAAGCATTTGAGGACTCTGCTGCATTATTAGAGGACTCTGCTGCATTATTTAATGACTTTGTTGGATTTTTTAAGGACTCTGCTGCATTATTTAAGGAATTTGCTGCTATATTAAAGGACTCTGCTTCAGTATTTAAGGACTCTGCTGCGGTATTTAAGGACTCTGCTGCATTATTTAAGGACTCTGCTGCATTATTTAAGGACTTTGCTGCATTATTTAAGGACTATGCTGCATTATTTAATGACTTTGCTGAAGCATTTGAGGACTCTGCTGCATTATTAGAGGACTCTGCTGCATTATTTAAGGACTTGCTGCATTATTTAATGACTTTGTTGGATTTTTTAAGGACTCTGCTGCATTATTTAAGGAATTTGCTGCTATATTAAAGGACTCTGCTTCAGTATTTAAGGACTCTGCTGCGGTATTTAAGGACTCTGCTGCATTATTTAAGGACTCTGCTGCATTATTTAAGGACTTTGCTGCATTATTTAAGGAATCTGCTGCATTATTTAAGGACTTTGTTGCATTATCTAAGGACTCTGCTGCATTATTTATGGACTCTGCTGCATTATTTAAGGACTTTGCTGCAATATTTAAGGACTCTGCTTCAGTATTTAAGGACTCTGCTGAAGCATTTGAGGACTCTGCTGCATTATTTAAGCACTTTGCTGCGGTATTTAAGGACTCTGTTGCATTATTTAAGGACTTTGTTGCATTATTTAAGGACTCTGCTGCATTAGTTAAGGACTTTGCTGCATTATTTAAGGACTCTGCTGCATTATTTACCGACGTTGTTGCATTATTTAAGAACTGTGCTGCTTTATTTAAGGACTTTGCATTATTTAAGGACTATGCTGCATTATTTAATGACTTTGCTGAAGCATTTGAGGACTCTGCTGCATTATTAGAGGACTCTGCTGCATTATTTAAGGACTTGCTGCATTATTTAATGACTCTGCTGCATTATTTAAGGACTCTGCTGCATTATTTAAGGACTTTGCTGCATTATTTAAGGAATCTGCTGCATTATTTAAGGACTTTGTTGCATTATCTAAGGACTCTGCTGCATTATTTATGGACTCTGCTGCATTATTTAAGGACTTTGCTGCAATATTTAAGGACTCTGCTTCAGTATTTAAGGACTCTGCTGAAGCATTTGAGGACTCTGCTGCATTATTTAAGCACTTTGCTGCGGTATTTAAGGACTCTGTTGCATTATTTAAGGACTTTGTTGCATTATTTAAGGACTCTGCTGCATTATTTAAGGACTTTGCTGCATTATTTATGGACTCTGCTGCATTATTTAAGGACTTTGCTGCAATATTTAAGGACTCTGCTTCAGTATTTAAGGACTCTGCTGCATTATTTAAGGACTTTGTTGCATTATTTAAGGACTCTGCTGCATTATTTAAGGACTTTGCTGCATTATTTAAGGACTCTGCTGCATTATTTAAGGACTGTGCTGAAGCATTTGATGACTCTGCTGCATTATTTAATCACTTTGCTGCGGTATTTAAGGACTCTGTTGCATTATTTAAGGACTTTGTTGCATTATTTAAGGACTCTGCTGCATTAGTTAAGGACTTTGCTGCATTATTTAAGGACTCTGCTGCATTATTTAACGACGTTGTTGCATTATTTAAGAACTGTGCTGCATTATTTAAGGACTTTGCTGCATTATTTAAGGACTATGCTGCATTATTTAATGACTTTGCTGAAGCATTTGAGGACTCTGCTGCATTATTAGAGGACTCTGCTGCATTATTTAATGACTTTGTTGGATTTTTTAAGGACTCTGCTGCATTATTTAAGGAATTTGCTGCTATATTAAAGGACTCTGCTTCAGTATTTAAGGACTCTGCTGCGGTATATAAGGACTCTGCTGCATTATTTAAGGACTCTGCTGCATTATTTAAGGACTTTGCTGCATTATTTAAGGACTCTGCTGCATTATTTAAGGACTTTGTTGCATTATTTAAGGACTCTAATGCATTATTTAAGGACTTTGCTGGAATATTTAAGGACTCTGCTGCATTATTTAAGGACTCTGCTGCATTATTTAAGGACTTTGCTGCATTATTTAAGGAATCTGCTGCATTATTGAAGGACTTTGCTGCAATATTTAAGGACTCTGCTTCAGTATTTAAGGACTCTGCTGCATTATTTAAGGACTTTGTTGCCTTAATTAAGGACTCTGCTGCATTATTTAAGGACTTTGCTGCATTATTTATGGACTCTGCTGCATTATTTAAGGACTTTGCTGCAATATTTAAGGACTCTGCTTCAGTATTTAAGGACTCTGCTGCATTATTTAAGGACGTTGTTGCATTATTTAAGGACTCTGCTGCATTATTTAAGGACTTTACTGCATTATTTAAGGACTCTGCTGCATTATTTAAGGACTTTGCTGCATTATTTATGGACTCTGCTGCATTATTTAAGGACTTTGCTGCAATATTTAAGGACTCTGCTTCAGTATTTAAGGACTCTGCTGCATTATTTAAGGACGTTGTTGCATTATTTAAGGACTCTGCTGCATTATTTAAGGACTTTACTGCATTATTTAAGGACTCTGCTGCATTATTTAAGGACTTTGTTGCATTATTTAAGGACTCTGCTGCATTAGTTAAGGACTTTGCTGCATTATTTAAGGACTCTGCTGCATTATTTAACGACGTTGTTGCATTATTTAAGAGCTGTGCTGCATTATTTAAGGACTTTGCTGCATTATTTAAGGACTATGCTGCATTATTTAATGACTTTGCTGAAGCATTTGAGGACTCTGCTGCATTATTAGAGGACTCTGCTGCATTATTTAAGGACTTGCTGCATTATTTAATGACTTTGTTGGATTTTTTAAGGACTCTGCTGCATTATTTAAGGAATTTGCTGCTATATTAAAGGACTCTGCTTCAGTATTTAAGGACTCTGCTGCGGTATTTAAGGACTCTGCTGCATTATTTAAGGACTCTGCTGCATTATTTAAGGACTTTGCTGCATTATTTAAGGAATCTGCTGCATTATTGAAGGACTTTGCTGCAATATTTAAGGACTCTGCTTCAGTATTTAAGGACTCTGCTGCATTATTTAAGGACTTTGTTGCCTTAATTAAGGACTCTGCTGCATTATTTAAGGACTTTGCTGCATTATTTATGGACTCTGCTGCATTATTTAAGGACTTTGCTGCAATATTTAAGGACTCTGCTTCAGTATTTAAGGACTCTGCTGCATTATTTAAGGACTTTGTTGCATTATTTAAGGACTCTGCTGCATTATTTAAGGACTTTGCTGCATTATTTAAGGACTCTGCTGCATTATTTAAGGACTCTGCTGAAGCATTTGAGGACTCTGCTGCATTATTTAATCACTTTGCTGCGGTATTTAAGGACTCTGTTGCATTATTTAAGGACTTTGTTGCATTATTTAAGGACTCTGCTGCATTAGTTAAGGACTTTGCTGCATTATTTAAGGACTCTGCTGCATTATTTAACGACATTGTTGCATTATTTAAGAAATGTGCTGCATTATTTAAGGACTTTGCTGCATTATTTAAGGACTATGCTGCATTATTTAATGACTTTGCTGAAGCATTTGAGGACTCTGCTGCATTATTAGAGTACTCTGCTGCATTATTTAATGACTTTGTTGGATTTTTTAAGGACTCTGCTGCATTATTTAAGGAATTTGCTGCTATATTAAAGGACTCTGCTTCAGTATTTAAGGACTCTGCTGCGGTATATAAGGACTCTGCTGCATTATTTAAGGACTCTGCTGCATTATTTAAGGACTTTGCTGCATTATTTAAGGACTCTGCTGCATTATTTAAGGACTTTGTTGCATTATTTAAGGACTCTAATGCATTATTTAAGGACTTTGCTGCAATATTTAAGGACTCTGCTGCATTAGTTAAGGACTTTGCTGCATTATTTAAGGACTCTGCTGCATTATTTAACGACTTTACTGCATTATTTAAGGACTCTGCTGCATTATTTAAGGACTTTGTTGCATTATTTAAGGACTCTGCTGCATTATTTAAGGACTTTTTTGCATTATTTAAGGACTCTGCTGCATTAGTTAAGGACTTTGCTGCATTATTTAAGGACTCTGCTGCATTATTTACCGACGTTGTTGCATTATTTAAGAACTGTGCTGCTTTATTTAAGGACTTTGCATTATTTAAGGACTATGCTGCATTATTTAATGACTTTGCTGAAGCATTTGAGGACTCTGCTGCATTATTAGAGGACTCTGCTGCATTATTTAATGACTTTGTTGGATTTTTTAAGGACTCTGCTGCATTATTTAAGGAATTTGCTGCTATATTAAAGGACTCTGCTTCAGTATTTAAGGACTCTGCTGCGGTATTTAAGGACTCTGCTGCATTATTTAAGGACTCTGCTGCATTATTTAAGGACTTTGCTGCATTATTTAAGGAATCTGCTGCATTATTTAAGGACTTTGTTGCATTATCTAAGGACTCTGCTGCATTATTGAAGGACTTTGCTGCAATATTTAAGGACTCTGCTTCAGTATTTAAGGACTCTGCTGCATTATTTAACGACTTTGTTGCATTATTTAAGGACTCTGCTGCATTATTTAAGGACTTTGCTGCATTATTTATGGACTCTGCTGCATTATTTAAGGACTTTGCTGCAATATTTAAGGACTCTGCTTCAGTATTTAAGGACTCTGCTGCATTATTTAAGGACTTTGTTGCATTATTTAAGGACTCTGCTGCATTATTTAAGGACTTTGCTGCATTATTTAAGGACTCTGCTGCATTATTTAAGGACTCTGCTGAAGCATTTGAGGACTCTGCTGCATTATTTAATCACTTTGCTGCGGTATTTAAGGACTCTGTTGCATTATTTAAGGACTTTGTTGCATTATTTAAGGACTCTGCTGCATTAGTTAAGGACTTTGCTGCATTATTTAAGGACTCTGCTGCATTATTTAACGACGTTGTTGCATTATTTAAGAACTGTGCTGCATTATTTAAGGACTTTGCTGCATTATTTAAGGACTATGCTGCATTATTTAATGACTTTGCTGAAGCATTTGAGGACTCTGCTGCATTATTAGAGGACTCTGCTGCATTATTTAATGACTTTGTTGGATTTTTTAAGGACTCTGCTGCATTATTTAAGGAATTTGCTGCTATATTAAAGGACTCTGCTTCAGTATTTAAGGACTCTGCTGCGGTATATAAGGACTCTGCTGCATTATTTAAGGACTTTGCTGCATTATTTAAGGACTGTGCTGCATTATTTAAGGACTTTGTTGCATTATTTAAGGACTCTAATGCATTATTTAAGGACTTTGCTGGAATATTTAAGGACTCTGCTGCATTAGTTAAGGACTTTGCTGCATTATTTAAGGACTCTGCTGCATTATTTAACGACTTTACTGCATTATTTAAGGACTCTGCTGCATTATTTAAGGACTTTGTTGCATTATTTAAGGACTCTGCTGCATTAGTTAAGGACTATGCTGCATTATTTAATGACTTTGCTGAAGCATTTGAGGACTCTGCTTCATTATTAGAGGACTCTGCTGCATTATTTAAGGACTTGCTGCATTATTTAATGACTTTGTTGGATTTTTTAAGGACTCTGCTGCGTTATTTAAGGAATTTGCTGCTATATTAAAGGACTCTGCTTCAGTATTTAAGGACTCTGCTGCGGTATTTAAGGACTCTGCTGCATTATTTAAGGACTCTGCTGCATTATTTAAGGACTTTGCTGCATTATTTAAGGAATCTGCTGCATTATATAAGGACTTTGTTGCATTATCTAAGGACTCTGCTGCATTATTGAAGGACTTTGCTGCAATATTTAAGGACTCTGCTTCAGTATTTAAGGACTCTGCTGCATTATTTAAGGACTTTGTTGCATTATTTAAGGACTCTGCTGCATTATTTAAGGACTTTGTTGCATTATTTAAGGACTCTGCTGCATTATTTAAGGACTTTGCTGCAATATTTAAGGACTCTGCTTCAGTATTTAAGGACTCTGCTGCATTATTTAAGGACTTTGTTGCATTATTTAAGGACTCTGCTGCATTAGTTAAGGAGTTTGCTGCATTATTTAAGGACTCTGCTGCATTATTTAACGACGTTGTTGCATTATTTAAGAACTGTGCTGCATTATTTAAGGACTTTGCTGCATTATTTAAGGACTATGCTGCATTATTTAATGACTTTGATGAAGCATTTGAGGACTCTGCTGCATTATTAGAGGACTCTGCTGCATTATTTAAGGACTTGCTGCATTATTTAATGACTTTGTTGGATTTCTTAAGGACTCTGCTGCATTATTTAAGGAATTTGCTGCTATATTAAAGGACTCTGCTTCAGTATTTAAGGACTCTGCTGCGGTATTTAAGGACCCTGCTGCATTATTTTAGGACTCTGCTGCATTATTTAAGGACTTTGCTGCATTATTTAAGGAATCTGCTGCATTATTTAAGGACTTTGTTGCATTATCTAAGGACTCTGCTGCAATATTGAAGGACTTTGCTGCATTATTTAAGGACTCTGCTGCATTATTTAAGGACTTTGCTGCAATATTTATGGACTCTGCTTCAGTATTTAAGGACTCTGCTGAAGCATTTGAGGACTCTGCTGCATTATTTAATGACTTTGCTGAAGCATTTGAGGACTCTGCTGCATTATTAGAGGACTCTGCTGCATTATTTAATGACTTTGTTGGATTTTTTAAGGACTCTGCTGCATTATTTAAGGAATTTGCTGCTATATTAAAGGACTCTGCTTCAGTATTTAAGGACTCTGCTGCGGTATTTAAGGACTCTGCTGCATTATTTAAGGACTCTGCTGCATTATTTAAGGAATTTGCTGCATTATTTAAGGAATTTGTTGCATTATTTAAGGACTCTGCTGCATTATTTAAGGACTTTGCTGCAATATTTAAGGACTCTGCTTCAGTATTTAAGGACTCTGCTGCATTATTTAAGGACGTTGTTGCATTATTTAAGGACTCTGCTGCATTATTTAAGGACTTTACTGCATTATTTAAGGACTCTGCTGCATTATTTAAGGACTTTGTTGCATTATTTAATGACTCTGCTGCATTAGTTAAGGACTTTGCTGCATTATTTAAGGACTCTGCTGCATTATTTAACGACGTTGTTGCATTATTTAAGAACTGTGCTGCATTATTTAAGGACTTTGCTGCATTATTTAAGGACTATGCTGCATTATTTAATGACTTTGCTGAAGCATTTGAGGACTCTGCTGCATTATTAGAGGACTCTGCTGCATTATTTAAGGACTTGCTGCATTATTTAATGACTTTGTTGGATTTTTTAAGGACTCTGCTGCATTATTTAAGGAATTTGCTGCTATATTAAAGGACTCTGCTTCAGTATTTAAGGACTCTGCTGCGGTATTTAAGGACTCTGCTGCATTATTTAAGGACTCTGCTGCATTATTTAAGGACTTTGCTGCATTATTTAAGGAATCTGCTGCATTATTGAAGGACTTTGCTGCAATATTTAAGGACTCTGCTTCAGTATTTAAGGACTCTGCTGCATTATTTAAGGACTTTGTTGCCTTAATTAAGGACTCTGCTGCATTATTTAAGGACTTTGCTGCATTATTTATGGACTCTGCTGCATTATTTAAGGACTTTGCTGCAATATTTAAGGACTCTGCTTCAGTATTTAAGGACTCTGCTGCATTATTTAAGGACTTTGTTGCATTATTTAAGGACTCTGCTGCATTATTTAAGGACTTTGCTGCATTATTTAAGGACTCTGCTGCATTATTTAAGGACTCTGCTGAAGCATTTGAGGACTCTGCTGCATTATTTAATCACTTTGCTGCGGTATTTAAGGACTCTGTTGCATTATTTAAGGACTTTGTTGCATTATTTAAGGACTCTGCTGCATTAGTTAAGGACTTTGCTGCATTATTTAAGGACTCTGCTGCATTATTTAACGACATTGTTGCATTATTTAAGAAATGTGCTGCATTATTTAAGGACTTTGCTGCATTATTTAAGGACTATGCTGCATTATTTAATGACTTTGCTGAAGCATTTGAGGACTCTGCTGCATTATTAGAGTACTCTGCTGCATTATTTAATGACTTTGTTGGATTTTTTAAGGACTCTGCTGCATTATTTAAGGAATTTGCTGCTATATTAAAGGACTCTGCTTCAGTATTTAAGGACTCTGCTGCGGTATATAAGGACTCTGCTGCATTATTTAAGGACTCTGCTGCATTATTTAAGGACTTTGCTGCATTATTTAAGGACTCTGCTGCATTATTTAAGGACTTTGTTGCATTATTTAAGGACTCTAATGCATTATTTAAGGACTTTGCTGCAATATTTAAGGACTCTGCTGCATTAGTTAAGGACTTTGCTGCATTATTTAAGGACTCTGCTGCATTATTTAACGACTTTACTGCATTATTTAAGGACTCTGCTGCATTATTTAAGGACTTTGTTGCATTATTTAAGGACTCTGCTGCATTATTTAAGGACTTTTTTGCATTATTTAAGGACTCTGCTGCATTAGTTAAGGACTTTGCTGCATTATTTAAGGACTCTGCTGCATTATTTACCGACGTTGTTGCATTATTTAAGAACTGTGCTGCTTTATTTAAGGACTTTGCATTATTTAAGGACTATGCTGCATTATTTAATGACTTTGCTGAAGCATTTGAGGACTCTGCTGCATTATTAGAGGACTCTGCTGCATTATTTAATGACTTTGTTGGATTTTTTAAGGACTCTGCTGCATTATTTAAGGAATTTGCTGCTATATTAAAGGACTCTGCTTCAGTATTTAAGGACTCTGCTGCGGTATTTAAGGACTCTGCTGCATTATTTAAGGACTCTGCTGCATTATTTAAGGACTTTGCTGCATTATTTAAGGAATCTGCTGCATTATTTAAGGACTTTGTTGCATTATCTAAGGACTCTGCTGCATTATTGAAGGACTTTGCTGCAATATTTAAGGACTCTGCTTCAGTATTTAAGGACTCTGCTGCATTATTTAACGACTTTGTTGCATTATTTAAGGACTCTGCTGCATTATTTAAGGACTTTGCTGCATTATTTATGGACTCTGCTGCATTATTTAAGGACTTTGCTGCAATATTTAAGGACTCTGCTTCAGTATTTAAGGACTCTGCTGCATTATTTAAGGACTTTGTTGCATTATTTAAGGACTCTGCTGCATTATTTAAGGACTTTGCTGCATTATTTAAGGACTCTGCTGCATTATTTAAGGACTCTGCTGAAGCATTTGAGGACTCTGCTGCATTATTTAATCACTTTGCTGCGGTATTTAAGGACTCTGTTGCATTATTTAAGGACTTTGTTGCATTATTTAAGGACTCTGCTGCATTAGTTAAGGACTTTGCTGCATTATTTAAGGACTCTGCTGCATTATTTAACGACGTTGTTGCATTATTTAAGAACTGTGCTGCATTATTTAAGGACTTTGCTGCATTATTTAAGGACTATGCTGCATTATTTAATGACTTTGCTGAAGCATTTGAGGACTCTGCTGCATTATTAGAGGACTCTGCTGCATTATTTAATGACTTTGTTGGATTTTTTAAGGACTCTGCTGCATTATTTAAGGAATTTGCTGCTATATTAAAGGACTCTGCTTCAGTATTTAAGGACTCTGCTGCGGTATATAAGGACTCTGCTGCATTATTTAAGGACTTTGCTGCATTATTTAAGGACTGTGCTGCATTATTTAAGGACTTTGTTGCATTATTTAAGGACTCTAATGCATTATTTAAGGACTTTGCTGGAATATTTAAGGACTCTGCTGCATTAGTTAAGGACTTTGCTGCATTATTTAAGGACTCTGCTGCATTATTTAACGACTTTACTGCATTATTTAAGGACTCTGCTGCATTATTTAAGGACTTTGTTGCATTATTTAAGGACTCTGCTGCATTAGTTAAGGACTATGCTGCATTATTTAATGACTTTGCTGAAGCATTTGAGGACTCTGCTTCATTATTAGAGGACTCTGCTGCATTATTTAAGGACTTGCTGCATTATTTAATGACTTTGTTGGATTTTTTAAGGACTCTGCTGCGTTATTTAAGGAATTTGCTGCTATATTAAAGGACTCTGCTTCAGTATTTAAGGACTCTGCTGCGGTATTTAAGGACTCTGCTGCATTATTTAAGGACTCTGCTGCATTATTTAAGGACTTTGCTGCATTATTTAAGGAATCTGCTGCATTATATAAGGACTTTGTTGCATTATCTAAGGACTCTGCTGCATTATTGAAGGACTTTGCTGCAATATTTAAGGACTCTGCTTCAGTATTTAAGGACTCTGCTGCATTATTTAAGGACTTTGTTGCATTATTTAAGGACTCTGCTGCATTATTTAAGGACTTTGTTGCATTATTTAAGGACTCTGCTGCATTATTTAAGGACTTTGCTGCAATATTTAAGGACTCTGCTTCAGTATTTAAGGACTCTGCTGCATTATTTAAGGACTTTGTTGCATTATTTAAGGACTCTGCTGCATTAGTTAAGGAGTTTGCTGCATTATTTAAGGACTCTGCTGCATTATTTAACGACGTTGTTGCATTATTTAAGAACTGTGCTGCATTATTTAAGGACTTTGCTGCATTATTTAAGGACTATGCTGCATTATTTAATGACTTTGATGAAGCATTTGAGGACTCTGCTGCATTATTAGAGGACTCTGCTGCATTATTTAAGGACTTGCTGCATTATTTAATGACTTTGTTGGATTTCTTAAGGACTCTGCTGCATTATTTAAGGAATTTGCTGCTATATTAAAGGACTCTGCTTCAGTATTTAAGGACTCTGCTGCGGTATTTAAGGACCCTGCTGCATTATTTTAGGACTCTGCTGCATTATTTAAGGACTTTGCTGCATTATTTAAGGAATCTGCTGCATTATTTAAGGACTTTGTTGCATTATCTAAGGACTCTGCTGCAATATTGAAGGACTTTGCTGCATTATTTAAGGACTCTGCTGCATTATTTAAGGACTTTGCTGCAATATTTATGGACTCTGCTTCAGTATTTAAGGACTCTGCTGAAGCATTTGAGGACTCTGCTGCATTATTTAATGACTTTGCTGAAGCATTTGAGGACTCTGCTGCATTATTAGAGGACTCTGCTGCATTATTTAATGACTTTGTTGGATTTTTTAAGGACTCTGCTGCATTATTTAAGGAATTTGCTGCTATATTAAAGGACTCTGCTTCAGTATTTAAGGACTCTGCTGCGGTATTTAAGGACTCTGCTGCATTATTTAAGGACTCTGCTGCATTATTTAAGGAATTTGCTGCATTATTTAAGGAATTTGTTGCATTATTTAAGGACTCTGCTGCATTATTTAAGGACTTTGCTGCAATATTTAAGGACTCTGCTTCAGTATTTAAGGACTCTGCTGCATTATTTAAGGACGTTGTTGCATTATTTAAGGACTCTGCTGCATTATTTAAGGACTTTACTGCATTATTTAAGGACTCTGCTGCATTATTTAAGGACTTTGTTGCATTATTTAATGACTCTGCTGCATTAGTTAAGGACTTTGCTGCATTATTTAAGGACTCTGCTGCATTATTTAACGACGTTGTTGCATTATTTAAGAACTGTGCTGCATTATTTAAGGACTTTGCTGCATTATTTAAGGACTATGCTGCATTATTTAATGACTTTGCTGAAGCATTTGAGGACTCTGCTGCATTATTAGAGGACTCTGCTGCATTATTTAAGGACTTGCTGCATTATTTAATGACTTTTTTGGATTTTTTAAGGACGCTGCTGCATTATTTAAGGAATTTGCTGCTATATTAAAGGACTCTGCTTCAGTATTTAAGGACTCTGCTGTGGTATTTAAGGACTCTGCTGCATTATTTAAGGACTCTGCTGCATTATTTAAGGACTTTGCTGCATTATTTAAGGAATCTGCTGCATTATTTAAGGACTTTGTTGCATTATCTAAGGACTCTGCTGCATTATTGAAGGACTTTGCTGCAATATTTAAGGACTCTGCTTCAGTATTTAAGGACTCTGCTGCATTATTTAAGGACTTTGTTGCATTATTTAAGGACTCTGCTGCATTATTTAAGGACTTTGCTGCATTATTTATGGACTCTGCTGCATTATTTAAGGACTTTGCTGCAATATTTAAGGACTCTGCTTCAGTATTTAAGGACTCTGCTGCATTATTTAAGGACTTTGTTGCATTATTTAAGGACTCTGCTGCATTATTTAAGGACTTTGCTGCATTATTTAAGGACTCTGCTGCATTATTTAAGGACTGTGCTGAAGCATTTGAGGACTCTGCTGCATTATTTAATCACTTTGCTGCGGTATTTAAGGACTCTGTTGCATTATTTAAGGACTTTGTTGCATTATTTAAGGACTCTGCTGCATTAGTTAAGGACTTTGCTGCATTATTTAAGGACTCTGCTGCATTATTTAACGACGTTGTTGCATTATTTAAGAACTGTGCTGCATTATTTAAGGACTTTGCTGCATTATTTAAGGACTATGCTGCATTATTTAATGACTTTGCTGAAGCATTTGAGGACTCTGCTGCATTATTAGAGGACTCTGCTGCATTATTTAATGACTTTCTTGGATTTTTTAAGGACTCTGCTGCATTATTTAAGGAATTTGCTGCTATATTAAAGGACTCTGCTTCAGTATTTAAGGACTCTGCTGCGGTATATAAGGACTCTGCTGCATTATTTAAGGACTCTGCTGCATTATTTAAGGACTTTGCTGCATTATTTAAGGACTCTGCTGCATTATTTAAGGACTTTGTTGCATTATTTAAGGACTCTAATGCATTATTTAAGGACTTTGCTGGAATATTTAAGGACTCTGCTGCATTAGTTAAGGACTTTGCTGCATTATTTAAGGACTCTGCTGCATTATTTAACGACTTTACTGCATTATTTAAGGACTCTGCTGCATTATTTAAGGACGTTGTTGCATTATTTAAGGACTCTGCTGCATTAGTTAAGGACTATGCTGCATTATTTAATGACTTTGCTGAAGCATTTGAGGACTGCTGCATTATTAGAGGACTCTGCTGCATTATTTAAGGACTTGCTGCATTATTTAATGACTTTGTTGGATTTTTTAAGTACTCTGCTGCGTTATTTAAGGAATTTGCTGCTATATTAAAGGACTCTGCTTCAGTATTTAAGGACTCTGCTGCGGTATTTAAGGACTCTGCTGCATTATTTAAGGACTTTGCTGCATTATTTAAGGAATCTGCTGCATTATTTAAGGACTTTGTTGCATTATCTAAGGACTCTGCTGCATTATTGAAGGACTTTGCTGCAATATTTAAGGACTCTGCTTCAGTATTTAAGGACTCTGCTGCATTATTTAAGGACTTTGTTGCATTATTTAAGGACTCTGCTGCATTATTTAAGGACTTTGTTGCATTATTTAAGGACTCTGCTGCATTATTTAAGGACTTTGCTGCAATATTTAAGGACTCTGCTTCAGTATTTAAGGACTCTGCTGCATTATTTAAGGACTTTGTTGCATTATTTAAGGACTCTGCTGCATTATTTAAGGACTTTGCTGCATTATTTAAGGACACTGCTGCATTTTTAAGGACTCTGCTGAAGCATTTGAGGACTCTGCTGCATTATTTAAGCACTTTGCTGCGGTATTTAAGGACTCTGTTGCATTATTTAAGGACTTTGTTGCATTATTTAAGGACTCTGCTGCATTAGTTAAGGACTTTGCTGCATTATTTAAGGACTCTGCTGCATTATTTACCGACGTTGTTGCATTATTTAAGAACTGTGCTGCTTTATTTAAGGACTTTGCATTATTTAAGGACTATGCTGCATTATTTAATGACTTTGCTGAAGCATTTGAGGACTCTGCTGCATTATTAGAGGACTCTGCTGCATTATTTAATGACTTTGTTGGATTTTTTAAGGACTCTGCTGCATTATTTAAGGAATTTGCTGCTATATTAAAGGACTCTGCTTCAGTATTTAAGGACTCTGCTGCGGTATTTAAGGACTCTGCTGCATTATTTAAGGACTCTGCTGCATTATTTAAGGACTTTGCTGCATTATTTAAGGACTATGCTGCATTATTTAATGACTTTGCTGAAGCATTTGAGGACTCTGCTGCATTATTAGAGGACTCTGCTGCATTATTTAAGGACTTTGCTGCATTATTTATGGACTCTGCTGCATTATTTAAGGACTTTGCTGCAATATTTAAGGACTCTGCTTCAGTATTTAAGGACTCTGCTGCATTATTTAAGGACTTTGTTGCATTATTTAAGGACTCTGCTGCATTATTTAAGGACTTTGCTGCATTATTTAAGGACTCTGCTGCATTATTTAAGGACTCTGCTGAAGCATTTGAGGACTCTGCTGCATTATTTAATCACTTTGCTGCGGTATTTAAGGACTCTGTTGCATTATTTAAGGACTTTGTTGCATTATTTAAGGACTCTGCTGCATTAGTTAAGGACTTTGCTGCATTATTTAAGGACTCTGCTGCATTATTTAACGACGTTGTTGCATTATTTAAGAACTGTGCTGCATTATTTAAGGACTTTGCTGCATTATTTAAGGACTATGCTGCATTATTTAATGACTTTGCTGAAGCATTTGAGGACTCTGCTGCATTATTAGAGGACTCTGCTGCATTATTTAATGACTTTGTTGGATTTTTTAAGGACTCTGCTGCATTATTTAAGGAATTTGCTGCTATATTAAAGGACTCTGCTTCAGTATTTAAGGACTCTGCTGCGGTATATAAGGACTCTGCTGCATTATTTAAGGACTTTGCTGCATTATTTAAGGACTGTGCTGCATTATTTAAGGACTTTGTTGCATTATTTAAGGACTCTAATGCATTATTTAAGGACTTTGCTGGAATATTTAAGGACTCTGCTGCATTAGTTAAGGACTTTGCTGCATTATTTAAGGACTCTGCTGCATTATTTAACGACTTTACTGCATTATTTAAGGACTCTGCTGCATTATTTAAGGACTTTGTTGCATTATTTAAGGACTCTGCTGCATTAGTTAAGGACTATGCTGCATTATTTAATGACTTTGCTGAAGCATTTGAGGACTCTGCTTCATTATTAGAGGACTCTGCTGCATTATTTAAGGACTTGCTGCATTATTTAATGACTTTGTTGGATTTTTTAAGGACTCTGCTGCGTTATTTAAGGAATTTGCTGCTATATTAAAGGACTCTGCTTCAGTATTTAAGGACTCTGCTGCGGTATTTAAGGACTCTGCTGCATTATTTAAGGACTCTGCTGCATTATTTAAGGACTTTGCTGCATTATTTAAGGAATCTGCTGCATTATATAAGGACTTTGTTGCATTATCTAAGGACTCTGCTGCATTATTGAAGGACTTTGCTGCAATATTTAAGGACTCTGCTTCAGTATTTAAGGACTCTGCTGCATTATTTAAGGACTTTGTTGCATTATTTAAGGACTCTGCTGCATTATTTAAGGACTTTGTTGCATTATTTAAGGACTCTGCTGCATTATTTAAGGACTTTGCTGCAATATTTAAGGACTCTGCTTCAGTATTTAAGGACTCTGCTGCATTATTTAAGGACTTTGTTGCATTATTTAAGGACTCTGCTGCATTAGTTAAGGAGTTTGCTGCATTATTTAAGGACTCTGCTGCATTATTTAACGACGTTGTTGCATTATTTAAGAACTGTGCTGCATTATTTAAGGACTTTGCTGCATTATTTAAGGACTATGCTGCATTATTTAATGACTTTGATGAAGCATTTGAGGACTCTGCTGCATTATTAGAGGACTCTGCTGCATTATTTAAGGACTTGCTGCATTATTTAATGACTTTGTTGGATTTCTTAAGGACTCTGCTGCATTATTTAAGGAATTTGCTGCTATATTAAAGGACTCTGCTTCAGTATTTAAGGACTCTGCTGCGGTATTTAAGGACCCTGCTGCATTATTTTAGGACTCTGCTGCATTATTTAAGGACTTTGCTGCATTATTTAAGGAATCTGCTGCATTATTTAAGGACTTTGTTGCATTATCTAAGGACTCTGCTGCAATATTGAAGGACTTTGCTGCATTATTTAAGGACTCTGCTGCATTATTTAAGGACTTTGCTGCAATATTTATGGACTCTGCTTCAGTATTTAAGGACTCTGCTGAAGCATTTGAGGACTCTGCTGCATTATTTAATGACTTTGCTGAAGCATTTGAGGACTCTGCTGCATTATTAGAGGACTCTGCTGCATTATTTAATGACTTTGTT
Source organism: Phyllobates terribilis (assembly GCF_046119375.1). Lineage (NCBI taxonomy): Eukaryota > Metazoa > Chordata > Amphibia > Anura > Dendrobatidae > Phyllobates > Phyllobates terribilis. The sequence goes on from NW_027362905.1 coordinate 1,149,940, forward strand.
GGATTTTTTAAGGACTCTGCTGCATTATTTAAGGAATTTGCTGCTATATTAAAGGACTCTGCTTCAGTATTTAAGGACTCTGCTGCGGTATTTAAGGACTCTGCTGCATTATTTAAGGACTCTGCTGCATTATTTAAGGAATTTGCTGCATTATTTAAGGAATTTGTTGCATTATTTAAGGACTCTGCTGCATTATTTAAGGACTTTGCTGCAATATTTAAGGACTCTGCTTCAGTATTTAAGGACTCTGCTGCATTATTTAAGGACGTTGTTGCATTATTTAAGGACTCTGCTGCATTATTTAAGGACTTTACTGCATTATTTAAGGACTCTGCTGCATTATTTAAGGACTTTGTTGCATTATTTAATGACTCTGCTGCATTAGTTAAGGACTTTGCTGCATTATTTAAGGACTCTGCTGCATTATTTAACGACGTTGTTGCATTATTTAAGAACTGTGCTGCATTATTTAAGGACTTTGCTGCATTATTTAAGGACTATGCTGCATTATTTAATGACTTTGCTGAAGCATTTGAGGACTCTGCTGCATTATTAGAGGACTCTGCTGCATTATTTAAGGACTTGCTGCATTATTTAATGACTTTTTTGGATTTTTTAAGGACGCTGCTGCATTATTTAAGGAATTTGCTGCTATATTAAAGGACTCTGCTTCAGTATTTAAGGACTCTGCTGTGGTATTTAAGGACTCTGCTGCATTATTTAAGGACTCTGCTGCATTATTTAAGGACTTTGCTGCATTATTTAAGGAATCTGCTGCATTATTTAAGGACTTTGTTGCATTATCTAAGGACTCTGCTGCATTATTGAAGGACTTTGCTGCAATATTTAAGGACTCTGCTTCAGTATTTAAGGACTCTGCTGCATTATTTAAGGACTTTGTTGCATTATTTAAGGACTCTGCTGCATTATTTAAGGACTTTGCTGCATTATTTATGGACTCTGCTGCATTATTTAAGGACTTTGCTGCAATATTTAAGGACTCTGCTTCAGTATTTAAGGACTCTGCTGCATTATTTAAGGACTTTGTTGCATTATTTAAGGACTCTGCTGCATTATTTAAGGACTTTGCTGCATTATTTAAGGACTCTGCTGCATTATTTAAGGACTGTGCTGAAGCATTTGAGGACTCTGCTGCATTATTTAATCACTTTGCTGCGGTATTTAAGGACTCTGTTGCATTATTTAAGGACTTTGTTGCATTATTTAAGGACTCTGCTGCATTAGTTAAGGACTTTGCTGCATTATTTAAGGACTCTGCTGCATTATTTAACGACGTTGTTGCATTATTTAAGAACTGTGCTGCATTATTTAAGGACTTTGCTGCATTATTTAAGGACTATGCTGCATTATTTAATGACTTTGCTGAAGCATTTGAGGACTCTGCTGCATTATTAGAGGACTCTGCTGCATTATTTAATGACTTTCTTGGATTTTTTAAGGACTCTGCTGCATTATTTAAGGAATTTGCTGCTATATTAAAGGACTCTGCTTCAGTATTTAAGGACTCTGCTGCGGTATATAAGGACTCTGCTGCATTATTTAAGGACTCTGCTGCATTATTTAAGGACTTTGCTGCATTATTTAAGGACTCTGCTGCATTATTTAAGGACTTTGTTGCATTATTTAAGGACTCTGCTGCATTATTTAACGACTTTACTGCATTATTTAAGGACTCTGCTGCATTATTTAAGGACGTTGTTGCATTATTTAAGGACTCTGCTGCATTAGTTAAGGACTATGCTGCATTATTTAATGACTTTGCTGAAGCATTTGAGGACTCTGCTGCATTATTAGAGGACTCTGCTGCATTATTTAAGGACTTGCTGCATTATTTAATGACTTTGTTGGATTTTTTAAGTACTCTGCTGCGTTATTTAAGGAATTTGCTGCTATATTAAAGGACTCTGCTTCAGTATTTAAGGACTCTGCTGCGGTATTTAAGGACTCTGCTGCATTATTTAAGGACTCTGCTGCATTATTTAAGGACTTTGCTGCATTATTTAAGGAATCTGCTGCATTATTTAAGGACTTTGTTGCATTATCTAAGGACTCTGCTGCATTATTGAAGGACTTTGCTGCAATATTTAAGGACTCTGCTTCAGTATTTAAGGACTCTGCTGCATTATTTAAGGACTTTGTTGCATTATTTAAGGACTCTGCTGCATTATTTAAGGACTTTGTTGCATTATTTAAGGACTCTGCTGCATTATTTAAGGACTTTGCTGCAATATTTAAGGACTCTGCTTCAGTATTTAAGGACTCTGCTGCATTATTTAAGGACTTTGTTGCATTATTTAAGGACTCTGCTGCATTATTTAAGGACTTTGCTGCATTATTTAAGGACACTGCTGCATTTTTAAGGACTCTGCTGAAGCATTTGAGGACTCTGCTGCATTATTTAAGCACTTTGCTGCGGTATTTAAGGACTCTGTTGCATTATTTAAGGACTTTGTTGCATTATTTAAGGACTCTGCTGCATTAGTTAAGGACTTTGCTGCATTATTTAAGGACTCTGCTGCATTATTTACCGACGTTGTTGCATTATTTAAGAACTGTGCTGCTTTATTTAAGGACTTTGCATTATTTAAGGACTATGCTGCATTATTTAATGACTTTGCTGAAGCATTTGAGGACTCTGCTGCATTATTAGAGGACTCTGCTGCATTATTTAATGACTTTGTTGGATTTTTTAAGGACTCTGCTGCATTATTTAAGGAATTTGCTGCTATATTAAAGGACTCTGCTTCAGTATTTAAGGACTCTGCTGCGGTATTTAAGGACTCTGCTGCATTATTTAAGGACTCTGCTGCATTATTTAAGGACTTTGCTGCATTATTTAAGGACTATGCTGCATTATTTAATGACTTTGCTGAAGCATTTGAGGACTCTGCTGCATTATTAGAGGACTCTGCTGCATTATTTAAGGACTTGCTGCATTATTTAATGACTTTGTTGGATTTTTTAAGGACTCTGCTGCATTATTTAAGGAATTTGCTGCTATATTAAAGGACTCTGCTTCAGTATTTAAGGACTCTGCTGCGGTATTTAAGGACTCTGCTGCATTATTTAAGGACTCTGCTGCATTATTTAAGGACTTTGCTGCATTATTTAAGGAATCTGCTGCATTATTTAAGGACTTTGTTGCATTATCTAAGGACTCTGCTGCATTATTTATGGACTCTGCTGCATTATTTAAGGACTTTGCTGCAATATTTAAGGACTCTGCTTCAGTATTTAAGGACTCTGCTGAAGCATTTGAGGACTCTGCTGCATTATTTAAGCACTTTGCTGCGGTATTTAAGGACTCTGTTGCATTATTTAAGGACTTTGTTGCATTATTTAAGGACTCTGCTGCATTAGTTAAGGACTTTGCTGCATTATTTAAGGACTCTGCTGCATTATTTACCGACGTTGTTGCATTATTTAAGAACTGTGCTGCTTTATTTAAGGACTTTGCATTATTTAAGGACTATGCTGCATTATTTAATGACTTTGCTGAAGCATTTTGAGGACTCTGCTGCATTATTAGAGGACTCTGCTGCATTATTTAAGGACTTGCTGCATTATTTAATGACTCTGCTGCATTATTTAAGGACTCTGCTGCATTATTTAAGGACTTTGCTGCATTATTTAAGGAATCTGCTGCATTATTTAAGGACTTTGTTGCATTATCTAAGGACTCTGCTGCATTATTTATGGACTCTGCTGCATTATTTAAGGACTTTGCTGCAATATTTAAGGACTCTGCTTCAGTATTTAAGGACTCTGCTGAAGCATTTGAGGACTCTGCTGCATTATTTAAGCACTTTGCTGCGGTATTTAAGGACTCTGTTGCATTATTTAAGGACTTTGTTGCATTATTTAAGGACTCTGCTGCATTATTTAAGGACTTTGCTGCATTATTTATGGACTCTGCTGCATTATTTAAGGACTTTGCTGCAATATTTAAGGACTCTGCTTCAGTATTTAAGGACTCTGCTGCATTATTTAAGGACTTTGTTGCATTATTTAAGGACTCTGCTGCATTATTTAAGGACTTTGCTGCATTATTTAAGGACTCTGCTGCATTATTTAAGGACTGTGCTGAAGCATTTGATGACTCTGCTGCATTATTTAATCACTTTGCTGCGGTATTTAAGGACTCTGTTGCATTATTTAAGGACTTTGTTGCATTATTTAAGGACTCTGCTGCATTAGTTAAGGACTTTGCTGCATTATTTAAGGACTCTGCTGCATTATTTAACGACGTTGTTGCATTATTTAAGAACTGTGCTGCATTATTTAAGGACTTTGCTGCATTATTTAAGGACTATGCTGCATTATTTAATGACTTTGCTGAAGCATTTGAGGACTCTGCTGCATTATTAGAGGACTCTGCTGCATTATTTAATGACTTTGTTGGATTTTTTAAGGACTCTGCTGCATTATTTAAGGAATTTGCTGCTATATTAAAGGACTCTGCTTCAGTATTTAAGGACTCTGCTGCGGTATATAAGGACTCTGCTGCATTATTTAAGGACTCTGCTGCATTATTTAAGGACTTTGCTGCATTATTTAAGGACTCTGCTGCATTATTTAAGGACTTTTTTGCATTATTTAAGGACTCTAATGCATTATTTAAGGACTTTGCTGGAATATTTAAGGACTCTGCTGCATTAGTTAAGGACTTTGCTGCATTATTTAAGGACTCTGCTGCATTATTTAACGACTTTACTGCATTATTTAAGGACTCTGCTGCATTATTTAAGGACGTTGTTGCATTATTTAAGGACTCTGCTGCATTAGTTAAGGACTATGCTGCATTATTTAATGACTTTGCTGAAGCATTTGAGGACTCTGCTGCATTATTAGAGGACTCTGCTGCATTATTTAAGGACTTGCTGCATTATTTAATGACTTTGTTGGATTTTTTAAGTACTCTGCTGCGTTATTTAAGGAATTTGCTGCTATATTAAAGGACTCTGCTTCAGTATTTAAGGACTCTGCTGCGGTATTTAAGGACTCTGCTGCATTATTTAAGGACTCTGCTGCATTATTTAAGGACTTTGCTGCATTATTTAAGGAATCTGCTGCATTATTTAAGGACTTTGTTGCATTATCTAAGGACTCTGCTGCATTATTGAAGGACTTTGCTGCAATATTTAAGGACTCTGCTTCAGTATTTAAGGACTCTGCTGCATTATTTAAGGACTTTGTTGCATTATTTAAGGACTCTGCTGCATTATTTAAGGACTTTGTTGCATTATTTAAGGACTCTGCTGCATTATTTAAGGACTTTGCTGCAATATTTAAGGACTCTGCTTCAGTATTTAAGGACTCTGCTGCATTATTTAAGGACTTTGTTGCATTATTTAAGGACTCTGCTGCATTATTTAAGGACTTTGCTGCATTATTTAAGGACTCTGCTGCATTTTTTAAGGACTCTGCTGAAGCATTTGAGGACTCTGCTGCATTATTTAAGCACTTTGCTGCGGTATTTAAGGACTCTGTTGCATTATTTAAGGACTTTGTTGCATTATTTAAGGACTCTGCTGCATTAGTTAAGGACTTTGCTGCATTATTTAAGGACTCTGCTGCATTATTTACCGACGTTGTTGCATTATTTAAGAACTGTGCTGCTTTATTTAAGGACTTTGCATTATTTAAGGACTATGCTGCATTATTTAATGACTTTGCTGAAGCATATGAGGACTCTGCTGCATTATTAGAGGACTCTGCTGCATTATTTAATGACTTTGTTGGATTTTTTAAGGACTCCGCTGCATTATTTAAGGAATTTGCTGCTATATTAAAGGACTCTGCTTCAGTATTTAAGGACTCTGCTGCGGTATTTAAGGACTCTGCTGCATTATTTAAGGACTCTGCTGCATTATTTAAGGACTTTGCTGCATTATTTAAGGACTATGCTGCATTATTTAATGACTTTGCTGAAGCATTTGAGTACTCTGCTGCATTATTAGAGGACTCTGCTGCATTATTTAAGGACTTGCTGCATTATTTAATGACTTTGTTGGATTTTTTAAGGACTCTGCTGCATTATTTAAGGAATTTGCTGCTATATTAAAGGACTCTGCTTCAGTATTTAAGGACTCTGCTGCGGTATTTAAGGACTCTGCTGCATTATTTAAGGACTCTGCTGCATTATTTAAGGACTTTGCTGCATTATTTAAGGAATCTGCTGCATTATTTAAGGACTTTGTTGCATTATCTAAGGACTCTGCTGCATTATTGAAGGACTTTGCTGCAATATTTAAGGACTCTGCTTCAGTATTTAAGGACTCTGCTGCATTATTTAAGGACTTTGTTGCATTATTTAAGGACTCTGCTGCATTATTTAAGGACTTTGCTGCATTATTTATGGACTCTGCTGCATTATTTAAGGACTTTGCTGCAATATTTAAGGACTCTGCTTCAGTATTTAAGGACTCTGCTGCATTATTTAAGGACTTTGTTGCATTATTTAAGGACTCTGCTGCATTATTTAAGGACTTTGCTGCATTATTTAAGGACTCTGCTGCATTATTTAAGGACTGTGCTGAAGCATTTGAGGACTCTGCTGCATTATTTAATCACTTTGCTGCGGTATTTAAGGACTCTGTTGCATTATTTAAGGACTTTGTTGCATTATTTAAGGACTCTGCTGCATTAGTTAAGGACTTTGCTGCATTATTTAAGGACTCTGCTGCATTATTTAACGACGTTGTTGCATTATTTAAGAACTGTGCTGCATTATTTAAGGACTTTGCTGCATTATTTAAGGACTATGCTGCATTATTTAATGACTTTGCTGAAGCATATGAGGACTCTGCTGCATTATTAGAGGACTCTGCTGCATTATTTAATGACTTTGTTGGATTTTTTAAGGACTCTGCTGCATTATTTAAGGAATTTGCTGCTATATTAAAGGACTCTGCTTCAGTATTTAAGGACTCTGCTGCGGTATATAAGGACTCTGCTGCATTATTTAAGGACTCTGCTGCATTATTTAAGGACTTTGCTGCATTATTTAAGGACTCTGCTGCATTATTTAAGGACTTTGTTGCATTATTTAAGGACTCTAATGCATTATTTAAGGACTTTGCTGGAATATTTAAGGACTCTGCTGCATTAGTTAAGGACTTTGCTGCATTATTTAAGGACTCTGCTGCATTATTTAACGACTTTACTGCATTATTTAAGGACTCTGCTGCATTATTTAAGGACGTTGTTGCATTATTTAAGGACTCTGCTGCATTAGTTAAGGACTATGCTGCATTATTTAATGACTTTGCTGAAGCATTTGAGGACTCTGCTGCATTATTAGAGGACTCTGCTGCATTATTTAAGGACTTGCTGCATTATTTAATGACTTTGTTGGATTTTTTAAGTACTCTGCTGCGTTATTTAAGGAATTTGCTGCTATATTAAAGGACTCTGCATCAGTATTTAAGGACTCTGCTGCGGTATTTAAGGACTCTGCTGCATTATTTAAGGACTCTGCTGCATTATTTAAGGACTTTGCTGCATTATTTAAGGAATCTGCTGCATTATTTAAGGACTTTGTTGCATTATCTAAGGACTCTGCTGCATTATTGAAGGACTTTGCTGCAATATTTAAGGACTCTGCTTCAGTATTTAAGGACTCTGCTGCATTATTTAAGGACTTTGTTGCATTATTTAAGGACTCTGCTGCATTATTTAAGGACTTTGTTGCATTATTTAAGGACTCTGCTGCATTATTTAAGGACTTTGCTGCAATATTTAAGGACTCTGCTTCAGTATTTAAGGACTCTGCTGCATTATTTAAGGACTTTGTTGCATTATTTAAGGACTCTGCTGCATTATTTAAGGACTTTGCTGCATTATTTAAGGACTCTGCTGCATTTTTTAAGGACTCTGCTGAAGCATTTGAGGACTCTGCTGCATTATTTAAGCACTTTGCTGCGGTATTTAAGGACTCTGTTGCATTATTTAAGGACTTTGTTGCATTATTTAAGGACTCTGCTGCATTAGTTAAGGACTTTGCTGCATTATTTAAGGACTCTGCTGCATTATTTACCGACGTTGTTGCATTATTTTAGAACTGTGCTGCTTTATTTAAGGACTTTGCATTATTTAAGGACTATGCTGCATTATTTAATGACTTTGCTGAAGCATTTGAGGACTCTGCTGCATTATTAGAGGACTCTGCTGCATTATTTAATGACTTTGTTGGATTTTTTAAGGACTCTGCTGCATTATTTAAGGAATTTGCTGCTATATTAAAGGACTCTGCTTCAGTATTTAAGGACTCTGCTGCGGTATTTAAGGACTCTGCTGCATTATTTAAGGACTCTGCTGCATTATTTAAGGACTTTGCTGCATTATTTAAGGACTCTGCTGCATTATTTAAGGACTCTGCTGAAGCATTTGAGGACTCTGCTGCATTATTTAAGGACTTTGTTGCATTATCTAAGGACTCTGCTGCAATATTGAAGGACTTTGCTGCATTATTTAAGGACTCTGCTGCATTATTTAAGGACTTTGCTGCAATATTTAAGGACTCTGCTTCAGTATTTAAGGACTCTGCTGAAGCATTTGAGGACTCTGCTGCATTATTTAATGACTTTGCTGAAGCATTTGAGGACTCTGCTGCATTATTAGAGGACTCTGCTGCATTATTTAATGACTTTGTTGGATTTTTTAAGGACTCTGCTGCATTATTTAAGGAATTTGCTGCTATATTAAAGGACTCTGCTTCAGTATTTAAGGACTCTGCTGCGGTATTTAAGGACTCTGCTGCATTATTTAAGGACTCTGCTGCATTATTTAAGGACTTTGCTGCATTATTTAAGGAATTTGTTGCATTATTTAAGGACTCTGCTGCATTATTTAAGGACTTTGCTGCAATTTTTAAGGACTCTGCTTCAGTATTTAAGGACTCTGCTGCATTATTTAAGGACGTTGTTGCATTATTTAAGGACTCTGCTGCATTATTTAAGGACTTTGCTGAATTATTTAAGGACTCTGCTGCATTATTTAAGGACTTTGTTGCATTATTTAAGGACTCTGCTGCATTAGTTAAGGACTTTGCTGCATTATTTAAGGACTCTGCTGCATTATTTAACGACGTTGTTGCATTATTTAAGAACTGTGCTGCATTATTTAAGGACTTTGCTGCATTATTTAAGGACTATGCTGCATTATTTAATGACTTTGCTGAAGCATTTGAGGACTCTGTTGCATTATTAGAGGACTCTGCTGCATTATTTAAGGACTTGCTGCATTATTTAATGACTTTGTTGGATTTTTTAAGGACTCTGCTGCATTATTTAAGGAATTTGCTGCTATATTAAAGGACTCTGCTTCAGTATTTAAGGACTCTGCTGCGGTATTTAAGGACTCTGCTGCATTATTTAAGGACTCTGCTGCATTATTTAAGGACTTTGCTGCATTATTTAAGGAATCTGCTGCATTATTTAAGGACTTTGTTGCATTATCTAAGGACTCTGCTGCATTATTGAAGGACTTTGCTGCAATATTTAAGGACTCTGCTTCAGTATTTAAGGACTCTGCTGCATTATTTAAGGACTTTGTTGCATTATTTAAGGACTCTGCTGCATTATTTAAGGACTTTGCTGCATTATTTATGGACTCTGCTGCATTATTTAAGGACTTTGCTGCAATATTTAAGGACTCTGCTTCAGTATTTAAGGACTCTGCTGCATTATTTAAGGACTTTGTTGCATTATTTAAGGACTCTGCTGCATTATTTAAGGACTTTGCTGCATTATTTAAGGAATCTGCTGCATTATTTAAGGACTTTGTTGCATTATCTAAGGACTCTGCTGCATTATTGAAGGACTTTGCTGCAATATTTAAGGACTCTGCTTCAGTATTTAAGGACTCTGCTGCATTATTTAAGGACTTTGTTGCATTATTTAAGGACTCTGCTGCATTATTTAAGGACTTTGCTGCATTATTTATGGACTCTGCTGCATTATTTAAGGACTTTGCTGCAATATTTAAGGAATCTGCTTCAGTATTTAAGGACTCTGCTGCATTATTTAAGGACTTTGTTGCATTATTTAAGGACTCTGCTGCATTATTTAAGGACTTTGCTGCATTATTTAAGGACTCTGCTGCATTAGTTAAGGACTTTGCTGCATTATTTAAGGACTCTGCTGCATTATTTAACGACGTTGTTGCATTATTTAAGAACTGTGCTGCATTATTTAAGGACTTTGCTGCATTATTTAAGGACTATGCTGCATTATTTAATGACTTTGCTGAAGCATTTGAGGACTCTGCTGCATTATTAGAGGACTCTGCTGCATTATTTAATGACTTTGTTGGATTTTTTAAGGACTCTGCTGCATTATTTAAGGAATTTGCTGCTATATTAAAGGACTCTGCTTCAGTATTTAAGGACTCTGCTGCGGTATATAAGGACTCTGCTGCATTATTTAAGGACTCTGCTGCATTATTTAAGGACTTTGCTGCATTATTTAAGGACTCTGCTGCATTATTTAAGGACTTTGTTGCATTATTTAAGGACTCTAATGCATTATTTAAGGACTTTGCTGGAATATTTAAGGACTCTGCTGCATTAGTTAAGGACTTTGCTGCATTATTTAAGGACTCTGCTGCATTATTTAACGACTTTACTGCATTATTTAAGGACTCTGCTGCATTATTTAAGGACGTTGTTGCATTATTTAAGGACTCTGCTGCATTAGTTAAGGACTATGCTGCATTATTTAATGACTTTGCTGAAGCATTTGAGGACTCTGCTGCATTATTAGAGGACTCTGCTGCATTATTTAAGGACTTGCTGCATTATTTAATGACTTTGTTGGATTTTTTAAGTACTCTGCTGCGTTATTTAAGGAATTTGCTGCTATATTAAAGGACTCTGCTTCAGTATTTAAGGACTCTGCTGCGGTATTTAAGGACTCTGCTGCATTATTTAAGGACTCTGCTGCATTATTTAAGGACTCTGCTGCATTATTTAAGGACTTTGCTGCAATATTTAAGGACTCTGCTTCAGTATTTAAGGACTCTGCTGCATTATTTAAGGACTTTGTTGCATTATTTAAGGACTCTGCTGCATTATTTAAGGACTTTGCTGCAATATTTAAGGACTCTGCTTCAGTATTTAAGGACTCTGCTGCATTATTTAAGGACGTTGTTGCATTATTTAAGGACTCTGCTGCATTATTTAAGGACTTTACTGCATTATTTAAGGACTCTGCTGCATTATTTAAGGACTTTGTTGCATTATTTAATGACTCTGCTGCATTAGTTAAGGACTTTGCTGCATTATTTAAGGACTCTGCTGCATTATTTAACGACGTTGTTGCATTATTTAAGAACTGTGCTGCATTATTTAAGGACTTTGCTGCATTATTTAAGGACTATGCTGCATTATTTAATGACTTTGCTGAAGCATTTGAGGACTCTGCTGCATTATTAGAGGACTCTGCTGCATTATTTAAGGACTTGCTGCATTATTTAATGACTTTTTTGGATTTTTTAAGGACGCTGCTGCATTATTTAAGGAATTTGCTGCTATATTAAAGGACTCTGCTTCAGTATTTAAGGACTCTGCTGTGGTATTTAAGGACTCTGCTGCATTATTTAAGGACTCTGCTGCATTATTTAAGGACTTTGCTGCATTATTTAAGGAATCTGCTGCATTATTTAAGGACTTTGTTGCATTATCTAAGGACTCTGCTGCATTATTGAAGGACTTTGCTGCAATATTTAAGGACTCTGCTTCAGTATTTAAGGACTCTGCTGCATTATTTAAGGACTTTGTTGCATTATTTAAGGACTCTGCTGCATTATTTAAGGACTTTGCTGCATTATTTATGGACTCTGCTGCATTATTTAAGGACTTTGCTGCAATATTTAAGGACTCTGCTTCAGTATTTAAGGACTCTGCTGCATTATTTAAGGACTTTGTTGCATTATTTAAGGACTCTGCTGCATTATTTAAGGACTTTGCTGCATTATTTAAGGACTCTGCTGCATTATTTAAGGACTGTGCTGAAGCATTTGAGGACTCTGCTGCATTATTTAATCACTTTGCTGCGGTATTTAAGGACTCTGTTGCATTATTTAAGGACTTTGTTGCATTATTTAAGGACTCTGCTGCATTAGTTAAGGACTTTGCTGCATTATTTAAGGACTCTGCTGCATTATTTAACGACGTTGTTGCATTATTTAAGAACTGTGCTGCATTATTTAAGGACTTTGCTGCATTATTTAAGGACTATGCTGCATTATTTAATGACTTTGCTGAAGCATTTGAGGACTCTGCTGCATTATTAGAGGACTCTGCTGCATTATTTAATGACTTTCTTGGATTTTTTAAGGACTCTGCTGCATTATTTAAGGAATTTGCTGCTATATTAAAGGACTCTGCTTCAGTATTTAAGGACTCTGCTGCGGTATATAAGGACTCTGCTGCATTATTTAAGGACTCTGCTGCATTATTTAAGGACTTTGCTGCATTATTTAAGGACTCTGCTGCATTATTTAAGGACTTTGTTGCATTATTTAAGGACTCTAATGCATTATTTAAGGACTTTGCTGGAATATTTAAGGACTCTGCTGCATTAGTTAAGGACTTTGCTGCATTATTTAAGGACTCTGCTGCATTATTTAACGACTTTACTGCATTATTTAAGGACTCTGCTGCATTATTTAAGGACGTTGTTGCATTATTTAAGGACTCTGCTGCATTAGTTAAGGACTATGCTGCATTATTTAATGACTTTGCTGAAGCATTTGAGGACTCTGCTGCATTATTAGAGGACTCTGCTGCATTATTTAAGGACTTGCTGCATTATTTAATGACTTTGTTGGATTTTTTAAGTACTCTGCTGCGTTATTTAAGGAATTTGCTGCTATATTAAAGGACTCTGCTTCAGTATTTAAGGACTCTGCTGCGGTATTTAAGGACTCTGCTGCATTATTTAAGGACTCTGCTGCATTATTTAAGGACTTTGCTGCATTATTTAAGGAATCTGCTGCATTATTTAAGGACTTTGTTGCATTATCTAAGGACTCTGCTGCATTATTGAAGGACTTTGCTGCAATATTTAAGGACTCTGCTTCAGTATTTAAGGACTCTGCTGCATTATTTAAGGACTTTGTTGCATTATTTAAGGACTCTGCTGCATTATTTAAGGACTTTGTTGCATTATTTAAGGACTCTGCTGCATTATTTAAGGACTTTGCTGCAATATTTAAGGACTCTGCTTCAGTATTTAAGGACTCTGCTGCATTATTTAAGGACTTTGTTGCATTATTTAAGGACTCTGCTGCATTATTTAAGGACTTTGCTGCATTATTTAAGGACTCTGCTGCATTTTTAAGGACTCTGCTGAAGCATTTGAGGACTCTGCTGCATTATTTAAGCACTTTGCTGCGGTATTTAAGGACTCTGTTGCATTATTTAAGGACTTTGTTGCATTATTTAAGGACTCTGCTGCATTAGTTAAGGACTTTGCTGCATTATTTAAGGACTCTGCTGCATTATTTACCGACGTTGTTGCATTATTTAAGAACTGTGCTGCTTTATTTAAGGACTTTGCATTATTTAAGGACTATGCTGCATTATTTAATGACTTTGCTGAAGCATTTGAGGACTCTGCTGCATTATTAGAGGACTCTGCTGCATTATTTAATGACTTTGTTGGATTTTTTAAGGACTCTGCTGCATTATTTAAGGAATTTGCTGCTATATTAAAGGACTCTGCTTCAGTATTTAAGGACTCTGCTGCGGTATTTAAGGACTCTGCTGCATTATTTAAGGACTCTGCTGCATTATTTAAGGACTTTGCTGCATTATTTAAGGACTATGCTGCATTATTTAATGACTTTGCTGAAGCATTTGAGGACTCTGCTGCATTATTAGAGGACTCTGCTGCATTATTTAAGGACTTGCTGCATTATTTAATGACTTTGTTGGATTTTTTAAGGACTCTGCTGCATTATTTAAGGAATTTGCTGCTATATTAAAGGACTCTGCTTCAGTATTTAAGGACTCTGCTGCGGTATTTAAGGACTCTGCTGCATTATTTAAGGACTCTGCTGCATTATTTAAGGACTTTGCTGCATTATTTAAGGAATCTGCTGCATTATTTAAGGACTTTGTTGCATTATCTAAGGACTCTGCTGCATTATTTATGGACTCTGCTGCATTATTTAAGGACTTTGCTGCAATATTTAAGGACTCTGCTTCAGTATTTAAGGACTCTGCTGAAGCATTTGAGGACTCTGCTGCATTATTTAAGCACTTTGCTGCGGTATTTAAGGACTCTGTTGCATTATTTAAGGACTTTGTTGCATTATTTAAGGACTCTGCTGCATTAGTTAAGGACTTTGCTGCATTATTTAAGGACTCTGCTGCATTATTTACCGACGTTGTTGCATTATTTAAGAACTGTGCTGCTTTATTTAAGGACTTTGCATTATTTAAGGACTATGCTGCATTATTTAATGACTTTGCTGAAGCATTTGAGGACTCTGCTGCATTATTAGAGGACTCTGCTGCATTATTTAAGGACTTGCTGCATTATTTAATGACTCTGCTGCATTATTTAAGGACTCTGCTGCATTATTTAAGGACTTTGCTGCATTATTTAAGGAATCTGCTGCATTATTTAAGGACTTTGTTGCATTATCTAAGGACTCTGCTGCATTATTTATGGACTCTGCTGCATTATTTAAGGACTTTGCTGCAATATTTAAGGACTCTGCTTCAGTATTTAAGGACTCTGCTGAAGCATTTGAGGACTCTGCTGCATTATTTAAGCACTTTGCTGCGGTATTTAAGGACTCTGTTGCATTATTTAAGGACTTTGTTGCATTATTTAAGGACTCTGCTGCATTATTTAAGGACTTTGCTGCATTATTTATGGACTCTGCTGCATTATTTAAGGACTTTGCTGCAATATTTAAGGACTCTGCTTCAGTATTTAAGGACTCTGCTGCATTATTTAAGGACTTTGTTGCATTATTTAAGGACTCTGCTGCATTATTTAAGGACTTTGCTGCATTATTTAAGGACTCTGCTGCATTATTTAAGGACTGTGCTGAAGCATTTGATGACTCTGCTGCATTATTTAATCACTTTGCTGCGGTATTTAAGGACTCTGTTGCATTATTTAAGGACTTTGTTGCATTATTTAAGGACTCTGCTGCATTAGTTAAGGACTTTGCTGCATTATTTAAGGACTCTGCTGCATTATTTAACGACGTTGTTGCATTATTTAAGAACTGTGCTGCATTATTTAAGGACTTTGCTGCATTATTTAAGGACTATGCTGCATTATTTAATGACTTTGCTGAAGCATTTGAGGACTCTGCTGCATTATTAGAGGACTCTGCTGCATTATTTAATGACTTTGTTGGATTTTTTAAGGACTCTGCTGCATTATTTAAGGAATTTGCTGCTATATTAAAGGACTCTGCTTCAGTATTTAAGGACTCTGCTGCGGTATATAAGGACTCTGCTGCATTATTTAAGGACTCTGCTGCATTATTTAAGGACTTTGCTGCATTATTTAAGGACTCTGCTGCATTATTTAAGGACTTTTTTGCATTATTTAAGGACTCTAATGCATTATTTAAGGACTTTGCTGGAATATTTAAGGACTCTGCTGCATTAGTTAAGGACTTTGCTGCATTATTTAAGGACTCTGCTGCATTATTTAACGACTTTACTGCATTATTTAAGGACTCTGCTGCATTATTTAAGGACGTTGTTGCATTATTTAAGGACTCTGCTGCATTAGTTAAGGACTATGCTGCATTATTTAATGACTTTGCTGAAGCATTTGAGGACTCTGCTGCATTATTAGAGGACTCTGCTGCATTATTTAAGGACTTGCTGCATTATTTAATGACTTTGTTGGATTTTTTAAGTACTCTGCTGCGTTATTTAAGGAATTTGCTGCTATATTAAAGGACTCTGCTTCAGTATTTAAGGACTCTGCTGCGGTATTTAAGGACTCTGCTGCATTATTTAAGGACTCTGCTGCATTATTTAAGGACTTTGCTGCATTATTTAAGGAATCTGCTGCATTATTTAAGGACTTTGTTGCATTATCTAAGGACTCTGCTGCATTATTGAAGGACTTTGCTGCAATATTTAAGGACTCTGCTTCAGTATTTAAGGACTCTGCTGCATTATTTAAGGACTTTGTTGCATTATTTAAGGACTCTGCTGCATTATTTAAGGACTTTGTTGCATTATTTAAGGACTCTGCTGCATTATTTAAGGACTTTGCTGCAATATTTAAGGACTCTGCTTCAGTATTTAAGGACTCTGCTGCATTATTTAAGGACTTTGTTGCATTATTTAAGGACTCTGCTGCATTATTTAAGGACTTTGCTGCATTATTTAAGGACTCTGCTGCATTTTTTAAGGACTCTGCTGAAGCATTTGAGGACTCTGCTGCATTATTTAAGCACTTTGCTGCGGTATTTAAGGACTCTGTTGCATTATTTAAGGACTTTGTTGCATTATTTAAGGACTCTGCTGCATTAGTTAAGGACTTTGCTGCATTATTTAAGGACTCTGCTGCATTATTTACCGACGTTGTTGCATTATTTAAGAACTGTGCTGCTTTATTTAAGGACTTTGCATTATTTAAGGACTATGCTGCATTATTTAATGACTTTGCTGAAGCATATGAGGACTCTGCTGCATTATTAGAGGACTCTGCTGCATTATTTAATGACTTTGTTGGATTTTTTAAGGACTCTGCTGCATTATTTAAGGAATTTGCTGCTATATTAAAGGACTCTGCTTCAGTATTTAAGGACTCTGCTGCGGTATTTAAGGACTCTGCTGCATTATTTAAGGACTCTGCTGCATTATTTAAGGACTTTGCTGCATTATTTAAGGACTATGCTGCATTATTTAATGACTTTGCTGAAGCATTTGAGTACTCTGCTGCATTATTAGAGGACTCTGCTGCATTATTTAAGGACTTGCTGCATTATTTAATGACTTTGTTGGATTTTTTAAGGACTCTGCTGCATTATTTAAGGAATTTGCTGCTATATTAAAGGACTCTGCTTCAGTATTTAAGGACTCTGCTGCGGTATTTAAGGACTCTGCTGCATTATTTAAGGACTCTGCTGCATTATTTAAGGACTTTGCTGCATTATTTAAGGAATCTGCTGCATTATTTAAGGACTTTGTTGCATTATCTAAGGACTCTGCTGCATTATTGAAGGACTTTGCTGCAATATTTAAGGACTCTGCTTCAGTATTTAAGGACTCTGCTGCATTATTTAAGGACTTTGTTGCATTATTTAAGGACTCTGCTGCATTATTTAAGGACTTTGCTGCATTATTTATGGACTCTGCTGCATTATTTAAGGACTTTGCTGCAATATTTAAGGACTCTGCTTCAGTATTTAAGGACTCTGCTGCATTATTTAAGGACTTTGTTGCATTATTTAAGGACTCTGCTGCATTATTTAAGGACTTTGCTGCATTATTTAAGGACTCTGCTGCATTATTTAAGGACTGTGCTGAAGCATTTGAGGACTCTGCTGCATTATTTAATCACTTTGCTGCGGTATTTAAGGACTCTGTTGCATTATTTAAGGACTTTGTTGCATTATTTAAGGACTCTGCTGCATTAGTTAAGGACTTTGCTGCATTATTTAAGGACTCTGCTGCATTATTTAACGACGTTGTTGCATTATTTAAGAACTGTGCTGCATTATTTAAGGACTTTGCTGCATTATTTAAGGACTATGCTGCATTATTTAATGACTTTGCTGAAGCATATGAGGACTCTGCTGCATTATTAGAGGACTCTGCTGCATTATTTAATGACTTTGTTGGATTTTTTAAGGACTCTGCTGCATTATTTAAGGAATTTGCTGCTATATTAAAGGACTCTGCTTCAGTATTTAAGGACTCTGCTGCGGTATATAAGGACTCTGCTGCATTATTTAAGGACTCTGCTGCATTATTTAAGGACTTTGCTGCATTATTTAAGGACTCTGCTGCATTATTTAAGGACTTTGTTGCATTATTTAAGGACTCTAATGCATTATTTAAGGACTTTGCTGGAATATTTAAGGACTCTGCTGCATTAGTTAAGGACTTTGCTGCATTATTTAAGGACTCTGCTGCATTATTTAACGACTTTACTGCATTATTTAAGGACTCTGCTGCATTATTTAAGGACGTTGTTGCATTATTTAAGGACTCTGCTGCATTAGTTAAGGACTATGCTGCATTATTTAATGACTTTGCTGAAGCATTTGAGGACTCTGCTGCATTATTAGAGGACTCTGCTGCATTATTTAAGGACTTGCTGCATTATTTAATGACTTTGTTGGATTTTTTAAGTACTCTGCTGCGTTATTTAAGGAATTTGCTGCTATATTAAAGGACTCTGCATCAGTATTTAAGGACTCTGCTGCGGTATTTAAGGACTCTGCTGCATTATTTAAGGACTCTGCTGCATTATTTAAGGACTTTGTTGCATTATCTAAGGACTCTGCTGCATTATTGAAGGACTTTGCTGCAATATTTAAGGACTCTGCTTCAGTATTTAAGGACTCTGCTGCATTATTTAAGGACTTTGTTGCATTATTTAAGGACTCTGCTGCATTATTTAAGGACTTTGTTGCATTATTTAAGGACTCTGCTGCATTATTTAAGGACTTTGCTGCAATATTTAAGGACTCTGCTTCAGTATTTAAGGACTCTGCTGCATTATTTAAGGACTTTGTTGCATTATTTAAGGACTCTGCTGCATTATTTAAGGACTTTGCTGCATTATTTAAGGACTCTGCTGCATTTTTTAAGGACTCTGCTGAAGCATTTGAGGACTCTGCTGCATTATTTAAGCACTTTGCTGCGGTATTTAAGGACTCTGTTGCATTATTTAAGGACTTTGTTGCATTATTTAAGGACTCTGCTGCATTAGTTAAGGACTTTGCTGCATTATTTAAGGACTCTGCTGCATTATTTACCGACGTTGTTGCATTATTTAAGAACTGTGCTGCTTTATTTAAGGACTTTGCATTATTTAAGGACTATGCTGCATTATTTAATGACTTTGCTGAAGCATTTGAGGACTCTGCTGCATTATTAGAGGACTCTGCTGCATTATTTAATGACTTTGTTGGATTTTTTAAGGACTCTGCTGCATTATTTAAGGAATTTGCTGCTATATTAAAGGACTCTGCTTCAGTATTTAAGGACTCTGCTGCGGTATTTAAGGACTCTGCTGCATTATTTAAGGACTCTGCTGCATTATTTAAGGACTTTGCTGCATTATTTAAGGACTCTGCTGCATTATTTAAGGACTCTGCTGAAGCATTTGAGGACTCTGCTGCATTATTTAAGGACTTTGTTGCATTATCTAAGGACTCTGCTGCAATATTGAAGGACTTTGCTGCATTATTTAAGGACTCTGCTGCATTATTTAAGGACTTTGCTGCAATATTTAAGGACTCTGCTTCAGTATTTAAGGACTCTGCTGAAGCATTTGAGGACTCTGCTGCATTATTTAATGACTTTGCTGAAGCATTTGAGGACTCTGCTGCATTATTAGAGGACTCTGCTGCATTATTTAATGACTTTGTTGGATTTTTTAAGGACTCTGCTGCATTATTTAAGGAATTTGCTGCTATATTAAAGGACTCTGCTTCAGTATTTAAGGACTCTGCTGCGGTATTTAAGGACTCTGCTGCATTATTTAAGGACTCTGCTGCATTATTTAAGGACTTTGCTGCATTATTTAAGGAATTTGTTGCATTATTTAAGGACTCTGCTGCATTATTTAAGGACTTTGCTGCAATTTTTAAGGACTCTGCTTCAGTATTTAAGGACTCTGCTGCATTATTTAAGGACGTTGTTGCATTATTTAAGGACTCTGCTGCATTATTTAAGGACTTTGCTGAATTATTTAAGGACTCTGCTGCATTATTTAAGGACTTTGTTGCATTATTTAAGGACTCTGCTGCATTAGTTAAGGACTTTGCTGCATTATTTAAGGACTCTGCTGCATTATTTAACGACGTTGTTGCATTATTTAAGAACTGTGCTGCATTATTTAAGGACTTTGCTGCATTATTTAAGGACTATGCTGCATTATTTAATGACTTTGCTGAAGCATTTGAGGACTCTGTTGCATTATTAGAGGACTCTGCTGCATTATTTAAGGACTTGCTGCATTATTTAATGACTTTGTTGGATTTTTTAAGGACTCTGCTGCATTATTTAAGGAATTTGCTGCTATATTAAAGGACTCTGCTTCAGTATTTAAGGACTCTGCTGCGGTATTTAAGGACTCTGCTGCATTATTTAAGGACTCTGCTGCATTATTTAAGGACTTTGCTGCATTATTTAAGGAATCTGCTGCATTATTTAAGGACTTTGTTGCATTATCTAAGGACTCTGCTGCATTATTGAAGGACTTTGCTGCAATATTTAAGGACTCTGCTTCAGTATTTAAGGACTCTGCTGCATTATTTAAGGACTTTGTTGCATTATTTAAGGACTCTGCTGCATTATTTAAGGACTTTGCTGCATTATTTATGGACTCTGCTGCATTATTTAAGGACTTTGCTGCAATATTTAAGGACTCTGCTTCAGTATTTAAGGACTCTGCTGCATTATTTAAGGACTTTGTTGCATTATTTAAGGACTCTGCTGCATTATTTAAGGACTTTGCTGCATTATTTAAGGAATCTGCTGCATTATTTAAGGACTTTGTTGCATTATCTAAGGACTCTGCTGCATTATTGAAGGACTTTGCTGCAATATTTAAGGACTCTGCTTCAGTATTTAAGGACTCTGCTGCATTATTTAAGGACTTTGTTGCATTATTTAAGGACTCTGCTGCATTATTTAAGGACTTTGCTGCATTATTTATGGACTCTGCTGCATTATTTAAGGACTTTGCTGCAATATTTAAGGAATCTGCTTCAGTATTTAAGGACTCTGCTGCATTATTTAAGGACTTTGTTGCATTATTTAAGGACTCTGCTGCATTATTTAAGGACTTTGCTGCATTATTTAAGGACTCTGCTGCATTAGTTAAGGACTTTGCTGCATTATTTAAGGACTCTGCTGCATTATTTAACGACGTTGTTGCATTATTTAAGAACTGTGCTGCATTATTTAAGGACTTTGCTGCATTATTTAAGGACTATGCTGCATTATTTAATGACTTTGCTGAAGCATTTGAGGACTCTGCTGCATTATTAGAGGACTCTGCTGCATTATTTAATGACTTTGTTGGATTTTTTAAGGACTCTGCTGCATTATTTAAGGAATTTGCTGCTATATTAAAGGACTCTGCTTCAGTATTTAAGGACTCTGCTGCGGTATATAAGGACTCTGCTGCATTATTTAAGGACTCTGCTGCATTATTTAAGGACTTTGCTGCATTATTTAAGGACTCTGCTGCATTATTTAAGGACTTTGTTGCATTATTTAAGGACTCTAATGCATTATTTAAGGACTTTGCTGGAATATTTAAGGACTCTGCTGCATTAGTTAAGGACTTTGCTGCATTATTTAAGGACTCTGCTGCATTATTTAACGACTTTACTGCATTATTTAAGGACTCTGCTGCATTATTTAAGGACGTTGTTGCATTATTTAAGGACTCTGCTGCATTAGTTAAGGACTATGCTGCATTATTTAATGACTTTGCTGAAGCATTTGAGGACTCTGCTGCATTATTAGAGGACTCTGCTGCATTATTTAAGGACTTGCTGCATTATTTAATGACTTTGTTGGATTTTTTAAGTACTCTGCTGCGTTATTTAAGGAATTTGCTGCTATATTAAAGGACTCTGCTTCAGTATTTAAGGACTCTGCTGCGGTATTTAAGGACTCTGCTGCATTATTTAAGGACTCTGCTGCATTATTTAAGGACTTTGCTGCATTATTTAAGGAATCTGCTGCATTATTTAAGGACTTTGTTGCATTATCTAAGGACTCTGCTGCATTATTGAAGGACTTTGCTGCAATATTTAAGGACTCTGCTTCAGTATTTAAGGACTCTGCTGCATTATTTAAGGACTTTGTTGCATTATTTAAGGACTCTGCTGCATTATTTAAGGACTTTGTTGCATTATTTAAGGACTCTGCTGCATTATTTAAGGACTTTGCTGCAATATTTAAGGACTCTGCTTCAGTATTTAAGGACTCTGCTGCATTATTTAAGGACTTTGTTGCATTATTTAAGGACTCTGCTGCATTATTTAAGGACTTTGCTGCATTATTTAAGGACTCTGCTGCATTTTTTAAGGACTCTGCTGAAGCATTTGAGGACTCTGCTGCATTATTTAAGCACTTTGCTGCGGTATTTAAGGACTCTGTTGCATTATTTAAGGACTTTGTTGCATTATTTAAGGACTCTGCTGCATTAGTTAAGGACTTTGCTGCATTATTTAAGGACTCTGCTGCATTATTTACTGACGTTGTTGCATTATTTAAGAACTGTGCTGCTTTATTTAAGGACTTTGCATTATTTAAGGACTATGCTGCATTATTTAATGACTTTGCTGAAGCATATGAGGACTCTGCTGCATTATTAGAGGACTCTGCTGCATTATTTAATGACTTTGTTGGATTTTTTAAGGACTCTGCTGCATTATTTAAGGAATTTGCTGCTATATTAAAGGACTCTGCTTCAGTATTTAAGGACTCTGCTGCGGTATTTAAGGACTCTGCTGCATTATTTAAGGACTCTGCTGCATTATTTAAGGACTTTGCTGCATTATTTAAGGACTATGCTGCATTATTTAATGACTTTGCTGAAGCATTTGAGGACTCTGCTGCATTATTAGAGGACTCTGCTGCATTATTTAATGACTTTGTTGGATTTTTTAAGGACTCTGCTGCATTATTTAAGGAATTTGCTGCTATATTAAAGGACTCTGCTTCAGTATTTAAGGACTCTGCTGCGGTATTTAAGGACTCTGCTGCATTATTTAAGGACTCTGCTGCATTATTTAAGGACTTTGCTGCATTATTTAAGGACTCTGCTGCATTATTTAAGGACTCTGCTGAAGCATTTGAGGACTCTGCTGCATTATTTAAGGACTTTGTTGCATTATCTAAGGACTCTGCTGCAATATTGAAGGACTTTGCTGCATTATTTAAGGACTCTGCTGCATTATTTAAGGACTTTGCTGCAATATTTAAGGACTCTGCTTCAGTATTTAAGGACTCTGCTGAAGCATTTGAGGACTCTGCTGCATTATTTAATGACTTTGCTGAAGCATTTGAGGACTCTGCTGCATTATTAGAGGACTCTGCTGCATTATTTAATGACTTTGTTGGATTTTTTAAGGACTCTGCTGCATTATTTAAGGAATTTTCTGCTATATTAAAGGACTCTGCTTCAGTATTTAAGGACTCTGCTGCGGTATTTAAGGACTCTGCTGCATTATTTAAGGACTCTGCTGCATTATTTAAGGACTTTGCTGCATTATTTAAGGAATTTGTTGCATTATTTAAGGACTCTGCTGCATTATTTAAGGACTTTGCTGCAATTTTTAAGGACTCTGCTTCAGTATTTAAGGACTCTGCTGCATTATTTAAGGACGTTGTTGCATTATTTAAGGACTCTGCTGCATTATTTAAGGACTTTGCTGAATTATTTAAGGACTCTGCTGCATTATTTAAGGACTTTGTTGCATTATTTAAGGACTCTGCTGCATTAGTTAAGGACTTTGCTGCATTATTTAAGGACTCTGCTGCATTATTTAACGACGTTGTTGCATTATTTAAGAACTGTGCTGCATTATTTAAGGACTTTGCTGCATTATTTAAGGACTATGCTGCATTATTTAATGACTTTGCTGAAGCATTTGAGGACTCTGTTGCATTATTAGAGGACTCTGCTGCATTATTTAAGGACTTGCTGCATTATTTAATGACTTTGTTGGATTTTTTAAGGACTCTGCTGCATTATTTAAGGAATTTGCTGCTATATTAAAGGACTCTGCTTCAGTATTTAAGGACTCTGCTGCGGTATTTAAGGACTCTGCTGCATTATTTAAGGACTCTGCTGCATTATTTAAGGACTTTGCTGCATTATTTAAGGAATCTGCTGCATTATTTAAGGACTTTGTTGCATTATCTAAGGACTCTGCTGCATTATTGAAGGACTTTGCTGCAATATTTAAGGACTCTGCTTCAGTATTTAAGGACTCTGCTGCATTATTTAAGGACTTTGTTGCATTATTTAAGGACTCTGCTGCATTATTTAAGGACTTTGCTGCATTATTTATGGACTCTGCTGCATTATTTAAGGACTTTGCTGCAATATTTAAGGACTCTGCTTCAGTATTTAAGGACTCTGCTGCATTATTTAAGGACTTTGTTGCATTATTTAAGGACTCTGCTGCATTATTTAAGGACTTTGCTGCATTATTTAAGGAATCTGCTGCATTATTTAAGGACTTTGTTGCATTATCTAAGGACTCTGCTGCATTATTGAAGGACTTTGCTGCAATATTTAAGGACTCTGCTTCAGTATTTAAGGACTCTGCTGCATTATTTAAGGACTTTGTTGCATTATTTAAGGACTCTGCTGCATTATTTAAGGACTTTGCTGCATTATTTATGGACTCTGCTGCATTATTTAAGGACTTTGCTGCAATATTTAAGGAATCTGCTTCAGTATTTAAGGACTCTGCTGCATTATTTAAGGACTTTGTTGCATTATTTAAGGACTCTGCTGCATTATTTAAGGACTTTGCTGCATTATTTAAGGACTCTGCTGCATTAGTTAAGGACTTTGCTGCATTATTTAAGGACTCTGCTGCATTATTTAACGACGTTGTTGCATTATTTAAGAACTGTGCTGCATTATTTAAGGACTTTGCTGCATTATTTAAGGACTATGCTGCATTATTTAATGACTTTGCTGAAGCATTTGAGGACTCTGCTGCATTATTAGAGGACTCTGCTGCATTATTTAATGACTTTGTTGGATTTTTTAAGGACTCTGCTGCATTATTTAAGGAATTTGCTGCTATATTAAAGGACTCTGCTTCAGTATTTAAGGACTCTGCTGCGGTATATAAGGACTCTGCTGCATTATTTAAGGACTCTGCTGCATTATTTAAGGACTTTGCTGCATTATTTAAGGACTCTGCTGCATTATTTAAGGACTTTGTTGCATTATTTAAGGACTCTAATGCATTATTTAAGGACTTTGCTGGAATATTTAAGGACTCTGCTGCATTAGTTAAGGACTTTGCTGCATTATTTAAGGACTCTGCTGCATTATTTAACGACTTTACTGCATTATTTAAGGACTCTGCTGCATTATTTAAGGACGTTGTTGCATTATTTAAGGACTCTGCTGCATTAGTTAAGGACTATGCTGCATTATTTAATGACTTTGCTGAAGCATTTGAGGACTCTGCTGCATTATTAGAGGACTCTGCTGCATTATTTAAGGACTTGCTGCATTATTTAATGACTTTGTTGGATTTTTTAAGTACTCTGCTGCGTTATTTAAGGAATTTGCTGCTATATTAAAGGACTCTGCTTCAGTATTTAAGGACTCTGCTGCGGTATTTAAGGACTCTGCTGCATTATTTAAGGACTCTGCTGCATTATTTAAGGACTTTGCTGCATTATTTAAGGAATCTGCTGCATTATTTAAGAACTTTGTTGCATTATCTAAGGACTCTGCTGCATTATTGAAGGACTTTGCTGCAATATTTAAGGACTCTGCTTCAGTATTTAAGGACTCTGCTGCATTATTTAAGGACTTTGTTGCATTATTTAAGGACTCTGCTGCATTATTTAAGGACTTTGTTGCATTATTTAAGGACTCTGCTGCATTATTTAAGGACTTTGCTGCAATATTTAAGGACTCTGCTTCAGTATTTAAGGACTCTGCTGCATTATTTAAGGACTTTGTTGCATTATTTAAGGACTCTGCTGCATTATTTAAGGACTTTGCTGCATTATTTAAGGACTCTGCTGCATTTTTTAAGGACTCTGCTGAAGCATTTGAGGACTCTGCTGCATTATTTAAGCACTTTGCTGCGGTATTTAAGGACTCTGTTGCATTATTTAAGGACTTTGTTGCATTATTTAAGGACTCTGCTGCATTAGTTAAGGACTTTGCTGCATTATTTAAGGACTCTGCTGCATTATTTACTGACGTTGTTGCATTATTTAAGAACTGTGCTGCTTTATTTAAGGACTTTGCATTATTTAAGGACTATGCTGCATTATTTAATGACTTTGCTGAAGCATATGAGGACTCTGCTGCATTATTAGAGGACTCTGCTGCATTATTTAATGACTTTGTTGGATTTTTTAAGGACTCTGCTGCATTATTTAAGGAATTTGCTGCTATATTAAAGGACTCTGCTTCAGTATTTAAGGACTCTGCTGCGGTATTTAAGGACTCTGCTGCATTATTTAAGGACTCTGCTGCATTAATTAAGGACTTTGCTGCATTATTTAAGGACTATGCTGCATTATTTAATGACTTTGCTGAAGCATTTGAGGACTCTGCTGCATTATTAGAGGACTCTGCTGCATTATTTAAGGACTTGCTGCATTATTTAATGACTTTGTTGGATTTTTTAAGGACTCTGCTGCATTATTTAAGGAATTTGCTGCTATATTAAAGGACTCTGCTTCAGTATTTAAGGACTCTGCTGCGGTATTTAAGGACTCTGCTGCATTATTTAAGGACTCTGCTGCATTATTTAAGGACTTTGCTGCATTATTTAAGGAATCTGCTGCATTATTTAAGGACTTTGTTGCATTATCTAAGGACTCTGCTGCATTACTGAAGGACTTTGCTGCAATATTTAAGGACTCTGCTTCAGTATTTAAGGACTCTGCTGCATTATTTAAGGACTTTGTTGCATTATTTAAGGACTCTGCTGCATTATTTAAGGACTTTGCTGCATTATTTATGGACTCTGCTGCATTATTTAAGGACTTTGCTGCAATATTTAAGGACTCTGCTTCAGTATTTAAGGACTCTGCTGCATTATTTAAGGACTTTGTTGCATTATTTAAGGACTCTGCTGCATTATTTAAGGACTTTGCTGCATTATTTAAGGACTCTGCTGCATTATTTAAGGACTGTGCTGAAGCATTTGAGGACTCTGCTGCATTATTTAATCACTTTGCTGCGGTATTTAAGGACTCTGTTGCATTATTTAAGGACTTTGTTGCATTATTTAAGGACTCTGCTGCATTAGTTAAGGACTTTGCTGCATTATTTAAGGACTCTGCTGCATTATTTAATGACGTTGTTGCATTATTTAAGAACTGTGCTGCATTATTTAAGGACTTTGCTGCATTATTTAAGGACTATGCTGCATTATTTAATGACTTTGCTGAAGCATTTGAGGACTGTGCTGCATTATTAGAGGACTCTGCTGCATTATTTAATGACTTTGTTGGATTTTTTAAGGACTCTGCTGCATTATTTAAGGAATTTGCTGCTATATTAAATGACTCTGCTTCAGTATTTAAGGACTCTGCTGCGGTATATAAGGACTCTGCTGCATTATTTAAGGACTCTGCTGCATTATTTAAGGACTTTGCTGCATTATTTAAGGACTCTGCTGCATTATTTAAGGACTTTGTTGCATTATTTAAGGACTCTAATGCATTATTTAAGGACTTTGCTGGAATATTTAAGGACTCTGCTGCATTAGTTAAGGACTTTGCTGCATTATTTAAGGACTCTGCTGCATTATTTAACGACTTTACTGCATTTTTTAAGGACTCTGCTGCATTATTTAAGGACGTTGTTGCATTATTTAAGGACTCTGCTGCATTAGTTAAGGACTATGCTGCATTATTTAATGACTTTGCTGAAGCATTTGAGGACTCTGCTGCATTATTAGAGGACTCTGCTGCATTATTTAAGGACTTGCTGCATTATTTAATGACTTTGTTGGATTTTTTAAGTACTCTGCTGCATTATTTAAGGAATTTGCTGCTATATTAAAGGACTCTGCTTCAGTATTTAAGGACTCTGCTGCGGTATTTAAGGACTCTGCTGCATTATTTAAGGACTCTGCTGCATTATTTAAGGACTTTGCTGCATTATTTAAGGAATCTGCTGCATTATTTAAGGACTTTGTTGCATTATCTTATGACTCTGCTGCATTATTGAAGGACTTTGCTGCAATATTTAAGGACTCTGCTTCAGTATTTAAGGACTCTGCTGCATTATTTAAGGACTTTGTTGCATTATTTAAGGACTCTGCTGCATTATTTAAGGACTTTGTTGCATTATTTAAGGACTCTGCTGCATTATTTAAGGACTTTGCTGCAATATTTAAGGACTCTGCTTCAGTATTTAAGGACTCTGCTGCATTATTTAAGGACTTTGTTGCATTATTTAAGGACTCTGCTGCATTATTTAAGGACTTTGCTGCATTATTTAAGGACTCTGCTGCATTTTTTAAGGACTCTGCTGAAGCATTTGAGGACTCTGCTGCATTATTTAAGCACTTTGCTGCGGTATTTAAGGACTCTGTTGCATTATTTAAGGACTTTGTTGCATTATTTAAGGACTCTGCTGCATTAGTTAAGGACTTTGCTGCATTATTTAAGGACTCTGCTGCATTATTTACCGACGTTGTTGCATTATTTAAGAACTGTGCTGCTTTATTTAAGGACTTTGCATTATTTAAGGACTATGCTGCATTATTTAATGACTTTGCTGAAGCATTTGAGGACTCTGCTGCATTATTAGAGGACTCTGCTGCATTATTTAATGACTTTGTTGGATTTTTTAAGGACTCTGCTGCATTATTTAAGGAATTTGCTGCTATATTAAAGGACTCTGCTTCAGTATTTAAGGACTCTGCTGCGGTATTTAAGGACTCTGCTGCATTATTTAAGGACTCTGCTGCATTATTTAAGGACTTTGCTGCATTATTTAAGGACTCTGCTGCATTATTTAAGGACTCTGCTGAAGCATTTGAGGACTCTGCTGCATTATTTAAGGACTTTGTTGCATTATCTAAGGACTCTGCTGCAATATTGAAGGACTTTGCTGCATTATTTAAGGACTCTGCTGCATTATTTAAGGACTTTGCTGCATTATTTAAGGACTATGCTGCATTATTTAATGACTTTGCTGAAGCATTTGAGGACTCTGCTGCATTATTAGAGGACTCTGCTGCATTATTTAATGACTTTTTTGGATTTTTTAAGGACTCTGCTGCATTATTTAAGGAATTTGCTGCTATATTAAAGGACTCTGCTTCAGTATTTAAGGACTCTGCTGCGGTATTTAAGGACTCTGCTGCATTATTTAAGGACTCTGCTGCATTATTTAAGGACTTTGCTGCATTATTTAAGGACTCTGCTGCATTATTTAAGGACTCTGCTGAAGCATTTGAGGACTCTGCTGCATTATTTAAGGACTTTGTTGCATTATCTAAGGACTCTGCTGCAATATTGAAGGACTTTGCTGCATTATTTAAGGACTCTGCTGCATTATTTAAGGACTTTGCTGCAATATTTAAGGACTCTGCTTCAGTATTTAAGGACTCTGCTGAAGCATTTGAGGACTCTGCTGCATTATTTAATGACTTTGCTGAAGCATTTGAGGACTCTGCTGCATTATTAGAGGACTCTGCTGCATTATTTAATGACTTTGTTGGATTTTTTAAGGACTCTGCTGCATTATTTAAGGAATTTTCTGCTATATTAAAGGACTCTGCTTCAGTATTTAAGGACTCTGCTGCGGTATTTAAGGACTCTGCTGCATTATTTAAGGACTCTGCTGCATTATTTAAGGACTTTGCTGCATTATTTAAGGAATTTGTTGCATTATTTAAGGACTCTGCTGCATTATTTAAGGACTTTGCTGCAATTTTTAAGGACTCTGCTTCAGTATTTAAGGACTCTGCTGCATTATTTAAGGACGTTGTTGCATTATTTAAGGACTCTGCTGCATTATTTAAGGACTTTGCTGAATTATTTAAGGACTCTGCTGCATTATTTAAGGACTTTGTTGCATTATTTAAGGACTCTGCTGCATTAGTTAAGGACTTTGCTGCATTATTTAAGGACTCTGCTGCATTATTTAACGACGTTGTTGCATTATTTAAGAACTGTGCTGCATTATTTAAGGACTTTGCTGCATTATTTAAGGACTATGCTGCATTATTTAATGACTTTGCTGAAGCATTTGAGGACTCTGTTGCATTATTAGAGGACTCTGCTGCATTATTTAAGGACTTGCTGCATTATTTAATGACTTTGTTGGATTTTTTAAGGACTCTGCTGCATTATTTAAGGAATTTGCTGCTATATTAAAGGACTCTGCTTCAGTATTTAAGGACTCTGCTGCGGTATTTAAGGACTCTGCTGCATTATTTAAGGACTCTGCTGCATTATTTAAGGACTTTGCTGCATTATTTAAGGAATCTGCTGCATTATTTAAGGACTTTGTTGCATTATCTAAGGACTCTGCTGCATTATTGAAGGACTTTGCTGCAATATTTAAGGACTCTGCTTCAGTATTTAAGGACTCTGCTGCATTATTTAAGGACTTTGTTGCATTATTTAAGGACTCTGCTGCATTATTTAAGGACTTTGCTGCATTATTTATGGACTCTGCTGCATTATTTAAGGACTTTGCTGCAATATTTAAGGACTCTGCTTCAGTATTTAAGGACTCTGCTGCATTATTTAAGGACTTTGTTGCATTATTTAAGGACTCTGCTGCATTATTTAAGGACTTTGCTGCATTATTTAAGGAATCTGCTGCATTATTTAAGGACTTTGTTGCATTATCTAAGGACTCTGCTGCATTATTGAAGGACTTTGCTGCAATATTTAAGGACTCTGCTTCAGTATTTAAGGACTCTGCTGCATTATTTAAGGACTTTGTTGCATTATTTAAGGACTCTGCTGCATTATTTAAGGACTTTGCTGCATTATTTATGGACTCTGCTGCATTATTTAAGGACTTTGCTGCAATATTTAAGGAATCTGCTTCAGTATTTAAGGACTCTGCTGCATTATTTAAGGACTTTGTTGCATTATTTAAGGACTCTGCTGCATTATTTAAGGACTTTGCTGCATTATTTAAGGACTCTGCTGCATTAGTTAAGGACTTTGCTGCATTATTTAAGGACTCTGCTGCATTATTTAACGACGTTGTTGCATTATTTAAGAACTGTGCTGCATTATTTAAGGACTTTGCTGCATTATTTAAGGACTATGCTGCATTATTTAATGACTTTGCTGAAGCATTTGAGGACTCTGCTGCATTATTAGAGGACTCTGCTGCATTATTTAATGACTTTGTTGGATTTTTTAAGGACTCTGCTGCATTATTTAAGGAATTTGCTGCTATATTAAAGGACTCTGCTTCAGTATTTAAGGACTCTGCTGCGGTATATAAGGACTCTGCTGCATTATTTAAGGACTCTGCTGCATTATTTAAGGACTTTGCTGCATTATTTAAGGACTCTGCTGCATTATTTAAGGACTTTGTTGCATTATTTAAGGACTCTAATGCATTATTTAAGGACTTTGCTGGAATATTTAAGGACTCTGCTGCATTAGTTAAGGACTTTGCTGCATTATTTAAGGACTCTGCTGCATTATTTAACGACTTTACTGCATTATTTAAGGACTCTGCTGCATTATTTAAGGACGTTGTTGCATTATTTAAGGACTCTGCTGCATTAGTTAAGGACTATGCTGCATTATTTAATGACTTTGCTGAAGCATTTGAGGACTCTGCTGCATTATTAGAGGACTCTGCTGCATTATTTAAGGACTTGCTGCATTATTTAATGACTTTGTTGGATTTTTTAAGTACTCTGCTGCGTTATTTAAGGAATTTGCTGCTATATTAAAGGACTCTGCTTCAGTATTTAAGGACTCTGCTGCGGTATTTAAGGACTCTGCTGCATTATTTAAGGACTCTGCTGCATTATTTAAGGACTTTGCTGCATTATTTAAGGAATCTGCTGCATTATTTAAGAACTTTGTTGCATTATCTAAGGACTCTGCTGCATTATTGAAGGACTTTGCTGCAATATTTAAGGACTCTGCTTCAGTATTTAAGGACTCTGCTGCATTATTTAAGGACTTTGTTGCATTATTTAAGGACTCTGCTGCATTATTTAAGGACTTTGTTGCATTATTTAAGGACTCTGCTGCATTATTTAAGGACTTTGCTGCAATATTTAAGGACTCTGCTTCAGTATTTAAGGACTCTGCTGCATTATTTAAGGACTTTGTTGCATTATTTAAGGACTCTGCTGCATTATTTAAGGACTTTGCTGCATTATTTAAGGACTCTGCTGCATTTTTTAAGGACTCTGCTGAAGCATTTGAGGACTCTGCTGCATTATTTAAGCACTTTGCTGCGGTATTTAAGGACTCTGTTGCATTATTTAAGGACTTTGTTGCATTATTTAAGGACTCTGCTGCATTAGTTAAGGACTTTGCTGCATTATTTAAGGACTCTGCTGCATTATTTACTGACGTTGTTGCATTATTTAAGAACTGTGCTGCTTTATTTAAGGACTTTGCATTATTTAAGGACTATGCTGCATTATTTAATGACTTTGCTGAAGCATATGAGGACTCTGCTGCATTATTAGAGGACTCTGCTGCATTATTTAATGACTTTGTTGGATTTTTTAAGGACTCTGCTGCATTATTTAAGGAATTTGCTGCTATATTAAAGGACTCTGCTTCAGTATTTAAGGACTCTGCTGCGGTATTTAAGGACTCTGCTGCATTATTTAAGGACTCTGCTGCATTAATTAAGGACTTTGCTGCATTATTTAAGGACTATGCTGCATTATTTAATGACTTTGCTGAAGCATTTGAGGACTCTGCTGCATTATTAGAGGACTCTGCTGCATTATTTAAGGACTTGCTGCATTATTTAATGACTTTGTTGGATTTTTTAAGGACTCTGCTGCATTATTTAAGGAATTTGCTGCTATATTAAAGGACTCTGCTTCAGTATTTAAGGACTCTGCTGCGGTATTTAAGGACTCTGCTGCATTATTTAAGGACTCTGCTGCATTATTTAAGGACTTTGCTGCATTATTTAAGGAATCTGCTGCATTATTTAAGGACTTTGTTGCATTATCTAAGGACTCTGCTGCATTACTGAAGGACTTTGCTGCAATATTTAAGGACTCTGCTTCAGTATTTAAGGACTCTGCTGCATTATTTAAGGACTTTGTTGCATTATTTAAGGACTCTGCTGCATTATTTAAGGACTTTGCTGCATTATTTATGGACTCTGCTGCATTATTTAAGGACTTTGCTGCAATATTTAAGGACTCTGCTTCAGTATTTAAGGACTCTGCTGCATTATTTAAGGACTTTGTTGCATTATTTAAGGACTCTGCTGCATTATTTAAGGACTTTGCTGCATTATTTAAGGACTCTGCTGCATTATTTAAGGACTGTGCTGAAGCATTTGAGGACTCTGCTGCATTATTTAATCACTTTGCTGCGGTATTTAAGGACTCTGTTGCATTATTTAAGGACTTTGTTGCATTATTTAAGGACTCTGCTGCATTAGTTAAGGACTTTGCTGCATTATTTAAGGACTCTGCTGCATTATTTAACGACGTTGTTGCATTATTTAAGAACTGTGCTGCATTATTTAAGGACTTTGCTGCATTATTTAAGGACTATGCTGCATTATTTAATGACTTTGCTGAAGCATTTGAGGACTCTGCTGCATTATTAGAGGACTCTGCTGCATTATTTAATGACTTTGTTGGATTTTTTAAGGACTCTGCTGCATTATTTAAGGAATTTGCTGCTATATTAAATGACTCTGCTTCAGTATTTAAGGACTCTGCTGCGGTATATAAGGACTCTGCTGCATTATTTAAGGACTCTGCTGCATTATTTAAGGACTTTGCTGCATTATTTAAGGACTCTGCTGCATTATTTAAGGACTTTGTTGCATTATTTAAGGACTCTAAT
Source organism: Phyllobates terribilis (assembly GCF_046119375.1). Classification (NCBI taxonomy): domain Eukaryota; kingdom Metazoa; phylum Chordata; class Amphibia; order Anura; family Dendrobatidae; genus Phyllobates; species Phyllobates terribilis. Next base: position 1,183,919 of record NW_027362905.1, read on the forward strand.
GCATTATTTAAGGACTTTGCTGGAATATTTAAGGACTCTGCTGCATTAGTTAAGGACTTTGCTGCATTATTTAAGGACTCTGCTGCATTATTTAACGACTTTACTGCATTTTTTAAGGACTCTGCTGCATTATTTAAGGACGTTGTTGCATTATTTAAGGACTCTGCTGCATTAGTTAAGGACTATGCTGCATTATTTAATGACTTTGCTGAAGCATTTGAGGACTCTGCTGCATTATTAGAGGACTCTGCTGCATTATTTAAGGACTTGCTGCATTATTTAATGACTTTGTTGGATTTTTTAAGTACTCTGCTGCATTATTTAAGGAATTTGCTGCTATATTAAAGGACTCTGCTTCAGTATTTAAGGACTCTGCTGCGGTATTTAAGGACTCTGCTGCATTATTTAAGGACTCTGCTGCATTATTTAAGGACTTTGCTGCATTATTTAAGGAATCTGCTGCATTATTTAAGGACTTTGTTGCATTATCTTATGACTCTGCTGCATTATTGAAGGACTTTGCTGCAATATTTAAGGACTCTGCTTCAGTATTTAAGGACTCTGCTGCATTATTTAAGGACTTTGTTGCATTATTTAAGGACTCTGCTGCATTATTTAAGGACTTTGTTGCATTATTTAAGGACTCTGCTGCATTATTTAAGGACTTTGCTGCAATATTTAAGGACTCTGCTTCAGTATTTAAGGACTCTGCTGCATTATTTAAGGACTTTGTTGCATTATTTAAGGACTCTGCTGCATTATTTAAGGACTTTGCTGCATTATTTAAGGACTCTGCTGCATTTTTTAAGGACTCTGCTGAAGCATTTGAGGACTCTGCTGCATTATTTAAGCACTTTGCTGCGGTATTTAAGGACTCTGTTGCATTATTTAAGGACTTTGTTGCATTATTTAAGGACTCTGCTGCATTAGTTAAGGACTTTGCTGCATTATTTAAGGACTCTGCTGCATTATTTACCGACGTTGTTGCATTATTTAAGAACTGTGCTGCTTTATTTAAGGACTTTGCATTATTTAAGGACTATGCTGCATTATTTAATGACTTTGCTGAAGCATTTGAGGACTCTGCTGCATTATTAGAGGACTCTGCTGCATTATTTAATGACTTTGTTGGATTTTTTAAGGACTCTGCTGCATTATTTAAGGAATTTGCTGCTATATTAAAGGACTCTGCTTCAGTATTTAAGGACTCTGCTGCGGTATTTAAGGACTCTGCTGCATTATTTAAGGACTCTGCTGCATTATTTAAGGACTTTGCTGCATTATTTAAGGACTCTGCTGCATTATTTAAGGACTCTGCTGAAGCATTTGAGGACTCTGCTGCATTATTTAAGGACTTTGTTGCATTATCTAAGGACTCTGCTGCAATATTGAAGGACTTTGCTGCATTATTTAAGGACTCTGCTGCATTATTTAAGGACTTTGCTGCAATATTTAAGGACTCTGCTTCAGTATTTAAGGACTCTGCTGAAGCATTTGAGGACTCTGCTGCATTATTTAATGACGTTGCTGAAGCATTTGAGGACTCTGCTGCATTATTAGAGGACTCTGCTGCATTATTTAATGACTTTGTTGGATTTTTTAAGGACTCTGCTGCATTATTTAAGGAATTTGCTGCTATATTAAAGGACTCTGCTTCAGTATTTAAGGACTCTGCTGCGGTATTTAAGGACTCTGCTGCATTATTTAAGGACTCTGCTGCATTATTTAAGGACTTTGCTGCATTATTTAAGGAATTTGTTGCATTATTTAAGGACTCTGCTGCATTATTTAAGGACTTTGCTGCAATTTTTAAGGACTCTGCTTCAGTATTTAAGGACTCTGCTGCATTATTTAAGGACGTTGTTGCATTATTTAAGGACTCTGCTGCATTATTTAAGGACTTTGCTGAATTATTTAAGGACTCTGCTGCATTATTTAAGGACTTTGTTGCATTATTTAAGGACTCTGCTGCATTAGTTAAGGACTTTGCTGCATTATTTAAGGACTCTGCTGCATTATTTAATGACGTTGTTGCATTATTTAAGAACTGTGCTGCATTATTTATGGACTTTGCTGCATTATTTAAGGACTATGCTGCATTATTTAATGACTTTGCTGAAGCATTTGAGGACTCTGTTGCATTATTAGAGGACTCTGCTGCATTATTTAAGGACTTGCTGCATTATTTAATGACTTTGTTGGATTTTTTAAGGACTCTGCTGCATTATTTAAGGAATTTGCTGCTATATTAAAGGACTCTGCTTCAGTATTTAAGGACTCTGCTGCGGTATTTAAGGACTCTGCTGCATTATTTAAGGACTCTGCTGCATTATTTAAGGACTTTGCTGCATTATTTAAGGAATCTGCTGCATTATTTAAGGACTTTGTTGCATTATCTAAGGACTCTGCTGCATTATTGAAGGACTTTGCTGCAATATTTAAGGACTCTGCTTCAGTATTTAAGGACTCTGCTGCATTATTTAAGGACTTTGTTGCATTATTTAAGGACTCTGCTGCATTATTTAAGGACTTTGCTGCATTATTTATGGACTCTGCTGCATTATTTAAGGACTTTGCTGCAATATTTAAGGAATCTGCTTCAGTATTTAAGGACTCTGCTGCATTATTTAAGGACTTTGTTGCATTATTTAAGGACTCTGCTGCATTATTTAAGGACTTTGCTGCATTATTTAAGGACTCTGCTGCATTAGTTAAGGACTTTGCTGCATTATTTAAGGACTCTGCTGCATTATTTAACGACGTTGTTGCATTATTTAAGAACTGTGCTGCATTATTTAAGGACTTTGCTGCATTATTTAAGGACTATGCTGCATTATTTAATGACTTTGCTGAAGCATTTGAGGACTCTGCTGCATTATTAGAGGACTCTGCTGCATTATTTAATGACTTTGTTGGATTTTTTAAGGACTCTGCTGCATTATTTAAGGAATTTGCTGCTATATTAAAGGACTCTGCTTCAGTATTTAAGGACTCTGCTGCGGTATATAAGGACTCTGCTGCATTATTTAAGGACTCTGCTGCATTATTTAAGGACTTTGCTGCATTATTTAAGGACTCTGCTGCATTATTTAAGGACTTTGTTGCATTATTTAAGGACTCTAATGCATTATTTAAGGACTTTGCTGGAATATTTAAGGACTCTGCTGCATTAGTTAAGGACTTTGCTGCATTATTTAAGGACTCTGCTGCATTATTTAACGACTTTACTGCATTATTTAAGGACTCTGCTGCATTATTTAAGGACGTTGTTGCATTATTTAAGGACTCTGCTGCATTAGTTAAGGACTATGCTGCATTATTTAATGACTTTGCTGAAGCATTTGAGGACTCTGCTGCATTATTAGAGGACTCTGCTGCATTATTTAAGGACTTGCTGCATTATTTAATGACTTTGTTGGATTTTTTAAGTACTCTGCTGCGTTATTTAAGGAATTTGCTGCTATATTAAAGGACTCTGCTTCAGTATTTAAGGACTCTGCTGCGGTATTTAAGGACTCTGCTGCATTATTTAAGGACTCTGCTGCATTATTTAAGGACTTTGCTGCATTATTTAAGGAATCTGCTGCATTATTTAAGGACTTTGTTGCATTATCTAAGGACTCTGCTGCATTATTGAAGGACTTTGCTGCAATATTTAAGGACTCTGCTTCAGTATTTAAGGACTCTGCTGCATTATTTAAGGACTTTGTTGCATTATTTAAGGACTCTGCTGCATTATTTAAGGACTTTGTTGCATTATTTAAGGACTCTGCTGCATTATTTAAGGACTTTGCTGCAATATTTAAGGACTCTGCTTCAGTATTTAAGGACTCTGCTGCATTATTTAAGGACTTTGTTGCATTATTTAAGGACTCTGCTGCATTATTTAAGGACTTTGCTGCATTATTTAAGGACTCTGCTGCATTTTTTAAGGACTCTGCTGAAGCATTTGAGGACTCTGCTGCATTATTTAAGCACTTTGCTGCGGTATTTAAGGACTCTGTTGCATTATTTAAGGACTTTGTTGCATTATTTAAGGACTCTGCTGCATTAGTTAAGGACTTTGCTGCATTATTTAAGGACTCTGCTGCATTATTTACCGACGTTGTTGCATTATTTAAGAACTGTGCTGCTTTATTTAAGGACTTTGCATTATTTAAGGACTATGCTGCATTATTTAATGACTTTGCTGAAGCATTTGAGGACTCTGCTGCATTATTAGAGGACTCTGCTGCATTATTTAATGACTTTGTTGGATTTTTTAAGGACTCTGCTGCATTATTTAAGGAATTTGCTGCTATATTAAAGGACTCTGCTTCAGTATTTAAGGACTCTGCTGCGGTATTTAAGGACTCTGCTGCATTATTTAAGGACTCTGCTGCATTATTTAAGGACTTTGCTGCATTATTTAAGGACTATGCTGCATTATTTAATGACTTTGCTGAAGCATTTGAGGACTCTGCTGCATTATTAGAGGACTCTGCTGCATTATTTAAGGACTTGCTGCATTATTTAATGACTTTGTTGGATTTTTTAAGGACTCTGCTGCATTATTTAAGGAATTTGCTGCTATATTAAAGGACTCTGCTTCAGTATTTAAGGACTCTGCTGCGGTATTTAAGGACTCTGCTGCATTATTTAAGGAATCTGCTGCATTATTTAAGGACTTTGTTGCATTATCTAAGGACTCTGCTGCATTATTGAAGGACTTTGCTGCAATATTTAAGGACTCTGCTTCAGTATTTAAGGACTCTGCTGCATTATTTAAGGACTTTGTTGCATTATTTAAGGACTCTGCTGCATTATTTAAGGACTTTGCTGCATTATTTATGGACTCTGCTGCATTATTTAAGGACTTTGCTGCAATATTTAAGGACTCTGCTTCAGTATTTAAGGACTCTGCTGCATTATTTAAGGACTTTGTTGCATTATTTAAGGACTCTGCTGCATTATTTAAGGACTTTGCTGCATTATTTAAGGACTCTGCTGCATTATTTAAGGACTGTGCTGAAGCATTTGAGGACTCTGCTGCATTATTTAATCACTTTGCTGCGGTATTTAAGGACTCTGTTGCATTATTTAAGGACTTTGTTGCATTATTTAAGGACTCTGCTGCATTAGTTAAGGACTTTGCTGCATTATTTAAGGACTCTGCTGCATTATTTAACGACGATGTTGCATTATTTAAGAACTGTGCTGCATTATTTAAGGACTTTGCTGCATTATTTAAGGACTATGCTGCATTATTTAATGACTTTGCTGAAGCATTTGAGGACTCTGCTGCATTATTAGAGGACTCTGCTGCATTATTTAATGACTTTGTTGGATTTTTTAAGGACTCTGCTGCATTATTTAAGGAATTTGCTGCTATATTAAAGGACTCTGCTTCAGTATTTAAGGACTCTGCTGCGGTATATAAGGACTCTGCTGCATTATTTAAGGACTCTGCTGCATTATTTAAGGACTTTGCTGCATTATTTAAGGACTCTGCTGCATTATTTAAGGACTTTGTTGCATTATTTAAGGACTCTAATGCATTATTTAAGGACTTTGCTGGAATATTTAAGGACTCTGCTGCATTAGTTAAGGACTTTGCTGCATTATTTAAGGACTCTGCTGCATTATTTAACGACTTTACTGCATTATTTAAGGACTCTGCTGCATTATTTAAGGACGTTGTTGCATTATTTAAGGACTCTGCTGCATTAGTTAAGGACTATGCTGCATTATTTAATGACTTTGCTGAAGCATTTGAGGACTCTGCTGCATTATTAGAGGACTCTGCTGCATTATTTAAGGACTTGCTGCATTATTTAATGACTTTGTTGGATTTTTTAAGTACTCTGCTGCGTTATTTAAGGAATTTGCTGCTATATTAAAGGACTCTGCTTCAGTATTTAAGGACTCTGCTGCGGTATTTAAGGACTCTGCTGCATTATTTAAGGACTCTGCTGCATTATTTAAGGACTTTGCTGCATTATTTAAGGAATCTGCTGCATTATTTAAGGACTTTGTTGCATTATCTAAGGACTCTGCTGCATTATTGAAGGACTTTGCTGCAATATTTAAGGACTCTGCTTCAGTATTTAAGGACTCTGCTGCATTATTTAAGGACTTTGTTGCATTATTTAAGGACTCTGCTGCATTATTTAAGGACTTTGTTGCATTATTTAAGGACTCTGCTGCATTATTTAAGGACTTTGCTGCAATATTTAAGGACTCTGCTTCAGTTTTTAAGGACTCTGCTGCATTATTTAAGGACTTTGTTGCATTATTTAAGGACTCTGCTGCATTATTTAAGGACTTTGCTGCATTATTTAAGGACTCTGCTGCATTTTTTAAGGACTCTGCTGAAGCATTTGAGGACTCTGCTGCATTATTTAAGCACTTTGCTGCGGTATTTAAGGACTCTGTTGCATTATTTAAGGACTTTGTTGCATTATTTAAGGACTCTGCTGCATTAGTTAAGGACTTTGCTGCATTATTTAAGGACTCTGCTGCATTATTTACCGACGTTGTTGCATTATTTAAGAACTGTGCTGCTTTATTTAAGGACTTTGCATTATTTAAGGACTATGCTGCATTATTTAATGACTTTGCTGAAGCATTTGAGGACTCTGCTGCATTATTAGAGGACTCTGCTGCATTATTTAATGACTTTGTTGGATTTTTTAAGGACTCTGCTGCATTATTTAAGGAATTTGCTGCTATATTAAAGGACTCTGCTTCAGTATTTAAGGACTCTGCTGCGGTATTTAAGGACTCTGCTGCATTATTTAAGGACTCTGCTGCATTATTTAAGGACTTTGCTGCATTATTTAAGGACTCTGCTGCATTATTTAAGGACTCTGCTGAAGCATTTGAGGACTCTGCTGCATTATTTAAGGACTTTGTTGCATTATCTAAGGACTCTGCTGCAATATTGAAGGACTTTGCTGCATTATTTAAGGACTCTGCTGCATTATTTAAGGACTTTGCTGCAATATTTAAGGACTCTGCTTCAGTATTTAAGGACTCTGCTGAAGCATTTGAGGACTCTGCTGCATTATTTAATGACTTTGCTGAAGCATTTGAGGACTCTGCTGCATTATTAGAGGACTCTGCTGCATTATTTAATGACTTTGTTGGATTTTTTAAGGACTCTGCTGCATTATTTAAGGAATTTGCTGCTATATTAAAGGACTCTGCTTCAGTATTTAAGGACTCTGCTGCGGTATTTAAGGACTCTGCTGCATTATTTAAGGACTCTGCTGCATTATTTAAGGACTTTGCTGCATTATTTAAGGAATTTGTTGCATTATTTAAGGACTCTGCTGCATTATTTAAGGACTTTGCTGCAATTTTTAAGGACTCTGCTTCAGTATTTAAGGACTCTGCTGCATTATTTAAGGACGTTGTTGCATTATTTAAGGACTCTGCTGCATTATTTAAGGACTTTGCTGAATTATTTAAGGACTCTGCTGCATTATTTAAGGACTTTGTTGCATTATTTAAGGACTCTGCTGCATTAGTTAAGGACTTTGCTGCATTATTTAAGGACTCTGCTGCATTATTTAACGACGTTGTTGCATTATTTAAGAACTGTGCTGCATTATTTAAGGACTTTGCTGCATTATTTAAGGACTATGCTGCATTATTTAATGACTTTGCTGAAGCATTTGAGGACTCTGCTGCATTATTAGAGGACTCTGCTGCATTATTTAAGGACTTGCTGCATTATTTAATGACTTTGTTGGATTTTTTAAGGACTCTGCTGCATTATTTAAGGAATTTGCTGCTATATTAAAGGACTCTGCTTCAGTATTTAAGGACTCTGCTGCGGTATTTAAGGACTCTGCTGCATTATTTAAGGACTCTGCTGCATTATTTAAGGACTTTGCTGCATTATTTAAGGAATCTGCTGCATTATTTAAGGACTTTGTTGCATTATCTAAGGACTCTGCTGCATTATTGAAGGACTTTGCTGCAATATTTAAGGACTCTGCTTCAGTATTTAAGGACTCTGCTGCATTATTTAAGGACTTTGTTGCATTATTTAAGGACTCTGCTGCATTATTTAAGGACTTTGCTGCATTATTTATGGACTCTGCTGCATTATTTAAGGACTTTGCTGCAATATTTAAGGACTCTGCTTCAGTATTTAAGGACTCTGCTGCATTATTTAAGGACTTTGTTGCATTATTTAAGGACTCTGCTGCATTATTTAAGGACTTTGCTGCATTATTTAAGGACTCTGCTGCATTATTTAAGGACTGTGCTGAAGCATTTGAGGACTCTGCTGCATTATTTAATCACTTTGCTGCGGTATTTAAGGACTCTGTTGCATTATTTAAGGACTTTGTTGCATTATTTAAGGACTCTGCTGCATTAGTTAAGGACTTTGCTGCATTATTTAAGGACTCTGCTGCATTATTTAACGACGTTGTTGCATTATTTAAGAACTGTGCTGCATTATTTAAGGACTTTGCTGCATTATTTAAGGACTATGCTGCATTATTTAATGACTTTGCTGAAGCATTTGAGGACTCTGCTGCATTATTAGAGGACTCTGCTGCATTATTTAATGACTTTGTTGGATTTTTTAAGGACTCTGCTGCATTATTTAAGGAATTTGCTGCTATATTAAATGACTCTGCTTCAGTATTTAAGGACTCTGCTGCGGTATATAAGGACTCTGCTGCATTATTTAAGGACTCTGCTGCATTATTTAAGGACTTTGCTGCATTATTTAAGGACTCTGCTGCATTATTTAAGGACTTTGTTGCATTATTTAAGGACTCTAATGCATTATTTAAGGACTTTGCTGGAATATTTAAGGACTCTGCTGCATTAGTTAAGGACTTTGCTGCATTATTTAAGGACTCTGCTGCATTATTTAACGACTTTACTGCATTTTTTAAGGACTCTGCTGCATTATTTAAGGACGTTGTTGCATTATTTAAGGACTCTGCTGCATTAGTTAAGGACTATGCTGCATTATTTAATGACTTTGCTGAAGCATTTGAGGACTCTGCTGCATTATTAGAGGACTCTGCTGCATTATTTAAGGACTTGCTGCATTATTTAATGACTTTGTTGGATTTTTTAAGTACTCTGCTGCATTATTTAAGGAATTTGCTGCTATATTAAAGGACTCTGCTTCAGTATTTAAGGACTCTGCTGCGGTATTTAAGGACTCTGCTGCATTATTTAAGGACTCTGCTGCATTATTTAAGGACTTTGCTGCATTATTTAAGGAATCTGCTGCATTATTTAAGGACTTTGTTGCATTATCTTATGACTCTGCTGCATTATTGAAGGACTTTGCTGCAATATTTAAGGACTCTGCTTCAGTATTTAAGGACTCTGCTGCATTATTTAAGGACTTTGTTGCATTATTTAAGGACTCTGCTGCATTATTTAAGGACTTTGTTGCATTATTTAAGGACTCTGCTGCATTATTTAAGGACTTTGCTGCAATATTTAAGGACTCTGCTTCAGTATTTAAGGACTCTGCTGCATTATTTAAGGACTTTGTTGCATTATTTAAGGACTCTGCTGCATTATTTAAGGACTTTGCTGCATTATTTAAGGACTCTGCTGCATTTTTTAAGGACTCTGCTGAAGCATTTGAGGACTCTGCTGCATTATTTAAGCACTTTGCTGCGGTATTTAAGGACTCTGTTGCATTATTTAAGGACTTTGTTGCATTATTTAAGGACTCTGCTGCATTAGTTAAGGACTTTGCTGCATTATTTAAGGACTCTGCTGCATTATTTACCGACGTTGTTGCATTATTTAAGAACTGTGCTGCTTTATTTAAGGACTTTGCATTATTTAAGGACTATGCTGCATTATTTAATGACTTTGCTGAAGCATTTGAGGACTCTGCTGCATTATTAGAGGACTCTGCTGCATTATTTAATGACTTTGTTGGATTTTTTAAGGACTCTGCTGCATTATTTAAGGAATTTGCTGCTATATTAAAGGACTCTGCTTCAGTATTTAAGGACTCTGCTGCGGTATTTAAGGACTCTGCTGCATTATTTAAGGACTCTGCTGCATTATTTAAGGACTTTGCTGCATTATTTAAGGACTCTGCTGCATTATTTAAGGACTCTGCTGAAGCATTTGAGGACTCTGCTGCATTATTTAAGGACTTTGTTGCATTATCTAAGGACTCTGCTGCAATATTGAAGGACTTTGCTGCATTATTTAAGGACTCTGCTGCATTATTTAAGGACTTTGCTGCAATATTTAAGGACTCTGCTTCAGTATTTAAGGACTCTGCTGAAGCATTTGAGGACTCTGCTGCATTATTTAATGACGTTGCTGAAGCATTTGAGGACTCTGCTGCATTATTAGAGGACTCTGCTGCATTATTTAATGACTTTGTTGGATTTTTTAAGGACTCTGCTGCATTATTTAAGGAATTTGCTGCTATATTAAAGGACTCTGCTTCAGTATTTAAGGACTCTGCTGCGGTATTTAAGGACTCTGCTGCATTATTTAAGGACTCTGCTGCATTATTTAAGGACTTTGCTGCATTATTTAAGGAATTTGTTGCATTATTTAAGGACTCTGCTGCATTATTTAAGGACTTTGCTGCAATTTTTAAGGACTCTGCTTCAGTATTTAAGGACTCTGCTGCATTATTTAAGGACGTTGTTGCATTATTTAAGGACTCTGCTGCATTATTTAAGGACTTTGCTGAATTATTTAAGGACTCTGCTGCATTATTTAAGGACTTTGTTGCATTATTTAAGGACTCTGCTGCATTAGTTAAGGACTTTGCTGCATTATTTAAGGACTCTGCTGCATTATTTAATGACGTTGTTGCATTATTTAAGAACTGTGCTGCATTATTTATGGACTTTGCTGCATTATTTAAGGACTATGCTGCATTATTTAATGACTTTGCTGAAGCATTTGAGGACTCTGTTGCATTATTAGAGGACTCTGCTGCATTATTTAAGGACTTGCTGCATTATTTAATGACTTTGTTGGATTTTTTAAGGACTCTGCTGCATTATTTAAGGAATTTGCTGCTATATTAAAGGACTCTGCTTCAGTATTTAAGGACTCTGCTGCGGTATTTAAGGACTCTGCTGCATTATTTAAGGACTCTGCTGCATTATTTAAGGACTTTGCTGCATTATTTAAGGAATCTGCTGCATTATTTAAGGACTTTGTTGCATTATCTAAGGACTCTGCTGCATTATTGAAGGACTTTGCTGCAATATTTAAGGACTCTGCTTCAGTATTTAAGGACTCTGCTGCATTATTTAAGGACTTTGTTGCATTATTTAAGGACTCTGCTGCATTATTTAAGGACTTTGCTGCATTATTTATGGACTCTGCTGCATTATTTAAGGACTTTGCTGCAATATTTAAGGAATCTGCTTCAGTATTTAAGGACTCTGCTGCATTATTTAAGGACTTTGTTGCATTATTTAAGGACTCTGCTGCATTATTTAAGGACTTTGCTGCATTATTTAAGGACTCTGCTGCATTAGTTAAGGACTTTGCTGCATTATTTAAGGACTCTGCTGCATTATTTACCGACGTTGTTGCATTATTTAAGAACTGTGCTGCTTTATTTAAGGACTTTGCATTATTTAAGGACTATGCTGCATTATTTAATGACTTTGCTGAAGCATTTGAGGACTCTGCTGCATTATTAGAGGACTCTGCTGCATTATTTAATGACTTTGTTGGATTTTTTAAGGACTCTGCTGCATTATTTAAGGAATTTGCTGCTATATTAAAGGACTCTGCTTCAGTATTTAAGGACTCTGCTGCGGTATTTAAGGACTCTGCTGCATTATTTAAGGACTCTGCTGCATTATTTAAGGACTTTGCTGCATTATTTAAGGACTATGCTGCATTATTTAATGACTTTGCTGAAGCATTTGAGGACTCTGCTGCATTATTAGAGGACTCTGCTGCATTATTTAAGGACTTGCTGCATTATTTAATGACTTTGTTGGATTTTTTAAGGACTCTGCTGCATTATTTAAGGAATTTGCTGCTATATTAAAGGACTCTGCTTCAGTATTTAAGGACTCTGCTGCGGTATTTAAGGACTCTGCTGCATTATTTAAGGACTCTGCTGCATTATTTAAGGACTTTGCTGCATTATTTAAGGAATCTGCTGCATTATTTAAGGACTTTGTTGCATTATCTAAGGACTCTGCTGCATTATTGAAGGACTTTGCTGCAATATTTAAGGACTCTGCTTCAGTATTTAAGGACTCTGCTGCATTATTTAAGGACTTTGTTGCATTATTTAAGGACTCTGCTGCATTATTTAAGGACTTTGCTGCATTATTTATGGACTCTGCTGCATTATTTAAGGACTTTGCTGCAATATTTAAGGACTCTGCTTCAGTATTTAAGGACTCTGCTGCATTATTTAAGGACTTTGTTGCATTATTTAAGGACTCTGCTGCATTATTTAAGGACTTTGCTGCATTATTTAAGGACTCTGCTGCATTATTTAAGGACTGTGCTGAAGCATTTGAGGACTCTGCTGCATTATTTAATCACTTTGCTGCGGTATTTAAGGACTCTGTTGCATTATTTAAGGACTTTGTTGCATTATTTAAGGACTCTGCTGCATTAGTTAAGGACTTTGCTGCATTATTTAAGGACTCTGCTGCATTATTTAACGACGATGTTGCATTATTTAAGAACTGTGCTGCATTATTTAAGGACTTTGCTGCATTATTTAAGGACTATGCTGCATTATTTAATGACTTTGCTGAAGCATTTGAGGACTCTGCTGCATTATTAGAGGACTCTGCTGCATTATTTAATGACTTTGTTGGATTTTTTAAGGACTCTGCTGCATTATTTAAGGAATTTGCTGCTATATTAAAGGACTCTGCTTCAGTATTTAAGGACTCTGCTGCGGTATATAAGGACTCTGCTGCATTATTTAAGGACTCTGCTGCATTATTTAAGGACTTTGCTGCATTATTTAAGGACTCTGCTGCATTATTTAAGGACTTTGTTGCATTATTTAAGGACTCTAATGCATTATTTAAGGACTTTGCTGGAATATTTAAGGACTCTGCTGCATTAGTTAAGGACTTTGCTGCATTATTTAAGGACTCTGCTGCATTATTTAACGACTTTACTGCATTATTTAAGGACTCTGCTGCATTATTTAAGGACGTTGTTGCATTATTTAAGGACTCTGCTGCATTAGTTAAGGACTATGCTGCATTATTTAATGACTTTGCTGAAGCATTTGAGGACTCTGCTGCATTATTAGAGGACTCTGCTGCATTATTTAAGGACTTGCTGCATTATTTAATGACTTTGTTGGATTTTTTAAGTACTCTGCTGCGTTATTTAAGGAATTTGCTGCTATATTAAAGGACTCTGCTTCAGTATTTAAGGACTCTGCTGCGGTATTTAAGGACTCTGCTGCATTATTTAAGGACTCTGCTGCATTATTTAAGGACTTTGCTGCATTATTTAAGGAATCTGCTGCATTATTTAAGGACTTTGTTGCATTATCTAAGGACTCTGCTGCATTATTGAAGGACTTTGCTGCAATATTTAAGGACTCTGCTTCAGTATTTAAGGACTCTGCTGCATTATTTAAGGACTTTGTTGCATTATTTAAGGACTCTGCTGCATTATTTAAGGACTTTGTTGCATTATTTAAGGACTCTGCTGCATTATTTAAGGACTTTGCTGCAATATTTAAGGACTCTGCTTCAGTATTTAAGGACTCTGCTGCATTATTTAAGGACTTTGTTGCATTATTTAAGGACTCTGCTGCATTATTTAAGGACTTTGCTGCATTATTTAAGGACTCTGCTGCATTTTTTAAGGACTCTGCTGAAGCATTTGAGGACTCTGCTGCATTATTTAAGCACTTTGCTGCGGTATTTAAGGACTCTGTTGCATTATTTAAGGACTTTGTTGCATTATTTAAGGACTCTGCTGCATTAGTTAAGGACTTTGCTGCATTATTTAAGGACTCTGCTGCATTATTTACCGACGTTGTTGCATTATTTAAGAACTGTGCTGCTTTATTTAAGGACTTTGCATTATTTAAGGACTATGCTGCATTATTTAATGACTTTGCTGAAGCATTTGAGGACTCTGCTGCATTATTAGAGGACTCTGCTGCATTATTTAATGACTTTGTTGGATTTTTTAAGGACTCTGCTGCATTATTTAAGGAATTTGCTGCTATATTAAAGGACTCTGCTTCAGTATTTAAGGACTCTGCTGCGGTATTTAAGGACTCTGCTGCATTATTTAAGGACTCTGCTGCATTATTTAAGGACTTTGCTGCATTATTTAAGGACTCTGCTGCATTATTTAAGGACTCTGCTGAAGCATTTGAGGACTCTGCTGCATTATTTAAGGACTTTGTTGCATTATCTAAGGACTCTGCTGCAATATTGAAGGACTTTGCTGCATTATTTAAGGACTCTGCTGCATTATTTAAGGACTTTGCTGCAATATTTAAGGACTCTGCTTCAGTATTTAAGGACTCTGCTGAAGCATTTGAGGACTCTGCTGCATTATTTAATGACTTTGCTGAAGCATTTGAGGACTCTGCTGCATTATTAGAGGACTCTGCTGCATTATTTAATGACTTTGTTGGATTTTTTAAGGACTCTGCTGCATTATTTAAGGAATTTGCTGCTATATTAAAGGACTCTGCTTCAGTATTTAAGGACTCTGCTGCGGTATTTAAGGACTCTGCTGCATTATTTAAGGACTCTGCTGCATTATTTAAGGACTTTGCTGCATTATTTAAGGAATTTGTTGCATTATTTAAGGACTCTGCTGCATTATTTAAGGACTTTGCTGCAATTTTTAAGGACTCTGCTTCAGTATTTAAGGACTCTGCTGCATTATTTAAGGACGTTGTTGCATTATTTAAGGACTCTGCTGCATTATTTAAGGACTTTGCTGAATTATTTAAGGACTCTGCTGCATTATTTAAGGACTTTGTTGCATTATTTAAGGACTCTGCTGCATTAGTTAAGGACTTTGCTGCATTATTTAAGGACTCTGCTGCATTATTTAACGACGTTGTTGCATTATTTAAGAACTGTGCTGCATTATTTAAGGACTTTGCTGCATTATTTAAGGACTATGCTGCATTATTTAATGACTTTGCTGAAGCATTTGAGGACTCTGCTGCATTATTAGAGGACTCTGCTGCATTATTTAAGGACTTGCTGCATTATTTAATGACTTTGTTGGATTTTTTAAGGACTCTGCTGCATTATTTAAGGAATTTGCTGCTATATTAAAGGACTCTGCTTCAGTATTTAAGGACTCTGCTGCGGTATTTAAGGACTCTGCTGCATTATTTAAGGACTCTGCTGCATTATTTAAGGACTTTGCTGCATTATTTAAGGAATCTGCTGCATTATTTATGGACTTTGTTGCATTATCTAAGGACTCTGCTGCATTATTGAAGGACTTTGCTGCAATATTTAAGGACTCTGCTTCAGTATTTAAGGACTCTGCTGCATTATTTAAGGACTTTGTTGCATTATTTAAGGACTCTGCTGCATTATTTAAGGACTTTGCTGCATTATTTATGGACTCTGCTGCATTATTTAAGGACTTTGCTGCAATATTTAAGGACTCTGCTTCAGTATTTAAGGACTCTGCTGCATTATTTAAGGACTTTGTTGCATTATTTAAGGACTCTGCTGCATTATTTAAGGACTTTGCTGCATTATTTAAGGACTCTGCTGCATTATTTAAGGACTGTGCTGAAGCATTTGAGGACTCTGCTGCATTATTTAATCACTTTGCTGCGGTATTTAAGGACTCTGTTGCATTATTTAAGGACTTTGTTGCATTATTTAAGGACTCTGCTGCATTAGTTAAGGACTTTGCTGCATTATTTAAGGACTCTGCTGCATTATTTAACGACGTTGTTGCATTATTTAAGAACTGTGCTGCATTATTTAAGGACTTTGCTGCATTATTTAAGGACTATGCTGCATTATTTAATGACTTTGCTGAAGCATATGAGGACTCTGCTGCATTATTAGAGGACTCTGCTGCATTATTTAATGACTTTGTTGGATTTTTTAAGGACTCTGCTGCATTATTTAAGGAATTTGCTGCTATATTAAAGGACTCTGCTTCAGTATTTAAGGACTCTGCTGCGGTATATAAGGACTCTGCTGCATTATTTAAGGACTCTGCTGCATTATTTAAGGACTTTGCTGCATTATTTAAGGACTCTGCTGCATTATTTAAGGACTTTGTTGCATTATTTAAGGACTCTAATGCATTATTTAAGGACTTTGCTGGGATATTTAAGGACTCTGCTGCATTAGTTAAGGACTTTGCTGCATTATTTAAGGACTCTGCTGCATTATTTAACGACTTTACTGCATTATTTAAGGACTCTGCTGCATTATTTAAGGACGTTGTTGCATTATTTAAGGACTCTGCTGCATTAGTTAAGGACTATGCTGCATTATTTAATGACTTTGCTGAAGCATTTGAGGACTCTGCTGCATTATTAGAGGACTCTGCTGCATTATTTAAGGACTTGCTGCATTATTTAATGACTTTGTTGGATTTTTTAAGTACTCTGCTGCGTTATTTAAGGAATTTGCTGCTATATTAAAGGACTCTGCATCAGTATTTAAGGACTCTGCTGCGGTATTTAAGGACTCTGCTGCATTATTTAAGGACTCTGCTGCATTATTTAAGGACTTTGCTGCATTATTTAAGGAATCTGCTGCATTATTTAAGGACTTTGTTGCATTATCTAAGGACTCTGCTGCATTATTGAAGGACTTTGCTGCAATATTTAAGGACTCTGCTTCAGTATTTAAGGACTCTGCTGCATTATTTAAGGACTTTGTTGCATTATTTAAGGACTCTGCTGCATTATTTAAGGACTTTGTTGCATTATTTAAGGACTCTGCTGCATTATTTAAGGACTTTGCTGCAATATTTAAGGACTCTGCTTCAGTATTTAAGGACTCTGCTGCATTATTTAAGGACTTTGTTGCATTATTTAAGGACTCTGCTGCATTATTTAAGGACTTTGCTGCATTATTTAAGGACTCTGCTGCATTTTTTAAGGACTCTGCTGAAGCATTTGAGGACTCTGCTGCATTATTTAAGCACTTTGCTGCGGTATTTAAGGACTCTGTTGCATTATTTAAGGACTTTGTTGCATTATTTAAGGACTCTGCTGCATTAGTTAAGGACTTTGCTGCATTATTTAAGGACTCTGCTGCATTATTTACCGACGTTGTTGCATTATTTTAGAACTGTGCTGCTTTATTTAAGGACTTTGCATTATTTAAGGACTATGCTGCATTATTTAATGACTTTGCTGAAGCATTTGAGGACTCTGCTGCATTATTAGAGGACTCTGCTGCATTATTTAATGACTTTGTTGGATTTTTTAAGGACTCTGCTGCATTATTTAAGGAATTTGCTGCTATATTAAAGGACTCTGCTTCAGTATTTAAGGACTCTGCTGCGGTATTTAAGGACTCTGCTGCATTATTTAAGGACTCTGCTGCATTATTTAAGGACTTTGCTGCATTATTTAAGGACTCTGCTGCATTATTTAAGGACTCTGCTGAAGCATTTGAGGACTCTGCTGCATTATTTAAGGACTTTGTTGCATTATCTAAGGACTCTGCTGCAATATTGAAGGACTTTGCTGCATTATTTAAGGACTCTGCTGCATTATTTAAGGACTTTGCTGCAATATTTAAGGACTCTGCTTCAGTATTTAAGGACTCTGCTGAAGCATTTGAGGACTCTGCTGCATTATTTAATGACTTTGCTGAAGCATTTGAGGACTCTGCTGCATTATTAGAGGACTCTGCTGCATTATTTAATGACTTTGTTGGATTTTTTAAGGACTCTGCTGCATTATTTAAGGAATTTGCTGCTATATTAAAGGACTCTGCTTCAGTATTTAAGGACTCTGCTGCGGTATTTAAGGACTCTGCTGCATTATTTAAGGACTCTGCTGCATTATTTAAGGACTTTGCTGCATTATTTAAGGAATTTGTTGCATTATTTAAGGACTCTGCTGCATTATTTAAGGACTTTGCTGCAATTTTTAAGGACTCTGCTTCAGTATTTAAGGACTCTGCTGCATTATTTAAGGACGTTGTTGCATTATTTAAGGACTCTGCTGCATTATTTAAGGACTTTGCTGAATTATTTAAGGACTCTGCTGCATTATTTAAGGACTTTGTTGCATTATTTAAGGACTCTGCTGCATTAGTTAAGGACTTTGCTGCATTATTTAAGGACTCTGCTGCATTATTTAACGACGTTGTTGCATTATTTAAGAACTGTGCTGCATTATTTAAGGACTTTGCTGCATTATTTAAGGACTATGCTGCATTATTTAATGACTTTGCTGAAGCATTTGAGGACTCTGTTGCATTATTAGAGGACTCTGCTGCATTATTTAAGGACTTGCTGCATTATTTAATGACTTTGTTGGATTTTTTAAGGACTCTGCTGCATTATTTAAGGAATTTGCTGCTATATTAAAGGACTCTGCTTCAGTATTTAAGGACTCTGCTGCGGTATTTAAGGACTCTGCTGCATTATTTAAGGACTCTGCTGCATTATTTAAGGACTTTGCTGCATTATTTAAGGAATCTGCTGCATTATTTAAGGACTTTGTTGCATTATCTAAGGACTCTGCTGCATTATTGAAGGACTTTGCTGCAATATTTAAGGACTCTGCTTCAGTATTTAAGGACTCTGCTGCATTATTTAAGGACTTTGTTGCATTATTTAAGGACTCTGCTGCATTATTTAAGGACTTTGCTGCATTATTTATGGACTCTGCTGCATTATTTAAGGACTTTGCTGCAATATTTAAGGACTCTGCTTCAGTATTTAAGGACTCTGCTGCATTATTTAAGGACTTTGTTGCATTATTTAAGGACTCTGCTGCATTATTTAAGGACTTTGCTGCATTATTTAAGGAATCTGCTGCATTATTTAAGGACTTTGTTGCATTATCTAAGGACTCTGCTGCATTATTGAAGGACTTTGCTGCAATATTTAAGGACTCTGCTTCAGTATTTAAGGACTCTGCTGCATTATTTAAGGACTTTGTTGCATTATTTAAGGACTCTGCTGCATTATTTAAGGACTTTGCTGCATTATTTATGGACTCTGCTGCATTATTTAAGGACTTTGCTGCAATATTTAAGGAATCTGCTTCAGTATTTAAGGACTCTGCTGCATTATTTAAGGACTTTGTTGCATTATTTAAGGACTCTGCTGCATTATTTAAGGACTTTGCTGCATTATTTAAGGACTCTGCTGCATTAGTTAAGGACTTTGCTGCATTATTTAAGGACTCTGCTGCATTATTTAATGACGTTGTTGCATTATTTAAGAACTGTGCTGCATTATTTAAGGACTTTGCTGCATTATTTAAGGACTATGCTGCATTATTTAATGACTTTGCTGAAGCATTTGAGGACTCTGCTGCATTATTAGAGGACTCTGCTGCATTATTTAATTACTTTGTTGGATTTTTTAAGGACTCTGCTGCATTATTTAAGGAATTTGCTGCTATATTAAAGGACTCTGCTTCAGTATTTAAGGACTCTGCTGCGGTATATAAGGACTCTGCTGCATTATTTAAGGACTCTGCTGCATTATTTAAGGACTTTGCTGCATTATTTAAGGACTCTGCTGCATTATTTAAGGACTTTGTTGCATTATTTAAGGACTCTAATGCATTATTTAAGGACTTTGCTGGAATATTTAAGGACTCTGCTGCATTAGTTAAGGACTTTGCTGCATTATTTAAGGACTCTGCTGCATTATTTAACGACTTTACTGCATTATTTAAGGACTCTGCTGCATTATTTAAGGACGTTGTTGCATTATTTAAGGACTCTGCTGCATTAGTTAAGGACTATGCTGCATTATTTAATGACTTTGCTGAAGCATTTGAGGACTCTGCTGCATTATTAGAGGACTCTGCTGCATTATTTAAGGACTTGCTGCATTATTTAATGACTTTGTTGGATTTTTTAAGTACTCTGCTGCGTTATTTAAGGAATTTGCTGCTATATTAAAGGACTCTGCTTCAGTATTTAAGGACTCTGCTGCGGTATTTAAGGACTCTGCTGCATTATTTAAGGACTCTGCTGCATTATTTAAGGACTCTGCTGCATTATTTAAGGACTTTGCTGCAATATTTAAGGACTCTGCTTCAGTATTTAAGGACTCTGCTGCATTATTTAAGGACTTTGTTGCATTATTTAAGGACTCTGCTGCATTATTTAAGGACTTTGCTGCAATATTTAAGGACTCTGCTTCAGTATTTAAGGACTCTGCTGCATTATTTAAGGACGTTGTTGCATTATTTAAGGACTCTGCTGCATTATTTAAGGACTTTACTGCATTATTTAAGGACTCTGCTGCATTATTTAAGGACTTTGTTGCATTATTTAATGACTCTGCTGCATTAGTTAAGGACTTTGCTGCATTATTTAAGGACTCTGCTGCATTATTTAACGACGTTGTTGCATTATTTAAGAACTGTGCTGCATTATTTAAGGACTTTGCTGCATTATTTAAGGACTATGCTGCATTATTTAATGACTTTGCTGAAGCATTTGAGGACTCTGCTGCATTATTAGAGGACTCTGCTGCATTATTTAAGGACTTGCTGCATTATTTAATGACTTTTTTGGATTTTTTAAGGACGCTGCTGCATTATTTAAGGAATTTGCTGCTATATTAAAGGACTCTGCTTCAGTATTTAAGGACTCTGCTGTGGTATTTAAGGACTCTGCTGCATTATTTAAGGACTCTGCTGCATTATTTAAGGACTTTGCTGCATTATTTAAGGAATCTGCTGCATTATTTAAGGACTTTGTTGCATTATCTAAGGACTCTGCTGCATTATTGAAGGACTTTGCTGCAATATTTAAGGACTCTGCTTCAGTATTTAAGGACTCTGCTGCATTATTTAAGGACTTTGTTGCATTATTTAAGGACTCTGCTGCATTATTTAAGGACTTTGCTGCATTATTTATGGACTCTGCTGCATTATTTAAGGACTTTGCTGCAATATTTAAGGACTCTGCTTCAGTATTTAAGGACTCTGCTGCATTATTTAAGGACTTTGTTGCATTATTTAAGGACTCTGCTGCATTATTTAAGGACTTTGCTGCATTATTTAAGGACTCTGCTGCATTATTTAAGGACTGTGCTGAAGCATTTGAGGACTCTGCTGCATTATTTAATCACTTTGCTGCGGTATTTAAGGACTCTGTTGCATTATTTAAGGACTTTGTTGCATTATTTAAGGACTCTGCTGCATTAGTTAAGGACTTTGCTGCATTATTTAAGGACTCTGCTGCATTATTTAACGACGTTGTTGCATTATTTAAGAACTGTGCTGCATTATTTAAGGACTTTGCTGCATTATTTAAGGACTATGCTGCATTATTTAATGACTTTGCTGAAGCATTTGAGGACTCTGCTGCATTATTAGAGGACTCTGCTGCATTATTTAATGACTTTCTTGGATTTTTTAAGGACTCTGCTGCATTATTTAAGGAATTTGCTGCTATATTAAAGGACTCTGCTTCAGTATTTAAGGACTCTGCTGCGGTATATAAGGACTCTGCTGCATTATTTAAGGACTCTGCTGCATTATTTAAGGACTTTGCTGCATTATTTTAGGACTCTGCTGCATTATTTAAGGACTTTGTTGCATTATTTAAGGACTCTAATGCATTATTTAAGGACTTTGCTGGAATATTTAAGGACTCTGCTGCATTAGTTAAGGACTTTGCTGCATTATTTAAGGACTCTGCTGCATTATTTAACGACTTTACTGCATTTTTTAAGGACTCTGCTGCATTATTTAAGGACGTTGTTGCATTATTTAAGGACTCTGCTGCATTAGTTAAGGACTATGCTGCATTATTTAATGACTTTGCTGAAGCATTTGAGGACTCTGCTGCATTATTAGAGGACTCTGCTGCATTATTTAAGGACTTGCTGCATTATTTAATGACTTTGTTGGATTTTTTAAGTACTCTGCTGCGTTATTTAAGGAATTTGCTGCTATATTAAAGGACTCTGCTTCAGTATTTAAGGACTCTGCTGCGGTATTTAAGGACTCTGCTGCATTATTTAAGGACTCTGCTGCATTATTTAAGGACTTTGCTGCATTATTTAAGGAATCTGCTGCATTATTTAAGGACTTTGTTGCATTATCTAAGGACTCTGCTGCATTATTGAAGGACTTTGCTGCAATATTTAAGGACTCTGCTTCAGTATTTAAGGACTCTGCTGCATTATTTAAGGACTTTGTTGCATTATTTAAGGACTCTGCTGCATTATTTAAGGACTTTGTTGCATTATTTAAGGACTCTGCTGCATTATTTAAGGACTTTGCTGCAATATTTAAGGACTCTGCTTCAGTATTTAAGGACTCTGCTGCATTATTTAAGGACTTTGTTGCATTATTTAAGGACTCTGCTGCATTATTTAAGGACTTTGCTGCATTATTTAAGGACTCTGCTGCATTTTTAAGGACTCTGCTGAAGCATTTGAGGACTCTGCTGCATTATTTAAGCACTTTGCTGCGGTATTTAAGGACTCTGTTGCATTATTTAAGGACTTTGTTGCATTATTTAAGGACTCTGCTGCATTAGTTAAGGACTTTGCTGCATTATTTAAGGACTCTGCTGCATTATTTACCGACGTTGTTGCATTATTTAAGAACTGTGCTGCTTTATTTAAGGACTTTGCATTATTTAAGGACTATGCTGCATTATTTAATGACTTTGCTGAAGCATTTGAGGACTCTGCTGCATTATTAGAGGACTCTGCTGCATTATTTAATGACTTTGTTGGATTTTTTAAGGACTCTGCTGCATTATTTAAGGAATTTGCTGCTATATTAAAGGACTCTGCTTCAGTATTTAAGGACTCTGCTGCGGTATTTAAGGACTCTGCTGCATTATTTAAGGACTCTGCTGCATTATTTAAGGACTTTGCTGCATTATTTAAGGACTATGCTGCATTATTTAATGACTTTGCTGAAGCATTTGAGGACTCTGCTGCATTATTAGAGGACTCTGCTGCATTATTTAAGGACTTGCTGCATTATTTAATGACTTTGTTGGATTTTTTAAGGACTCTGCTGCATTATTTAAGGAATTTGCTGCTATATTAAAGGACTCTGCTTCAGTATTTAAGGACTCTGCTGCGGTATTTAAGGACTCTGCTGCATTATTTAAGGACTCTGCTGCATTATTTAAGGACTTTGCTGCATTATTTAAGGAATCTGCTGCATTATTTAAGGACTTTGTTGCATTATCTAAGGACTCTGCTGCATTATTTATGGACTCTGCTGCATTATTTAAGGACTTTGCTGCAATATTTAAGGACTCTGCTTCAGTATTTAAGGACTCTGCTGAAGCATTTGAGGACTCTGCTGCATTATTTAAGCACTTTGCTGCGGTATTTAAGGACTCTGTTGCATTATTTAAGGACTTTGTTGCATTATTTAAGGACTCTGCTGCATTAGTTAAGGACTTTGCTGCATTATTTAAGGACTCTGCTGCATTATTTACCGACATTGTTGCATTATTTAAGAACTGTGCTGCTTTATTTAAGGACTTTGCATTATTTAAGGACTATGCTGCATTATTTAATGACTTTGCTGAAGCATTTGAGGACTCTGCTGCATTATTAGAGGACTCTGCTGCATTATTTAAGGACTTGCTGCATTATTTAATGACTCTGCTGCATTATTTAAGGACTCTGCTGCATTATTTAAGGACTTTGCTGCATTATTTAAGGAATCTGCTGCATTATTTAAGGACTTTGTTGCATTATCTAAGGACTCTGCTGCATTATTTATGGACTCTGCTGCATTATTTAAGGACTTTGCTGCAATATTTAAGGACTCTGCTTCAGTATTTAAGGACTCTGCTGAAGCATTTGAGGACTCTGCTGCATTATTTAAGCACTTTGCTGCGGTATTTAAGGACTCTGTTGCATTATTTAAGGACTTTGTTGCATTATTTAAGGACTCTGCTGCATTATTTAAGGACTTTGCTGCATTATTTATGGACTCTGCTGCATTATTTAAGGACTTTGCTGCAATATTTAAGGACTCTGCTTCAGTATTTAAGGACTCTGCTGCATTATTTAAGGACTTTGTTGCATTATTTAAGGACTCTGCTGCATTATTTAAGGACTTTGCTGCATTATTTAAGGACTCTGCTGCATTATTTAAGGACTGTGCTGAAGCATTTGATGACTCTGCTGCATTATTTAATCACTTTGCTGCGGTATTTAAGGACTCTGTTGCATTATTTAAGGACTTTGTTGCATTATTTAAGGACTCTGCTGCATTAGTTAAGGACTTTGCTGCATTATTTAAGGACTCTGCTGCATTATTTAACGACGTTGTTGCATTATTTAAGAACTGTGCTGCATTATTTAAGGACTTTGCTGCATTATTTAAGGACTATGCTGCATTATTTAATGACTTTGCTGAAGCATTTGAGGACTCTGCTGCATTATTAGAGGACTCTGCTGCATTATTTAATGACTTTGTTGGATTTTTTAAGGACTCTGCTGCATTATTTAAGGAATTTGCTGCTATATTAAAGGACTCTGCTTCAGTATTTAAGGACTCTGCTGCGGTATATAAGGACTCTGCTGCATTATTTAAGGACTCTGCTGCATTATTTAAGGACTTTGCTGCATTATTTAAGGACTCTGCTGCATTATTTAAGGACTTTTTTGCATTATTTAAGGACTCTAATGCATTATTTAAGGACTTTGCTGGAATATTTAAGGACTCTGCTGCATTAGTTAAGGACTTTGCTGCATTATTTAAGGACTCTGCTGCATTATTTAACGACTTTACTGCATTATTTAAGGACTCTGCTGCATTATTTAAGGACGTTGTTGCATTATTTAAGGACTCTGCTGCATTAGTTAAGGACTATGCTGCATTATTTAATGACTTTGCTGAAGCATTTGAGGACTCTGCTGCATTATTAGAGGACTCTGCTGCATTATTTAAGGACTTGCTGCATTATTTAATGACTTTGTTGGATTTTTTAAGTACTCTGCTGCGTTATTTAAGGAATTTGCTGCTATATTAAAGGACTCTGCTTCAGTATTTAAGGACTCTGCTGCGGTATTTAAGGACTCTGCTGCATTATTTAAGGACTCTGCTGCATTATTTAAGGACTTTGCTGCATTATTTAAGGAATCTGCTGCATTATTTAAGGACTTTGTTGCATTATCTAAGGACTCTGCTGCATTATTGAAGGACTTTGCTGCAATATTTAAGGACTCTGCTTCAGTATTTAAGGACTCTGCTGCATTATTTAAGGACTTTGTTGCATTATTTAAGGACTCTGCTGCATTATTTAAGGACTTTGTTGCATTATTTAAGGACTCTGCTGCATTATTTAAGGACTTTGCTGCAATATTTAAGGACTCTGCTTCAGTATTTAAGGACTCTGCTGCATTATTTAAGGACTTTGTTGCATTATTTAAGGACTCTGCTGCATTATTTAAGGACTTTGCTGCATTATTTAAGGACTCTGCTGCATTTTTTAAGGACTCTGCTGAAGCATTTGAGGACTCTGCTGCATTATTTAAGCACTTTGCTGCGTTATTTAAGGACTCTGTTGCATTATTTAAGGACTTTGTTGCATTATTTAAGGACTCTGCTGCATTAGTTAAGGACTTTGCTGCATTATTTAAGGACTCTGCTGCATTATTTACTGACGTTGTTGCATTATTTAAGAACTGTGCTGCTTTATTTAAGGACTTTGCATTATTTAAGGACTATGCTGCATTATTTAATGACTTTGCTGAAGCATATGAGGACTCTGCTGCATTATTAGAGGACTCTGCTGCATTATTTAATGACTTTGTTGGATTTTTTAAGGACTCTGCTGCATTATTTAAGGAATTTGCTGCTATATTAAAGGACTCTGCTTCAGTATTTAAGGACTCTGCTGCGGTATTTAAGGACTCTGCTGCATTATTTAAGGACTCTGCTGCATTATTTAAGGACTTTGCTGCATTATTTAAGGACTATGCTGCATTATTTAATGACTTTGCTGAAGCATTTGAGGACTCTGCTGCATTATTAGAGGACTCTGCTGCATTATTTAATGACTTTGTTGGATTTTTTAAGGACTCTGCTGCATTATTTAAGGAATTTGCTGCTATATTAAAGGACTCTGCTTCAGTATTTAAGGACTCTGCTGCGGTATTTAAGGACTCTGCTGCATTATTTAAGGACTCTGCTGCATTATTTAAGGACTTTGCTGCATTATTTAAGGACTCTGCTGCATTATTTAAGGACTCTGCTGAAGCATTTGAGGACTCTGCTGCATTATTTAAGGACTTTGTTGCATTATCTAAGGACTCTGCTGCAATATTGAAGGACTTTGCTGCATTATTTAAGGACTCTGCTGCATTATTTAAGGACTTTGCTGCAATATTTAAGGACTCTGCTTCAGTATTTAAGGACTCTGCTGAAGCATTTGAGGACTCTGCTGCATTATTTAATGACTTTGCTGAAGCATTTGAGGACTCTGCTGCATTATTAGAGGACTCTGCTGCATTATTTAATGACTTTGTTGGATTTTTTAAGGACTCTGCTGCATTATTTAAGGAATTTTCTGCTATATTAAAGGACTCTGCTTCAGTATTTAAGGACTCTGCTGCGGTATTTAAGGACTCTGCTGCATTATTTAAGGACTCTGCTGCATTATTTAAGGACTTTGCTGCATTATTTAAGGAATTTGTTGCATTATTTAAGGACTCTGCTGCATTATTTAAGGACTTTGCTGCAATTTTTAAGGACTCTGCTTCAGTATTTAAGGACTCTGCTGCATTATTTAAGGACGTTGTTGCATTATTTAAGGACTCTGCTGCATTATTTAAGGACTTTGCTGAATTATTTAAGGACTCTGCTGCATTATTTAAGGACTTTGTTGCATTATTTAAGGACTCTGCTGCATTAGTTAAGGACTTTGCTGCATTATTTAAGGACTCTGCTGCATTATTTAACGACGTTGTTGCATTATTTAAGAACTGTGCTGCATTATTTAAGGACTTTGCTGCATTATTTAAGGACTATGCTGCATTATTTAATGACTTTGCTGAAGCATTTGAGGACTCTGTTGCATTATTAGAGGACTCTGCTGCATTATTTAAGGACTTGCTGCATTATTTAATGACTTTGTTGGATTTTTTAAGGACTCTGCTGCATTATTTAAGGAATTTGCTGCTATATTAAAGGACTCTGCTTCAGTATTTAAGGACTCTGCTGCGGTATTTAAGGACTCTGCTGCATTATTTAAGGACTCTGCTGCATTATTTAAGGACTTTGCTGCATTATTTAAGGAATCTGCTGCATTATTTAAGGACTTTGTTGCATTATCTAAGGACTCTGCTGCATTATTGAAGGACTTTGCTGCAATATTTAAGGACTCTGCTTCAGTATTTAAGGACTCTGCTGCATTATTTAAGGACTTTGTTGCATTATTTAAGGACTCTGCTGCATTATTTAAGGACTTTGCTGCATTATTTATGGACTCTGCTGCATTATTTAAGGACTTTGCTGCAATATTTAAGGACTCTGCTTCAGTATTTAAGGACTCTGCTGCATTATTTAAGGACTTTGTTGCATTATTTAAGGACTCTGCTGCATTATTTAAGGACTTTGCTGCATTATTTAAGGAATCTGCTGCATTATTTAAGGACTTTGTTGCATTATCTAAGGACTCTGCTGCATTATTGAAGGACTTTGCTGCAATATTTAAGGACTCTGCTTCAGTATTTAAGGACTCTGCTGCATTATTTAAGGACTTTGTTGCATTATTTAAGGACTCTGCTGCATTATTTAAGGACTTTGCTGCATTATTTATGGACTCTGCTGCATTATTTAAGGACTTTGCTGCAATATTTAAGGAATCTGCTTCAGTATTTAAGGACTCTGCTGCATTATTTAAGGACTTTGTTGCATTATTTAAGGACTCTGCTGCATTATTTAAGGACTTTGTTGCATTATTTAAGGACTCTGCTGCATTATTTAAGGACTTTGCTGCATTATTTAAGGACTCTGCTGCATTTTTTAAGGACTCTGCTGAAGCATTTGAGGACTCTGCTGCATTATTTAAGCACTTTGCTGCGGTATTTAAGGACTCTGTTGCATTATTTAAGGACTTTGTTGCATTATTTAAGGACTCTGCTGCATTAGTTAAGGACTTTGCTGCATTATTTAAGGACTCTGCTGCATTATTTACCGACGTTGTTGCATTATTTAAGAACTGTGCTGCTTTATTTAAGGACTTTGCATTATTTAAGGACTATGCTGCATTATTTAATGACTTTGCTGAAGCATATGAGGACTCTGCTGCATTATTAGAGGACTCTGCTGCATTATTTAATGACTTTGTTGGATTTTTTAAGGACTCTGCTGCATTATTTAAGGAATTTGCTGCTATATTAAAGGACTCTGCTTCAGTATTTAAGGACTCTGCTGCGGTATTTAAGGACTCTGCTGCATTATTTAAGGACTCTGCTGCATTATTTAAGGACTTTGCTGCATTATTTAAGGACTATGCTGCATTATTTAATGACTTTGCTGAAGCATTTGAGTACTCTGCTGCATTATTAGAGGACTCTGCTGCATTATTTAAGGACTTGCTGCATTATTTAATGACTTTGTTGGATTTTTTAAGGACTCTGCTGCATTATTTAAGGAATTTGCTGCTATATTAAAGGACTCTGCTTCAGTATTTAAGGACTCTGCTGCGGTATTTAAGGACTCTGCTGCATTATTTAAGGACTCTGCTGCATTATTTAAGGACTTTGCTGCATTATTTAAGGAATCTGCTGCATTATTTAAGGACTTTGTTGCATTATCTAAGGACTCTGCTGCATTATTGAAGGACTTTGCTGCAATATTTAAGGACTCTGCTTCAGTATTTAAGGACTCTGCTGCATTATTTAAGGACTTTGTTGCATTATTTAAGGACTCTGCTGCATTATTTAAGGACTTTGCTGCATTATTTATGGACTCTGCTGCATTATTTAAGGACTTTGCTGCAATATTTAAGGACTCTGCTTCAGTATTTAAGGACTCTGCTGCATTATTTAAGGACTTTGTTGCATTATTTAAGGACTCTGCTGCATTATTTAAGGACTTTGCTGCATTATTTAAGGACTCTGCTGCATTATTTAAGGACTGTGCTGAAGCATTTGAGGACTCTGCTGCATTATTTAATCACTTTGCTGCGGTATTTAAGGACTCTGTTGCATTATTTAAGGACTTTGTTGCATTATTTAAGGACTCTGCTGCATTAGTTAAGGACTTTGCTGCATTATTTAAGGACTCTGCTGCATTATTTAACGACGTTGTTGCATTATTTAAGAACTGTGCTGCATTATTTAAGGACTTTGCTGCATTATTTAAGGACTATGCTGCATTATTTAATGACTTTGCTGAAGCATATGAGGACTCTGCTGCATTATTAGAGGACTCTGCTGCATTATTTAATGACTTTGTTGGATTTTTTAAGGACTCTGCTGCATTATTTAAGGAATTTGCTGCTATATTAAAGGACTCTGCTTCAGTATTTAAGGACTCTGCTGCGGTATATAAGGACTCTGCTGCATTATTTAAGGACTCTGCTGCATTATTTAAGGACTTTGCTGCATTATTTAAGGACTCTGCTGCATTATTTAAGGACTTTGTTGCATTATTTAAGGACTCTAATGCATTATTTAAGGACTTTGCTGGAATATTTAAGGACTCTGCTGCATTAGTTAAGGACTTTGCTGCATTATTTAAGGACTCTGCTGCATTATTTAACGACTTTACTGCATTATTTAAGGACTCTGCTGCATTATTTAAGGACGTTGTTGCATTATTTAAGGACTCTGCTGCATTAGTTAAGGACTATGCTGCATTATTTAATGACTTTGCTGAAGCATTTGAGGACTCTGCTGCATTATTAGAGGACTCTGCTGCATTATTTAAGGACTTGCTGCATTATTTAATGACTTTGTTGGATTTTTTAAGTACTCTGCTGCGTTATTTAAGGAATTTGCTGCTATATTAAAGGACTCTGCATCAGTATTTAAGGACTCTGCTGCGGTATTTAAGGACTCTGCTGCATTATTTAAGGACTCTGCTGCATTATTTAAGGACTTTGTTGCATTATCTAAGGACTCTGCTGCATTATTGAAGGACTTTGCTGCAATATTTAAGGACTCTGCTTCAGTATTTAAGGACTCTGCTGCATTATTTAAGGACTTTGTTGCATTATTTAAGGACTCTGCTGCATTATTTAAGGACTTTGTTGCATTATTTAAGGACTCTGCTGCATTATTTAAGGACTTTGCTGCAATATTTAAGGACTCTGCTTCAGTATTTAAGGACTCTGCTGCATTATTTAAGGACTTTGTTGCATTATTTAAGGACTCTGCTGCATTATTTAAGGACTTTGCTGCATTATTTAAGGACTCTGCTGCATTTTTTAAGGACTCTGCTGAAGCATTTGAGGACTCTGCTGCATTATTTAAGCACTTTGCTGCGGTATTTAAGGACTCTGTTGCATTATTTAAGGACTTTGTTGCATTATTTAAGGACTCTGCTGCATTAGTTAAGGACTTTGCTGCATTATTTAAGGACTCTGCTGCATTATTTACCGACGTTGTTGCATTATTTAAGAACTGTGCTGCTTTATTTAAGGACTTTGCATTATTTAAGGACTATGCTGCATTATTTAATGACTTTGCTGAAGCATTTGAGGACTCTGCTGCATTATTAGAGGACTCTGCTGCATTATTTAATGACTTTGTTGGATTTTTTAAGGACTCTGCTGCATTATTTAAGGAATTTGCTGCTATATTAAAGGACTCTGCTTCAGTATTTAAGGACTCTGCTGCGGTATTTAAGGACTCTGCTGCATTATTTAAGGACTCTGCTGCATTATTTAAGGACTTTGCTGCATTATTTAAGGACTCTGCTGCATTATTTAAGGACTCTGCTGAAGCATTTGAGGACTCTGCTGCATTATTTAAGGACTTTGTTGCATTATCTAAGGACTCTGCTGCAATATTGAAGGACTTTGCTGCATTATTTAAGGACTCTGCTGCATTATTTAAGGACTTTGCTGCAATATTTAAGGACTCTGCTTCAGTATTTAAGGACTCTGCTGAAGCATTTGAGGACTCTGCTGCATTATTTACCGACGTTGTTGCATTATTTAAGAACTGTGCTGCTTTATTTAAGGACTTTGCATTATTTAAGGACTATGCTGCATTATTTAATGACTTTGCTGAAGCATATGAGGACTCTGCTGCATTATTAGAGGACTCTGCTGCATTATTTAATGACTTTGTTGGATTTTTTAAGGACTCTGCTGCATTATTTAAGGAATTTGCTGCTATATTAAAGGACTCTGCTTCAGTATTTAAGGACTCTGCTGCGGTATTTAAGGACTCTGCTGCATTATTTAAGGACTCTGCTGCATTATTTAAGGACTTTGCTGCATTATTTAAGGACTATGCTGCATTATTTAATGACTTTGCTGAAGCATTTGAGTACTCTGCTGCATTATTAGAGGACTCTGCTGCATTATTTAAGGACTTGCTGCATTATTTAATGACTTTGTTGGATTTTTTAAGGACTCTGCTGCATTATTTAAGGAATTTGCTGCTATATTAAAGGACTCTGCTTCAGTATTTAAGGACTCTGCTGCGGTATTTAAGGACTCTGCTGCATTATTTAAGGACTCTGCTGCATTATTTAAGGACTTTGCTGCATTATTTAAGGAATCTGCTGCATTATTTAAGGACTTTGTTGCATTATCTAAGGACTCTGCTTCATTATTGAAGGACTTTGCTGCAATATTTAAGGACTCTGCTTCAGTATTTAAGGACTCTGCTGCATTATTTAAGGACTTTGTTGCATTATTTAAGGACTCTGCTGCATTATTTAAGGACTTTGCTGCATTATTTATGGACTCTGCTGCATTATTTAAGGACTTTGCTGCAATATTTAAGGACTCTGCTTCAGTATTTAAGGACTCTGCTGCATTATTTAAGGACTTTGTTGCATTATTTAAGGACTCTGCTGCATTATTTAAGGACTTTGCTGCATTATTTAAGGACTCTGCTGCATTATTTAAGGACTGTGCTGAAGCATTTGAGGACTCTGCTGCATTATTTAATCACTTTGCTGCGGTATTTAAGGACTCTGTTGCATTATTTAAGGACTTTGTTGCATTATTTAAGGACTCTGCTGCATTAGTTAAGGACTTTGCTGCATTATTTAAGGACTCTGCTGCATTATTTAACGACGTTGTTGCATTATTTAAGAACTGTGCTGCATTATTTAAGGACTTTGCTGCATTATTTAAGGACTATGCTGCATTATTTAATGACTTTGCTGAAGCATATGAGGACTCTGCTGCATTATTAGAGGACTCTGCTGCATTATTTAATGACTTTGTTGGATTTTTTAAGGACTCTGCTGCATTATTTAAGGAATTTGCTGCTATATTAAAGGACTCTGCTTCAGTATTTAAGGACTCTGCTGCGGTATATAAGGACTCTGCTGCATTATTTAAGGACTCTGCTGCATTATTTAAGGACTTTGCTGCATTATTTAAGGACTCTGCTGCATTATTTAAGGACTTTGTTGCATTATTTAAGGACTCTAATGCATTATTTAAGGACTTTGCTGGAATATTTAAGGACTCTGCTGCATTAGTTAAGGACTTTGCTGCATTATTTAAGGACTCTGCTGCATTATTTAACGACTTTACTGCATTATTTAAGGACTCTGCTGCATTATTTAAGGACGTTGTTGCATTATTTAAGGACTCTGCTGCATTAGTTAAGGACTATGCTGCATTATTTAATGACTTTGCTGAAGCATTTGAGGACTCTGCTGCATTATTAGAGGACTCTGCTGCATTATTTAAGGACTTGCTGCATTATTTAATGACTTTGTTGGATTTTTTAAGTACTCTGCTGCGTTATTTAAGGAATTTGCTGCTATATTAAAGGACTCTGCATCAGTATTTAAGGACTCTGCTGCGGTATTTAAGGACTCTGCTGCATTATTTAAGGACTCTGCTGCATTATTTAAGGACTTTGTTGCATTATCTAAGGACTCTGCTGCATTATTGAAGGACTTTGCTGCAATATTTAAGGACTCTGCTTCAGTATTTAAGGACTCTGCTGCATTATTTAAGGACTTTGTTGCATTATTTAAGGACTCTGCTGCATTATTTAAGGACTTTGTTGCATTATTTAAGGACTCTGCTGCATTATTTAAGGACTTTGCTGCAATATTTAAGGACTCTGCTTCAGTATTTAAGGACTCTGCTGCATTATTTAAGGACTTTGTTGCATTATTTAAGGACTCTGCTGCATTATTTAAGGACTTTGCTGCATTATTTAAGGACTCTGCTGCATTTTTTAAGGACTCTGCTGAAGCATTTGAGGACTCTGCTGCATTATTTAAGCACTTTGCTGCGGTATTTAAGGACTCTGTTGCATTATTTAAGGACTTTGTTGCATTATTTAAGGACTCTGCTGCATTAGTTAAGGACTTTGCTGCATTATTTAAGGACTCTGCTGCATTATTTACCGACGTTGTTGCATTATTTAAGAACTGTGCTGCTTTATTTAAGGACTTTGCATTATTTAAGGACTATGCTGCATTATTTAATGACTTTGCTGAAGCATTTGAGGACTCTGCTGCATTATTAGAGGACTCTGCTGCATTATTTAATGACTTTGTTGGATTTTTTAAGGACTCTGCTGCATTATTTAAGGAATTTGCTGCTATATTAAAGGACTCTGCTTCAGTATTTAAGGACTCTGCTGCGGTATTTAAGGACTCTGCTGCATTATTTAAGGACTCTGCTGCATTATTTAAGGACTTTGCTGCATTATTTAAGGACTCTGCTGCATTATTTAAGGACTCTGCTGAAGCATTTGAGGACTCTGCTGCATTATTTAAGGACTTTGTTGCATTATCTAAGGACTCTGCTGCAATATTGAAGGACTTTGCTGCATTATTTAAGGACTCTGCTGCATTATTTAAGGACTTTGCTGCAATATTTAAGGACTCTGCTTCAGTATTTAAGGACTCTGCTGAAGCATTTGAGGACTCTGCTGCATTATTTAATGACTTTGCTGAAGCATTTGAGGACTCTGCTGCATTATTAGAGGACTCTGCTGCATTATTTAATGACTTTGTTGGATTTTTTAAGGACTCTGCTGCATTATTTAAGGAATTTGCTGCTATATTAAAGGACTCTGCTTCAGTATTTAAGGACTCTGCTGCGGTATTTAAGGACTCTGCTGCATTATTTAAGGACTCTGCTGCATTATTTAAGGACTTTGCTGCATTATTTAAGGAATTTGTTGCATTATTTAAGGACTCTGCTGCATTATTTAAGGACTTTGCTGCAATTTTTAAGGACTCTGCTTCAGTATTTAAGGACTCTGCTGCATTATTTAAGGACGTTGTTGCATTATTTAAGGACTCTGCTGCATTATTTAAGGACTTTGCTGAATTATTTAAGGACTCTGCTGCATTATTTAAGGACTTTGTTGCATTATTTAAGGACTCTGCTGCATTAGTTAAGGACTTTGCTGCATTATTTAAGGACTCTGCTGCATTATTTAACGACGTTGTTGCATTATTTAAGAACTGTGCTGCATTATTTAAGGACTTTGCTGCATTATTTAAGGACTATGCTGCATTATTTAATGACTTTGCTGAAGCATTTGAGGACTCTGTTGCATTATTAGAGGACTCTGCTGCATTATTTAAGGACTTGCTGCATTATTTAATGACTTTGTTGGATTTTTTAAGGACTCTGCTGCATTATTTAAGGAATTTGCTGCTATATTAAAGGACTCTGCTTCAGTATTTAAGGACTCTGCTGCGGTATTTAAGGACTCTGCTGCATTATTTAAGGACTCTGCTGCATTATTTAAGGACTTTGCTGCATTATTTAAGGAATCTGCTGCATTATTTAAGGACTTTGTTGCATTATCTAAGGACTCTGCTGCATTATTGAAGGACTTTGCTGCAATATTTAAGGACTCTGCTTCAGTATTTAAGGACTCTGCTGCATTATTTAAGGACTTTGTTGCATTATTTAAGGACTCTGCTGCATTATTTAAGGACTTTGCTGCATTATTTATGGACTCTGCTGCATTATTTAAGGACTTTGCTGCAATATTTAAGGACTCTGCTTCAGTATTTAAGGACTCTGCTGCATTATTTAAGGACTTTGTTGCATTATTTAAGGACTCTGC
Source organism: Phyllobates terribilis (assembly GCF_046119375.1). Lineage (NCBI taxonomy): Eukaryota > Metazoa > Chordata > Amphibia > Anura > Dendrobatidae > Phyllobates > Phyllobates terribilis. Next base: position 1,219,277 of record NW_027362905.1, read on the forward strand.
TGCATTATTTAAGGACTTTGCTGCATTATTTAAGGAATCTGCTGCATTATTTAAGGACTTTGTTGCATTATCTAAGGACTCTGCTGCATTATTGAAGGACTTTGCTGCAATATTTAAGGACTCTGCTTCAGTATTTAAGGACTCTGCTGCATTATTTAAGGACTTTGTTGCATTATTTAAGGACTCTGCTGCATTATTTAAGGACTTTGCTGCATTATTTATGGACTCTGCTGCATTATTTAAGGACTTTGCTGCAATATTTAAGGAATCTGCTTCAGTATTTAAGGACTCTGCTGCATTATTTAAGGACTTTGTTGCATTATTTAAGGACTCTGCTGCATTATTTAAGGACTTTGCTGCATTATTTAAGGACTCTGCTGCATTAGTTAAGGACTTTGCTGCATTATTTAAGGACTCTGCTGCATTATTTAACGACGTTGTTGCATTATTTAAGAACTGTGCTGCATTATTTAAGGACTTTGCTGCATTATTTAAGGACTATGCTGCATTATTTAATGACTTTGCTGAAGCATTTGAGGACTCTGCTGCATTATTAGAGGACTCTGCTGCATTATTTAATGACTTTGTTGGATTTTTTAAGGACTCTGCTGCATTATTTAAGGAATTTGCTGCTATATTAAAGGACTCTGCTTCAGTATTTAAGGACTCTGCTGCGGTATATAAGGACTCTGCTGCATTATTTAAGGACTCTGCTGCATTATTTAAGGACTTTGCTGCATTATTTAAGGACTCTGCTGCATTATTTAAGGACTTTGTTGCATTATTTAAGGACTCTAATGCATTATTTAAGGACTTTGCTGGAATATTTAAGGACTCTGCTGCATTAGTTAAGGACTTTGCTGCATTATTTAAGGACTCTGCTGCATTATTTAACGACTTTACTGCATTATTTAAGGACTCTGCTGCATTATTTAAGGACGTTGTTGCATTATTTAAGGACTCTGCTGCATTAGTTAAGGACTATGCTGCATTATTTAATGACTTTGCTGAAGCATTTGAGGACTCTGCTGCATTATTAGAGGACTCTGCTGCATTATTTAAGGACTTGCTGCATTATTTAATGACTTTGTTGGATTTTTTATGTACTCTGCTGCGTTATTTAAGGAATTTGCTGCTATATTAAAGGACTCTGCTTCAGTATTTAAGGACTCTGCTGCGGTATTTAAGGACTCTGCTGCATTATTTAAGGACTCTGCTGCATTATTTAAGGACTTTGCTGCATTATTTAAGGAATCTGCTGCATTATTTAAGGACTTTGTTGCATTATCTAAGGACTCTGCTGCATTATTGAAGGACTTTGCTGCAATATTTAAGGACTCTGCTTCAGTATTTAAGGACTCTGCTGCATTATTTAAGGACTTTGTTGCATTATTTAAGGACTCTGCTGCATTATTTAAGGACTTTGTTGCATTATTTAAGGACTCTGCTGCATTATTTAAGGACTTTGCTGCAATATTTAAGGACTCTGCTTCAGTATTTAAGGACTCTGCTGCATTATTTAAGGACTTTGTTGCATTATTTAAGGACTCTGCTGCATTATTTAAGGACTTTGCTGCATTATTTAAGGACTCTGCTGCATTTTTTAAGGACTCTGCTGAAGCATTTGAGGACTCTGCTGCATTATTTAAGCACTTTGCTGCGGTATTTAAGGACTCTGTTGCATTATTTAAGGACTTTGTTGCATTATTTAAGGACTCTGCTGCATTAGTTAAGGACTTTGCTGCATTATTTAAGGACTCTGCTGCATTATTTACTGACGTTGTTGCATTATTTAAGAACTGTGCTGCTTTATTTAAGGACTTTGCATTATTTAAGGACTATGCTGCATTATTTAATGACTTTGCTGAAGCATATGAGGACTCTGCTGCATTATTAGAGGACTCTGCTGCATTATTTAATGACTTTGTTGGATTTTTTAAGGACTCTGCTGCATTATTTAAGGAATTTGCTGCTATATTAAAGGACTCTGCTTCAGTATTTAAGGACTCTGCTGCGGTATTTAAGGACTCTGCTGCATTATTTAAGGACTCTGCTGCATTATTTAAGGACTTTGCTGCATTATTTAAGGACTATGCTGCATTATTTAATGACTTTGCTGAAGCATTTGAGGACTCTGCTGCATTATTAGAGGACTCTGCTGCATTATTTAATGACTTTGTTGGATTTTTTAAGGACTCTGCTGCATTATTTAAGGAATTTGCTGCTATATTAAAGGACTCTGCTTCAGTATTTAAGGACTCTGCTGCGGTATTTAAGGACTCTGCTGCATTATTTAAGGACTCTGCTGCATTATTTAAGGACTTTGCTGCATTATTTAAGGACTCTGCTGCATTATTTAAGGACTCTGCTGAAGCATTTGAGGACTCTGCTGCATTATTTAAGGACTTTGTTGCATTATCTAAGGACTCTGCTGCAATATTGAAGGACTTTGCTGCATTATTTAAGGACTCTGCTGCATTATTTAAGGACTTTGCTGCAATATTTAAGGACTCTGCTTCAGTATTTAAGGACTCTGCTGAAGCATTTGAGGACTCTGCTGCATTATTTAATGACTTTGCTGAAGCATTTGAGGACTCTGCTGCATTATTAGAGGACTCTGCTGCATTATTTAATGACTTTGTTGGATTTTTTAAGGACTCTGCTGCATTATTTAAGGAATTTTCTGCTATATTAAAGGACTCTGCTTCAGTATTTAAGGACTCTGCTGCGGTATTTAAGGACTCTGCTGCATTATTTAAGGACTCTGCTGCATTATTTAAGGACTTTGCTGCATTATTTAAGGAATTTGTTGCATTATTTAAGGACTCTGCTGCATTATTTAAGGACTTTGCTGCAATTTTTAAGGACTCTGCTTCAGTATTTAAGGACTCTGCTGCATTATTTAAGGACGTTGTTGCATTATTTAAGGACTCTGCTGCATTATTTAAGGACTTTGCTGAATTATTTAAGGACTCTGCTGCATTATTTAAGGACTTTGTTGCATTATTTAAGGACTCTGCTGCATTAGTTAAGGACTTTGCTGCATTATTTAAGGACTCTGCTGCATTATTTAACGACGTTGTTGCATTATTTAAGAACTGTGCTGCATTATTTAAGGACTTTGCTGCATTATTTAAGGAATATGCTGCATTATTTAATGACTTTGCTGAAGCATTTGAGGACTCTGTTGCATTATTAGAGGACTCTGCTGCATTATTTAAGGACTTGCTGCATTATTTAATGACTTTGTTGGATTTTTTAAGGACTCTGCTGCATTATTTAAGGAATTTGCTGCTATATTAAAGGACTCTGCTTCAGTATTTAAGGACTCTGCTGCGGTATTTAAGGACTCTGCTGCATTATTTAAGGACTCTGCTGCATTATTTAAGGACTTTGCTGCATTATTTAAGGAATCTGCTGCATTATTTAAGGACTTTGTTGCATTATCTAAGGACTCTGCTGCATTATTGAAGGACTTTGCTGCAATATTTAAGGACTCTGCTTCAGTATTTAAGGACTCTGCTGCATTATTTAAGGACTTTGTTGCATTATTTAAGGACTCTGCTGCATTATTTAAGGACTTTGCTGCATTATTTATGGACTCTGCTGCATTATTTAAGGACTTTGCTGCAATATTTAAGGACTCTGCTTCAGTATTTAAGGACTCTGCTGCATTATTTAAGGACTTTGTTGCATTATTTAAGGACTCTGCTGCATTATTTAAGGACTTTGCTGCATTATTTAAGGAATCTGCTGCATTATTTAAGGACTTTGTTGCATTATCTAAGGACTCTGCTGCATTATTGAAGGACTTTGCTGCAATATTTAAGGACTCTGCTTCAGTATTTAAGGACTCTGCTGCATTATTTAAGGACTTTGTTGCATTATTTAAGGACTCTGCTGCATTATTTAAGGACTTTGCTGCATTATTTATGGACTCTGCTGCATTATTTAAGGACTTTGCTGCAATATTTAAGGAATCTGCTTCAGTATTTAAGGACTCTGCTGCATTATTTAAGGACTTTGTTGCATTATTTAAGGACTCTGCTGCATTATTTAAGGACTTTGCTGCATTATTTAAGGACTCTGCTGCATTAGTTAAGGACTTTGCTGCATTATTTAAGGACTCTGCTGCATTATTTAACGACGTTGTTGCATTATTTAAGAACTGTGCTGCATTATTTAAGGACTTTGCTGCATTATTTAAGGACTATGCTGCATTATTTAATGACTTTGCTGAAGCATTTGAGGACTCTGCTGCATTATTAGAGGACTCTGCTGCATTATTTAATGACTTTGTTGGATTTTTTAAGGACTCTGCTGCATTATTTAAGGAATTTGCTGCTATATTAAAGGACTCTGCTTCAGTATTTAAGGACTCTGCTGCGGTATATAAGGACTCTGCTGCATTATTTAAGGACTCTGCTGCATTATTTAAGGACTTTGCTGCATTATTTAAGGACTCTGCTGCATTATTTAAGGACTTTGTTGCATTATTTAAGGACTCTAATGCATTATTTAAGGACTTTGCTGGAATATTTAAGGACTCTACTGCATTAGTTAAGGACTTTGCTGCATTATTTAAGGACTCTGCTGCATTATTTAACGACTTTACTGCATTATTTAAGGACTCTGCTGCATTATTTAAGGACGTTGTTGCATTATTTAAGGACTCTGCTGCATTAGTTAAGGACTATGCTGCATTATTTAATGACTTTGCTGAAGCATTTGAGGACTCTGCTGCATTATTAGAGGACTCTGCTGCATTATTTAAGGACTTGCTGCATTATTTAATGACTTTGTTGGATTTTTTAAGTACTCTGCTGCGTTATTTAAGGAATTTGCTGCTATATTAAAGGACTCTGCTTCAGTATTTAAGGACTCTGCTGCGGTATTTAAGGACTCTGCTGCATTATTTAAGGACTCTGCTGCATTATTTAAGGACTTTGCTGCATTATTTAAGGAATCTGCTGCATTATTTAAGAACTTTGTTGCATTATCTAAGGACTCTGCTGCATTATTGAAGGACTTTGCTGCAATATTTAAGGACTCTGCTTCAGTATTTAAGGACTCTGCTGCATTATTTAAGGACTTTGTTGCATTATTTAAGGACTCTGCTGCATTATTTAAGGACTTTGTTGCATTATTTAAGGACTCTGCTGCATTATTTAAGGACTTTGCTGCAATATTTAAGGACTCTGCTTCAGTATTTAAGGACTCTGCTGCATTATTTAAGGACTTTGTTGCATTATTTAAGGACTCTGCTGCATTATTTAAGGACTTTGCTGCATTATTTAAGGACTCTGCTGCATTTTTTAAGGACTCTGCTGAAGCATTTGAGGACTCTGCTGCATTATTTAAGCACTTTGCTGCGGTATTTAAGGACTCTGTTGCATTATTTAAGGACTTTGTTGCATTATTTAAGGACTCTGCTGCATTAGTTAAGGACTTTGCTGCATTATTTAAGGACTCTGCTGCATTATTTACTGACGTTGTTGCATTATTTAAGAACTGTGCTGCTTTATTTAAGGACTTTGCATTATTTAAGGACTATGCTGCATTATTTAATGACTTTGCTGAAGCATATGAGGACTCTGCTGCATTATTAGAGGACTCTGCTGCATTATTTAATGACTTTGTTGGATTTTTTAAGGACTCTGCTGCATTATTTAAGGAATTTGCTGCTATATTAAAGGACTCTGCTTCAGTATTTAAGGACTCTGCTGCGGTATTTAAGGACTCTGCTGCATTATTTAAGGACTCTGCTGCATTATTTAAGGACTTTGCTGCATTATTTAAGGACTATGCTGCATTATTTAATGACTTTGCTGAAGCATTTGAGGACTCTGCTGCATTATTAGAGGACTCTGCTGCATTATTTAAGGACTTGCTGCATTATTTAATGACTTTGTTGGATTTTTTAAGGACTCTGCTGCATTATTTAAGGAATTTGCTGCTATATTAAAGGACTCTGCTTCAGTATTTAAGGACTCTGCTGCGGTATTTAAGGACTCTGCTGCATTATTTAAGGACTCTGCTGCATTATTTAAGGACTTTGCTGCATTATTTAAGGAATCTGCTGCATTATTTAAGGACTTTGTTGCATTATCTAAGGACTCTGCTGCATTACTGAAGGACTTTGCTGCAATATTTAAGGACTCTGCTTCAGTATTTAAGGACTCTGCTGCATTATTTAAGGACTTTGTTGCATTATTTAAGGACTCTGCTGCATTATTTAAGGACTTTGCTGCATTATTTATGGACTCTGCTGCATTATTTAAGGACTTTGCTGCAATATTTAAGGACTCTGCTTCAGTATTTAAGGACTCTGCTGCATTATTTAAGGACTTTGTTGCATTATTTAAGGACTCTGCTGCATTATTTAAGGACTTTGCTGCATTATTTAAGGACTCTGCTGCATTATTTAAGGACTGTGCTGAAGCATTTGAGGACTCTGCTGCATTATTTAATCACTTTGCTGCGGTATTTAAGGACTCTGTTGCATTATTTAAGGACTTTGTTGCATTATTTAAGGACTCTGCTGCATTAGTTAAGGACTTTGCTGCATTATTTAAGGACTCTGCTGCATTATTTAACGACGTTGTTGCATTATTTAAGAACTGTGCTGCATTATTTAAGGACTTTGCTGCATTATTTAAGGACTATGCTGCATTATTTAATGACTTTGCTGAAGCATTTGAGGACTCTGCTGCATTATTAGAGGACTCTGCTGCATTATTTAATGACTTTGTTGGATTTTTTAAGGACTCTGCTGCATTATTTAAGGAATTTGCTGCTATATTAAATGACTCTGCTTCAGTATTTAAGGACTCTGCTGCGGTATATAAGGACTCTGCTGCATTATTTAAGGACTCTGCTGCATTATTTAAGGACTTTGCTGCATTATTTAAGGACTCTGCTGCATTATTTAAGGACTTTGTTGCATTATTTAAGGACTCTAATGCATTATTTAAGGACTTTGCTGGAATATTTAAGGACTCTGCTGCATTAGTTAAGGACTTTGCTGCATTATTTAAGGACTCTGCTGCATTATTTAACGACTTTACTGCATTTTTTAAGGACTCTGCTGCATTATTTAAGGACGTTGTTGCATTATTTAAGGACTCTGCTGCATTAGTTAAGGACTATGCTGCATTATTTAATGACTTTGCTGAAGCATTTGAGGACTCTGCTGCATTATTAGAGGACTCTGCTGCATTATTTAAGGACTTGCTGCATTATTTAATGACTTTGTTGGATTTTTTAAGTACTCTGCGGCATTATTTAAGGAATTTGCTGCTATATTAAAGGACTCTGCTTCAGTATTTAAGGACTCTGCTGCGGTATTTAAGGACTCTGCTGCATTATTTAAGGACTCTGCTGCATTATTTAAGGACTTTGCTGCATTATTTAAGGAATCTGCTGCATTATTTAAGGACTTTGTTGCATTATCTTATGACTCTGCTGCATTATTGAAGGACTTTGCTGCAATATTTAAGGACTCTGCTTCAGTATTTAAGGACTCTGCTGCATTATTTAAGGACTTTGTTGCATTATTTAAGGACTCTGCTGCATTATTTAAGGACTTTGTTGCATTATTTAAGGACTCTGCTGCATTATTTAAGGACTTTGCTGCAATATTTAAGGACTCTGCTTCAGTATTTAAGGACTCTGCTGCATTATTTAAGGACTTTGTTGCATTATTTAAGGACTCTGCTGCATTATTTAAGGACTTTGCTGCATTATTTAAGGACTCTGCTGCATTTTTTAAGGACTCTGCTGAAGCATTTGAGGACTCTGCTGCATTATTTAAGCACTTTGCTGCGGTATTTAAGGACTCTGTTGCATTATTTAAGGACTTTGTTGCATTATTTAAGGACTCTGCTGCATTAGTTAAGGACTTTGCTGCATTATTTAAGGACTCTGCTGCATTATTTACCGACGTTGTTGCATTATTTAAGAACTGTGCTGCTTTATTTAAGGACTTTGCATTATTTAAGGACTATGCTGCATTATTTAATGACTTTGCTGAAGCATTTGAGGACTCTGCTGCATTATTAGAGGACTCTGCTGCATTATTTAATGACTTTGTTGGATTTTTTAAGGACTCTGCTGCATTATTTAAGGAATTTGCTGCTATATTAAAGGACTCTGCTTCAGTATTTAAGGACTCTGCTGCGGTATTTAAGGACTCTGCTGCATTATTTAAGGACTCTGCTGCATTATTTAAGGACTTTGCTGCATTATTTAAGGACTCTGCTGCATTATTTAAGGACTCTGCTGAAGCATTTGAGGACTCTGCTGCATTATTTAAGGACTTTGTTGCATTATCTAAGGACTCTGCTGCAATATTGAAGGACTTTGCTGCATTATTTAAGGACTCTGCTGCATTATTTAAGGACTTTGCTGCAATATTTAAGGACTCTGCTTCAGTATTTAAGGACTCTGCTGAAGCATTTGAGGACTCTGCTGCATTATTTAATGACGTTGCTGAAGCATTTGAGGACTCTGCTGCATTATTAGAGGACTCTGCTGCATTATTTAATGACGTTGCTGAAGCATTTGAGGACTCTGCTGCATTATTAGAGGACTCTGCTGCATTATTTAAGGAATTTGCTGCTATATTAAAGGACTCTGCTTCAGTATTTAAGGACTCTGCTGCGGTATATAAGGACTCTGCTGCATTATTTAAGGACTCTGCTGCATTATTTAAGGACTTTGCTGCATTATTTAAGGACTCTGCTGCATTATTTAAGGACTTTGTTGCATTATTTAAGGACTCTAATGCATTATTTAAGGACTTTGCTGGAATATTTAAGGACTCTGCTGCATTAGTTAAGGACTTTGCTGCATTATTTAAGGACTCTGCTGCATTATTTAACGACTTTACTGCATTATTTAAGGACTCTGCTGCATTATTTAAGGACGTTGTTGCATTATTTAAGGACTCTGCTGCATTAGTTAAGGACTATGCTGCATTATTTAATGACTTTGCTGAAGCATTTGAGGACTCTGCTGCATTATTAGAGGACTCTGCTGCATTATTTAAGGACTTGCTGCATTATTTAATGACTTTGTTGGATTTTTTAAGTACTCTGCTGCGTTATTTAAGGAATTTGCTGCTATATTAAAGGACTCTGCTTCAGTATTTAAGGACTCTGCTGCGGTATTTAAGGACTCTGCTGCATTATTTAAGGACTCTGCTGCATTATTTAAGGACTTTGCTGCATTATTTAAGGAATCTGCTGCATTATTTAAGAACTTTGTTGCATTATCTAAGGACTCTGCTGCATTATTGAAGGACTTTGCTGCAATATTTAAGGACTCTGCTTCAGTATTTAAGGACTCTGCTGCATTATTTAAGGACTTTGTTGCATTATTTAAGGACTCTGCTGCATTATTTAAGGACTTTGTTGCATTATTTAAGGACTCTGCTGCATTATTTAAGGACTTTGCTGCAATATTTAAGGACTCTGCTTCAGTATTTAAGGACTCTGCTGCATTATTTAAGGACTTTGTTGCATTATTTAAGGACTCTGCTGCATTATTTAAGGACTTTGCTGCATTATTTAAGGACTCTGCTGCATTTTTTAAGGACTCTGCTGAAGCATTTGAGGACTCTGCTGCATTATTTAAGCACTTTGCTGCGGTATTTAAGGACTCTGTTGCATTATTTAAGGACTTTGTTGCATTATTTAAGGACTCTGCTGCATTAGTTAAGGACTTTGCTGCATTATTTAAGGACTCTGCTGCATTATTTACTGACGTTGTTGCATTATTTAAGAACTGTGCTGCTTTATTTAAGGACTTTGCATTATTTAAGGACTATGCTGCATTATTTAATGACTTTGCTGAAGCATATGAGGACTCTGCTGCATTATTAGAGGACTCTGCTGCATTATTTAATGACTTTGTTGGATTTTTTAAGGACTCTGCTGCATTATTTAAGGAATTTGCTGCTATATTAAAGGACTCTGCTTCAGTATTTAAGGACTCTGCTGCGGTATTTAAGGACTCTGCTGCATTATTTAAGGACTCTGCTGCATTATTTAAGGACTTTGCTGCATTATTTAAGGACTATGCTGCATTATTTAATGACTTTGCTGAAGCATTTGAGGACTCTGCTGCATTATTAGAGGACTCTGCTGCATTATTTAAGGACTTGCTGCATTATTTAATGACTTTGTTGGATTTTTTAAGGACTCTGCTGCATTATTTAAGGAATTTGCTGCTATATTAAAGGACTCTGCTTCAGTATTTAAGGACTCTGCTGCGGTATTTAAGGACTCTGCTGCATTATTTAAGGACTCTGCTGCATTATTTAAGGACTTTGCTGCATTATTTAAGGAATCTGCTGCATTATTTAAGGACTTTGTTGCATTATCTAAGGACTCTGCTGCATTACTGAAGGACTTTGCTGCAATATTTAAGGACTCTGCTTCAGTATTTAAGGACTCTGCTGCATTATTTAAGGACTTTGTTGCATTATTTAAGGACTCTGCTGCATTATTTAAGGACTTTGCTGCATTATTTATGGACTCTGCTGCATTATTTAAGGACTTTGCTGCAATATTTAAGGACTCTGCTTCAGTATTTAAGGACTCTGCTGCATTATTTAAGGACTTTGTTGCATTATTTAAGGACTCTGCTGCATTATTTAAGGACTTTGCTGCATTATTTAAGGACTCTGCTGCATTATTTAAGGACTGTGCTGAAGCATTTGAGGACTCTGCTGCATTATTTAATCACTTTGCTGCGGTATTTAAGGACTCTGTTGCATTATTTAAGGACTTTGTTGCATTATTTAAGGACTCTGCTGCATTAGTTAAGGACTTTGCTGCATTATTTAAGGACTCTGCTGCATTATTTAACGACGTTGTTGCATTATTTAAGAACTGTGCTGCATTATTTAAGGACTTTGCTGCATTATTTAAGGACTATGCTGCATTATTTAATGACTTTGCTGAAGCATTTGAGGACTCTGCTGCATTATTAGAGGACTCTGCTGCATTATTTAATGACTTTGTTGGATTTTTTAAGGACTCTGCTGCATTATTTAAGGAATTTGCTGCTATATTAAATGACTCTGCTTCAGTATTTAAGGACTCTGCTGCGGTATATAAGGACTCTGCTGCATTATTTAAGGACTCTGCTGCATTATTTAAGGACTTTGCTGCATTATTTAAGGACTCTGCTGCATTATTTAAGGACTTTGTTGCATTATTTAAGGACTCTAATGCATTATTTAAGGACTTTGCTGGAATATTTAAGGACTCTGCTGCATTAGTTAAGGACTTTGCTGCATTATTTAAGGACTCTGCTGCATTATTTAACGACTTTACTGCATTTTTTAAGGACTCTGCTGCATTATTTAAGGACGTTGTTGCATTATTTAAGGACTCTGCTGCATTAGTTAAGGACTATGCTGCATTATTTAATGACTTTGCTGAAGCATTTGAGGACTCTGCTGCATTATTAGAGGACTCTGCTGCATTATTTAAGGACTTGCTGCATTATTTAATGACTTTGTTGGATTTTTTAAGTACTCTGCTGCATTATTTAAGGAATTTGCTGCTATATTAAAGGACTCTGCTTCAGTATTTAAGGACTCTGCTGCGGTATTTAAGGACTCTGCTGCATTATTTAAGGACTCTGCTGCATTATTTAAGGACTTTGCTGCATTATTTAAGGAATCTGCTGCATTATTTAAGGACTTTGTTGCATTATCTTATGACTCTGCTGCATTATTGAAGGACTTTGCTGCAATATTTAAGGACTCTGCTTCAGTATTTAAGGACTCTGCTGCATTATTTAAGGACTTTGTTGCATTATTTAAGGACTCTGCTGCATTATTTAAGGACTTTGTTGCATTATTTAAGGACTCTGCTGCATTATTTAAGGACTTTGCTGCAATATTTAAGGACTCTGCTTCAGTATTTAAGGACTCTGCTGCATTATTTAAGGACTTTGTTGCATTATTTAAGGACTCTGCTGCATTATTTAAGGACTTTGCTGCATTATTTAAGGACTCTGCTGCATTTTTTAAGGACTCTGCTGAAGCATTTGAGGACTCTGCTGCATTATTTAAGCACTTTGCTGCGGTATTTAAGGACTCTGTTGCATTATTTAAGGACTTTGTTGCATTATTTAAGGACTCTGCTGCATTAGTTAAGGACTTTGCTGCATTATTTAAGGACTCTGCTGCATTATTTACCGACGTTGTTGCATTATTTAAGAACTGTGCTGCTTTATTTAAGGACTTTGCATTATTTAAGGACTATGCTGCATTATTTAATGACTTTGCTGAAGCATTTGAGGACTCTGCTGCATTATTAGAGGACTCTGCTGCATTATTTAATGACTTTGTTGGATTTTTTAAGGACTCTGCTGCATTATTTAAGGAATTTGCTGCTATATTAAAGGACTCTGCTTCAGTATTTAAGGACTCTGCTGCGGTATTTAAGGACTCTGCTGCATTATTTAAGGACTCTGCTGCATTATTTAAGGACTTTGCTGCATTATTTAAGGACTCTGCTGCATTATTTAAGGACTCTGCTGAAGCATTTGAGGACTCTGCTGCATTATTTAAGGACTTTGTTGCATTATCTAAGGACTCTGCTGCAATATTGAAGGACTTTGCTGCATTATTTAAGGACTCTGCTGCATTATTTAAGGACTTTGCTGCAATATTTAAGGACTCTGCTTCAGTATTTAAGGACTCTGCTGAAGCATTTGAGGACTCTGCTGCATTATTTAATGACGTTGCTGAAGCATTTGAGGACTCTGCTGCATTATTAGAGGACTCTGCTGCATTATTTAATGACTTTGTTGGATTTTTTAAGGACTCTGCTGCATTATTTAAGGAATTTGCTGCTATATTAAAGGACTCTGCTTCAGTATTTAAGGACTCTGCTGCGGTATTTAAGGACTCTGCTGCATTATTTAAGGACTCTGCTGCATTATTTAAGGACTTTGCTGCATTATTTAAGGAATTTGTTGCATTATTTAAGGACTCTGCTGCATTATTTAAGGACTTTGCTGCAATTTTTAAGGACTCTGCTTCAGTATTTAAGGACTCTGCTGCATTATTTAAGGACGTTGTTGCATTATTTAAGGACTCTGCTGCATTATTTAAGGACTTTGCTGAATTATTTAAGGACTCTGCTGCATTATTTAAGGACTTTGTTGCATTATTTAAGGACTCTGCTGCATTAGTTAAGGACTTTGCTGCATTATTTAAGGACTCTGCTGCATTATTTAATGACGTTGTTGCATTATTTAAGAACTGTGCTGCATTATTTATGGACTTTGCTGCATTATTTAAGGACTATGCTGCATTATTTAATGACTTTGCTGAAGCATTTGAGGACTCTGTTGCATTATTAGAGGACTCTGCTGCATTATTTAAGGACTTGCTGCATTATTTAATGACTTTGTTGGATTTTTTAAGGACTCTGCTGCATTATTTAAGGAATTTGCTGCTATATTAAAGGACTCTGCTTCAGTATTTAAGGACTCTGCTGCGGTATTTAAGGACTCTGCTGCATTATTTAAGGACTCTGCTGCATTATTTAAGGACTTTGCTGCATTATTTAAGGAATCTGCTGCATTATTTAAGGACTTTGTTGCATTATCTAAGGACTCTGCTGCATTATTGAAGGACTTTGCTGCAATATTTAAGGACTCTGCTTCAGTATTTAAGGACTCTGCTGCATTATTTAAGGACTTTGTTGCATTATTTAAGGACTCTGCTGCATTATTTAAGGACTTTGCTGCATTATTTATGGACTCTGCTGCATTATTTAAGGACTTTGCTGCAATATTTAAGGAATCTGCTTCAGTATTTAAGGACTCTGCTGCATTATTTAAGGACTTTGTTGCATTATTTAAGGACTCTGCTGCATTATTTAAGGACTTTGCTGCATTATTTAAGGACTCTGCTGCATTAGTTAAGGACTTTGCTGCATTATTTAAGGACTCTGCTGCATTATTTAACGACGTTGTTGCATTATTTAAGAACTGTGCTGCATTATTTAAGGACTTTGCTGCATTATTTAAGGACTATGCTGCATTATTTAATGACTTTGCTGAAGCATTTGAGGACTCTGCTGCATTATTAGAGGACTCTGCTGCATTATTTAATGACTTTGTTGGATTTTTTAAGGACTCTGCTGCATTATTTAAGGAATTTGCTGCTATATTAAAGGACTCTGCTTCAGTATTTAAGGACTCTGCTGCGGTATATAAGGACTCTGCTGCATTATTTAAGGACTCTGCTGCATTATTTAAGGACTTTGCTGCATTATTTAAGGACTCTGCTGCATTATTTAAGGACTTTGTTGCATTATTTAAGGACTCTAATGCATTATTTAAGGACTTTGCTGGAATATTTAAGGACTCTGCTGCATTAGTTAAGGACTTTGCTGCATTATTTAAGGACTCTGCTGCATTATTTAACGACTTTACTGCATTATTTAAGGACTCTGCTGCATTATTTAAGGACGTTGTTGCATTATTTAAGGACTCTGCTGCATTAGTTAAGGACTATGCTGCATTATTTAATGACTTTGCTGAAGCATTTGAGGACTCTGCTGCATTATTAGAGGACTCTGCTGCATTATTTAAGGACTTGCTGCATTATTTAATGACTTTGTTGGATTTTTTAAGTACTCTGCTGCGTTATTTAAGGAATTTGCTGCTATATTAAAGGACTCTGCTTCAGTATTTAAGGACTCTGCTGCGGTATTTAAGGACTCTGCTGCATTATTTAAGGACTCTGCTGCATTATTTAAGGACTTTGCTGCATTATTTAAGGAATCTGCTGCATTATTTAAGGACTTTGTTGCATTATCTAAGGACTCTGCTGCATTATTGAAGGACTTTGCTGCAATATTTAAGGACTCTGCTTCAGTATTTAAGGACTCTGCTGCATTATTTAAGGACTTTGTTGCATTATTTAAGGACTCTGCTGCATTATTTAAGGACTTTGTTGCATTATTTAAGGACTCTGCTGCATTATTTAAGGACTTTGCTGCAATATTTAAGGACTCTGCTTCAGTATTTAAGGACTCTGCTGCATTATTTAAGGACTTTGTTGCATTATTTAAGGACTCTGCTGCATTATTTAAGGACTTTGCTGCATTATTTAAGGACTCTGCTGCATTTTTTAAGGACTCTGCTGAAGCATTTGAGGACTCTGCTGCATTATTTAAGCACTTTGCTGCGGTATTTAAGGACTCTGTTGCATTATTTAAGGACTTTGTTGCATTATTTAAGGACTCTGCTGCATTAGTTAAGGACTTTGCTGCATTATTTAAGGACTCTGCTGCATTATTTACCGACGTTGTTGCATTATTTAAGAACTGTGCTGCTTTATTTAAGGACTTTGCATTATTTAAGGACTATGCTGCATTATTTAATGACTTTGCTGAAGCATTTGAGGACTCTGCTGCATTATTAGAGGACTCTGCTGCATTATTTAATGACTTTGTTGGATTTTTTAAGGACTCTGCTGCATTATTTAAGGAATTTGCTGCTATATTAAAGGACTCTGCTTCAGTATTTAAGGAATCTGCTGCGGTATTTAAGGACTCTGCTGCATTATTTAAGGACTCTGCTGCATTATTTAAGGACTTTGCTGCATTATTTAAGGACTATGCTGCATTATTTAATGACTTTGCTGAAGCATTTGAGGACTCTGCTGCATTATTAGAGGACTCTGCTGCATTATTTAAGGACTTGCTGCATTATTTAATGACTTTGTTGGATTTTTTAAGGACTCTGCTGCATTATTTAAGGAATTTGCTGCTATATTAAAGGACTCTGCTTCAGTATTTAAGGACTCTGCTGCGGTATTTAAGGACTCTGCTGCATTATTTAAGGACTTTGCTGCATTATTTAAGGAATCTGCTGCATTATTTAAGGACTTTGTTGCATTATCTAAGGACTCTGCTGCATTATTGAAGGACTTTGCTGCAATATTTAAGGACTCTGCTTCAGTATTTAAGGACTCTGCTGCATTATTTAAGGACTTTGTTGCATTATTTAAGGACTCTGCTGCATTATTTAAGGACTTTGCTGCATTATTTATGGACTCTGCTGCATTATTTAAGGACTTTGCTGCAATATTTAAGGACTCTGCTTCAGTATTTAAGGACTCTGCTGCATTATTTAAGGACTTTGTTGCATTATTTAAGGACTCTGCTGCATTATTTAAGGACTTTGCTGCATTATTTAAGGACTCTGCTGCATTATTTAAGGACTGTGCTGAAGCATTTGAGGACTCTGCTGCATTATTTAATCACTTTGCTGCGGTATTTAAGGACTCTGTTGCATTATTTAAGGACTTTGTTGCATTATTTAAGGACTCTGCTGCATTAGTTAAGGACTTTGCTGCATTATTTAAGGACTCTGCTGCATTATTTAACGACGATGTTGCATTATTTAAGAACTGTGCTGCATTATTTAAGGACTTTGCTGCATTATTTAAGGACTATGCTGCATTATTTAATGACTTTGCTGAAGCATTTGAGGACTCTGCTGCATTATTAGAGGACTCTGCTGCATTATTTAATGACTTTGTTGGATTTTTTAAGGACTCTGCTGCATTATTTAAGGAATTTGCTGCTATATTAAAGGACTCTGCTTCAGTATTTAAGGACTCTGCTGCGGTATATAAGGACTCTGCTGC
This sequence comes from Phyllobates terribilis, assembly GCF_046119375.1. Classification (NCBI taxonomy): domain Eukaryota; kingdom Metazoa; phylum Chordata; class Amphibia; order Anura; family Dendrobatidae; genus Phyllobates; species Phyllobates terribilis. The sequence continues at coordinate 1,235,967 of NW_027362905.1, forward strand.
ATTATTTAAGGACTCTGCTGCATTATTTAAGGACTTTGCTGCATTATTTAAGGACTCTGCTGCATTATTTAAGGACTTTGTTGCATTATTTAAGGACTCTAATGCATTATTTAAGGACTTTGCTGGAATATTTAAGGACTCTGCTGCATTAGTTAAGGACTTTGCTGCATTATTTAAGGACTCTGCTGCATTATTTAACGACTTTACTGCATTATTTAAGGACTCTGCTGCATTATTTAAGGACGTTGTTGCATTATTTAAGGACTCTGCTGCATTAGTTAAGGACTATGCTGCATTATTTAATGACTTTGCTGAAGCATTTGAGGACTCTGCTGCATTATTAGAGGACTCTGCTGCATTATTTAAGGACTTGCTGCATTATTTAATGACTTTGTTGGATTTTTTAAGTACTCTGCTGCGTTATTTAAGGAATTTGCTGCTATATTAAAGGACTCTGCTTCAGTATTTAAGGACTCTGCTGCGGTATTTAAGGACTCTGCTGCATTATTTAAGGACTCTGCTGCATTATTTAAGGACTTTGCTGCATTATTTAAGGAATCTGCTGCATTATTTAAGGACTTTGTTGCATTATCTAAGGACTCTGCTGCATTATTGAAGGACTTTGCTGCAATATTTAAGGACTCTGCTTCAGTATTTAAGGACTCTGCTGCATTATTTAAGGACTTTGTTGCATTATTTAAGGACTCTGCTGCATTATTTAAGGACTTTGTTGCATTATTTAAGGACTCTGCTGCATTATTTAAGGACTTTGCTGCAATATTTAAGGACTCTGCTTCAGTATTTAAGGACTCTGCTGCATTATTTAAGGACTTTGTTGCATTATTTAAGGACTCTGCTGCATTATTTAAGGACTTTGCTGCATTATTTAAGGACTCTGCTGCATTTTTTAAGGACTCTGCTGAAGCATTTGAGGACTCTGCTGCATTATTTAAGCACTTTGCTGCGGTATTTAAGGACTCTGTTGCATTATTTAAGGACTTTGTTGCATTATTTAAGGACTCTGCTGCATTAGTTAAGGACTTTGCTGCATTATTTAAGGACTCTGCTGCATTATTTACCGACGTTGTTGCATTATTTAAGAACTGTGCTGCTTTATTTAAGGACTTTGCATTATTTAAGGACTATGCTGCATTATTTAATGACTTTGCTGAAGCATTTGAGGACTCTGCTGCATTATTAGAGGACTCTGCTGCATTATTTAATGACTTTGTTGGATTTTTTAAGGACTCTGCTGCATTATTTAAGGAATTTGCTGCTATATTAAAGGACTCTGCTTCAGTATTTAAGGACTCTGCTGCGGTATTTAAGGACTCTGCTGCATTATTTAAGGACTCTGCTGCATTATTTAAGGACTTTGCTGCATTATTTAAGGACTCTGCTGCATTATTTAAGGACTCTGCTGAAGCATTTGAGGACTCTGCTGCATTATTTAAGGACTTTGTTGCATTATCTAAGGACTCTGCTGCAATATTGAAGGACTTTGCTGCATTATTTAAGGACTCTGCTGCATTATTTAAGGACTTTGCTGCAATATTTAAGGACTCTGCTTCAGTATTTAAGGACTCTGCTGAAGCATTTGAGGACTCTGCTGCATTATTTAATGACTTTGCTGAAGCATTTGAGGACTCTGCTGCATTATTAGAGGACTCTGCTGCATTATTTAATGACTTTGTTGGATTTTTTAAGGACTCTGCTGCATTATTTAAGGAATTTGCTGCTATATTAAAGGACTCTGCTTCAGTATTTAAGGACTCTGCTGCGGTATTTAAGGACTCTGCTGCATTATTTAAGGACTCTGCTGCATTATTTAAGGACTTTGCTGCATTATTTAAGGAATTTGTTGCATTATTTAAGGACTCTGCTGCATTATTTAAGGACTTTGCTGCAATTTTTAAGGACTCTGCTTCAGTATTTAAGGACTCTGCTGCATTATTTAAGGACGTTGTTGCATTATTTAAGGACTCTGCTGCATTATTTAAGGACTTTGCTGAATTATTTAAGGACTCTGCTGCATTATTTAAGGACTTTGTTGCATTATTTAAGGACTCTGCTGCATTAGTTAAGGACTTTGCTGCATTATTTAAGGACTCTGCTGCATTATTTAACGACGTTGTTGCATTATTTAAGAACTGTGCTGCATTATTTAAGGACTTTGCTGCATTATTTAAGGACTATGCTGCATTATTTAATGACTTTGCTGAAGCATTTGAGGACTCTGCTGCATTATTAGAGGACTCTGCTGCATTATTTAAGGACTTGCTGCATTATTTAATGACTTTGTTGGATTTTTTAAGGACTCTGCTGCATTATTTAAGGAATTTGCTGCTATATTAAAGGACTCTGCTTCAGTATTTAAGGACTCTGCTGCGGTATTTAAGGACTCTGCTGCATTATTTAAGGACTCTGCTGCATTATTTAAGGACTTTGCTGCATTATTTAAGGAATCTGCTGCATTATTTAAGGACTTTGTTGCATTATCTAAGGACTCTGCTGCATTATTGAAGGACTTTGCTGCAATATTTAAGGACTCTGCTTCAGTATTTAAGGACTCTGCTGCATTATTTAAGGACTTTGTTGCATTATTTAAGGACTCTGCTGCATTATTTAAGGACTTTGCTGCATTATTTATGGACTCTGCTGCATTATTTAAGGACTTTGCTGCAATATTTAAGGACTCTGCTTCAGTATTTAAGGACTCTGCTGCATTATTTAAGGACTTTGTTGCATTATTTAAGGACTCTGCTGCATTATTTAAGGACTTTGCTGCATTATTTAAGGACTCTGCTGCATTATTTAAGGACTCTGCTGAAGCATTTAAGGACTCTGCTGCATTATTTAATCACTTTGCTGCGGTATTTAAGGACTCTGTTGCATTATTTAAGGACTCTGTTGCATTATTTAAGGACTCTGCTGCATTAGTTAAGGACTTTGCTGCATTATTTAAGGACTCTGCTGCATTACTTAACGACGTTGTTGCATTATTTAAGAACTGTGCTGCATTATTTAAGGACTTTGCTGCATTATTTAAGGACTATGCTGCATTATTTAATGACTTTGCTGAAGCATTTGAGGACTCTGCTGCATTATTAGAGGACTCTGCTGCATTATTTAATGACTTTGTTGGATTTTTTAAGGACTCTGCTGCATTATTTAAGGAATTTGCTGCTATATTAAAGGACTCTGCTTCAGTATTTAAGGACTCTGCTGCGGTATATAAGGACTCTGCTGCATTATTTAAGGACTCTGCTGCATTATTTAAGGACTTTGCTGCATTATTTAAGGACTCTGCTGCATTATTTAAGGACTTTGTTGCATTATTTAAGGACTCTAATGCATTATTTAAGGACTTTGCTGGAATATTTAAGGACTCTGCTGCATTAGTTAAGGACTTTGCTGCATTATTTAAGGACTCTGCTGCATTATTTAACGATTTACTGCATTATTTAAGGACTCTGCTGCATTATTTAAGGACTTTGTTGCATTATTTAAGGACTCTGCTGCATTAGTTAAGGACTATGCTGCATTATTTAATGACTTTGCTGAAGCATTTGAGGACTCTGCTGCATTATTAGAGGACTCTGCTGCATTATTTAAGGACTTGCTGCATTATTTAATGACTTTGCTGCATTATTTATGGACTCTGCTGCATTATTTAAGGACTTTGCTGCAATATTTATGGACTCTGCTTCAGTATTTAAGGACTCTGCTGCATTATTTAAGGACTTTGTTGCATTATTTAAGGACTCTGCTGCATTAGTTAAGGACTATGCTGCATTATTTAATGACTTTGCTGAAGCATTTGAGGACTCTGCTGCATTATTAGAGGACTCTGCTGCATTATTTAAGGACTTGCTGCATTATTTAATGACTTTGTTGGATTTTTTAAGGACTCTGCTGCGTTATTTAAGGAATTTGCTGCTATATTAAAGGACTCTGCTTCAGTATTTAAGGACTCTGCTGCGGTATTTAAGGACTCTGCTGCATTATTTAAGGACTCTGCTGCATTATTTAAGGACTTTGCTGCATTATTTAAGGAATCTGCTGCATTATTTAAGGACTTTGTTGCATTATCTAAGGACTCTGCTGCATTATTGAAGGACTTTGCTGCAATATTTAAGGACTCTGCTTCAGTATTTAAGGACTCTGCTGCATTATTTAAGGACTTTGTTGCATTATTTAAGGACTCTGCTGCATTATTTAAGGACTTTGTTGCATTATTTAAGGACTCTGCTGCATTATTTAAGGACTTTGCTGCAAGATTTAAGGACTCTGCTTCAGTATTTAAGGACTCTGCTGCATTATTTAAGGACTTTGTTGCATTATTTAAGGACTCTGCTGCATTATTTAAGGACTTTGCTGCATTATTTAAGGACTCTGCTGCATTTTTTAAGGACCCTGCTGAAGCATTTGAGGACTCTGCTGCATTATTTAAGCACTTTGCTGCGGTATTTAAGGACTCTGTTGCATTATTTAAGGACTTTGTTGCATTATTTAAGGACTCTGCTGCATTAGTTAAGGACTTTGCTGCATTATTTAAGGACTCTGCTGCATTATTTACCGACGTTGTTGCATTATTTAAGAACTGTGCTGCTTTATTTAAGGACTTTGCATTATTTAAGGACTATGCTGCATTATTTAATGACTTTGCTGAAGCATTTGAGGACTCTGCTGCATTATTAGAGGACTCTGCTGCATTATTTAATGACTTTGTTGGATTTTTTAAGGACTCTGCTGCATTATTTAAGGAATTTGCTGCTATATTAAAGGACTCTGCTTCAGTATTTAAGGACTCTGCTGCGGTATTTAAGGACTCTGCTGCATTATTTAAGGACTCTGCTGCATTATTTAAGGACTTTGCTGCATTATTTAAGGACTCTGCTGCATTATTTAAGGACTCTGCTGAAGCATTTGAGGACTCTGCTGCATTATTTAAGGACTTTGTTGCATTATCTAAGGACTCTGCTGCAATATTGAAGGACTTTGCTGCATTATTTAAGGACTCTGCTGCATTATTTAAGGACTTTGCTGCAATATTTAAGGACTCTGCTTCAGTATTTAAGGACTCTGCTGAAGCATTTGAGGACTCTGCTGCATTATTTAATGACTTTGCTGAAGCATTTGAGGACTCTGCTGCATTATTAGAGGACTCTGCTGCATTATTTAATGACTGTTGGATTTTTTAAGGACTCTGCTGCATTATTTAAGGAATTTGCTGCTATATTAAAGGACTCTGCTTCAGTATTTAAGGACTCTGCTGCGGTATTTAAGGACTCTGCTGCATTATTTAAGGACTCTGCTGCATTATTTAAGGACTTTGCTGCATTATTTAAGGAATTTTTTGCATTATTTAGGACTCTGCTGCATTATTTAAGGACTTTGCTGCAATTTTTAAGGACTCTGCTTCAGTATTTAAGAACTCTGCTGCATTATTTAAGGACGTTGTTGCATTATTTAAGGACTCTGCTGCATTATTTAAGGACTTTGCTGAATTATTTAAGGACTCTGCTGCATTATTTAAGGACTTTGTTGCATTATTTAAGGACTCTGCTGCATTAGTTAAGGACTTTGCTGCATTATTTAAGGACTCTGCTGCATTATTTAACGACGTTGTTGCATTATTTAAGAACTGTGCTGCATTATTTAAGGACTTTGCTGCATTATTTAAGGACTATGCTGCATTATTTAATGACTTTGCTGAAGCATTTGAGGACTCTGCTGCATTATTAGAGGACTCTGCTGCATTATTTAAGGACTTGCTGCATTATTTAATGACTTTGTTGGATTTTTTAAGTACTCTGCTGCGTTATTTAAGGAATTTGCTGCTATATTAAAGGACTCTGCTTCAGTATTTAAGGACTCTGCTGCGGTATTTAAGGACTCTGCTGCATTATTTAAGGACTCTGCTGCATTATTTAAGGACTTTGCTGCATTATTTAAGGAATCTGCTGCATTATTTAAGGACTTTGTTGCATTATCTAAGGACTCTGCTGCATTATTGAAGGACTTTGCTGCAATATTTAAGGACTCTGCTTCAGTATTTAAGGACTCTGCTGCATTATTTAAGGACTTTGTTGCATTATTTAAGGACTCTGCTGCATTATTTAAGGACTTTGTTGCATTATTTAAGGACTCTGCTGCATTATTTAAGGACTTTGCTGCAATATTTAAGGACTCTGCTTCAGTATTTAAGGACTCTGCTGCATTATTTAAGGACTTTGTTGCATTATTTAAGGACTCTGCTGCATTATTTAAGGACTTTGCTGCATTATTTAAGGACTCTGCTGCATTTTTTAAGGACTCTGCTGAAGCATTTGAGGACTCTGCTGCATTATTTAAGCACTTTGCTGCGGTATTTAAGGACTCTGTTGCATTATTTAAGGACTTTGTTGCATTATTTAAGGACTCTGCTGCATTAGTTAAGGACTTTGCTGCATTATTTAAGGACTCTGCTGCATTATTTACCGACGTTGTTGCATTATTTAAGAACTGTGCTGCTTTATTTAAGGACTTTGCATTATTTAAGGACTATGCTGCATTATTTAATGACTTTGCTGAAGCATTTGAGGACTCTGCTGCATTATTAGAGGACTCTGCTGCATTATTTAATGACTTTGTTGGATTTTTTAAGGACTCTGCTGCATTATTTAAGGAATTTGCTGCTATATTAAAGGACTCTGCTTCAGTATTTAAGGACTCTGCTGCGGTATTTAAGGACTCTGCTGCATTATTTAAGGACTCTGCTGCATTATTTAAGGACTTTGCTGCATTATTTAAGGACTCTGCTGCATTATTTAAGGACTCTGCTGAAGCATTTGAGGACTCTGCTGCATTATTTAAGGACTTTGTTGCATTATCTAAGGACTCTGCTGCAATATTGAAGGACTTTGCTGCATTATTTAAGGACTCTGCTGCATTATTTAAGGACTTTGCTGCAATATTTAAGGACTCTGCTTCAGTATTTAAGGACTCTGCTGAAGCATTTGAGGACTCTGCTGCATTATTTAATGACTTTGCTGAAGCATTTGAGGACTCTGCTGCATTATTAGAGGACTCTGCTGCATTATTTAATGACTTTGTTGGATTTTTTAAGGACTCTGCTGCATTATTTAAGGAATTTGCTGCTATATTAAAGGACTCTGCTTCAGTATTTAAGGACTCTGCTGTGGTATTTAAGGACTCTGCTGCATTATTTAAGGACTCTGCTGCATTATTTAAGGACTTTGCTGCATTATTTAAGGAATTTGTTGCATTATTTAAGGACTCTGCTGCATTATTTAAGGACTTTGCTGCAATTTTTAAGGACTCTGCTTCAGTATTTAAGGACTCTGCTGCATTATTTAAGGACGTTGTTGCATTATTTAAGGACTCTGCTGCATTATTTAAGGACTTTGCTGAATTATTTAAGGACTCTGCTGCATTATTTAAGGACTTTGTTGCATTATTTAAGGACTCTGCTGCATTAGTTAAGGACTTTGCTGCATTATTTAAGGACTCTGCTGCATTATTTAACGACGTTGTTGCATTATTTAAGAACTGTGCTGCATTATTTAAGGACTTTGCTGCATTATTTAAGGACTATGCTGCATTATTTAATGACTTTGCTGAAGCATTTGAGGACTCTGCTGCATTATTAGAGGACTCTGCTGCATTATTTAAGGACTTGCTGCATTATTTAATGACTTTGTTGGATTTTTTAAGGACTCTGCTGCATTATTTAAGGAATTTGCTGCTATATTAAAGGACTCTGCTTCAGTATTTAAGGACTCTGCTGCGGTATTTAAGGACTCTGCTGCATTATTTAAGGACTCTGCTGCATTATTTAAGGACTTTGCTGCATTATTTAAGGAATCTGCTGCATTATTTAAGGACTTTGTTGCATTATCTAAGGACTCTGCTGCATTATTGAAGGACTTTGCTGCAATATTTAAGGACTCTGCTTCAGTATTTAAGGACTCTGCTGCATTATTTAAGGACTTTGTTGCATTATTTAAGGACTCTGCTGCATTATTTAAGGACTTTGCTGCATTATTTATGGACTCTGCTGCATTATTTAAGGACTTTGCTGCAATATTTAAGGACTCTGCTTCAGTATTTAAGGACTCTGCTGCATTATTTAAGGACTTTGTTGCATTATTTAAGGACTCTGCTGCATTATTTAAGGACTTTGCTGCATTATTTAAGGACTCTGCTGCATTATTTAAGGACTGTGCTGAAGCATTTGAGGACTCTGCTGCATTATTTAATCACTTTGCTGCGGTATTTAAGGACTCTGTTGCATTATTTAAGGACTTTGTTGCATTATTTAAGGACTCTGCTGCATTAGTTAAGGACTTTGCTGCATTATTTAAGGACTCTGCTGCATTATTTAACGACGATGTTGCATTATTTAAGAACTGTGCTGCATTATTTAAGGACTTTGCTGCATTATTTAAGGACTATGCTGCATTATTTAATGACTTTGCTGAAGCATTTGAGGACTCTGCTGCATTATTAGAGGACTCTGCTGCATTATTTAATGACTTTGTTGGATTTTTTAAGGACTCTGCTGCATTATTTAAGGAATTTGCTGCTATATTAAAGGACTCTGCTTCAGTATTTAAGGACTCTGCTGCGGTATATAAGGACTCTGCTGCATTATTTAAGGACTCTGCTGCATTATTTAAGGACTTTGCTGCATTATTTAAGGACTCTGCTGCATTATTTAAGGACTTTGTTGCATTATTTAAGGACTCTAATGCATTATTTAAGGACTTTGCTGGAATATTTAAGGACTCTGCTGCATTAGTTAAGGACTTTGCTGCATTATTTAAGGACTCTGCTGCATTATTTAACGACTTTACTGCATTATTTAAGGACTCTGCTGCATTATTTAAGGACGTTGTTGCATTATTTAAGGACTCTGCTGCATTAGTTAAGGACTATGCTGCATTATTTAATGACTTTGCTGAAGCATTTGAGGACTCTGCTGCATTATTAGAGGACTCTGCTGCATTATTTAAGGACTTGCTGCATTATTTAATGACTTTGTTGGATTTTTTAAGTACTCTGCTGCGTTATTTAAGGAATTTGCTGCTATATTAAAGGACTCTGCTTCAGTATTTAAGGACTCTGCTGCGGTATTTAAGGACTCTGCTGCATTATTTAAGGACTCTGCTGCATTATTTAAGGACTTTGCTGCATTATTTAAGGAATCTGCTGCATTATTTAAGGACTTTGTTGCATTATCTAAGGACTCTGCTGCATTATTGAAGGACTTTGCTGCAATATTTAAGGACTCTGCTTCAGTATTTAAGGACTCTGCTGCATTATTTAAGGACTTTGTTGCATTATTTAAGGACTCTGCTGCATTATTTAAGGACTTTGTTGCATTATTTAAGGACTCTGCTGCATTATTTAAGGACTTTGCTGCAATATTTAAGGACTCTGCTTCAGTATTTAAGGACTCTGCTGCATTATTTAAGGACTTTGTTGCATTATTTAAGGACTCTGCTGCATTATTTAAGGACTTTGCTGCATTATTTAAGGACTCTGCTGCATTTTTTAAGGACTCTGCTGAAGCATTTGAGGACTCTGCTGCATTATTTAAGCACTTTGCTGCGGTATTTAAGGACTCTGTTGCATTATTTAAGGACTTTGTTGCATTATTTAAGGACTCTGCTGCATTAGTTAAGGACTTTGCTGCATTATTTAAGGACTCTGCTGCATTATTTACCGACGTTGTTGCATTATTTAAGAACTGTGCTGCTTTATTTAAGGACTTTGCATTATTTAAGGACTATGCTGCATTATTTAATGACTTTGCTGAAGCATTTGAGGACTCTGCTGCATTATTAGAGGACTCTGCTGCATTATTTAATGACTTTGTTGGATTTTTTAAGGACTCTGCTGCATTATTTAAGGAATTTGCTGCTATATTAAAGGACTCTGCTTCAGTATTTAAGGACTCTGCTGCGGTATTTAAGGACTCTGCTGCATTATTTAAGGACTCTGCTGCATTATTTAAGGACTTTGCTGCATTATTTAAGGACTCTGCTGCATTATTTAAGGACTCTGCTGAAGCATTTGAGGACTCTGCTGCATTATTTAAGGACTTTGTTGCATTATCTAAGGACTCTGCTGCAATATTGAAGGACTTTGCTGCATTATTTAAGGACTCTGCTGCATTATTTAAGGACTTTGCTGCAATATTTAAGGACTCTGCTTCAGTATTTAAGGACTCTGCTGAAGCATTTGAGGACTCTGCTGCATTATTTAATGACTTTGCTGAAGCATTTGAGGACTCTGCTGCATTATTAGAGGACTCTGCTGCATTATTTAATGACTTTGTTGGATTTTTTAAGGACTCTGCTGCATTATTTAAGGAATTTGCTGCTATATTAAAGGACTCTGCTTCAGTATTTAAGGACTCTGCTGCGGTATTTAAGGACTCTGCTGCATTATTTAAGGACTCTGCTGCATTATTTAAGGACTTTGCTGCATTATTTAAGGAATTTGTTGCATTATTTAAGGACTCTGCTGCATTATTTAAGGACTTTGCTGCAATTTTTAAGGACTCTGCTTCAGTATTTAAGGACTCTGCTGCATTATTTAAGGACGTTGTTGCATTATTTAAGGACTCTGCTGCATTATTTAAGGACTTTGCTGAATTATTTAAGGACTCTGCTGCATTATTTAAGGACTTTGTTGCATTATTTAAGGACTCTGCTGCATTAGTTAAGGACTTTGCTGCATTATTTAAGGACTCTGCTGCATTATTTAACGACGTTGTTGCATTATTTAAGAACTGTGCTGCATTATTTAAGGACTTTGCTGCATTATTTAAGGACTATGCTGCATTATTTAATGACTTTGCTGAAGCATTTGAGGACTCTGCTGCATTATTAGAGGACTCTGCTGCATTATTTAAGGACTTGCTGCATTATTTAATGACTTTGTTGGATTTTTTAAGGACTCTGCTGCATTATTTAAGGAATTTGCTGCTATATTAAAGGACTCTGCTTCAGTATTTAAGGACTCTGCTGCGGTATTTAAGGACTCTGCTGCATTATTTAAGGACTCTGCTGCATTATTTAAGGACTTTGCTGCATTATTTAAGGAATCTGCTGCATTATTTAAGGACTTTGTTGCATTATCTAAGGACTCTGCTGCATTATTGAAGGACTTTGCTGCAATATTTAAGGACTCTGCTTCAGTATTTAAGGACTCTGCTGCATTATTTAAGGACTTTGTTGCATTATTTAAGGACTCTGCTGCATTATTTAAGGACTTTGCTGCATTATTTATGGACTCTGCTGCATTATTTAAGGACTTTGCTGCAATATTTAAGGACTCTGCTTCAGTATTTAAGGACTCTGCTGCATTATTTAAGGACTTTGTTGCATTATTTAAGGACTCTGCTGCATTATTTAAGGACTTTGCTGCATTATTTAAGGACTCTGCTGCATTATTTAAGGACTCTGCTGAAGCATTTAAGGACTCTGCTGCATTATTTAATCACTTTGCTGCGGTATTTAAGGACTCTGTTGCATTATTTAAGGACTCTGTTGCATTATTTAAGGACTCTGCTGCATTAGTTAAGGACTTTGCTGCATTATTTAAGGACTCTGCTGCATTACTTAACGACGTTGTTGCATTATTTAAGAACTGTGCTGCATTATTTAAGGACTTTGCTGCATTATTTAAGGACTATGCTGCATTATTTAATGACTTTGCTGAAGCATTTGAGGACTCTGCTGCATTATTAGAGGACTCTGCTGCATTATTTAATGACTTTGTTGGATTTTTTAAGGACTCTGCTGCATTATTTAAGGAATTTGCTGCTATATTAAAGGACTCTGCTTCAGTATTTAAGGACTCTGCTGCGGTATATAAGGACTCTGCTGCATTATTTAAGGACTCTGCTGCATTATTTAAGGACTTTGCTGCATTATTTAAGGACTCTGCTGCATTATTTAAGGACTTTGTTGCATTATTTAAGGACTCTAATGCATTATTTAAGGACTTTGCTGGAATATTTAAGGACTCTGCTGCATTAGTTAAGGACTTTGCTGCATTATTTAAGGACTCTGCTGCATTATTTAACGATTTACTGCATTATTTAAGGACTCTGCTGCATTATTTAAGGACTTTGTTGCATTATTTAAGGACTCTGCTGCATTAGTTAAGGACTATGCTGCATTATTTAATGACTTTGCTGAAGCATTTGAGGACTCTGCTGCATTATTAGAGGACTCTGCTGCATTATTTAAGGACTTGCTGCATTATTTAATGACTTTGCTGCATTATTTATGGACTCTGCTGCATTATTTAAGGACTTTGCTGCAATATTTATGGACTCTGCTTCAGTATTTAAGGACTCTGCTGCATTATTTAAGGACTTTGTTGCATTATTTAAGGACTCTGCTGCATTAGTTAAGGACTATGCTGCATTATTTAATGACTTTGCTGAAGCATTTGAGGACTCTGCTGCATTATTAGAGGACTCTGCTGCATTATTTAAGGACTTGCTGCATTATTTAATGACTTTGTTGGATTTTTTAAGGACTCTGCTGCGTTATTTAAGGAATTTGCTGCTATATTAAAGGACTCTGCTTCAGTATTTAAGGACTCTGCTGCGGTATTTAAGGACTCTGCTGCATTATTTAAGGACTCTGCTGCATTATTTAAGGACTTTGCTGCATTATTTAAGGAATCTGCTGCATTATTTAAGGACTTTGTTGCATTATCTAAGGACTCTGCTGCATTATTGAAGGACTTTGCTGCAATATTTAAGGACTCTGCTTCAGTATTTAAGGACTCTGCTGCATTATTTAAGGACTTTGTTGCATTATTTAAGGACTCTGCTGCATTATTTAAGGACTTTGTTGCATTATTTAAGGACTCTGCTGCATTATTTAAGGACTTTGCTGCAAGATTTAAGGACTCTGCTTCAGTATTTAAGGACTCTGCTGCATTATTTAAGGACTTTGTTGCATTATTTAAGGACTCTGCTGCATTATTTAAGGACTTTGCTGCATTATTTAAGGACTCTGCTGCATTTTTTAAGGACCCTGCTGAAGCATTTGAGGACTCTGCTGCATTATTTAAGCACTTTGCTGCGGTATTTAAGGACTCTGTTGCATTATTTAAGGACTTTGTTGCATTATTTAAGGACTCTGCTGCATTAGTTAAGGACTTTGCTGCATTATTTAAGGACTCTGCTGCATTATTTACCGACGTTGTTGCATTATTTAAGAACTGTGCTGCTTTATTTAAGGACTTTGCATTATTTAAGGACTATGCTGCATTATTTAATGACTTTGCTGAAGCATTTGAGGACTCTGCTGCATTATTAGAGGACTCTGCTGCATTATTTAATGACTTTGTTGGATTTTTTAAGGACTCTGCTGCATTATTTAAGGAATTTGCTGCTATATTAAAGGACTCTGCTTCAGTATTTAAGGACTCTGCTGCGGTATTTAAGGACTCTGCTGCATTATTTAAGGACTCTGCTGCATTATTTAAGGACTTTGCTGCATTATTTAAGGACTCTGCTGCATTATTTAAGGACTCTGCTGAAGCATTTGAGGACTCTGCTGCATTATTTAAGGACTTTGTTGCATTATCTAAGGACTCTGCTGCAATATTGAAGGACTTTGCTGCATTATTTAAGGACTCTGCTGCATTATTTAAGGACTTTGCTGCAATATTTAAGGACTCTGCTTCAGTATTTAAGGACTCTGCTGAAGCATTTGAGGACTCTGCTGCATTATTTAATGACTTTGCTGAAGCATTTGAGGACTCTGCTGCATTATTAGAGGACTCTGCTGCATTATTTAATGACTGTTGGATTTTTTAAGGACTCTGCTGCATTATTTAAGGAATTTGCTGCTATATTAAAGGACTCTGCTTCAGTATTTAAGGACTCTGCTGCGGTATTTAAGGACTCTGCTGCATTATTTAAGGACTCTGCTGCATTATTTAAGGACTTTGCTGCATTATTTAAGGAATTTTTTGCATTATTTAGGACTCTGCTGCATTATTTAAGGACTTTGCTGCAATTTTTAAGGACTCTGCTTCAGTATTTAAGGACTCTGCTGCATTATTTAAGGACGTTGTTGCATTATTTAAGGACTCTGCTGCATTATTTAAGGACTTTGCTGAATTATTTAAGGACTCTGCTGCATTATTTAAGGACTTTGTTGCATTATTTAAGGACTCTGCTGCATTAGTTAAGGACTTTGCTGCATTATTTAAGGACTCTGCTGCATTATTTAACGACGTTGTTGCATTATTTAAGAACTGTGCTGCATTATTTAAGGACTTTGCTGCATTATTTAAGGACTATGCTGCATTATTTAATGACTTTGCTGAAGCATTTGAGGACTCTGCTGCATTATTAGAGGACTCTGCTGCATTATTTAAGGACTTGCTGCATTATTTAATGACTTTGTTGGATTTTTTAAGTACTCTGCTGCGTTATTTAAGGAATTTGCTGCTATATTAAAGGACTCTGCTTCAGTATTTAAGGACTCTGCTGCGGTATTTAAGGACTCTGCTGCATTATTTAAGGACTCTGCTGCATTATTTAAGGACTTTGCTGCATTATTTAAGGAATCTGCTGCATTATTTAAGGACTTTGTTGCATTATCTAAGGACTCTGCTGCATTATTGAAGGACTTTGCTGCAATATTTAAGGACTCTGCTTCAGTATTTAAGGACTCTGCTGCATTATTTAAGGACTTTGTTGCATTATTTAAGGACTCTGCTGCATTATTTAAGGACTTTGTTGCATTATTTAAGGACTCTGCTGCATTATTTAAGGACTTTGCTGCAATATTTAAGGACTCTGCTTCAGTATTTAAGGACTCTGCTGCATTATTTAAGGACTTTGTTGCATTATTTAAGGACTCTGCTGCATTATTTAAGGACTTTGCTGCATTATTTAAGGACTCTGCTGCATTTTTTAAGGACTCTGCTGAAGCATTTGAGGACTCTGCTGCATTATTTAAGCACTTTGCTGCGGTATTTAAGGACTCTGTTGCATTATTTAAGGACTTTGTTGCATTATTTAAGGACTCTGCTGCATTAGTTAAGGACTTTGCTGCATTATTTAAGGACTCTGCTGCATTATTTACCGACGTTGTTGCATTATTTAAGAACTGTGCTGCTTTATTTAAGGACTTTGCATTATTTAAGGACTATGCTGCATTATTTAATGACTTTGCTGAAGCATTTGAGGACTCTGCTGCATTATTAGAGGACTCTGCTGCATTATTTAATGACTTTGTTGGATTTTTTAAGGACTCTGCTGCATTATTTAAGGAATTTGCTGCTATATTAAAGGACTCTGCTTCAGTATTTAAGGACTCTGCTGCGGTATTTAAGGACTCTGCTGCATTATTTAAGGACTCTGCTGCATTATTTAAGGACTTTGCTGCATTATTTAAGGACTCTGCTGCATTATTTAAGGACTCTGCTGCATTAGTTAAGGACTTTGCTGCATTATTTAAGGACTCTGCTGCATTATTTAACGACGTTGTTGCATTATTTAAGAACTGTGCTGCATTATTTAAGGACTTTGCTGCATTATTTAAGGACTATGCTGCATTATTTAATGACTTTGCTGAAGCATTTGAGGACTCTGCTGCATTATTAGAGGACTCTGCTGCATTATTTAAGGACTTGCTGCATTATTTAATGACTTTGTTGGATTTTTTAAGGACTCTGCTGCATTATTTAAGGAATTTGCTGCTATATTAAAGGACTCTGCTTCAGTATTTAAGGACTCTGCTGCGGTATTTAAGGACTCTGCTGCATTATTTAAGGACTCTGCTGCATTATTTAAGGACTTTGCTGCATTATTTAAGGAATCTGCTGCATTATTTAAGGACTTTGTTGCATTATCTAAGGACTCTGCTGCATTATTGAAGGACTTTGCTGCAATATTTAAGGACTCTGCTTCAGTATTTAAGGACTCTGCTGCATTATTTAAGGACTTTGTTGCATTATTTAAGGACTCTGCTGCATTATTTAAGGACTTTGCTGCATTATTTATGGACTCTGCTGCATTATTTAAGGACTTTGCTGCAATATTTAAGGACTCTGCTTCAGTATTTAAGGACTCTGCTGCATTATTTAAGGACTTTGTTGCATTATTTAAGGACTCTGCTGCATTATTTAAGGACTTTGCTGCATTATTTAAGGACTCTGCTGCATTATTTAAGGACTGTGCTGAAGCATTTGAGGACTCTGCTGCATTATTTAATCACTTTGCTGCGGTATTTAAGGACTCTGTTGCATTATTTAAGGACTTTGTTGCATTATTTAAGGACTCTGCTGCATTAGTTAAGGACTTTGCTGCATTATTTAAGGACTCTGCTGCATTATTTAACGACGATGTTGCATTATTTAAGAACTGTGCTGCATTATTTAAGGACTTTGCTGCATTATTTAAGGACTATGCTGCATTATTTAATGACTTTGCTGAAGCATTTGAGGACTCTGCTGCATTATTAGAGGACTCTGCTGCATTATTTAATGACTTTGTTGGATTTTTTAAGGACTCTGCTGCATTATTTAAGGAATTTGCTGCTATATTAAAGGACTCTGCTTCAGTATTTAAGGACTCTGCTGCGGTATATAAGGACTCTGCTGCATTATTTAAGGACTCTGCTGCATTATTTAAGGACTTTGCTGCATTATTTAAGGACTCTGCTGCATTATTTAAGGACTTTGTTGCATTATTTAAGGACTCTAATGCATTATTTAAGGACTTTGCTGGAATATTTAAGGACTCTGCTGCATTAGTTAAGGACTTTGCTGCATTATTTAAGGACTCTGCTGCATTATTTAACGACTTTACTGCATTATTTAAGGACTCTGCTGCATTATTTAAGGACGTTGTTGCATTATTTAAGGACTCTGCTGCATTAGTTAAGGACTATGCTGCATTATTTAATGACTTTGCTGAAGCATTTGAGGACTCTGCTGCATTATTAGAGGACTCTGCTGCATTATTTAAGGACTTGCTGCATTATTTAATGACTTTGTTGGATTTTTTAAGTACTCTGCTGCGTTATTTAAGGAATTTGCTGCTATATTAAAGGACTCTGCTTCAGTATTTAAGGACTCTGCTGCGGTATTTAAGGACTCTGCTGCATTATTTAAGGACTCTGCTGCATTATTTAAGGACTTTGCTGCATTATTTAAGGAATCTGCTGCATTATTTAAGGACTTTGTTGCATTATCTAAGGACTCTGCTGCATTATTGAAGGACTTTGCTGCAATATTTAAGGACTCTGCTTCAGTATTTAAGGACTCTGCTGCATTATTTAAGGACTTTGTTGCATTATTTAAGGACTCTGCTGCATTATTTAAGGACTTTGTTGCATTATTTAAGGACTCTGCTGCATTATTTAAGGACTTTGCTGCAATATTTAAGGACTCTGCTTCAGTATTTAAGGACTCTGCTGCATTATTTAAGGACTTTGTTGCATTATTTAAGGACTCTGCTGCATTATTTAAGGACTTTGCTGCATTATTTAAGGACTCTGCTGCATTTTTTAAGGACTCTGCTGAAGCATTTGAGGACTCTGCTGCATTATTTAAGCACTTTGCTGCGGTATTTAAGGACTCTGTTGCATTATTTAAGGACTTTGTTGCATTATTTAAGGACTCTGCTGCATTAGTTAAGGACTTTGCTGCATTATTTAAGGACTCTGCTGCATTATTTACCGACGTTGTTGCATTATTTAAGAACTGTGCTGCTTTATTTAAGGACTTTGCATTATTTAAGGACTATGCTGCATTATTTAATGACTTTGCTGAAGCATTTGAGGACTCTGCTGCATTATTAGAGGACTCTGCTGCATTATTTAATGACTTTGTTGGATTTTTTAAGGACTCTGCTGCATTATTTAAGGAATTTGCTGCTATATTAAAGGACTCTGCTTCAGTATTTAAGGACTCTGCTGCGGTATTTAAGGACTCTGCTGCATTATTTAAGGACTCTGCTGCATTATTTAAGGACTTTGCTGCATTATTTAAGGACTCTGCTGCATTATTTAAGGACTCTGCTGAAGCATTTGAGGACTCTGCTGCATTATTTAAGGACTTTGTTGCATTATCTAAGGACTCTGCTGCAATATTGAAGGACTTTGCTGCATTATTTAAGGACTCTGCTGCATTATTTAAGGACTTTGCTGCAATATTTAAGGACTCTGCTTCAGTATTTAAGGACTCTGCTGAAGCATTTGAGGACTCTGCTGCATTATTTAATGACTTTGCTGAAGCATTTGAGGACTCTGCTGCATTATTAGAGGACTCTGCTGCATTATTTAATGACTTTGTTGGATTTTTTAAGGACTCTGCTGCATTATTTAAGGAATTTGCTGCTATATTAAAGGACTCTGCTTCAGTATTTAAGGACTCTGCTGCGGTATTTAAGGACTCTGCTGCATTATTTAAGGACTCTGCTGCATTATTTAAGGACTTTGCTGCATTATTTAAGGAATTTGTTGCATTATTTAAGGACTCTGCTGCATTATTTAAGGACTTTGCTGCAATTTTTAAGGACTCTGCTTCAGTATTTAAGGACTCTGCTGCATTATTTAAGGACGTTGTTGCATTATTTAAGGACTCTGCTGCATTATTTAAGGACTTTGCTGAATTATTTAAGGACTCTGCTGCATTATTTAAGGACTTTGTTGCATTATTTAAGGACTCTGCTGCATTAGTTAAGGACTTTGCTGCATTATTTAAGGACTCTGCTGCATTATTTAACGACGTTGTTGCATTATTTAAGAACTGTGCTGCATTATTTAAGGACTTTGCTGCATTATTTAAGGACTATGCTGCATTATTTAATGACTTTGCTGAAGCATTTGAGGACTCTGCTGCATTATTAGAGGACTCTGCTGCATTATTTAAGGACTTGCTGCATTATTTAATGACTTTGTTGGATTTTTTAAGGACTCTGCTGCATTATTTAAGGAATTTGCTGCTATATTAAAGGACTCTGCTTCAGTATTTAAGGACTCTGCTGCGGTATTTAAGGACTCTGCTGCATTATTTAAGGACTCTGCTGCATTATTTAAGGACTTTGCTGCATTATTTAAGGAATCTGCTGCATTATTTAAGGACTTTGTTGCATTATCTAAGGACTCTGCTGCATTATTGAAGGACTTTGCTGCAATATTTAAGGACTCTGCTTCAGTATTTAAGGACTCTGCTGCATTATTTAAGGACTTTGTTGCATTATTTAAGGACTCTGCTGCATTATTTAAGGACTTTGCTGCATTATTTATGGACTCTGCTGCATTATTTAAGGACTTTGCTGCAATATTTAAGGACTCTGCTTCAGTATTTAAGGACTCTGCTGCATTATTTAAGGACTTTGTTGCATTATTTAAGGACTCTGCTGCATTATTTAAGGACTTTGCTGCATTATTTAAGGACTCTGCTGCATTATTTAAGGACTCTGCTGAAGCATTTAAGGACTCTGCTGCATTATTTAATCACTTTGCTGCGGTATTTAAGGACTCTGTTGCATTATTTAAGGACTCTGTTGCATTATTTAAGGACTCTGCTGCATTAGTTAAGGACTTTGCTGCATTATTTAAGGACTCTGCTGCATTACTTAACGACGTTGTTGCATTATTTAAGAACTGTGCTGCATTATTTAAGGACTTTGCTGCATTATTTAAGGACTATGCTGCATTATTTAATGACTTTGCTGAAGCATTTGAGGACTCTGCTGCATTATTAGAGGACTCTGCTGCATTATTTAATGACTTTGTTGGATTTTTTAAGGACTCTGCTGCATTATTTAAGGAATTTGCTGCTATATTAAAGGACTCTGCTTCAGTATTTAAGGACTCTGCTGCGGTATATAAGGACTCTGCTGCATTATTTAAGGACTCTGCTGCATTATTTAAGGACTTTGCTGCATTATTTAAGGACTCTGCTGCATTATTTAAGGACTTTGTTGCATTATTTAAGGACTCTAATGCATTATTTAAGGACTTTGCTGGAATATTTAAGGACTCTGCTGCATTAGTTAAGGACTTTGCTGCATTATTTAAGGACTCTGCTGCATTATTTAACGATTTACTGCATTATTTAAGGACTCTGCTGCATTATTTAAGGACTTTGTTGCATTATTTAAGGACTCTGCTGCATTAGTTAAGGACTATGCTGCATTATTTAATGACTTTGCTGAAGCATTTGAGGACTCTGCTGCATTATTAGAGGACTCTGCTGCATTATTTAAGGACTTGCTGCATTATTTAATGACTTTGCTGCATTATTTATGGACTCTGCTGCATTATTTAAGGACTTTGCTGCAATATTTATGGACTCTGCTTCAGTATTTAAGGACTCTGCTGCATTATTTAAGGACTTTGTTGCATTATTTAAGGACTCTGCTGCATTAGTTAAGGACTATGCTGCATTATTTAATGACTTTGCTGAAGCATTTGAGGACTCTGCTGCATTATTAGAGGACTCTGCTGCATTATTTAAGGACTTGCTGCATTATTTAATGACTTTGTTGGATTTTTTAAGGACTCTGCTGCGTTATTTAAGGAATTTGCTGCTATATTAAAGGACTCTGCTTCAGTATTTAAGGACTCTGCTGCGGTATTTAAGGACTCTGCTGCATTATTTAAGGACTCTGCTGCATTATTTAAGGACTTTGCTGCATTATTTAAGGAATCTGCTGCATTATTTAAGGACTTTGTTGCATTATCTAAGGACTCTGCTGCATTATTGAAGGACTTTGCTGCAATATTTAAGGACTCTGCTTCAGTATTTAAGGACTCTGCTGCATTATTTAAGGACTTTGTTGCATTATTTAAGGACTCTGCTGCATTATTTAAGGACTTTGTTGCATTATTTAAGGACTCTGCTGCATTATTTAAGGACTTTGCTGCAAGATTTAAGGACTCTGCTTCAGTATTTAAGGACTCTGCTGCATTATTTAAGGACTTTGTTGCATTATTTAAGGACTCTGCTGCATTATTTAAGGACTTTGCTGCATTATTTAAGGACTCTGCTGCATTTTTTAAGGACCCTGCTGAAGCATTTGAGGACTCTGCTGCATTATTTAAGCACTTTGCTGCGGTATTTAAGGACTCTGTTGCATTATTTAAGGACTTTGTTGCATTATTTAAGGACTCTGCTGCATTAGTTAAGGACTTTGCTGCATTATTTAAGGACTCTGCTGCATTATTTACCGACGTTGTTGCATTATTTAAGAACTGTGCTGCTTTATTTAAGGACTTTGCATTATTTAAGGACTATGCTGCATTATTTAATGACTTTGCTGAAGCATTTGAGGACTCTGCTGCATTATTAGAGGACTCTGCTGCATTATTTAATGACTTTGTTGGATTTTTTAAGGACTCTGCTGCATTATTTAAGGAATTTGCTGCTATATTAAAGGACTCTGCTTCAGTATTTAAGGACTCTGCTGCGGTATTTAAGGACTCTGCTGCATTATTTAAGGACTCTGCTGCATTATTTAAGGACTTTGCTGCATTATTTAAGGACTCTGCTGCATTATTTAAGGACTCTGCTGAAGCATTTGAGGACTCTGCTGCATTATTTAAGGACTTTGTTGCATTATCTAAGGACTCTGCTGCAATATTGAAGGACTTTGCTGCATTATTTAAGGACTCTGCTGCATTATTTAAGGACTTTGCTGCAATATTTAAGGACTCTGCTTCAGTATTTAAGGACTCTGCTGAAGCATTTGAGGACTCTGCTGCATTATTTAATGACTTTGCTGAAGCATTTGAGGACTCTGCTGCATTATTAGAGGACTCTGCTGCATTATTTAATGACTGTTGGATTTTTTAAGGACTCTGCTGCATTATTTAAGGAATTTGCTGCTATATTAAAGGACTCTGCTTCAGTATTTAAGGACTCTGCTGCGGTATTTAAGGACTCTGCTGCATTATTTAAGGACTCTGCTGCATTATTTAAGGACTTTGCTGCATTATTTAAGGAATTTTTTGCATTATTTAGGACTCTGCTGCATTATTTAAGGACTTTGCTGCAATTTTTAAGGACTCTGCTTCAGTATTTAAGGACTCTGCTGCATTATTTAAGGACGTTGTTGCATTATTTAAGGACTCTGCTGCATTATTTAAGGACTTTGCTGAATTATTTAAGGACTCTGCTGCATTATTTAAGGACTTTGTTGCATTATTTAAGGACTCTGCTGCATTAGTTAAGGACTTTGCTGCATTATTTAAGGACTCTGCTGCATTATTTAACGACGTTGTTGCATTATTTAAGAACTGTGCTGCATTATTTAAGGACTTTGCTGCATTATTTAAGGACTATGCTGCATTATTTAATGACTTTGCTGAAGCATTTGAGGACTCTGCTGCATTATTAGAGGACTCTGCTGCATTATTTAAGGACTTGCTGCATTATTTAATGACTTTGTTGGATTTTTTAAGTACTCTGCTGCGTTATTTAAGGAATTTGCTGCTATATTAAAGGACTCTGCTTCAGTATTTAAGGACTCTGCTGCGGTATTTAAGGACTCTGCTGCATTATTTAAGGACTCTGCTGCATTATTTAAGGACTTTGCTGCATTATTTAAGGAATCTGCTGCATTATTTAAGGACTTTGTTGCATTATCTAAGGACTCTGCTGCATTATTGAAGGACTTTGCTGCAATATTTAAGGACTCTGCTTCAGTATTTAAGGACTCTGCTGCATTATTTAAGGACTTTGTTGCATTATTTAAGGACTCTGCTGCATTATTTAAGGACTTTGTTGCATTATTTAAGGACTCTGCTGCATTATTTAAGGACTTTGCTGCAATATTTAAGGACTCTGCTTCAGTATTTAAGGACTCTGCTGCATTATTTAAGGACTTTGTTGCATTATTTAAGGACTCTGCTGCATTATTTAAGGACTTTGCTGCATTATTTAAGGACTCTGCTGCATTTTTTAAGGACTCTGCTGAAGCATTTGAGGACTCTGCTGCATTATTTAAGCACTTTGCTGCGGTATTTAAGGACTCTGTTGCATTATTTAAGGACTTTGTTGCATTATTTAAGGACTCTGCTGCATTAGTTAAGGACTTTGCTGCATTATTTAAGGACTCTGCTGCATTATTTACCGACGTTGTTGCATTATTTAAGAACTGTGCTGCTTTATTTAAGGACTTTGCATTATTTAAGGACTATGCTGCATTATTTAATGACTTTGCTGAAGCATTTGAGGACTCTGCTGCATTATTAGAGGACTCTGCTGCATTATTTAATGACTTTGTTGGATTTTTTAAGGACTCTGCTGCATTATTTAAGGAATTTGCTGCTATATTAAAGGACTCTGCTTCAGTATTTAAGGACTCTGCTGCGGTATTTAAGGACTCTGCTGCATTATTTAAGGACTCTGCTGCATTATTTAAGGACTTTGCTGCATTATTTAAGGACTCTGCTGCATTATTTAAGGACTCTGCTGAAGCATTTGAGGACTCTGCTGCATTATTTAAGGACTTTGTTGCATTATCTAAGGACTCTGCTGCAATATTGAAGGACTTTGCTGCATTATTTAAGGACTCTGCTGCATTATTTAAGGACTTTGCTGCAATATTTAAGGACTCTGCTTCAGTATTTAAGGACTCTGCTGAAGCATTTGAGGACTCTGCTGCATTATTTAATGACTTTGCTGAAGCATTTGAGGACTCTGCTGCATTATTAGAGGACTCTGCTGCATTATTTAATGACTTTGTTGGATTTTTTAAGGACTCTGCTGTATTATTTAAGGAATTTGCTGCTATATTAAAGGACTCTGCTTCAGTATTTAAGGACTCTGCTGCGGTATTTAAGGACTCTGCTGCATTATTTAAGGACTCTGCTGCATTATTTAAGGACTTTGCTGCATTATTTAAGGAATTTGTTGCATTATTTAAGGACTCTGCTGCATTATTTAAGGACTTTGCTGCAATTTTTAAGGACTCTGCTTCAGTATTTAAGGACTCTGCTGCATTATTTAAGGACGTTGTTGCATTATTTAAGGACTCTGCTGCATTATTTAAGGACTTTGCTGAATTATTTAAGGACTCTGCTGCATTATTTAAGGACTTTGTTGCATTATTTAAGGACTCTGCTGCATTAGTTAAGGACTTTGCTGCATTATTTAAGGACTCTGCTGCATTATTTAACGACGTTGTTGCATTATTTAAGAACTGTGCTGCATTATTTAAGGACTTTGCTGCATTATTTAAGGACTATGCTGCA
Source organism: Phyllobates terribilis (assembly GCF_046119375.1). Classification (NCBI taxonomy): domain Eukaryota; kingdom Metazoa; phylum Chordata; class Amphibia; order Anura; family Dendrobatidae; genus Phyllobates; species Phyllobates terribilis. The sequence continues at coordinate 1,260,230 of NW_027362905.1, forward strand.
TTATTTAATGACTTTGCTGAAGCATTTGAGGACTCTGCTGCATTATTAGAGGACTCTGCTGCATTATTTAAGGACTTGCTGCATTATTTAATGACTTTGTTGGATTTTTTAAGGACTCTGCTGCATTATTTAAGGAATTTGCTGCTATATTAAAGGACTCTGCTTCAGTATTTAAGGACTCTGCTGCGGTATTTAAGGACTCTGCTGCATTATTTAAGGACTCTGCTGCATTATTTAAGGACTTTGCTGCATTATTTAAGGAATCTGCTGCATTATTTAAGGACTTTGTTGCATTATCTAAGGACTCTGCTGCATTATTGAAGGACTTTGCTGCAATATTTAAGGACTCTGCTTCAGTATTTAAGGACTCTGCTGCATTATTTAAGGACTTTGTTGCATTATTTAAGGACTCTGCTGCATTATTTAAGGACTTTGCTGCATTATTTATGGACTCTGCTGCATTATTTAAGGACTTTGCTGCAATATTTAAGGACTCTGCTTCAGTATTTAAGGACTCTGCTGCATTATTTAAGGACTTTGTTGCATTATTTAAGGACTCTGCTGCATTATTTAAGGACTTTGCTGCATTATTTAAGGACTCTGCTGCATTATTTAAGGACTCTGCTGAAGCATTTAAGGACTCTGCTGCATTATTTAATCACTTTGCTGCAGTATTTAAGGACTCTGTTGCATTATTTAAGGACTCTGTTGCATTATTTAAGGACTCTGCTGCATTAGTTAAGGACTTTGCTGCATTATTTAAGGACTCTGCTGCATTACTTAACGACGTTGTTGCATTATTTAAGAACTGTGCTGCATTATTTAAGGACTTTGCTGCATTATTTAAGGACTATGCTGCATTATTTAATGACTTTGCTGAAGCATTTGAGGACTCTGCTGCATTATTAGAGGACTCTGCTGCATTATTTAATGACTTTGTTGGATTTTTTAAGGACTCTGCTGCATTATTTAAGGAATTTGCTGCTATATTAAAGGACTCTGCTTCAGTATTTAAGGACTCTGCTGCGGTATATAAGGACTCTGCTGCATTATTTAAGGACTCTGCTGCATTATTTAAGGACTTTGCTGCATTATTTAAGGACTCTGCTGCATTATTTAAGGACTTTGTTGCATTATTTAAGGACTCTAATGCATTATTTAAGGACTTTGCTGGAATATTTAAGGACTCTGCTGCATTAGTTAAGGACTTTGCTGCATTATTTAAGGACTCTGCTGCATTATTTAACGATTTACTGCATTATTTAAGGACTCTGCTGCATTATTTAAGGACTTTGTTGCATTATTTAAGGACTCTGCTGCATTAGTTAAGGACTATGCTGCATTATTTAATGACTTTGCTGAAGCATTTGAGGACTCTGCTGCATTATTAGAGGACTCTGCTGCATTATTTAAGGACTTGCTGCATTATTTAATGACTTTGCTGCATTATTTATGGACTCTGCTGCATTATTTAAGGACTTTGCTGCAATATTTATGGACTCTGCTTCAGTATTTAAGGACTCTGCTGCATTATTTAAGGACTTTGTTGCATTATTTAAGGACTCTGCTGCATTAGTTAAGGACTATGCTGCATTATTTAATGACTTTGCTGAAGCATTTGAGGACTCTGCTGCATTATTAGAGGACTCTGCTGCATTATTTAAGGACTTGCTGCATTATTTAATGACTTTGTTGGATTTTTTAAGGACTCTGCTGCGTTATTTAAGGAATTTGCTGCTATATTAAAGGACTCTGCTTCAGTATTTAAGGACTCTGCTGCGGTATTTAAGGACTCTGCTGCATTATTTAAGGACTCTGCTGCATTATTTAAGGACTTTGCTGCATTATTTAAGGAATCTGCTGCATTATTTAAGGACTTTGTTGCATTATCTAAGGACTCTGCTGCATTATTGAAGGACTTTGCTGCAATATTTAAGGACTCTGATTCAGTATTTAAGGACTCTGCTGCATTATTTAAGGACTTTGTTGCATTATTTAAGGACTCTGCTGCATTATTTAAGGACTTTGTTGCATTATTTAAGGACTCTGCTGCATTATTTAAGGACTTTGCTGCAAGATTTAAGGACTCTGCTTCAGTATTTAAGGACTCTGCTGCATTATTTAAGGACTTTGTTGCATTATTTAAGGACTCTGCTGCATTATTTAAGGACTTTGCTGCATTATTTAAGGACTCTGCTGCATTTTTTAAGGACCCTGCTGAAGCATTTGAGGACTCTGCTGCATTATTTAAGCACTTTGCTGCGGTATTTAAGGACTCTGTTGCATTATTTAAGGACTTTGTTGCATTATTTAAGGACTCTGCTGCATTAGTTAAGGACTTTGCTGCATTATTTAAGGACTCTGCTGCATTATTTACCGACGTTGTTGCATTATTTAAGAACTGTGCTGCTTTATTTAAGGACTTTGCATTATTTAAGGACTATGCTGCATTATTTAATGACTTTGCTGAAGCATTTGAGGACTCTGCTGCATTATTAGAGGACTCTGCTGCATTATTTAATGACTTTGTTGGATTTTTTAAGGACTCTGCTGCATTATTTAAGGAATTTGCTGCTATATTAAAGGACTCTGCTTCAGTATTTAAGGACTCTGCTGCGGTATTTAAGGACTCTGCTGCATTATTTAAGGACTCTGCTGCATTATTTAAGGACTTTGCTGCATTATTTAAGGACTCTGCTGCATTATTTAAGGACTCTGCTGAAGCATTTGAGGACTCTGCTGCATTATTTAAGGACTTTGTTGCATTATCTAAGGACTCTGCTGCAATATTGAAGGACTTTGCTGCATTATTTAAGGACTCTGCTGCATTATTTAAGGACTTTGCTGCAATATTTAAGGACTCTGCTTCAGTATTTAAGGACTCTGCTGAAGCATTTGAGGACTCTGCTGCATTATTTAATGACTTTGCTGAAGCATTTGAGGACTCTGCTGCATTATTAGAGGACTCTGCTGCATTATTTAATGACTGTTGGATTTTTTAAGGACTCTGCTGCATTATTTAAGGAATTTGCTGCTATATTAAAGGACTCTGCTTCAGTATTTAAGGACTCTGCTGCGGTATTTAAGGACTCTGCTGCATTATTTAAGGACTCTGCTGCATTATTTAAGGACTTTGCTGCATTATTTAAGGAATTTTTTGCATTATTTAGGACTCTGCTGCATTATTTAAGGACTTTGCTGCAATTTTTAAGGACTCTGCTTCAGTATTTAAGGACTCTGCTGCATTATTTAAGGACGTTGTTGCATTATTTAAGGACTCTGCTGCATTATTTAAGGACTTTGCTGAATTATTTAAGGACTCTGCTGCATTATTTAAGGACTTTGTTGCATTATTTAAGGACTCTGCTGCATTAGTTAAGGACTTTGCTGCATTATTTAAGGACTCTGCTGCATTATTTAACGACGTTGTTGCATTATTTAAGAACTGTGCTGCATTATTTAAGGACTTTGCTGCATTATTTAAGGACTATGCTGCATTATTTAATGACTTTGCTGAAGCATTTGAGGACTCTGCTGCATTATTAGAGGACTCTGCTGCATTATTTAAGGACTTGCTGCATTATTTAATGACTTTGTTGGATTTTTTAAGGACTCTGCTGCATTATTTAAGGAATTTGCTGCTATATTAAAGGACTCTGCTTCAGTATTTAAGGACTCTGCTGCGGTATTTAAGGACTCTGCTGCATTATTTAAGGACTCTGCTGCATTATTTAAGGACTTTGCTGCATTATTTAAGGAATCTGCTGCATTATTTAAGGACTTTGTTGCATTATCTAAGGACTCTGCTGCATTATTGAAGGACTTTGCTGCAATATTTAAGGACTCTGCTTCAGTATTTAAGGACTCTGCTGCATTATTTAAGGACTTTGTTGCATTATTTAAGGACTCTGCTGCATTATTTAAGGACTTTGCTGCATTATTTATGGACTCTGCTGCATTATTTAAGGACTTTGCTGCAATATTTAAGGACTCTGCTTCAGTATTTAAGGACTCTGCTGCATTATTTAAGGACTTTGTTGCATTATTTAAGGACTCTGCTGCATTATTTAAGGACTTTGCTGCATTATTTAAGGACTCTGCTGCATTATTTAAGGACTCTGCTGAAGCATTTAAGGACTCTGCTGCATTATTTAATCACTTTGCTGCGGTATTTAAGGACTCTGTTGCATTATTTAAGGACTCTGTTGCATTATTTAAGGACTCTGCTGCATTAGTTAAGGACTTTGCTGCATTATTTAAGGACTCTGCTGCATTATTTAACGACGTTGTTGCATTATTTAAGAACTGTGCTGCATTATTTAAGGACTTTGCTGCATTATTTAAGGACTATGCTGCATTATTTAATGACTTTGCTGAAGCATTTGAGGACTCTGCTGCATTATTAGAGGACTCTGCTGCATTATTTAATGACTTTGTTGGATTTTTTAAGGACTCTGCTGCATTATTTAAGGAATTTGCTGCTATATTAAAGGACTCTGCTTCAGTATTTAAGGACTCTGCTGCGGTATATAAGGACTCTGCTGCATTATTTAAGGACTCTGCTGCATTATTTAAGGACTTTGCTGCATTATTTAAGGACTCTGCTGCATTATTTAACGATTTACTGCATTATTTAAGGACTCTGCTGCATTATTTAAGGACTTTGCTGCAATATTTAAGGACTCTGCTTCAGTATTTAAGGACTCTGCTGAAGCATTTGAGGACTCTGCTGCATTATTTAATGACTTTGCTGAAGCATTTGAGGACTCTGCTGCATTATTAGAGGACTCTGCTGCATTATTTAATGACTTTGTTGGATTTTTTAAGGACTCTGCTGCATTATTTAAGGAATTTGCTGCTATATTAAAGGACTCTGCTTCAGTATTTAAGGACTCTGCTGCGGTATTTAAGGACTCTGCTGCATTATTTAAGGACTCTGCTGCATTATTTAAGGACTTTGCTGCATTATTTAAGGAATTTTTTGCATTATTTAGGACTCTGCTGCATTATTTAAGGACTTTGCTGCAATTTTTAAGGACTCTGCTTCAGTATTTAAGGACTCTGCTGCATTATTTAAGGACGTTGTTGCATTATTTAAGGACTCTGCTGCATTATTTAAGGACTTTGCTGAATTATTTAAGGACTCTGCTGCATTATTTAAGGACTTTGTTGCATTATTTAAGGACTCTGCTGCATTAGTTAAGGACTTTGCTGCATTATTTAAGGACTCTGCTGCATTATTTAACGACGTTGTTGCATTATTTAAGAACTGTGCTGCATTATTTAAGGACTTTGCTGCATTATTTAAGGACTATGCTGCATTATTTAATGACTTTGCTGAAGCATTTGAGGACTCTGCTGCATTATTAGAGGACTCTGCTGCATTATTTAAGGACTTGCTGCATTATTTAATGACTTTGTTGGATTTTTTAAGGACTCTGCTGCATTATTTAAGGAATTTGCTGCTATATTAAAGGACTCTGCTTCAGTATTTAAGGACTCTGCTGCGGTATTTAAGGACTCTGCTGCATTATTTAAGGACTCTGCTGCATTATTTAAGGACTTTGCTGCATTATTTAAGGAATCTGCTGCATTATTTAAGGACTTTGTTGCATTATCTAAGGACTCTGCTGCATTATTGAAGGACTTTGCTGCAATATTTAAGGACTCTGCTTCAGTATTTAAGGACTCTGCTGCATTATTTAAGGACTTTGTTGCATTATTTAAGGACTCTGCTGCATTATTTAAGGACTTTGCTGCATTATTTATGGACTCTGCTGCATTATTTACGACTTTGCTGCAATATTTAAGGACTCTGCTTCAGTATTTAAGGACTCTGCTGCATTATTTAAGGACTTTGTTGCATTATTTAAGGACTATGCTGCATTATTTAAGGACTTTGCTGCATTATTTAAGGACTCTGCTGCATTATTTAAGGACTCTGCTGAAGCATTTAAGGACTCTGCTGCATTATTTAATCACTTTGCTGCGGTATTTAAGGACTCTGTTGCATTATTTAAGGACTCTGTTGCATTATTTAAGGACTCTGCTGCATTAGTTAAGGACTTTGCTGCATTATTTAAGGACTCTGCTGCATTATTTAACGACGTTGTTGCATTATTTAAGAACTGTGCTGCATTATTTAAGGACTTTGCTGCATTATTTAAGGACTATGCTGCATTATTTAATGACTTTGCTGAAGCATTTGAGGACTCTGCTGCATTATTAGAGGACTCTGCTGCATTATTTAATGACTTTGTTGGATTTTTTAAGGACTCTGCTGCATTATTTAAGGAATTTGCTGCTATATTAAAGGACTCTGCTTCAGTATTTAAGGACTCTGCTGCGGTATATAAGGACTCTGCTGCATTATTTAAGGACTCTGTTGCATTATTTAAGGACTTTGTTGCATTATTTAAGGACTCTGCTGCATTAGTTAAGGACTTTGCTGCATTATTTAAGGACTCTGCTGCATTATTTAACGACGTTGTTGCATTATTTAAGAACTGTTCTGCATTATTTAAGGACTTTGCTGCATTATTTAAGGAATATGCTGCATTATTTAATGAATTTGCTGAAGCATTTGAGGACTCTGCTGCATTATTAGAGGACTCTGCTGCATTATTTAAGGACTTGCTGCATTATTTAATGACTTTGTTGGATTTTTTAAGGACTCTGCTGCATTATTTAAGGACATTGTTGCATTATTTAATGACTCTGCTGCATTATTTAAGGACTTTGCAGCAATATTTAAGGACTCTGCTTCAGTATTTAAGGACTCTGCTGCATTATTTAAGGACTTTGTTGCATTATTTAAGGACTCTGCTGCATTATTTAAGGACTTTGCTGCATTATTTAAGGACACTGCTGCATTATTTAAGGACTCTGCTGAAGCATTTGAGGACTCTGCTGCATTATTTAAGCACTTTGTGGCGGTATTTAAGGACTCTGTTGCATTATTTAAGGACTTTGTTGCATTATTTAAGGACTCTGCTGCATTAGTTAAGGAGTTTGCTGCATTATTTAAGGACTCTGCTGCATTATTTAATGACGTTGTTGCATTATTTAAGAACTGTGCTGCATTATTTAAGGACTTTGCTGCATTATTTAAGGACTATGCTGCATTATTTAATGACTTTGCTGAAGCATTTGAGGACTCTGCTGCATCATTAGAGGACTCTGCTGCATTATTTAAGGACTTGCTGCATTATTTAATGACTTTGTTGGATTTCTTAAGGACTCTGCTGCATTATTTAAGGAATTTGCTGCTATATTAAAGGACTCTGCTTCAGTATTTAAGGACTCTGCTGCGGTATTTAAGGACCCTGCTGCATTATTTTAGGACTCTGCTGCATTATTTAAGGACTTTGCTGCATTATTTAAGGAATCTGCTGCATTATTTAAGGACTTTGTTGCATTATCTAAGGACTCTGCTGCAATTTTGAAGGACTTTGCTGCATTATTTAAGGACTCTGCTACATTATTTAAGGACTTTGCTGCAATATTTAAGGACTCTGCTTCAGTATTTAAGGACTCTGCTGAAGCATTTGAGGACTCTGCTGCATTATTTAATGACTTGGCTGAAGCATTTGAGGACTCTGCTGCATTATTAGAGGACTCTGCTGCATTATTTAATGACTTTGTTGGATTTTTTAAGGACTCTGCTGCATTATTTAAGGAATTTGCTGCTATATTAAAGGACTCTGCTTCAGTATTTAAGGACTCTGCTGCGGTATTTAAGGACTCTGCTGCATTATTTAAGGACTCTGCTGCATTATTTAAGGACTTTGCTGCATTATTTAAGGAATTTTTTGCATTATTTAGGACTCTGCTGCATTATTTAAGGACTTTGCTGCAATTTTTAAGGACTCTGCTTCAGTATTTAAGGACTCTGCTGCATTATTTAAGGACGTTGTTGCATTATTTAAGGACTCTGCTGCATTATTTAAGGACTTTGCTGAATTATTTAAGGACTCTGCTGCATTATTTAAGGACTTTGTTGCATTATTTAAGGACTCTGCTGCATTAGTTAAGGACTTTGCTGCATTATTTAAGGACTCTGCTGCATTATTTAACGACGTTGTTGCATTATTTAAGAACTGTGCTGCACTATTTAAGGACTTTGCTGCATTATTTAAGGACTATGCTGCATTATTTAATGACTTTGCTGAAGCATTTGAGGACTCTGCTGCATTATTAGAGGACTCTGCTGCATTATTTAAGGACTTGCTGCATTATTTAATGACTTTGTTGGATTTTTTAAGGACTCTGCTGCATTATTTAAGGAATTTGCTGCTATATTAAAGGACTCTGCTTCAGTATTTAAGGACTCTGCTGCGGTATTTAAGGACTCTGCTGCATTATTTAAGGACTCTGCTGCATTATTTAAGGACTTTGCTGCATTATTTAAGGAATCTGCTGCATTATTTAAGGACTTTGTTGCATTATCTAAGGACTCTGCTGCATTATTGAAGGACTTTGCTGCAATATTTAAGGACTCTGCTTCAGTATTTAAGGACTCTGCTGCATTATTTAAGGACTTTGTTGCATTATTTAAGGACTCTGCTGCATTATTTAAGGACTTTGCTGCATTATTTATGGACTCTGCTGCATTATTTAAGGACTTTGCTGCAATATTTAAGGACTCTGCTTCAGTATTTAAGGACTCTGCTGCATTATTTAAGGACTTTGTTGCATTATTTAAGGACTCTGCTGCATTATTTAAGGACTTTGCTGCATTATTTAAGGACTCTGCTGCATTATTTAAGGACTCTGCTGAAGCATTTAAGGACTCTGCTGCATTATTTAATCACTTTGCTGCGGTATTTAAGGACTCTGTTGCATTATTTAAGGACTCTGTTGCATTATTTAAGGACTCTGCTGCATTAGTTAAGGACTTTGCTGCATTATTTAAGGACTCTGCTGCATTATTTAACGACGTTGTTGCATTATTTAAGAACTGTGCTGCATTATTTAAGGACTTTGCTGCATTATTTAAGGACTATGCTGCATTATTTAATGACTTTGCTGAAGCATTTGAGGACTCTGCTGCATTATTAGAGGACTCTGCTGCATTATTTAATGACTTTGTTGGATTTTTTAAGGACTCTGCTGCATTATTTAAGGAATTTGCTGCTATATTAAAGGACTCTGCTTCAGTATTTAAGGACTCTGCTGCGGTATATAAGGACTCTGCTGCATTATTTAAGGACTCTGCTGCATTATTTAAGGACTTTGCTGCATTATTTAAGGACTCTGCTGCATTATTTAAGGACTTTGTTGCATTATTTAAGGACTCTAATGCATTATTTAAGGACTTTGCTGGAATATTTAAGGACTCTGCTGCATTAGTTAAGGACTTTGCTGCATTATTTAAGGACTCTGCTGCATTATTTAACGATTTACTGCATTATTTAAGGACTCTGCTGCATTATTTAAGGACTTTGTTGCATTATTTAAGGACTCTGCTGCATTAGTTAAGGACTATGCTGCATTATTTAATGACTTTGCTGAAGCATTTGAGGACTCTGCTGCATTATTAGAGGACTCTGCTGCATTATTTAAGGACTTGCTGCATTATTTAATGACTTTGCTGCATTATTTATGGACTCTGCTGCATTATTTAAGGACTTTGCTGCAATATTTCTGGACTCTGCTTCAGTATTTAAGGACTCTGCTGCATTATTTAAGGACTTTGTTGCATTATTTAAGGACTCTGCTGCATTAGTTAAGGACTATGCTGCATTATTTAATGACTTTGCTGAAGCATTTGAGGACTCTGCTGCATTATTAGAGGACTCTGCTGCATTATTTAAGGACTTGCTGCATTATTTAATGACTTTGTTGGATTTTTTAAGGACTCTGCTGCGTTATTTAAGGAATTTGCTGCTATATTAAAGGACTCTGCTTCAGTATTTAAGGACTCTGCTGCGGTATTTAAGGACTCTGCTGCATTATTTAAGGACTCTGCTGCATTATTTAAGTACTTTGCTGCATTATTTAAGGAATCTGCTGCATTATTTAAGGACTTTGTTGCATTATCTAAGGACTCTGCTGCATTATTGAAGGACTTTGCTGCAATATTTAAGGACTCTGCTTCAGTATTTAAGGACTCTGCTGCATTATTTAAGGACTTTGTTGCATTATTTAAGGACTCTGCTGCATTATTTAAGGACTTTGTTGCATTATTTAAGGACTCTGCTGCATTATTTAAGGACTTTGCTGCAAGATTTAAGGACTCTGCTTCAGTATTTAAGGACTCTGCTGCATTATTTAAGGACTTTGTTGCATTATTTAAGGACTCTGCTGCATTATTTAAGGACTTTGCTGCATTATTTAAGGACTCTGCTGCATTTTTTAAGGACTCTGCTGAAGCATTTGAGGACTCTGCTGCATTATTTAAGCACTTTGCTGCGGTATTTAAGGACTCTGTTGCATTATTTAAGGACTTTGTTGCATTATTTAAGGACTCTGCTGCATTAGTTAAGGACTTTGCTGCATTATTTAAGGACTCTGCTGCATTATTTACCGACGTTGTTGCATTATTTAAGAACTGTGCTGCTTTATTTAAGGACTTTGCATTATTTAAGGACTATGCTGCATTATTTAATGACTTTGCTGAAGCATTTGAGGACTCTGCTGCATTATTAGAGGACTCTGCTGCATTATTTAATGACTTTGTTGGATTTTTTAAGGACTCTGCTGCATTATTTAAGGAATTTGCTGCTATTTTAAAGGACTCTGCTTCAGTATTTAAGGACTCTGCTGCGGTATTTAAGGACTCTGCTGCATTATTTAAGGACTCTGCTGCATTATTTAAGGACTTTGCTGCATTATTTAAGGACTCTGCTGCATTATTTAAGGACTCTGCTGAAGCATTTGAGGACTCTGTTGCATTATTTAAGGACTTTGCTGCATTATTTAAGGAATCTGCTGCATTATTTAAGGACTTTGTTGCATTATCTAAGGACTCTGCTGCAATATTGAAGGACTTTGCTGCATTATTTAAGGACTCTGCTGCATTATTTAAGGACTTTGCTGCAATATTTAAGGACTCTGCTTCAGTATTTAAGGACTCTGCTGAAGCATTTGAGGACTCTGCTGCATTATTTAATGACTTTGCTGAAGCATTTGAGGACTCTGCTGCATTATTAGAGGACTCTGCTGCATTATTTAATGACTTTGTTGGATTTTTTAAGGACTCTGCTGCATTATTTAAGGAATTTGCTGCTATATTAAAGGACTCTGCTTCAGTATTTAAGGACTCTGCTGCGGTATTTAAGGACTCTGCTGCATTATTTAAGGACTCTGCTGCATTATTTAAGGAATTTGCTGCATTATTTAAGGAATTTGTTGCATTATTTAAGGACTCTGCTGCATTATTTAAGGACTTTGCTGCAATATTTAAGGACTCTGCTTCAGTATTTAAGGACTCTGCTGCATTATTTAAGGACGTTGTTGCATTATTTTAGGACTCTGCTGCATTATTTAAGGACTTTACTGCATTATTTAAGGACTCTGCTGCATTATTTAAGGACTTTGTTGCATTATTTAAGGACTCTGCTGCATTAGTTAAGGACTTTGCTGCATTATTTAAGGACTCTGCTGCATTATTTAACGACGTTGTTGCATTATTTAAGAACTGTGCTGCATTATTTAAGGACTTTGCTGCATTATTTAAGGACTATGCTGCATTATTTAATGACTTTGCTGAAGCATTTGAGGACTCTGCTGCATTATTAGAGGACTCTGCTGCATTATTTAAGGACTTGCTGCATTATTTAATGACTTTGTTGGATTTTTTAAGGACTCTGCTGCATTATTTAAGGAATTTGCTGCTATATTAAAGGACTCTGCTTCAGTATTTAAGGACTCTGCTGCGGTATTTAAAGACTCTGCTGCATTATTTAAGGACTCTGCTGCATTATTTAAGGACTTTGCTGCATTATTTAAGGAATCTGCTGCATTATTGAAGGACTTTGCTGCAATATTTAAGGACTCTGCTTCAGTATTTAAGGACTCTGCTGCATTATTTAAGGACTTTGTTGCATTATTTAAGGACTCTGCTGCATTATTTAAGGACTTTGCTGCATTATTTATGGACTCTGCTGCATTATTTAAGGACTTTGCTGCAATATTTAAGGACTCTGCTTCAGTATTTAAGGACTCTGCTGCATTATTTAAGGACTTTGTTGCATTATTTAAGGACTCTGCTGCATTATTTAAGGACTTTGCTGCATTATTTAAGGACTCTGCTGCATTATTTAAGGACTCTGCTGAAGCATTTGAGGACTCTGCTGCATTATTTAATCACTTTGCTGCGGTATTTAAGGACTCTGTTGCATTATTTAAGGACTTTGTTGCATTATTTAAGGACTCTGCTGCATTAGTTAAGGACTTTGCTGCATTATTTAAGGACTCTGCTGCATTATTTAACGACGTTGTTGCATTATTTAAGAAATGTGCTGCATTATTTAAGGACTTTGCTGCATTATTTAAGGACTATGCTGCATTATTTAATGACTTTGCTGAAGCATTTGAGGACTCTGCTGCATTATTAGAGTACTCTGCTGCATTATTTAATGACTTTGTTGGATTTTTTAAGGACTCTGCTGCATTATTTAAGGAATTTGCTGCTATATTAAAGGACTCTGCTTCAGTATTTAAGGACTCTGCTGCGGTATATAAGGACTCTGCTGCATTATTTAAGGACTCTGCTGCATTATTTAAGGACTTTGCTGCATTATTTAAGGACTCTGCTCCATTATTTAAGGACTTTGTTGCATTATTTAAGGACTCTAATGCATTATTTAAGGACTTTGCTGCAATATTTAAGGACTCTGCTGCATTAGTTAAGGACTTTGCTGCATTATTTAAGGACTCTGCTGCATTATTTAACGACTTTACTGCATTATTTAAGGACTCTGCTGCATTATTTAAGGACTTTGTTGCATTATTTAAGGACTCTGCTGCATTACTTAAGGACTATGCTGCATTATTTAATGACTTTGCTGAAGCATTTGAGGACTCTGCTGCATTATTAGAGGACTCTGCTGCATTATTTAAGGACTTGCTGCATTATTTAATGACTTTGTTGGATTTTTTAAGGACTCTGCTGCGTTATTTAAGGAATTTGCTGCTATATTAAAGGACTCTGCTTCAGTATTTAAGGACTCTGCTGCGGTATTTAAGGACTCTGCTGCATTATTTAAGGACTCTGCTGCATTATTTAAGGACTTTGCTGCATTATTTAAGGAATCTGCTGCATTATTTAAGGACTTTGTTGCATTATCTAAGGACTCTGCTGCATTATTGAAGGACTTTGCTGCAATATTTAAGGACTCTGCTTCAGTATTTAAGGACTCTGCTGAATTATTTAAGGACTTTGTTGCATTATTTAAGGACTCTGCTGCATTATTTAAGGACTTTGTTGCATTATTTAAGGACTCTCCTGCATTATTTAAGGACTTTGCTGCAATATTTAAGGACTCTGCTTCAGTATTTAAGGACTCTGCTGCATTATTTAAGGACTTTGTTGCATTATTTAAGGACTCTGCTGCATTATTTAAGGACTTTGCTGCATTATTTAAGGACTCTGCTGCATTTTTTAAGGACTCTGCTGAAGCATTTGAGGACTCTGCTGCATTATTTAAGCACTTTGCTGCGGTATTTAAGGACTCTGTTGCATTATTTAAGGACTTTTTTGCATTATTTAAGGACTCTGCTGCATTAGTTAAGGACTTTGCTGCATTATTTAAGGACACTGCTGCATTATTTACCGACGTTGTTGCATTATTTAAGAACTGTGCTGCTTTATTTAAGGACTTTGCATTATTTAGGGACTATGCTGCATTATTTAATGACTTTGCTGAAGCATTTGAGGACTCTGCTGCATTATTAGAGGACTCTGCTGCATTATTTAATGACTTTGTTGGATTTTTTAAGGACTCTGCTGCATTATTTAAGGAATTTGCTGCTATATTAAAGGACTCTGCTTCAGTATTTAAGGACTCTGCTGCGGTATTTAAGGACTCTGCTGCATTATTTAAGGACTCTGCTGCATTATTTAAGGACTTTGCTGCATTATTTAAGGAATCTGCTGCATTATTTAAGGACTTTGTTGCATTATCTAAGGACTCTGCTGCATTATTGAAGGACTTTGCTGCAATATTTAAGGACTCTGCTTCAGTATTTAAGGACTCTGCTGCATTATTTAAGGACTTTGTTGCATTATTTAAGGACTCTGCTGCATTATTTAAGGACTTTGCTGCATTATTTATGGACTCTGCTGCATTATTTAAGGACTTTGCTGCAATATTTAAGGACTCTGCTTCAGTATTTAAGGACTCTGCTGCATTATTTAAGGACTTTGTTGCATTATTTAAGGACTCTGCTGCATTATTTAAGGACTTTGCTGCATTATTTAAGGACTCTGCTGCATTATTTAAGGACTCTGCTGAAGCATTTGAGGACTCTGCTGCATTATTTAATCACTTTGCTGCGGTATTTAAGGACTCTGTTGCATTATTTAAGGACTTTGTTGCATTATTTAAGGACTCTGCTGCATTAGTTAAGGACTTTGCTGCATTATTTAAGGACTCTGCTGCATTATTTAACGACATTGTTGCATTATTTAAGAACTGTGCTGCATTATTTAAGGACTTTGCTGCATTATTTAAGGACTATGCTGCATTATTTAATGACTTTGCTGAAGCATTTGAGGACTCTGCTGCATTATTAGAGGACTCTGCTGCATTATTTAATGACTTTGTTGGATTTTTTAAGGACTCTGCTGCATTATTTAAGGAATTTGCTGCTATATTAAAGGACTCTGCTTCAGTATTTAAGGACTCTGCTGCGGTATTTAAGGACTCTGCTGCATTATTTAAGGACTCTGCTGCATTATTTAAGGACTTTGCTGCATTATTTAAGGAATTTGTTGCATTATTTAAGGACTCTGCTGCATTATTTAAGGACTTTGCTGCAATTTTTAAGGACTCTGCTTCAGTATATAAGGACTCTGCTGCATTATTTAAGGACGTTGTTGCATTATTTAAGGACTCTGCTGCATTATTTAAGGACTTTGCTGAATTATTTAAGGACTCTGCTGCATTATTTAAGGACTTTGTTGCATTATTTAAGGACTCTGCTGCATTAGTTAAGGACTTTGCTGCATTATTTAAGGACTCTGCTGCATTATTTAACGACGTTGTTGCATTATTTAAGAACTGTGCTGCATTATTTAAGGACTTTGCTGCATTATTTAAGGACTATGCTGCATTATTTAATGACTTTGCTGAAGCATTTGAGGACTCTGCTGCATTATTAGAGGACTCTGCTGCATTATTTAAGGACTTGCTGCTTATTTAATGACTTTGTTGGATTTTTTAAGGACTCTGCTGCATTATTTAAGGAATTTGCTGCTATATTAAAGGACTCTGCTTCAGTATTTAAGGACTCTGCTGCGGTATTTAAGGACTCTGCTGCATTATTTAAGGACTCTGCTGCATTATTTAAGGACTTTGCTGCATTATTTAAGGAATCTGCTGCATTATTTAAGGACTTTGTTGCATTATCTAAGGACTCTGCTGCATTATTGAAGGACTTTGCTGCAATATTTAAGGACTCTGCTTCAGTATTTAAGGACTCTGCTGCATTATTTAAGGACTTTGTTGCATTATTTAAGGACTCTGCTGCATTATTTAAGGACTTTGCTGCATTATTTATGGACTCTGCTGCATTATTTAAGGACTTTGCTGCAATATTTAAGGACTCTGCTTCAGTATTTAAGGACTCTGCTGCATTATTTAAGGACTTTGTTGCATTATTTAAGGACTCTGCTGCATTATTTAAGGACTTTGCTGCATTATTTAAGGACTCTGCTGCATTATTTAAGGACTCTGCTGAAGCATTTAAGGACTCTGCTGCATTATTTAATCACTTTGCTGCGGTATTTAAGGACTCTGTTGCATTATTTAAGGACTCTGTTGAATTATTTAAGGACTCTGCTGCATTAGTTAAGGACTTTGCTGCATTATTTAAGGACTCTGCTGCATTATTTAACGACGATGTTGCATTATTTAAGAACTGTGCTGCATTATTTAAGGACTTTGCAGCATTATTTAAGGACTATGCTGCATTATTTAATGACTTTGCTGAAGCATTTGAGGACTCTGCTGCATTATTAGAGGACTCTGCTGCATTATTTAATGACTTTGTTGGATTTTTTAAGGACTCTGCTGCATTATTTAAGGAATTTGCTGCTATATTAAAGGACTCTGCTTCAGTATTTAAGGACTCTGCTGCGGTATATAAGGACTCTGCTGCATTATTTAAGGACTCTGCTGCATTATTTAAGGACTTTGCTGCATTATTTAAGGACTCTGCTGCATTATTTAAGGACTTTGTTGCATTATTTAAGGACTCTAATGCATTATTTAAGGACTTTGCTGGAATATTTAAGGACTCTGCTGCATTAGTTAAGGACTTTGCTGCATTATTTAAGGACTCTGCTGCATTATTTAACGATTTACTGCATTATTTAAGGACTCTGCTGCATTATTTAAGGACTTTGTTGCATTATTTAAGGACTCTGCTGCATTAGTTAAGGACTATGCTGCATTATTTAATGACTTTGCTGAAGCATTTGAGGACTCTGCTGCATTATTAGAGGACTCTGCTGCATTATTTAAGGACTTGCTGCATTATTTAATGACTTTGCTGCATTATTTATGGACTCTGCTGCATTATTTAAGGACTTTGCTGCAATATTTATGGACTCTGCTTCAGTATTTAAGGACTCTGCTGCATTATTTAAGGACTTTGTTGCATTATTTAAGGACTCTGCTGCATTAGTTAAGGACTATGCTGCATTATTTAATGACTTTGCTGAAGCATTTGAGGACTCTGCTGCATTATTAGAGGACTCTGCTGCATTATTTAAGGACTTGCTGCATTATTTAATGACTTTGTTGGATTTTTTAAGGACTCTGCTGCGTTATTTAAGGAATTTGCTGCTATATTAAAGGACTCTGCTTCAGTATTTAAGGACTCTGCTGCGGTATTTAAGGACTCTGCTGCATTATTTAAGGACTCTGCTGCATTATTTAAGGACTTTGCTGCATTATTTAAGGAATCTGCTGCATTATTTAAGGACTTTGTTGCATTATCTAAGGACTCTGCTGCATTATTGAAGGACTTTGCTGCAATATTTAAGGACTCTGCTTCAGTATTTAAGGACTCTGCTGCATTATTTAAGGACTTTGTTGCATTATTTAAGGACTCTGCTGCATTATTTAAGGACTTTGTTGCATTATTTAAGGACTCTGCTGCATTATTTAAGGACTTTGCTGCAAGATTTAAGGACTCTGCTTCAGTATTTAAGGACTCTGCTGCATTATTTAAGGACTTTGTTGCATTATTTAAGGACTCTGCTGCATTATTTAAGGACTTTGCTGCATTATTTAAGGACTCTGCTGCATTTTTTAAGGACTCTGCTGAAGCATTTGAGGACTCTGCTGCATTATTTAAGCACTTTGCTGCGGTATTTAAGGACTCTGTTGCATTATTTAAGGACTTTGTTGCATTATTTAAGGACTCTGCTGCATTAGTTAAGGACTTTGCTGCATTATTTAAGGACTCTGCTGCATTATTTACCGACGTTGTTGCATTATTTAAGAACTGTGCTGCTTTATTTAAGGACTTTGCATTATTTAAGGACTATGCTGCATTATTTAATGACTTTGCTGAAGCATTTGAGGACTCTGCTGCATTATTAGAGGACTCTGCTGCATTATTTAATGACTTTGTTGGATTTTTTAAGGACTCTGCTGCATTATTTAAGGAATTTGCTGCTATATTAAAGGACTCTGCTTCAGTATTTAAGGACTCTGCTGCGGTATTTAAGGACTCTGCTGCATTATTTAAGGACTCTGCTGCATTATTTAAGGACTTTGCTGCATTATTTAAGGACTCTGCTGCATTATTTAAGGACTTTGTTGCATTATTTAAGGACTCTAATGCATTATTTAAGGACTTTGCTGCAATATTTAAGGACTCTGCTTCAGTATTTAAGGACTCTGCTGCATTATTTAAGGACGTTGTTGCATTATTTAAGGACTCTGCTGCATTATTTAAGGACTTTACTGCATTATTTAAGGACTCTGCTGCATTATTTAAGGACTTTCTTGCATTATTTAAGGACTCTGCTGCATTAGTTAAGGACTTTGCTGCATTATTTAAGGACTCTGCTGCATTATTTAACGACGTTGTTGCATTACTTAAGAACTGTGCTGCATTATTTAAGGACTTTGCTGCATTATTTAAGGACTATGCTGCATTATTTAATGACTTTGCTGAAGCATTTGAGGACTCTGCTGCATTATTAGAGGACTCTGCTGCATTATTTAAGGACTTGCTGCATTATTTAATGACTTTGTTGGATTTTTTTATGGACTCTGCTGCATTATTTAAGGAATTTGCTGCTATATTAAAGGACTCTGCTTCAGTATTTAAGGACTCTGCTGCGGTATTTAAGGACTCTGCTGCATTATTTAAGGACTCTGCTGCATTATTTAAGGACTTTGCTGCATTATTTAAGGAATCTGCTGCATTATTTAAGGACTTTGTTGCATTATCTAAGGACTCTGCTGCATTATTGAAGGACTTTGCTGCAATATTTAAGTACTCTGCTTCAGTATTTAAGGGCTCTGCTGCATTATTTAAGGACTTTGTTGCATTATTTAAGGACTCTGCTGCATTAGATAAGGACTTTGCTGCATTATTTAAGGACTCTGCTGCATTATTTAAGGACTTTGCTGCAATATTTAAGGACTCTGCTTCAGTATTTAAGGACTCTGCTGCATTATTTAAGGACTTTGTTGCATTATTTAAGGACTCTGCTGCATTATTTAAGGACTTTGCTGCATTATTTAAGGACACTGCTGCATTATTTAAGGACTCTGCTGAAGCATTTGAGGACTCTGCTGCATTATTTAAGCACTTTGCGGCGGTATTTAAGGACTCTGTTGCATTATTTAAGGACTTTGTTGCATTATTTAAGGACTCTGCTGCATTAGTTAAGGAGTTTGCTGCATTATTTAAGGACTCTGCTGCATTATTTAATGACTTTGCTGAAGCATTTGAGGACTCTGCTGCATTATTAGAGGACTCTGCTGCATTATTTAAGGACTTGCTGCATTATTTAATGACTTTGTTGGATTTCTTAAGGACTCTGCTGCATTATTTAAGGAATTTGCTGCTATATTAAAGGACTCTGCTTCAGTATTTAAGGACTCTGCTGCGGTATTTAAGGACCCTGCTGCATTATTTTAGGACTCTGCTGCATTATTTAAGGACTTTGCTGCATTATTTAAGGAATCTGCTGCATTATTTAAGGACTTTGTTGCATTATCTAAGGACTCTGCTGCAATTTTGAAGGACTTTGCTGCATTATTTAAGGACTCTGCTACATTATTTAAGGACTTTGCTGCAATATTTAAGGACTCTGCTTCAGTATTTAAGGACTCTGCTGAAGCATTTGAGGACTCTGCTGCATTATTTAATGACTTTGCTGAAGCATTTGAGGACTCTGCTGCATTATTAGAGGACTCTGCTGCATTATTTAATGACTTTGTTGGATTTTTTAAGGACTCTGCTGCATTATTTAAGGAATTTGCTGCTATATTAAAGGACTCTGCTTCAGTATTTAAGGACTCTGCTGCGGTATTTAAGGACTCTGCTGCATTATTTAAGGACTCTGCTGCATTATTTAAGGACTTTGCTGCAATATTTAAGGACTCTGCTTCAGTATTTAAGGACTCTGCTGCATTATTTAAGGACGTTGTTGCATTATTTAAGGACTCTGCTGCATTATTTAAGGACTTTACTGCATTATTTAAGGACTCTGCTGCATTATTTAAGGACTTTGTTGCATTATTTCAGGAATCTGATGCATTATTTAAGGAATTTGCTGAATTATTTAAGGACTCTGCTTTCTTATTTAATGACTCTGCTGAAGCATTTGAGGACTCTGCTGCATTATTTGAGGACTATGTTGCATTATTTAAGGACTTTGCTGCTTTATTTAAGGACTTTGTTGCATTATTTAAGGACTCTGCTGCATTATTTAAGGACTTTGCTGCAATATTTAAGGACTCTGCTTCAGTATTTAAGGACTCTGCTGCATTATTTAAGGACTTTGCTGCATTATTTAAGGACTTTGTTGCATTATTTAAGTACTCTGCTGCATTATTTAAGGACTTTGTTGCATTATTTAAGGACTCTGCTGCATTATTTAAGGACTTTGTTGCATTATTTAATGACTCTGCTGCATTATTTAAGGACTTTGCAGCAATATTTAAGGACTCTGCTTCAGTATTTAAGGACTCTGCTGCATTATTTAAGGACTTTGTTGCATTATTTAAGGACTCTGCTGCATTATTTAAGGACTTTGCTGTATTATTTAAGGACAATGCTGCATTATTTAAGGACTCTGCTGAAGCATTTGAGGACTCTGCTGCATTATTTAAGCCCTTTGCTGCGGTATTTAAGGACTCTGTTGCATTATTTAAGGACTTTGTTGCATTATTTAAGGACTCTGCTGCATTAGTTAAGGACTTTGCTGCATTATTTAAGGACTCTGCTGCATTATTTAACGACGTTGTTGCATTATTTAAGAACTGTTCTGCATTATTTAAGGACTTTGCTGCATTATTTAAGGAATATGCTGCATTATTTAATGAATTTGCTGAAGCATTTGAGGACTCTGCTGCATTATTAGAGGACTCTGCTGCATTATTTAAGGACTTGCTGCATTATTTAATGACTTTGTTGGATTTTTTAAGGACTCTGCTGCATTATTTAAGGACATTGTTGCATTATTTAATGACTCTGCTGCATTATTTAAGGAATTTGCTGCTATATTAAAGGACTCTGCTTCAGTATTTAAGGACTCTGCTGCGGTATATAAGGACTCTGCTGCATTATTTAAGGACTCTGCTGCATTATTTAAGGACTTTGCTGCATTATTTAAGGACTCTGCTGCATTATTTAAGGACTTTGTTGCATTATTTAAGGACTCTAATGCATTATTTAAGGACTTTGCTGGAATATTTAAGGACTCTGCTGCATTAGTTAAGGACTTTGCTGCATTATTTAAGGACTCTGCTGCATTATTTAACGATTTACTGCATTATTTAAGGACTCTGCTGCATTATTTAAGGACTTTGTTGCATTATTTAAGGACTCTGCTGCATTAGTTAAGGACTATGCTGCATTATTTAATGACTTTGCTGAAGCATTTGAGGACTCTGCTGCATTATTAGAGGACTCTGCTGCATTATTTAAGGACTTGCTGCATTATTTAATGACTTTGCTGCATTATTTATGGACTCTGCTGCATTATTTAAGGACTTTGCTGCAATATTTATGGACTCTGCTTCAGTATTTAAGGACTCTGCTGCATTATTTAAGGACTTTGTTGCATTATTTAAGGACTCTGCTGCATTAGTTAAGGACTATGCTGCATTATTTAATGACTTTGCTGAAGCATTTGAGGACTCTGCTGCATTATTAGAGGACTCTGCTGCATTATTTAAGGACTTGCTGCATTATTTAATGACTTTGTTGGATTTTTTAAGGACTCTGCTGCGTTATTTAAGGAATTTGCTGCTATATTAAAGGACTCTGCTTCAGTATTTAAGGACTCTGCTGCGGTATTTAAGGACTCTGCTGCATTATTTAAGGACTCTGCTGCATTATTTAAGGACTTTGCTGCATTATTTAAGGAATCTGCTGCATTATTTAAGGACTTTGTTGCATTATCTAAGGACTCTGCTGCATTATTGAAGGACTTTGCTGCAATATTTAAGGACTCTGCTTCAGTATTTAAGGACTCTGCTGCATTATTTAAGGACTTTGTTGCATTATTTAAGGACTCTGCTGCATTATTTAAGGACTTTGTTGCATTATTTAAGGACTCTGCTGCATTATTTAAGGACTTTGCTGCAAGATTTAAGGACTCTGCTTCAGTATTTAAGGACTCTGCTGCATTATTTAAGGACTTTGTTGCATTATTTAAGGACTCTGCTGCATTATTTAAGGACTTTGCTGCATTATTTAAGGACTCTGCTGCATTTTTTAAGGACTCTGCTGAAGCATTTGAGGACTCTGCTGCATTATTTAAGCACTTTGCTGCGGTATTTAAGGACTCTGTTGCATTATTTAAGGACTTTGTTGCATTATTTAAGGACTCTGCTGCATTAGTTAAGGACTTTGCTGCATTATTTAAGGACTCTGCTGCATTATTTACCGACGTTGTTGCATTATTTAAGAACTGTGCTGCTTTATTTAAGGACTTTGCATTATTTAAGGACTATGCTGCATTATTTAATGACTTTGCTGAAGCATTTGAGGACTCTGCTGCATTATTAGAGGACTCTGCTGCATTATTTAATGACTTTGTTGGATTTTTTAAGGACTCTGCTGCATTATTTAAGGAATTTGCTGCTATATTAAAGGACTCTGCTTCAGTATTTAAGGACTCTGCTGCGGTATTTAAGGACTCTGCTGCATTATTTAAGGACTCTGCTGCATTATTTAAGGACTTTGCTGCATTATTTAAGGACTCTGCTGCATTATTTAAGGACTTTGTTGCATTATTTAAGGACTCTAATGCATTATTTAAGGACTTTGCTGCAATATTTAAGGACTCTGCTTCAGTATTTAAGGACTCTGCTGCATTATTTAAGGACGTTGTTGCATTATTTAAGGACTCTGCTGCATTATTTAAGGACTTTACTGCATTATTTAAGGACTCTGCTGCATTATTTAAGGACTTTCTTGCATTATTTAAGGACTCTGCTGCATTAGTTAAGGACTTTGCTGCATTATTTAAGGACTCTGCTGCATTATTTAACGACGTTGTTGCATTACTTAAGAACTGTGCTGCATTATTTAAGGACTTTGCTGCATTATTTAAGGACTATGCTGCATTATTTAATGACTTTGCTGAAGCATTTGAGGACTCTGCTGCATTATTAGAGGACTCTGCTGCATTATTTAAGGACTTGCTGCATTATTTAATGACTTTGTTGGATTTTTTTATGGACTCTGCTGCATTATTTAAGGAATTTGCTGCTATATTAAAGGACTCTGCTTCAGTATTTAAGGACTCTGCTGCGGTATTTAAGGACTCTGCTGCATTATTTAAGGACTCTGCTGCATTATTTAAGGACTTTGCTGCATTATTTAAGGAATCTGCTGCATTATTTAAGGACTTTGTTGCATTATCTAAGGACTCTGCTGCATTATTGAAGGACTTTGCTGCAATATTTAAGTACTCTGCTTCAGTATTTAAGGGCTCTGCTGCATTATTTAAGGACTTTGTTGCATTATTTAAGGACTCTGCTGCATTAGATAAGGACTTTGCTGCATTATTTAAGGACTCTGCTGCATTATTTAAGGACTTTGCTGCAATATTTAAGGACTCTGCTTCAGTATTTAAGGACTCTGCTGCATTATTTAAGGACTTTGTTGCATTATTTAAGGACTCTGCTGCATTATTTAAGGACTTTGCTGCATTATTTAAGGACACTGCTGCATTATTTAAGGACTCTGCTGAAGCATTTGAGGACTCTGCTGCATTATTTAAGCACTTTGCGGCGGTATTTAAGGACTCTGTTGCATTATTTAAGGACTTTGTTGCATTATTTAAGGACTCTGCTGCATTAGTTAAGGAGTTTGCTGCATTATTTAAGGACTCTGCTGCATTATTTAATGACTTTGCTGAAGCATTTGAGGACTCTGCTGCATTATTAGAGGACTCTGCTGCATTATTTAAGGACTTGCTGCATTATTTAATGACTTTGTTGGATTTCTTAAGGACTCTGCTGCATTATTTAAGGAATTTGCTGCTATATTAAAGGACTCTGCTTCAGTATTTAAGGACTCTGCTGCGGTATTTAAGGACCCTGCTGCATTATTTTAGGACTCTGCTGCATTATTTAAGGACTTTGCTGCATTATTTAAGGAATCTGCTGCATTATTTAAGGACTTTGTTGCATTATCTAAGGACTCTGCTGCAATTTTGAAGGACTTTGCTGCATTATTTAAGGACTCTGCTACATTATTTAAGGACTTTGCTGCAATATTTAAGGACTCTGCTTCAGTATTTAAGGACTCTGCTGAAGCATTTGAGGACTCTGCTGCATTATTTAATGACTTTGCTGAAGCATTTGAGGACTCTGCTGCATTATTAGAGGACTCTGCTGCATTATTTAATGACTTTGTTGGATTTTTTAAGGACTCTGCTGCATTATTTAAGGAATTTGCTGCTATATTAAAGGACTCTGCTTCAGTATTTAAGGACTCTGCTGCGGTATTTAAGGACTCTGCTGCATTATTTAAGGACTCTGCTGCATTATTTAAGGACTTTGCTGCAATATTTAAGGACTCTGCTTCAGTATTTAAGGACTCTGCTGCATTATTTAAGGACGTTGTTGCATTATTTAAGGACTCTGCTGCATTATTTAAGGACTTTACTGCATTATTTAAGGACTCTGCTGCATTATTTAAGGACTTTGTTGCATTATTTCAGGAATCTGATGCATTATTTAAGGAATTTGCTGAATTATTTAAGGACTCTGCTTTCTTATTTAATGACTCTGCTGAAGCATTTGAGGACTCTGCTGCATTATTTGAGGACTATGTTGCATTATTTAAGGACTTTGCTGCTTTATTTAAGGACTTTGTTGCATTATTTAAGGACTCTGCTGCATTATTTAAGGACTTTGCTGCAATATTTAAGGACTCTGCTTCAGTATTTAAGGACTCTGCTGCATTATTTAAGGACTTTGCTGCATTATTTAAGGACTTTGTTGCATTATTTAAGTACTCTGCTGCATTATTTAAGGACTTTGTTGCATTATTTAAGGACTCTGCTGCATTATTTAAGGACTTTGTTGCATTATTTAATGACTCTGCTGCATTATTTAAGGACTTTGCAGCAATATTTAAGGACTCTGCTTCAGTATTTAAGGACTCTGCTGCATTATTTAAGGACTTTGTTGCATTATTTAAGGACTCTGCTGCATTATTTAAGGACTTTGCTGTATTATTTAAGGACAATGCTGCATTATTTAAGGACTCTGCTGAAGCATTTGAGGACTCTGCTGCATTATTTAAGCCCTTTGCTGCGGTATTTAAGGACTCTGTTGCATTATTTAAGGACTTTGTTGCATTATTTAAGGACTCTGCTGCATTAGTTAAGGACTTTGCTGCATTATTTAAGGACTCTGCTGCATTATTTAACGACGTTGTTGCATTATTTAAGAACTGTTCTGCATTATTTAAGGACTTTGCTGCATTATTTAAGGAATATGCTGCATTATTTAATGAATTTGCTGAAGCATTTGAGGACTCTGCTGCATTATTAGAGGACTCTGCTGCATTATTTAAGGACTTGCTGCATTATTTAATGACTTTGTTGGATTTTTTAAGGACTCTGCTGCATTATTTAAGGACATTGTTGCATTATTTAATGACTCTGCTGCATTATTTAAGGACTTTGCAGCAATATTTAAGGACTCTGCTTCAGTATTTAAGGACTCTGCTGCATTATTTAAGGACTTTGTTGCATTATTTAAGGACTCTGCTGCATTATTTAAGGACTTTGCTGCATTATTTAAGGACACTGCTGCATTATTTAAGGACTCTGCTGAAGCATTTGAGGACTCTGCTGCATTATTTAAGCACTTTGCGGCGGTATTTAAGGACTCTGTTGCATTATTTAAGGACTTTGTTGCATTATTTAAGGACTCTGCTGCATTAGTTAAGGAGTTTGCTGCATTATTTAAGGACTCTGCTGCATTATTTAATGACGTTGTTGCATTATTTAAGAACTGTGCTGCATTATTTAAGGACTTTGCTGCATTATTTAAGGACTATGCTGCATTATTTAATGACTTTGCTGAAGCATTTGAGGACTCTGCTGCATTATTAGAGGACTCTGCTGCATTATTTAAGGACTTGCTGCATTATTTAATGACTTTGTTGGATTTCTTAAGGACTCTGCTGCATTATTTAAGGAATTTGCTGCTATATTAAAGGACTCTGCTTCAGTATTTAAGGACTCTGCTGCGGTATTTAAGGACCCTGCTGCATTATTTTAGGACTCTGCTGCATTATTTAAGGACTTTGCTGCATTATTTAAGGAATCTGCTGCATTATTTAAGGACTTTGTTGCATTATCTAAGGACTCTGCTGCATTATTGAAGGACTTTGCTGCAATATTTAAGGACTCTGCTTCAGTATTTAAGGACTCTGCTGCATTATTTAAGGACTTTGTTGCATTATTTAAGGACTCTGCTGCATTATTTAAGGACTTTGCTGCATTATTTATGGACTCTGCTGCATTATTTAAGGACTTTGCTGCAATATTTAAGGACTCTGCTTCAGTATTTAAGGACTCTGCTGCATTATTTAAGGACTTTGTTGCATTATTTAAGGACTCTGCTGCATTATTTAAGGACTTTGCTGCATTATTTAAGGACTCTGCTGCATTATTTAAGGACTCTGCTGAAGCATTTGAGGACTCTGCTGCATTATTTAATCACTTTGCTGCGGTATTTAAGGACTCTGTTGCATTATTTAAGGACTTTGTTGCATTATTTAAGGACTCTGCTGCATTAGTTAAGGAGTTTGCTGCATTATTTAAGGACTCTGCTGCATTATTTAATGACTTTGCTGAAGCATTTGAGGACTCTGCTGCATTATTAGAGGACTCTGCTGCATTATTTAAGGACTTGCTGCATTATTTAATGACTTTGTTGGATTTCTTAAGGACTCTGCTGCATTATTTAAGGAATTTGCTGCTATATTAAAGGACTCTGCTTCAGTATTTAAGGACTCTGCTGCGGTATTTAAGGACCCTGCTGCATTATTTTAGGACTCTGCTGCATTATTTAAGGACTTTGCTGCATTATTTAAGGAATCTGCTGCATTATTTAAGGACTTTGTTGCATTATCTAAGGACTCTGCTGCAATTTTGAAGGACTTTGCTGCATTATTTAAGGACTCTGCTACATTATTTAAGGACTTTGCTGCAATATTTAAGGACTCTGCTTCAGTATTTAAGGACTCTGCTGAAGCATTTGAGGACTCTGCTGCATTATTTAATGACTTTGCTGAAGCATTTGAGGACTCTGCTGCATTATTAGAGGACTCTGCTGCATTATTTAATGACTTTGTTGGATTTTTTAAGGACTCTGCTGCATTATTTAAGGAATTTGCTGCTATATTAAAGGACTCTGCTTCAGTATTTAAGGACTCTGCTGCGGTATTTAAGGACTCTGCTGCATTATTTAAGGACTCTGCTGCATTATTTAAGGACTTTGCTGCAATATTTAAGGACTCTGCTTCAGTATTTAAGGACTCTGCTGCATTATTTAAGGACGTTGTTGCATTATTTAAGGACTCTGCTGCATTATTTAAGGACTTTACTGCATTATTTAAGGACTCTGCTGCATTATTTAAGGACTTTGTTGCATTATTTCAGGAATCTGATGCATTATTTAAGGAATTTGCTGAATTATTTAAGGACTCTGCTTTCTTATTTAATGACTCTGCTGAAGCATTTGAGGACTCTGCTGCATTATTTGAGGACTATGTTGCATTATTTAAGGACTTTGCTGCTTTATTTAAGGACTTTGTTGCATTATTTAAGGACTCTGCTGCATTATTTAAGGACTTTGCTGCAATATTTAAGGACTCTGCTTCAGTATTTAAGGACTCTGCTGCATTATTTAAGGACTTTGCTGCATTATTTAAGGACTTTGTTGCATTATTTAAGTACTCTGCTGCATTATTTAAGGACTTTGTTGCATTATTTAAGGACTCTGCTGCATTATTTAAGGACTTTGTTGCATTATTTAATGACTCTGCTGCATTATTTAAGGACTTTGCAGCAATATTTAAGGACTCTGCTTCAGTATTTAAGGACTCTGCTGCATTATTTAAGGACTTTGTTGCATTATTTAAGGACTCTGCTGCATTATTTAAGGACTTTGCTGTATTATTTAAGGACAATGCTGCATTATTTAAGGACTCTGCTGAAGCATTTGAGGACTCTGCTGCATTATTTAAGCCCTTTGCTGCGGTATTTAAGGACTCTGTTGCATTATTTAAGGACTTTGTTGCATTATTTAAGGACTCTGCTGCATTAGTTAAGGACTTTGCTGCATTATTTAAGGACTCTGCTGCATTATTTAACGACGTTGTTGCATTATTTAAGAACTGTTCTGCATTATTTAAGGACTTTGCTGCATTATTTAAGGAATATGCTGCATTATTTAATGAATTTGCTGAAGCATTTGAGGACTCTGCTGCATTATTAGAGGACTCTGCTGCATTATTTAAGGACTTGCTGCATTATTTAATGACTTTGTTGGATTTTTTAAGGACTCTGCTGCATTATTTAAGGACATTGTTGCATTATTTAATGACTCTGCTGCATTATTTAAGGACTTTGCAGCAATATTTAAGGACTCTGCTTCAGTATTTAAGGACTCTGCTGCATTATTTAAGGACTTTGTTGCATTATTTAAGGACTCTGCTGCATTATTTAAGGACTTTGCTGCATTATTTAAGGACACTGCTGCATTATTTAAGGACTCTGCTGAAGCATTTGAGGACTCTGCTGCATTATTTAAGCACTTTGCGGCGGTATTTAAGGACTCTGTTGCATTATTTAAGGACTTTGTTGCATTATTTAAGGACTCTGCTGCATTAGTTAAGGAGTTTGCTGCATTATTTAAGGACTCTGCTGCATTATTTAATGACGTTGTTGCATTATTTAAGAACTGTGCTGCATTATTTAAGGACTTTGCTGCATTATTTAAGGACTATGCTGCATTATTTAATGACTTTGCTGAAGCATTTGAGGACTCTGCTGCATTATTAGAGGACTCTGCTGCATTATTTAAGGACTTGCTGCATTATTTAATGACTTTGTTGGATTTCTTAAGGACTCTGCTGCATTATTTAAGGAATTTGCTGCTATATTAAAGGACTCTGCTTCAGTATTTAAGGACTCTGCTGCGGTATTTAAGGACCCTGCTGCATTATTTTAGGACTCTGCTGCATTATTTAAGGACTTTGCTGCATTATTTAAGGAATCTGCTGCATTATTTAAGGACTTTGTTGCATTATCTAAGGACTCTGCTGCATTATTGAAGGACTTTGCTGCAATATTTAAGGACTCTGCTTCAGTATTTAAGGACTCTGCTGCATTATTTAAGGACTTTGTTGCATTATTTAAGGACTCTGCTGCATTATTTAAGGACTTTGCTGCATTATTTATGGACTCTGCTGCATTATTTAAGGACTTTGCTGCAATATTTAAGGACTCTGCTTCAGTATTTAAGGACTCTGCTGCATTATTTAAGGACTTTGTTGCATTATTTAAGGACTCTGCTGCATTATTTAAGGACTTTGCTGCATTATTTAAGGACTCTGCTGCATTATTTAAGGACTCTGCTGAAGCATTTGAGGACTCTGCTGCATTATTTAATCACTTTGCTGCGGTATTTAAGGACTCTGTTGCATTATTTAAGGACTTTGTTGCATTATTTAAGGACTCTGCTGCATTAGTTAAGGACTTTGCTGCATTATTTAAGGACTCTGCTGCATTATTTAACGACATTGTTGCATTATTTAAGAACTGTGCTGCATTATTTAAGGACTTTGCTGCATTATTTAAGGACTATGCTGCATTATTTAAGGACTTTGCTGCATTATTTAAGGACTCTGCTGCATTTTTTAAGGACTCTGCTGAAGCATTTGAGGACTCTGCTGCATTATTTAAGCACTTTGCTGCGGTATTTAAGGACTCTGTTGCATTATTTAAGGACTTTGTTGCATTATTTAAGGACTCTGCTGCATTAGTTAAGGACTTTGCTGCATTATTTAAGGACTCTGCTGCATTATTTACCGACGTTGTTGCATTATTTAAGAACTGTGCTGCTTTATTTAAGGACTTTGCATTATTTAAGGACTATGCTGCATTATTTAATGACTTTGCTGAAGCATTTGAGGACTCTGCTGCATTATTAGAGGACTCTGCTGCATTATTTAATGACTTTGTTGGATTTTTTAAGGACTCTGCTGCATTATTTAAGGAATTTGCTGCTATATTAAAGGACTCTGCTTCAGTATTTAAGGACTCTGCTGCGGTATTTAAGGACTCTGCTGCATTATTTAAGGACTCTGCTGCATTATTTAAGGACTTTGCTGCATTATTTAAGGACTCTGCTGCATTATTTAAGGACTTTGTTGCATTATTTAAGGACTCTAATGCATTATTTAAGGACTTTGCTGCAATATTTAAGGACTCTGCTTCAGTATTTAAGGACTCTGCTGCATTATTTAAGGACGTTGTTGCATTATTTAAGGACTCTGCTGCATTATTTAAGGACTTTACTGCATTATTTAAGGACTCTGCTGCATTATTTAAGGACTTTCTTGCATTATTTAAGGACTCTGCTGCATTAGTTAAGGACTTTGCTGCATTATTTAAGGACTCTGCTGCATTATTTAACGACGTTGTTGCATTACTTAAGAACTGTGCTGCATTATTTAAGGACTTTGCTGCATTATTTAAGGACTATGCTGCATTATTTAATGACTTTGCTGAAGCATTTGAGGACTCTGCTGCATTATTAGAGGACTCTGCTGCATTATTTAAGGACTTGCTGCATTATTTAATGACTTTGTTGGATTTTTTTATGGACTCTGCTGCATTATTTAAGGAATTTGCTGCTATATTAAAGGACTCTGCTTCAGTATTTAAGGACTCTGCTGCGGTATTTAAGGACTCTGCTGCATTATTTAAGGACTCTGCTGCATTATTTAAGGACTTTGCTGCATTATTTAAGGAATCTGCTGCATTATTTAAGGACTTTGTTGCATTATCTAAGGACTCTGCTGCATTATTGAAGGACTTTGCTGCAATATTTAAGTACTCTGCTTCAGTATTTAAGGGCTCTGCTGCATTATTTAAGGACTTTGTTGCATTATTTAAGGACTCTGCTGCATTAGATAAGGACTTTGCTGCATTATTTAAGGACTCTGCTGCATTATTTAAGGACTTTGCTGCAATATTTAAGGACTCTGCTTCAGTATTTAAGGACTCTGCTGCATTATTTAAGGACTTTGTTGCATTATTTAAGGACTCTGCTGCATTATTTAAGGACTTTGCTGCATTATTTAAGGACACTGCTGCATTATTTAAGGACTCTGCTGAAGCATTTGAGGACTCTGCTGCATTATTTAAGCACTTTGCGGCGGTATTTAAGGACTCTGTTGCATTATTTAAGGACTTTGTTGCATTATTTAAGGACTCTGCTGCATTAGTTAAGGAGTTTGCTGCATTATTTAAGGACTCTGCTGCATTATTTAATGACTTTGCTGAAGCATTTGAGGACTCTGCTGCATTATTAGAGGACTCTGCTGCATTATTTAAGGACTTGCTGCATTATTTAATGACTTTGTTGGATTTCTTAAGGACTCTGCTGCATTATTTAAGGAATTTGCTGCTATATTAAAGGACTCTGCTTCAGTATTTAAGGACTCTGCTGCGGTATTTAAGGACCCTGCTGCATTATTTTAGGACTCTGCTGCATTATTTAAGGACTTTGCTGCATTATTTAAGGAATCTGCTGCATTATTTAAGGACTTTGTTGCATTATCTAAGGACTCTGCTGCAATTTTGAAGGACTTTGCTGCATTATTTAAGGACTCTGCTACATTATTTAAGGACTTTGCTGCAATATTTAAGGACTCTGCTTCAGTATTTAAGGACTCTGCTGAAGCATTTGAGGACTCTGCTGCATTATTTAATGACTTTGCTGAAGCATTTGAGGACTCTGCTGCATTATTAGAGGACTCTGCTGCATTATTTAATGACTTTGTTGGATTTTTTAAGGACTCTGCTGCATTATTTAAGGAATTTGCTGCTATATTAAAGGACTCTGCTTCAGTATTT
The DNA here is from genome assembly GCF_046119375.1 of Phyllobates terribilis. Lineage (NCBI taxonomy): Eukaryota > Metazoa > Chordata > Amphibia > Anura > Dendrobatidae > Phyllobates > Phyllobates terribilis. Next base: position 1,292,268 of record NW_027362905.1, read on the forward strand.
AAGGACTCTGCTGCGGTATTTAAGGACTCTGCTGCATTATTTAAGGACTCTGCTGCATTATTTAAGGACTTTGCTGCAATATTTAAGGACTCTGCTTCAGTATTTAAGGACTCTGCTGCATTATTTAAGGACGTTGTTGCATTATTTAAGGACTCTGCTGCATTATTTAAGGACTTTACTGCATTATTTAAGGACTCTGCTGCATTATTTAAGGACTTTGTTGCATTATTTCAGGAATCTGATGCATTATTTAAGGAATTTGCTGAATTATTTAAGGACTCTGCTTTCTTATTTAATGACTCTGCTGAAGCATTTGAGGACTCTGCTGCATTATTTGAGGACTATGTTGCATTATTTAAGGACTTTGCTGCTTTATTTAAGGACTTTGTTGCATTATTTAAGGACTCTGCTGCATTATTTAAGGACTTTGCTGCAATATTTAAGGACTCTGCTTCAGTATTTAAGGACTCTGCTGCATTATTTAAGGACTTTGCTGCATTATTTAAGGACTTTGTTGCATTATTTAAGTACTCTGCTGCATTATTTAAGGACTTTGTTGCATTATTTAAGGACTCTGCTGCATTATTTAAGGACTTTGTTGCATTATTTAATGACTCTGCTGCATTATTTAAGGACTTTGCAGCAATATTTAAGGACTCTGCTTCAGTATTTAAGGACTCTGCTGCATTATTTAAGGACTTTGTTGCATTATTTAAGGACTCTGCTGCATTATTTAAGGACTTTGCTGTATTATTTAAGGACAATGCTGCATTATTTAAGGACTCTGCTGAAGCATTTGAGGACTCTGCTGCATTATTTAAGCCCTTTGCTGCGGTATTTAAGGACTCTGTTGCATTATTTAAGGACTTTGTTGCATTATTTAAGGACTCTGCTGCATTAGTTAAGGACTTTGCTGCATTATTTAAGGACTCTGCTGCATTATTTAACGACGTTGTTGCATTATTTAAGAACTGTTCTGCATTATTTAAGGACTTTGCTGCATTATTTAAGGAATATGCTGCATTATTTAATGAATTTGCTGAAGCATTTGAGGACTCTGCTGCATTATTAGAGGACTCTGCTGCATTATTTAAGGACTTGCTGCATTATTTAATGACTTTGTTGGATTTTTTAAGGACTCTGCTGCATTATTTAAGGACATTGTTGCATTATTTAATGACTCTGCTGCATTATTTAAGGACTTTGCAGCAATATTTAAGGACTCTGCTTCAGTATTTAAGGACTCTGCTGCATTATTTAAGGACTTTGTTGCATTATTTAAGGACTCTGCTGCATTATTTAAGGACTTTGCTGCATTATTTAAGGACACTGCTGCATTATTTAAGGACTCTGCTGAAGCATTTGAGGACTCTGCTGCATTATTTAAGCACTTTGCGGCGGTATTTAAGGACTCTGTTGCATTATTTAAGGACTTTGTTGCATTATTTAAGGACTCTGCTGCATTAGTTAAGGAGTTTGCTGCATTATTTAAGGACTCTGCTGCATTATTTAATGACGTTGTTGCATTATTTAAGAACTGTGCTGCATTATTTAAGGACTTTGCTGCATTATTTAAGGACTATGCTGCATTATTTAATGACTTTGCTGAAGCATTTGAGGACTCTGCTGCATTATTAGAGGACTCTGCTGCATTATTTAAGGACTTGCTGCATTATTTAATGACTTTGTTGGATTTCTTAAGGACTCTGCTGCATTATTTAAGGAATTTGCTGCTATATTAAAGGACTCTGCTTCAGTATTTAAGGACTCTGCTGCGGTATTTAAGGACCCTGCTGCATTATTTTAGGACTCTGCTGCATTATTTAAGGACTTTGCTGCATTATTTAAGGAATCTGCTGCATTATTTAAGGACTTTGTTGCATTATCTAAGGACTCTGCTGCATTATTGAAGGACTTTGCTGCAATATTTAAGGACTCTGCTTCAGTATTTAAGGACTCTGCTGCATTATTTAAGGACTTTGTTGCATTATTTAAGGACTCTGCTGCATTATTTAAGGACTTTGCTGCATTATTTATGGACTCTGCTGCATTATTTAAGGACTTTGCTGCAATATTTAAGGACTCTGCTTCAGTATTTAAGGACTCTGCTGCATTATTTAAGGACTTTGTTGCATTATTTAAGGACTCTGCTGCATTATTTAAGGACTTTGCTGCATTATTTAAGGACTCTGCTGCATTATTTAAGGACTCTGCTGAAGCATTTGAGGACTCTGCTGCATTATTTAATCACTTTGCTGCGGTATTTAAGGACTCTGTTGCATTATTTAAGGACTTTGTTGCATTATTTAAGGACTCTGCTGCATTAGTTAAGGAGTTTGCTGCATTATTTAAGGACTCTGCTGCATTATTTAATGACTTTGCTGAAGCATTTGAGGACTCTGCTGCATTATTAGAGGACTCTGCTGCATTATTTAAGGACTTGCTGCATTATTTAATGACTTTGTTGGATTTCTTAAGGACTCTGCTGCATTATTTAAGGAATTTGCTGCTATATTAAAGGACTCTGCTTCAGTATTTAAGGACTCTGCTGCGGTATTTAAGGACCCTGCTGCATTATTTTAGGACTCTGCTGCATTATTTAAGGACTTTGCTGCATTATTTAAGGAATCTGCTGCATTATTTAAGGACTTTGTTGCATTATCTAAGGACTCTGCTGCAATTTTGAAGGACTTTGCTGCATTATTTAAGGACTCTGCTACATTATTTAAGGACTTTGCTGCAATATTTAAGGACTCTGCTTCAGTATTTAAGGACTCTGCTGAAGCATTTGAGGACTCTGCTGCATTATTTAATGACTTTGCTGAAGCATTTGAGGACTCTGCTGCATTATTAGAGGACTCTGCTGCATTATTTAATGACTTTGTTGGATTTTTTAAGGACTCTGCTGCATTATTTAAGGAATTTGCTGCTATATTAAAGGACTCTGCTTCAGTATTTAAGGACTCTGCTGCGGTATTTAAGGACTCTGCTGCATTATTTAAGGACTCTGCTGCATTATTTAAGGACTTTGCTGCAATATTTAAGGACTCTGCTTCAGTATTTAAGGACTCTGCTGCATTATTTAAGGACGTTGTTGCATTATTTAAGGACTCTGCTGCATTATTTAAGGACTTTACTGCATTATTTAAGGACTCTGCTGCATTATTTAAGGACTTTGTTGCATTATTTCAGGAATCTGATGCATTATTTAAGGAATTTGCTGAATTATTTAAGGACTCTGCTTTCTTATTTAATGACTCTGCTGAAGCATTTGAGGACTCTGCTGCATTATTTGAGGACTATGTTGCATTATTTAAGGACTTTGCTGCTTTATTTAAGGACTTTGTTGCATTATTTAAGGACTCTGCTGCATTATTTAAGGACTTTGCTGCAATATTTAAGGACTCTGCTTCAGTATTTAAGGACTCTGCTGCATTATTTAAGGACTTTGCTGCATTATTTAAGGACTTTGTTGCATTATTTAAGTACTCTGCTGCATTATTTAAGGACTTTGTTGCATTATTTAAGGACTCTGCTGCATTATTTAAGGACTTTGTTGCATTATTTAATGACTCTGCTGCATTATTTAAGGACTTTGCAGCAATATTTAAGGACTCTGCTTCAGTATTTAAGGACTCTGCTGCATTATTTAAGGACTTTGTTGCATTATTTAAGGACTCTGCTGCATTATTTAAGGACTTTGCTGTATTATTTAAGGACAATGCTGCATTATTTAAGGACTCTGCTGAAGCATTTGAGGACTCTGCTGCATTATTTAAGCCCTTTGCTGCGGTATTTAAGGACTCTGTTGCATTATTTAAGGACTTTGTTGCATTATTTAAGGACTCTGCTGCATTAGTTAAGGACTTTGCTGCATTATTTAAGGACTCTGCTGCATTATTTAACGACGTTGTTGCATTATTTAAGAACTGTTCTGCATTATTTAAGGACTTTGCTGCATTATTTAAGGAATATGCTGCATTATTTAATGAATTTGCTGAAGCATTTGAGGACTCTGCTGCATTATTAGAGGACTCTGCTGCATTATTTAAGGACTTGCTGCATTATTTAATGACTTTGTTGGATTTTTTAAGGACTCTGCTGCATTATTTAAGGACATTGTTGCATTATTTAATGACTCTGCTGCATTATTTAAGGACTTTGCAGCAATATTTAAGGACTCTGCTTCAGTATTTAAGGACTCTGCTGCATTATTTAAGGACTTTGTTGCATTATTTAAGGACTCTGCTGCATTATTTAAGGACTTTGCTGCATTATTTAAGGACACTGCTGCATTATTTAAGGACTCTGCTGAAGCATTTGAGGACTCTGCTGCATTATTTAAGCACTTTGCGGCGGTATTTAAGGACTCTGTTGCATTATTTAAGGACTTTGTTGCATTATTTAAGGACTCTGCTGCATTAGTTAAGGAGTTTGCTGCATTATTTAAGGACTCTGCTGCATTATTTAATGACGTTGTTGCATTATTTAAGAACTGTGCTGCATTATTTAAGGACTTTGCTGCATTATTTAAGGACTATGCTGCATTATTTAATGACTTTGCTGAAGCATTTGAGGACTCTGCTGCATTATTAGAGGACTCTGCTGCATTATTTAAGGACTTGCTGCATTATTTAATGACTTTGTTGGATTTCTTAAGGACTCTGCTGCATTATTTAAGGAATTTGCTGCTATATTAAAGGACTCTGCTTCAGTATTTAAGGACTCTGCTGCGGTATTTAAGGACCCTGCTGCATTATTTTAGGACTCTGCTGCATTATTTAAGGACTTTGCTGCATTATTTAAGGAATCTGCTGCATTATTTAAGGACTTTGTTGCATTATCTAAGGACTCTGCTGCATTATTGAAGGACTTTGCTGCAATATTTAAGGACTCTGCTTCAGTATTTAAGGACTCTGCTGCATTATTTAAGGACTTTGTTGCATTATTTAAGGACTCTGCTGCATTATTTAAGGACTTTGCTGCATTATTTATGGACTCTGCTGCATTATTTAAGGACTTTGCTGCAATATTTAAGGACTCTGCTTCAGTATTTAAGGACTCTGCTGCATTATTTAAGGACTTTGTTGCATTATTTAAGGACTCTGCTGCATTATTTAAGGACTTTGCTGCATTATTTAAGGACTCTGCTGCATTATTTAAGGACTCTGCTGAAGCATTTGAGGACTCTGCTGCATTATTTAATCACTTTGCTGCGGTATTTAAGGACTCTGTTGCATTATTTAAGGACTTTGTTGCATTATTTAAGGACTCTGCTGCATTAGTTAAGGACTTTGCTGCATTATTTAAGGACTCTGCTGCATTATTTAACGACATTGTTGCATTATTTAAGAACTGTGCTGCATTATTTAAGGACTTTGCTGCATTATTTAAGGACTATGCTGCATTATTTAATGACTTTGCTGAAGCATTTGAGGACTCTGCTGCATTATTAGAGGACTCTGCTGCATTATTTAATGACTTTGTTGGATTTTTTAAGGACTCTGCTGCATTATTTAAGGAATTTGCTGCTATATTAAAGGACTCTGCTTCAGTATTTAAGGACTCTGCTGCGGTATTTAAGGACTCTGCTGCATTATTTAAGGACTCTGCTGCATTATTTAAGGACTTTGCTGCATTATTTAAGGAATTTGTTGCATTATTTAAGGACTCTGCTGCATTATTTAAGGACTTTGCTGCAATTTTTAAGGACTCTGCTTCAGTATATAAGGACTCTGCTGCATTATTTAAGGACGTTGTTGCATTATTTAAGGACTGTGCTGCATTATTTAAGGACTTTGCTGAATTATTTAAGGACTCTGCTGCATTATTTAAGGACTTTGTTGCATTATTTAAGGACTCTGCTGCATTAGTTAAGGACTTTGCTGCATTATTTAAGGACTCTGCTGCATTATTTAACGACGTTGTTGCATTATTTAAGAACTGTGCTGCATTATTTAAGGACTTTGCTGCATTATTTAAGGACTATGCTGCATTATTTAATGACTTTGCTGAAGCATTTGAGGACTCTGCTGCATTATTAGAGGACTCTGCTGCATTATTTAAGGACTTGCTGCTTATTTAATGACTTTGTTGGATTTTTTAAGGACTCTGCTGCATTATTTAAGGAATTTGCTGCTATATTAAAGGACTCTGCTTCAGTATTTAAGGACTCTGCTGCGGTATTTAAGGACTCTGCTGCATTATTTAAGGACTCTGCTGCATTATTTAAGGACTTTGCTGCATTATTTAAGGAATCTGCTGCATTATTTAAGGACTTTGTTGCATTATCTAAGGACTCTGCTGCATTATTGAAGGACTTTGCTGCAATATTTAAGGACTCTGCTTCAGTATTTAAGGACTCTGCTGCATTATTTAAGGACTTTGTTGCATTATTTAAGGACTCTGCTGCATTATTTAAGGACTTTGCTGCATTATTTATGGACTCTGCTGCATTATTTAAGGACTTTGCTGCAATATTTAAGGACTCTGCTTCAGTATTTAAGGACTCTGCTGCATTATTTAAGGACTTTGTTGCATTATTTAAGGACTCTGCTGCATTATTTAAGGACTTTGCTGCATTATTTAAGGACTCTGCTGCATTATTTAAGGACTCTGCTGAAGCATTTAAGGACTCTGCTGCATTATTTAATCACTTTGCTGCGGTATTTAAGGACTCTGTTGCATTATTTAAGGACTCTGTTGAATTATTTAAGGACTCTGCTGCATTAGTTAAGGACTTTGCTGCATTATTTAAGGACTCTGCTGCATTATTTAACGACGTTGTTGCATTATTTAAGAACTGTGCTGCATTATTTAAGGACTTTGCAGCATTATTTAAGGACTATGCTGCATTATTTAATGACTTTGCTGAAGCATTTGAGGACTCTGCTGCATTATTAGAGGACTCTGCTGCATTATTTAATGACTTTGTTGGATTTTTTAAGGACTCTGCTGCATTATTTAAGGAATTTGCTGCTATATTAAAGGACTCTGCTTCAGTATTTAAGGACTCTGCTGCGGTATATAAGGACTCTGCTGCATTATTTAAGGACTCTGCTGCATTATTTAAGGACTTTGCTGCATTATTTAAGGACTCTGCTGCATTATTTAAGGACTTTGTTGCATTATTTAAGGACTCTAATGCATTATTTAAGGACTTTGCTGGAATATTTAAGGACTCTGCTGCATTAGTTAAGGACTTTGCTGCATTATTTAAGGACTCTGCTGCATTATTTAACGATTTACTGCATTATTTAAGGACTCTGCTGCATTATTTAAGGACTTTGTTGCATTATTTAAGGACTCTGCTGCATTAGTTAAGGACTATGCTGCATTATTTAATGACTTTGCTGAAGCATTTGAGGACTCTGCTGCATTATTAGAGGACTCTGCTGCATTATTTAAGGACTTGCTGCATTATTTAATGACTTTGCTGCATTATTTATGGACTCTGCTGCATTATTTAAGGACTTTGCTGCAATATTTATGGACTCTGCTTCAGTATTTAAGGACTCTGCTGCATTATTTAAGGACTCTGCTGCATTAGTTAAGGACTATGCTGCATTATTTAATGACTTTGCTGAAGCATTTGAGGACTCTGCTGCATTATTAGAGGACTCTGCTGCATTATTTAAGGACTTGCTGCATTATTTAATGACTTTGTTGGATTTTTTAAGGACTCTGCTGCGTTATTTAAGGAATTTGCTGCTATATTAAAGGACTCTGCTTCAGTATTTAAGGACTCTGCTGCGGTATTTAAGGACTCTGCTGCATTATTTAAGGACTCTGCTGCATTATTTAAGGACTTTGCTGCATTATTTAAGGACTCTGCTGCATTATTTAAGGACTTTGTTGCATTATTTAAGGACTCTAATGCATTATTTAAGGACTTTGCTGCAATATTTAAGGACTCTGCTTCAGTATTTAAGGACTCTGCTGCATTATTTAAGGACGTTGTTGCATTATTTAAGGACTCTGCTGCATTATTTAAGGACTTTACTGCATTATTTAAGGACTCTGCTGCATTATTTAAGGACTTTCTTGCATTATTTAAGGACTCTGCTGCATTAGTTAAGGACTTTGCTGCATTATTTAAGGACTCTGCTGCATTATTTAACGACGTTGTTGCATTACTTAAGAACTGTGCTGCATTATTTAAGGACTTTGCTGCATTATTTAAGGACTATGCTGCATTATTTAATGACTTTGCTGAAGCATTTGAGGACTCTGCTGCATTATTAGAGGACTCTGCTGCATTATTTAAGGACTTGCTGCATTATTTAATGACTTTGTTGGATTTTTTTATGGACTCTGCTGCATTATTTAAGGAATTTGCTGCTATATTAAAGGACTCTGCTTCAGTATTTAAGGACTCTGCTGCGGTATTTAAGGACTCTGCTGCATTATTTAAGGACTCTGCTGCATTATTTAAGGACTTTGCTGCATTATTTAAGGAATCTGCTGCATTATTTAAGGACTTTGTTGCATTATCTAAGGACTCTGCTGCATTATTGAAGGACTTTGCTGCAATATTTAAGTACTCTGCTTCAGTATTTAAGGGCTCTGCTGCATTATTTAAGGACTTTGTTGCATTATTTAAGGACTCTGCTGCATTAGATAAGGACTTTGCTGCATTATTTAAGGACTCTGCTGCATTATTTAAGGACTTTGCTGCAATATTTAAGGACTCTGCTTCAGTATTTAAGGACTCTGCTGCATTATTTAAGGACTTTGTTGCATTATTTAAGGACTCTGCTGCATTATTTAAGGACTTTGCTGCATTATTTAAGGACACTGCTGCATTATTTAAGGACTCTGCTGAAGCATTTGAGGACTCTGCTGCATTATTTAAGCACTTTGCGGCGGTATTTAAGGACTCTGTTGCATTATTTAAGGACTTTGTTGCATTATTTAAGGACTCTGCTGCATTAGTTAAGGAGTTTGCTGCATTATTTAAGGACTCTGCTGCATTATTTAATGACGTTGTTGCATTATTTAAGAACTGTGCTGCATTATTTAAGGACTTTGCTGCATTATTTAAGGACTATGCTGCATTATTTAATGACTTTGCTGAAGCATTTGAGGACTCTGCTGCATTATTAGAGGACTCTGCTGCATTATTTAAGGACTTGCTGCATTATTTAATGACTTTGTTGGATTTCTTAAGGACTCTGCTGCATTATTTAAGGAATTTGCTGCTATATTAAAGGACTCTGCTTCAGTATTTAAGGACTCTGCTGCGGTATTTAAGGACCCTGCTGCATTATTTTAGGACTCTGCTGCATTATTTAAGGACTTTGCTGCATTATTTAAGGAATCTGCTGCATTATTTAAGGACTTTGTTGCATTATCTAAGGACTCTGCTGCAATTTTGAAGGACTTTGCTGCATTATTTAAGGACTCTGCTACATTATTTAAGGACTTTGCTGCAATATTTAAGGACTCTGCTTCAGTATTTAAGGACTCTGCTGAAGCATTTGAGGACTCTGCTGCATTATTTAATGACTTTGCTGAAGCATTTGAGGACTCTGCTGCATTATTAGAGGACTCTGCTGCATTATTTAATGACTTTGTTGGATTTTTTAAGGACTCTGCTGCATTATTTAAGGAATTTGCTGCTATATTAAAGGACTCTGCTTCAGTATTTAAGGACTCTGCTGCGGTATTTAAGGACTCTGCTGCATTATTTAAGGACTCTGCTGCATTATTTAAGGACTTTGCTGCAATATTTAAGGACTCTGCTTCAGTATTTAAGGACTCTGCTGCATTATTTAAGGACGTTGTTGCATTATTTAAGGACTCTGCTGCATTATTTAAGGACTTTACTGCATTATTTAAGGACTCTGCTGCATTATTTAAGGACTTTGTTGCATTATTTCAGGAATCTGATGCATTATTTAAGGAATTTGCTGAATTATTTAAGGACTCTGCTTTCTTATTTAATGACTCTGCTGAAGCATTTGAGGACTCTGCTGCATTATTTGAGGACTATGTTGCATTATTTAAGGACTTTGCTGCTTTATTTAAGGACTTTGTTGCATTATTTAAGGACTCTGCTGCATTATTTAAGGACTTTGCTGCAATATTTAAGGACTCTGCTTCAGTATTTAAGGACTCTGCTGCATTATTTAAGGACTTTGCTGCATTATTTAAGGACTTTGTTGCATTATTTAAGTACTCTGCTGCATTATTTAAGGACTTTGTTGCATTATTTAAGGACTCTGCTGCATTATTTAAGGACTTTGTTGCATTATTTAATGACTCTGCTGCATTATTTAAGGACTTTGCAGCAATATTTAAGGACTCTGCTTCAGTATTTAAGGACTCTGCTGCATTATTTAAGGACTTTGTTGCATTATTTAAGGACTCTGCTGCATTATTTAAGGACTTTGCTGTATTATTTAAGGACAATGCTGCATTATTTAAGGACTCTGCTGAAGCATTTGAGGACTCTGCTGCATTATTTAAGCCCTTTGCTGCGGTATTTAAGGACTCTGTTGCATTATTTAAGGACTTTGTTGCATTATTTAAGGACTCTGCTGCATTAGTTAAGGACTTTGCTGCATTATTTAAGGACTCTGCTGCATTATTTAACGACGTTGTTGCATTATTTAAGAACTGTTCTGCATTATTTAAGGACTTTGCTGCATTATTTAAGGAATATGCTGCATTATTTAATGAATTTGCTGAAGCATTTGAGGACTCTGCTGCATTATTAGAGGACTCTGCTGCATTATTTAAGGACTTGCTGCATTATTTAATGACTTTGTTGGATTTTTTAAGGACTCTGCTGCATTATTTAAGGACATTGTTGCATTATTTAATGACTCTGCTGCATTATTTAAGGACTTTGCAGCAATATTTAAGGACTCTGCTTCAGTATTTAAGGACTCTGCTGCATTATTTAAGGACTTTGTTGCATTATTTAAGGACTCTGCTGCATTATTTAAGGACTTTGCTGCATTATTTAAGGACACTGCTGCATTATTTAAGGACTCTGCTGAAGCATTTGAGGACTCTGCTGCATTATTTAAGCACTTTGCGGCGGTATTTAAGGACTCTGTTGCATTATTTAAGGACTTTGTTGCATTATTTAAGGACTCTGCTGCATTAGTTAAGGAGTTTGCTGCATTATTTAAGGACTCTGCTGCATTATTTAATGACGTTGTTGCATTATTTAAGAACTGTGCTGCATTATTTAAGGACTTTGCTGCATTATTTAAGGACTATGCTGCATTATTTAATGACTTTGCTGAAGCATTTGAGGACTCTGCTGCATTATTAGAGGACTCTGCTGCATTATTTAAGGACTTGCTGCATTATTTAATGACTTTGTTGGATTTCTTAAGGACTCTGCTGCATTATTTAAGGAATTTGCTGCTATATTAAAGGACTCTGCTTCAGTATTTAAGGACTCTGCTGCGGTATTTAAGGACCCTGCTGCATTATTTTAGGACTCTGCTGCATTATTTAAGGACTTTGCTGCATTATTTAAGGAATCTGCTGCATTATTTAAGGACTTTGTTGCATTATCTAAGGACTCTGCTGCATTATTGAAGGACTTTGCTGCAATATTTAAGGACTCTGCTTCAGTATTTAAGGACTCTGCTGCATTATTTAAGGACTTTGTTGCATTATTTAAGGACTCTGCTGCATTATTTAAGGACTTTGCTGCATTATTTATGGACTCTGCTGCATTATTTAAGGACTTTGCTGCAATATTTAAGGACTCTGCTTCAGTATTTAAGGACTCTGCTGCATTATTTAAGGACTTTGTTGCATTATTTAAGGACTCTGCTGCATTATTTAAGGACTTTGCTGCATTATTTAAGGACTCTGCTGCATTATTTAAGGACTCTGCTGAAGCATTTGAGGACTCTGCTGCATTATTTAATCACTTTGCTGCGGTATTTAAGGACTCTGTTGCATTATTTAAGGACTTTGTTGCATTATTTAAGGACTCTGCTGCATTAGTTAAGGACTTTGCTGCATTATTTAAGGACTCTGCTGCATTATTTAACGACATTGTTGCATTATTTAAGAACTGTGCTGCATTATTTAAGGACTTTGCTGCATTATTTAAGGACTATGCTGCATTATTTAATGACTTTGCTGAAGCATTTGAGGACTCTGCTGCATTATTAGAGGACTCTGCTGCATTATTTAATGACTTTGTTGGATTTTTTAAGGACTCTGCTGCATTATTTAAGGAATTTGCTGCTATATTAAAGGACTCTGCTTCAGTATTTAAGGACTCTGCTGCGGTATTTAAGGACTCTGCTGCATTATTTAAGGACTCTGCTGCATTATTTAAGGACTTTGCTGCATTATTTAAGGAATTTGTTGCATTATTTAAGGACTCTGCTGCATTATTTAAGGACTTTGCTGCAATTTTTAAGGACTCTGCTTCAGTATATAAGGACTCTGCTGCATTATTTAAGGACGTTGTTGCATTATTTAAGGACTCTGCTGCATTATTTAAGGACTTTGCTGAATTATTTAAGGACTCTGCTGCATTATTTAAGGACTTTGTTGCATTATTTAAGGACTCTGCTGCATTATTTAACGACGTTGTTGCATTATTTAAGAACTGTGCTGCATTATTTAAGGACTTTGCTGCATTATTAGAGGACTCTGCTGCATTATTTAAGGACTTGCTGCTTATTTAATGACTTTGTTGGATTTTTTAAGGACTCTGCTGCATTATTTAAGGAATTTGCTGCTATATTAAAGGACTCTGCTTCAGTATTTAAGGACTCTGCTGCGGTATTTAAGGACTCTGCTGCATTATTTAAGGACTCTGCTGCATTATTTAAGGACTTTGCTGCATTATTTAAGGAATCTGCTGCATTATTTAAGGACTTTGTTGCATTATCTAAGGACTCTGCTGCATTATTGAAGGACTTTGCTGCAATATTTAAGGACTCTGCTTCAGTATTTAAGGACTCTGCTGCATTATTTAAGGACTTTGTTGCATTATTTAAGGACTCTGCTGCATTATTTAAGGACTTTGCTGCATTATTTATGGACTCTGCTGCATTATTTAAGGACTTTGCTGCAATATTTAAGGACTCTGCTTCAGTATTTAAGGACTCTGCTGCATTATTTAAGGACTTTGTTGCATTATTTAAGGACTCTGCTGCATTATTTAAGGACTTTGCTGCATTATTTAAGGACTCTGCTGCATTATTTAAGGACTCTGCTGAAGCATTTAAGGACTCTGCTGCATTATTTAATCACTTTGCTGCGGTATTTAAGGACTCTGTTGCATTATTTAAGGACTCTGTTGAATTATTTAAGGACTCTGCTGCATTAGTTAAGGACTTTGCTGCATTATTTAAGGACTCTGCTGCATTATTTAACGACGTTGTTGCATTATTTAAGAACTGTGCTGCATTATTTAAGGACTTTGCAGCATTATTTAAGGACTATGCTGCATTATTTAATGACTTTGCTGAAGCATTTGAGGACTCTGCTGCATTATTAGAGGACTCTGCTGCATTATTTAATGACTTTGTTGGATTTTTTAAGGACTCTGCTGCATTATTTAAGGAATTTGCTGCTATATTAAAGGACTCTGCTTCAGTATTTAAGGACTCTGCTGCGGTATATAAGGACTCTGCTGCATTATTTAAGGACTCTGCTGCATTATTTAAGGACTTTGCTGCATTATTTAAGGACTCTGCTGCATTATTTAAGGACTTTGTTGCATTATTTAAGGACTCTAATGCATTATTTAAGGACTTTGCTGGAATATTTAAGGACTCTGCTGCATTAGTTAAGGACTTTGCTGCATTATTTAAGGACTCTGCTGCATTATTTAACGATTTACTGCATTATTTAAGGACTCTGCTGCATTATTTAAGGACTTTGTTGCATTATTTAAGGACTCTGCTGCATTAGTTAAGGACTATGCTGCATTATTTAATGACTTTGCTGAAGCATTTGAGGACTCTGCTGCATTATTAGAGGACTCTGCTGCATTATTTAAGGACTTGCTGCATTATTTAATGACTTTGCTGCATTATTTATGGACTCTGCTGCATTATTTAAGGACTTTGCTGCAATATTTATGGACTCTGCTTCAGTATTTAAGGACTCTGCTGCATTATTTAAGGACTTTGTTGCATTATTTAAGGACTCTGCTGCATTAGTTAAGGACTATGCTGCATTATTTAATGACTTTGCTGAAGCATTTGAGGACTCTGCTGCATTATTAGAGGACTCTGCTGCATTATTTAAGGACTTGCTGCATTATTTAATGACTTTGTTGGATTTTTTAAGGACTCTGCTGCGTTATTTAAGGAATTTGCTGCTATATTAAAGGACTCTGCTTCAGTATTTAAGGACTCTGCTGCGGTATTTAAGGACTCTGCTGCATTATTTAAGGACTCTGCTGCATTATTTAAGGACTTTGCTGCATTATTTAAGGAATCTGCTGCATTATTTAAGGACTTTGTTGCATTATCTAAGGACTCTGCTGCATTATTGAAGGACTTTGCTGCAATATTTAAGGACTCTGCTTCAGTATTTAAGGACTCTGCTGCATTATTTAAGGACTTTGTTGCATTATTTAAGGACTCTGCTGCATTATTTAAGGACTTTGTTGCATTATTTAAGGACTCTGCTGCATTATTTAAGGACTTTGCTGCAAGATTTAAGGACTCTGCTTCAGTATTTAAGGACTCTGCTGCATTATTTAAGGACTTTGTTGCATTATTTAAGGACTCTGCTGCATTATTTAAGGACTTTGCTGCATTATTTAAGGACTCTGCTGCATTTTTTAAGGACTCTGCTGAAGCATTTGAGGACTCTGCTGCATTATTTAAGCACTTTGCTGCGGTATTTAAGGACTCTGTTGCATTATTTAAGGACTTTGTTGCATTATTTAAGGACTCTGCTGCATTAGTTAAGGACTTTGCTGCATTATTTAAGGACTCTGCTGCATTATTTACCGACGTTGTTGCATTATTTAAGAACTGTGCTGCTTTATTTAAGGACTTTGCATTATTTAAGGACTATGCTGCATTATTTAATGACTTTGCTGAAGCATTTGAGGACTCTGCTGCATTATTAGAGGACTCTGCTGCATTATTTAATGACTTTGTTGGATTTTTTAAGGACTCTGCTGCATTATTTAAGGAATTTGCTGCTATTTTAAAGGACTCTGCTTCAGTATTTAAGGACTCTGCTGCGGTATTTAAGGACTCTGCTGCATTATTTAAGGACTCTGCTGCATTATTTAAGGACTTTGCTGCATTATTTAAGGACTCTGCTGCATTATTTAAGGACTCTGCTGAAGCATTTGAGGACTCTGCTGCATTATTAGAGGACTCTGCTGCATTATTTAAGGACTTGCTGCATTATTTAATGACTTTGTTGGATTTTTTAAGGACTCTGCTGCGTTATTTAAGGAATTTGCTGCTATATTAAAGGACTCTGCTTCAGTATTTAAGGACTCTGCTGCGGTATTTAAGGACTCTGCTGCATTATTTAAGGACTCTGCTGCATTATTTAAGGACTTTGCTGCATTATTTAAGGAATCTGCTGCATTATTTAAGGACTTTGTTGCATTATCTAAGGACTCTGCTGCATTATTGAAGGACTTTGCTGCAATATTTAAGGACTCTGCTTCAGTATTTAAGGACTCTGCTGAATTATTTAAGGACTTTGTTGCATTATTTAAGGACTCTGCTGCATTATTTAAGGACTTTGTTGCATTATTTAAGGACTCTCCTGCATTATTTAAGGACTTTGCTGCATTATTTAAGGACTATGCTGCATTATTTAATGACTTTGCTGAAGCATTTGAGGACTCTGCTGCATTATTTAAGGACTTTGTTGCATTATCTAAGGACTCTGCTGCATTATTGAAGGACTTTGCTGCAATATTTAAGGACTCTGCTTCAGTATTTAAGGACTCTGCTGAATTATTTAAGGACTTTGTTGCATTATTTAAGGACTCTGCTGCATTATTTAAGGACTTTGTTGCATTATTTAAGGACTCTCCTGCATTATTTAAGGACTTTGCTGCATTATTTAAGGACTATGCTGCATTATTTAATGACTTTGCTGAAGCATTTGAGGACTCTGCTGCATTATTAGAGGACTCTGCTGCATTATTTAATGACTTTGTTGGATTTTTTAAGGACTCTGCTGCATTATTTAAGGAATTTGCTGCTATATAAAAGGACTCTGCTTCAGTATTTAAGGACTCTGCTGCGGTATATAAGGACTCTGCTGCATTATTTAAGGACTCTGCTGCATTATTTAAGGACTTTGCTGCATTATTTAAGGACTCTGCTGCATTATTTAAGGACTTTGTTGCATTATTTAAGGACTCTAATGCATTATTTAAGGACTTTGCTGGAATATTTAAGGACTCTGCTGCATTAGTTAAGGACTTTGCTGCATTATTTAAGGACTCTGCTGCATTATTTAACGATTTACTGCATTATTTAAGGACTCTGCTGCATTATTTAAGGACTTTGTTGCATTATTTAAGGACTCTGCTGCATTAGTTAAGGACTATGCTGCATTATTTAATGACTTTGCTGAAGCATTTGAGGACTCTGCTGCATTATTAGAGGACTCTGCTGCATTATTTAAGGACTTGCTGCATTATTTAATGACTTTGCTGCATTATTTATGGACTCTGCTGCATTATTTAAGGACTTTGCTGCAATATTTATGGACTCTGCTTCAGTATTTAAGGACTCTGCTGCATTATTTAAGGACTTTGTTGCATTATTTAAGGACTCTGCTGCATTAGTTAAGGACTATGCTGCATTATTTAATGACTTTGCTGAAGCATTTGAGGACTCTGCTGCATTATTAGAGGACTCTGCTGCATTATTTAAGGACTTGCTGCATTATTTAATGACTTTGTTGGATTTTTTAAGGACTCTGCTGCGTTATTTAAGGAATTTGCTGCTATATTAAAGGACTCTGCTTCAGTATTTAAGGACTCTGCTGCGGTATTTAAGGACTCTGCTGCATTATTTAAGGACTCTGCTGCATTATTTAAGGACTTTGCTGCATTATTTAAGGAATCTGCTGCATTATTTAAGGACTTTGTTGCATTATCTAAGGACTCTGCTGCATTATTGAAGGACTTTGCTGCAATATTTAAGGACTCTGCTTCAGTATTCAAGGACTCTGCTGCATTATTTAAGGACTTTGTTGCATTATTTAAGGACTCTGCTGCATTATTTAAGGACTTTGTTGCATTATTTAAGGACTCTGCTGCATTATTTAAGGACTTTGCTGCAAGATTTAAGGACTCTGCTTCAGTATTTAAGGACTCTGCTGCATTATTTAAGGACTTTGTTGCATTATTTAAGGACTCTGCTGCATTATTTAAGGACTTTGCTGCATTATTTAAGGACTCTGCTGCATTTTTTAAGGACTCTGCTGAAGCATTTGAGGACTCTGCTGCATTATTTAAGCACTTTGCTGCGGTATTTAAGGACTCTGTTGCATTATTTAAGGACTTTGTTGCATTATTTAAGGACTCTGCTGCATTAGTTAAGGACTTTGCTGCATTATTTAAGGACTCTGCTGCATTATTTACCGACGTTGTTGCATTATTTAAGAACTGTGCTGCTTTATTTAAGGACTTTGCATTATTTAAGGACTATGCTGCATTATTTAATGACTTTGCTGAAGCATTTGAGGACTCTGCTGCATTATTAGAGGACTCTGCTGCATTATTTAATGACTTTGTTGGATTTTTTAAGGACTCTGCTGCATTATTTAAGGAATTTGCTGCTATTTTAAAGGACTCTGCTTCAGTATTTAAGGACTCTGCTGCGGTATTTAAGGACTCTGCTGCATTATTTAAGGACTCTGCTGCATTATTTAAGGACTTTGCTGCATTATTTAAGGACTCTGCTGCATTATTTAAGGACTCTGCTGAAGCATTTGAGGACTCTGCTGCATTATTTAAGGACTTTGCTGCATTATTTAAGGAATCTGCTGCATTATTTAAGGACTTTGTTGCATTATCTAAGGACTCTGCTGCAATATTGAAGGACTTTGCTGCATTATTTAAGGACTCTGCTGCATTATTTAAGGACTTTGCTGCAATATTTAAGGACTCTGCTTCAGTATTTAAGGACTCTGCTGAAGCATTTGAGGACTCTGCTGCATTATTTAATGACTTTGCTGAAGCATTTGAGGACTCTGCTGCATTATTATAGGACTCTGCTGCATTATTTAATGACTTTGTTGGATTTTTTAAGGACTCTGCTGCATTATTTAAGGAATTTGCTGCTATATTAAAGGACTCTGCTTCAGTATTTAAGGACTCTGCTGCGGTATTTAAGGACTCTGCTGCATTATTTAAGGACTCTGCTGCATTATTTAAGGAATTTGCTGCATTATTTAAGGAATTTGTTGCATTATTTAAGGACTCTGCTGCATTATTTAAGGACTTTGCTGCAATATTTAAGGACTCTGCTTCAGTATTTAAGGACTCTGCTGCATTATTTAAGGACGTTGTTGCATTATTTAAGGACTCTGCTGCATTATTTAAGGACTTTACTGCATTATTTAAGGACTCTGCTGCATTATTTAAGGACTTTGTTGCATTATTTAAGGACTCTGCTGCATTAGTTAAGGACTTTGCTGCATTATTTAAGGACTCTGCTGCATTATTTAACGACGTTGTTGCATTATTTAAGAACTGTGCTGCATTATTTAAGGACTTTGCTGCATTATTTAAGGACTATGCTGCATTATTTAATGACTTTGCTGAAGCATTTGAGGACTCTGCTGCATTATTAGAGGACTCTGCTGCATTATTTAAGGACTTGCTGCATTATTTAATGACTTTGTTGGATTTTTTAAGGACTCTGCTGCATTATTTAAGGAATTTGCTGCTATATTAAAGGACTCTGCTTCAGTATTTAAGGACTCTGCTGCGGTATTTAAAGACTCTGCTGCATTATTTAAGGACTCTGCTGCATTATTTAAGGACTTTGCTGCATTATTTAAGGAATCTGCTGCATTATTGAAGGACTTTGCTGCAATATTTAAGGACTCTGCTGAAGCATTTGAGGACTCTGCTGCATTATTTAAGGACTTTGCTGCATTATTTAAGGAATCTGCTGCATTATTTAAGGACTTTGTTGCATTATCTAAGGACTCTGCTGCAATATTGAAGGACTTTGCTGCATTATTTAAGGACTCTGCTGCATTATTTAAGGACTTTGCTGCAATATTTAAGGACTCTGCTTCAGTATTTAAGGACTCTGCTGAAGCATTTGAGGACTCTGCTGCATTATTTAATGACTTTGCTGAAGCATTTGAGGACTCTGCTGCATTATTAGAGGACTCTGCTGCATTATTTAATGACTTTGTTGGATTTTTTAAGGACTCTGCTGCATTATTTAAGGAATTTGCTGCTATATTAAAGGACTCTGCTTCAGTATTTAAGGACTCTGCTGCGGTATTTAAGGACTCTGCTGCATTATTTAAGGACTCTGCTGCATTATTTAAGGAATTTGCTGCATTATTTAAGGAATTTGTTGCATTATTTAAGGACTCTGCTGCATTATTTAAGGACTTTGCTGCAATATTTAAGGACTCTGCTTCAGTATTTAAGGACTCTGCTGCATTATTTAAGGACGTTGTTGCATTATTTAAGGACTCTGCTGCATTATTTAAGGACTTTACTGCATTATTTAAGGACTCTGCTGCATTATTTAAGGACTTTGTTGCATTATTTAAGGACTCTGCTGCATTAGTTAAGGACTTTGCTGCATTATTTAAGGACTCTGCTGCATTATTTAACGACGTTGTTGCATTATTTAAGAACTGTGCTGCATTATTTAAGGACTTTGCTGCATTATTTAAGGACTATGCTGCATTATTTAATGACTTTGCTGAAGCATTTGAGGACTCTGCTGCATTATTAGAGGACTCTGCTGCATTATTTAAGGACTTGCTGCATTATTTAATGACTTTGTTGGATTTTTTAAGGACTCTGCTGCATTATTTAAGGAATTTGCTGCTATATTAAAGGACTCTGCTTCAGTATTTAAGGACTCTGCTGCGGTATTTAAAGACTCTGCTGCATTATTTAAGGACTCTGCTGCATTATTTAAGGACTTTGCTGCATTATTTAAGGAATCTGCTGCATTATTGAAGGACTTTGCTGCAATATTTAAGGACTCTGCTTCAGTATTTAAGGACTCTGCTGCATTATTTAAGGACTTTGTTGCATTATTTAAGGACTCTGCTGCATTATTTAAGGACTTTGCTGCATTATTTATGGACTCTGCTGCATTATTTAAGGACTTTGCTGCAATATTTAAGGACTCTGCTTCAGTATTTAAGGACTCTGCTGCATTATTTAAGGACTTTGTTGCATTATTTAAGGACTCTGCTGCATTATTTAAGGACTTTGCTGCATTATTTAAGGACTCTGCTGCATTATTTAAGGACTCTGCTGAAGCATTTGAGGACTCTGCTGCATTATTTAATCACTTTGCTGCGGTATTTAAGGACTCTGTTGCATTATTTAAGGACTTTGTTGCATTATTTAAGGACTCTGCTGCATTAGTTAAGGACTTTGCTGCATTATTTAAGGACTCTGCTGCATTATTTAACGACGTTGTTGCATTATTTAAGAAATGTGCTGCATTATTTAAGGACTTTGCTGCATTATTTAAGGACTATGCTGCATTATTTAATGACTTTGCTGAAGCATTTGAGGACTCTGCTGCATTATTAGAGTACTCTGCTGCATTATTTAATGACTTTGTTGGATTTTTTAAGGACTCTGCTGCATTATTTAAGGAATTTGCTGCTATATTAAAGGACTCTGCTTCAGTATTTAAGGACTCTGCTGCGGTATATAAGGACTCTGCTGCATTATTTAAGGACTCTGCTGCATTATTTAAGGACTTTGCTGCATTATTTAAGGACTCTGCTCCATTATTTAAGGACTTTGTTGCATTATTTAAGGACTCTAATGCATTATTTAAGGACTTTGCTGCAATATTTAAGGACTCTGCTGCATTAGTTAAGGACTTTGCTGCATTATTTAAGGACTCTGCTGCATTATTTAACGACTTTACTGCATTATTTAAGGACTCTGCTGCATTATTTAAGGACTTTGTTGCATTATTTAAGGACTCTGCTGCATTAGTTAAGGACTATGCTGCATTATTTAATGACTTTGCTGAAGCATTTGAGGACTCTGCTGCATTATTAGAGGACTCTGCTGCATTATTTAAGGACTTGCTGCATTATTTAATGACTTTGTTGGATTTTTTAAGGACTCTGCTGCGTTATTTAAGGAATTTGCTGCTATATTAAAGGACTCTGCTTCAGTATTTAAGGACTCTGCTGCGGTATTTAAGGACTCTGCTGCATTATTTAAGGACTCTGCTGCATTATTTAAGGACTTTGCTGCATTATTTAAGGAATCTGCTGCATTATTTAAGGACTTTGTTGCATTATCTAAGGACTCTGCTGCATTATTGAAGGACTTTGCTGCAATATTTAAGGACTCTGCTTCAGTATTTAAGGACTCTGCTGAATTATTTAAGGACTTTGTTGCATTATTTAAGGACTCTGCTGCATTATTTAAGGACTTTGTTGCATTATTTAAGGACTCTCCTGCATTATTTAAGGACTTTGCTGCAATATTTAAGGACTCTGCTTCAGTATTTAAGGACTCTGCTGCATTATTTAAGGACTTTGTTGCATTATTTAAGGACTCTGCTGCATTATTTAAGGACTTTGCTGCATTATTTAAGGACTCTGCTGCATTTTTTAAGGACTCTGCTGAAGCATTTGAGGACTCTGCTGCATTATTTAAGCACTTTGCTGCGGTATTTAAGGACTCTGTTGCATTATTTAAGGACTTTTTTGCATTATTTAAGGACTCTGCTGCATTAGTTAAGGACTTTGCTGCATTATTTAAGGACTCTGCTGCATTATTTACCGACGTTGTTGCATTATTTAAGAACTGTGCTGCTTTATTTAAGGACTTTGCATTATTTAAGGACTATGCTGCATTATTTAATGACTTTGCTGAAGCATTTGAGGACTCTGCTGCATTATTAGAGGACTCTGCTGCATTATTTAATGACTTTGTTGGATTTTTTAAGGACTCTGCTGCATTATTTAAGGAATTTGCTGCTATATTAAAGGACTCTGCTTCAGTATTTAAGGACTCTGCTGCGGTATTTAAGGACTCTGCTGCATTATTTAAGGACTCTGCTGCATTATTTAAGGACTTTGCTGCATTATTTAAGGAATCTGCTGCATTATTTAAGGACTTTGTTGCATTATCTAAGGACTCTGCTGCATTATTGAAGGACTTTGCTGCAATATTTAAGGACTCTGCTTCAGTATTTAAGGACTCTGCTGCATTATTTAAGGACTTTGTTGCATTATTTAAGGACTCTGCTGCATTATTTAAGGACTTTGCTGCATTATTTATGGACTCTGCTGCATTATTTAAGGACTTTGCTGCAATATTTAAGGACTCTGCTTCAGTATTTAAGGACTCTGCTGCATTATTTAAGGACTTTGTTGCATTATTTAAGGACTCTGCTGCATTATTTAAGGACTTTGCTGCATTATTTAAGGACTCTGCTGCATTATTTAAGGACTCTGCTGAAGCATTTGAGGACTCTGCTGCATTATTTAATCACTTTGCTGCGGTATTTAAGGACTCTGTTGCATTATTTAAGGACTTTGTTGCATTATTTAAAGACTCTGCTGCATTAGTTAAGGACTTTGCTGCATTATTTAAGGACTCTGCTGCATTATTTAACGACATTGTTGCATTATTTAAGAACTGTGCTGCATTATTTAAGGACTTTGCTGCATTATTTAAGGACTATGCTGCATTATTTAATGACTTTGCTGAAGCATTTGAGGACTCTGCTGCATTATTAGAGGACTCTGCTGCATTATTTAATGACTTTGTTGGATTTTTTAAGGACTCTGCTGCATTATTTAAGGAATTTGCTGCTATATTAAAGGACTCTGCTTCAGTATTTAAGGACTCTGCTGCGGTATATAAGGACTCTGCTGCATTATTTAAGGACTTTGCTGCATTATTTAAGGACTGTGCTGCATTATTTAAGGACTTTGTTGCATTATTTAAGGACTCTAATGCATTATTTAAGGACTTTGCTGGAATATTTAAGGACTCTGCTGCATTAGTTAAGGACTTTGCTGCATTATTTAAGGACTCTGCTGCATTATTTAACGACTTTACTGCATTATTTAAGGACTCTGCTGCATTATTTAAGGACTTTGTTGCATTATTTAAGGACTCTGCTGCATTAGTTAAGGACTATGCTGCATTATTTAATGACTTTGCTGAAGCATTTGAGGACTCTGCTGCATTATTAGAGGACTCTGCTGCATTATTTAAGGACTTGCTGCATTATTTAATGACTTTGTTGGATTTTTTAAGGACTCTGCTGCGTTATTTAAGGAATTTGCTGCATTATTTAAGGACTCTGCTGCATTATTGAAGGACTTTGCTGCAATATTTAAGGACTCTGCTTCAGTATTTAAGGACTCTGCTGCATTATTTAAGGACTTTGTTTCATTATTTAAGGACTCTGCTGCATTATTTAAGGACTTTGTTGCATTATTTAAGGACTCTGCTGCATTATTTAAGGACTTTGCTGCAATATTTAAGGACTCTGCTTCAGTATTTAAGGACTCTGCTGCATTATTTAAGGACTTTGTTGCATTATTTAAGGACTCTGCTGCATTAGTTAAGGAGTTTGCTGCATTATTTAAGGACTCTGCTGCATTATTTAACGACGTTGTTGCATTATTTAAGAACTGTGCTGCATTATTTAAGGACTTTGCTGCATTATTTAAGGACTATGCTGCATTATTTAATGACTTTGATGAAGCATTTGAGGACTCTGCTGCATTATTAGAGGACTCTGCTGCATTATTTAAGGACTTGCTGCATTATTTAATGACTTTGTTGGATTTCTTAAGGACTCTGCTGCATTATTTAAGGAATTTGCTGCTATATTAAAGGACTCTGCTTCAGTATTTAAGGACTCTGCTGCGGTATTTAAGGACCCTGCTGCATTATTTTAGGACTCTGCTGCATTATTTAAGGACTTTGCTGCATTATTTAAGGAATCTGCTGCATTATTTAAGGACTTTGTTGCATTATCTAAGGACTCTGCTGCAATATTGAAGGACTTTGCTGCATTATTTAAGGACTCTGCTGCATTATTTAAGGACTTTGCTGCAATATTTAAGGACTCTGCTTCAGTATTTAAGGACTCTGCTGAAGCATTTGAGGACTCTGCTGCATTATTTCATGACTTTGCTGAAGCATTTGAGGACTCTGCTGCATTATTAGAGGACTCTGCTGCATTATTTAATGACTTTGTTGGATTTTTTAAGGACTCTGCTGCATTATTTAAGGAATTTGCTGCTATATTAAAGGACTCTGCTTCAGTATTTAAGGACTCTGCTGCGGTATTTAAGGACTCTGCTGCATTATTTAAGGACTCTGCTGCATTATTTAAGGAATTTGCTGCATTATTTAAGGAATTTGTTGCATTATTTAAGGACTCTGCTGCATTATTTAAGGACTTTGCTGCAATATTTAAGGACTCTGCTTCAGTATTTAAGGACTCTGCTGCATTATTTAAGGACGTTGTTGCATTATTTAAGGACTCTGCTGCATTATTTAAGGACTTTACTGCATTATTTAAGGACTCTGCTGCATTATTTAAGGACTTTGTTGCATTATTTAAGGACTCTGCTGCATTAGTTAAGGACTTTGCTGCATTATTTAAGGACTCTGCTGCATTATTTAACGACGTTGTTGCATTATTTAAGAACTGTGCTGCATTATTTAAGGACTTTGCTGCATTATTTAAGGACTTTGCTGCATTATTTAAGGACTATGCTGCATTATTTAATGACTTTGCTGAAGCATTTGAGGACTCTGCTGCATTATTAGAGGACTCTGCTGCATTATTTAAGGACTTGCTGCATTATTTAATGACTTTGTTGGATTTTTTAAGGACTCTGCTGCATTATTTAAGGAATTTGCTGCTATATTAAAGGACTCTGCTTCAGTATTTAAGGACTCTGCTGCGGTATTTAAGGACTCTGCTGCATTATTTAAGGACTCTGCTGCATTATTTAAGGACTTTGCTGCATTATTTAAGGAATCTGCTGCATTATTTAAGGACTTTGTTGCATTATCTAAGGACTCTGCTGCATTATTGAAGGACTTTGCTGCAATATTTAAGGACTCTGCTTCAGTATTTAAGGACTCTGCTGCATTAGTTAAGGACTTTGCTGCATTATTTAAGGACTCTGCTGCATTATTTAACGACGTTGTTGCATTATTTAAGAACTGTGCTGCATTATTTAAGGACTTTGCTGCATTATTTAAGGACTATGCTGCATTATTTAATGACTTTGCTGAAGCATTTGAGGACTCTGCTGCATTATTAGAGGACTCTGCTGCATTATTTAATGACTTTGTTGGATTTTTTAAGGACTCTGCTGCATTATTTAAGGAATTTGCTGCTATATTAAAGGACTCTGCTTCAGTATTTAAGGACTCTGCTGCGGTATATAAGGACTCTGCTGCATTATTTAAGGACTCTGCTGCATTATTTAAGGACTTTGCTGCATTATTTAAGGACTCTGCTGCATTATTTAAGGACTTTGTTGCATTATTTAAGGACTCTAATGCATTATTTAATGACTTTGCTGGAATATTTAAGGACTCTGCTGCATTAGTTAAGGACTTTGCTGCATTATTTAAGGACTCTGCTGCATTATTTAACGACTTTACTGCATTATTTAAGGACTCTGCTGCATTATTTAAGGACGTTGTTGCATTATTTAAGGACTCTGCTGCATTAGCTAAGGACTATGCTGCATTATTTAATGACTTTGCTGAAGCATTTGAGGACTCTGCTGCATTATTAGAGGACTCTGCTGCATTATTTAAGGACTTGCTGCATTATTTAATGACTTTGTTGGATTTTTTAAGGACTCTGCTGCGTTATTTAAGGAATTTGCTGCTATATTAAAGGACTCTGCTTCAGTATTTAAGGACTCTGCTGCGGTATTTAAGGACTCTGCTGCATTATTTAAGGACTCTGCTGCATTATTTAAGGACTTTGCTGCATTATTTAAGGAATCTGCTGCATTATTTAAGGACTTTGTTGCATTATCTAAGGACTCTGCTGCATTATTGAAGGACTTTGCTGCAATATTTAAGGACTCTGCTTCAGTATTTAAGGACTCTGCTGCATTATTTAAGGACTTTGTTGCATTATTTAAGGACTCTGCTGCATTATTTAAGGACTTTGTTGCATTATTTAAGGACTCTGCTGCATTATTTAAGGACTTTGCTGCAATATTTAAGGACTCTGCTTCAGTATTTAAGGACTCTGCTGCATTATTTAAGGACTTTGTTGCATTATTTAAGGACTCTGCTGCATTATTTAAGGACTTTGCTGCATTATTTAAGGACTCTGCTGCATTTTTTAAGGACTCTGCTGAAGCATTTGAGGACTCTGCTGCATTATTTAAGCACTTTGCTGCGGTATTTAAGGACTCTGTTGCATTATTTAAGGACTTTGTTGCATTATTTAAGGACTCTGCTGCATTAGTTAAGGACTTTGCTGCATTATTTAAGGACTCTGCTGCATTATTTACCGACGTTGTTGCATTATTTAAGAACTGTGCTGCTTTATTTAAGGACTTTGCATTATTTAAGGACTATGCTGCATTATTTAATGACTTTGCTGAAGCATTTGAGGACTCTGCTGCATTATTAGAGGACTCTGCTGCATTATTTAATGACTTTGTTGGATTTTTTAAGGACTCTGCTGCATTATTTAAGGAATTTGCTGCTATATTAAAGGACTCTGCTTCAGTATTTAAGGACTCTGCTGCGGTATTTAAGGACTCTGCTGCATTATTTAAGGACTCTGCTGCATTATTTAAGGACTTTGCTGCATTATTTAAGGACTCTGCTGCATTATTTAAGGACTCTGCTGAAGCATTTGAGGACTCTGCTGCATTATTTAAGGACTTTGCTGCATTATTTAAGGAATCTGCTGCATTATTTAAGGACTTTGTTGCATTATCTAAGGACTCTGCTGCAATATTGAAGGACCTTGCTGCATTATTTAAGGACTCTGCTGCATTATTTAAGGACTTTGCTGCAATATTTAAGGAATTTGCTGCTATATTAAAGGACTCTGCTTCAGTATTTAAGGACTCTGCTGCGGTATTTAAGGACTCTGCTGCATTATTTAAGGACTCTGCTGCATTATTTAAGGACTTTGCTGCATTATTTAAGGAATTTGTTGCATTATTTAAGGACTCTGCTGCATTATTTAAGGACTTTGCTGCATTATTTATGGACTCTGCTGCATTATTTAAGGACTTTGCTGCAATATTTAAGGACTCTGCTTCAGTATTTAAGGACTCTGCTGCATTATTTAAGGACTTTGTTGCATTATTTAAGGACTTTGTTGGATTTTTTAAGGACTCTGCTGCATTATTTAAGGAATTTGCTGCTATATTAAAGGACTCTGCTTCAGTATTTAAGGACTCTGCTGCGGTATTTAAGGACTCTGCTGCATTATTTAAGGACTCTGCTGCATTATTTAAGGACTTTGCTGCATTATTTAAGGAATTTGTTGCATTATTTAAGGACTCTGCTGCATTATTTAAGGACTTTGCTGCTTTATTTATGGACTCTGCTGCATTATTTAAGGACTTTGCTGCAATATTTAAGGACTCTGCTTCAGTATTTAAGGACTCTGCTGCATTATTTAAGGACTTTGTTGCATTATTTAAGGACTCTGCTGCATTATTTAAGGACTTTGCTGCATTATTTAAGGACTCTGCTGCATTATTTAAGGACTCTGCTGAAGCATTTGAGGACTCTGCTGCAATATTTAATCACTTTGCTGCGGTATTTAAGGACTCTGTTGCATTATTTAAGGACTTTGTTGCATTATTTAAGGACTCTGCTGCATTAGTTAAGGACTTTGCTGCATTATTTAAGGACTCTGCTGCATTATTTAACGACGTTGTTGCATTATTTAAGAACTGTGCTGCATTATTTAAGGACTTTGCTGCATTATTTAAGGACTATGCTGCATTATTTAATGACTTTGCTGAAGCATTTGAGGACTCTGCTGCATTATTAGAGGACTCTGCTGCATTATTTAATGACTTTGTTGGATTTTTTAAGGACTCTGCTGCATTATTTAAGGAATTTGCTGCTATATTAAAGGACTCTGCTTCAGTATTTAAGGACTCTGCTGCGGTATATAAGGACTCTGCTGCATTATTTAAGGACTCTGCTGCATTATTTAAGGACTTTGCTGCATTATTTAAGGACTCTGCTGCATTATTTAAGGACTTTGTTGCATTATTTAAGGACTCTAATGCATTATTTAAGGACTTTGCTGGAATATTTAAGGACTCTGCTGCATTAGTTAAGGACTTTGCTGCATTATTTAAGGACTCTGCTGCATTATTTAACGACTTTACTGCATTATTTAAGGACTCTGCTGCATTATTTAAGGACGTTGTTGCATTATTTAAGGACTCTGCTGCATTAGTTAAGGACTATGCTGCATTATTTAATGACTTTGCTGAAGCATTTGAGGACTCTGCTGCATTATTAGAGGACTCTGCTGCATTATTTAAGGACTTGCTGCATTATTTAATGACTTTGTTGGATTTTTTAAGGACTCTGCTGCGTTATTTAAGGAATTTGCTGCTATATTAAAGGACTCAGCTTCAGTATTTAAGGACTCTGCTGCGGTATTTAAGGACTCTGCTGCATTATTTAAGGACTCTGCTGCATTATTTAAGGACTTTGCTGCATTATTTAAGGAATCTGCTGCATTATTTAAGGACTTTGTTGCATTATCTAAGGACTCTGCTGCATTATTGAAGGACTTTGCTGCAATATTTAAGGACTCTGCTTCAGTATTTAAGGACTCTGCTGCATTATTTAAGGACTTTGTTGCATTATTTAAGGACTCTGCTGCATTATTTAAGGACTTTGTTGCATTATTTAAGGACTCTGCTGCATTATTTAAGGACTTTGCTGCAATATTTAAGGACTCTGCTTCAGTATTTAAGGACTCTGCTGCATTATTTAAGGACTTTGTTGCATTATTTAAGGACTCTGCTGCATTATTTAAGGACTTTGCTGCATTATTTAAGGACTCTGCTGCATTTTTTAAGGACTCTGCTGAAGCATTTGAGGACTCTGCTGCATTATTTAAGCACTTTGCTGCGGTATTTAAGGACTCTGTTGCATTATTTAAGGACTTTGTTGCATTATTTAAGGACTCTGCTGCATTAGTTAAGGACTTTGCTGCATTATTTAAGGACTCTGCTGCATTATTTACCGACGTTGTTGCATTATTTAAGAACTGTGCTGCTTTATTTAAGGACTTTGCATTATTTAAGGACTATGCTGCATTATTTAATGACTTTGCTGAAGCATTTGAGGACTCTGCTGCATTATTAGAGGACTATGCTGCATTATTTATTGACTTTGTTGGATTTTTTAAGGACTCTGCTGCATTATTTAAGGAATTTGCTGCTATATTAAAGGACTCTGCTTCAGTATTTAAGGACTCTGCTGCGGTATTTAAGGACTCTGCTGCATTATTTAAGGACTCTGCTGCATTATTTAAGGACTTTGCTGCATTATTTAAGGACTCTGCTGCATTATTTAAGGACTCTGCTGAAGCATTTGAGGACTCTGCTGCATTATTTAAGGACTTTGCTGCATTATTTAAGGAATCTGCTGCATTATTTAAGGACTTTGTTGCATTATCTAAGGACTCTGCTGCAATATTGAAGGACCTTGCTGCATTATTTAAGGACTCTGCTGCATTATTTAAGGACTTTGCTGCAATATTTAAGGAATTTGCTGCTATATTAAAGGACTCTGCTTCAGTATTTAAGGACTCTGCTGCGGTATTTAAGGACTCTGCTGCATTATTTAAGGACTCTGCTGCATTATTTAAGGACTTTGCTGCATTATTTAAGGAATTTGTTGCATTATTTAAGGACTCTGCTGCATTATTTAAGGACTTTGCTGCATTATTTATGGACTCTGCTGCATTATTTAAGGACTTTGCTGCAATATTTAAGGACTCTGCTTCAGTATTTAAGGACTCTGCTGCATTATTTAAGGACTTTTTTGCATTATTTAAGGACTTTGTTGGATTTTTTAAGGACTCTGCTGCATTATTTAAGGAATTTGCTGCTATATTAAAGGACTCTGCTTCAGTATTTAAGGACTCTGCTGCGGTATTTAAGGACTCTGCTGCATTATTTAAGGACTCTGCTGCATTATTTAAGGACTTTGCTGCAAGATTTAAGGACTCTGCTTCAGTATTTAAGGACTCTGCTGCATTATTTAAGGACTTTGTTGCATTATTTAAGGACTCTGCTGCATTATTTAAGGACTTTGCTGCATTATTTAAGGACTCTGCTGCATTTTTTAAGGACTCTGCTGAAGCATTTGAGGACTCTGCTGCATTATTTAAGCACTTTGCTGCGGTATTTAAGGACTCTGTTGCATTATTTAAGGACTTTGTTGCATTATTTAAGGACTCTGCTGCATTAGTTAAGGACTTTGCTGCATTATTTAAGGACTCTGCTGCATTATTTACCGACGTTGTTGCATTATTTAAGAACTGTGCTGCTTTATTTAAGGACTTTGCATTATTTAAGGACTATGCTGCATTATTTAATGACTTTGCTGAAGCATTTGAGGACTCTGCTGCATTATTAGAGGACTCTGCTGCATTATTTAATGACTTTGTTGGATTTTTTAAGGACTCTGCTGCATTATTTAAGGAATTTGCTGCTATTTTAAAGGACTCTGCTTCAGTATTTAAGGACTCTGCTGCGGTATTTAAGGACTCTGCTGCATTATTTAAGGACTCTGCTGCATTATTTAAGGACTTTGCTGCATTATTTAAGGACTCTGCTGCATTATTTAAGGACTCTGCTGAAGCATTTGAGGACTCTGCTGCATTATTTAAGGACTTTGCTGCATTATTTAAGGAATCTGCTGCATTATTTAAGGACTTTGTTGCATTATCTAAGGACTCTGCTGCAATATTGAAGGACTTTGCTGCATTATTTAAGGACTCTGCTGCATTATTTAAGGACTTTGCTGCAATATTTAAGGACTCTGCTTCAGTATTTAAGGACTCTGCTGAAGCATTTGAGGACTCTGCTGCATTATTTAATGACTTTGCTGAAGCATTTGAGGACTCTGCTGCATTATTAGAGGACTCTGCTGCATTATTTAATGACTTTGTTGGATTTTTTAAGGACTCTGCTGCATTATTTAAGGAATTTGCTGCTATATTAAAGGACTCTGCTTCAGTATTTAAGGACTCTGCTGCGGTATTTAAGGACTCTGCTGCATTATTTAAGGACTCTGCTGCATTATTTAAGGAATTTGCTGCATTATTTAAGGAATTTGTTGCATTATTTAAGGACTCTGCTGCATTATTTAAGGACTTTGCTGCAATATTTAAGGACTCTGCTTCAGTATTTAAGGACTCTGCTGCATTATTTAAGGACGTTGTTGCATTATTTAAGGACTCTGCTGCATTATTTAAGGACTTTACTGCATTATTTAAGGACTCTGCTGCATTATTTAAGGACTTTGTTGCATTATTTAAGGACTCTGCTGCATTAGTTAAGGACTTTGCTGCATTATTTAAGGACTCTGCTGCATTATTTAACGACGTTGTTGCATTATTTAAGAACTGTGCTGCATTATTTAAGGACTTTGCTGCATTATTTAAGGACTATGCTGCATTATTTAATGACTTTGCTGAAGCATTTGAGGACTCTGCTGCATTATTAGAGGACTCTGCTGCATTATTTAAGGACTTGCTGCATTATTTAATGACTTTGTTGGATTTTTTAAGGACTCTGCTGCATTATTTAAGGAATTTGCTGCTATATTAAAGGACTCTGCTTCAGTATTTAAGGACTCTGCTGCGGTATTTAAAGACTCTGCTGCATTATTTAAGGACTCTGCTGCATTATTTAAGGACTTTGCTGCATTATTTAAGGAATCTGCTGCATTATTGAAGGACTTTGCTGCAATATTTAAGGACTCTGCTTCAGTATTTAAGGACTCTGCTGCATTATTTAAGGACTTTGTTGCATTATTTAAGGACTCTGCTGCATTATTTAAGGACTTTGCTGCATTATTTATGGACTCTGCTGCATTATTTAAGGACTTTGCTGCAATATTTAAGGACTCTGCTTCAGTATTTAAGGACTCTGCTGCATTATTTAAGGACTTTGTTGCATTATTTAAGGACTCTGCTGCATTATTTAAGGACTTTGCTGCATTATTTAAGGACTCTGCTGCATTATTTAAGGACTCTGCTGAAGCATTTGAGGACTCTGCTGCATTATTTAATCACTTTGCTGCGGTATTTAAGGACTCTGTTGCATTATTTAAGGACTTTGTTGCATTATTTAAGGACTCTGCTGCATTAGTTAAGGACTTTGCTGCATTATTTAAGGACTCTGCTGCATTATTTAACGACGTTGTTGCATTATTTAAGAAATGTGCTGCATTATTTAAGGACTTTGCTGCATTATTTAAGGACTATGCTGCATTATTTAATGACTTTGCTGAAGCATTTGAGGACTCTGCTGCATTATTAGAGTACTCTGCTGCATTATTTAATGACTTTGTTGGATTTTTTAAGGACTCTGCTGCATTATTTAAGGAATTTGCTGCTATATTAAAGGACTCTGCTTCAGTATTTAAGGACTCTGCTGCGGTATATAAGGACTCTGCTGCATTATTTAAGGACTCTGCTGCATTATTTAAGGACTTTGCTGCATTATTTAAGGACTCTGCTCCATTATTTAAGGACTTTGTTGCATTATTTAAGGACTCTAATGCATTATTTAAGGACTTTGCTGCAATATTTAAGGACTCTGCTGCATTAGTTAAGGACTTTGCTGCATTATTTAAGGACTCTGCTGCATTATTTAACGACTTTACTGCATTATTTAAGGACTCTGCTGCATTATTTAAGGACTTTGTTGCATTATTTAAGGACTCTGCTGCATTAGTTAAGGACTATGCTGCATTATTTAATGACTTTGCTGAAGCATTTGAGGACTCTGCTGCATTATTAGAGGACTCTGCTGCATTATTTAAGGACTTGCTGCATTATTTAATGACTTTGTTGGATTTTTTAAGGACTCTGCTGCGTTATTTAAGGAATTTGCTGCTATATTAAAGGACTCTGCTTCAGTATTTAAGGACTCTGCTGCGGTATTTAAGGACTCTGCTGCATTATTTAAGGACTCTGCTGCATTATTTAAGGACTTTGCTGCATTATTTAAGGAATCTGCTGCATTATTTAAGGACTTTGTTGCATTATCTAAGGACTCTGCTGCATTATTGAAGGACTTTGCTGCAATATTTAAGGACTCTGCTTCAGTATTTAAGGACTCTGCTGAATTATTTAAGGACTTTGTTGCATTATTTAAGGACTCTGCTGCATTATTTAAGGACTTTGTTGCATTATTTAAGGACTCTCCTGCATTATTTAAGGACTTTGCTGCAATATTTAAGGACTCTGCTTCAGTATTTAAGGACTCTGCTGCATTATTTAAGGACTTTGTTGCATTATTTAAGGACTCTGCTGCATTATTTAAGGACTTTGCTGCATTATTTAAGGACTCTGCTGCATTTTTTAAGGACTCTGCTGAAGCATTTGAGGACTCTGCTGCATTATTTAAGCACTTTGCTGCGGTATTTAAGGACTCTGTTGCATTATTTAAGGACTTTTTTGCATTATTTAAGGACTCTGCTGCATTAGTTAAGGACTTTGCTGCATTATTTAAGGACTCTGCTGCATTATTTACCGACGTTGTTGCATTATTTAAGAACTGTGCTGCTTTATTTAAGGACTTTGCATTATTTAAGGACTATGCTGCATTATTTAATGACTTTGCTGAAGCATTTGAGGACTCTGCTGCATTATTAGAGGACTCTGCTGCATTATTTAATGACTTTGTTGGATTTTTTAAGGACTCTGCTGCATTATTTAAGGAATTTGCTGCATTATTTAAGGACTCTGCTGCATTATTTAAGGACTCTGCTGAAGCATTTGAGGACTCTGCTGCATTATTTAATCACTTTGCTGCGGTATTTAAGGACTCTGTTGCATTATTTAAGGACTTTGTTGCATTATTTAAAGACTCTGCTGCATTAGTTAAGGACTTTGCTGCATTATTTAAGGACTCTGCTGCATTATTTAACGACATTGTTGCATTATTTAAGAACTGTGCTGCATTATTTAAGGACTTTGCTGCATTATTTAAGGACTATGCTGCATTATTTAATGACTTTGCTGAAGCATTTGAGGACTCTGGTGCATTATTAGAGGACTCTGCTGCATTATTTAATGACTTTGTTGGATTTTTTAAGGACTCTGCTGCATTATTTAAGGAATTTGCTGCTATATTAAAGGACTCTGCTTCAGTATTTAAGGACTCTGCTGCGGTATATAAGGACTCTGCTGCATTATTTAAGGACTTTGCTGCATTATTTAAGGACTGTGCTGCATTATTTAAGGACTTTGTTGCATTATTTAAGGACTCTAATGCATTATTTAAGGACTTTGCTGGAATATTTAAGGACTCTGCTGCATTAGTTAAGGACTTTGCTGCATTATTTAAGGACTCTGCTGCATTATTTAACGACTTTACTGCATTATTTAAGTACTCTGCTGCATTATTTAAGGACTTTGTTGCATTATTTAAGGACTCTGCTGCATTAGTTAAGGACTATGCTGCATTATTTAATGACTTTGCTGAAGCATTTGAGGACTCTGCTGCATTATTAGAGGACTCTGCTGCATTATTTAAGGACTTGCTGCATTATTTAATGACTTTGTTGGATTTTTTAAGGACTCTGCTGCGTTATTTAAGGAATTTGCTGCTATATTAAAGGACTCTGCTTCAGTATTTAAGGACTCTGCTGCGGTATTTAAGGACTCTGCTGCATTTTTTAAGGACTCTGCTGCATTATTTAAGGACTTTGCTGCATTATTTAAGGAATCTGCTGCATTATTTAAGGACTTTGTTGCATTATCTAAGGACTCTGCTGCATTATTGAAGGACTTTGCTGCAATATTTAAGGACTCTGCTTCAGTATTTAAGGACTCTGCTGCATTATTTAAGGACTTTGTTTCATTATTTAAGGACTCTGCTGCATTATTTAAGGACTTTGTTGCATTATTTAAGGACTCTGCTGCATTATTTAAGGACTTTGCTGCAATATTTAAGGACTCTGCTTCAGTATTTAAGGACTCTGCTGCATTATTTAAGGACTTTGTTGCATTATTTAAGGACTCTGCTGCATTAGTTAAGGAGTTTGCTGCATTATTTAAGGACTCTGCTGCATTATTTAACGACGTTGTTGCATTATTTAAGAACTGTGCTGCATTATTTAAGGACTTTGCTGCATTATTTAAGGACTATGCTGCATTATTTAATGACTTTGATGAAGCATTTGAGGACTCTGCTGCATTATTAGAGGACTCTGCTGCATTATTTAAGGACTTGCTGCATTATTTAATGACTTTGTTGGATTTCTTAAGGACTCTGCTGCATTATTTAAGGAATTTGCTGCTATATTAAAGGAATCTGCTTCAGTATTTAAGGACTCTGCTGCGGTATTTAAGGACCCTGCTGCATTATTTTAGGACTCTGCTGCATTATTTAAGGACTTTGCTGCATTATTTAAGGAATCTGCTGCATTATTTAAGGACTTTGTTGCATTATCTAAGGACTCTGCTGCAATATTGAAGGACTTTGCTGCATTATTTAAGGACTCTGCTGCATTATTTAAGGACTTTGCTGCAATATTTAACGACTCTGCTTCAGTATTTAAGGACTCTGCTGAAGCATTTGAGGACTCTGCTGCATTATTTCATGACTTTGCTGAAGCATTTGAGGACTCTGCTGCATTATTAGAGGACTCTGCTGCATTATTTAATGACTTTGTTGGATTTTTTAAGGACTCTGCTGCATTATTTAAGGAATTTGCTGCTATATTAAAGGACTCTGCTTC
The DNA here is from genome assembly GCF_046119375.1 of Phyllobates terribilis. Lineage (NCBI taxonomy): Eukaryota > Metazoa > Chordata > Amphibia > Anura > Dendrobatidae > Phyllobates > Phyllobates terribilis. The sequence goes on from NW_027362905.1 coordinate 1,328,431, forward strand.
AGTATTTAAGGACTCTGCTGCGGTATTTAAGGACTCTGCTGCATTATTTAAGGACTCTGCTGCATTATTTAAGGAATTTGCTGCATTATTTAAGGAATTTGTTGCATTATTTAAGGACTCTGCTGCATTATTTAAGGACTTTGCTGCAATATTTAAGGACTCTGCTTCAGTATTTAAGGACTCTGCTGCATTATTTAAGGACGTTGTTGCATTATTTAAGGACTCTGCTGCATTATTTAAGGACTTTACTGCATTATTTAAGGACTCTGCTGCATTATTTAAGGACTTTGTTGCATTATTTAAGGACTCTGCTGCATTAGTTAAGGACCTTGCTGCATTATTTAAGGACTCTGCTGCATTATTTAACGACGTTGTTGCATTATTTAAGAACTGTGCTGCATTATTTAAGGACTTTGCTACATTATTTAAGGACTTTGCTGCATTATTTAAGGACTATGCTGCATTATTTAATGACTTTGCTGAAGCATTTGAGGACTCTGCTGCATTATTAGAGGACTCTGCTGCATTATTTAAGGACTTGCTGCATTATTTAATGACTTTGTTGGATTTTTTAAGGACTCTGCTGCATTATTTAAGGAATTTGCTGCTATATTAAAGGACTCTGCTTCAGTATTTAAGGACTCTGCTGCGGTATTTAAGGACTCTGCTGCATTATTTAAGGACTCTGCTGCATTATTTAAGGACTTTGCTGCATTATTTAAGGAATCTGCTGCATTATTTAAGGACTTTGTTGCATTATCTAAGGACTCTGCTGCATTATTGAAGGACTTTGCTGCAATATTTAAGGACTCTGCTTCAGTATTTAAGGACTCTGCTGCATTAGTTAAGGACTTTGCTGCATTATTTAAGGACTCTGCTGCATTATTTAACGACGTTGTTGCATTATTTAAGAACTGTGCTGCATTATTTAAGGACTTTGCTGCATTATTTAAGGACTATGCTGCATTATTTAATGACTTTGCTGAAGCATTTGAGGACTCTGCTGCATTATTAGAGGACTCTGCTGCATTATTTAATGACTTTGTTGGATTTTTTAAGGACTCTGCTGCATTATTTAAGGAATTTGCTGCTATATTAAAGGACTCTGCTTCAGTATTTAAGGACTCTGCTGCGGTATATAAGGACTCTGCTGCATTATTTAAGGACTCTGCTGCATTATTTAAGGACTTTGCTGCATTATTTAAGGACTCTGCTGCATTATTTAAGGACTTTGTTGCATTATTTAAGGACTCTAATGCATTATTTAATGACTTTGCTGGAATATTTAAGGACTCTGCTGCATTAGTTAAGGACTTTGCTGCATTATTTAAGGACTCTGCTGCATTATTTAACGACTTTACTGCATTATTTAAGGACTCTGCTGCATTATTTAAGGACGTTGTTGCATTATTTAAGGACTCTGCTGCATTAGTTAAGGACTATGCTGCATTATTTAATGACTTTGCTGAAGCATTTGAGGACTCTGCTGCATTATTAGAGGACTCTGCTGCATTATTTAAGGACTTGCTGCATTATTTAATGACTTTGTTGGATTTTTTAAGGACTCTGCTGCGTTATTTAAGGAATTTGCTGCTATATTAAAGGACTCTGCTTCAGTATTTAAGGACTCTGCTGCGGTATTTAAGGACTCTGCTGCATTATTTAAGGACTCTGCTGCATTATTTAAGGACTTTGCTGCATTATTTAAGGAATCTGCTGCATTATTTAAGGACTTTGTTGCATTATCTAAGGACTCTGCTGCATTATTGAAGGACTTTGCTGCAATATTTAAGGACTCTGCTTCAGTATTTAAGGACTCTGCTGCATTATTTAAGGACTTTGTTGCATTATTTAAGGACTCTGCTGCATTATTTAAGGACTTTGTTGCATTATTTAAGGACTCTGCTGCATTATTTAAGGACTTTGCTGCAATATTTAAGGACTCTGCTTCAGTATTTAAGGACTCTGCTGCATTATTTAAGGACTTTGTTGCATTATTTAAGGACTCTGCTGCATTATTTAAGGACTTTGCTGCATTATTTAAGGACTCTGCTGCATTTTTTAAGGACTCTGCTGAAGCATTTGAGGACTCTGCTGCATTATTTAAGCACTTTGCTGCGGTATTTAAGGACTCTGTTGCATTATTTAAGGACTTTGTTGCATTATTTAAGGACTCTGCTGCATTAGTTAAGGACTTTGCTGCATTATTTAAGGACTCTGCTGCATTATTTACCGACGTTGTTGCATTATTTAAGAACTGTGCTGCTTTATTTAAGGACTTTGCATTATTTAAGGACTATGCTGCATTATTTAATGACTTTGCTGAAGCATTTGAGGACTCTGCTGCATTATTAGAGGACTCTGCTGCATTATTTAATGACTTTGTTGGATTTTTTAAGGACTCTGCTGCATTATTTAAGGAATTTGCTGCTATATTAAAGGACTCTGCTTCAGTATTTAAGGACTCTGCTGCGGTATTTAAGGACTCTGCTGCATTATTTAAGGACTCTGCTGCATTATTTAAGGACTTTGCTGCATTATTTAAGGACTCTGCTGCATTATTTAAGGACTCTGCTGAAGCATTTGAGGACTCTGCTGCATTATTTAAGGACTTTGCTGCATTATTTAAGGAATCTGCTGCATTATTTAAGGACTTTGTTGCATTATCTAAGGACTCTGCTGCAATATTGAAGGACCTTGCTGCATTATTTAAGGACTCTGCTGCATTATTTAAGGACTTTGCTGCAATATTTAAGGAATTTGCTGCTATATTAAAGGACTCTGCTTCAGTATTTAAGGACTCTGCTGCGGTATTTAAGGACTCTGCTGCATTATTTAAGGACTCTGCTGCATTATTTAAGGACTTTGCTGCATTATTTAAGGAATTTGTTGCATTATTTAAGGACTCTGCTGCATTATTTAAGGACTTTGCTGCATTATTTATGGACTCTGCTGCATTATTTAAGGACTTTGCTGCAATATTTAAGGACTCTGCTTCAGTATTTAAGGACTCTGCTGCATTATTTAAGGACTTTGTTGCATTATTTAAGGACTTTGTTGGATTTTTTAAGGACTCTGCTGCATTATTTAAGGAATTTGCTGCTATATTAAAGGACTCTGCTTCAGTATTTAAGGACTCTGCTGCGGTATTTAAGGACTCTGCTGCATTATTTAAGGACTCTGCTGCATTATTTAAGGACTTTGCTGCATTATTTAAGGAATTTGTTGCATTATTTAAGGACTCTGCTGCATTATTTAAGGACTTTGCTGCTTTATTTATGGACTCTGCTGCATTATTTAAGGACTTTGCTGCAATATTTAAGGACTCTGCTTCAGTATTTAAGGACTCTGCTGCATTATTTAAGGACTTTGTTGCATTATTTAAGGACTCTGCTGCATTATTTAAGGACTTTGCTGCATTATTTAGGGACTCTGCTGCATTATTTAAGGACTCTGCTGAAGCATTTGAGGACTCTGCTGCATTATTTAATCACTTTGCTGCGGTATTTAAGGACTCTGTTGCATTATTTAAGGACTTTGTTGCATTATTTAAGGACTCTGCTGCATTAGTTAAGGACTTTGCTGCATTATTTAAGGACTCTGCTGCATTATTTAACGACGTTGTTGCATTATTTAAGAACTGTGCTGCATTATTTAAGGACTTTGCTGCATTATTTAAGGACTATGCTGCATTATTTAATGACTTTGCTGAAGCATTTGAGGACTCTGCTGCATTATTAGAGGACTCTGCTGCATTATTTAATGACTTTGTTGGATTTTTTAAGGACTCTGCTGCATTATTTAAGGAATTTGCTGCTATATTAAAGGACTCTGCTTCAGTATTTAAGGACTCTGCTGCGGTATATAAGGACTCTGCTGCATTATTTAAGGACTCTGCTGCATTATTTAAGGACTTTGCTGCATTATTTAAGGACTCTGCTGCATTATTTAAGGACTTTGTTGCATTATTTAAGGACTCTAATGCATTATTTAAGGACTTTGCTGGAATATTTAAGGACTCTGCTGCATTAGTTAAGGACTTTGCTGCATTATTTAAGGACTCTGCTGCATTATTTAACGACTTTACTGCATTATTTAAGGACTCTGCTGCATTATTTAAGGACGTTGTTGCATTATTTAAGGACTCTGCTGCATTAGTTAAGGACTATGCTGCATTATTTAATGACTTTGCTGAAGCATTTGAGGACTCTGCTGCATTATTAGAGGACTCTGCTGCATTATTTAAGGACTTGCTGCATTATTTAATGACTTTGTTGGATTTTTTAAGGACTCTGCTGCGTTATTTAAGGAATTTGCTGCTATATTAAAGGACTCTGCTTCAGTATTTAAGGACTCTGCTGCGGTATTTAAGGACTCTGCTGCATTATTTAAGGACTCTGCTGCATTATTTAAGGACTTTGCTGCATTATTTAAGGAATCTGCTGCATTATTTAAGGACTTTGTTGCATTATCTAAGGACTCTGCTGCATTATTGAAGGACTTTGCTGCAATATTTAAGGACTCTGCTTCAGTATTTAAGGACTCTGCTGCATTATTTAAGGACTTTGTTGCATTATTTAAGGACTCTGCTGCATTATTTAAGGACTTTGTTGCATTATTTAAGGACTCTGCTGCATTATTTAAGGACTTTGCTGCAATATTTAAGGACTCTGCTTCAGTATTTAAGGACTCTGCTGCATTATTTAAGGACTTTGTTGCATTATTTAAGGACTCTGCTGCATTATTTAAGGACTTTGCTGCATTATTTAAGGACTCTGCTGCATTTTTTAAGGACTCTGCTGAAGCATTTGAGGACTCTGCTGCATTATATAAGCACTTTGCTGCGGTATTTAAGGACTCTGTTGCATTATTTAAGGACTTTGTTGCATTATTTAAGGACTCTGCTGCATTAGTTAAGGACTTTGCTGCATTATTTAAGGACTCTGCTGCATTATTTACCGACGTTGTTGCATTATTTAAGAACTGTGCTGCTTTATTTAAGGACTTTGCATTATTTAAGGACTATGCTGCATTATTTAATGACTTTGCTGAAGCATTTGAGGACTCTGCTGCATTATTAGAGGACTATGCTGCATTATTTATTGACTTTGTTGGATTTTTTAAGGACTCTGCTGCATTATTTAAGGAATTTGCTGCTATATTAAAGGACTCTGCTTCAGTATTTAAGGACTCTGCTGCGGTATTTAAGGACTCTGCTGCATTATTTAAGGACTCTGCTGCATTATTTAAGGACTTTGCTGCATTATTTAAGGACTCTGCTGCATTATTTAAGGACTCTGCTGAAGCATTTGAGGACTCTGCTGCATTATTTAAGGACTTTGCTGCATTATTTAAGGAATCTGCTGCATTATTTAAGGACTTTGTTGCATTATCTAAGGACTCTGCTGCAATATTGAAGGACCTTGCTGCATTATTTAAGGACTCTGCTGCATTATTTAAGGACTTTGCTGCAATATTTAAGGAATTTGCTGCTATATTAAAGGACTCTGCTTCAGTATTTAAGGACTCTGCTGCGGTATTTAAGGACTCTGCTGCATTATTTAAGGACTCTGCTGCATTATTTAAGGACTTTGCTGCATTATTTAAGGAATTTGTTGCATTATTTAAGGACTCTGCTGCATTATTTAAGGACTTTGCTGCATTATTTATGGACTCTGCTGCATTATTTAAGGACTTTGCTGCAATATTTAAGGACTCTGCTTCAGTATTTAAGGACTCTGCTGCATTATTTAAGGACTTTGTTGCATTATTTAAGGACTTTGTTGGATTTTTTAAGGACTCTGCTGCATTATTTAAGGAATTTGCTGCTATATCAAAGGACTCTGCTTCAGTATTTAAGGACTCTGCTGCGGTATTTAAGGACTCTGCTGCATTATTTAAGGACTCTGCTGCATTATTTAAGGACTTTGCTGCATTATTTAAGGAATTTGTTGCATTATTTAAGGACTCTGCTGCATTATTTAAGGACTTTGCTGCATTATTTATGGACTCTGCTGCATTATTTAAGGACTTTGCTGCAATATTTAAGGACTCTGCTTCAGTATTTAAGGACTCTGCTGCATTATTTAAGGACTTTGTTGCATTATTTAAGGACTCTGCTGCATTATTTAAGGACTTTGCTGCATTATTTAAGGACTCTGCTGCATTATTTAAGGACTCTGCTGAAGCATTTGAGGACTCTGCTGCATTATTTAATCACTTTGCTGCGGTATTTAAGGACTCTGTTGCATTATTTAAGGACTTTGTTGCATTATTTAAGGACTCTGCTGCATTAGTTAAGGACTTTGCTGCATTATTTAAGGACTCTGCTGCATTATTTAACGACGTTGTTGCATTATTTAAGAACTGTGCTGCATTATTTAAGGACTTTGCTGCATTATTTAAGGACTATGCTGCATTATTTAATGACTTTGCTGAAGCATTTGAGGACTCTGCTGCATTATTAGAGGACTCTGCTGCATTATTTAATGACTTTGTTGGATTTTTTAAGGACTCTGCTGCATTATTTAAGGAATTTGCTGCTATATTAAAGGACTCTGCTTCAGTATTTAAGGACTCTGCTGCGGTATATAAGGACTCTGCTGCATTATTTAAGGACTCTGCTGCATTATTTAAGGACTTTGCTGCATTATTTAAGGACTCTGCTGCATTATTTAAGGACTTTGTTGCATTATTTAAGGACTCTGCTGCATTAGTTAAGGACTTTGCTGCATTATTTAAGGACTCTGCTGCATTATTTAACGACGTTGTTGCATTATTTAAGAAATGTGCTGCATTATTTAAGGACTTTGCTGCATTATTTAAGGACTATGCTGCATTATTTAATGACTTTGCTGAAGCATTTGAGGACTCTGCTGCATTATTAGAGGACTCTGCTGCATTATTTAATGACTTTGTTGGATTTTTTAAGGACTCTGCTGCATTATTTAAGGAATTTGCTGCTATATTAAAGGACTCTGCTTCAGTATTTAAGGACTCTGCTGCGGTATATAAGGACTCTGCTGCATTATTTAAGGACTCTGCTGCATTATTTAAGGACTTTGCTGCATTATTTAAGGACTCTGCTGCATTATTATTTAAGGACTTTGTTGCATTATTTAAGGACTTTGCTGCATTATTTAAGGAATCTGCTGCATTATTTAAGGACTTTTTTGCATTATCTAAGGACTCTGCTGCATTATTGAAGGACTTTGCTGCAATATTTAAGGACTCTGCTTCAGTATTTAAGGACTCTGCTGCGGTATATAAGGACTCTGCTGCATTATTTAAGGACTCTGCTGCATTATTTAAGGAATTTGCTGCATTATTTAAGGAATTTGTTGCATTATTTAAGGACTCTGCTGCATTATTTAAGGACTTTGCTGCAATATTTAAGGACTCTGCTTCAGTATTTAAGGACTCTGCTGCATTATTTAAGGACGTTGTTGCATTATTTAAGGACTCTGCTGCATTATTTAAGGACTTTACTGCATTATTTAAGGACTCTGCTGCATTATTTAAGGACTTTGTTGCATTATCTAAGGACTCTGCTGCATTATTGAAGGACTTTGCTGCAATATTTAAGGACTCTGCTTCAGTATTTAAGGACTCTGCTGCGGTATATAAGGACTCTGCTGCATTATTTAAGGACTCTGCTGCATTATTTAAGGACTTTGCTGCATTATTTAAGGACTCTGCTGCATTATTTAAGGACTTTGTTGCATTATTTAAGGACTCTGCTGCATTAGTTAAGGACTTTGCTGCATTATTTAAGGACTCTGCTGCATTATTTAACGACGTTGTTGCATTATTTAAGAAATGTGCTGCATTATTTAAGGACTCTGCTGCATTATCTAAGGACTCTGCTGCATTATTGAAGGACTCTGCTGCATTATTTAAGGACTCTGCTGCATTATTTAAGGAATTTGCTGCATTATTTAAGGAATTTGTTGCATTATTTAAGGACTCTGCTGCATTATTTAAGGACTTTGCTGCAATATTTAAGGACTCTGCTTCAGTATTTAAGGACTCTGCTGCATTATTTAAGGACGTTGTTGCATTATTTAAGGACTCTGCTGCATTATTTAAGGACTTTACTGCATTATTTAAGGACTCTGCTGCATTATTTAAGGACTTTGTTGCATTATTTAAGGACTCTGCTGCATTAGTTAAGGACTTTGCTGCATTATTTAAGGACTCTGCTGCATTATTTAATGACGTTGTTGCATTATTTAAGAACTGTGCTGCATTATTTAAGGACTTTGCTGCATTATTTAAGGACTATGCTGCATTATTTAATGACTTTGCTGAAGCATTTGAGGACTCTGCTGCATTATTAGAGGACTCTGCTGCATTATTTAAGGACTTGCTGCATTATTTAATGACTTTGTTGGATTTTTTAAGGACTCTGCTGCATTATTTAAGGAATTTGCTGCTATATTAAAGGACTCTGCTTCAGTATTTAAGGACTCTGCTGCGGTATTTAAAGACTCTGCTGCATTATTTAAGGACTCTGCTGCATTATTTAAGGACTTTGCTGCATTATTTAAGGAATCTGCTGCATTATTGAAGGACTTTGCTGCAATATTTAAGGACTCTGCTGAAGCATTTGAGGACTCTGCTGCATTATTTAAGGACTTTGCTGCATTATTTAAGGAATCTGCTGCATTATTTAAGGACTTTGTTGCATTATCTAAGGACTCTGCTGCAATATTGAAGGACTTTGCTGCATTATTTAAGGACTCTGCTGCATTATTTAAGGACTTTGCTGCAATATTTAAGGACTCTGCTTCAGTATTTAAGGACTCTGCTGAAGCATTTGAGGACTCTGCTGCATTATTTAATGACTTTGCTGAAGCATTTGAGGACTCTGCTGCATTATTAGAGGACTCTGCTGCATTATTTAATGACTTTGTTGGATTTTTTAAGGACTCTGCTGCATTATTTAAGGAATTTGCTGCTATATTAAAGGACTCTGCTTCAGTATTTAAGGACTCTGCTGCGGTATTTAAGGACTCTGCTGCATTATTTAAGGACTCTGCTGCATTATTTAAGGAATTTGCTGCATTATTTAAGGAATTTGTTGCATTATTTAAGGACTCTGCTGCATTATTTATGGACTTTGCTGCAATATTTAAGGACTCTGCTTCAGTATTTAAGGACTCTGCTGCATTATTTAAGGACGTTGTTGCATTATTTAAGGACTCTGCTGCATTATTTAAGGACTTTACTGCATTATTTAAGGACTCTGCTGCATTATTTAAGGACTTTGTTGCATTATTTAAGGACTCTGCTGCATTAGTTAAGGACTTTGCTGCATTATTTAAGGACTCTGCTGCATTATTTAACGACGTTGTTGCATTATTTAAGAACTGTGCTGCATTATTTAAGGACTTTGCTGCATTATTTAAGGACTATGCTGCATTATTTAATGACTTTGCTGAAGCATTTGAGGACTCTGCTGCATTATTAGAGGACTCTGCTGCATTATTTAAGGACTTGCTGCATTATTTAATGACTTTGTTGGATTTTTTAAGGACTCTGCTGCATTATTTAAGGAATTTGCTGCTATATTAAAGGACTCTGCTTCAGTATTTAAGGACTCTGCTGCGGTATTTAAAGACTCTGCTGCATTATTTAAGGACTCTGCTGCATTATTTAAGGACTTTGCTGCATTATTTAAGGAATCTGCTGCATTATTGAAGGACTTTGCTGCAATATTTAAGGACTCTGCTTCAGTATTTAAGGACTCTGCTGCATTATTTAAGGACTTTGTTGCATTATTTAAGGACTCTGCTGCATTATTTAAGGACTTTGCTGCATTATTTATGGACTCTGCTGCATTATTTAAGGACTTTGCTGCAATATTTAAGGACTCTGCTTCAGTATTTAAGGACTCTGCTGCATTATTTAAGGACTTTGTTGCATTATTTAAGGACTCTGCTGCATTATTTAAGGACTTTGCTGCATTATTTAAGGACTCTGCTGCATTATTTAAGGACTCTGCTGAAGCATTTGAGGACTCTGCTGCATTATTTAATCACTTTGCTGCGGTATTTAAGGACTCTGTTGCATTATTTAAGGACTTTGTTGCATTATTTAAGGACTCTGCTGCATTAGTTAAGGACTTTGCTGCATTATTTAAGGACTCTGCTGCATTATTTAACGACGTTGTTGCATTATTTAAGAAATGTGCTGCATTATTTAAGGACTTTGCTGCATTATTTAAGGACTATGCTGCATTATTTAATGACTTTGCTGAAGCATTTGAGGACTCTGCTGCATTATTAGAGTACTCTGCTGCATTATTTAATGACTTTGTTGGATTTTTTAAGGACTCTGCTGCATTATTTAAGGAATTTGCTGCTATATTAAAGGACTCTGCTTCAGTATTTAAGGACTCTGCTGCGGTATATAAGGACTCTGCTACATTATTTAAGGACTCTGCTGCATTATTTAAGGACTTTGCTGCATTATTTAAGGACTCTGCTCCATTATTTAAGGACTTTGTTGCATTATTTAAGGACTCTAATGCATTATTTAAGGACTTTGCTGCAATATTTAAGGACTCTGCTGCATTAGTTAAGGACTTTGCTGCATTATTTAAGGACTCTGCTGCATTATTTAACGACTTTACTGCATTATTTAAGGACTCTGCTGCATTATTTAAGGACTTTGTTGCATTATTTAAGGACTCTGCTGCATTAGTTAAGGACTATGCTGCATTATTTAATGACTTTGCTGAAGCATTTGAGGACTCTGCTGCATTATTAGAGGACTCTGCTGCATTATTTAAGGACTTGCTGCATTATTTAATGACTTTGTTGGATTTTTTAAGGACTCTGCTGCGTTATTTAAGGAATTTGCTGCTATATTAAAGGACTCTGCTTCAGTATTTAAGGACTCTGCTGCGGTATTTAAGGACTCTGCTGCATTATTTAAGGACTCTGCTGCATTATTTAAGGACTTTGCTGCATTATTTAAGGAATCTGCTGCATTATTTAAGGACTTTGTTGCATTATCTAAGGACTCTGCTGCATTATTGAAGGACTTTGCTGCAATATTTAAGGACTCTGCTTCAGTATTTAAGGACTCTGCTGAATTATTTAAGGACTTTGTTGCATTATTTAAGGACTCTGCTGCATTATTTAAGGACTTTGTTGCATTATCTAAGGACTCTCCTGCATTATCTAAGGACTTTGCTGCAATATTTAAGGACTCTGCTTCAGTATTTAAGGACTCTGCTGCATTATTTAAGGACTTTGTTGCATTATTTAAGGACTCTGCTGCATTATTTAAGGACTTTGCTGCATTATTTAAGGACTCTGCTGCATTTTTTAAGGACTCTGCTGAAGCATTTGAGGACTCTGCTGCATTATTTAAGCACTTTGCTGCGGTATTTAAGGACTCTGTTGCATTATTTAAGGACTTTTTTGCATTATTTAAGGACTCTGCTGCATTAGTTAAGGACTTTGCTGCATTATTTAAGGACTCTGCTGCATTATTTACCGACGTTGTTGCATTATTTAAGAACTGTGCTGCTTTATTTAAGGACTTTGCATTATTTAAGGACTATGCTGCATTATTTAATGACTTTGCTGAAGCATTTGAGGACTCTGCTGCATTATTAGAGGACTCTGCTGCATTATTTAATGACTTTGTTGGATTTTTTAAGGACTCTGCTGCATTATTTAAGGAATTTGCTGCTATATTAAAGGACTCTGCTTCAGTATTTAAGGACTCTGCTGCGGTATTTAAGGACTCTGCTGCATTATTTAAGGACTCTGCTGCATTATTTAAGGACTTTGCTGCATTATTTAAGGAATCTGCTGCATTATTTAAGGACTTTGTTGCATTATCTAAGGACTCTGCTGCATTATTGAAGGACTTTGCTGCAATATTTAAGGACTCTGCTTCAGTATTTAAGGACTCTGCTGCATTATTTAAGGACTTTGTTGCATTATTTAAGGACTCTGCTGCATTATTTAAGGACTTTGCTGCATTATTTATGGACTCTGCTGCATTATTTAAGGACTTTGCTGCAATATTTAAGGACTCTGCTTCAGTATTTAAGGACTCTGCTGCATTATTTAAGGACTTTGTTGCATTATTTAAGGACTCTGCTGCATTATTTAAGGACTTTGCTGCATTATTTAAGGACTCTGCTGCATTATTTAAGGACTCTGCTGAAGCATTTGAGGACTCTGCTGCATTATTTAATCACTTTGCTGCGGTATTTAAGGACTCTGTTGCATTATTTAAGGACTTTGTTGCATTATTTAAAGACTCTGCTGCATTAGTTAAGGACTTTGCTGCATTATTTAAGGACTCTGCTGCATTATTTAACGACATTGTTGCATTATTTAAGAACTGTGCTGCATTATTTAAGGACTTTGCTGCATTATTTAAGGACTATGCTGCATTATTTAATGACTTTGCTGAAGCATTTGAGGACTCTGCTGCATTATTAGAGGACTCTGCTGCATTATTTAATGACTTTGTTGGATTTTTTAAGGACTCTGCTGCATTATTTAAGGAATTTGCTGCTATATTAAAGGACTCTGCTTCAGTATTTAAGGACTCTGCTGCGGTATATAAGGACTCTGCTGCATTATTTAAGGACTTTGCTGCATTATTTAAGGACTGTGCTGCATTATTTAAGGACTTTGTTGCATTATTTAAGGACTCTAATGCATTATTTAAGGACTTTGCTGGAATATTTAAGGACTCTGCTGCATTAGTTAAGGACTTTGCTGCATTATTTAAGGACTCTGCTGCATTATTTAACGACTTTACTGCATTATTTAAGGACTCTGCTGCATTATTTAAGGACTTTGTTGCATTATTTAAGGACTCTGCTGCATTAGTTAAGGACTATGCTGCATTATTTAATGACTTTGCTGAAGCATTTGAGGACTCTGCTGCATTATTAGAGGACTCTGCTGCATTATTTAAGGACTTGCTGCATTATTTAATGACTTTGTTGGATTTTTTAAGGACTCTGCTGCGTTATTTAAGGAATTTGCTGCTATATTAAAGGACTCTGCTTCAGTATTTAAGGACTCTGCTGCGGTATTTAAGGACTCTGCTGCATTTTTTAAGGACTCTGCTGCATTATTTAAGGACTTTGCTGCATTATTTAAGGAATCTGCTGCATTATTTAAGGACTTTGTTGCATTATCTAAGGACTCTGCTGCATTATTGAAGGACTTTGCTGCAATATTTAAGGACTCTGCTTCAGTATTTAAGGACTCTGCTGCATTATTTAAGGACTTTGTTTCATTATTTAAGGACTCTGCTGCATTATTTAAGGATTTTGTTGCATTATTTAAGCACTCTGCTGCATTATTTAAGGACTTTGCTGCAATATTTAAGGACTCTGCTTCAGTATTTAAGGACTCTGCTGCATTATTTAAGGACTTTGTTGCATTATTTAAGGACTCTGCTGCATTAGTTAAGGAGTTTGCTGCATTATTTAAGGACTCTGCTGCATTATTTAACGACGTTGTTGCATTATTTAAGAACTGTGCTGCATTATTTAAGGACTTTGCTGCATTATTTAAGGACTATGCTGCATTATTTAATGACTTTGATGAAGCATTTGAGGACTCTGCTGCATTATTAGAGGACTCTGCTGCATTATTTAAGGACTTGCTGCATTATTTAATGACTTTGTTGGATTTCTTAAGGACTCTGCTGCATTATTTAAGGAATTTGCTGCTATATTAAAGGACTCTGCTTCAGTATTTAAGGACTCTGCTGCGGTATTTAAGGACCCTGCTGCATTATTTTAGGACTCTGCTGCATTATTTAAGGACTTTGCTGCATTATTTAAGGAATCTGCTGCATTATTTAAGGACTTTGTTGCATTATCTAAGGACTCTGCTGCAATATTGAAGGACTTTGCTGCATTATTTAAGGACTCTGCTGCATTATTTAAGGACTTTGCTGCAATATTTAAGGACTCTGCTTCAGTATTTAAGGACTCTGCTGAAGCATTTGAGGACTCTGCTGCATTATTTCATGACTTTGCTGAAGCATTTGAGGACTCTGCTGCATTATTAGAGGACTCTGCTGCATTATTTAATGACTTTGTTGGATTTTTTAAGGACTCTGCTGCATTATTTAAGGAATTTGCTGCTATATTAAAGGACTCTGCTTCAGTATTTAAGGACTCTGCTGCGGTATTTAAGGACTCTGCTGCATTATTTAAGGACTCTGCTGCATTATTTAAGGAATTTGCTGCATTATTTAAGGAATTTGTTGCATTATTTAAGGACTCTGCTGCATTATTTAAGGACTTTGCTGCAATATTTAAGGACTCTGCTTCAGTATTTAAGGACTCTGCTGCATTATTTAAGGACGTTGTTGCATTATTTAAGGACTCTGCTGCATTATTTAAGGACTTTACTGCATTATTTAAGGACTCTGCTGCATTATTTAAGGACTTTGTTGCATTATTTAAGGACTCTGCTGCATTAGTTAAGGACTTTGCTGCATTATTTAAGGACTCTGCTGCATTATTTAACGACGTTGTTGCATTATTTAAGAACTGTGCTGCATTATTTAAGGACTTTGCTACATTATTTAAGGACTTTGCTGCATTATTTAAGGACTATGCTGCATTATTTAATGACTTTGCTGAAGCATTTGAGGACTCTGCTGCATTATTAGAGGACTCTGCTGCATTATTTAAGGACTTGCTGCATTATTTAATGACTTTGTTGGATTTTTTAAGGACTCTGCTGCATTATTTAAGGAATTTGCTGCTATATTAAAGGACTCTGCTTCAGTATTTAAGGACTCTGCTGCGGTATTTAAGGACTCTGCTGCATTATTTAAGGACTCTGCTGCATTATTTAAGGACTTTGCTGCATTATTTAAGGAATCTGCTGCATTATTTAAGGACTTTGTTGCATTATCTAAGGACTCTGCTGCATTATTGAAGGACTTTGCTGCAATATTTAAGGACTCTGCTTCAGTATTTAAGGACTCTGCTGCATTAGTTAAGGACTTTGCTGCATTATTTAAGGACTCTGCTGCATTATTTAACGACGTTGTTGCATTATTTAAGAACTGTGCTGCATTATTTAAGGACTTTGCTGCATTATTTAAGGACTATGCTGCATTATTTAATGATTTTGCTGAAGCATTTGAGGACTCTGCTGCATTATTAGAGGACTCTGCTGCATTATTTAATGACTTTGTTGGATTTTTTAAGGACTCTGCTGCATTATTTAAGGAATTTGCTGCTATATTAAAGGACTCTGCTTCAGTATTTAAGGACTCTGCTGCGGTATATAAGGACTCTGCTGCATTATTTAAGGACTCTGCTGCATTATTTAAGGACTTTGCTGCATTATTTAAGGACTCTGCTGCATTATTTAAGGACTTTGTTGCATTATTTAAGGACTCTAATGCATTATTTAATGACTTTGCTGGAATATTTAAGGACTCTGCTGCATTAGTTAAGGACTTTGCTGCATTATTTAAGGACTCTGCTGCATTATTTAACGACTTTACTGCATTATTTAAGGACTCTGCTGCATTATTTAAGGACGTTGTTGCATTATTTAAGGACTCTGCTGCATTAGTTAAGGACTATGCTGCATTATTTAATGACTTTGCTGAAGCATTTGAGGACTCTGCTGCATTATTAGAGGACTCTGCTGCATTATTTAAGGACTTGCTGCATTATTTAATGACTTTGTTGGATTTTTTAAGGACTCTGCTGCGTTATTTAAGGAATTTGCTGCTATATTAAAGGACTCTGCTTCAGTATTTAAGGACTCTGCTGCGGTATTTAAGGACTCTGCTGCATTATTTAAGGACTCTGCTGCATTATTTAAGGACTTTGCTGCATTATTTAAGGAATCTGCTGCATTATTTAAGGACTTTGTTGCATTATCTAAGGACTCTGCTGCATTATTGAAGGACTTTGCTGCAATATTTAAGGACTCTGCTTCAGTATTTAAGGACTCTGCTGCATTATTTAAGGACTTTGTTGCATTATTTAAGGACTCTGCTGCATTATTTAAGGACTTTGTTGCATTATTTAAGGACTCTGCTGCATTATTTAAGGACTTTGCTGCAATATTTAAGGACTCTGCTTCAGTATTTAAGGACTCTGCTGCATTATTTAAGGACTTTGTTGCATTATTTAAGGACTCTGCTGCATTATTTAAGGACTTTGCTGCATTATTTAAGGACTCTGCTGCATTATTTAAGGACTCTGCTGAAGCATTTGAGGACTCTGCTGCATTATTTAATCACTTTGCTGCGGTATTTAAGGACTCTGTTGCATTATTTAAGGACTTTGTTGCATTATTTAAAGACTCTGCTGCATTAGTTAAGGACTTTGCTGCATTATTTAAGGACTCTGCTGCATTATTTAACGACATTGTTGCATTATTTAAGAACTGTGCTGCATTATTTAAGGACTTTGCTGCATTATTTAAGGACTATGCTGCATTATTTAATGACTTTGCTGAAGCATTTGAGGACTCTGCTGCATTATTAGAGGACTCTGCTGCATTATTTAATGACTTTGTTGGATTTTTTAAGGACTCTGCTGCATTATTTAAGGAATTTGCTGCTATATTAAAGGACTCTGCTTCAGTATTTAAGGACTCTGCTGCGGTATATAAGGACTCTGCTGCATTATTTAAGGACTTTGCTGCATTATTTAAGGACTGTGCTGCATTATTTAAGGACTTTGTTGCATTATTTAAGGACTCTAATGCATTATTTAAGGACTTTGCTGGAATATTTAAGGACTCTGCTGCATTAGTTAAGGACTTTGCTGCATTATTTAAGGACTCTGCTGCATTATTTAACGACTTTACTGCATTATTTAAGGACTCTGCTGCATTATTTAAGGACTTTGTTGCATTATTTAAGGACTCTGCTGCATTAGTTAAGGACTATGCTGCATTATTTAATGACTTTGCTGAAGCATTTGAGGACTCTGCTGCATTATTAGAGGACTCTGCTGCATTATTTAAGGACTTGCTGCATTATTTAATGACTTTGTTGGATTTTTTAAGGACTCTGCTGCGTTATTTAAGGAATTTGCTGCTATATTAAAGGACTCTGCTTCAGTATTTAAGGACTCTGCTGCGGTATTTAAGGACTCTGCTGCATTTTTTAAGGACTCTGCTGCATTATTTAAGGACTTTGCTGCATTATTTAAGGAATCTGCTGCATTATTTAAGGACTTTGTTGCATTATCTAAGGACTCTGCTGCATTATTGAAGGACTTTGCTGCAATATTTAAGGACTCTGCTTCAGTATTTAAGGACTCTGCTGCATTATTTAAGGACTTTGTTTCATTATTTAAGGACTCTGCTGCATTATTTAAGGATTTTGTTGCATTATTTAAGCACTCTGCTGCATTATTTAAGGACTTTGCTGCAATATTTAAGGACTCTGCTTCAGTATTTAAGGACTCTGCTGCATTATTTAAGGACTTTGTTGCATTATTTAAGGACTCTGCTGCATTAGTTAAGGAGTTTGCTGCATTATTTAAGGACTCTGCTGCATTATTTAACGACGTTGTTGCATTATTTAAGAACTGTGCTGCATTATTTAAGGACTTTGCTGCATTATTTAAGGACTATGCTGCATTATTTAATGACTTTGATGAAGCATTTGAGGACTCTGCTGCATTATTAGAGGACTCTGCTGCATTATTTAAGGACTTGCTGCATTATTTAATGACTTTGTTGGATTTCTTAAGGACTCTGCTGCATTATTTAAGGAATTTGCTGCTATATTAAAGGACTCTGCTTCAGTATTTAAGGACTCTGCTGCGGTATTTAAGGACCCTGCTGCATTATTTTAGGACTCTGCTGCATTATTTAAGGACTTTGCTGCATTATTTAAGGAATCTGCTGCATTATTTAAGGACTTTGTTGCATTATCTAAGGACTCTGCTGCAATATTGAAGGACTTTGCTGCATTATTTAAGGACTCTGCTGCATTATTTAAGGACTTTGCTGCAATATTTAAGGACTCTGCTTCAGTATTTAAGGACTCTGCTGAAGCATTTGAGGACTCTGCTGCATTATTTCATGACTTTGCTGAAGCATTTGAGGACTCTGCTGCATTATTAGAGGACTCTGCTGCATTATTTAATGACTTTGTTGGATTTTTTAAGGACTCTGCTGCATTATTTAAGGAATTTGCTGCTATATTAAAGGACTCTGCTTCAGTATTTAAGGACTCTGCTGCGGTATTTAAGGACTCTGCTGCATTATTTAAGGACTCTGCTGCATTATTTAAGGAATTTGCTGCATTATTTAAGGAATTTGTTGCATTATTTAAGGACTCTGCTGCATTATTTAAGGACTTTGCTGCAATATTTAAGGACTCTGCTTCAGTATTTAAGGACTCTGCTGCATTATTTAAGGACGTTGTTGCATTATTTAAGGACTCTGCTGCATTATTTAAGGACTTTACTGCATTATTTAAGGACTCTGCTGCATTATTTAAGGACTTTGTTGCATTATTTAAGGACTCTGCTGCATTAGTTAAGGACTTTGCTGCATTATTTAAGGACTCTGCTGCATTATTTAACGACGTTGTTGCATTATTTAAGAACTGTGCTGCATTATTTAAGGACTTTGCTACATTATTTAAGGACTTTGCTGCATTATTTAAGGACTATGCTGCATTATTTAATGACTTTGCTGAAGCATTTGAGGACTCTGCTGCATTATTAGAGGACTCTGCTGCATTATTTAAGGACTTGCTGCATTATTTAATGACTTTGTTGGATTTTTTAAGGACTCTGCTGCATTATTTAAGGAATTTGCTGCTATATTAAAGGACTCTGCTTCAGTATTTAAGGACTCTGCTGCGGTATTTAAGGACTCTGCTGCATTATTTAAGGACTCTGCTGCATTATTTAAGGACTTTGCTGCATTATTTAAGGAATCTGCTGCATTATTTAAGGACTTTGTTGCATTATCTAAGGACTCTGCTGCATTATTGAAGGACTTTGCTGCAATATTTAAGGACTCTGCTTCAGTATTTAAGGACTCTGCTGCATTAGTTAAGGACTTTGCTGCATTATTTAAGGACTCTGCTGCATTATTTAACGACGTTGTTGCATTATTTAAGAACTGTGCTGCATTATTTAAGGACTTTGCTGCATTATTTAAGGACTATGCTGCATTATTTAATGATTTTGCTGAAGCATTTGAGGACTCTGCTGCATTATTAGAGGACTCTGCTGCATTATTTAATGACTTTGTTGGATTTTTTAAGGACTCTGCTGCATTATTTAAGGAATTTGCTGCTATATTAAAGGACTCTGCTTCAGTATTTAAGGACTCTGCTGCAGTATATAAGGACTCTGCTGCATTATTTAAGGACTCTGCTGCATTATTTAAGGACTTTGCTGCATTATTTAAGGACTCTGCTGCATTATTTAAGGACTTTGTTGCATTATTTAAGGACTCTAATGCATTATTTAATGACTTTGCTGGAATATTTAAGGACTCTGCTGCATTAGTTAAGGACTTTGCTGCATTATTTAAGGACTCTGCTGCATTATTTAACGACTTTACTGCATTATTTAAGGACTCTGCTGCATTATTTAAGGACGTTGTTGCATTATTTAAGGACTCTGCTGCATTAGTTAAGGACTATGCTGCATTATTTAATGACTTTGCTGAAGCATTTGAGGACTCTGCTGCATTATTAGAGGACTCTGCTGCATTATTTAAGGACTTGCTGCATTATTTAATGACTTTGTTGGATTTTTTAAGGACTCTGCTGCGTTATTTAAGGAATTTGCTGCTATATTAAAGGACTCTGCTTCAGTATTTAAGGACTCTGCTGCGGTATTTAAGGACTCTGCTGCATTATTTAAGGACTCTGCTGCATTATTTAAGGACTTTGCTGCATTATTTAAGGAATCTGCTGCATTATTTAAGGACTTTGTTGCATTATCTAAGGACTCTGCTGCATTATTGAAGGACTTTGCTGCAATATTTAAGGACTCTGCTTCAGTATTTAAGGACTCTGCTGCATTATTTAAGGACTTTGTTGCATTATTTAAGGACTCTGCTGCATTATTTAAGGACTTTGTTGCATTATTTAAGGACTCTGCTGCATTATTTAAGGACTTTGCTGCAATATTTAAGGACTCTGCTTCAGTATTTAAGGACTCTGCTGCATTATTTAAGGACTTTGTTGCATTATTTAAGGACTCTGCTGCATTATTTAAGGACTTTGCTGCATTATTTAAGGACTCTGCTGCATTTTTTAAGGACTCTGCTGAAGCATTTGAGGACTCTGCTGCATTATTTAAGCACTTTGCTGCGGTATTTAAGGACTCTGTTGCATTATTTAAGGACTTTGTTGCATTATTTAAGGACTCTGCTGCATTAGTTAAGGACTTTGCTGCATTATTTAAGGACTCTGCTGCATTATTTACCGACGTTGTTGATTTATTTAAGAACTGTGCTGCTTTATTTAAGGACTTTGCATTATTTAAGGACTATGCTGCATTATTTAATGACTTTGCTGAAGCATTTGAGGACTCTGCTGCATTATTAGAGGACTCTGCTGCATTATTTAATGACTTTGTTGGATTTTTTAAGGACTCTGCTGCATTATTTAAGGAATTTGCTGCTATATTAAAGGACTCTGCTTCAGTATTTAAGGACTCTGCTGCGGTATTTAAGGACTCTGCTGCATTATTTAAGGACTCTGCTGCATTATTTAAGGACTTTGCTGCATTATTTAAGGACTCTGCTGCATTATTTAAGGACTCTGCTGAAGCATTTGAGGACTCTGCTGCATTATTTAAGGACTTTGCTGCATTATTTAAGGAATCTGCTGCATTATTTAAGGACTTTGTTGCATTATCTAAGGACTCTGCTGCAATATTGAAGGACCTTGCTGCATTATTTAAGGACTCTGCTGCATTATTTAAGGACTTTGCTGCAATATTTAAGGAATTTGCTGCTATATTAAAGGACTCTGCTTCAGTATTTAAGGACTCTGCTGCGGTATTTAAGGACTCTGCTGCATTATTTAAGGACTCTGCTGCATTATTTAAGGACTTTGCTGCATTATTTAAGGAATTTGTTGCATTATTTAAGGACTCTGCTGCATTATTTAAGGACTTTGCTGCATTATTTATGGACTCTGCTGCATTATTTAAGGACTTTGCTGCAATATTTAAGGACTCTGCTTCAGTATTTAAGGACTCTGCTGCATTATTTAAGGACTTTGTTGCATTATTTAAGGACTTTGTTGGATTTTTTAAGGACTCTGCTGCATTATTTAAGGAATTTGCTGCTATATTAAAGGACTCTGCTTCAGTATTTAAGGACTCTGCTGCGGTATTTAAGGACTCTGCTGCATTATTTAAGGACTCTGCTGCATTATTTAAGGACTTTGCTGCATTATTTAAGGAATTTGTTGCATTATTTAAGGACTCTGCTGCATTATTTAAGGACTTTGCTGCTTTATTTATGGACTCTGCTGCATTATTTAAGGACTTTGCTGCAATATTTAAGGACTCTGCTTCAGTATTTAAGGACTCTGCTGCATTATTTAAGGACTTTGTTGCATTATTTAAGGACTCTGCTGCATTATTTAAGGACTTTGCTGCATTATTTAAGGACTCTGCTGCATTATTTAAGGACTCTGCTGAAGCATTTGAGGACTCTGCTGCATTATTTAATCACTTTGCTGCGGTATTTAAGGACTCTGTTGCATTATTTAAGGACTTTGTTGCATTATTTAAGGACTCTGCTGCATTAGTTAAGGACTTTGCTGCATTATTTAAGGACTCTGCTGCATTATTTAACGACGTTGTTGCATTATTTAAGAACTGTGCTGCATTATTTAAGGACTTTGCTGCATTATTTAAGGACTATGCTGCATTATTTAATGACTTTGCTGAAGCATTTGAGGACTCTGCTGCATTATTAGAGGACTCTGCTGCATTATTTAATGACTTTGTTGGATTTTTTAAGGACTCTGCTGCATTATTTAAGGAATTTGCTGCTATATTAAAGGACTCTGCTTCAGTATTTAAGGACTCTGCTGCGGTATATAAGGACTCTGCTGCATTATTTAAGGACTCTGCTGCATTATTTAAGGACTTTGCTGCATTATTTAAGGACTCTGCTGCATTATTTAAGGACTTTGTTGCATTATTTAAGGACTCTAATGCATTATTTAAGGACTTTGCTGGAATATTTAAGGACTCTGCTGCATTAGTTAAGGACTTTGCTGCATTATTTAAGGACTCTGCTGCATTATTTAACGACTTTACTGCATTATTTAAGGACTCTGCTGCATTATTTAAGGACGTTGTTGCATTATTTAAGGACTCTGCTGCATTAGTTAAGGACTATGCTGCATTATTTAATGACTTTGCTGAAGCATTTGAGGACTCTGCTGCATTATTAGAGGACTCTGCTGCATTATTTAAGGACTTGCTGCATTATTTAATGACTTTGTTGGATTTTTTAAGGACTCTGCTGCGTTATTTAAGGAATTTGCTGCTATATTAAAGGACTCTGCTTCAGTATTTAAGGACTCTGCTGCGGTATTTAAGGACTCTGCTGCATTATTTAAGGACTCTGCTGCATTATTTAAGGACTTTGCTGCATTATTTAAGGAATCTGATGCATTATTTAAGGACTTTGTTGCATTATCTAAGGACTCTGCTGCATTATTGAAGGACTTTGCTGCAATATTTAAGGACTCTGCTTCAGTATTTAAGGACTCTGCTGCATTATTTAAGGACTTTGTTGCATTATTTAAGGACTCTGCTGCATTATTTAAGGACTTTGTTGCATTATTTAAGGACTCTGCTGCATTATTTAAGGACTTTGCTGCAATATTTAAGGACTCTGCTTCAGTATTTAAGGACTCTGCTGCATTATTTAAGGACTTTGTTGCATTATTTAAGGACTCTGCTGCATTATTTAAGGACTTTGCTGCATTATTTAAGGACTCTGCTGCATTTTTTAAGGACTCTGCTGAAGCATTTGAGGACTCTGCTGCATTATTTAAGCACTTTGCTGCGGTATTTAAGGACTCTGTTGCATTATTTAAGGACTTTGTTGCATTATTTAAGGACTCTGCTGCATTAGTTAAGGACTTTGCTGCATTATTTAAGGACTCTGCTGCATTATTTACCGACGTTGTTGCATTATTTAAGAACTGTGCTGCTTTATTTAAGGACTTTGCATTATTTAAGGACTATGCTGCATTATTTAATGACTTTGCTGAAGCATTTGAGGACTCTGCTGCATTATTAGAGGACTATGCTGCATTATTTATTGACTTTGTTGGATTTTTTAAGGACTCTGCTGCATTATTTAAGGAATTTGCTGCTATATTAAAGGACTCTGCTTCAGTATTTAAGGACTCTGCTGCGGTATTTAAGGACTCTGCTGCATTATTTAAGGACTCTGCTGCATTATTTAAGGACTTTGCTGCATTATTTAAGGACTCTGCTGCATTATTTAAGGACTCTGCTGAAGCATTTGAGGACTCTGCTGCATTATTTAAGGACTTTGCTGCATTATTTAAGGAATCTGCTGCATTATTTAAGGACTTTGTTGCATTATCTAAGGACTCTGCTGCAATATTGAAGGACCTTGCTGCATTATTTAAGGACTCTGCTGCATTATTTAAGGACTTTGCTGCAATATTTAAGGAATTTGCTGCTATATTAAAGGACTCTGCTTCAGTATTTAAGGACTCTGCTGCGGTATTTAAGGACTCTGCTGCATTATTTAAGGACTCTGCTGCATTATTTAAGGACTTTGCTGCATTATTTAAGGAATTTGTTGCATTATTTAAGGACTCTGCTGCATTATTTAAGGACTTTGCTGCATTATTTATGGACTCTGCTGCATTATTTAAGGACTTTGCTGCAATATTTAAGGACTCTGCTTCAGTATTTAAGGACTCTGCTGCATTATTTAAGGACTTTGTTGCATTATTTAAGGACTTTGTTGGATTTTTTAAGGACTCTGCTGCATTATTTAAGGAATTTGCTGCTATATTAAAGGACTCTGCTTCAGTATTTAAGGACTCTGCTGCGGTATTTAAGGACTCTGCTGCATTATTTAAGGACTCTGCTGCATTATTTAAGGACTTTGCTGCATTATTTAAGGAATTTGTTGCATTATTTAAGGACTCTGCTGCATTATTTAAGGACTTTGCTGCATTATTTATGGACTCTGCTGCATTATTTAAGGACTTTGCTGCAATATTTAAGGACTCTGCTTCAGTATTTAAGGACTCTGCTGCATTATTTAAGGACTTTGTTGCATTATTTAAGGACTCTGCTGCATTATTTAAGGACTTTGCTGCATTATTTAAGGACTCTGCTGCATTATTTAAGGACTCTGCTGAAGCATTTGAGGACTCTGCTGCATTATTTAATCACTTTGCTGCGGTATTTAAGGACTCTGTTGCATTATTTAAGGACTTTGTTGCATTATTTAAGGACTCTGCTGCATTAGTTAAGGACTTTGCTGCATTATTTAAGGACTCTGCTGCATTATTTAACGACGTTGTTGCATTATTTAAGAACTGTGCTGCATTATTTAAGGACTTTGCTGCATTATTTAAGGACTATGCTGCATTATTTAATGACTTTGCTGAAGCATTTGAGGACTCTGCTGCATTATTAGAGGACTCTGCTGCATTATTTAATGACTTTGTTGGATTTTTTAAGGACTCTGCTGCATTATTTAAGGAATTTGCTGCTATATTAAAGGACTCTGCTTCAGTATTTAAGGACTCTGCTGCGGTATATAAGGACTCTGCTGCATTATTTAAGGACTCTGCTGCATTATTTAAGGACTTTGCTGCATTATTTAAGGACTCTGCTGCATTATTTAAGGACTTTGTTGCATTATTTAAGGACTCTGCTGCATTAGTTAAGGACTTTGCTGCATTATTTAAGGACTCTGCTGCATTATTTAACGACGTTGTTGCATTATTTAAGAAATGTGCTGCATTATTTAAGGACTTTGCTGCATTATTTAAGGACTATGCTGCATTATTTAATGACTTTGCTGAAGCATTTGAGGACTCTGCTGCATTATTAGAGGACTCTGCTGCATTATTTAATGACTTTGTTGGATTTTTTAAGGACTCTGCTGCATTATTTAAGGAATTTGCTGCTATATTAAAGGACTCTGCTTCAGTATTTAAGGACTCTGCTGCGGTATATAAGGACTCTGCTGCATTATTTAAGGACTCTGCTGCATTATTTAAGGACTTTGCTGCATTATTTAAGGACTCTGCTGCATTATTATTTAAGGACTTTGTTGCATTATTTAAGGACTTTGCTGCATTATTTAAGGAATCTGCTGCATTATTTAAGGACTTTTTTGCATTATCTAAGGACTCTGCTGCATTATTGAAGGACTTTGCTGCAATATTTAAGGACTCTGCTTCAGTATTTAAGGACTCTGCTGCATTATTTAAGGACGTTGTTGCATTATTTAAGGACTCTGCTGCATTATTTAAGGACTTTACTGCATTATTTAAGGACTCTGCTGCATTATTTAAGGACTTTCTTGCATTATTTAAGGACTCTGCTGCATTAGTTAAGGACTTTGCTGCATTATTTAAGGACTCTGCTGCATTATTTAAGGACTTTGCTGCAATATTTAAGGACTCTGCTTCAGTATTTAAGGACTCTGCTGCATTATTTAAGGACTTTGTTGCATTATTTAAGGACTCTGCTGCATTATTTAAGGACTTTGCTGCATTATTTAAGGACTCTGCTGCATTTTTTAAGGACTCTGCTGAAGCATTTGAGGACTCTGCTGCATTATTTAAGCACTTTGCTGCGGTATTTAAGGACTCTGTTGCATTATTTAAGGACTTTTTTGCATTATTTAAGGACTCTGCTGCATTAGTTAAGGACTTTGCTGCATTATTTAAGGACTCTGCTGCATTATTTACCGACGTTGTTGCATTATTTAAGAACTGTGCTGCTTTATTTAAGGACTTTGCATTATTTAAGGACTATGCTGCATTATTTAATGACTTTGTTGGATTTTTTAAGGACTCTGCTGCATTATTTAAGGAATTTGCTGCTATATTAAAGGACTCTGCTTCAGTATTTAAGGACTCTGCTGCGGTATTTAAGGACTCTGCTGCATTATTTAAGGACTCTGCTGCATTATTTAACGACTTTGCTGCATTATTTAAGGAATCTGCTGCATTATTTAAGGACTTTGTTGCATTATCTAAGGACTCTGCTGCATTATTGAAGGACTTTGCTGCAATATTTAAGGACTCTGCTTCAGTATTTAAGGACTCTGCTGCATTATTTAAGGACTTTGTTGCATTATTTAAGGACTCTGCTGCATTATTTAAGGACTTTGCTGCATTATTTATGGACTCTGCTGCATTATTTAAGGACTTTGCTGCAATATTTAAGGACTCTGCTTCAGTATTTAAGGACTCTGCTGCATTATTTAAGGACTTTGTTGCATTATTTAAGGACTCTGCTGCATTATTTAAGGACTTTGCTGCATTATTTAAGGACTCTGCTGCATTATTTAAGGACTCTGCTGAAGCATTTGAGGACTCTGCTGCATTATTTAATCACTTTGCTGCGGTATTTAAGGACTCTGTTGCATTATTTAAGGACTTTGTTGCATTATTTAAAGACTCTGCTGCATTAGTTAAGGACTTTGCTGCATTATTTAAGGACTCTGCTGCATTATTTAACGACATTGTTGCATTATTTAAGAACTGTGCTGCATTATTTAAGGACTTTGCTGCATTATTTAAGGACTATGCTGCATTATTTAATGACTTTGCTGAAGCATTTGAGGACTCTGCTGCATTATTAGAGGACTCTGCTGCATTATTTAATGACTTTGTTGGATTTTTTAAGGACTCTGCTGCATTATTTAAGGAATTTGCTGCTATATTAAAGGACTCTGCTTCAGTATTTAAGGACTCTGCTGCGGTATATAAGGACTCTGCTGCATTATTTAAGGACTTTGCTGCATTATTTAAGGACTGTGCTGCATTATTTAAGGACTTTGTTGCATTATTTAAGGACTCTAATGCATTATTTAAGGACTTTGCTGGAATATTTAAGGACTCTGCTGCATTAGTTAAGGACTTTGCTGCATTATTTAAGGACTCTGCTGCATTATTTAACGACTTTACTGCATTATTTAAGGACTCTGCTGCATTATTTAAGGACTTTGTTGCATTATTTAAGGACTCTGCTGCATTAGTTAAGGACTATGCTGCATTATTTAATGACTTTGCTGAAGCATTTGAGGACTCTGCTGCATTATTAGAGGACTCTGCTGCATTATTTAAGGACTTGCTGCATTATTTAATGACTTTGTTGGATTTTTTAAGGACTCTGCTGCGTTATTTAAGGAATTTGCTGCTATATTAAAGGACTCTGCTGCATTATTTAAGGACTCTGCTGCATTATTTAAGGACTTTGCTGCATTATTTAAGGACTCTGCTGCATTATTATTTAAGGACTTTGTTGCATTATTTAAGGACTTTGCTGCATTATTTAAGGAATCTGCTGCATTATTTAAGGACTTTTTTGCATTATCTAAGGACTCTGCTGCATTATTGAAGGACTTTGCTGCAATATTTAAGGACTCTGCTTCAGTATTTAAGGACTCTGCTGCATTATTTAAGGACGTTGTTGCATTATTTAAGGACTCTGCTGCATTATTTAAGGACTTTACTGCATTATTTAAGGACTCTGCTGCATTATTTAAGGACTTTCTTGCATTATTTAAGGACTCTGCTGCATTAGTTAAGGACTTTGCTGCATTATTTAAGGACTCTGCTGCATTATTTAAGGACTTTGCTGCAATATTTAAGGACTCTGCTTCAGTATTTAAGGACTCTGCTGCATTATTTAAGGACTTTGTTGCATTATTTAAGGACTCTGCTGCATTATTTAAGGACTTTGCTGCATTATTTAAGGACTCTGCTGCATTTTTTAAGGACTCTGCTGAAGCATTTGAGGACTCTGCTGCATTATTTAAGCACTTTGCTGCGGTATTTAAGGACTCTGTTGCATTATTTAAGGACTTTTTTGCATTATTTAAGGACTCTGCTGCATTAGTTAAGGACTTTGCTGCATTATTTAAGGACTCTGCTGCATTATTTACCGACGTTGTTGCATTATTTAAGAACTGTGCTGCTTTATTTAAGGACTTTGCATTATTTAAGGACTATGCTGCATTATTTAATGACTTTGTTGGATTTTTTAAGGACTCTGCTGCATTATTTAAGGAATTTGCTGCTATATTAAAGGACTCTGCTTCAGTATTTAAGGACTCTGCTGCGGTATTTAAGGACTCTGCTGCATTATTTAAGGACTCTGCTGCATTATTTAAGGACTTTGCTGCATTATTTAAGGAATCTGCTGCATTATTTAAGGACTTTGTTGCATTATCTAAGGACTCTGCTGCATTATTGAAGGACTTTGCTGCAATATTTAAGGACTCTGCTTCAGTATTTAAGGACTCTGCTGCATTATTTAAGGACTTTGTTGCATTATTTAAGGACTCTGCTGCATTATTTAAGGACTTTGCTGCATTATTTATGGACTCTGCTGCATTATTTAAGGACTTTGCTGCAATATTTAAGGACTCTGCTTCAGTATTTAAGGACTCTGCTGCATTATTTAAGGACTTTGTTGCATTATTTAAGGACTCTGCTGCATTATTTAAGGACTTTGCTGCATTATTTAAGGACTCTGCTGCATTATTTAAGGACTCTGCTGAAGCATTTGAGGACTCTGCTGCATTATTTAATCACTTTGCTGCGGTATTTAAGGACTCTGTTGCATTATTTAAGGACTTTGTTGCATTATTTAAAGACTCTGCTGCATTAGTTAAGGACTTTGCTGCATTATTTAAGGACTCTGCTGCATTATTTAACGACATTGTTGCATTATTTAAGAACTGTGCTGCATTATTTAAGGACTTTGCTGCATTATTTAAGGACTATGCTGCATTATTTAATGACTTTGCTGAAGCATTTGAGGACTCTGCTGCATTATTAGAGGACTCTGCTGCATTATTTAATTACTTTGTTGGATTTTTTAAGGACTCTGCTGCATTATTTAAGGAATTTGCTGCTATATTAAAGGACTCTGCTTCAGTATTTAAGGACTCTGCTGCGGTATATAAGGACTCTGCTGCATTATTTAAGGACTTTGCTGCATTATTTAAGGACTGTGCTGCATTATTTAAGGACTTTGTTGCATTATTTAAGGACTCTAATGCATTATTTAAAGACTTTGCTGGAATATTTAAGGACTCTGCTGCATTAGTTAAGGACTTTGCTGCATTATTTAAGGACTCTGCTGCATTATTTAACGACTTTACTGCATTATTTAAGGACTCTGCTGCATTATTTAAGGACTTTGTTGCATTATTTAAGGACTCTGCTGCATTAGTTAAGGACTATGCTGCATTATTTAATGACTTTGCTGAAGCATTTGAGGACTCTGCTGCATTATTAGAGGACTCTGCTGCATTATTTAAGGACTTGCTGCATTATTTAATGACTTTGTTGGATTTTTTAAGGACTCTGCTGCGTTATTTAAGGAATTTGCTGCTATATTAAAGGACTCTGCTTCAGTATTTAAGGACTCTGCTGCGGTATTTAAGGACTCTGCTGCATTTTTTAAGGACTCTGCTGCATTATTTAAGGACTTTGCTGCATTATTTAAGGAATCTGCTGCATTATTTAAGGACTTTGTTGCATTATCTAAGGACTCTGCTGCATTATTGAAGGACTTTGCTGCAATATTTAAGGACTCTGCTTCAGTATTTAAGGACTCTGCTGCATTATTTAAGGACTTTGTTTCATTATTTAAGGACTCTGCTGCATTATTTAAGGACTTTGTTGCATTATTTAAGGACTCTGCTGCATTATTTAAGGACTTTGCTGCAATATTTAAGGACTCTGCTTCAGTATTTAAGGACTCTGCTGCATTATTTAAGGACTTTGTTGCATTATTTAAGGACTCTGCTGCATTAGTTAAGGAGTTTGCTGCATTATTTAAGGACTCTGCTGCATTATTTAACGACGTTGTTGCATTATTTAAGAACTGTGCTGCATTATTTAAGGACTTTGCTGCATTATTTAAGGACTATGCTGCATTATTTAATGACTTTGATGAAGCATTTGAGGACTCTGCTGCATTATTAGAGGACTCTGCTGCATTATTTAAGGACTTGCTGCATTATTTAATGACTTTGTTGGATTTCTTAAGGACTCTGCTGCATTATTTAAGGAATTTGCTGCTATATTAAAGGACTCTGCTTCAGTATTTAAGGACTCTGCTGCGGTATTTAAGGACCCTGCTGCATTATTTTAGGACTCTGCTGCATTATTTAAGGACTTTGCTGCATTATTTAAGGAATCTGCTGCATTATTTAAGGACTTTGTTGCATTATCTAAGGACTCTGCTGCAATATTGAAGGACTTTGCTGCATTATTTAAGGACTCTGCTGCATTATTTAAGGACTTTGCTGCAATATTTAAGGACTCTGCTTCAGTATTTAAGGACTCTGCTGAAGCATTTGAGGACTCTGCTGCATTATTTAATGACTTTGCTGAAGCATTTGAGGACTCTGCTGCATTATTAGAGGACTCTGCTGCATTATTTAATGACTTTGTTGGATTTTTTAAGGACTCTGCTGCATTATTTAAGGAATTTGCTGCTATATTAAAGGACTCTGCTTCAGTATTTAAGGACTCTGCTGCGGTATTTAAGGACTCTGCTGCATTATTTAAGGACTCTGCTGCATTATTTAAGGAATTTGCTGCATTATTTAAGGAATTTGTTGCATTATTTAAGGACTCTGCTGCATTATTTAAGGACTTTGCTGCAATATTTAAGGACTCTGCTTCAGTATTTAAGGACTCTGCTGCATTATTTAAGGACGTTGTTGCATTATTTAAGGACTCTGCTGCATTATTTAAGGACTTTACTGCATTATTTAAGGACTCTGCTGCATTATTTAAGGACTTTGTTGCATTATTTAAGGACTCTGCTGCATTAGTTAAGGACTTTGCTGCATTATTTAAGGACTCTGCTGCATTATTTAACGACGTTGTTGCATTATTTAAGAACTGTGCTGCATTATTTAAGGACTTTGCTACATTATTTAAGGACTTTGCTGCATTATTTAAGGACTATGCTGCATTATTTAATGACTTTGCTGAAGCATTTGAGGACTCTGCTGCATTATTAGAGGACTCTGCTGCATTATTTAAGGACTTGCTGCATTATTTAATGACTTTGTTGGATTTTTTAAGGACTCTGCTGCATTATTTAAGGAATTTGCTGCTATATTAAAGGACTCTGCTTCAGTATTTAAGGACTCTGCTGCGGTATTTAAGGACTCTGCTGCATTATTTAAGGACTCTGCTGCATTATTTAAGGACTTTGCTGCATTATTTAAGGAATCTGCTGCATTATTTAAGGACTTTGTTGCATTATCTAAGGACTCTGCTGCATTATTGAAGGACTTTGCTGCAATATTTAAGGACTCTGCTTCAGTATTTAAGGACTCTGCTGCATTAGTTAAGGACTTTGCTGCATTATTTAAGGACTCTGCTGCATTATTTAACGACGTTGTTGCATTATTTAAGAACTGTGCTGCATTATTTAAGGACTTTGCTGCATTATTTAAGGACTATGCTGCATTATTTAATGACTTTGCTGAAGCATTTGAGGACTCTGCTGCATTATTAGAGGACTCTGCTGCATTATTTAATGACTTTGTTGGATTTTTTAAGGACTCTGCTGCATTATTTAAGGAATTTGCTGCTATATTAAAGGACTCTGCTTCAGTATTTAAGGACTCTGCTGCGGTATATAAGGACTCTGCTGCATTATTTTAGGACTCTGCTGCATTATTTAAGGACTTTGCTGCATTATTTAAGGACTCTGCTGCATTATTTAAGGACTTTGTTGCATTATTTAAGGACTCTAATGCATTATTTAATGACTTTGCTGGAATATTTAAGGACTCTGCTGCATTAGTTAAGGACTTTGCTGCATTATTTAAGGACTCTGCTGCATTATTTAACGACTTTACTGCATTATTTAAGGACTCTGCTGCATTATTTAAGGACGTTGTTGCATTATTTAAGGACTCTGCTGCATTAGTTAAGGACTATGCTGCATTATTTAATGACTTTGCTGAAGCATTTGAGGACTCTGCTGCATTATTAGAGGACTCTGCTGCATTATTTAAGGACTTGCTGCATTATTTAATGACTTTGTTGGATTTTTTAAGGACTCTGCTGCGTTATTTAAGGAATTTGCTGCTATATTAAAGGACTCTGCTTCAGTATTTAAGGACTCTGCTGCGGTATTTAAGGACTCTGCTGCATTATTTAAGGACTCTGCTGCATTATTTAAGGACTTTGCTGCATTATTTAAGGAATCTGCTGCATTATTTAAGGACTTTGTTGCATTATCTAAGGACTCTGCTGCATTATTGAAGGACTTTGCTGCAATATTTAAGGACTCTGCTTCAGTATTTAAGGACTCTGCTGCATTATTTAAGGACTTTGTTGCATTATTTAAGGACTCTGCTGCATTATTTAAGGACTTTGTTGCATTATTTAAGGACTCTGCTGCATTATTTAAGGACTTTGCTGCAATATTTAAGGACTCTGCTTCAGTATTTAAGGACTCTGCTGCATTATTTAAGGACTTTGTTGCATTATTTAAGGACTCTGCTGCATTATTTAAGGACTTTGCTGCATTATTTAAGGACTCTGCTGCATTTTTTAAGGACTCTGCTGAAGCATTTGAGGACTCTGCTGCATTATTTAAGCACTTTGCTGCGGTATTTAAGGACTCTGTTGCATTATTTAAGGACTTTGTTGCATTATTTAAGGACTCTGCTGCATTAGTTAAGGACTTTGCTGCATTATTTAAGGACTCTGCTGCATTATTTACCGACGTTGTTGCATTATTTAAGAACTGTGCTGCTTTATTTAAGGACTTTGCATTATTTAAGGACTATGCTGCATTATTTAATGACTTTGCTGAAGCATTTGAGGACTCTGCTGCATTATTAGAGGACTCTGCTGCATTATTTAATGACTTTGTTGGATTTTTTAAGGACTCTGCTGCATTATTTAAGGAATTTGCTGCTATATTAAAGGACTCTGCTTCAGTATTTAAGGACTCTGCTGCGGTATTTAAGGACTCTGCTGCATTATTTAAGGACTCTGCTGCATTATTTAAGGACTTTGCTGCATTATTTAAGGACTCTGCTGCATTATTTAAGGACTCTGCTGAAGCATTTGAGGACTCTGCTGCATTATTTAAGGACTTTGCTGCATTATTTAAGGAATCTGCTGCATTATTTAAGGACTTTGTTGCATTATCTAAGGACTCTGCTGCAATATTGAAGGACCTTGCTGCATTATTTAAGGACTCTGCTGCATTATTTAAGGACTTTGCTGCAATATTTAAGGAATTTGCTGCTATATTAAAGGACTCTGCTTCAGTATTTAAGGACTCTGCTGCGGTATTTAAGGACTCTGCTGCATTATTTAAGGACTCTGCTGCATTATTTAAGGACTTTGCTGCATTATTTAAGGAATTTGTTGCATTATTTAAGGACTCTGCTGCATTATTTAAGGACTTTGCTGCATTATTTATGGACTCTGCTGCATTATTTAAGGACTTTGCTGCAATATTTAAGGACTCTGCTTCAGTATTTAAGGACTCTGCTGCATTATTTAAGGACTTTGTTGCATTATTTAAGGACTTTGTTGGATTTTTTAAGGACTCTGCTGCATTATTTAAGGAATTTGCTGCTATATTAAAGGACTCTGCTTCAGTATTTAAGGACTCTGCTGCGGTATTTAAGGACTCTGCTGCATTATTTAAGGACTCTGCTGCATTATTTAAGGACTTTGCTGCATTATTTAGGAATTTGTTGCATTATTTAAGGACTCTGCTGCATTATTTAAGGACTTTTCTGCTTTATTTATGGACTCTGCTGCATTATTTAAGGACTTTGCTGCAATATTTAAGGACTCTGCTTCAGTATTTAAGGACTCTGCTGCATTATTTAAGGACTTTGTTGCATTATTTAAGGACTCTGCTGCATTATTTAAGGACTTTGCTGCATTATTTAAGGACTCTGCTGCATTATTTAAGGACTCTGCTGAAGCATTTGAGGACTCTGCTGCATTATTTAATCACTTTGCTGCGGTATTTAAGGACTCTGTTGCATTATTTAAGGACTTTGTTGCATTATTTAAGGACTCTGCTGCATTAGTTAAGGACTTTGCTGCATTATTTAAGGACTCTGCTGCATTATTTAACGACGTTGTTGCATTATTTAAGAACTGTGCTGCATTATTTAAGGACTTTGCTGCATTATTTAAGGACTATGCTGCATTATTTAATGACTTTGCTGAAGCATTTGAGGACTCTGCTGCATTATTAGAGGACTCTGCTGCATTATTTAATGACTTTGTTGGATTTTTTAAGGACTCTGCTGCATTATTTAAGGAATTTGCTGCTATATTAAAGGACTCTGCTTCAGTATTTAAGGACTCTGCTGCGGTATATAAGGACTCTGCTGCATTATTTAAGGACTCTGCTGCATTATTTAAGGACTTTGCTGCATTATTTAAGGACTCTGCTGCATTATTTAAGGACTTTGTTGCATTATTTAAGGACTCTAATGCATTATTTAAGGACTTTGCTGGAATATTTAAGGACTCTGCTGCATTAGTTAAGGACTTTGCTGCATTATTTAAGGACTCTGCTGCATTATTTAACGACTTTACTGCATTATTTAAGGACTCTGCTGCATTATTTAAGGACGTTGTTGCATTATTTAAGGACTCTGCTGCATTAGTTAAGGACTATGCTGCATTATTTAATGACTTTGCTGAAGCATTTGAGGACTCTGCTGCATTATTAGAGGACTCTGCTGCATTATTTAAGGACTTGCTGCATTATTTAATGACTTTGTTGGATTTTTTAAGGACTCTGCTGCGTTATTTAAGGAATTTGCTGCTATATTAAAGGACTCTGCTTCAGTATTTAAGGACTCTGCTGCGGTATTTAAGGACTCTGCTGCATTATTTAAGGACTCTGCTGCATTATTTAAGGACTTTGCTGCATTATTTAAGGAATCTGCTGCATTATTTAAGGACTTTGTTGCATTATCTAAGGACTCTGCTGCATTATTGAAGGACTTTGCTGCAATATTTAAGGACTCTGCTTCAGTATTTAAGGACTCTGCTGCATTATTTAAGGACTTTGTTGCATTATTTAAGGACTCTGCTGCATTATTTAAGGACTTTGTTGCATTATTTAAGGACTCTGCTGCATTATTTAAGGACTTTGCTGCAATATTTAAGGACTCTGCTTCAGTATTTAAGGACTCTGCTGCATTATTTAAGGACTTTGTTGCATTATTTAAGGACTCTGCTGCATTATTTAAGGACTTTGCTGCATTATTTAAGGACTCTGCTGCATTTTTTAAGGACTCTGCTGAAGCATTTGAGGACTCTGCTGCATTATTTAAGCACTTTGCTGCGGTATTTAAGGACTCTGTTGCATTATTTAAGGACTTTGTTGCATTATTTAAGGACTCTGCTGCATTAGTTAAGGACTTTGCTGCATTATTTAAGGACTCTGCTGCATTATTTACCGACGTTGTTGCATTATTTAAGAACTGTGCTGCTTTATTTAAGGACTTTGCATTATTTAAGGACTATGCTGCATTATTTAATGACTTTGCTGAAGCATTTGAGGACTCTGCTGCATTATTAGAGGACTCTGCTGCATTATTTAATGACTTTGTTGGATTTTTTAAGGACTCTGCTGCATTATTTAAGGAATTTGCTGCTATATTAAAGGACTCTGCTTCAGTATTTAAGGACTCTGCTGCGGTATTTAAGGACTCTGCTGCATTATTTAAGGACTCTGCTGCATTATTTAAGGACTTTGCTGCATTATTTAAGGACTCTGCTGCATTATTTAAGGACTCTGCTGAAGCATTTGAGGACTCTGCTGCATTATTTAAGGACTTTGCTGCATTATTTAAGGAATCTGCTGCATTATTTAAGGACTTTGTTGCATTATCTAAGGACTCTGCTGCAATATTGAAGGACCTTGCTGCATTATTTAAGGACTCTGCTGCATTATTTAAGGACTTTGCTGCAATATTTAAGGAATTTGCTGCTATATTAAAGGACTCTGCTTCAGTATTTAAGGACTCTGCTGCGGTATTTAAGGACTCTGCTGCATTATTTAAGGACTCTGCTGCATTATTTAAGGACTTTGCTGCATTATTTAAGGAATTTGTTGCATTATTTAAGGACTCTGCTGCATTATTTAAGGACTTTGCTGCATTATTTATGGACTCTGCTGCATTATTTAAGGACTTTGCTGCAATATTTAAGGACTCTGCTTCAGTATTTAAGGACTCTGCTGCATTATTTAAGGACTTTGTTGCATTATTTAAGGACTTTGTTGGATTTTTTAAGGACTCTGCTGCATTATTTAAGGAATTTGCTGCTATATTAAAGGACTCTGCTTCAGTATTTAAGGACTCTGCTGCGGTATTTAAGGACTCTGCTGCATTATTTAAGGACTCTGCTGCATTATTTAAGGACTTTGCTGCATTATTTAGGAATTTGTTGCATTATTTAAGGACTCTGCTGCATTATTTAAGGACTTTGCTGCTTTATTTATGGACTCTGCTGCATTATTTAAGGACTTTGCTGCAATATTTAAGGACTCTGCTTCAGTATTTAAGGACTCTGCTGCATTATTTAAGGACTTTGTTGCATTATTTAAGGACTCTGCTGCATTATTTAAGGACTTTGCTGCATTATTTAAGGACTCTGCTGCATTATTTAAGGACTCTGCTGAAGCATTTGAGGACTCTGCTGCATTATTTAATCACTTTGCTGCGGTATTTAAGGACTCTGTTGCATTATTTAAGGACTTTGTTGCATTATTTAAGGACTCTGCTGCATTAGTTAAGGACTTTGCTGCATTATTTAAGGACTCTGCTGCATTATTTAACGACGTTGTTGCATTATTTAAGAACTGTGCTGCATTATTTAAGGACTTTGCTGCATTATTTAAGGACTATGCTGCATTATTTAATGACTTTGCTGAAGCATTTGAGGACTCTGCTGCATTATTAGAGGACTCTGCTGCATTATTTAATGACTTTGTTGGATTTTTTAAGGACTCTGCTGCATTATTTAAGGAATTTGCTGCTATATTAAAGGACTCTGCTTCAGTATTTAAGGACTCTGCTGCGGTATATAAGGACTCTGCTGCATTATTTAAGGACTCTGCTGCATTATTTAAGGACTTTGCTGCATTATTTAAGGACTCTGCTGCATTATTTAAGGACTTTGTTGCATTATTTAAGGACTCTAATGCATTATTTAAGGACTTTGCTGGAATATTTAAGGACTCTGCTGCATTAGTTAAGGACTTTGCTGCATTATTTAAGGACTCTGCTGCATTATTTAACGACTTTACTGCATTATTTAAGGACTCTGCTGCATTATTTAAGGACGTTGTTGCATTATTTAAGGACTCTGCTGCATTAGTTAAGGACTATGCTGCATTATTTAATGACTTTGCTGAAGCATTTGAGGACTCTGCTGCATTATTAGAGGACTCTGCTGCATTATTTAAGGACTTGCTGCATTATTTAATGACTTTGTTGGATTTTTTAAGGACTCTGCTGCGTTATTTAAGGAATTTGCTGCTATATTAAAGGACTCTGCTTCAGTATTTAAGGACTCTGCTGCGGTATTTAAGGACTCTGCTGCATTATTTAAGGACTCTGCTGCATTATTTAAGGACTTTGCTGCATTATTTAAGGAATCTGCTGCATTATTTAAGGACTTTGTTGCATTATCTAAGGACTCTGCTGCATTATTGAAGGACTTTGCTGCAATATTTAAGGACTCTGCTTCAGTATTTAAGGACTCTGCTGCATTATTTAAGGACTTTGTTGCATTATTTAAGGACTCTGCTGCATTATTTAAGGACTTTGTTGCATTATTTAAGGACTCTGCTGCATTATTTAAGGACTTTGCTGCAATATTTAAGGACTCTGCTTCAGTATTTAAGGACTCTGCTGCATTATTTAAGGACTTTGTTGCATTATTTAAGGACTCTGCTGCATTATTTAAGGACTTTGCTGCATTATTTAAGGACTCTGCTGCATTTTTTAAGGACTCTGCTGAAGCATTTGAGGACTCTGCTGCATTATTTAAGCACTTTGCTGCGGTATTTAAGGACTCTGTTGCATTATTTAAGGACTTTGTTGCATTATTTAAGGACTCTGCTGCATTAGTTAAGGACTTTGCTGCATTATTTAAGGACTCTGCTGCATTATTTACCGACGTTGTTGCATTATTTAAGAACTGTGCTGCTTTATTTAAGGACTTTGCATTATTTAAGGACTATGCTGCATTATTTAATGACTTTGCTGAAGCATTTGAGGACTCTGCTGCATTATTAGAGGACTCTGCTGCATTATTTAATGACTTTGTTGGATTTTTTAAGGACTCTGCTGCATTATTTAAGGAATTTTCTGCTATATTAAAGGACTCTGCTTCAGTATTTAAGGACTCTGCTGCGGTATTTAAGGACTCTGCTGCATTATTTAAGGACTCTGCTGCATTATTTAAGGACTTTGCTGCATTATTTAAGGACTCTGCTGCATTATTTAAGGACTCTGCTGAAGCATTTGAGGACTCTGCTGCATTATTTAAGGACTTTGCTGCATTATTTAAGGAATCTGCTGCATTATTTAAGGACTTTGTTGCATTATCTAAGGACTCTGCTGCAATATTGAAGGACCTTGCTGCATTATTTAAGGACTCTGCTGCATTATTTAAGGACTTTGCTGCAATATTTAAGGAATTTGCTGCTATATTAAAGGACTCTGCTTCAGTATTTAAGGACTCTGCTGCGGTATTTAAGGACTCTGCTGCATTATTTAAGGACTCTGCTGCATTATTTAAGGACTTTGCTGCATTATTTAAGGAATTTGTTGCATTATTTAAGGACTCTGCTGCATTATTTAAGGACTTTGCTGCATTATTTATGGACTCTGCTGCATTATTTAAGGACTTTGCTGCAATATTTAAGGACTCTGCTTCAGTATTTAAGGACTCTGCTGCATTATTTAAGGACTTTGTTGCATTATTTAAGGACTTTGTTGGATTTTTTAAGGACTCTGCTGCATTATTTAAGGAATTTGCTGCTATATTAAAGGACTCTGCTTCAGTATTTAAGGACTCTGCTGCGGTATTTAAGGACTCTGCTGCATTATTTAAGGACTCTGCTGCATTATTTAAGGACTTTGCTGCATTATTTAGGAATTTGTTGCATTATTTAAGGACTCTGCTGCATTATTTAAGGACTTTGCTGCTTTATTTATGGACTCTGCTGCATTATTTAAGGACTTTGCTGCAATATTTAAGGACTCTGCTTCAGTATTTAAGGACTCTGCTGCATTATTTAAGGACTTTGTTGCATTATTTAAGGACTCTGCTGCATTATTTAAGGACTTTGCTGCATTATTTAAGGACTCTGCTGCATTATTTAAGGACTCTGCTGAAGCATTTGAGGACTCTGCTGCATTATTTAATCACTTTGCTGCGGTATTTAAGGACTCTGTTGCATTATTTAAGGACTTTGTTGCATTATTTAAGGACTCTGCTGCATTAGTTAAGGACTTTGCTGCATTATTTAAGGACTCTGCTGCATTATTTAACGACGTTGTTGCATTATTTAAGAACTGTGCTGCATTATTTAAGGACTTTGCTGCATTATTTAAGGACTATGCTGCATTATTTAATGACTTTGCTGAAGCATTTGAGGACTCTGCTGCATTATTAGAGGACTCTGCTGCATTATTTAATGACTTTGTTGGATTTTTTAAGGACTCTGCTGCATTATTTAAGGAATTTGCTGCTATATTAAAGGACTCTGCTTCAGTATTTAAGGACTCTGCTGCGGTATATAAGGACTCTGCTGCATTATTTAAGGACTCTGCTGCATTATTTAAGGACTTTGCTGCATTATTTAAGGACTCTGCTGCATTATTTAAGGACTTTGTTGCATTATTTAAGGACTCTAATGCATTATTTAAGGACTTTGCTGGAATATTTAAGGACTCTGCTGCATTAGTTAAGGACTTTGCTGCATTATTTAAGGACTCTGCTGCATTATTTAACGACTTTACTGCATTATTTAAGGACTCTGCTGCATTATTTAAGGACGTTGTTGCATTATTTAAGGACTCTGCTGCATTAGTTAAGGACTATGCTGCATTATTTAATGACTTTGCTGAAGCATTTGAGGACTCTGCTGCATTATTAGAGGACTCTGCTGCATTATTTAAGGACTTGCTGCATTATTTAATGACTTTGTTGGATTTTTTAAGGACTCTGCTGCGTTATTTAAGGAATTTGCTGCTATATTAAAGGACTCTGCTTCAGTATTTAAGGACTCTGCTGCGGTATTTAAGGACTCTGCTGCATTATTTAAGGACTCTGCTGCATTATTTAAGGACTTTGCTGCATTATTTAAGGAATCTGCTGCATTATTTAAGGACTTTGTTGCATTATCTAAGGACTCTGCTGCATTATTGAAGGACTTTGCTGCAATATTTAAGGACTCTGCTTCAGTATTTAAGGACTCTGCTGCATTATTTAAGGACTTTGTTGCATTATTTAAGGACTCTGCTGCATTATTTAAGGACTCTGCTGCATTATTTAAGGACTTTGCTGCATTATTTAAGGACTCTGCTGCATTATTTAAGGACTCTGCTGAAGCATTTGAGGACTCTGCTGCATTATTTAAGGACTTTGCTGCATTATTTAAGGAATCTGCTGCATTATTTAAGGACTTTGTTGCATTATCTAAGGACTCTGCTGCAATATTGAAGGACCTTGCTGCATTATTTAAGGACTCTGCTGCATTATTTAAGGACTTTGCTGCAATATTTAAGGAATTTGCTGCTATATTAAAGGACTCTGCTTCAGTATTTAAGGACTCTGCTGCGGTATTTAAGGACTCTGCTGCATTATTTAAGGACTCTGCTGCATTATTTAAGGACTTTGCTGCATTATTTAAGGAATTTGTTGCATTATTTAAGGACTCTGCTGCATTATTTAAGGACTTTGCTGCATTATTTATGGACTCTGCTGCATTATTTAAGGACTTTGCTGCAATATTTAAGGACTCTGCTTCAGTATTTAAGGACTCTGCTGCATTATTTAAGGACTTTGTTGCATTATTTAAGGACTTTGTTGGATTTTTTAAGGACTCTGCTGCATTATTTAAGGAATTTGCTGCTATATTAAAGGACTCTGCTTCAGTATTTAAGGACTCTGCTGCGGTATTTAAGGACTCTGCTGCATTATTTAAGGACTCTGCTGCATTATTTAAGGACTTTGCTGCATTATTTAGGAATTTGTTGCATTATTTAAGGACTCTGCTGCATTATTTAAGGACTTTGCTGCTTTATTTATGGACTCTGCTGCATTATTTAAGGACTTTGCTGCAATATTTAAGGACTCTGCTTCAGTATTTAAGGACTCTGCTGCATTATTTAAGGACTTTGTTGCATTATTTAAGGACTCTGCTGCATTATTTAAGGACTTTGCTGCATTATTTAAGGACTCTGCTGCATTATTTAAGGACTCTGCTGAAGCATTTGAGGACTCTGCTGCATTATTTAATCACTTTGCTGCGGTATTTAAGGACTCTGTTGCATTATTTAAGGACTTTGTTGCATTATTTAAGGACTCTGCTGCATTAGTTAAGGACTTTGCTGCATTATTTAAGGACTCTGCTGCATTATTTAACGACGTTGTTGCATTATTTAAGAACTGTGCTGCATTATTTAAGGACTTTGCTGCATTATTTAAGGACTATGCTGCATTATTTAATGACTTTGCTGAAGCATTTGAGGACTCTGCTGCATTATTAGAGGACTCTGCTGCATTATTTAATGACTTTGTTGGATTTTTTAAGGACTCTGCTGCATTATTTAAGGAATTTGCTGCTATATTAAAGGACTCTGCTTCAGTATTTAAGGACTCTGCTGCGGTATATAAGGACTCTGCTGCATTATTTAAGGACTCTGCTGCATTATTTAAGGACTTTGCTGCATTATTTAAGGACTCTGCTGCATTATTTAAGGACTTTGTTGCATTATTTAAGGACTCTAATGCATTATTTAAGGACTTTGCTGGAATATTTAAGGACTCTGCTGCATTAGTTAAGGACTTTGCTGCATTATTTAAGGACTCTGCTGCATTATTTAACGACTTTACTGCATTATTTAAGGACTCTGCTGCATTATTTAAGGACGTTGTTGCATTATTTAAGGACTCTGCTGCATTAGTTAAGGACTATGCTGCATTATTTAATGACTTTGCTGAAGCATTTGAGGACTCTGCTGCATTATTAGAGGACTCTGCTGCATTATTTAAGGACTTGCTGCATTATTTAATGACTTTGTTGGATTTTTTAAGGACTCTGCTGCGTTATTTAAGGAATTTGCTGCTATATTAAAGGACTCTGCTTCAGTATTTAAGGACTCTGCTGCGGTATTTAAGGACTCTGCTGCATTATTTAAGGACTCTGCTGCATTATTTAAGGACTTTGCTGCATTATTTAAGGAATCTGCTGCATTATTTAAGGACTTTGTTGCATTATCTAAGGACTCTGCTGCATTATTGAAGGACTTTGCTGCAATATTTAAGGACTCTGCTTCAGTATTTAAGGACTCTGCTGCATTATTTAAGGACTTTGTTGCATTATTTAAGGACTCTGCTGCATTATTTAAGGACTTTGTTGCATTATTTAAGGACTCTGCTGCATTATTTAAGGACTTTGCTGCAATATTTAAGGACTCTGCTTCAGTATTTAAGGACTCTGCTGCATTATTTAAGGACTTTGTTGCATTATTTAAGGACTCTGCTGCATTATTTAAGGACTTTGCTGCATTATTTAAGGACTCTGCTGCATTTTTTAAGGACTCTGCTGAAGCATTTGAGGACTCTGCTGCATTATTTAAGCACTTTGCTGCGGTATTTAAGGACTCTGTTGCATTATTTAAGGACTTTGTT
Organism: Phyllobates terribilis; assembly: GCF_046119375.1. Taxonomy (NCBI): domain Eukaryota; kingdom Metazoa; phylum Chordata; class Amphibia; order Anura; family Dendrobatidae; genus Phyllobates; species Phyllobates terribilis. Next base: position 1,371,619 of record NW_027362905.1, read on the forward strand.
GCATTATTTAAGGACTCTGCTGCATTAGTTAAGGACTTTGCTGCATTATTTAAGGACTCTGCTGCATTATTTACCGACGTTGTTGCATTATTTAAGAACTGTGCTGCTTTATTTAAGGACTTTGCATTATTTAAGGACTATGCTGCATTATTTAATGACTTTGCTGAAGCATTTGAGGACTCTGCTGCATTATTAGAGGACTCTGCTGCATTATTTAATGACTTTGTTGGATTTTTTAAGGACTCTGCTGCATTATTTAAGGAATTTGCTGCTATATTAAAGGACTCTGCTTCAGTATTTAAGGACTCTGCTGCGGTATTTAAGGACCCTGCTGCATTATTTTAGGACTCTGCTGCATTATTTAAGGACTTTGCTGCATTATTTAAGGAATCTGCTGCATTATTTAAGGACTCTGCTGCATTATTTAAGGACTTTGCTGCATTATTTAAGGACTCTGCTGCATTATTTACCGACGTTGTTGCATTATTTAAGAACTGTGCTGCTTTATTTAAGGACTTTGCATTATTTAAGGACTATGCTGCATTATTTAATGACTTTGCTGAAGCATTTGAGGACTCTGCTGCATTATTAGAGGACTCTGCTGCATTATTTAATGACTTTGTTGGATTTTTTAAGGACTCTGCTGCATTATTTAAGGAATTTGCTGCTATATTAAAGGACTCTGCTTCAGTATTTAAGGACTCTGCTGCGGTATTTAAGGACTCTGCTGCATTATTTAAGGACTCTGCTGCATTATTTAAGGACTTTGCTGCATTATTTAAGGACTCTGCTGCATTATTTAAGGACTCTGCTGAAGCATTTGAGGACTCTGCTGCATTATTTAAGGACTTTGCTGCATTATTTAAGGAATCTGCTGCATTATTTAAGGACTTTGTTGCATTATCTAAGGACTCTGCTGCAATATTGAAGGACCTTGCTGCATTATTTAAGGACTCTGCTGCATTATTTAAGGACTTTGCTGCAATATTTAAGGAATTTGCTGCTATATTAAAGGACTCTGCTTCAGTATTTAAGGACTCTGCTGCGGTATTTAAGGACTCTGCTGCATTATTTAAGGACTCTGCTGCATTATTTAAGGACTTTGCTGCATTATTTAAGGAATTTGTTGCATTATTTAAGGACTCTGCTGCATTATTTAAGGACTTTGCTGCATTATTTATGGACTCTGCTGCATTATTTAAGGACTTTGCTGCAATATTTAAGGACTCTGCTTCAGTATTTAAGGACTCTGCTGCATTATTTAAGGACTTTGTTGCATTATTTAAGGACTGTGTTGGATTTTTTAAGGACTCTGCTGCATTATTTAAGGAATTTGCTGCTATATTAAAGGACTCTGCTTCAGTATTTAAGGACTCTGCTGCGGTATTTAAGGACTCTGCTGCATTATTTAAGGACTCTGCTGCATTATTTAAGGACTTTGCTGCATTATTTAAGGAATTTGTTGCATTATTTAAGGACTCTGCTGCATTATTTAAGGACTTTGCTGCATTATTTATGGACTCTGCTGCATTATTTAAGGACTTTGCTGCAATATTTAAGGACTCTGCTTCAGTATTTAAGGACTCTGCTGCATTATTTAAGGACTTTGTTGCATTATTTAAGGACTCTGCTGCATTATTTAAGGACTTTGCTGCATTATTTAAGGACTCTGCTGCATTATTTAAGGACTCTGCTGAAGCATTTGAGGACTCTGCTGCATTATTTAATCACTTTGCTGCGGTATTTAAGGACTCTGTTGCATTATTTAAGGACTTTGTTGCATTATTTAAGGACTCTGCTGCATTAGTTAAGGACTTTGCTGCATTATTTAAGGACTCTGCTGCATTATTTAACGACGTTGTTGCATTATTTAAGAACTGTGCTGCATTATTTAAGGACTTTGCTGCATTATTTAAGGACTATGCTGCATTATTTAATGACTTTGCTGAAGCATTTGAGGACTCTGCTGCATTATTAGAGGACTCTGCTGCATTATTTAATGACTTTGTTGGATTTTTTAAGGACTCTGCTGCATTATTTAAGGAATTTGCTGCTATATTAAAGGACTCTGCTTCAGTATTTAAGGACTCTGCTGCGGTATATAAGGACTCTGCTGCATTATTTAAGGACTCTGCTGCATTATTTAAGGACTTTGCTGCATTATTTAGGAATTTGTTGCATTATTTAAGGACTCTGCTGCATTATTTAAGGACTTTGCTGCTTTATTTATGGACTCTGCTGCATTATTTAAGGACTTTGCTGCAATATTTAAGGACTCTGCTTCAGTATTTAAGGACTCTGCTGCATTATTTAAGGACTTTGTTGCATTATTTAAGGACTCTGCTGCATTATTTAAGGACTTTGCTGCATTATTTAAGGACTCTGCTGCATTATTTAAGGACTCTGCTGAAGCATTTGAGGACTCTGCTGCATTATTTAATCACTTTGCTGCGGTATTTAAGGACTCTGTTGCATTATTTAAGGACTTTGTTGCATTATTTAAGGACTCTGCTGCATTAGTTAAGGACTTTGCTGCATTATTTAAGGACTCTGCTGCATTATTTAACGACGTTGTTGCATTATTTAAGAACTGTGCTGCATTATTTAAGGACTTTGCTGCATTATTTAAGGACTATGCTGCATTATTTAATGACTTTGCTGAAGCATTTGAGGACTCTGCTGCATTATTAGAGGACTCTGCTGCATTATTTAATGACTTTGTTGGATTTTTTAAGGACTCTGCTGCATTATTTAAGGAATTTGCTGCTATATTAAAGGACTCTGCTTCAGTATTTAAGGACTCTGCTGCGGTATATAAGGACTCTGCTGCATTATTTAAGGACTCTGCTGCATTATTTAAGGACTTTGCTGCATTATTTAAGGACTCTGCTGCATTATTTAAGGACTTTGTTGCATTATTTAAGGACTCTAATGCATTATTTAAGGACTTTGCTGGAATATTTAAGGACTCTGCTGCATTAGTTAAGGACTTTGCTGCATTATTTAAGGACTCTGCTGCATTATTTAACGACTTTACTGCATTATTTAAGGACTCTGCTGCATTATTTAAGGACGTTGTTGCATTATTTAAGGACTCTGCTGCATTAGTTAAGGACTATGCTGCATTATTTAATGACTTTGCTGAAGCATTTGAGGACTCTGCTGCATTATTAGAGGACTCTGCTGCATTATTTAAGGACTTGCTGCATTATTTAATGACTTTGTTGGATTTTTTAAGGACTCTGCTGCGTTATTTAAGGAATTTGCTGCTATATTAAAGGACTCTGCTTCAGTATTTAAGGACTCTGCTGCGGTATTTAAGGACTCTGCTGCATTATTTAAGGACTCTGCTGCATTATTTAAGGACTTTGCTGCATTATTTAAGGAATCTGCTGCATTATTTAAGGACTTTGTTGCATTATCTAAGGACTCTGCTGCATTATTGAAGGACTTTGCTGCAATATTTAAGGACTCTGCTTCAGTATTTAAGGACTCTGCTGCATTATTTAAGGACTTTGTTGCATTATTTAAGGACTCTGCTGCATTATTTAAGGACTTTGTTGCATTATTTAAGGACTCTGCTGCATTATTTAAGGACTTTGCTGCAATATTTAAGGACTCTGCTTCAGTATTTAAGGACTCTGCTGCATTATTTAAGGACTTTGTTGCATTATTTAAGGACTCTGCTGCATTATTTAAGGACTTTGCTGCATTATTTAAGGACTCTGCTGCATTTTTTAAGGACTCTGCTGAAGCATTTGAGGACTCTGCTGCATTATTTAAGCACTTTGCTGCGGTATTTAAGGACTCTGTTGCATTATTTAAGGACTTTGTTGCATTATTTAAGGACTCTGCTGCATTAGTTAAGGACTTTGCTGCATTATTTAAGGACTCTGCTGCATTATTTACCGACGTTGTTGCATTATTTAAGAACTGTGCTGCTTTATTTAAGGACTTTGCATTATTTAAGGACTATGCTGCATTATTTAATGACTTTGCTGAAGCATTTGAGGACTCTGCTGCATTATTAGAGGACTCTGCTGCATTATTTAATGACTTTGTTGGATTTTTTAAGGACTCTGCTGCATTATTTAAGGAATTTTCTGCTATATTAAAGGACTCTGCTTCAGTATTTAAGGACTCTGCTGCGGTATTTAAGGACTCTGCTGCATTATTTAAGGACTCTGCTGCATTATTTAAGGACTTTGCTGCATTATTTAAGGACTCTGCTGCATTATTTAAGGACTCTGCTGAAGCATTTGAGGACTCTGCTGCATTATTTAAGGACTTTGCTGCATTATTTAAGGAATCTGCTGCATTATTTAAGGACTTTGTTGCATTATCTAAGGACTCTGCTGCAATATTGAAGGACCTTGCTGCATTATTTAAGGACTCTGCTGCATTATTTAAGGACTTTGCTGCAATATTTAAGGAATTTGCTGCTATATTAAAGGACTCTGCTTCAGTATTTAAGGACTCTGCTGCGGTATTTAAGGACTCTGCTGCATTATTTAAGGACTCTGCTGCATTATTTAAGGACTTTGCTGCATTATTTAAGGAATTTGTTGCATTATTTAAGGACTCTGCTGCATTATTTAAGGACTTTGCTGCATTATTTATGGACTCTGCTGCATTATTTAAGGACTTTGCTGCAATATTTAAGGACTCTGCTTCAGTATTTAAGGACTCTGCTGCATTATTTAAGGACTTTGTTGCATTATTTAAGGACTTTGTTGGATTTTTTAAGGACTCTGCTGCATTATTTAAGGAATTTGCTGCTATATTAAAGGACTCTGCTTCAGTATTTAAGGACTCTGCTGCGGTATTTAAGGACTCTGCTGCATTATTTAAGGACTCTGCTGCATTATTTAAGGACTTTGCTGCATTATTTAGGAATTTGTTGCATTATTTAAGGACTCTGCTGCATTATTTAAGGACTTTGCTGCTTTATTTATGGACTCTGCTGCATTATTTAAGGACTTTGCTGCAATATTTAAGGACTCTGCTTCAGTATTTAAGGACTCTGCTGCATTATTTAAGGACTTTGTTGCATTATTTAAGGACTCTGCTGCATTATTTAAGGACTTTGCTGCATTATTTAAGGACTCTGCTGCATTATTTAAGGACTCTGCTGAAGCATTTGAGGACTCTGCTGCATTATTTAATCACTTTGCTGCGGTATTTAAGGACTCTGTTGCATTATTTAAGGACTTTGTTGCATTATTTAAGGACTCTGCTGCATTAGTTAAGGACTTTGCTGCATTATTTAAGGACTCTGCTGCATTATTTAACGACGTTGTTGCATTATTTAAGAACTGTGCTGCATTATTTAAGGACTTTGCTGCATTATTTAAGGACTATGCTGCATTATTTAATGACTTTGCTGAAGCATTTGAGGACTCTGCTGCATTATTAGAGGACTCTGCTGCATTATTTAATGACTTTGTTGGATTTTTTAAGGACTCTGCTGCATTATTTAAGGAATTTGCTGCTATATTAAAGGACTCTGCTTCAGTATTTAAGGACTCTGCTGCGGTATATAAGGACTCTGCTGCATTATTTAAGGACTCTGCTGCATTATTTAAGGACTTTGCTGCATTATTTAAGGACTCTGCTGCATTATTTAAGGACTTTGTTGCATTATTTAAGGACTCTAATGCATTATTTAAGGACTTTGCTGGAATATTTAAGGACTCTGCTGCATTAGTTAAGGACTTTGCTGCATTATTTAAGGACTCTGCTGCATTATTTAACGACTTTACTGCATTATTTAAGGACTCTGCTGCATTATTTAAGGACGTTGTTGCATTATTTAAGGACTCTGCTGCATTAGTTAAGGACTATGCTGCATTATTTAATGACTTTGCTGAAGCATTTGAGGACTCTGCTGCATTATTAGAGGACTCTGCTGCATTATTTAAGGACTTGCTGCATTATTTAATGACTTTGTTGGATTTTTTAAGGACTCTGCTGCGTTATTTAAGGAATTTGCTGCTATATTAAAGGACTCTGCTTCAGTATTTAAGGACTCTGCTGCGGTATTTAAGGACTCTGCTGCATTATTTAAGGACTCTGCTGCATTATTTAAGGACTTTGCTGCATTATTTAAGGAATCTGCTGCATTATTTAAGGACTTTGTTGCATTATCTAAGGACTCTGCTGCATTATTGAAGGACTTTGCTGCAATATTTAAGGACTCTGCTTCAGTATTTAAGGACTCTGCTGCATTATTTAAGGACTTTGTTGCATTATTTAAGGACTCTGCTGCATTATTTAAGGACTCTGCTGCATTATTTAAGGACTTTGCTGCATTATTTAAGGACTCTGCTGCATTATTTAAGGACTCTGCTGAAGCATTTGAGGACTCTGCTGCATTATTTAAGGACTTTGCTGCATTATTTAAGGAATCTGCTGCATTATTTAAGGACTTTGTTGCATTATCTAAGGACTCTGCTGCAATATTGAAGGACCTTGCTGCATTATTTAAGGACTCTGCTGCATTATTTAAGGACTTTGCTGCAATATTTAAGGAATTTGCTGCTATATTAAAGGACTCTGCTTCAGTATTTAAGGACTCTGCTGCGGTATTTAAGGACTCTGCTGCATTATTTAAGGACTCTGCTGCATTATTTAAGGACTTTGCTGCATTATTTAAGGAATTTGTTGCATTATTTAAGGACTCTGCTGCATTATTTAAGGACTTTGCTGCATTATTTATGGACTCTGCTGCATTATTTAAGGACTTTGCTGCAATATTTAAGGACTCTGCTTCAGTATTTAAGGACTCTGCTGCATTATTTAAGGACTTTGTTGCATTATTTAAGGACTTTGTTGGATTTTTTAAGGACTCTGCTGCATTATTTAAGGAATTTGCTGCTATATTAAAGGACTCTGCTTCAGTATTTAAGGACTCTGCTGCGGTATTTAAGGACTCTGCTGCATTATTTAAGGACTCTGCTGCATTATTTAAGGACTTTGCTGCATTATTTAGGAATTTGTTGCATTATTTAAGGACTCTGCTGCATTATTTAAGGACTTTGCTGCTTTATTTATGGACTCTGCTGCATTATTTAAGGACTTTGCTGCAATATTTAAGGACTCTGCTTCAGTATTTAAGGACTCTGCTGCATTATTTAAGGACTTTGTTGCATTATTTAAGGACTCTGCTGCATTATTTAAGGACTTTGCTGCATTATTTAAGGACTCTGCTGCATTATTTAAGGACTCTGCTGAAGCATTTGAGGACTCTGCTGCATTATTTAATCACTTTGCTGCGGTATTTAAGGACTCTGTTGCATTATTTAAGGACTTTGTTGCATTATTTAAGGACTCTGCTGCATTAGTTAAGGACTTTGCTGCATTATTTAAGGACTCTGCTGCATTATTTAACGACGTTGTTGCATTATTTAAGAACTGTGCTGCATTATTTAAGGACTTTGCTGCATTATTTAAGGACTATGCTGCATTATTTAATGACTTTGCTGAAGCATTTGAGGACTCTGCTGCATTATTAGAGGACTCTGCTGCATTATTTAATGACTTTGTTGGATTTTTTAAGGACTCTGCTGCATTATTTAAGGAATTTGCTGCTATATTAAAGGACTCTGCTTCAGTATTTAAGGACTCTGCTGCGGTATATAAGGACTCTGCTGCATTATTTAAGGACTCTGCTGCATTATTTAAGGACTTTGCTGCATTATTTAAGGACTCTGCTGCATTATTTAAGGACTTTGTTGCATTATTTAAGGACTCTAATGCATTATTTAAGGACTTTGCTGGAATATTTAAGGACTCTGCTGCATTAGTTAAGGACTTTGCTGCATTATTTAAGGACTCTGCTGCATTATTTAACGACTTTACTGCATTATTTAAGGACTCTGCTGCATTATTTAAGGACGTTGTTGCATTATTTAAGGACTCTGCTGCATTAGTTAAGGACTATGCTGCATTATTTAATGACTTTGCTGAAGCATTTGAGGACTCTGCTGCATTATTAGAGGACTCTGCTGCATTATTTAAGGACTTGCTGCATTATTTAATGACTTTGTTGGATTTTTTAAGGACTCTGCTGCGTTATTTAAGGAATTTGCTGCTATATTAAAGGACTCTGCTTCAGTATTTAAGGACTCTGCTGCGGTATTTAAGGACTCTGCTGCATTATTTAAGGACTCTGCTGCATTATTTAAGGACTTTGCTGCATTATTTAAGGAATCTGCTGCATTATTTAAGGACTTTGTTGCATTATCTAAGGACTCTGCTGCATTATTGAAGGACTTTGCTGCAATATTTAAGGACTCTGCTTCAGTATTTAAGGACTCTGCTGCATTATTTAAGGACTTTGTTGCATTATTTAAGGACTCTGCTGCATTATTTAAGGACTCTGCTGCATTATTTAAGGACTTTGCTGCATTATTTAAGGACTCTGCTGCATTATTTAAGGACTCTGCTGAAGCATTTGAGGACTCTGCTGCATTATTTAAGGACTTTGCTGCATTATTTAAGGAATCTGCTGCATTATTTAAGGACTTTGTTGCATTATCTAAGGACTCTGCTGCAATATTGAAGGACCTTGCTGCATTATTTAAGGACTCTGCTGCATTATTTAAGGACTTTGCTGCAATATTTAAGGAATTTGCTGCTATATTAAAGGACTCTGCTTCAGTATTTAAGGACTCTGCTGCGGTATTTAAGGACTCTGCTGCATTATTTAAGGACTCTGCTGCATTATTTAAGGACTTTGCTGCATTATTTAAGGAATTTGTTGCATTATTTAAGGACTCTGCTGCATTATTTAAGGACTTTGCTGCATTATTTATGGACTCTGCTGCATTATTTAAGGACTTTGCTGCAATATTTAAGGACTCTGCTTCAGTATTTAAGGACTCTGCTGCATTATTTAAGGACTTTGTTGCATTATTTAAGGACTTTGTTGGATTTTTTAAGGACTCTGCTGCATTATTTAAGGAATTTGCTGCTATATTAAAGGACTCTGCTTCAGTATTTAAGGACTCTGCTGCGGTATTTAAGGACTCTGCTGCATTATTTAAGGACTCTGCTGCATTATTTAAGGACTTTGCTGCATTATTTAGGAATTTGTTGCATTATTTAAGGACTCTGCTGCATTATTTAAGGACTTTGCTGCTTTATTTATGGACTCTGCTGCATTATTTAAGGACTTTGCTGCAATATTTAAGGACTCTGCTTCAGTATTTAAGGACTCTGCTGCATTATTTAAGGACTTTGTTGCATTATTTAAGGACTCTGCTGCATTATTTAAGGACTTTGCTGCATTATTTAAGGACTCTGCTGCATTATTTAAGGACTCTGCTGAAGCATTTGAGGACTCTGCTGCATTATTTAATCACTTTGCTGCGGTATTTAAGGACTCTGTTGCATTATTTAAGGACTTTGTTGCATTATTTAAGGACTCTGCTGCATTAGTTAAGGACTTTGCTGCATTATTTAAGGACTCTGCTGCATTATTTAACGACGTTGTTGCATTATTTAAGAACTGTGCTGCATTATTTAAGGACTTTGCTGCATTATTTAAGGACTATGCTGCATTATTTAATGACTTTGCTGAAGCATTTGAGGACTCTGCTGCATTATTAGAGGACTCTGCTGCATTATTTAATGACTTTGTTGGATTTTTTAAGGACTCTGCTGCATTATTTAAGGAATTTGCTGCTATATTAAAGGACTCTGCTTCAGTATTTAAGGACTCTGCTGCGGTATATAAGGACTCTGCTGCATTATTTAAGGACTCTGCTGCATTATTTAAGGACTTTGCTGCATTATTTAAGGACTCTGCTGCATTATTTAAGGACTTTGTTGCATTATTTAAGGACTCTAATGCATTATTTAAGGACTTTGCTGGAATATTTAAGGACTCTGCTGCATTAGTTAAGGACTTTGCTGCATTATTTAAGGACTCTGCTGCATTATTTAACGACTTTACTGCATTATTTAAGGACTCTGCTGCATTATTTAAGGACGTTGTTGCATTATTTAAGGACTCTGCTGCATTAGTTAAGGACTATGCTGCATTATTTAATGACTTTGCTGAAGCATTTGAGGACTCTGCTGCATTATTAGAGGACTCTGCTGCATTATTTAAGGACTTGCTGCATTATTTAATGACTTTGTTGGATTTTTTAAGGACTCTGCTGCGTTATTTAAGGAATTTGCTGCTATATTAAAGGACTCTGCTTCAGTATTTAAGGACTCTGCTGCGGTATTTAAGGACTCTGCTGCATTATTTAAGGACTCTGCTGCATTATTTAAGGACTTTGCTGCATTATTTAAGGAATCTGCTGCATTATTTAAGGACTTTGTTGCATTATCTAAGGACTCTGCTGCATTATTGAAGGACTTTGCTGCAATATTTAAGGACTCTGCTTCAGTATTTAAGGACTCTGCTGCATTATTTAAGGACTTTGTTGCATTATTTAAGGACTCTGCTGCATTATTTAAGGACTTTGTTGCATTATTTAAGGACTCTGCTGCATTATTTAAGGACTTTGCTGCAATATTTAAGGACTCTGCTTCAGTATTTAAGGACTCTGCTGCATTATTTAAGGACTTTGTTGCATTATTTAAGGACTCTGCTGCATTATTTAAGGACTTTGCTGCATTATTTAAGGACTCTGCTGCATTTTTTAAGGACTCTGCTGAAGCATTTGAGGACTCTGCTGCATTATTTAAGCACTTTGCTGCGGTATTTAAGGACTCTGTTGCATTATTTAAGGACTTTGTTGCATTATTTAAGGACTCTGCTGCATTAGTTAAGGACTTTGCTGCATTATTTAAGGACTCTGCTGCATTATTTACCGACGTTGTTGCATTATTTAAGAACTGTGCTGCTTTATTTAAGGACTTTGCATTATTTAAGGACTATGCTGCATTATTTAATGACTTTGCTGAAGCATTTGAGGACTCTGCTGCATTATTAGAGGACTCTGCTGCATTATTTAATGACTTTGTTGGATTTTTTAAGGACTCTGCTGCATTATTTAAGGAATTTGCTGCTATATTAAAGGACTCTGCTTCAGTATTTAAGGACTCTGCTGCGGTATTTAAGGACCCTGCTGCATTATTTTAGGACTCTGCTGCATTATTTAAGGACTTTGCTGCATTATTTAAGGAATCTGCTGCATTATTTAAGGACTCTGCTGCATTATTTAAGGACTTTGCTGCATTATTTAAGGACTCTGCTGCATTATTTACCGACGTTGTTGCATTATTTAAGAACTGTGCTGCTTTATTTAAGGACTTTGCATTATTTAAGGACTATGCTGCATTATTTAATGACTTTGCTGAAGCATTTGAGGACTCTGCTGCATTATTAGAGGACTCTGCTGCATTATTTAATGACTTTGTTGGATTTTTTAAGGACTCTGCTGCATTATTTAAGGAATTTGCTGCTATATTAAAGGACTCTGCTTCAGTATTTAAGGACTCTGCTGCGGTATTTAAGGACTCTGCTGCATTATTTAAGGACTCTGCTGCATTATTTAAGGACTTTGCTGCATTATTTAAGGACTCTGCTGCATTATTTAAGGACTCTGCTGAAGCATTTGAGGACTCTGCTGCATTATTTAAGGACTTTGCTGCATTATTTAAGGAATCTGCTGCATTATTTAAGGACTTTGTTGCATTATCTAAGGACTCTGCTGCAATATTGAAGGACCTTGCTGCATTATTTAAGGACTCTGCTGCATTATTTAAGGACTTTGCTGCAATATTTAAGGAATTTGCTGCTATATTAAAGGACTCTGCTTCAGTATTTAAGGACTCTGCTGCGGTATTTAAGGACTCTGCTGCATTATTTAAGGACTCTGCTGCATTATTTAAGGACTTTGCTGCATTATTTAAGGAATTTGTTGCATTATTTAAGGACTCTGCTGCATTATTTAAGGACTTTGCTGCATTATTTATGGACTCTGCTGCATTATTTAAGGACTTTGCTGCAATATTTAAGGACTCTGCTTCAGTATTTAAGGACTCTGCTGCATTATTTAAGGACTTTGTTGCATTATTTAAGGACTGTGTTGGATTTTTTAAGGACTCTGCTGCATTATTTAAGGAATTTGCTGCTATATTAAAGGACTCTGCTTCAGTATTTAAGGACTCTGCTGCGGTATTTAAGGACTCTGCTGCATTATTTAAGGACTCTGCTGCATTATTTAAGGACTTTGCTGCATTATTTAAGGAATTTGTTGCATTATTTAAGGACTCTGCTGCATTATTTAAGGACTTTGCTGCATTATTTATGGACTCTGCTGCATTATTTAAGGACTTTGCTGCAATATTTAAGGACTCTGCTTCAGTATTTAAGGACTCTGCTGCATTATTTAAGGACTTTGTTGCATTATTTAAGGACTCTGCTGCATTATTTAAGGACTTTGCTGCATTATTTAAGGACTCTGCTGCATTATTTAAGGACTCTGCTGAAGCATTTGAGGACTCTGCTGCATTATTTAATCACTTTGCTGCGGTATTTAAGGACTCTGTTGCATTATTTAAGGACTTTGTTGCATTATTTAAGGACTCTGCTGCATTAGTTAAGGACTTTGCTGCATTATTTAAGGACTCTGCTGCATTATTTAACGACGTTGTTGCATTATTTAAGAACTGTGCTGCATTATTTAAGGACTTTGCTGCATTATTTAAGGACTATGCTGCATTATTTAATGACTTTGCTGAAGCATTTGAGGACTCTGCTGCATTATTAGAGGACTCTGCTGCATTATTTAATGACTTTGTTGGATTTTTTAAGGACTCTGCTGCATTATTTAAGGAATTTGCTGCTATATTAAAGGACTCTGCTTCAGTATTTAAGGACTCTGCTGCGGTATATAAGGACTCTGCTGCATTATTTAAGGACTCTGCTGCATTATTTAAGGACTTTGCTGCATTATTTAAGGACTCTGTTGCATTATTTAAGGACTTTGTTGCATTATTTAAGGACTCTGCTGCATTAGTTAAGGACTTTGCTGCATTATTTAAGGACTCTGCTGCATTATTTAACGACGTTGTTGCATTATTTAAGAAATGTGCTGCATTATTTAAGGACTTTGCTGCATTATTTAAGGACTATGCTGCATTATTTAATGACTTTGCTGAAGCATTTGAGGACTCTGCTGCATTATTAGAGGACTCTGCTGCATTATTTAATGACTTTGTTGGATTTTTTAAGGACTCTGCTGCATTATTTAAGGAATTTGCTGCTATATTAAAGGACTCTGCTTCAGTATTTAAGGACTCTGCTGCGGTATATAAGGACTCTGCTGCATTATTTAAGGACTCTGCTGCATTATTTAAGGACTTTGCTGCATTATTTAAGGACTCTGCTGCATTATTATTTAAGGACTTTGTTGCATTATTTAAGGACTTTGCTGCATTATTTAAGGAATCTGCTGCATTATTTAAGGACTTTTTTGCATTATCTAAGGACTCTGCTGCATTATTGAAGGACTTTGCTGCAATATTTAAGGACTCTGCTTCAGTATTTAAGGACTCTGCTGCATTATTTAAGGACGTTGTTGCATTATTTAAGGACTCTGCTGCATTATTTAAGGACTTTACTGCATTATTTAAGGACTCTGCTGCATTATTTAAGGACTTTCTTGCATTATTTAAGGACTCTGCTGCATTAGTTAAGGACTTTGCTGCATTATTTAAGGACTCTGCTGCATTATTTAAGGACTTTGCTGCAATATTTAAGGACTCTGCTTCAGTATTTAAGGACTCTGCTCCATTATTTAAGGACTTTGTTGCATTATTTAAGGACTCTGCTGCATTATTTAAGGACTTTGCTGCATTATTTAAGGACTCTGCTGCATTTTTTAAGGACTCTGCTGAAGCATTTGAGGACTCTGCTGCATTATTTAAGCACTTTGCTGCGGTATTTAAGGACTCTGTTGCATTATTTAAGGACTTTGTTGCATTATTTAAGGACTCTGCTGCATTAGTTAAGGACTTTGCTGCATTATTTAAGGACTCTGCTGCATTATTTACCGACGTTGTTGCATTATTTAAGAACTGTGCTGCTTTATTTAAGGACTTTGCATTATTTAAGGACTATGCTGCATTATTTAATGACTTTGCTGAAGCATTTGAGGACTCTGCTGCATTATTAGAGGACTCTGCTGCATTATTTAATGACTTTGTTGGATTTTTTAAGGACTCTGCTGCATTATTTAAGGAATTTGCTGCTATATTAAAGGACTCTGCTTCAGTATTTAAGGACTCTGCTGCGGTATTTAAGGACTCTGCTGCATTATTTAAGGACTCTGCTGCATTATTTAAGGACTTTGCTGCATTATTTAAGGACTCTGCTGCATTATTTAAGGACTTTGTTGCATTATTTAAGGACTCTAATGCATTATTTAAGGACTTTGCTGCAATATTTAAGGACTCTGCTTCAGTATTTAAGGACTCTGCTGCATTATTTAATGACGTTGTTGCATTATTTAAGGACTCTGCTGCATTATTTAAGGACTTTACTGCATTATTTAAGGACTCTGCTGCATTATTTAAGGACTTTCTTGCATTATTTAAGGACTCTGCTGCATTAGTTAAGGACTTTGCTGCATTATTTAAGGACTCTGCTGCATTATTTAACGACGTTGTTGCATTACTTAAGAACTGTGCTGCATTATTTAAGGACTTTGCTGCATTATTTAAGGACTATGCTGCATTATTTAATGACTTTGCTGAAGCATTTGAGGACTCTGCTGCATTATTAGAGGACTCTGCTGCATTATTTAAGGACTTGCTGCATTATTTAATGACTTTGTTGGATTTTTTTATGGACTCTGCTGCATTATTTAAGGAATTTGCTGCATTATTTAAGGACTCTGCTGCATTATTTAAGGACTTTTGCTGCATTATTTAAGGACTGTGCTGCATTATTTAAGGACTCTGCTGAAGCATTTGAGGACTCTGCTGCATTATTTAAGCACTTTGCTGCGGTATTTAAGGACTCTGTTGCATTATTTAAGGACTTTGTTGCATTATTTAAGGACTTTGCTGCATTAGTTAAGGACTTTGCTGCATTATTTAAGGACTCTGCTGCATTATTTAACGACGCTGTTGCATTATTTAAGAACTGTGCTGCATTATTTAAGGACTTTGCTGCATTATTTAAGGACTATGCTGCATTATTTAATGACTTTGCTGAAGCATTTGAGGACTCTGCTGCATTATTAGAGGACTCTGCTGCATTATTTAATGCCTTTTTTTGATTTTTTAAGGACTCTGCTGCATTATTTAAGGAATTTGCTGCCATATTAAAGGACTCTGCTTCAGTATTTAAGGACTCTGCTGCGGTATTTAAGGACTCTGCTGCATTATTTAAGGACTCTGCTGCATTATTTAAGGACTTTGCTGCATTATTTAAGGACTCTGCTGCATTATTTAAGGACTTTGCTGCAATATTTAAGGACTCTGCTTCAGTATTTAAGGACTCTGCTGCATTATTTAAGGACGTTGTTGCATTATTTAAGGACTCTGCTGCATTATTTAAGGACTTTACTGCATTATTTAAGGACTCTGCTGCATTATTTAAGGACTTTGTTGCATTATTTCAGGAATCTGATGCATTATTTAAGGAATTTGCTGAATTATTTAAGGACTCTGCTTTCTTATTTAATGACTCTGCTGAAGCATTTGAGGACTCTGCTGCATTATTTGAGGACTCTGCTGCATTATTTAATCACTTTGCTGCGGTATTTAAGGACTCTGTTGCATTATTTAAGGACTTTGCTGCATTATTTAAGGACTCTGCTGCATTATTTAACGACGTTGTTGCATTATTTAAGAACTGTGCTGCATTATTTAAGGACTTTGCTGCATTATTTAAGGACTATGCTGCATTATTTAATGACTTTGCTGAAGCATTTGAGGACTCTGCTGCATTATTAGAGGACTCTGCTGCATTATTTAATGACTTTGTTGGATTTTTTAAGGACTCTGCTGCATTATTTAAGGAATTTGCTGCTATATTAAAGGACTCTGCTTCAGTATTTAAGGACTCTGCTGCGGTATATAAGGACTCTGCTGCATTATTTAAGGACTCTGCTGCATTATTTAAGGACTTTGCTGCATTATTTAAGGACTCTGCTGCATTATTTAAGGACTTTGTTGCATTATTTAAGGACTCTAATGCATTATTTAAGGACTTTGCTGGAATATTTAAGGACTCTGCTGCATTAGTTAAGGACTTTGCTGCATTATTTAAGGACCCTGCTGCATTATTTAACGACTTTACTGCATTATTTAAGGACTCTGCTGCATTATTTAAGGACTTTGTTGCATTATTTAAGGACTCTGCTGCATTAGTTAAGGACTATGCTGCATTATTTAATGACTTTGCTGAAGCATTTGAGGACTCTGCTGCATTATTAGAGGACTCTGCTGCATTATTTAAGGACTTGCTGCATTATTTAATGACTTTGTTGGATTTTTTAAGGACTCTGCTGCGTTATTTAAGGAATTTGCTGCTATATTAAAGGACTCTGCTTCAGTATTTAAGGATTCTGCTGCGGTATTTAAGGACTCTGCTGCATTATTTAAGGACTCTGCTGCATTATTTAAGGACTTTGCTGCATTATTTAAGGACTCTGCTGCATTATTTAAGGACTTTGTTGCATTATTTAAGGACTCTAATGCATTATTTAAGGACTTTGCTGCAATATTTAAGGACTCTGCTTCAGTATTTAAGGACTCTGCTGCATTATTTAAGGACGTTGTTGCATTATTTAAGGACTCTGCTGCATTATTTAAGGACTTTACTGCATTATTTAAGGACTCTGCTGCATTATTTAAGGACGTTGTTGCATTATTTAAGGACTCTGCTGCATTATTTAAGGACTTTACTGCATTATTTAAGGACTCTGCTGCATTATTTAAGGACTTTCTTGCATTATTTAAGGACTCTGCTGCATTAGTTAAGGACTTTGCTGCATTATTTAAGGACTCTGCTGCATTATTTAACGACGTTGTTGCATTATTTATGAACTGTGCTGCATTATTTAAGGACTTTGCTGCATTATTTAAGGACTATGCTGCATTATTTAATGACTTTGCTGAAGCATTTGAGGACTCTGCTGCATTATTAGAGGACTCTGCTGCATTATTTAATGACTTTGTTGGATTTTTTAAGGACTCTGCTGCATTATTTAAGGAATTTGCTGCTATATTAAAGGACTCTGCTTCAGTATTTAAGGACTCTGCTGCGGTATATAAGGACTCTGCTGCATTATTTAAGGACTCTGCTGCATTATTTAAGGACTTTGCTGCATTATTTAAGGACTCTGCTGCATTATTTAAGGACTTTGTTGCATTATTTAAGGACTCTAATGCATTATTTAAGGACTTTGCTGGAATATTTAAGGACTCTGCTGCATTAGTTAAGGACTTTGCTGCATTATTTAAGGACTCTGCTGCATTATTTAACGACTTTACTGCATTATTTAAGGACTCTGCTGCATTATTTAAGGACGTTGTTGCATTATTTAAGGACTCTGCTGCATTAGTTAAGGACTATGCTGCATTATTTAATGACTTTGCTGAAGCATTTGAGGACTCTGCTGCATTATTAGAGGACTCTGCTGCATTATTTAAGGACTTGCTGCATTATTTAATGACTTTGTTGGATTTTTTAAGGACTCTGCTGCGTTATTTAAGGAATTTGCTGCTATATTAAAGGACTCTGCTTCAGTATTTAAGGACTCTGCTGCGGTATTTAAGGACTCTGCTGCATTATTTAAGGACTCTGCTGCATTATTTAAGGACTTTGCTGCATTATTTAAGGAATCTGCTGCATTATTTAAGGACTTTGTTGCATTATCTAAGGACTCTGCTGCATTATTGAAGGACTTTGCTGCAATATTTAAGGACTCTGCTTCAGTATTTAAGGACTCTGCTGCATTATTTAAGGACTTTGTTGCATTATTTAAGGACTCTGCTGCATTATTTAAGGACTTTGTTGCATTATTTAAGGACTCTGCTGCATTATTTAAGGACTTTGCTGCATTATTTAAGGACTCTGTTGCATTATTTAAGGACTTTGTTGCATTATTTAAGGACTCTGCTGCATTAGTTAAGGACTTTGCTGCATTATTTAAGGACTCTGCTGCATTATTTAACGACGTTGTTGCATTATTTAAGAAATGTGCTGCATTATTTAAGGACTTTGCTGCATTATTTAAGGACTATGCTGCATTATTTAATGACTTTGCTGAAGCATTTGAGGACTCTGCTGCATTATTAGAGGACTCTGCTGCATTATTTAATGACTTTGTTGGATTTTTTAAGGACTCTGCTGCATTATTTAAGGAATTTGCTGCTATATTAAAGGACTCTGCTTCAGTATTTAAGGACTCTGCTGCGGTATATAAGGACTCTGCTGCATTATTTAAGGACTCTGCTGCATTATTTAAGGACTTTGCTGCATTATTTAAGGACTCTGCTGCATTATTATTTAAGGACTTTGTTGCATTATTTAAGGACTTTGCTGCATTATTTAAGGAATCTGCTGCATTATTTAAGGACTTTTTTGCATTATCTAAGGACTCTGCTGCATTATTGAAGGACTTTGCTGCAATATTTAAGGACTCTGCTTCAGTATTTAAGGACTCTGCTGCATTATTTAAGGACGTTGTTGCATTATTTAAGGACTCTGCTGCATTATTTAAGGACTTTACTGCATTATTTAAGGACTCTGCTGCATTATTTAAGGACTTTCTTGCATTATTTAAGGACTCTGCTGCATTAGTTAAGGACTTTGCTGCATTATTTAAGGACTCTGCTGCATTATTTAAGGACTTTGCTGCAATATTTAAGGACTCTGCTTCAGTATTTAAGGACTCTGCTGCATTATTTAAGGACTTTGTTGCATTATTTAAGGACTCTGCTGCATTATTTAAGGACTTTGCTGCATTATTTAAGGACTCTGCTGCATTTTTTAAGGACTCTGCTGAAGCATTTGAGGACTCTGCTGCATTATTTAAGCACTTTGCTGCGGTATTTAAGGACTCTGTTGCATTATTTAAGGACTTTGTTGCATTATTTAAGGACTCTGCTGCATTAGTTAAGGACTTTGCTGCATTATTTAAGGACTCTGCTGCATTATTTACCGACGTTGTTGCATTATTTAAGAACTGTGCTGCTTTATTTAAGGACTTTGCATTATTTAAGGACTATGCTGCATTATTTAATGACTTTGCTGAAGCATTTGAGGACTCTGCTGCATTATTAGAGGACTCTGCTGCATTATTTAATGACTTTGTTGGATTTTTTAAGGACTCTGCTGCATTATTTAAGGAATTTGCTGCTATATTAAAGGACTCTGCTTCAGTATTTAAGGACTCTGCTGCGGTATTTAAGGACTCTGCTGCATTATTTAAGGACTCTGCTGCATTATTTAAGGACTTTGCTGCATTATTTAAGGACTCTGCTGCATTATTTAAGGACTTTGTTGCATTATTTAAGGACTCTAATGCATTATTTAAGGACTTTGCTGCAATATTTAAGGACTCTGCTTCAGTATTTAAGGACTCTGCTGCATTATTTAAGGACGTTGTTGCATTATTTAAGGACTCTGCTGCATTATTTAAGGACTTTACTGCATTATTTAAGGACTCTGCTGCATTATTTAAGGACTTTCTTGCATTATTTAAGGACTCTGCTGCATTAGTTAAGGACTTTGCTGCATTATTTAAGGACTCTGCTGCATTATTTAACGACGTTGTTGCATTACTTAAGAACTGTGCTGCAATATTTAAGGACTTTGCTGCATTATTTAAGGACTATGCTGCATTATTTAATGACTTTGCTGAAGCATTTGAGGACTCTGCTGCATTATTAGAGGACTCTGCTGCATTATTTAAGGACTTGCTGCATTATTTAATGACTTTGTTGGATTTTTTTATGGACTCTGCTGCATTATTTAAGGAATTTGCTGCATTATTTAAGGACTCTGCTGCATTATTTAAGGACTTTTGCTGCATTATTTAAGGACTCTGCTGCATTATTTAAGGACTCTGCTGAAGCATTTGAGGACTCTGCTGCATTATTTAAGCACTTTGCTGCGGTATTTAAGGACTCTGTTGCATTATTTAAGGACTTTGTTGCATTATTTAAGGACTTTGCTGCATTAGTTAAGGACTTTGCTGCATTATTTAAGGACTCTTCTGCATTATTTAACGACGCTGTTGCATTATTTAAGAACTGTGCTGCATTATTTAAGGACTTTGCTGCATTATTTAAGGACTATGCTGCATTATTTAATGACTTTGCTGAAGCATTTGAGGACTCTGCTGCATTATTAGAGGACTCTGCTGCATTATTTAATGACTTTTTTGGATTTTTTAAGGACTCTGCTGCATTATTTAAGGACTTTGCTGCATTATTTAAGGACTCTGCTGCATTATTTAAGGACTTTGCTGCAATATTTAAGGACTCTGCTTCAGTATTTAAGGACTCTGCTGCATTATTTAAGGACGTTGTTGCATTATTTAAGGACTCTGCTGCATTATTTAAGGACTTTACTGCATTATTTAAGGACTCTGCTGCATTATTTAAGGACTTTGTTGCATTATTTCAGGAATCTGATGCATTATTTAAGGAATTTGCTGAATTATTTAAGGACTCTGCTTTCTTATTTAATGACTCTGCTGAAGCATTTGAGGACTCTGCTGCATTATTTGAGGACTCTGCTGCATTATTTAATCACTTTGCTGCGGTATTTAAGGACTCTGTTGCATTATTTAAGGACTTTGCTGCATTATTTAAGGACTCTGCTGCATTATTTAACGACGTTGTTGCATTATTTAAGAACTGTGCTGCATTATTTAAGGACTTTGCTGCATTATTTAAGGACTATGCTGCATTATTTAATGACTTTGCTGAAGCATTTGAGGACTCTGCTGCATTATTAGAGGACTCTGCTGCATTATTTAATGACTTTGTTGGATTTTTTAAGGACTCTGCTGCATTATTTAAGGAATTTGCTGCTATATTAAAGGACTCTGCTTCAGTATTTAAGGACTCTGCTGCGGTATATAAGGACTCTGCTGCATTATTTAAGGACTCTGCTGCATTATTTAAGGACTTTGCTGCATTATTTAAGGACTCTGCTGCATTATTTAAGGACTTTGTTGCATTATTTAAGGACTCTAATGCATTATTTAAGGACTTTGCTGGAATATTTAAGGACTCTGCTGCATTAGTTAAGGACTTTGCTGCATTATTTAAGGACCCTGCTGCATTATTTAACGACTTTACTGCATTATTTAAGGACTCTGCTGCATTATTTAAGGACTTTGTTGCATTATTTAAGGACTCTGCTGCATTAGTTAAGGACTATGCTGCATTATTTAATGACTTTGCTGAAGCATTTGAGGACTCTGCTGCATTATTAGAGGACTCTGCTGCATTATTTAAGGACTTGCTGCATTATTTAATGACTTTGTTGGATTTTTTAAGGACTCTGCTGCGTTATTTAAGGAATTTGCTGCTATATTAAAGGACTCTGCTTCAGTATTTAAGGATTCTGCTGCGGTATTTAAGGACTCTGCTGCATTATTTAAGGACTCTGCTGCATTATTTAAGGACTTTGCTGCATTATTTAAGGACTCTGCTGCATTATTTAAGGACTTTGTTGCATTATTTAAGGACTCTAATGCATTATTTAAGGACTTTGCTGCAATATTTAAGGACTCTGCTTCAGTATTTAAGGACTCTGCTGCATTATTTAAGGACGTTGTTGCATTATTTAAGGACTCTGCTGCATTATTTAAGGACTTTACTGCATTATTTAAGGACTCTGCTGCATTATTTAAGGACGTTGTTGCATTATTTAAGGACTCTGCTGCATTATTTAAGGACTTTACTGCATTATTTAAGGACTCTGCTGCATTATTTAAGGACTTTCTTGCATTATTTAAGGACTCTGCTGCATTAGTTAAGGACTTTGCTGCATTATTTAAGGACTCTGCTGCATTATTTAACGACGTTGTTGCATTATTTAAGAACTGTGCTGCATTATTTAAGGACTTTGCTGCATTATTTAAGGACTATGCTGCATTATTTAATGACTTTGCTGAAGCATT
This sequence comes from Phyllobates terribilis, assembly GCF_046119375.1. Lineage (NCBI taxonomy): Eukaryota > Metazoa > Chordata > Amphibia > Anura > Dendrobatidae > Phyllobates > Phyllobates terribilis. The sequence continues at coordinate 1,393,737 of NW_027362905.1, forward strand.
TGAGGACTCTGCTGCATTATTAGAGGACTCTGCTGCATTATTTAATGACTTTGTTGGATTTTTTAAGGACTCTGCTGCATTATTTAAGGAATTTGCTGCTATATTAAAGGACTCTGCTTCAGTATTTAAGGACTCTGCTGCGGTATATAAGGACTCTGCTGCATTATTTAAGGACTCTGCTGCATTATTTAAGGACTTTGCTGCATTATTTAAGGACTCTGCTGCATTATTTAAGGACTTTGTTGCATTATTTAAGGACTCTAATGCATTATTTAAGGACTTTGCTGGAATATTTAAGGACTCTGCTGCATTAGTTAAGGACTTTGCTGCATTATTTAAGGACTCTGCTGCATTATTTAACGACTTTACTGCATTATTTAAGGACTCTGCTGCATTATTTAAGGACGTTGTTGCATTATTTAAGGACTCTGCTGCATTAGTTAAGGACTATGCTGCATTATTTAATGACTTTGCTGAAGCATTTGAGGACTCTGCTGCATTATTAGAGGACTCTGCTGCATTATTTAAGGACTTGCTGCATTATTTAATGACTTTGTTGGATTTTTTAAGGACTCTGCTGCGTTATTTAAGGAATTTGCTGCTATATTAAAGGACTCTGCTTCAGTATTTAAGGACTCTGCTGCGGTATTTAAGGACTCTGCTGCATTATTTAAGGACTCTGCTGCATTATTTAAGGACTTTGCTGCATTATTTAAGGAATCTGCTGCATTATTTAAGGACTTTGTTGCATTATCTAAGGACTCTGCTGCATTATTGAAGGACTTTGCTGCAATATTTAAGGACTCTGCTTCAGTATTTAAGGACTCTGCTGCATTATTTAAGGACTTTGTTGCATTATTTAAGGACTCTGCTGCATTATTTAAGGACTTTGTTGCATTATTTAAGGACTCTGCTGCATTATTTAAGGACTTTGCTGCAATATTTAAGGACTCTGCTTCAGTATTTAAGGACTCTGCTGCATTATTTAAGGACTTTGTTGCATTATTTAAGGACTCTGCTGCATTATTTAAGGACTTTGCTGCATTATTTAAGGACTCTGCTGCATTTTTTAAGGACTCTGCTGAAGCATTTGAGGACTCTGCTGCATTATTTAAGCACTTTGCTGCGGTATTTAAGGACTCTGTTGCATTATTTAAGGACTTTGTTGCATTATTTAAGGACTCTGCTGCATTAGTTAAGGACTTTGCTGCATTATTTAAGGACTCTGCTGCATTATTTACCGACGTTGTTGCATTATTTAAGAACTGTGCTGCTTTATTTAAGGACTTTGCATTATTTAAGGACTATGCTGCATTATTTAATGACTTTGCTGAAGCATTTGAGGACTCTGCTGCATTATTAGAGGACTCTGCTGCATTATTTAATGACTTTGTTGGATTTTTTAAGGACTCTGCTGCATTATTTAAGGAATTTGCTGCTATATTAAAGGACTCTGCTTCAGTATTTAAGGACTCTGCTGCGGTATTTAAGGACTCTGCTGCATTATTTAAGGACTCTGCTGCATTATTTAAGGACTTTGCTGCATTATTTAAGGACTCTGCTGCATTATTTAAGGACTCTGCTGAAGCATTTGAGGACTCTGCTGCATTATTTAAGGACTTTGCTGCATTATTTAAGGAATCTGCTGCATTATTTAAGGACTTTGTTGCATTATCTAAGGACTCTGCTGCAATATTGAAGGACCTTGCTGCATTATTTAAGGACTCTGCTGCATTATTTAAGGACTTTGCTGCAATATTTAAGGAATTTGCTGCTATATTAAAGGACTCTGCTTCAGTATTTAAGGACTCTGCTGCGGTATTTAAGGACTCTGCTGCATTATTTAAGGACTCTGCTGCATTATTTAAGGACTTTGCTGCATTATTTAAGGAATTTGTTGCATTATTTAAGGACTCTGCTGCATTATTTAAGGACTTTGCTGCATTATTTATGGACTCTGCTGCATTATTTAAGGACTTTGCTGCAATATTTAAGGACTCTGCTTCAGTATTTAAGGACTCTGCTGCATTATTTAAGGACTTTGTTGCATTATTTAAGGACTGTGTTGGATTTTTTAAGGACTCTGCTGCATTATTTAAGGAATTTGCTGCTATATTAAAGGACTCTGCTTCAGTATTTAAGGACTCTGCTGCGGTATTTAAGGACTCTGCTGCATTATTTAAGGACTCTGCTGCATTATTTAAGGACTTTGCTGCATTATTTAAGGAATTTGTTGCATTATTTAAGGACTCTGCTGCATTATTTAAGGACTTTGCTGCATTATTTATGGACTCTGCTGCATTATTTAAGGACTTTGCTGCAATATTTAAGGACTCTGCTTCAGTATTTAAGGACTCTGCTGCATTATTTAAGGACTTTGTTGCATTATTTAAGGACTCTGCTGCATTATTTAAGGACTTTGCTGCATTATTTAAGGACTCTTCTGCATTATTTAACGACGCTGTTGCATTATTTAAGAACTGTGCTGCATTATTTAAGGACTTTGCTGCATTATTTAAGGACTATGCTGCATTATTTAATGACTTTGCTGAAGCATTTGAGGACTCTGCTGCATTATTAGAGGACTCTGCTGCATTATTTAATGACTTTTTTGGATTTTTTAAGGACTCTGCTGCATTATTTAAGGAATTTGCTGCCATATTAAAGGACTCTGCTTCAGTATTTAAGGACTCTGCTGCGGTATTTAAGGACTCTGCTGCATTATTTAAGGACTCTGCTGCATTATTTAAGGACTTTGCTGCATTATTTAAGGACTCTGCTGCATTATTTAAGGACTTTGCTGCAATATTTAAGGACTCTGCTTCAGTATTTAAGGACTCTGCTGCATTATTTAAGGACGTTGTTGCATTATTTAAGGACTCTGCTGCATTATTTAAGGACTTTACTGCATTATTTAAGGACTCTGCTGCATTATTTAAGGACTTTGTTGCATTATTTCAGGAATCTGATGCATTATTTAAGGAATTTGCTGAATTATTTAAGGACTCTGCTTTCTTATTTAATGACTCTGCTGAAGCATTTGAGGACTCTGCTGCATTATTTGAGGACTCTGCTGCATTATTTAATCACTTTGCTGCGGTATTTAAGGACTCTGTTGCATTATTTAAGGACTTTGCTGCATTATTTAAGGACTCTGCTGCATTATTTAACGACGTTGTTGCATTATTTAAGAACTGTGCTGCATTATTTAAGGACTTTGCTGCATTATTTAAGGACTATGCTGCATTATTTAATGACTTTGCTGAAGCATTTGAGGACTCTGCTGCATTATTAGAGGACTCTGCTGCATTATTTAATGACTTTGTTGGATTTTTTAAGGACTCTGCTGCATTATTTAAGGAATTTGCTGCTATATTAAAGGACTCTGCTTCAGTATTTAAGGACTCTGCTGCGGTATATAAGGACTCTGCTGCATTATTTAAGGACTCTGCTGCATTATTTAAGGACTTTGCTGCATTATTTAAGGACTCTGCTGCATTATTTAAGGACTTTGTTGCATTATTTAAGGACTCTAATGCATTATTTAAGGACTTTGCTGGAATATTTAAGGACTCTGCTGCATTAGTTAAGGACTTTGCTGCATTATTTAAGGACCCTGCTGCATTATTTAACGACTTTACTGCATTATTTAAGGACTCTGCTGCATTATTTAAGGACTTTGTTGCATTATTTAAGGACTCTGCTGCATTAGTTAAGGACTATGCTGCATTATTTAATGACTTTGCTGAAGCATTTGAGGACTCTGCTGCATTATTAGAGGACTCTGCTGCATTATTTAAGGACTTGCTGCATTATTTAATGACTTTGTTGGATTTTTTAAGGACTCTGCTGCGTTATTTAAGGAATTTGCTGCTATATTAAAGGACTCTGCTTCAGTATTTAAGGATTCTGCTGCGGTATTTAAGGACTCTGCTGCATTATTTAAGGACTCTGCTGCATTATTTAAGGACTTTGCTGCATTATTTAAGGACTCTGCTGCATTATTTAAGGACTTTGTTGCATTATTTAAGGACTCTAATGCATTATTTAAGGACTTTGCTGCAATATTTAAGGACTCTGCTTCAGTATTTAAGGACTCTGCTGCATTATTTAAGGACGTTGTTGCATTATTTAAGGACTCTGCTGCATTATTTAAGGACTTTACTGCATTATTTAAGGACTCTGCTGCATTATTTAAGGACGTTGTTGCATTATTTAAGGACTCTGCTGCATTATTTAAGGACTTTACTGCATTATTTAAGGACTCTGCTGCATTATTTAAGGACTTTCTTGCATTATTTAAGGACTCTGCTGCATTAGTTAAGGACTTTGCTGCATTATTTAAGGACTCTGCTGCATTATTTAACGACGTTGTTGCATTATTTAAGAACTGTGCTGCATTATTTAAGGACTTTGCTGCATTATTTAAGGACTATGCTGCATTATTTAATGACTTTGCTGAAGCATTTGAGGACTCTGCTGCATTATTAGAGGACTCTGCTGCATTATTTAATGACTTTGTTGGATTTTTTAAGGACTCTGCTGCATTATTTAAGGAATTTGCTGCTATATTAAAGGACTCTGCTTCAGTATTTAAGGACTCTGCTGCGGTATATAAGGACTCTGCTGCATTATTTAAGGACTCTGCTGCATTATTTAAGGACTTTGCTGCATTATTTAAGGACTCTGCTGCATTATTTAAGGACTTTGTTGCATTATTTAAGGACTCTAATGCATTATTTAAGGACTTTGCTGGAATATTTAAGGACTCTGCTGCATTAGTTAAGGACTTTGCTGCATTATTTAAGGACTCTGCTGCATTATTTAACGACTTTACTGCATTATTTAAGGACTCTGCTGCATTATTTAAGGACGTTGTTGCATTATTTAAGGACTCTGCTGCATTAGTTAAGGACTATGCTGCATTATTTAATGACTTTGCTGAAGCATTTGAGGACTCTGCTGCATTATTAGAGGACTCTGCTGCATTATTTAAGGACTTGCTGCATTATTTAATGACTTTGTTGGATTTTTTAAGGACTCTGCTGCGTTATTTAAGGAATTTGCTGCTATATTAAAGGACTCTGCTTCAGTATTTAAGGACTCTGCTGCGGTATTTAAGGACTCTGCTGCATTATTTAAGGACTCTGCTGCATTATTTAAGGACTTTGCTGCATTATTTAAGGAATCTGCTGCATTATTTAAGGACTTTGTTGCATTATCTAAGGACTCTGCTGCATTATTGAAGGACTTTGCTGCAATATTTAAGGACTCTGCTTCAGTATTTAAGGACTCTGCTGCATTATTTAAGGACTTTGTTGCATTATTTAAGGACTCTGCTGCATTATTTAAGGACTTTGTTGCATTATTTAAGGACTCTGCTGCATTATTTAAGGACTTTGCTGCAATATTTAAGGACTCTGCTTCAGTATTTAAGGACTCTGCTGCATTATTTAAGGACTTTGTTGCATTATTTAAGGACTCTGCTGCATTATTTAAGGACTTTGCTGCATTATTTAAGGACTCTGCTGCATTTTTTAAGGACTCTGCTGAAGCATTTGAGGACTCTGCTGCATTATTTAAGCACTTTGCTGCGGTATTTAAGGACTCTGTTGCATTATTTAAGGACTTTGTTGCATTATTTAAGGACTCTGCTGCATTAGTTAAGGACTTTGCTGCATTATTTAAGGACTCTGCTGCATTATTTACCGACGTTGTTGCATTATTTAAGAACTGTGCTGCTTTATTTAAGGACTTTGCATTATTTAAGGACTATGCTGCATTATTTAATGACTTTGCTGAAGCATTTGAGGACTCTGCTGCATTATTAGAGGACTCTGCTGCATTATTTAATGACTTTGTTGGATTTTTTAAGGACTCTGCTGCATTATTTAAGGAATTTGCTGCTATATTAAAGGACTCTGCTTCAGTATTTAAGGACTCTGCTGCGGTATTTAAGGACTCTGCTGCATTATTTAAGGACTCTGCTGCATTATTTAAGGACTTTGCTGCATTATTTAAGGACTCTGCTGCATTATTTAAGGACTCTGCTGAAGCATTTGAGGACTCTGCTGCATTATTTAAGGACTTTGCTGCATTATTTAAGGAATCTGCTGCATTATTTAAGGACTTTGTTGCATTATCTAAGGACTCTGCTGCAATATTGAAGGACCTTGCTGCATTATTTAAGGACTCTGCTGCATTATTTAAGGACTTTGCTGCAATATTTAAGGAATTTGCTGCTATATTAAAGGACTCTGCTTCAGTATTTAAGGACTCTGCTGCGGTATTTAAGGACTCTGCTGCATTATTTAAGGACTCTGCTGCATTATTTAAGGACTTTGCTGCATTATTTAAGGAATTTGTTGCATTATTTAAGGACTCTGCTGCATTATTTAAGGACTTTGCTGCATTATTTATGGACTCTGCTGCATTATTTAAGGACTTTGCTGCAATATTTAAGGACTCTGCTTCAGTATTTAAGGACTCTGCTGCATTATTTAAGGACTTTGTTGCATTATTTAAGGACTGTGTTGGATTTTTTAAGGACTCTGCTGCATTATTTAAGGAATTTGCTGCTATATTAAAGGACTCTGCTTCAGTATTTAAGGACTCTGCTGCGGTATTTAAGGACTCTGCTGCATTATTTAAGGACTCTGCTGCATTATTTAAGGACTTTGCTGCATTATTTAAGGAATTTGTTGCATTATTTAAGGACTCTGCTGCATTATTTAAGGACTTTGCTGCATTATTTATGGACTCTGCTGCATTATTTAAGGACTTTGCTGCAATATTTAAGGACTCTGCTTCAGTATTTAAGGACTCTGCTGCATTATTTAAGGACTTTGTTGCATTATTTAAGGACTCTGCTGCATTATTTAAGGACTTTGCTGCATTATTTAAGGACTCTGCTGCATTATTTAAGGACTCTGCTGAAGCATTTGAGGACTCTGCTGCATTATTTAATCACTTTGCTGCGGTATTTAAGGACTCTGTTGCATTATTTAAGGACTTTGTTGCATTATTTAAGGACTCTGCTGCATTAGTTAAGGACTTTGCTGCATTATTTAAGGACTCTGCTGCATTATTTAACGACGTTGTTGCATTATTTAAGAACTGTGCTGCATTATTTAAGGACTTTGCTGCATTATTTAAGGACTATGCTGCATTATTTAATGACTTTGCTGAAGCATTTGAGGACTCTGCTGCATTATTAGAGGACTCTGCTGCATTATTTAATGACTTTGTTGGATTTTTTAAGGACTCTGCTGCATTATTTAAGGAATTTGCTGCTATATTAAAGGACTCTGCTTCAGTATTTAAGGACTCTGCTGCGGTATATAAGGACTCTGCTGCATTATTTAAGGACTCTGCTGCATTATTTAAGGACTTTGCTGCATTATTTAAGGACTCTGTTGCATTATTTAAGGACTTTGTTGCATTATTTAAGGACTCTGCTGCATTAGTTAAGGACTTTGCTGCATTATTTAAGGACTCTGCTGCATTATTTAACGACGTTGTTGCATTATTTAAGAAATGTGCTGCATTATTTAAGGACTTTGCTGCATTATTTAAGGACTATGCTGCATTATTTAATGACTTTGCTGAAGCATTTGAGGACTCTGCTGCATTATTAGAGGACTCTGCTGCATTATTTAATGACTTTGTTGGATTTTTTAAGGACTCTGCTGCATTATTTAAGGAATTTGCTGCTATATTAAAGGACTCTGCTTCAGTATTTAAGGACTCTGCTGCGGTATATAAGGACTCTGCTGCATTATTTAAGGACTCTGCTGCATTATTTAAGGACTTTGCTGCATTATTTAAGGACTCTGCTGCATTATTATTTAAGGACTTTGTTGCATTATTTAAGGACTTTGCTGCATTATTTAAGGAATCTGCTGCATTATTTAAGGACTTTTTTGCATTATCTAAGGACTCTGCTGCATTATTGAAGGACTTTGCTGCAATATTTAAGGACTCTGCTTCAGTATTTAAGGACTCTGCTGCATTATTTAAGGACGTTGTTGCATTATTTAAGGACTCTGCTGCATTATTTAAGGACTTTACTGCATTATTTAAGGACTCTGCTGCATTATTTAAGGACTTTCTTGCATTATTTAAGGACTCTGCTGCATTAGTTAAGGACTTTGCTGCATTATTTAAGGACTCTGCTGCATTATTTAAGGACTTTGCTGCAATATTTAAGGACTCTGCTTCAGTATTTAAGGACTCTGCTGCATTATTTAAGGACTTTGTTGCATTATTTAAGGACTCTGCTGCATTATTTAAGGACTTTGCTGCATTATTTAAGGACTCTGCTGCATTTTTTAAGGACTCTGCTGAAGCATTTGAGGACTCTGCTGCATTATTTAAGCACTTTGCTGCGGTATTTAAGGACTCTGTTGCATTATTTAAGGACTTTGTTGCATTATTTAAGGACTCTGCTGCATTAGTTAAGGACTTTGCTGCATTATTTAAGGACTCTGCTGCATTATTTACCGACGTTGTTGCATTATTTAAGAACTGTGCTGCTTTATTTAAGGACTTTGCATTATTTAAGGACTATGCTGCATTATTTAATGACTTTGCTGAAGCATTTGAGGACTCTGCTGCATTATTAGAGGACTCTGCTGCATTATTTAATGACTTTGTTGGATTTTTTAAGGACTCTGCTGCATTATTTAAGGAATTTGCTGCTATATTAAAGGACTCTGCTTCAGTATTTAAGGACTCTGCTGCGGTACTTAAGGACTCTGCTGCATTATTTAAGGACTCTGCTGCATTATTTAAGGACTTTGCTGCATTATTTAAGGACTCTGCTGCATTATTTAAGGACTTTGTTGCATTATTTAAGGACTCTAATGCATTATTTAAGGACTTTGCTGCAATATTTAAGGACTCTGCTTCAGTATTTAAGGACTCTGCTGCATTATTTAAGGACGTTGTTGCATTATTTAAGGACTCTGCTGCATTATTTAAGGACTTTACTGCATTATTTAAGGACTCTGCTGCATTATTTAAGGACTTTCTTGCATTATTTAAGGACTCTGCTGCATTAGTTAAGGACTTTGCTGCATTATTTAAGGACTCTGCTGCATTATTTAACGACGTTGTTGCATTACTTAAGAACTGTGCTGCATTATTTAAGGACTTTGCTGCATTATTTAAGGACTATGCTGCATTATTTAATGACTTTGCTGAAGCATTTGAGGACTCTGCTGCATTATTAGAGGACTCTGCTGCATTATTTAAGGACTTGCTGCATTATTTAATGACTTTGTTGGATTTTTTTATGGACTCTGCTGCATTATTTAAGGAATTTGCTGCATTATTTAAGGACTCTGCTGCATTATTTAAGGACTTTTGCTGCATTATTTAAGGACTCTGCTACATTATTTAAGGACTCTGCTGAAGCATTTGAGGACTCTGCTGCATTATTTAAGCACTTTGCTGCGGTATTTAAGGACTCTGTTGCATTATTTAAGGACTTTGTTGCATTATTTAAGGACTTTGCTGCATTAGTTAAGGACTTTGCTGCATTATTTAAGGACTCTGCTGCATTATTTAACGACGCTGTTGCATTATTTAAGAACTGTGCTGCATTATTTAAGGACTTTGCTGCATTATTTAAGGACTATGCTGCATTATTTAATGACTTTGCTGAAGCATTTGAGGACTCTGCTGCATTATTAGAGGACTCTGCTGCATTATTTAATGACTTTTTTGGATTTTTTAAGGACTCTGCTGCATTATTTAAGGAATTTGCTGCCATATTAAAGGACTCTGCTTCAGTATTTAAGGACTCTGCTGCGGTATTTAAGGACTCTGCTGCATTATTTAAGGACTCTGCTGCATTATTTAAGGACTTTGCTGCATTATTTAAGGACTCTGCTGCATTATTTAAGGACTTTGCTGCAATATTTAAGGACTCTGCTTCAGTATTTAAGGACTCTGCTGCATTATTTAAGGACGTTGTTGCATTATTTAAGGACTCTGCTGCATTATTTAAGGACTTTACTGCATTATTTAAGGACTCTGCTGCATTATTTAAGGACTTTGTTGCATTATTTCAGGAATCTGATGCATTATTTAAGGAATTTGCTGAATTATTTAAGGACTCTGCTTTCTTATTTAATGACTCTGCTGAAGCATTTGAGGACTCTGCTGCATTATTTGAGGACTCTGCTGCATTATTTAATCACTTTGCTGCGGTATTTAAGGACTCTGTTGCATTATTTAAGGACTTTGCTGCATTATTTAAGGACTCTGCTGCATTATTTAACGACGTTGTTGCATTATTTAAGAACTGTGCTGCATTATTTAAGGACTTTGCTGCATTATTTAAGGACTATGCTGCATTATTTAATGACTTTGCTGAAGCATTTGAGGACTCTGCTGCATTATTAGAGGACTCTGCTGCATTATTTAATGACTTTGTTGGATTTTTTAAGGACTCTGCTGCATTATTTAAGGAATTTGCTGCTATATTAAAGGACTCTGCTTCAGTATTTAAGGACTCTGCTGCGGTATATAAGGACTCTGCTGCATTATTTAAGGACTCTGCTGCATTATTTAAGGACTTTGCTGCATTATTTAAGGACTCTGCTGCATTATTTAAGGACTTTGTTGCATTATTTAAGGACTCTAATGCATTATTTAAGGACTTTGCTGGAATATTTAAGGACTCTGCTGCATTAGTTAAGGACTTTGCTGCATTATTTAAGGACCCTGCTGCATTATTTAACGACTTTACTGCATTATTTAAGGACTCTGCTGCATTATTTAAGGACTTTGTTGCATTATTTAAGGACTCTGCTGCATTAGTTAAGGACTATGCTGCATTATTTAATGACTTTGCTGAAGCATTTGAGGACTCTGCTGCATTATTAGAGGACTCTGCTGCATTATTTAAGGACTTGCTGCATTATTTAATGACTTTGTTGGATTTTTTAAGGACTCTGCTGCGTTATTTAAGGAATTTGCTGCTATATTAAAGGACTCTGCTTCAGTATTTAAGGATTCTGCTGCGGTATTTAAGGACTCTGCTGCATTATTTAAGGACTCTGCTGCATTATTTAAGGACTTTGCTGCATTATTTAAGGACTCTGCTGCATTATTTAAGGACTTTGTTGCATTATTTAAGGACTCTAATGCATTATTTAAGGACTTTGCTGCAATATTTAAGGAATTTGCTGCTATATTAAAGGACTCTGCTTCAGTATTTAAGGACTCTGCTGCGGTATTTAAGGACTCTGCTGCATTATTTAAGGACTCTGCTGCATTATTTAAGGACTTTGCTGCATTATTTAAGGAATTTGTTGCATTATTTAAGGACTCTGCTGCATTATTTAAGGACTTTGCTGCATTATTTATGGACTCTGCTGCATTATTTAAGGACTTTGCTGCAATATTTAAGGACTCTGCTTCAGTATTTAAGGACTCTGCTGCATTATTTAAGGACTTTGTTGCATTATTTAAGGACTGTGTTGGATTTTTTAAGGACTCTGCTGCATTATTTAAGGAATTTGCTGCTATATTAAAGGACTCTGCTTCAGTATTTAAGGACTCTGCTGCGGTATTTAAGGACTCTGCTGCATTATTTAAGGACTCTGCTGCATTATTTAAGGACTTTGCTGCATTATTTAAGGAATTTGTTGCATTATTTAAGGACTCTGCTGCATTATTTAAGGACTTTGCTGCATTATTTATGGACTCTGCTGCATTATTTAAGGACTTTGCTGCAATATTTAAGGACTCTGCTTCAGTATTTAAGGACTCTGCTGCATTATTTAAGGACTTTGTTGCATTATTTAAGGACTCTGCTGCATTATTTAAGGACTTTGCTGCATTATTTAAGGACTCTGCTGCATTATTTAAGGACTCTGCTGAAGCATTTGAGGACTCTGCTGCATTATTTAATCACTTTGCTGCGGTATTTAAGGACTCTGTTGCATTATTTAAGGACTTTGTTGCATTATTTAAGGACTCTGCTGCATTAGTTAAGGACTTTGCTGCATTATTTAAGGACTCTGCTGCATTATTTAACGACGTTGTTGCATTATTTAAGAACTGTGCTGCATTATTTAAGGACTTTGCTGCATTATTTAAGGACTATGCTGCATTATTTAATGACTTTGCTGAAGCATTTGAGGACTCTGCTGCATTATTAGAGGACTCTGCTGCATTATTTAATGACTTTGTTGGATTTTTTAAGGACTCTGCTGCATTATTTAAGGAATTTGCTGCTATATTAAAGGACTCTGCTTCAGTATTTAAGGACTCTGCTGCGGTATATAAGGACTCTGCTGCATTATTTAAGGACTCTGCTGCATTATTTAAGGACTTTGCTGCATTATTTAAGGACTCTGTTGCATTATTTAAGGACTTTGTTGCATTATTTAAGGACTCTGCTGCATTAGTTAAGGACTTTGCTGCATTATTTAAGGACTCTGCTGCATTATTTAACGACGTTGTTGCATTATTTAAGAAATGTGCTGCATTATTTAAGGACTTTGCTGCATTATTTAAGGACTATGCTGCATTATTTAATGACTTTGCTGAAGCATTTGAGGACTCTGCTGCATTATTAGAGGACTCTGCTGCATTATTTAATGACTTTGTTGGATTTTTTAAGGACTCTGCTGCATTATTTAAGGAATTTGCTGCTATATTAAAGGACTCTGCTTCAGTATTTAAGGACTCTGCTGCGGTATATAAGGACTCTGCTGCATTATTTAAGGACTCTGCTGCATTATTTAAGGACTTTGCTGCATTATTTAAGGACTCTGCTGCATTATTATTTAAGGACTTTGTTGCATTATTTAAGGACTTTGCTGCATTATTTAAGGAATCTGCTGCATTATTTAAGGACTTTTTTGCATTATCTAAGGACTCTGCTGCATTATTGAAGGACTTTGCTGCAATATTTAAGGACTCTGCTTCAGTATTTAAGGACTCTGCTGCATTATTTAAGGACGTTGTTGCATTATTTAAGGACTCTGCTGCATTATTTAAGGACTTTACTGCATTATTTAAGGACTCTGCTGCATTATTTAAGGACTTTCTTGCATTATTTAAGGACTCTGCTGCATTAGTTAAGGACTTTGCTGCATTATTTAAGGACTCTGCTGCATTATTTAAGGACTTTGCTGCAATATTTAAGGACTCTGCTTCAGTATTTAAGGACTCTGCTGCATTATTTAAGGACTTTGTTGCATTATTTAAGGACTCTGCTGCATTATTTAAGGACTTTGCTGCATTATTTAAGGACTCTGCTGCATTTTTTAAGGACTCTGCTGAAGCATTTGAGGACTCTGCTGCATTATTTAAGCACTTTGCTGCGGTATTTAAGGACTCTGTTGCATTATTTAAGGACTTTGTTGCATTATTTAAGGACTCTGCTGCATTAGTTAAGGACTTTGCTGCATTATTTAAGGACTCTGCTGCATTATTTACCCACGTTGTTGCATTATTTAAGAACTGTGCTGCTTTATTTAAGGACTTTGCATTATTTAAGGACTATGCTGCATTATTTAATGACTTTGCTGAAGCATTTGAGGACTCTGCTGCATTATTAGAGGACTCTACTGCATTATTTAATGACTTTGTTGGATTTTTTAAGGACTCTGCTGCATTATTTAAGGAATTTGCTGCTATATTAAAGGACTCTGCTTCAGTATTTAAGGACTCTGCTGCGGTACTTAAGGACTCTGCTGCATTATTTAAGGACTCTGCTGCATTATTTAAGGACTTTGCTGCATTATTTAAGGACTCTGCTGCATTATTTAAGGACTTTGTTGCATTATTTAAGGACTCTAATGCATTATTTAAGGACTTTGCTGCAATATTTAAGGACTCTGCTTCAGTATTTAAGGACTCTGCTGCATTATTTAAGGACGTTGTTGCATTATTTAAGGACTCTGCTGCATTATTTAAGGACTTTACTGCATTATTTAAGGACTCTGCTGCATTATTTAAGGACTTTCTTGCATTATTTAAGGACTCTGCTGCATTAGTTAAGGACTTTGCTGCATTATTTAAGGACTCTGCTGCATTATTTAACGACGTTGTTGCATTACTTAAGAACTGTGCTGCATTATTTAAGGACTTTGCTGCATTATTTAAGGACTATGCTGCATTATTTAATGACTTTGCTGAAGCATTTGAGGACTCTGCTGCATTATTAGAGGACTCTGCTGCATTATTTAAGGACTTGCTGCATTATTTAATGACTTTGTTGGATTTTTTTATGGACTCTGCTGCATTATTTAAGGAATTTGCTGCATTATTTAAGGACTCTGCTGCATTATTTAAGGACTTTTGCTGCATTATTTAAGGACTCTGCTACATTATTTAAGGACTCTGCTGAAGCATTTGAGGACTCTGCTGCATTATTTAAGCACTTTGCTGCGGTATTTAAGGACTCTGTTGCATTATTTAAGGACTTTGTTGCATTATTTAAGGACTTTGCTGCATTAGTTAAGGACTTTGCTGCATTATTTAAGGACTCTGCTGCATTATTTAACGACGCTGTTGCATTATTTAAGAACTGTGCTGCATTATTTAAGGACTTTGCTGCATTATTTAAGGACTATGCTGCATTATTTAATGACTTTGCTGAAGCATTTGAGGACTCTGCTGCATTATTAGAGGACTCTGCTGCATTATTTAATGACTTTTTTGGATTTTTTAAGGACTCTGCTGCATTATTTAAGGAATTTGCTGCCATATTAAAGGACTCTGCTTCAGTATTTAAGGACTCTGCTGCGGTATTTAAGGACTCTGCTGCATTATTTAAGGACTCTGCTGCATTATTTAAGGACTTTGCTGCATTATTTAAGGACTCTGCTGCATTATTTAAGGACTTTGCTGCAATATTTAAGGACTCTGCTTCAGTATTTAAGGACTCTGCTGCATTATTTAAGGACGTTGTTGCATTATTTAAGGACTCTGCTGCATTATTTAAGGACTTTACTGCATTATTTAAGGACTCTGCTGCATTATTTAAGGACTTTGTTGCATTATTTCAGGAATCTGATGCATTATTTAAGGAATTTGCTGAATTATTTAAGGACTCTGCTTTCTTATTTAATGACTCTGCTGAAGCATTTGAGGACTCTGCTGCATTATTTGAGGACTCTGCTGCATTATTTAATCACTTTGCTGCGGTATTTAAGGACTCTGTTGCATTATTTAAGGACTTTGCTGCATTATTTAAGGACTCTGCTGCATTATTTAACGACGTTGTTGCATTATTTAAGAACTGTGCTGCATTATTTAAGGACTTTGCTGCATTATTTAAGGACTATGCTGCATTATTTAATGACTTTGCTGAAGCATTTGAGGACTCTGCTGCATTATTAGAGGACTCTGCTGCATTATTTAATGACTTTGTTGGATTTTTTAAGGACTCTGCTGCATTATTTAAGGAATTTGCTGCTATATTAAAGGACTCTGCTTCAGTATTTAAGGACTCTGCTGCGGTATATAAGGACTCTGCTGCATTATTTAAGGACTCTGCTGCATTATTTAAGGACTTTGCTGCATTATTTAAGGACTCTGCTGCATTATTTAAGGACTTTGTTGCATTATTTAAGGACTCTAATGCATTATTTAAGGACTTTGCTGGAATATTTAAGGACTCTGCTGCATTAGTTAAGGACTTTGCTGCATTATTTAAGGACCCTGCTGCATTATTTAACGACTTTACTGCATTATTTAAGGACTCTGCTGCATTATTTAAGGACTTTGTTGCATTATTTAAGGACTCTGCTGCATTAGTTAAGGACTATGCTGCATTATTTAATGACTTTGCTGAAGCATTTGAGGACTCTGCTGCATTATTAGAGGACTCTGCTGCATTATTTAAGGACTTGCTGCATTATTTAATGACTTTGTTGGATTTTTTAAGGACTCTGCTGCGTTATTTAAGGAATTTGCTGCTATATTAAAGGACTCTGCTTCAGTATTTAAGGATTCTGCTGCGGTATTTAAGGACTCTGCTGCATTATTTAAGGACTCTGCTGCATTATTTAAGGACTTTGCTGCATTATTTAAGGACTCTGCTGCATTATTTAAGGACTTTGTTGCATTATTTAAGGACTCTAATGCATTATTTAAGGACTTTGCTGCAATATTTAAGGACTCTGCTTCAGTATTTAAGGACTCTGCTGCATTATTTAAGGACGTTGTTGCATTATTTAAGGACTCTGCTGCATTATTTAAGGACTTTACTGCATTATTTAAGGACTCTGCTGCATTATTTAAGGACTTTCTTGCATTATTTAAGGACTCTGCTGCATTAGTTAAGGACTTTGCTGCATTATTTAAGGACTCTGCTGCATTATTTAACGACGTTGTTGCATTACTTAAGAACTGTGCTGCATTATTTAAGGACTTTGCTGCATTATTTAAGGACTATGCTGCATTATTTAATGACTTTGCTGAAGCATTTGAGGACTCTGCTGCATTATTAGAGGACTCTGCTGCATTATTTTAGGACTTGCTGCATTATTTAATGACTTTGTTGGATTTTTTTATGGACTCTGCTGCATTATTTAAGGAATTTGCTGCTATATTAAAGGACTCTGCTTCAGTATTTAAGGACTCTGCTGCGGAATTTAAGGACTCTGCTGCATTATTTAAGGACTCTGCTGCATTATTTAAGGACTTTGCTGCATTATTTAAGGAATCTGCTGCATTATTTAAGGACTTTGCTGCAATATTTAAGGACTCTGCTTCAGTATTTAAGGATTCTGCTGCATTATTTAAGGACTTTGTTGCATTATTTAAGGACTCTGCTGCATTATTTAAGGACTTTTGCTGCATTATTTAAGGACTCTGCTGCATTATTTAAGGACTCTGCTGAAGCATTTGAGGACTCTGCTGCATTATTTAAGCACTTTGCTGCGGTATTTAAGGACTCTGTTGAATTATTTAAGGACTTTGTTGCATTATTTAAGGACTTTGCTGCATTAGTTAAGGACTTTGCTGCATTATTTAAGGACTCTGCTGCATTATTTAACGACGCTGTTGCATTATTTAAGAACTGTGCTGCATTATTTAAGGACTTTGCTGCATTATTTAAGGACTATGCTGCATTATTTAATGACTTTGCTGAAGCATTTGAGGACTCTGCTGCATTATTAGAGGACTCTGCTGCATTATTTAATGATTTTTTGGATTTTTTAAGGACTCTGCTGCATTATTTAAGGAATTTGCTGCTATATTAAAGGACTCTGCTTCAGTATTTAAGGACTCTGCTGCGGTATATAAGGACTCTGCTGCATTATTTAAGGACTCTGCTGCATTATTTAAGGACTTTGCTGCATTATTTAAGGACTCTGCTGCATTATTTAAGGACTTTGTTGCATTATTTAAGGACTCTAATGCATTATTTAAGGACTTTGCTGGAATATTTAAGGACTCTGCTGCATTAGTTAAGGACTTTGCTGCATTATTTAAGGACTCTGCTGCATTATTTAAGGACTTTGCTGCAATATTTAAGGACTCTGCTTCAGTATTTAAGGACTCTGCTGCATTATTTAAGGACTTTGTTGCATTATTTAAGGACTCTGCTGCATTATTTAAGGACTTTGCTGCATTATTTAAGGACTCTGCTGCATTTTTTAAGGACTCTGCTGAAGCATTTGAGGACTCTGCTGCATTATTTAAGCACTTTGCTGCGGTATTTAAGGACTCTGTTGCATTATTTAAGGACTTTGTTGCATTATTTAAGGACTCTGCTGCATTAGTTAAGGACTTTGCTGCATTATTTAAGGACTCTGCTGCATTATTTACCGACGTTGTTGCATTATTTAAGAACTGTGCTGCTTTATTTAAGGACTTTGCATTATTTAAGGACTATGCTGCATTATTTAATGACTTTGCTGAAGCATTTGAGGACTCTGCTGCATTATTAGAGGACTCTGCTGCATTATTTAATGACTTTGTTGGATTTTTTAAGGACTCTGCTGCATTATTTAAGGAATTTGCTGCTATATTAAAGGACTCTGCTTCAGTATTTAAGGACTCTGCTGCGGTATTTAAGGACTCTGCTGCATTATTTAAGGACTCTGCTGCATTATTTAAGGACTTTGCTGCATTATTTAAGGACTCTGCTGCATTATTTAAGGACTTTGTTGCATTATTTAAGGACTCTAATGCATTATTTAAGGACTTTGCTGGAATATTTAAGGACTCTGCTGCATTAGTTAAGGACTTTGCTGCATTATTTAAGGACCCTGCTGCATTATTTAACGACTTTACTGCATTATTTAAGGACTCTGCTGCATTATTTAAGGACTTTGTTGCATTATTTAAGGACTCTGCTGCATTAGTTAAGGACTATGCTGCATTATTTAATGACTTTGCTGAAGCATTTGAGGACTCTGCTGCATTATTAGAGGACTCTGCTGCATTATTTAAGGACTTGCTGCATTATTTAATGACTTTGTTGGATTTTTTAAGGACTCTGCTGCGTTATTTAAGGAATTTGCTGCTATATTAAAGGACTCTGCTTCAGTATTTAAGGATTCTGCTGCGGTATTTAAGGACTCTGCTGCATTATTTAAGGACTCTGCTGCATTATTTAAGGACTTTGCTGCATTATTTAAGGACTCTGCTGCATTATTTAAGGACTTTGTTGCATTATTTAAGGACTCTAATGCATTATTTAAGGACTTTGCTGCAATATTTAAGGACTCTGCTTCAGTATTTAAGGACTCTGCTGCATTATTTAAGGACGTTGTTGCATTATTTAAGGACTCTGCTGCATTATTTAAGGACTTTACTGCATTATTTAAGGACTCTGCTGCATTATTTAAGGACGTTGTTGCATTATTTAAGGACTCTGCTGCATTATTTAAGGACTTTACTGCATTATTTAAGGACTCTGCTGCATTATTTAAGGACTTTCTTGCATTATTTAAGGACTCTGCTGCATTAGTTAAGGACTTTGCTGCATTATTTAAGGACTCTGCTGCATTATTTAACGACGTTGTTGCATTATTTAAGAACTGTGCTGCATTATTTAAGGACTTTGCTGCATTATTTAAGGACTATGCTGCATTATTTAATGACTTTGCTGAAGCATTTGAGGACTCTGCTGCATTATTAGAGGACTCTGCTGCATTATTTAATGACTTTGTTGGATTTTTTAAGGACTCTGCTGCATTATTTAAGGAATTTGCTGCTATATTAAAGGACTCTGCTTCAGTATTTAAGGACTCTGCTGCGGTATATAAGGACTCTGCTGCATTATTTAAGGACTCTGCTGCATTATTTAAGGACTTTGCTGCATTATTTAAGGACTCTGCTGCATTATTTAAGGACTTTGTTGCATTATTTAAGGACTCTAATGCATTATTTAAGGACTTTGCTGGAATATTTAAGGACTCTGCTGCATTAGTTAAGGACTTTGCTGCATTATTTAAGGACTCTGCTGCATTATTTAACGACTTTACTGCATTATTTAAGGACTCTGCTGCATTATTTAAGGACGTTGTTGCATTATTTAAGGACTCTGCTGCATTAGTTAAGGACTATGCTGCATTATTTAATGACTTTGCTGAAGCATTTGAGGACTCTGCTGCATTATTAGAGGACTCTGCTGCATTATTTAAGGACTTGCTGCATTATTTAATGACTTTGTTGGATTTTTTAAGGACTCTGCTGCGTTATTTAAGGAATTTGCTGCTATATTAAAGGACTCTGCTTCAGTATTTAAGGACTCTGCTGCGGTATTTAAGGACTCTGCTGCATTATTTAAGGACTCTGCTGCATTATTTAAGGACTTTGCTGCATTATTTAAGGAATCTGCTGCATTATTTAAGGACTTTGTTGCATTATCTAAGGACTCTGCTGCATTATTGAAGGACTTTGCTGCAATATTTAAGGACTCTGCTTCAGTATTTAAGGACTCTGCTGCATTATTTAAGGACTTTGTTGCATTATTTAAGGACTCTGCTGCATTATTTAAGGACTTTGTTGCATTATTTAAGGACTCTGCTGCATTATTTAAGGACTTTGCTGCAATATTTAAGGACTCTGCTTCAGTATTTAAGGACTCTGCTGCATTATTTAAGGACTTTGTTGCATTATTTAAGGACTCTGCTGCATTATTTAAGGACTTTGCTGCATTATTTAAGGACTCTGCTGCATTTTTTAAGGACTCTGCTGAAGCATTTGAGGACTCTGCTGCATTATTTAAGCACTTTGCTGCGGTATTTAAGGACTCTGTTGCATTATTTAAGGACTTTGTTGCATTATTTAAGGACTCTGCTGCATTAGTTAAGGACTTTGCTGCATTATTTAAGGACTCTGCTGCATTATTTACCGACGTTGTTGCATTATTTAAGAACTGTGCTGCTTTATTTAAGGACTTTGCATTATTTAAGGACTATGCTGCATTATTTAATGACTTTGCTGAAGCATTTGAGGATTCTGCTGCATTATTAGAGGACTCTGCTGCATTATTTAATGACTTTGTTGGATTTTTTAAGGACTCTGCTGCATTATTTAAGGAATTTGCTGCTATATTAAAGGACTCTGCTTCAGTATTTAAGGACTCTGCTGCGGTATTTAAGGACTCTGCTGCATTATTTAAGGACTCTGCTGCATTATTTAAGGACTTTGCTGCATTATTTAAGGACTCTGCTGCATTATTTAAGGACTCTGCTGAAGCATTTGAGGACTCTGCTGCATTATTTAAGGACTTTGCTGCATTATTTAAGGAATCTGCTGCATTATTTAAGGACTTTGTTGCATTATCTAAGGACTCTGCTGCAATATTGAAGGACCTTGCTGCATTATTTAAGGACTCTGCTGCATTATTTAAGGACTTTGCTGCAATATTTAAGGAATTTGCTGCTATATTAAAGGACTCTGCTTCAGTATTTAAGGACTCTGCTGCGGTATTTAAGGACTCTGCTGCATTATTTAAGGACTCTGCTGCATTATTTAAGGACTTTGCTGCATTATTTAAGGAATTTGTTGCATTATTTAAGGACTCTGCTGCATTATTTAAGGACTTTGCTGCATTATTTATGGACTCTGCTGCATTATTTAAGGACTTTGCTGCAATATTTAAGGACTCTGCTTCAGTATTTAAGGACTCTGCTGCATTATTTAAGGACTTTGTTGCATTATTTAAGGACTGTGTTGGATTTTTTAAGGACTCTGCTGCATTATTTAAGGAATTTGCTGCTATATTAAAGGACTCTGCTTCAGTATTTAAGGACTCTGCTGCGGTATTTAAGGACTCTGCTGCATTATTTAAGGACTCTGCTGCATTATTTAAGGACTTTGCTGCATTATTTAAGGAATTTGTTGCATTATTTAAGGACTCTGCTGCATTATTTAAGGACTTTGCTGCATTATTTATGGACTCTGCTGCATTATTTAAGGACTTTGCTGCAATATTTAAGGACTCTGCTTCAGTATTTAAGGACTCTGCTGCATTATTTAAGGACTTTGTTGCATTATTTAAGGACTCTGCTGCATTATTTAAGGACTTTGCTGCATTATTTAAGGACTCTGCTGCATTATTTAAGGACTCTGCTGAAGCATTTGAGGACTCTGCTGCATTATTTAATCACTTTGCTGCGGTATTTAAGGACTCTGTTGCATTATTTAAGGACTTTGTTGCATTATTTAAGGACTCTGCTGCATTAGTTAAGGACTTTGCTGCATTATTTAAGGACTCTGCTGCATTATTTAACGACGTTGTTGCATTATTTAAGAACTGTGCTGCATTATTTAAGGACTTTGCTGCATTATTTAAGGACTATGCTGCATTATTTAATGACTTTGCTGAAGCATTTGAGGACTCTGCTGCATTATTAGAGGACTCTGCTGCATTATTTAATGACTTTGTTGGATTTTTTAAGGACTCTGCTGCATTATTTAAGGAATTTGCTGCTATATTAAAGGACTCTGCTTCAGTATTTAAGGACTCTGCTGCGGTATATAAGGACTCTGCTGCATTATTTAAGGACTCTGCTGCATTATTTAAGGACTTTGCTGCATTATTTAAGGACTCTGTTGCATTATTTAAGGACTTTGTTGCATTATTTAAGGACTCTGCTGCATTAGTTAAGGACTTTGCTGCATTATTTAAGGACTCTGCTGCATTATTTAACGACGTTGTTGCATTATTTAAGAAATGTGCTGCATTATTTAAGGACTTTGCTGCATTATTTAAGGACTATGCTGCATTATTTAATGACTTTGCTGAAGCATTTGAGGACTCTGCTGCATTATTAGAGGACTCTGCTGCATTATTTAATGACTTTGTTGGATTTTTTAAGGACTCTGCTGCATTATTTAAGGAATTTGCTGCTATATTAAAGGACTCTGCTTCAGTATTTAAGGACTCTGCTGCGGTATATAAGGACTCTGCTGCATTATTTAAGGACTCTGCTGCATTATTTAAGGACTTTGCTGCATTATTTAAGGACTCTGCTGCATTATTATTTAAGGACTTTGTTGCATTATTTAAGGACTTTGCTGCATTATTTAAGGAATCTGCTGCATTATTTAAGGACTTTTTTGCATTATCTAAGGACTCTGCTGCATTATTGAAGGACTTTGCTGCAATATTTAAGGACTCTGCTTCAGTATTTAAGGACTCTGCTGCATTATTTAAGGACGTTGTTGCATTATTTAAGGACTCTGCTGCATTATTTAAGGACTTTACTGCATTATTTAAGGACTCTGCTGCATTATTTAAGGACTTTCTTGCATTATTTAAGGACTCTGCTGCATTAGTTAAGGACTTTGCTGCATTATTTAAGGACTCTGCTGCATTATTTAAGGACTTTGCTGCAATATTTAAGGACTCTGCTTCAGTATTTAAGGACTCTGCTGCATTATTTAAGGACTTTGTTGCATTATTTAAGGACTCTGCTGCATTATTTAAGGACTTTGCTGCATTATTTAAGGACTCTGCTGCATTTTTTAAGGACTCTGCTGAAGCATTTGAGGACTCTGCTGCATTATTTAAGCACTTTGCTGCGGTATTTAAGGACTCTGTTGCATTATTTAAGGACTTTGTTGCATTATTTAAGGACTCTGCTGCATTAGTTAAGGACTTTGCTGCATTATTTAAGGACTCTGCTGCATTATTTACCGACGTTGTTGCATTATTTAAGAACTGTGCTGCTTTATTTAAGGACTTTGCATTATTTAAGGACTATGCTGCATTATTTAATGACTTTGCTGAAGCATTTGAGGACTCTGCTGCATTATTAGAGGACTCTGCTGCATTATTTAATGACTTTGTTGGATTTTTTAAGGACTCTGCTGCATTATTTAAGGAATTTGCTGCTATATTAAAGGACTCTGCTTCAGTATTTAAGGACTCTGCTGCGGTACTTAAGGACTCTGCTGCATTATTTAAGGACTCTGCTGCATTATTTAAGGACTTTGCTGCATTATTTAAGGACTCTGCTGCATTATTTAAGGACTTTGTTGCATTATTTAAGGACTCTAATGCATTATTTAAGGACTTTGCTGCAATATTTAAGGACTCTGCTTCAGTATTTAAGGACTCTGCTGCATTATTTAAGGACGTTGTTGCATTATTTAAGGACTCTGCTGCATTATTTAAGGACTTTACTGCATTATTTAAGGACTCTGCTGCATTATTTAAGGACTTTCTTGCATTATTTAAGGACTCTGCTGCATTAGTTAAGGACTTTGCTGCATTATTTAAGGACTCTGCTGCATTATTTAACGACGTTGTTGCATTACTTAAGAACTGTGCTGCATTATTTAAGGACTTTGCTGCATTATTTAAGGACTATGCTGCATTATTTAATGACTTTGCTGAAGCATTTGAGGACTCTGCTGCATTATTAGAGGACTCTGCTGCATTATTTAAGGACTTGCTGCATTATTTAATGACTTTGTTGGATTTTTTTATGGACTCTGCTGCATTATTTAAGGAATTTGCTGCATTATTTAAGGACTCTGCTGCATTATTTAAGGACTTTTGCTGCATTATTTAAGGACTCTGCTACATTATTTAAGGACTCTGCTGAAGCATTTGAGGACTCTGCTGCATTATTTAAGCACTTTGCTGCGGTATTTAAGGACTCTGTTGCATTATTTAAGGACTTTGTTGCATTATTTAAGGACTTTGCTGCATTAGTTAAGGACTTTGCTGCATTATTTAAGGACTCTGCTGCATTATTTAACGACGCTGTTGCATTATTTAAGAACTGTGCTGCATTATTTAAGGACTTTGCTGCATTATTTAAGGACTATGCTGCATTATTTAATGACTTTGCTGAAGCATTTGAGGACTCTGCTGCATTATTAGAGGACTCTGCTGCATTATTTAATGACTTTTTTGGATTTTTTAAGGACTCTGCTGCATTATTTAAGGAATTTGCTGCCATATTAAAGGACTCTGCTTCAGTATTTAAGGACTCTGCTGCGGTATTTAAGGACTCTGCTGCATTATTTAAGGACTCTGCTGCATTATTTAAGGACTTTGCTGCATTATTTAAGGACTCTGCTGCATTATTTAAGGACTTTGCTGCAATATTTAAGGACTCTGCTTCAGTATTTAAGGACTCTGCTGCATTATTTAAGGACGTTGTTGCATTATTTAAGGACTCTGCTGCATTATTTAAGGACTTTACTGCATTATTTAAGGACTCTGCTGCATTATTTAAGGACTTTGTTGCATTATTTCAGGAATCTGATGCATTATTTAAGGAATTTGCTGAATTATTTAAGGACTCTGCTTTCTTATTTAATGACTCTGCTGAAGCATTTGAGGACTCTGCTGCATTATTTGAGGACTCTGCTGCATTATTTAATCACTTTGCTGCGGTATTTAAGGACTCTGTTGCATTATTTAAGGACTTTGCTGCATTATTTAAGGACTCTGCTGCATTATTTAACGACGTTGTTGCATTATTTAAGAACTGTGCTGCATTATTTAAGGACTTTGCTGCATTATTTAAGGACTATGCTGCATTATTTAATGACTTTGCTGAAGCATTTGAGGACTCTGCTGCATTATTAGAGAACTCTGCTGCATTATTTAATGACTTTGTTGGATTTTTTAAGGACTCTGCTGCATTATTTAAGGAATTTGCTGCTATATTAAAGGACTCTGCTTCAGTATTTAAGGACTCTGCTGCGGTATATAAGGACTCTGCTGCATTATTTAAGGACTCTGCTGCATTATTTAAGGACTTTGCTGCATTAGTTAAGGACTCTGCTGCATTATTTAAGGACTTTGTTGCATTATTTAAGGACTCTGCTGCATTAGTTAAGGACTATGCTGCATTATTTAATGACTTTGCTGAAGCATTTGAGGACTCTGCTGCATTATTAGAGGACTCTGCTGCATTATTTAAGGACTTGCTGCATTATTTAATGACTTTGTTGGATTTTTTAAGGACTCTGCTGCGTTATTTAAGGAATTTGCTGCTATATTAAAGGACTCTGCTTCAGTATTTAAGGATTCTGCTGCGGTATTTAAGGACTCTGCTGCATTATTTAAGGACTCTGCTGCATTATTTAAGGACTTTGCTGCATTATTTAAGGACTCTGCTGCATTATTTAAGGACTTTGTTGCATTATTTAAGGACTCTAATGCATTATTTAAGGACTTTGCTGCAATATTTAAGGACTCTGCTTCAGTATTTAAGGACTCTGCTGCATTATTTAAGGACGTTGTTGCATTATTTAAGGACTCTGCTGCATTATTTAAGGACTTTACTGCATTATTTAAGGACTCTGCTGCATTATTTAAGGACTTTCTTGCATTATTTAAGGACTCTGCTGCATTAGTTAAGGACTTTGCTGCATTATTTAAGGACTCTGCTGCATTATTTAACGACGTTGTTGCATTACTTAAGAACTGTGCTGCATTATTTAAGGACTTTGCTGCATTATTTAAGGACTATGCTGCATTATTTAATGACTTTGCTGAAGCATTTGAGGACTCTGCTGCATTATTAGAGGACTCTGCTGCATTATTTTAGGACTTGCTGCATTATTTAATGACTTTGTTGGATTTTTTTATGGACTCTGCTGCATTATTTAAGGAATTTGCTGCTATATTAAAGGACTCTGCTTCAGTATTTAAGGACTCTGCTGCGGAATTTAAGGACTCTGCTGCATTATTTAAGGACTCTGCTGCATTATTTAAGGACTTTGCTGCATTATTTAAGGAATCTGCTGCATTATTTAAGGACTTTGCTGCAATATTTAAGGACTCTGCTTCAGTATTTAAGGATTCTGCTGCATTATTTAAGGACTTTGTTGCATTATTTAAGGACTCTGCTGCATTATTTAAGGACTTTTGCTGCATTATTTAAGGACTCTGCTGCATTATTTAAGGACTCTGCTGAAGCATTTGAGGACTCTGCTGCATTATTTAAGCACTTTGCTGCGGTATTTAAGGACTCTGTTGAATTATTTAAGGACTTTGTTGCATTATTTAAGGACTTTGCTGCATTAGTTAAGGACTTTGCTGCATTATTTAAGGACTCTGCTGCATTATTTAACGACGCTGTTGCATTATTTAAGAACTGTGCTGCATTATTTAAGGACTTTGCTGCATTATTTAAGGACTATGCTGCATTATTTAATGACTTTGCTGAAGCATTTGAGGACTCTGCTGCATTATTAGAGGACTCTGCTGCATTATTTAATGACTTTTTTGGATTTTTTAAGGACTCTGCTGCATTATTTAAGGAATTTGCTGCTATATTAAAGGACTCTGCTTCAGTATTTAAGGACTCTGCTGCGGTATATAAGGACTCTGCTGCATTATTTAAGGACTCTGCTGCATTATTTAAGGACTTTGCTGCATTATTTAAGGACTCTGCTGCATTATTTAAGGACTTTGTTGCATTATTTAAGGACTCTAATGCATTATTTAAGGACTTTGCTGGAATATTTAAGGACTCTGCTGCATTAGTTAAGGACTTTGCTGCATTATTTAAGGACCCTGCTGCATTATTTAACGACTTTACTGCATTATTTAAGGACTCTGCTGCATTATTTAAGGACTTCGTTGCATTATTTAAGAACTCTGCTGCATTAGTTAAGGACTATGCTGCATTATTTAATGACTTTGCTGAAGCATTTGAGGACTCTGCTGCATTATTAGAGGACTCTGCTGCATTATTTAAGGACTTGCTGCATTATTTAATGACTTTGTTGGATTTTTTAAGGACTCTGCTGCGTTATTTAAGGAATTTGCTGCTATATTAAAGGACTCTGCTTCAGTATTTAAGGACTCTGCTGCGGTATTTAAGGACTCTGCTGCATTATTTAAGGACTCTGCTGCATTATTTAAGGACTTTGCTGCATTATTTAAGGACTCTGCTGCATTATTTAAGGACTTTGTTGCATTATTTAAGGACTCTAATGCATTATTTAAGGACTTTGCTGCAATATTTAAGGACTCTGCTTCAGTATTTAAGGACTCTGCTGCATTATTTAAGGACGTTGTTGCATTATTTAAGGACTCTGCTGCATTATTTAAGGACTTTACTGCATTATTTAAGGACTCTGCTGCATTATTTAAGGACTTTCTTGCATTATTTAAGGACTCTGCTGCATTAGTTAAGGACTTTGCTGCATTATTTAAGGACTCTGCTGCATTATTTAACGACGTTGTTGCATTACTTAAGAACTGTGCTGCATTATTTAAGGACTTTGCTGCATTATTTAAGGACTATGCTGCATTATTTAATGACTTTGCTGAAGCATTTGAGGACTCTGCTGCATTATTAGAGGACTCTGCTGCATTATTTAAGGACTTGCTGCATTATTTAATGACTTTGTTGGATTTTTTTATGGACTCGACGGCATTATTTAAGGAATTTGCTGCTATATTAAAGGACTCTGCTTCAGTATTTAAGGACTCTGCTGCGGAATTTAAGGACTCTGCTGCATTATTTAAGGACTCTGCTGCATTATTTAAGGACTTTGCTGCATTATTTAAGGAATCTGCTGCATTATTTAAGGACTTTGCTGCAATATTTAAGGACTCTGCTTCAGTATTTAAGGATTCTGCTGCATTATTTAAGGACTCTGCTGCATTATTTAAGGACTTTTGCTGCATTATTTAAGGACTCTGCTGCATTATTTAAGGACTCTGCTGAAGCATTTGAGGACTCTTCTGCATTATTTAAGCACTTTGCTGCGGTATTTAAGGACTCTGTTGCATTATTTAAGGACTTTGTTGCATTATTTAAGGACTTTGCTGCATTAGTTAAGGACTTTGCTGCATTATTTAAGGACTCTGCTGCATTATTTAACGACGCTGTTGCATTATTTAAGAACTGTGCTGCATTATTTAAGGACTTTGCTGCATTATTTAAGGACTATGCTGCATTATTTAATGACTTTGCTGAAGCATTTGAGGACTCTGCTGCATTATTAGAGGACTCTGCTGCATTATTTAATGACTTTTTTGGATTTTTTAAGGACTCTGCTGCATTATTTAAGGAATTTGCTGCTATATTAAAGGACTCTGCTTCAGTATTTAAGGACTCTGCTGCGGTATTTAAGGACTCTGCTGCATTATTTAAGGACTCTGCTGCATTATTTAAGGACTTTGCTGCATTATTTAAGGACTCTGCTGCATTATTTAAGGACTTTGCTGCAATATTTAAGGACTCTGCTTCAGTATTTAAGGACTCTGCTGCATTATTTAAGGACGTTGTTGCATTATTTAAGGACTCTGCTGCATTATTTAAGGACTTTACTGCATTATTTAAGGACTCTGCTGCATTATTTAAGGACTTTGTTGCATTATTTCAGGAATCTGATGCATTATTTAAGGAATTTGCTGAATTATTTAAGGACTCTGCTTTCTTATTTAATGTCTCTGCTGAAGCATTTGAGGACTCTGCTGCATTATTTGAGGACTCTGCTGCATTATTTAATCACTTTGCTGCGGTATTTAAGGACTCTGTTGCATTATTTAAGGACTTTGTTGCATTATTTAAGGACTCTGCTGCATTAGTTAAGGACTTTGCTGCATTATTTAAGGACTCTGCTGCATTATTTAACGACGTTGTTGCATTATTTAAGAACTGTGCTGCATTATTTAAGGACTCTGCTGCATTATTTAAGGACTTTGTTGCATTATTTAAGGACTCTAATGCATTATTTAAGGACTTTGCTGCAATATTTAAGGACTCTGCTTCAGTATTTAAGGACTCTGCTGCATTATTTAAGGACGTTGTTGCATTATTTAAGGACTCTGCTGCATTATTTAAGGACTTTACTGCATTATTTAAGGACTCTGCTGCATTATTTAAGGACTTTCTTGCATTATTTAAGGACTCTGCTGCATTAGTTAAGGACTTTGCTGCATTATTTAAGGACTCTGCTGCATTATTTAACGACGTTGTTGCATTACTTAAGAACTGTGCTGCATTATTAGAGGACTCTGCTGCATTATTTAATGACTTTGTTGGATTTTTTAAGGACTCTGCTGCATTATTTAAGGAATTTGCTGCTATATTAAAGGACTCTGCTTCAGTATTTAAGGACTCTGCTGCGGTATATAAGGACTCTGCTGCATTATTTAAGGACTCTGCTGCATTATTTAAGGACTTTGCTGCATTATTTAAGGACTTTGCTGCATTATTTAAGGACTCTGCTGCATTATTTAAGGACTTTGTTGCATTATTTAAGGACTCTAATGCATTATTTAAGGACTTTGCTGGAATATTTAAGGACTCTGCTGCATTAGTTAAGGACTTTGCTGCATTATTTAAGGACTCTGCTGCATTATTTAACGACTTTACTGCATTATTTAAGGACTCTGCTGCATTATTTAAGGACTTTGTTGCATTATTTAAGGACTCTGCTGCATTAGTTAAGGACTATGCTGCATTATTTAATGACTTTGCTGAAGCATTTGAGTACTCTGCTGCATTATTAGAGGACTCTGCTGCATTATTTAAGGACTTGCTGCATTATTTAATGACTTTGTTGGATTTTTTAAGGACTCTGCTGCGTTATTTAAGGAATTTGCTGCTATATTAAAGGACTCTGCTTCAGTATTTAAGGACTCTGCTGCGGTATTTAAGGACTCTGCTGCATTATTCAAGGACTCTGCTGCATTATTTAAGGACTCTGCTGCATTATTTAAGGACTTTCTTGCATTATTTAAGGACTCTGCTGCATTAGTTAAGGACTTTGCTGCATTATTTAAGGACTCTGCTGCATTATTTAACGACGTTGTTGCATTACTTAAGAACTGTGCTGCATTATTAGAGGACTCTGCTGCATTATTTAATGACTTTGTTGGATTTTTTAAGGACTCTGCTGCATTATTTAAGGAATTTGCTGCTATATTAAAGGACTCTGCTTCAGTATTTAAGGACTCTGCTGCGGTATATAAGGACTCTGCTGCATTATTTAAGGACTCTGCTGCATTATTTAAGGACTTTGCTGCATTATTTAAGGACTTTGCTGCATTATTTAAGGACTCTGCTGCATTATTTAAGGACTTTGTTGCATTATTTAAGGACTCTAATGCATTATTTAAGGACTTTGCTGGAATATTTAAGGACTCTGCTGCATTAGTTAAGGACTTTGCTGCATTATTTAAGGACTCTGCTGCATTATTTAACGACTTTACTGCATTATTTAAGGACTCTGCTGCATTATTTAAGGACTTTGTTGCATTATTTAAGGACTCTGCTGCATTAGTTAAGGACTATGCTGCATTATTTAATGACTTTGCTGAAGCATTTGAGGACTCTGCTGCATTATTAGAGGACTCTGCTGCATTATTTAAGGACTTGCTGCATTATTTAATGACTTTGTTGGATTTTTTAAGGACTCTGCTGCGTTATTTAAGGAATTTGCTGCTATATTAAAGGACTCTGCTTCAGTATTTAAGGACTCTGCTGCGGTATTTAAGGACTCTGCTGCATTATTCAAGGACTCTGCTGCATTATTTAAGGACTCTGCTGCATTATTTAACGACGTTGTTGCATTACTTAAGAACTGTGCTGCATTATTTAAGGACTTTGCTGCATTATTTAAGGACTATGCTGCATTATTTAATGACTTTTCTGAAGCATTTGAGGACTCTGCTGCATTATTAGAGGACTCTGCTGCATTATTTAAGGACTTGCTGCATTATTTAATGACTTTGTTGGATTTTTTTATGGACTCTGCTGCATTATTTAAGGAATTTGCTGCATTATTTAAGGACTCTGCTGCATTATTTAAGGACTTTTGCTGCATTATTTAAGGACTCTGCTGCATTATTTAAGGACTCTGCTGAAGCATTTGAGGACTCTGCTGCATTATTTAAGCACTTTGCTGCGGTATTTAAGGACTCTGTTGCATTATTTAAGGACTTTGTTGCATTATTTAAGGACTTTGCTGCATTAGTTAAGGACTTTGCTGCATTATTTAAGGACTCTGCTGCATTATTTAACGACGCTGTTGCATTATTTAAGAACTGTGCTGCATTATTTAAGGACTTTGCTGCATTATTTAAGGACTATGCTGCATTATTTAATGACTTTGCTGAAGCATTTGAGGACTCTGCTGCATTATTAGAGGACTCTGCTGCATTATTTAATGACTTTTTTGGATTTTTTAAGGACTCTGCTGCATTATTTAAGGAATTTGCTGCCATATTAAAGGACTCTGCTTCAGTATTTAAGGACTCTGCTGCGGTATTTAAGGACTCTGCTGCATTATTTAAGGACTCTGCTGCATTATTTAAGGACTTTGCTGCATTATTTAAGGACTCTGCTGCATTATTTAAGGACTTTGCTGCAATATTTAAGGACTCTGCTTCAGTATTTAAGGACTCTGCTGCATTATTTAAGGACGTTGTTGCATTATTTAAGGACTCTGCTGCATTATTTAAGGACTTTACTGCATTATTTAAGGACTCTGCTGCATTATTTAAGGACTTTGTTTCATTATTTCAGGAATCTGATGCATTATTTAAGGAATTTGCTGAATTATTTAAGGACTCTGCTTTCTTATTTAATGACTCTGCTGAAGCATTTGAGGACTCTGCTGCATTATTTGAGGACTCTGCTGCATTATTTAATCACTTTGCTGCGGTATTTAAGGACTCTGTTGCATTATTTAAGGACTTTGTTGCATTATTTAAGGACTCTGCTGCATTAGTTAAGGACTTTGCTGCATTATTTAAGGACTCTGCTGCATTATTTAACGACGTTGTTGCATTATTTAAGAACTGTGCTGCATTATTTAAGGACTTTGCTGCATTATTTAAGGACTATGCTGCATTATTTAATGACTTTGCTGAAGCATTTGAGGACTCTGCTGCATTATTAGAGGACTCTGCTGCATTATTTAATGACTTTGTTGGATTTTTTAAGGACTCTGCTGCATTATTTAAGGAATTTGCTGCTATATTAAAGGACTCTGCTTCAGTATTTAAGGACTCTGCTGCGGTATATAAGGACTCTGCTGCATTATTTAAGGACTCTGCTGCATTATTTAAGGACTTTGCTGCATTATTTAAGGACTCTGCTGCATTATTTAAGGACTTTGTTGCATTATTTAAGGACTCTAATGCATTATTTAAGGACTTTGCTGGAATATTTAAGGACTCTGCTGCATTAGTTAAGGACTTTGCTGCATTATTTAAGGACCCTGCTGCATTATTTAACGACTTTACTGCATTATTTAAGGACTCTGCTGCATTATTTAAGGACTTTGTTGCATTATTTAAGGACTCTGCTGCATTAGTTAAGGACTATGCTGCATTATTTAATGACTTTGCTGAAGCATTTGAGGACTCTGCTGCATTATTAGAGGACTCTGCTGCATTATTTAAGGACTTGCTGCATTATTTAATGACTTTGTTGGATTTTTTAAGGACTCTGCTGCGTTATTTAAGGAATTTGCTGCTATATTAAAGGACTCTGCTTCAGTATTTAAGGACTCTGCTGCGGTATTTAAGGACTCTGCTGCATTATTTAAGGACTCTGCTGCATTATTTAAGGACTTTGCTGCATTATTTAAGGACTCTGCTGCATTATTTAAGGACTTTGTTGCATTATTTAAGGACTCTAATGCATTATTTAAGGACTTTGCTGCAATATTTAAGGACTCTGCTTCAGTATTTAAGGACTCTGCTGCATTATTTAAGGACGTTGTTGCATTATTTAAGGACTCTGCTGCATTATTTAAGGACTTTACTGCATTATTTAAGGACTCTGCTGCATTATTTAAGGACTTTCTTGCATTATTTAAGGACTCTGCTGCATTAGTTAAGGACTTTGCTGCATTATTTAAGGACTCTGCTGCATTATTTAACGACGTTGTTGCATTACTTAAGAACTGTGCTGCATTATTTAAGGACTTTGCTGCATTATTTAAGGACTATGCTGCATTATTTAATGACTTTGCTGAAGCATTTGAGGACTCTGCTGCATTATTAGAGGACTCTGCTGCATTATTTAAGGACTTGCTGCATTATTTAATGACTTTGTTGGATTTTTTTATGGACTCTGCTGCATTATTTAAGGAATTTGCTGCTATATTAAAGGACTCTGCTTCAGTATTTAAGGACTCTGCTGTGGAATTTAAGGACTCTGCTGCATTATTTAAGGACTCTGCTGCATTATTTAAGGACTTTGCTGCATTATTTAAGGAATCTGCTGCATTATTTAAGGACTTTGCTGCAATATTTAAGGACTCTGCTTCAGTATTTAAGGATTCTGCTGCATTATTTAAGGACTTTGTTGCATTATTTAAGGACTCTGCTGCATTATTTAAGGACATTTGCTGCATTATTTAAGGACTCTGCTGCATTATTTAAGGACTCTGCTGAAGCATTTGAGGACTCTGCTGCATTATTTAAGCACTTTGCTGCGGTATTTAAGGACTCTGTTGAATTATTTAAGGACTTTGTTGCATTATTTAAGGACTTTGCTGCATTAGTTAAGGACTTTTGCTGCATTATTTAAGGACTCTGCTGCATTATTTAACGACGCTGTTGCATTATTTAAGAACTGTGCTGCATTATTTAAGGACTTTGCTGCATTATTTAAGGACTATGCTGCATTATTTAATGACTTTGCTGAAGCATTTGAGGACTCTGCTGCATTATTAGAGGACTCTGCTGCATTATTTAATGACTTTTTTGGATTTTTTAAGGACTCTGCTGCATTATTTAAGGAATTTGCTGCTATATTAAAGGACTCTGCTTCAGTATTTAAGGACTCTGCTGCGGTATATAAGGACTCTGCTGCATTATTTAAGGACTCTGCTGCATTATTTAAGGACTTTGCTGCATTATTTAAGGACTCTGCTGCATTATTTAAGGACTTTGTTGCATTACTTAAGGACTCTAATGCATTATTTAAGGACTTTGCTGGAATATTTAAGGACTCTGCTGCATTAGTTAAGGACTTTGCTGCATTATTTAAGGACCCTGCTGCATTATTTAACGACTTTACTGCATTATTTAAGGACTCTGCTGCATTATTTAAGGACTTCGTTGCATTATTTAAGGACTTTGCTGCATTATTTAAGGACTCTGCTGCATTATTTAAGGACTTTGTTGCATTATTTAAGGACTCTAATGCATTATTTAAGGACTTTGCTGCAATATTTAAGGACTCTGCTTCAGTATTTAAGGACTCTGCTGCATTATTTAAGGACGTTGTTGCATTATTTAAGGACTCTGCTGCATTATTTAAGGACTTTACTGCATTATTTAAGGACTCTGCTGCATTATTTAAGGACTTTCTTGCATTATTTAAGGACTCTGCTGCATTAGTTAAGGACTTTGCTGCATTATTTAAGGACTCTGCTGCATTATTTAACGACGTTGTTGCATTACTTAAGAACTGTGCTGCATTATTTAAGGACTTTGCTGCATTATTTAAGGACTATGCTGCATTATTTAATGACTTTGCTGAAGCATTTGAGGACTCTGCTGCATTATTAGAGGACTCTGCTGCATTATTTAAGGACTTGCTGCATTATTTAATGACTTTGTTGGATTTTTTTATGGACTCTGCTGCATTATTTAAGGAATTTGCTGCATTATTTAAGGACTCTGCTGCATTATTTAAGGACTTTTGCTGCATTATTTAAGGACTCTGCTACATTATTTAAGGACTCTGCTGAAGCATTTGAGGACTCTGCTGCATTATTTAAGCACTTTGCTGCGGTATTTAAGGACTCTGTTGCATTATTTAAGGACTTTGTTGCATTATTTAAGGACTTTGCTGCATTAGTTAAGGACTTTGCTGCATTATTTAAGGACTCTGCTGCATTATTTAACGACGCTGTTGCATTATTTAAGAACTGTGCTGCATTATTTAAGGACTTTGCTGCATTATTTAAGGACTATGCTGCATTATTTAATGACTTTGCTGAAGCATTTGAGGACTCTGCTGCATTATTAGAGGACTCTGCTGCATTATTTAATGACTTTTTTGGATTTTTTAAGGACTCTGCTGCATTATTTAAGGAATTTGCTGCCATATTAAAGGACTCTGCTTCAGTATTTAAGGACTCTGCTGCGGTATTTAAGGACTCTGCTGCATTATTTAAGGACTCTGCTGCATTATTTAAGGACTTTGCTGCATTATTTAAGGACTCTGCTGCATTATTTAAGGACTTTGCTGCAATATTTAAGGACTCTGCTTCAGTATTTAAGGACTCTGCTGCATTATTTAAGGACGTTGTTGCATTATTTAAGGACTCTGCTGCATTATTTAAGGACTTTACTGCATTATTTAAGGACTCTGCTGCATTATTTAAGGACTTTGTTGCATTATTTCAGGAATCTGATGCATTATTTAAGGAATTTGCTGAATTATTTAAGGACTCTGCTTTCTTATTTAATGACTCTGCTGAAGCATTTGAGGACTCTGCTGCATTATTTGAGGACTCTGCTGCATTATTTAATCACTTTGCTGCGGTATTTAAGGACTCTGTTGCATTATTTAAGGACTTTGCTGCATTATTTAAGGACTCTGCTGCATTATTTAACGACGTTGTTGCATTATTTAAGAACTGTGCTGCATTATTTAAGGACTTTGCTGCATTATTTAAGGACTATGCTGCATTATTTAATGACTTTGCTGAAGCATTTGAGGACTCTGCTGCATTATTAGAGGACTCTGCTGCATTATTTAATGACTTTGTTGGATTTTTTAAGGACTCTGCTGCATTATTTAAGGAATTTGCTGCTATATTAAAGGACTCTGCTTCAGTATTTAAGGACTCTGCTGCGGTATATAAGGACTCTGCTGCATTATTTAAGGACTCTGCTGCATTATTTAAGGACTTTGCTGCATTATTTAAGGACTCTGCTGCATTATTTAAGGACTTTGTTGCATTATTTAAGGACTCTAATGCATTATTTAAGGACTTTGCTGGAATATTTAAGGACTCTGCTGCATTAGTTAAGGACTTTGCTGCATTATTTAAGGACCCTGCTGCATTATTTAACGACTTTACTGCATTATTTAAGGACTCTGCTGCATTATTTAAGGACTTTGTTGCATTATTTAAGGACTCTGCTGCATTAGTTAAGGACTATGCTGCATTATTTAATGACTTTGCTGAAGCATTTGAGGACTCTGCTGCATTATTAGAGGACTCTGCTGCATTATTTAAGGACTTGCTGCATTATTTAATGACTTTGTTGGATTTTTTAAGGACTCTGCTGCGTTATTTAAGGAATTTGCTGCTATATTAAAGGACTCTGCTTCAGTATTTAAGGATTCTGCTGCGGTATTTAAGGACTCTGCTGCATTATTTAAGGACTCTGCTGCATTATTTAAGGACTTTGCTGCATTATTTAAGGACTCTGCTGCATTATTTAAGGACTTTGTTGCATTATTTAAGGACTCTAATGCATTATTTAAGGACTTTGCTGCAATATTTAAGGACTCTGCTTCAGTATTTAAGGACTCTGCTGCATTATTTAAGGACGTTGTTGCATTATTTAAGGACTCTGCTGCATTATTTAAGGACTTTACTGCATTATTTAAGGACTCTGCTGCATTATTTAAGGACTTTCTTGCATTATTTAAGGACTCTGCTGCATTAGTTAAGGACTTTGCTGCATTATTTAAGGACTCTGCTGCATTATTTAACGACGTTGTTGCATTACTTAAGAACTGTGCTGCATTATTTAAGGACTTTGCTGCATTATTTAAGGACTATGCTGCATTATTTAATGACTTTGCTGAAGCATTTGAGGACTCTGCTGCATTATTAGAGGACTCTGCTGCATTATTTTAGGACTTGCTGCATTATTTAATGACTTTGTTGGATTTTTTTATGGACTCTGCTGCATTATTTAAGGAATTTGCTGCTATATTAAAGGACTCTGCTTCAGTATTTAAGGACTCTGCTGCGGAATTTAAGGACTCTGCTGCATTATTTAAGGACTCTGCTGCATTATTTAAGGACTTTGCTGCATTATTTAAGGAATCTGCTGCATTATTTAAGGACTTTGCTGCAATATTTAAGGACTCTGCTTCAGTATTTAAGGATTCTGCTGCATTATTTAAGGACTTTGTTGCATTATTTAAGGACTCTGCTGCATTATTTAAGGACTTTTGCTGCATTATTTAAGGACTCTGCTGCATTATTTAAGGACTCTGCTGAAGCATTTGAGGACTCTGCTGCATTATTTAAGCACTTTGCTGCGGTATTTAAGGACTCTGTTGAATTATTTAAGGACTTTGTTGCATTATTTAAGGACTTTGCTGCATTAGTTAAGGACTTTGCTGCATTATTTAAGGACTCTGCTGCATTATTTAACGACGCTGTTGCATTATTTAAGAACTGTGCTGCATTATTTAAGGACTTTGCTGCATTATTTAAGGACTATGCTGCATTATTTAATGACTTTGCTGAAGCATTTGAGGACTCTGCTGCATTATTAGAGGACTCTGCTGCATTATTTAATGACTTTTTTGGATTTTTTAAGGACTCTGCTGCATTATTTAAGGAATTTGCTGCTATATTAAAGGACTCTGCTTCAGTATTTAAGGACTCTGCTGCGGTATATAAGGACTCTGCTGCATTATTTAAGGACTCTGCTGCATTATTTAAGGACTTTGCTGCATTATTTAAGGACTCTGCTGCATTATTTAAGGACTTTGTTGCATTATTTAAGGACTCTAATGCATTATTTAAGGACTTTGCTGGAATATTTAAGGACTCTGCTGCATTAGTTAAGGACTTTGCTGCATTATTTAAGGACCCTGCTGCATTATTTAACGACTTTACTGCATTATTTAAGGACTCTGCTGCATTATTTAAGGACTTCGTTGCATTATTTAAGAACTCTGCTGCATTAGTTAAGGACTATGCTGCATTATTTAATGACTTTGCTGAAGCATTTGAGGACTCTGCTGCATTATTAGAGGACTCTGCTGCATTATTTAAGGACTTGCTGCATTATTTAATGACTTTGTTGGATTTTTTAAGGACTCTGCTGCGTTATTTAAGGAATTTGCTGCTATATTAAAGGACTCTGCTTCAGTATTTAAGGACTCTGCTGCGGTATTTAAGGACTCTGCTGCATTATTTAAGGACTCTGCTGCATTATTTAAGGACTTTGCTGCATTATTTAAGGACTCTGCTGCATTATTTAAGGACTTTGTTGCATTATTTAAGGACTCTAATGCATTATTTAAGGACTTTGCTGCAATATTTAAGGACTCTGCTTCAGTATTTAAGGACTCTGCTGCATTATTTAAGGACGTTGTTGCATTATTTAAGGACTCTGCTGCATTATTTAAGGACTTTACTGCATTATTTAAGGACTCTGCTGCATTATTTAAGGACTTTCTTGCATTATTTAAGGACTCTGCTGCATTAGTTAAGGACTTTGCTGCATTATTTAAGGACTCTGCTGCATTATTTAACGACGTTGTTGCATTACTTAAGAACTGTGCTGCATTATTTAAGGACTTTGCTGCATTATTTAAGGACTATGCTGCATTATTTAATGACTTTGCTGAAGCATTTGAGGACTCTGCTGCATTATTAGAGGACTCTGCTGCATTATTTAAGGACTTGCTGCATTATTTAATGACTTTGTTGGATTTTTTTATGGACTCGACGGCATTATTTAAGGAATTTGCTGCTATATTAAAGGACTCTGCTTCAGTATTTAAGGACTCTGCTGCGGAATTTAAGGACTCTGCTGCATTATTTAAGGACTCTGCTGCATTATTTAAGGACTTTGCTGCATTATTTAAGGAATCTGCTGCATTATTTAAGGACTTTGCTGCAATATTTAAGGACTCTGCTTCAGTATTTAAGGATTCTGCTGCATTATTTAAGGACTCTGCTGCATTATTTAAGGACTTTTGCTGCATTATTTAAGGACTCTGCTGCATTATTTAAGGACTCTGCTGAAGCATTTGAGGACTCTTCTGCATTATTTAAGCACTTTGCTGCGGTATTTAAGGACTCTGTTGCATTATTTAAGGACTTTGTTGCATTATTTAAGGACTTTGCTGCATTAGTTAAGGACTTTGCTGCATTATTTAAGGACTCTGCTGCATTATTTAACGACGCTGTTGCATTATTTAAGAACTGTGCTGCATTATTTAAGGACTTTGCTGCATTATTTAAGGACTATGCTGCATTATTTAATGACTTTGCTGAAGCATTTGAGGACTCTGCTGCATTATTAGAGGACTCTGCTGCATTATTTAATGACTTTTTTGGATTTTTTAAGGACTCTGCTGCATTATTTAAGGAATTTGCTGCTATATTAAAGGACTCTGCTTCAGTATTTAAGGACTCTGCTGCGGTATTTAAGGACTCTGCTGCATTATTTAAGGACTCTGCTGCATTATTTAAGGACTTTGCTGCATTATTTAAGGACTCTGCTGCATTATTTAAGGACTTTGCTGCAATATTTAAGGACTCTGCTTCAGTATTTAAGGACTCTGCTGCATTATTTAAGGACGTTGTTGCATTATTTAAGGACTCTGCTGCATTATTTAAGGACTTTACTGCATTATTTAAGGACTCTGCTGCATTATTTAAGGACTTTGTTGCATTATTTCAGGAATCTGATGCATTATTTAAGGAATTTGCTGAATTATTTAAGGACTCTGCTTTCTTATTTAATGACTCTGCTGAAGCATTTGAGGACTCTGCTGCATTATTTGAGGACTCTGCTGCATTATTTAATCACTTTGCTGCGGTATTTAAGGACTCTGTTGCATTATTTAAGGACTTTGTTGCATTATTTAAGGACTCTGCTGCATTAGTTAAGGACTTTGCTGCATTATTTAAGGACTCTGCTGCATTATTTAACGACGTTGTTGCATTATTTAAGAACTGTGCTGCATTATTTAAGGACTCTGCTGCATTATTTAAGGACTTTGTTGCATTATTTAAGGACTCTAATGCATTATTTAAGGACTTTGCTGCAATATTTAAGGACTCTGCTTCAGTATTTAAGGACTCTGCTGCATTATTTAAGGACGTTGTTGCATTATTTAAGGACTCTGCTGCATTATTTAAGGACTTTACTGCATTATTTAAGGACTCTGCTGCATTATTTAAGGACTTTCTTGCATTATTTAAGGACTCTGCTGCATTAGTTAAGGACTTTGCTGCATTATTTAAGGACTCTGCTGCATTATTTAACGACGTTGTTGCATTACTTAAGAACTGTGCTGCATTATTAGAGGACTCTGCTGCATTATTTAATGACTTTGTTGGATTTTTTAAGGACTCTGCTGCATTATTTAAGGAATTTGCTGCTATATTAAAGGACTCTGCTTCAGTATTTAAGGACTCTGCTGCGGTATATAAGGACTCTGCTGCATTATTTAAGTACTCTGCTGCATTATTTAAGGACTTTGCTGCATTATTTAAGGACTTTGCTGCATTATTTAAGGACTCTGCTGCATTATTTAAGGACTTTGTTGCATTATTTAAGGACTCTAATGCATTATTTAAGGACTTTGCTGGAATATTTAAGGACTCTGCTGCATTAGTTAAGGACTTTGCTGCATTATTTAAGGACTCTGCTGCATTATTTAACGACTTTACTGCATTATTTAAGGACTCTGCTGCATTATTTAAGGACTTTGTTGCATTATTTAAGGACTCTGCTGCATTATTTAAGGACTATGCTGCATTATTTAATGACTTTGCTGAAGCATTTGAGTACTCTGCTGCATTATTAGAGGACTCTGCTGCATTATTTAAGGACTTGCTGCATTATTTAATGACTTTGTTGGATTTTTTAAGGACTCTGCTGCGTTATTTAAGGAATTTGCTGCTATATTAAAGGACTCTGCTTCAGTATTTAAGGACTCTGCTGCGGTATTTAAGGACTCTGCTGCATTATTCAAGGACTCTGCTGCATTATTTAAGGACTCTGTTGCATTATTTAAGGACTTTCTTGCATTATTTAAGGACTCTGCTGCATTAGTTAAGGACTTTGCTGCA
This sequence comes from Phyllobates terribilis, assembly GCF_046119375.1. Lineage (NCBI taxonomy): Eukaryota > Metazoa > Chordata > Amphibia > Anura > Dendrobatidae > Phyllobates > Phyllobates terribilis. Next base: position 1,435,191 of record NW_027362905.1, read on the forward strand.
TTATTTAAGGACTCTGCTGCATTATTTAACGACGTTGTTGCATTACTTAAGAACTGTGCTGCATTATTAGAGGACTCTGCTGCATTATTTAATGACTTTGTTGGATTTTTTAAGGACTCTGCTGCATTATTTAAGGAATTTGCTGCTATATTAAAGGACTCTGCTTCAGTATTTAAGGACTCTGCTGCGGTATATAAGGACTCTGCTGCATTATTTAAGGACTCTGCTGCATTATTTAAGGACTTTGCTGCATTATTTAAGGACTTTGCTGCATTATTTAAGGACTCTGCTGCATTATTTAAGGACTTTGTTGCATTATTTAAGGACTCTAATGCATTATTTAAGGACTTTGCTGGAATATTTAAGGACTCTGCTGCATTAGTTAAGGACTTTGCTGCATTATTTAAGGACTCTGCTGCATTATTTAACGACTTTACTGCATTATTTAAGGACTCTGCTGCATTATTTAAGGACTTTTTTGCATTATTTAAGGACTCTGCTGCATTAGTTAAGGACTATGCTGCATTATTTAATGACTTTGCTGAAGCATTTGAGGACTCTGCTGCATTATTAGAGGACTCTGCTGCATTATTTAAGGACTTGCTGCATTATTTAATGACTTTGTTGGATTTTTTAAGGACTCTGCTGCGTTATTTAAGGAATTTGCTGCTATATTAAAGGACTCTGCTTCAGTATTTAAGGACTCTGCTGCGGTATTTAAGGACTCTGCTGCATTATTCAAGGACTCTGCTGCATTATTTAAGGACTCTGCTGCATTATTTAACGACGTTGTTGCATTACTTAAGAACTGTGCTGCATTATTTAAGGACTTTGCTGCATTATTTAAGGACTATGCTGCATTATTTAATGACTTTTCTGAAGCATTTGAGGACTCTGCTGCATTATTAGAGGACTCTGCTGCATTATTTAAGGACTTGCTGCATTATTTAATGACTTTGTTGGATTTTTTTATGGACTCTGCTGCATTATTTAAGGAATTTGCTGCATTATTTAAGGACTCTGCTGCATTATTTAAGGACTTTTGCTGCATTATTTAAGGACTCTGCTGCATTATTTAAGGACTCTGCTGAAGCATTTGAGGACTCTGCTGCATTATTTAAGCACTTTGCTGCGGTATTTAAGGACTCTGTTGCATTATTTAAGGACTTTGTTGCATTATTTAAGGACTTTGCTGCATTAGTTAAGGACTTTGCTGCATTATTTAAGGACTCTGCTGCATTATTTAACGACGCTGTTGCATTATTTAAGAACTGTGCTGCATTATTTAAGGACTTTGCTGCATTATTTAAGGACTATGCTGCATTATTTAATGACTTTGCTGAAGCATTTGAGGACTCTGCTGCATTATTAGAGGACTCTGCTGCATTATTTAATGACTTTTTTGGATTTTTTAAGGACTCTGCTGCATTATTTAAGGAATTTGCTGCCATATTAAAGGACTCTGCTTCAGTATTTAAGGACTCTGCTGCGGTATTTAAGGACTCTGCTGCATTATTTAAGGACTCTGCTGCATTATTTAAGGACTTTGCTGCATTATTTAAGGACTCTGCTGCATTATTTAAGGACTTTGCTGCAATATTTAAGGACTCTGCTTCAGTATTTAAGGACTCTGCTGCATTATTTAAGGACGTTGTTGCATTATTTAAGGACTCTGCTGCATTATTTAAGGACTTTACTGCATTATTTAAGGACTCTGCTGCATTATTTAAGGACTTTGTTTCATTATTTCAGGAATCTGATGCATTATTTAAGGAATTTGCTGAATTATTTAAGGACTCTGCTTTCTTATTTAATGACTCTGCTGAAGCATTTGAGGACTCTGCTGCATTATTTGAGGACTCTGCTGCATTATTTAATCACTTTGCTGCGGTATTTAAGGACTCTGTTGCATTATTTAAGGACTTTGTTGCATTATTTAAGGACTCTGCTGCATTAGTTAAGGACTTTGCTGCATTATTTAAGGACTCTGCTGCATTATTTAACGACGTTGTTGCATTATTTAAGAACTGTGCTGCATTATTTAAGGACTTTGCTGCATTATTTAAGGACTATGCTGCATTATTTAATGACTTTGCTGAAGCATTTGAGGACTCTGCTGCATTATTAGAGGACTCTGCTGCATTATTTAATGACTTTGTTGGATTTTTTAAGGACTCTGCTGCATTATTTAAGGAATTTGCTGCTATATTAAAGGACTCTGCTTCAGTATTTAAGGACTCTGCTGCGGTATATAAGGACTCTGCTGCATTATTTAAGGACTCTGCTGCATTATTTAAGGACTTTGCTGCATTATTTAAGGACTCTGCTGCATTATTTAAGGACTTTGTTGCATTATTTAAGGACTCTAATGCATTATTTAAGGACTTTGCTGGAATATTTAAGGACTCTGCTGCATTAGTTAAGGACTTTGCTGCATTATTTAAGGACCCTGCTGCATTATTTAACGACTTTACTGCATTATTTAAGGACTCTGCTGCATTATTTAAGGACTTTGTTGCATTATTTAAGGACTCTGCTGCATTAGTTAAGGACTATGCTGCATTATTTAATGACTTTGCTGAAGCATTTGAGGACTCTGCTGCATTATTAGAGGACTCTGCTGCATTATTTAAGGACTTGCTGCATTATTTAATGACTTTGTTGGATTTTTTAAGGACTCTGCTGCGTTATTTAAGGAATTTGCTGCTATATTAAAGGACTCTGCTTCAGTATTTAAGGACTCTGCTGCGGTATTTAAGGACTCTGCTGCATTATTTAAGGACTCTGCTGCATTATTTAAGGACTTTGCTGCATTATTTAAGGACTCTGCTGCATTATTTAAGGACTTTGTTGCATTATTTAAGGACTCTAATGCATTATTTAAGGACTTTGCTGCAATATTTAAGGACTCTGCTTCAGTATTTAAGGACTCTGCTGCATTATTTAAGGACGTTGTTGCATTATTTAAGGACTCTGCTGCATTATTTAAGGACTTTACTGCATTATTTAAGGACTCTGCTGCATTATTTAAGGACTTTCTTGCATTATTTAAGGACTCTGCTGCATTAGTTAAGGACTTTGCTGCATTATTTAAGGACTCTGCTGCATTATTTAACGACGTTGTTGCATTACTTAAGAACTGTGCTGCATTATTTAAGGACTTTGCTGCATTATTTAAGGACTATGCTGCATTATTTAATGACTTTGCTGAAGCATTTGAGGACTCTGCTGCATTATTAGAGGACTCTGCTGCATTATTTAAGGACTTGCTGCATTATTTAATGACTTTGTTGGATTTTTTTATGGACTCTGCTGCATTATTTAAGGAATTTGCTGCTATATTAAAGGACTCTGCTTCAGTATTTAAGGACTCTGCTGTGGAATTTAAGGACTCTGCTGCATTATTTAAGGACTCTGCTGCATTATTTAAGGACTTTGCTGCATTATTTAAGGAATCTGCTGCATTATTTAAGGACTTTGCTGCAATATTTAAGGACTCTGCTTCAGTATTTAAGGATTCTGCTGCATTATTTAAGGACTTTGTTGCATTATTTAAGGACTCTGCTGCATTATTTAAGGACTTTTGCTGCATTATTTAAGGACTCTGCTGCATTATTTAAGGACTCTGCTGAAGCATTTGAGGACTCTGCTGCATTATTTAAGCACTTTGCTGCGGTATTTAAGGACTCTGTTGAATTATTTAAGGACTTTGTTGCATTATTTAAGGACTTTGCTGCATTAGTTAAGGACTTTTGCTGCATTATTTAAGGACTCTGCTGCATTATTTAACGACGCTGTTGCATTATTTAAGAACTGTGCTGCATTATTTAAGGACTTTGCTGCATTATTTAAGGACTATGCTGCATTATTTAATGACTTTGCTGAAGCATTTGAGGACTCTGCTGCATTATTAGAGGACTCTGCTGCATTATTTAATGACTTTTTTGGATTTTTTAAGGACTCTGCTGCATTATTTAAGGAATTTGCTGCTATATTAAAGGACTCTGCTTCAGTATTTAAGGACTCTGCTGCGGTATATAAGGACTCTGCTGCATTATTTAAGGACTCTGCTGCATTATTTAAGGACTTTGCTGCATTATTTAAGGACTCTGCTGCATTATTTAAGGACTTTGTTGCATTACTTAAGGACTCTAATGCATTATTTAAGGACTTTGCTGGAATATTTAAGGACTCTGCTGCATTAGTTAAGGACTTTGCTGCATTATTTAAGGACCCTGCTGCATTATTTAACGACTTTACTGCATTATTTAAGGACTCTGCTGCATTATTTAAGGACTTCGTTGCATTATTTAAGGACTCTGCTGCATTAGTTAAGGACTATGCTGCATTATTTAATGACTTTGCTGAAGCATTTGAGGACTCTGCTGCATTATTAGAGGACTCTGCTGCATTATTTAAGGACTTGCTGCATTATTTAATGACTTTGTTGGATTTTTTAAGGACTCTGCTGCGTTATTTAAGGAATTTGCTGCTATATTAAAGGACTCTGCTTCAGTATTTAAGGACTCTGCTGCGGTATTTAAGGACTCTGCTGCATTATTTAAGGACTCTGCTGCATTATTTAAGGACTTTGCTGCATTATTTAAGGACTCTGCTGCATTATTTAAGGACTTTGTTGCATTATTTAAGGACTCTAATGCATTATTTAAGGACTTTGCTGCAATATTTAAGGACTCTGCTTCAGTATTTAAGGACTCTGCTGCATTATTTAAGGACGTTGTTGCATTATTTAAGGACTCTGCTGCATTATTTAAGGACTTTCTTGCATTATTTAAGGACTCTGCTGCATTAGTTAAGGACTTTGCTGCATTATTTAAGGACTCTGCTGCATTATTTAACGACGTTGTTGCATTACTTAAGAACTGTGCTGCATTATTAGAGGACTCTGCTGCATTATTTAATGACTTTGTTGGATTTTTTAAGGACTCTGCTGCATTATTTAAGGAATTTGCTGCTATATTAAAGGACTCTGCTTCAGTATTTAAGGACTCTGCTGCGGTATATAAGGACTCTGCTGCATTATTTAAGGACTCTGCTGCATTATTTAAGGACTTTGCTGCATTATTTAAGGACTTTGCTGCATTATTTAAGGACTCTGCTGCATTATTTAAGGACTTTGTTGCATTATTTAAGGACTCTAATGCATTATTTAAGGACTTTGCTGGAATATTTAAGGACTCTGCTGCATTAGTTAAGGACTTTGCTGCATTATTTAAGGACTCTGCTGCATTATTTAACGACTTTACTGCATTATTTAAGGACTCTGCTGCATTATTTAAGGACTTTGTTGCATTATTTAAGGACTCTGCTGCATTAGTTAAGGACTATGCTGCATTATTTAATGACTTTGCTGAAGCATTTGAGGACTCTGCTGCATTATTAGAGGACTCTGCTGCATTATTTAAGGACTTGCTGCATTATTTAATGACTTTGTTGGATTTTTTAAGGACTCTGCTGCGTTATTTAAGGAATTTGCTGCTATATTAAAGGACTCTGCTTCAGTATTTAAGGACTCTGCTGCGGTATTTAAGGACTCTGCTGCATTATTCAAGGACTCTGCTGCATTATTTAAGGACTTTGCTGCATTATTTAAGGAATCTGCTGCATCATTTAAGGACTTTGTTGCATTATCTAAGGACTCTGCTGGATTATTGAAGGACTTTGCTGCAATATTTAAGGACTCTGCTTCAGTATTTAAGGACTCTGCTGCATTATTTAAGGACTTTGTTGCATTATTTAAGGACTCTGCTGCATTATTTAAGGACTTTGTTGCATTATTTAAGGACTCTGCTGCATTATTTAAGGACTTTGCTGCAATATTTAAGGACTCTGCTTCAGTATTTAAGGACTCTGCTGCATTATTTAAGGACTTTGTTGCATTATTTAAGGACTCTGCTGCATTATTTAAGGACTTTGCTGCATTATTTAAGGACTCTGCTGCATTTTTTAAGGACTCTGCTGAAGCATTTGAGGACTCTGCTGCATTATTTAAGCACTTTGCTGCGGTATTTAAGGACTCTGTTGCATTATTTAAGGACTTTGTTGCATTATTTAAGGACTCTGCTGCATTAGTTAAGGACTTTGCTGCATTATTTAAGGACTCTGCTGCATTATTTACCGACGTTGTTGCATTATTTAAGAACTGTGCTGCTTTATTTAAGGACTTTGCATTATTTAAGGACTATGCTGCATTATTTAATGACTTTGCTGAAGCATTTGAGGACTCTGCTGCATTATTAGAGGACTCTGCTGCATTATTTAATGACTTTGTTGGATTTTTTAAGGACTCTGCTGCATTATTTAAGGAATTTGCTGCTATATTAAATGACTCTGCTTCAGTATTTAAGGACTCTGCTGCGGTATTTAAGGACTCTGCTGCATTATTTAAGGACTCTGCTGCATTATTTAAGGACTTTGCTGCATTATTTAAGGACTCTGCTGCATTATTTAAGGACTCTCCTGAAGCATTTGAGGACTCTGCTGCATTATTTAAGGACTTTGCTGCATTATTTAAGGAATCTGCTGCATTATTTAAGGACTTTGTTGCATTATCTAAGGACTCTGCTGCAATATTGAAGGACGTTGCTGCATTATTTAAGGACTCTGCTGCATTATTTAAGGACTTTGCTGCAATATTTAAGGACTCTGCTTCAGTATTTAAGGACTCTGCTGAAGCATTTGAGGACTCTGCTGCATTATTTAATGACTTTGCTGAAGCATTTGAGGACTCTGCTGCATTATTAGAGGACTCTGCTGCATTATTTAATGACTTTGTTGGATTTTTTAAGGACTCTGCTGCATTATTTAAGGACTATGCTGCATTATTTAAGGACTTTGCTGCATTATTTAAGGAATTTGTTGCATTATTTAAGGACTCTGCTGCATTATTTAAGGACTTTCTTGCATTATTTAAGGACTCTGCTGCATTAGTTAAGGACTTTGCTGCATTATTTAAGGACTCTGCTGCATTATTTAACGACGTTGTTGCATTACTTAAGAACTGTGCTGCATTATTTAAGGACTTTGCTGCATTATTTAAGGACTATGCTGCATTATTTAATGACTTTGCTGAAGCATTTGAGGACTCTGCTGCATTATTAGAGGACTCTGCTGCATTATTTAAGGACTTGCTGCATTATTTAATGACTTTGTTGGATTTTTTTATGGACTCTGCTGCATTATTTAAGGAATTTGCTGCATTATTTAAGGACTCTGCTGCATTATTTAAGGACTTTTGCTGCATTATTTAAGGACTCTGCTGCATTATTTAAGGACTCTGCTGAAGCATTTGAGGACTCTGCTGCATTATTTAAGCACTTTGCTGCGGTATTTAAGGACTCTGTTGCATTATTTAAGTACTTTGTTGCATTATTTAAGGACTTTGCTGCATTAGTTAAGGACTTTGCTGCATTATTTAAGGACTCTGCTGCATTATTTAACGACGCTGTTGCATTATTTAAGAACTGTGCTGCATTATTTAAGGACTTTGCTGCATTATTTAAGGACTATGCTGCATTATTTAATGACTTTGCTGAAGCATTTGAGGACTCTGCTGCATTATTAGAGGACTCTGCTGCATTATTTAATGACTTTTTTGGATTTTTTAAGGACTCTGCTGCATTATTTAAGGAATTTGCTGCCATATTAAAGGACTCTGCTTCAGTATTTAAGGACTCTGCTGCGGTATTTAAGGACTCTGCTGCATTATTTAAGGACTCTGCTGCATTATTTAAGGACTTTGCTGCATTATTTAAGGACTCTGCTGCATTATTTAAGGACTTTGTTGCATTACTTAAGGACTCTAATGCATTATTTAAGGACTTTGCTGGAATATTTAAGGACTCTGCTGCATTAGTTAAGGACTTTGCTGCATTATTTAAGGACCCTGCTGCATTATTTAACGACTTTACTGCATTATTTAAGGACTCTGCTGCATTATTTAAGGACTTCGTTGCATTATTTAAGGACTCTGCTGCATTAGTTAAGGACTATGCTGCATTATTTAATGACTTTGCTGAAGCATTTGAGGACTCTGCTGCATTATTAGAGGACTCTGCTGCATTATTTAAGGACTTGCTGCATTATTTAATGACTTTGTTGGATTTTTTAAGTACTCTGCTGCGTTATTTAAGGAATTTGCTGCTATATTAAAGGACTCTGCTTCAGTATTTAAGGACTCTGCTGCGGTATTTAAGGACTCTGCTGCATTATTTAAGGACTCTGCTGCATTATTTAAGGACTTTGCTGCATTATTTAAGGACTCTGCTGCATTATTTAAGGACTTTGTTGCATTATTTAAGGACTCTAATGCATTATTTAAGGACTTTGCTGCAATATTTAAGGACTCTGCTTCAGTATTTAAGGACTCTGCTGCATTATTTAAGGACGTTGTTGCATTATTTAAGGACTCTGCTGCATTATTTAAGGACTTTCTTGCATTATTTAAGGACTCTGCTGCATTAGTTAAGGACTTTGCTGCATTATTTAAGGACTCTGCTGCATTATTTAACGACGTTGTTGCATTACTTAAGAACTGTGCTGCATTATTAGAGGACTCTGCTGCATTATTTAATGACTTTGTTGGATTTTTTAAGGACTCTGCTGCATTATTTAAGGAATTTGCTGCTATATTAAAGGACTCTGCTTCAGTATTTAAGGACTCTGCTGCGGTATATAAGGACTCTGCTGCATTATTTAAGGACTCTGCTGCATTATTTAAGGACTTTGCTGCATTATTTAAGGACTTTGCTGCATTATTTAAGGACTCTGCTGCATTATTTAAGGACTTTGTTGCATTATTTAAGGACTCTAATGCATTATTTAAGGACTTTGCTGGAATATTTAAGGACTCTGCTGCATTAGTTAAGGACTTTGCTGCATTATTTAAGGACTCTGCTGCATTATTTAACGACTTTACTGCATTATTTAAGGACTCTGCTGCATTATTTAAGGACTTTGTTGCATTATTTAAGGACTCTGCTGCATTAGTTAAGGACTATGCTGCATTATTTAATGACTTTGCTGAAGCATTTGAGGACTCTGCTGCATTATTAGAGGACTCTGCTGCATTATTTAAGGACTTGCTGCATTATTTAATGACTTTGTTGGATTTTTTAAGGACTCTGCTGCGTTATTTAAGGAATTTGCTGCTATATTAAAGGACTCTGCTTCAGTATTTAAGGACTCTGCTGCGGTATTTAAGGACTCTGCTGCATTATTCAAGGACTCTGCTGCATTATTTAAGGACTTTGCTGCATTATTTAAGGAATCTGCTGCATCATTTAAGGACTTTGTTGCATTATCTAAGGACTCTGCTGGATTATTGAAGGACTTTGCTGCAATATTTAAGGACTCTGCTTCAGTATTTAAGGACTCTGCTGCATTATTTAAGGACTTTGTTGCATTATTTAAGGACTCTGCTGCATTATTTAAGGACTTTGTTGCATTATTTAAGGACTCTGCTGCATTATTTAAGGACTTTGCTGCAATATTTAAGGACTCTGCTTCAGTATTTAAGGACTCTGCTGCATTATTTAAGGACTTTGTTGCATTATTTAAGGACTCTGCTGCATTATTTAAGGACTTTGCTGCATTATTTAAGGACTCTGCTGCATTTTTTAAGGACTCTGCTGAAGCATTTGAGGACTCTGCTGCATTATTTAAGCACTTTGCTGCGGTATTTAAGGACTCTGTTGCATTATTTAAGGACTTTGTTGCATTATTTAAGGACTCTGCTGCATTAGTTAAGGACTTTGCTGCATTATTTAAGGACTCTGCTGCATTATTTACCGACGTTGTTGCATTATTTAAGAACTGTGCTGCTTTATTTAAGGACTTTGCATTATTTAAGGACTATGCTGCATTATTTAATGACTTTGCTGAAGCATTTGAGGACTCTGCTGCATTATTAGAGGACTCTGCTGCATTATTTAATGACTTTGTTGGATTTTTTAAGGACTCTGCTGCATTATTTAAGGAATTTGCTGCTATATTAAATGACTCTGCTTCAGTATTTAAGGACTCTGCTGCGGTATTTAAGGACTCTGCTGCATTATTTAAGGACTCTGCTGCATTATTTAAGGACTTTGCTGCATTATTTAAGGACTCTGCTGCATTATTTAAGGACTCTCCTGAAGCATTTGAGGACTCTGCTGCATTATTTAAGGACTTTGCTGCATTATTTAAGGAATCTGCTGCATTATTTAAGGACTTTGTTGCATTATCTAAGGACTCTGCTGCAATATTGAAGGACGTTGCTGCATTATTTAAGGACTCTGCTGCATTATTTAAGGACTTTGCTGCAATATTTAAGGACTCTGCTTCAGTATTTAAGGACTCTGCTGAAGCATTTGAGGACTCTGCTGCATTATTTAATGACTTTGCTGAAGCATTTGAGGACTCTGCTGCATTATTAGAGGACTCTGCTGCATTATTTAATGACTTTGTTGGATTTTTTAAGGACTCTGCTGCATTATTTAAGGAATTTGCTGCTATATTAAAGGACTCTGCTTCAGTATTTAAGGACTCTGCTGCAGTATTTAAGGACTCTGCTGCATTATTTAAGGACTATGCTGCATTATTTAAGGACTTTGCTGCATTATTTAAGGAATTTGTTGCATTATTTAAGGACTCTGCTGCATTATTTAAGGACTTTCTTGCATTATTTAAGGACTCTGCTGCATTAGTTAAGGACTTTGCTGCATTATTTAAGGACTCTGCTGCATTATTTAACGACGTTGTTGCATTACTTAAGAACTGTGCTGCATTATTTAAGGACTTTGCTGCATTATTTAAGGACTATGCTGCATTATTTAATGACTTTGCTGAAGCATTTGAGGACTCTGCTGCATTATTAGAGGACTCTGCTGCATTATTTAAGGACTTGCTGCATTATTTAATGACTTTGTTGGATTTTTTTATGGACTCTGCTGCATTATTTAAGGAATTTGCTGCATTATTTAAGGACTCTGCTGCATTATTTAAGGACTTTTGCTGCATTATTTAAGGACTCTGCTGCATTATTTAAGGACTCTGCTGAAGCATTTGAGGACTCTGCTGCATTATTTAAGCACTTTGCTGCGGTATTTAAGGACTCTGTTGCATTATTTAAGTACTTTGTTGCATTATTTAAGGACTTTGCTGCATTAGTTAAGGACTTTGCTGCATTATTTAAGGACTCTGCTGCATTATTTAACGACGCTGTTGCATTATTTAAGAACTGTGCTGCATTATTTAAGGACTTTGCTGCATTATTTAAGGACTATGCTGCATTATTTAATGACTTTGCTGAAGCATTTGAGGACTCTGCTGCATTATTAGAGGACTCTGCTGCATTATTTAATGACTTTTTTGGATTTTTTAAGGACTCTGCTGCATTATTTAAGGAATTTGCTGCCATATTAAAGGACTCTGCTTCAGTATTTAAGGACTCTGCTGCGGTATTTAAGGACTCTGCTGCATTATTTAAGGACTCTGCTGCATTATTTAAGGACTTTGCTGCATTATTTAAGGACTCTGCTGCATTATTTAAGGACTTTGCTGCAATATTTAAGGACTCTGCTTCAGTATTTAAGGACTCTGCTGCATTATTTAAGGACGTTGTTGCATTATTTAAGGACTCTGCTGCATTATTTAAGGACTTTACTGCATTATTTAAGGACTCTGCTGCATTATTTAAGGACTTTGTTGCATTATTTCAGGAATCTGATGCATTATTTAAGGAATTTGCTGAATTATTTAAGGACTCTGCTTTCTTATTTAATGACTCTGCTGAAGCATTTGAGGACTCTGCTGCATTATTTGAGGACTCTGCTGCATTATTTAATCACTTTGCTGCGGTATTTAAGGACTCTGTTGCATTATTTAAGGACTTTGTTGCATTATTTAAGGACTCTGCTGCATTAGTTAAGGACTTTGCTGCATTATTTAAGGACTCTGCTGCATTATTTAACGACGTTGTTGCATTATTTAAGAACTGTGCTGCATTATTTAAGGACTTTGCTGCATTATTTAAGGACTATGCTGCATTATTTAATGACTTTGCTGAAGCATTTGAGGACTCTGCTGCATTATTAGAGGACTCTGCTGCATTATTTAATGACTTTGTTGGATTTTTTAAGGACTCTGCTGCATTATTTAAGGAATTTGCTGCTATATTAAAGGACTCTGCTTCAGTATTTAAGGACTCTGCTGCGGTATATAAGGACTCTGCTGCATTATTTAAGGACTCTGCTGCATTATTTAAGGACTTTGCTGCATTATTTAAGGACTCTGCTGCATTATTTAAGGACTTTGTTGCATTATTTAAGGACTCTAATGCATTATTTAAGGACTTTGCTGGAATATTTAAGGACTCTGCTGCATTAGTTAAGGACTTTGCTGCATTATTTAAGGACCCTGCTGCATTATTTAACGACTTTACTGCATTATTTAAGGACTCTGCTGCATTATTTAAGGACTTTGTTGCATTATTTAAGGACTCTGCTGCATTAGTTAAGGACTATGCTGCATTATTTAATGACTTTGCTGAAGCATTTGAGGACTCTGCTGCATTATTAGAGGACTCTGCTGCATTATTTAAGGACTTGCTGCATTATTTAATGACTTTGTTGGATTTTTTAAGGACTCTGCTGCGTTATTTAAGGAATTTGCTGCTATATTAAAGGACTCTGCTTCAGTATTTAAGGACTCTGCTGCGGTATTTAAAGACTCTGCTGCATTATTTAAGGACTCTGCTGCATTATTTAAGGACTTTGCTGCATTATTTAAGGACTCTGCTGCATTATTTAAGGACTTTGTTGCATTATTTAAGGACTCTAATGCATTATTTAAGGACTTTGCTGCAATATTTAAGGACTCTGCTTCAGTATTTAAGGACTCTGCTGCATTATTTAAGGACGTTGTTGCATTATTTAAGGACTCTGCTGCATTATTTAAGGACTTTACTGCATTATTTAAGGACTCTGCTGCATTATTTAAGGACTTTCTTGCATTATTTAAGGACTCTGCTGCATTAGTTAAGGACTTTGCTGCATTATTTAAGGACTCTGCTGCATTATTTAACGACGTTGTTGCATTACTTAAGAACTGTGCTGCATTATTTAAGGACTTTGCTGCATTATTTAAGGACTATGCTGCATTATTTAATGACTTTGCTGAAGCATTTGAGGACTCTGCTGCATTATTAGAGGACTCTGCTGCATTATTTAAGGACTTGCTGCATTATTTAATGACTTTGTTGGATTTTTTTATGGACTCTGCTGCATTATTTAAGGAATTTGCTGCTATATTAAAGGACTCTGCTTCAGTATTTAAGGACTCTGCTGTGGAATTTAAGGACTCTGCTGCATTATTTAAGGACTCTGCTGCATTATTTAAGGACTTTGCTGCATTATTTAAGGAATCTGCTGCATTATTTAAGGACTTTGCTGCAATATTTAAGGACTCTGCTTCAGTATTTAAGGATTCTGCTGCATTATTTAAGGACTTTGTTGCATTATTTAAGGACTCTGCTGCATTATTTAAGGACTTTTGCTGCATTATTTAAGGACTCTGCTGCATTATTTAAGGACTCTGCTGAAGCATTTGAGGACTCTGCTGCATTATTTAAGCACTTTGCTGCGGTATTTAAGGACTCTGTTGAATTATTTAAGGACTTTGTTGCATTATTTAAGGACTTTGCTGCATTAGTTAAGGACTTTTGCTGCATTATTTAAGGACTCTGCTGCATTATTTAACGACGCTGTTGCATTATTTAAGAACTGTGCTGCATTATTTAAGGACTTTGCTGCATTATTTAAGGACTATGCTGCATTATTTAATGACTTTGCTGAAGCATTTGAGGACTCTGCTGCATTATTAGAGGACTCTGCTGCATTATTTAATGACTTTTTTGGATTTTTTAAGGACTCTGCTGCATTATTTAAGGAATTTGCTGCTATATTAAAGGACTCTGCTTCAGTATTTAAGGACTCTGCTGCGGTATATAAGGACTCTGCTGCATTATTTAAGGACTCTGCTGCATTATTTAAGGACTTTGCTGCATTATTTAAGGACTCTGCTGCATTATTTAAGGACTCTGCTGAAGCATTTGAGGACTCTGCTGCATTATTTAAGCACTTTGCTGCGGTATTTAAGGACTCTGTTGCATTATTTAAGTACTTTGTTGCATTATTTAAGGACTTTGCTGCATTAGTTAAGGACTTTGCTGCATTATTTAAGGACTCTGCTGCATTATTTAACGACGCTGTTGCATTATTTAAGAACTGTGCTGCATTATTTAAGGACTTTGCTGCATTATTTAAGGACTATGCTGCATTATTTAATGACTTTGCTGAAGCATTTGAGGACTCTGCTGCATTATTAGAGGACTCTGCTGCATTATTTAATGACTTTTTTGGATTTTTTAAGGACTCTGCTGCATTATTTAAGGAATTTGCTGCCATATTAAAGGACTCTGCTTCAGTATTTAAGGACTCTGCTGCGGTATTTAAGGACTCTGCTGCATTATTTAAGGACTCTGCTGCATTATTTAAGGACTTTGCTGCATTATTTAAGGACTCTGCTGCATTATTTAAGGACTTTGCTGCAATATTTAAGGACTCTGCTTCAGTATTTAAGGACTCTGCTGCATTATTTAAGGACGTTGTTGCATTATTTAAGGACTCTGCTGCATTATTTAAGGACTTTACTGCATTATTTAAGGACTCTGCTGCATTATTTAAGGACTTTGTTGCATTATTTCAGGAATCTGATGCATTATTTAAGGAATTTGCTGAATTATTTAAGGACTCTGCTTTCTTATTTAATGACTCTGCTGAAGCATTTGAGGACTCTGCTGCATTATTTGAGGACTCTGCTGCATTATTTAATCACTTTGCTGCGGTATTTAAGGACTCTGTTGCATTATTTAAGGACTTTGTTGCATTATTTAAGGACTCTGCTGCATTAGTTAAGGACTTTGCTGCATTATTTAAGGACTCTGCTGCATTATTTAACGACGTTGTTGCATTATTTAAGAACTGTGCTGCATTATTTAAGGACTTTGCTGCATTATTTAAGGACTATGCTGCATTATTTAATGACTTTGCTGAAGCATTTGAGGACTCTGCTGCATTATTAGAGGACTCTGCTGCATTATTTAATGACTTTGTTGGATTTTTTAAGGACTCTGCTGCATTATTTAAGGAATTTGCTGCTATATTAAAGGACTCTGCTTCAGTATTTAAGGACTCTGCTGCGGTATATAAGGACTCTGCTGCATTATTTAAGGACTCTGCTGCATTATTTAAGGACTTTGCTGCATTATTTAAGGACTCTGCTGCATTATTTAAGGACTTTGTTGCATTATTTAAGGACTCTAATGCATTATTTAAGGACTTTGCTGGAATATTTAAGGACTCTGCTGCATTAGTTAAGGACTTTGCTGCATTATTTAAGGACCCTGCTGCATTATTTAACGACTTTACTGCATTATTTAAGGACTCTGCTGCATTATTTAAGGACTTTGTTGCATTATTTAAGGACTCTGCTGCATTAGTTAAGGACTATGCTGCATTATTTAATGACTTTGCTGAAGCATTTGAGGACTCTGCTGCATTATTAGAGGACTCTGCTGCATTATTTAAGGACTTGCTGCATTATTTAATGACTTTGTTGGATTTTTTAAGGACTCTGCTGCGTTATTTAAGGAATTTGCTGCTATATTAAAGGACTCTGCTTCAGTATTTAAGGACTCTGCTGCGGTATTTAAGGACTCTGCTGCATTATTTAAGGACTCTGCTGCATTATTTAAGGACTTTGCTGCATTATTTAAGGACTCTGCTGCATTATTTAAGGACTTTGTTGCATTATTTAAGGACTCTAATGCATTATTTAAGGACTTTGCTGCAATATTTAAGGACTCTGCTTCAGTATTTAAGGACTCTGCTGCATTATTTAAGGACGTTGTTGCATTATTTAAGGACTCTGCTGCATTATTTAAGGACTTTACTGCATTATTTAAGGACTCTGCTGCATTATTTAAGGACTTTCTTGCATTATTTAAGGACTCTGCTGCATTAGTTAAGGACTTTGCTGCATTATTTAAGGACTCTGCTGCATTATTTAACGACGTTGTTGCATTACTTAAGAACTGTGCTGCATTATTTAAGGACTTTGCTGCATTATTTAAGGACTATGCTGCATTATTTAATGACTTTGCTGAAGCATTTGAGGACTCTGCTGCATTATTAGAGGACTCTGCTGCATTATTTAAGGACTTGCTGCATTATTTAATGACTTTGTTGGATTTTTTTATGGACTCTGCTGCATTATTTAAGGAATTTGCTGCTATATTAAAGGACTCTGCTTCAGTATTTAAGGACTCTGCTGTGGAATTTAAGGACTCTGCTGCATTATTTAAGGACTCTGCTGCATTATTTAAGGACTTTGCTGCATTATTTAAGGAATCTGCTGCATTATTTAAGGACTTTGCTGCAATATTTAAGGACTCTGCTTCAGTATTTAAGGATTCTGCTGCATTATTTAAGGACTTTGTTGCATTATTTAAGGACTCTGCTGCATTATTTAAGGACTTTTGCTGCATTATTTAAGGACTCTGCTGCATTATTTAAGGACTCTGCTGAAGCATTTGAGGACTCTGCTGCATTATTTAAGCACTTTGCTGCGGTATTTAAGGACTCTGTTGAATTATTTAAGGACTTTGTTGCATTATTTAAGGACTTTACTGCATTAGTTAAGGACTTTTGCTGCATTATTTAAGGACTCTGCTGCATTATTTAACGACGCTGTTGCATTATTTAAGAACTGTGCTGCATTATTTAAGGACTTTGCTGCATTATTTAAGGACTATGCTGCATTATTTAATGACTTTGCTGAAGCATTTGAGGACTCTGCTGCATTATTAGAGGACTCTGCTGCATTATTTAATGACTTTTTTGGATTTTTTAAGGACTCTGCTGCATTATTTAAGGAATTTGCTGCTATATTAAAGGACTCTGCTTCAGTATTTAAGGACTCTGCTGCGGTATATAAGGACTCTGCTGCATTATTTAAGGACTCTGCTGCATTATTTAAGGACTTTGCTGCATTATTTAAGGACTCTGCTGCATTATTTAAGGACTTTGTTGCATTACTTAAGGACTCTAATGCATTATTTAAGGACTTTGCTGGAATATTTAAGGACTCTGCTGCATTAGTTAAGGACTTTGCTGCATTATTTAAGGACCCTGCTGCATTATTTAACGACTTTACTGCATTATTTAAGGACTCTGCTGCATTATTTAAGGACTTCGTTGCATTATTTAAGGACTCTGCTGCATTAGTTAAGGACTATGCTGCATTATTTAATGACTTTGCTGAAGCATTTGAGGACTCTGCTGCATTATTAGAGGACTCTGCTGCATTATTTAAGGACTTGCTGCATTATTTAATGACTTTGTTGGATTTTTTAAGGACTCTGCTGCGTTATTTAAGGAATTTGCTGCTATATTAAAGGACTCTGCTTCAGTATTTAAGGACTCTGCTGCGGTATTTAAGGACTCTGCTGCATTATTTAAGGACTCTGCTGCATTATTTAAGGACTTTGCTGCATTATTTAAGGACTCTGCTGCATTATTTAAGGACTTTGTTGCATTATTTAAGGACTCTAATGCATTATTTAAGGACTTTGCTGCAATATTTAAGGACTCTGCTTCAGTATTTAAGGACTCTGCTGCATTATTTAAGGACGTTGTTGCATTATTTAAGGACTCTGCTGCATTATTTAAGGACTTTACTGCATTATTTAAGGACTCTGCTGCATTATTTAAGGACTTTCTTGCATTATTTAAGGACTCTGCTGCATTAGTTAAGGACTTTGCTGCATTATTTAAGGACTCTGCTGCATTATTTAACGACGTTGTTGCATTACTTAAGAACTGTGCTGCATTATTTAAGGACTTTGCTGCATTATTTAAGGACTATGCTGCATTATTTAATGACTTTGCTGAAGCATTTGAGGACTCTGCTGCATTATTAGAGGACTCTGCTGCATTATTTAAGGACTTGCTGCATTATTTAATGACTTTGTTGGATTTTTTTATGGACTCGACGGCATTATTTAAGGAATTTGCTGCTATATTAAAGGACTCTGCTTCAGTATTTAAGGACTCTGCTGCGGAATTTAAGGACTCTGCTGCATTATTTAAGGACTCTGCTGCATTATTTAAGGACTTTGCTGCATTATTTAAGGAATCTGCTGCATTATTTAAGGACTTTGCTGCAATATTTAAGGACTCTGCTTCAGTATTTAAGGATTCTGCTGCATTATTTAAGGACTTTGTTGCATTATTTAAGGACTCTGCTGCATTATTTAAGGACTTTTGCTGCATTATTTAAGGACTCTGCTGCATTATTTAAGGACTCTGCTGAAGCATTTGAGGACTCTGCTGCATTATTTAAGCACTTTGCTGCGGTATTTAAGGACTCTGTTGCATTATTTAAGGACTTTGTTGCATTATTTAAGGACTTTGCTGCATTAGTTAAGGACTTTGCTGCATTATTTAAGGACTCTGCTGCATTATTTAACGACGCTGTTGCATTATTTAAGAACTGTGCTGCATTATTTAAGGACTTTGCTGCATTATTTAAGGACTATGCTGCATTATTTAATGACTTTGCTGAAGCATTTGAGGACTCTGCTGCATTATTAGAGGACTCTGCTGCATTATTTAATGACTTTTTTGGATTTTTTAAGGACTCTGCTGCATTATTTAAGGAATTTGCTGCTATATTAAAGGACTCTGCTTCAGTATTTAAGGACTCTGCTGCGGTATTTATGGACTCTGCTGCATTATTTAAGGACTCTGCTGCATTATTTAAGGACTTTGCTGCATTATTTAAGGACTCTGCTGCATTATTTAAGGACTTTGCTGCAATATTTAAGGACTCTGCTTCAGTATTTAAGGACTCTGCTGCATTATTTAAGGACGTTGTTGCATTATTTAAGGACTCTGCTGCATTATTTAAGGACTTTACTGCATTATTTAAGGACTCTGCTGCATTATTTAAGGACTTTGTTGCATTATTTCAGGAATCTGATGCATTATTTAAGGAATTTGCTGAATTATTTAAGGACTCTGCTTTCTTATTTAATGACTCTGCTGAAGCATTTGAGGACTCTGCTGCATTATTTGAGGACTCTGCTGCATTATTTAATCACTTTGCTGCGGTATTTAAGGACTCTGTTGCATTATTTAAGGACTTTGTTGCATTATTTAAGGACTCTGCTGCATTAGTTAAGGACTTTGCTGCATTATTTAAGGACTCTGCTGCATTATTTAACGACGTTGTTGCATTATTTAAGAACTGTGCTGCATTATTTAAGGACTTTGCTGCATTATTTAAGGACTATGCTGCATAATTTAATGACTTTGCTGAAGCATTTGAGGACTCTGCTGCATTATTAGAGGACTCTGCTGCATTATTTAATGACTTTGTTGGATTTTTTAAGGACTCTGCTGCATTATTTAAGGAATTTGCTGCTATATTAAAGGACTCTGCTTCAGTATTTAAGGACTCTGCTGCGGTATATAAGGACTCTGCTGCATTATTTAAGGACTCTGCTGCATTATTTAAGGACTTTGCTGCATTATTTAAGGACTTTGCTGCATTATTTAAGGACTCTGCTGCATTATTTAAGGACTTTGTTGCATTATTTAAGGACTCTAATGCATTATTTAAGGACTTTGCTGGAATATTTAAGGACTCTGCTGCATTAGTTAAGGACTTTGCTGCATTATTTAAGGACTCTGCTGCATTATTTAACGACTTTACTGCATTATTTAAGGACTCTGCTGCATTATTTAAGGACTTTGTTGCATTATTTAAGGACTCTGCTGCATTAGTTAAGGACTATGCTGCATTATTTAATGACTTTGCTGAAGCATTTGAGGACTCTGCTGCATTATTTGAGGACTCTGCTGCATTATTTAATCACTTTGCTGCGGTATTTAAGGAATCTGTTGCATTATTTAAGGACTTTGTTGCATTATTTAAGGACTCTGCTGCATTAGTTAAGGACTTTGCTGCATTATTTAAGGACTCTGCTGCATTATTTAACGACGTTGTTGCATTATTTAAGAACTGTGCTGCATTATTTAAGGACTTTGCTGCATTATTTAAGGACTATGCTGCATTATTTAATGACTTTGCTGAAGCATTTGAGGACTCTGCTGCATTATTAGAGGACTCTGCTGCATTATTTAATGACTTTGTTGGATTTTTTAAGGACTCTGCTGCATTATTTAAGGAATTTGCTGCTATATTAAAGGACTCTGCTTCAGTATTTAAGGACTCTGCTGCGGTATATAAGGACTCTGCTGCATTATTTAAGGACTCTGCTGCATTATTTAAGGACTTTGCTGCATTATTTAAGGACTTTGTTGCATTATTTAAGGACTCTAATGCATTATTTAAGGACTTTGCTGGAATATTTAAGGACTCTGCTGCATTAGTTAAGGACTTTGCTGCATTATTTAAGGACCCTGCTGCATTATTTAACGACTTTACTGCATTATTTAAGGACTCTGCTGCATTATTTAAGGACTTTGTTGCATTATTTAAGGACTCTGCTGCATTAGTTAAGGACTATGCTGCATTATTTAATGACTTTGCTGAAGCATTTGAGGACTCTGCTGCATTATTAGAGGACTCTGCTGCATTATTTAAGGACTTGCTGCATTATTTAATGACTTTGTTGGATTTTTTAAGGACTCTGCTGCGTTATTTAAGGAATTTGCTGCTATATTAAAGGACTCTGCTTCAGTATTTAAGGACTCTGCTGCGGTATTTAAGGACTCTGCTGCATTATTTAAGGACTCTGCTGCATTATTTAAGGACTTTGCTGCATTATTTAAGGACTCTGCTGCATTATTTAAGGACTTTGTTGCATTATTTAAGGACTCTAATGCATTATTTAAGGACTTTGCTGCAATATTTAAGGACTCTGCTTCAGTATTTAAGGACTCTGCTGCATTATTTAAGGACGTTGTTGCATTATTTAAGGACTCTGCTGCATTATTTAAGGACTTTACTGCATTATTTAAGGACTCTGCTGCATTATTTAAGGACTTTCTTGCATTATTTAAGGACTCTGCTGCATTAGTTAAGGACTTTGCTGCATTATTTAAGGACTCTGCTGCATTATTTAACGACGTTGTTGCATTACTTAAGAACTGTGCTGCATTATTTAAGGACTTTGCTGCATTATTTAAGGACTATGCTGCATTATTTAATGACTTTGCTGAAGCATTTGAGGACTCTGCTGCATTATTAGAGGACTCTGCTGCATTATTTAAGGACTTGCTGCATTATTTAATGACTTTGTTGGATTTTTTTATGGACTCTGCTGCATTATTTAAGGAATTTGCTGCTATATTAAAGGACTCTGCTTCAGTATTTAAGGACTCTGCTGCGGAATTTAAGGACTCTGCTGCATTATTTAAGGACTCTGCTGCATTATTTAAGGACTTTGCTGCATTATTTAAGGAATCTGCTGCATTATTTAAGGACTTTGCTGCAATATTTAAGGACTCTGCTTCAGTATTTAAGGATTCTGCTGCATTATTTAAGGACTTTGTTGCATTATTTAAGGACTCTGCTGCATTATTTAAGGACTTTTGCTGCATTATTTAAGGACTCTGCTGCATTATTTAAGGACTCTGCTGAAGCATTTGAGGACTCTGCTGCATTATTTAAGCACATTGCTGCGGTATTTAAGGACTCTGTTGAATTATTTAAGGACTTTGTTGCATTATTTAAGGACTTTGCTGCATTAGTTAAGGACTTTGCTGCATTATTTAAGGACTCTGCTGCATTATTTAACGACGCTGTTGCATTATTTAAGAACTGTGCTGCATTATTTAAGGACTTTGCTGCATTATTTAAGGACTATGCTGCATTATTTAATGACTTTGCTGAAGCATTTGAGGACTCTGCTGCATTATTACAGGACTCTGCTGCATTATTTAAAGACTTTTTTGGATTTTTTAAGGACTCTGCTGCATTATTTAAGGAATTTGCTGCTATATTAAAGGACTCTGCTTCAGTATTTAAGGACTCTGCTGCGGTATATAAGGACTCTGCTGCATTATTTAAGGACTCTGCTGCATTATTTAAGGACTTTGCTGCATTATTTAAGGACTCTGCTGCATTATTTAAGGACTTTGTTGCATTATTTAAGGACTCTAATGCATTATTTAAGGACTTTGCTGGAATATTTAAGGACTCTGCTGCATTAGTTAAGGACTTTGCTGCATTATTTAAGGACCCTGCTGCATTATTTAACGACTTTACTGCATTATTTAAGGACTCTGCTGCATTATTTAAGGACTTTGTTGCATTATTTAAGGACTCTGCTGCATTAGTTAAGGACTATGCTGCATTATTTAATGACTTTGCTGAAGCATTTGAGGACTCTGCTGCATTATTAGAGGACTCTGCTGCATTATTTAAGGACTTGCTGCATTATTTAATGACTTTGTTGGATTTTTTAAGGACTCTGCTGCGTTATTTAAGGAATTTGCTGCTATATTAAAGGACTCTGCTTCAGTATTTAAGGACTCTGCTGCGGTATTTAAGGACTCTGCTGCATTATTTAAGGACTCTGCTGCATTATTTAAGGACTTTGCTGCATTATTTAAGGAATCTGCTGCATTATTTAAGGACTTTGTTGCATTATTTAAGGACTCTAATGCATTATTTAAGGACTTTGCTGCAATATTTAAGGACTCTGCTTCAGTATTTAAGGACTCTGCTGCATTATTTAAGGACGTTGTTGCATTATTTAAGGACTCTGCTGCATTATTTAAGGACTTTACTGCATTATTTAAGGACTCTGCTGCATTATTTAAGGACTTTCTTGCATTATTTAAGGACTCTGCTGCATTAGTTAAGGACTTTGCTGCATTATTTAAGGACTCTGCTGCATTATTTAACGACGTTGTTGCATTACTTAAGAACTGTGCTGCATTATTTAAGGACTTTGCTGCATTATTTAAGGACTATGCTGCATTATTTAATGACTTTGCTGAAGCATTTGAGGACTCTGCTGCATTATTAGAGGACTCTGCTGCATTATTTAAGGACTTGCTGCATTATTTAATGACTTTGTTGGATTTTTTTATGGACTCGACGGCATTATTTAAGGAATTTGCTGCTATATTAAAGGACTCTGCTTCAGTATTTAAGGACTCTGCTGCGGAATTTAAGGACTCTGCTGCATTATTTAAGGACTCTGCTGCATTATTTAAGGACTTTGCTGCATTATTTAAGGAATCTGCTGCATTATTTAAGGACTTTGCTGCAATATTTAAGGACTCTGCTTCAGTATTTAAGGATTCTGCTGCATTATTTAAGGACTTTGTTGCATTATTTAAGGACTCTGCTGCATTATTTAAGGACTTTTGCTGCATTATTTAAGGACTCTGCTGCATTATTTAAGGACTCTGCTGAAGCATTTGAGGACTCTGCTGCATTATTTAAGCACTTTGCTGCGGTATTTAAGGACTCTGTTGCATTATTTAAGGACTTTGTTGCATTATTTAAGGACTTTGCTGCATTAGTTAAGGACTTTGCTGCATTATTTAAGGACTCTGCTGCATTATTTAATGACGCTGTTGCATTATTTAAGAACTGTGCTGCATTATTTAAGGACTTTGCTGCATTATTTAAGGACTATGCTGCATTATTTAATGACTTTGCTGAAGCATTTGAGGACTCTGCTGCATTATTAGAGGACTCTGCTGCATTATTTAATGACTTTTTTGGATTTTTTAAGGACTCTGCTGCATTATTTAAGGAATTTGCTGCTATATTAAAGGACTCTGCTTCAGTATTTAAGGACTCTGCTGCGGTATTTATGGACTCTGCTGCATTATTTAAGGACTCTGCTGCATTATTTAAGGACTTTGCTGCATTATTTAAGGACTCTGCTGCATTATTTAAGGACTTTGCTGCAATATTTAAGGACTCTGCTTCAGTATTTAAGGACTCTGCTGCATTATTTAAGGACGTTGTTGCATTATTTAAGGACTCTGCTGCATTATTTAAGGACTTTACTGCATTATTTAAGGACTCTGCTGCATTATTTAAGGACTTTGTTGCATTATTTCAGGAATCTGATGCATTATTTAAGGAATTTGCTGAATTATTTAAGGACTCTGCTTTCTTATTTAATGACTCTGCTGAAGCATTTGAGGACTCTGCTGCATTATTTGAGGACTCTGCTGCATTATTTAATCACTTTGCTGCGGTATTTAAGGACTCTGTTGCATTATTTAAGGACTTTGTTGCATTATTTAAGGACTCTGCTGCATTAGTTAAGGACTTTGCTGCATTATTTAAGGACTCTCCTGCATTATTTAACGACGTTGTTGCATTATTTAAGAACTGTGCTGCATTATTTAAGGACTTTGCTGCATTATTTAAGGACTATGCTGCATAATTTAATGACTTTGCTGAAGCATTTGAGGGCTCTGCTGCATTATTAGAGGACTCTGCTGCATTATTTAATGACTTTGTTGGATTTTTTAAGGACTCTGCTGCATTATTTAAGGAATTTGCTGCTATATTAAAGGACTCTGCTTCAGTATTTAAGGACTCTGCTGCGGTATATAAGGACTCTGCTGCATTATTTAAGGACTCTGCTGCATTATTTAAGGACTTTGCTGCATTATTTAAGGACTTTGCTGCATTATTTAAGGACTCTGCTGCATTATTTAAGGACTTTGTTGCATTATTTAAGGACTCTAATGCATTATTTAAGGACTTTGCTGGAATATTTAAGGACTCTGCTGCATTAGTTAAGGACTTTGCTGCATTATTTAAGGACTCTGCTGCATTATTTAACGACTTTACTGCATTATTTAAGGACTCTGCTGCATTATTTAAGGACTTTGTTTCATTATTTAAGGACTCTGCTGCATTAGTTAAGGACTATGCTGCATTATTTAATGACTTTGCTGAAGCATTTTAGGACTCTGCTGCATTATTAGAGGACTCTGCTGCATTATTTAAGGACTTGCTGCATTATTTAATGACTTTGTTGGATTTTTTAAGGACTCTGCTGCGTTATTTAAGGAATTTGCTGCTATATTAAAGGACTCTGCTTCAGTATTTAAGGACTCTGCTGCGGTATTTAAGGACTCTGCTGCATTATTCAAGGACTCTGCTGCATTATTTAAGGACTTTGCTGCATTATTTAAGGAATCTGCTGCATCATTTAAGGACTTTGTTGCATTATCTAAGGACTCTGCTGGATTATTGAAGGACTTTGCTGCAATATTTAAGGACTCTGCTTCAGTATTTAAGGACTCTGCTGCATTATTTAAGGACTTTGTTGCATTATTTAAGGACTCTGCTGCATTATTTAAGGACTTTGTTGCATTATTTAAGGACTCTGCTGCATTATTTAAGGACTTTGCTGCAATATTTAAGGACTCTGCTTCAGTATTTAAGGACTCTGCTGCATTATTTAAGGACTTTGTTGCATTATTTAAGGACTCTGCTGCATTATTTAAGGACTTTGCTGCATTATTTAAGGACTCTGCTGCATTTTTTAAGGACTCTGCTGAAGCATTTGAGGACTCTGCTGCATTATTTAAGCACTTTGCTGCGGTATTTAAGGACTCTGTTGCATTATTTAAGGACTTTGTTGCATTATTTAAGGACTCTGCTGCATTAGTTAAGGACTTTGCTGCATTATTTAAGGACTCTGCTGCATTATTTACCGACGTTGTTGCATTATTTAAGAACTGTGCTGCTTTATTTAAGGACTTTGCATTATTTAAGGACTATGCTGCATTATTTAATGACTTTGCTGAAGCATTTGAGGACTCTGCTGCATTATTAGAGGACTCTGCTGCATTATTTAATGACTTTGTTGGATTTTTTAAGGACTCTGCTGCATTATTTAAGGAATTTGCTGCTATATTAAATGACTCTGCTTCAGTATTTAAGGACTCTGCTGCGGTATTTAAGGACTCTGCTGCATTATATAAGGACTCTGCTGCATTATTTAAGGACTTTGCTGCATTATTTAAGGACTCTGCTGCATTATTTAAGGACTCTGCTGAAGCATTTGAGGACTCTGCTGCATTATTTAAGGACTTTGCTGCATTATTTAAGGAATCTGCTGCATTATTTAAGGACTTTGTTGCATTATCTAAGGACTCTGCTGCAATATTGAAGGACTTTGCTGCATTATTTAAGGACTCTGCTGCATTATTTAAGGACTTTGCTGCAATATTTAAGGACTCTGCTTCAGTATTTAAGGACTCTGCTGAAGCATTTGAGGACTCTGCTGCATTATTTAATGACTTTGCTGAAGCATTTGAGGACTCTGCTGCATTATTAGAGGACTCTGCTGCATTATTTAATGACTTTGTTGGATTTTTTAAGGACTCTGCTGCATTATTTAAGGAATTTGCTGCTATATTAAAGGACTCTGCTTCAGTATTTAAGGACTCTGCTGCGGTATTTAAGGACTCTGCTGCATTATTTAAGGACTATGCTGCATTATTTAAGGACTTTGCTGCATTATTTAAGGAATTTGTTGCATTATTTAAGGACTCTGCTGCATTATTTAAGGACTTTGCTGCAATATTTAAGGACTCTGCTTCAGTATTTAAGGACTCTGCTGCATTATTTAAGGACGTTGTTGCATT
This sequence comes from Phyllobates terribilis, assembly GCF_046119375.1. Classification (NCBI taxonomy): domain Eukaryota; kingdom Metazoa; phylum Chordata; class Amphibia; order Anura; family Dendrobatidae; genus Phyllobates; species Phyllobates terribilis. The sequence continues at coordinate 1,461,917 of NW_027362905.1, forward strand.
ATTTAAGGACTCTGCTGCATTATTTAAGGACTTTACTGCATTATTTAAGGACTCTGCTGCATTATTTAAGGACTTTGTTGCATTATTTAAGGACTCTGCTGCATTAGTTAAGGACTTTGCTGCATTATTTAAGGACTCTGCTGCATTATTTAACGACGTTGTTGCATTATTTAAGAACTGTGCTGCATTATTTAAGGACTTTGCTGCATTAAGGACTATGCTGCATTATTTAATGACTTTGCTGAAGCATTTGAGGACTCTGCTGCATTATTAGAGGACTCTGCTGCATTATTTAAGGACTTGCTGCATTATTTAATGACTTTGTTGGATTTTTTAAGGACTCTGCTGCATTATTTAAGGAATTTGCTGCTATATTAAAGGACTCTGCTTCAGTATTTAAGGACTCTGCTGCGGTATTTAAGGACTCTGCTGCATTATTTAAGGACTCTGCTGCATTATTTAAGGACTTTGCTGCATTATTTAAGGAATCTGCTGCATTATTGAAGGACTTTGCTGCAATATTTAAGGACTCTGCTTCAGTATTTAAGGACTCTGCTGCATTATTTAAGGACTTTGTTGCATTATTTAAGGACTCTGCTGCATTATTTAAGGACTTTGCTGCATTATTTATGGACTCTGCTGCATTATTTAAGGACTTTGCTGCAATATTTAAGGACTCTGCTTCAGTATTTAAGGACTCTGCTGCATTATTTAAGGACTTTGTTGCATTATTTAAGGACTCTGCTGCATTATTTAAGGACTTTGCTGCATTATTTAAGGACTCTGCTGCATTATTTAAGGATTCTGCTGAAGCATTTGAGGACTCTGCTGCATTATTTAATCACTTTGCTGCGGTATATAAGGACTCTGTTGCATTATTTAAGGACTTTGTTGCATTATTTAAGGACTCTGCTGCATTAGTTAAGGACTTTGCTGCATTATTTAAGGACTCTGCTGCATCATTTAACGACGTTGTTGCATTATTTAAGAAATGTGCTGCATTATTTAAGGACTTTGCTGCATTATTTAAGGACTATGCTGCATTATTTAATGACTTTGCTGAAGCATTTGAGGACTCTGCTGCATTATTAGAGGACTCTGCTGCATTATTTAATGACTTTGTTGGATTTTTTAAGGACTCTGCTGCATTATTTAAGGAATTTGCTGCTATATTAAAGGACTCTGCTTCAGTATTTAAGGACTCTGCTGCGGTATATAAGGACTCTGCTGCATTATTTAAGGACTCTGCTGCATTATTTAAGGACTTTGCTGCATTATTTAAGGACTCTGCTGCATTATTTAAGGACTTTGTTGCATTATTTAAGGACTCTAATGCATTATTTAAGGACTTTGCTGCAATATTTAAGGACTCTGCTGCATTAGTTAAGGACTTTGCTGCATTATTTAAGGACTCTGCTGCATTATTTAACGACTTTACTGCATTATTTAAGGACTCTGCTGCATTATTTAAGGACTTTGTTGCATTATTTAAGGACTCTGCTGCATTAGTTATTGACTATGCTGCATTATTTAATGACTTTGCTGAAGCATTTGAGGACTCTGCTGCATTATTAGAGGACTCTGCTGCATTATTTAAGGACTTGCTGCATTATTTAATGACTTTGTTGGATTTTTTAAGGACTCTGCTGCGTTATTTAAGGAATTTGCTGCTATATTAAAGGACTCTGCTTCAGTATTTAAGGACTCTGCTGCGGTATTTAAGGACTTTGCTGCATTATTTAAGGACTCTGCTGCATTATTTAAGGACTTTGCTGCATTATTTAAGGAATCTGCTGCATTATTTAAGGACTTTGTTGCATTATCTAAGGACTCTGCTGCATTATTGAAGGACTTTGCTGCAATATTTAAGGACTCTGCTTCAGTATTTAAGGACTCTGCTGGATTATTTAAGGACTTTGTTGCATTATTTAAGGACTCTGCTGCATTATTTAAGGACTTTGTTGCATTATTTAAGGACTCTGCTGCATTAGTTAAGGACTTTGCTGCATTATTTAAGGACCCTGCTGCATTATTTAACGACTTTACTGCATTATTTAAGGACTCTGCTGCATTATTTAAGGACTTTGTTGCATTATTTAAGGACTCTGCTGCATTATTTAAGGAATATGCTGCTATATTAAAGGACTCTGCTTCAGTATTTAAGGACTCTGCTGCGGTATATAAGGACTCTGCTGCATTATTTAAGGACTCTGCTGCATTATTTAAGGACTTTGCTGCATTATTTAAGGACTCTGCTGCATTATTTAAGGACTTTGTTGCATTATTTAAGGACTCTAATGCATTATTTAAGGACTTTGCAGGAATATTTAAGGACTCTGCTGCATTAGTTAACGACTTTGCTGCATTATTTAAGGACCCTGCTGCATTATTTAACGACTTTACTGCATTATTTAAGGACTCTGCTGCATTATTTAAGGACTTTGTTGCATTATTTAAGGACTCTGCTGCATTAGTTAAGGACTATGCTGCATTATTTAATGACTTTGCTGAAGCATTTGAGGACTCTGCTGCATTATTAGAGGACTCTGCTGCATTATTTAAGGACTTGCTGCATTATTTAATGACTTTGTTGGATTTTTTAAGGACTCTGCTGCGTTATTTAAGGAATTTGCTGCTATATTAAAGGACTCTGCTTCAGTATTTAAGGACTCTGCTGCGGTATTTAAGGACTCTGCTGCATTATTTAAGGACTCTGCTGCATTATTTAAGGACTTTGCTGCATTATTTAAGGACTCTGCTGCATTATTTAAGGACTTTGTTGCATTATTTAAGGACTCTAATGCATTATTTAAGGACTTTGCTGCAATATTTAAGGACTCTGCTTCAGTATTTAAGGACTCTGCTGCATTATTTAAGGACGTTGTTGCATTATTTAAGGACTCTGCTGCATTATTTAAGGACTTTACTGCATTATTTAAGGACTCTGCTGCATTATTTAAGGACTTTCTTGCATTATTTAAGGACTCTGCTGCATTAGTTAAGGACTTTGCTGCATTATTTAAGGACTCTGCTGCATTATTTAACGACGTTGTTGCATTACTTAAGAACTGTGCTGCATTATTTAAGGACTTTGCTGCATTATTTAAGGACTATGCTGCATTATTTAATGACTTTGCTGAAGCATTTGAGGACTCTGCTGCATTATTAGAGGACTCTGCTGCATTATTTAAGGACTTGCTGCATTATTTAATGACTTTGTTGGATTTTTTTATGGACTCTGCTGCATTATTTAAGGAATTTGCTGCTATATTAAAGGACTCTGCTTCAGTATTTAAGGACTCTGCTGCGGAATTTAAGGACTCTGCTGCATTATTTAAGGACTCTGCTGCATTATTTAAGGACTTTGCTGCATTATTTAAGGAATCTGCTGCATTATTTAAGGACTTTGCTGCAATATTTAAGGACTCTGCTTCAGTATTTAAGGATTCTGCTGCATTATTTAAGGACTTTGTTGCATTATTTAAGGACTCTGCTGCATTATTTAAGGACTTTTGCTGCATTATTTAAGGACTCTGCTGCATTATTTAAGGACTCTGCTGAAGCATTTGAGGACTCTGCTGCATTATTTAAGCACATTGCTGCGGTATTTAAGGACTCTGTTGAATTATTTAAGGACTTTGTTGCATTATTTAAGGACTTTGCTGCATTAGTTAAGGACTTTGCTGCATTATTTAAGGACTCTGCTGCATTATTTAACGACGCTGTTGCATTATTTAAGAACTGTGCTGCATTATTTAAGGACTTTGCTGCATTATTTAAGGACTATGCTGCATTATTTAATGACTTTGCTGAAGCATTTGAGGACTCTGCTGCATTATTACAGGACTCTGCTGCATTATTTAATGACTTTTTTGGATTTTTTAAGGACTCTGCTGCATTATTTAAGGAATTTGCTGCTATATTAAAGGACTCTGCTTCAGTATGTAAGGACTCTGCTGCGGTATATAAGGACTCTGCTGCATTATTTAAGGACTCTGCTGCATTATTTAAGGACTTTGCTGCATTATTTAAGGACTCTGCTGCATTATTTAAGGACTTTGTTGCATTATTTAAGGACTCTAATGCATTATTTAAGGACTTTGCTGGAATATTTAAGGACTCTGCTGCATTAGTTAAGGACTTTGCTGCATTATTTAAGGACCCTGCTGCATTATTTAACGACTTTACTGCATTATTTAAGGACTCTGCTGCATTATTTAAGGACTTTGTTGCATTATTTAAGGACTCTGCTGCATTAGTTAAGGACTATGCTGCATTATTTAATGACTTTGCTGAAGCATTTGAGGACTCTGCTGCATTATTAGAGGACTCTGCTGCATTATTTAAGGACTTGCTGCATTATTTAATGACTTTGTTGGATTTTTTAAGGACTCTGCTGCGTTATTTAAGGAATTTGCTGCTATATTAAAGGACTCTGCTTCAGTATTTAAGGACTCTGCTGCGGTATTTAAGGACTCTGCTGCATTATTTAAGGACTCTGCTGCATTATTTAAGGACTTTGCTGCATTATTTAAGGAATCTGCTGCATTATTTAAGGACTTTGTTGCATTATTTAAGGACTCTAATGCATTATTTAAGGACTTTGCTGCAATATTTAAGGACTCTGCTTCAGTATTTAAGGACTCTGCTGCATTATTTAAGGACGTTGTTGCATTATTTAAGGACTCTGCTGCATTATTTAAGGACTTTACTGCATTATTTAAGGACTCTGCTGCATTATTTAAGGACTTTCTTGCATTATTTAAGGACTCTGCTGCATTAGTTAAGGACTTTGCTGCATTATTTAAGGACTCTGCTGCATTATTTAACGACGTTGTTGCATTACTTAAGAACTGTGCTGCATTATTTAAGGACTTTGCTGCATTATTTAAGGACTATGCTGCATTATTTAATGACTTTGCTGAAGCATTTGAGGACTCTGCTGCATTATTAGAGGACTCTGCTGCATTATTTAAGGACTTGCTGCATTATTTAATGACTTTGTTGGATTTTTTTATGGACTCGACGGCATTATTTAAGGAATTTGCTGCTATATTAAAGGACTCTGCTTCAGTATTTAAGGACTCTGCTGCGGAATTTAAGGACTCTGCTGCATTATTTAAGGACTCTGCTGCATTATTTAAGGACTTTGCTGCATTATTTAAGGAATCTGCTGCATTATTTAAGGACTTTGCTGCAATATTTAAGGACTCTGCTTCAGTATTTAAGGATTCTGCTGCATTATTTAAGGACTTTGTTGCATTATTTAAGGACTCTGCTGCATTATTTAAGGACTTTTGCTGCATTATTTAAGGACTCTGCTGCATTATTTAAGGACTCTGCTGAAGCATTTGAGGACTCTGCTGCATTATTTAAGCACTTTGCTGCGGTATTTAAGGACTCTGTTGCATTATTTAAGGACTTTGTTGCATTATTTAAGGACTTTGCTGCATTAGTTAAGGACTTTGCTGCATTATTTAAGGACTCTGCTGCATTATTTAATGACGCTGTTGCATTATTTAAGAACTGTGCTGCATTATTTAAGGACTTTGCTGCATTATTTAAGGACTATGCTGCATTATTTAATGACTTTGCTGAAGCATTTGAGGACTCTGCTGCATTATTAGAGGACTCTGCTGCATTATTTAATGACTTTTTTGGATTTTTTAAGGACTCTGCTGCATTATTTAAGGAATTTGCTGCTATATTAAAGGACTCTGCTTCAGTATTTAAGGACTCTGCTGCGGTATTTATGGACTCTGCTGCATTATTTAAGGACTCTGCTGCATTATTTAAGGACTTTGCTGCATTATTTAAGGACTCTGCTGCATTATTTAAGGACTTTGCTGCAATATTTAAGGACTCTGCTTCAGTATTTAAGGACTCTGCTGCATTATTTAAGGACGTTGTTGCATTATTTAAGGACTCTGCTGCATTATTTAAGGACTTTACTGCATTATTTAAGGACTCTGCTGCATTATTTAAGGACTTTGTTGCATTATTTCAGGAATCTGATGCATTATTTAAGGAATTTGCTGAATTATTTAAGGACTCTGCTTTCTTATTTAATGACTCTGCTGAAGCATTTGAGGACTCTGCTGCATTATTTGAGGACTCTGCTGCATTATTTAATCACTTTGCTGCGGTATTTAAGGACTCTGTTGCATTATTTAAGGACTTTGTTGCATTATTTAAGGACTCTGCTGCATTAGTTAAGGACTTTGCTGCATTATTTAAGGACTCTGCTGCATTATTTAACGACGTTGTTGCATTATTTAAGAACTGTGCTGCATTATTTAAGGACTTTGCTGCATTATTTAAGGACTATGCTGCATAATTTAATGACTTTGCTGAAGCATTTGAGGACTCTGCTGCATTATTAGAGGACTCTGCTGCATTATTTAATGACTTTGTTGGATTTTTTAAGGACTCTGCTGCATTATTTAAGGAATTTGCTGCTATATTAAAGGACTCTGCTTCAGTATTTAAGGACTCTGCTGCGGTATATAAGGACTCTGCTGCATTATTTAAGGACTCTGCTGCATTATTTAAGGACTTTGCTGCATTATTTAAGGACTTTGCTGCATTATTTAAGGACTCTGCTGCATTATTTAAGGACTTTGTTGCATTATTTAAGGACTCTAATGCATTATTTAAGGACTTTGCTGGAATATTTAAGGACTCTGCTGCATTAGTTAAGGACTTTGCTGCATTATTTAAGGACTCTGCTGCATTATTTAACGACTTTACTGCATTATTTAAGGACTCTGCTGCATTATTTAAGGACTTTGTTGCATTATTTAAGGACTCTGCTGCATTAGTTAAGGACTATGCTGCATTATTTAATGACTTTGCTGAAGCATTTGAGGACTCTGCTGCATTATTAGAGGACTCTGCTGCATTATTTAAGGACTTGCTGCATTATTTAATGACTTTGTTGGATTTTTTAAGGACTCTGCTGCGTTATTTAAGGAATTTGCTGCTATATTAAAGGACTCTGCTTCAGTATTTAAGGACTCTGCTGCGGTATTTAAGGACTCTGCTGCATTATTCAAGGACTCTGCTGCATTATTTAAAGACTTTGCTGCATTATTTAAGGAATCTGCTGCATCATTTAAGGACTTTGTTGCATTATCTAAGGACTCTGCTGGATTATTGAAGGACTTTGCTGCAATATTTAAGGACTCTGCTTCAGTATTTAAGGACTCTGCTGCATTATTTAAGGACTTTGTTGCATTATTTAAGGACTCTGCTGCATTATTTAAGGACTTTGTTGCATTATTTAAGGACTCTGCTGCATTATTTAAGGACTTTGCTGCAATATTTAAGGACTCTGCTTCAGTATTTAAGGACTCTGCTGCATTATTTAAGGACTTTGTTGCATTATTTAAGGACTCTGCTGCATTATTTAAGGACTTTGCTGCATTATTTAAGGACTCTGCTGCATTTTTTAAGGACTCTGCTGAAGCATTTGAGGACTCTGCTGCATTATTTAAGCACTTTGCTGCGGTATTTAAGGACTCTGTTGCATTATTTAAGGACTTTGTTGCATTATTTAAGGACTCTGCTGCATTAGTTAAGGACTTTGCTGCATTATTTAAGGACTCTGCTGCATTATTTACCGACGTTGTTGCATTATTTAAGAACTGTGCTGCTTTATTTAAGGACTTTGCATTATTTAAGGACTATGCTGCATTATTTAATGACTTTGCTGAAGCATTTGAGGACTCTGCTGCATTATTACAGGACTCTGCTGCATTATTTAATGACTTTTTTGGATTTTTTAAGGACTCTGCTGCATTATTTAAGGAATTTGCTGCTATATTAAAGGACTCTGCTTCAGTATGTAAGGACTCTGCTGCGGTATATAAGGACTCTGCTGCATTATTTAAGGACTCTGCTGCATTATTTAAGGACTTTGCTGCATTATTTAAGGACTCTGCTGCATTATTTAAGGACTTTGTTGCATTATTTAAGGACTCTAATGCATTATTTAAGGACTTTGCTGGAATATTTAAGGACTCTGCTGCATTAGTTAAGGACTTTGCTGCATTATTTAAGGACCCTGCTGCATTATTTAACGACTTTACTGCATTATTTAAGGACTCTGCTGCATTATTTAAGGACTTTGTTGCATTATTTAAGGACTCTGCTGCATTAGTTAAGGACTATGCTGCATTATTTAATGACTTTGCTGAAGCATTTGAGGACTCTGCTGCATTATTAGAGGACTCTGCTGCATTATTTAAGGACTTGCTGCATTATTTAATGACTTTGTTGGATTTTTTAAGGACTCTGCTGCGTTATTTAAGGAATTTGCTGCTATATTAAAGGACTCTGCTTCAGTATTTAAGGACTCTGCTGCGGTATTTAAGGACTCTGCTGCATTATTTAAGGACTCTGCTGCATTATTTAAGGACTTTGCTGCATTATTTAAGGAATCTGCTGCATTATTTAAGGACTTTGTTGCATTATTTAAGGACTCTAATGCATTATTTAAGGACTTTGCTGCAATATTTAAGGACTCTGCTTCAGTATTTAAGGACTCTGCTGCATTATTTAAGGACGTTGTTGCATTATTTAAGGACTCTGCTGCATTATTTAAGGACTTTACTGCATTATTTAAGGACTCTGCTGCATTATTTAAGGACTTTCTTGCATTATTTAAGGACTCTGCTGCATTAGTTAAGGACTTTGTTGCATTATTTAAGGACTCTGCTGCATTATTTAACGACGTTGTTGCATTACTTAAGAACTGTGCTGCATTATTTAAGGACTTTGCTGCATTATTTAAGGACTATGCTGCATTATTTAATGACTTTGCTGAAGCATTTGAGGACTCTGCTGCATTATTAGAGGACTCTGCTGCATTATTTAAGGACTTGCTGCATTATTTAATGACTTTGTTGGATTTTTTTATGGACTCGACGGCATTATTTAAGGAATTTGCTGCTATATTAAAGGACTCTGCTTCAGTATTTAAGGACTCTGCTGCGGAATTTAAGGACTCTGCTGCATTATTTAAGGACTCTGCTGCATTATTTAAGGACTTTGCTGCATTATTTAAGGAATCTGCTGCATTATTTAAGGACTTTGCTGCAATATTTAAGGACTCTGCTTCAGTATTTAAGGATTCTGCTGCATTATTTAAGGACTTTGTTGCATTATTTAAGGACTCTGCTGCATTATTTAAGGACTTTTGCTGCATTATTTAAGGACTCTGCTGCATTATTTAAGGACTCTGCTGAAGCATTTGAGGACTCTGCTGCATTATTTAAGCACTTTGCTGCGGTATTTAAGGACTCTGTTGCATTATTTAAGGACTTTGTTGCATTATTTAAGGACTTTGCTGCATTAGTTAAGGACTTTGCTGCATTATTTAAGGACTCTGCTGCATTATTTAATGACGCTGTTGCATTATTTAAGAACTGTGCTGCATTATTTAAGGACTTTGCTGCATTATTTAAGGACTATGCTGCATTATTTAATGACTTTGCTGAAGCATTTGAGGACTCTGCTGCATTATTAGAGGACTCTGCTGCATTATTTAATGACTTTTTTGGATTTTTTAAGGACTCTGCTGCATTATTTAAGGAATTTGCTGCTATATTAAAGGACTCTGCTTCAGTATTTAAGGACTCTGCTGCGGTATTTATGGACTCTGCTGCATTATTTAAGGACTCTGCTGCATTATTTAAGGACTTTGCTGCATTATTTAAGGACTCTGCTGCATTATTTAAGGACTTTGCTGCAATATTTAAGGACTCTGCTTCAGTATTTAAGGACTCTGCTGCATTATTTAAGGACGTTGTTGCATTATTTAAGGACTCTGCTGCATTATTTAAGGACTTTACTGCATTATTTAAGGACTCTGCTGCATTATTTAAGGACTTTGTTGCATTATTTCAGGAATCTGATGCATTATTTAAGGAATTTGCTGAATTATTTAAGGACTCTGCTTTCTTATTTAATGACTCTGCTGAAGCATTTGAGGACTCTGCTGCATTATTTGAGGACTCTGCTGCATTATTTAATCACTTTGCTGCGGTATTTAAGGACTCTGTTGCATTATTTAAGGACTTTGTTGCATTATTTAAGGACTCTGCTGCATTAGTTAAGGACTTTGCTGCATTATTTAAGGACTCTGCTGCATTATTTAACGACGTTGTTGCATTATTTAAGAACTGTGCTGCATTATTTAAGGACTTTGCTGCATTATTTAAGGACTATGCTGCATAATTTAATGACTTTGCTGAAGCATTTGAGGACTCTGCTGCATTATTAGAGGACTCTGCTGCATTATTTAATGACTTTGTTGGATTTTTTAAGGACTCTGCTGCATTATTTAAGGAATTTGCTGCTATATTAAAGGACTCTGCTTCAGTATTTAAGGACTCTGCTGCGGTATATAAGGACTCTGCTGCATTATTTAAGGACTCTGCTGCATTATTTAAGGACTTTGCTGCATTATTTAAGGACTTTGCTGCATTATTTAAGGACTCTGCTGCATTATTTAAGGACTTTGTTGCATTATTTAAGGACTCTAATGCATTATTTAAGGACTTTGCTGGAATATTTAAGGACTCTGCTGCATTAGTTAAGGACTTTGCTGCATTATTTAAGGACTCTGCTGCATTATTTAACGACTTTACTGCATTATTTAAGGACTCTGCTGCATTATTTAAGGACTTTGTTGCATTATTTAAGGACTCTGCTGCATTAGTTAAGGACTATGCTGCATTATTTAATGACTTTGCTGAAGCATTTGAGGACTCTGCTGCATTATTAGAGGACTCTGCTGCATTATTTAAGGACTTGCTGCATTATTTAATGACTTTGTTGGATTTTTTAAGGACTCTGCTGCGTTATTTAAGGAATTTGCTGCTATATTAAAGGACTCTGCTTCAGTATTTAAGGACTCTGCTGCGGTATTTAAGGACTCTGCTGCATTATTCAAGGACTCTGCTGCATTATTTAAAGACTTTGCTGCATTATTTAAGGAATCTGCTGCATCATTTAAGGACTTTGTTGCATTATCTAAGGACTCTGCTGGATTATTGAAGGACTTTGCTGCAATATTTAAGGACTCTGCTTCAGTATTTAAGGACTCTGCTGCATTATTTAAGGACTTTGTTGCATTATTTAAGGACTCTGCTGCATTATTTAAGGACTTTGTTGCATTATTTAAGGACTCTGCTGCATTATTTAAGGACTTTGCTGCAATATTTAAGGACTCTGCTTCAGTATTTAAGGACTCTGCTGCATTATTTAAGGACTTTGTTGCATTATTTAAGGACTCTGCTGCATTATTTAAGGACTTTGCTGCATTATTTAAGGACTCTGCTGCATTTTTTAAGGACTCTGCTGAAGCATTTGAGGACTCTGCTGCATTATTTAAGCACTTTGCTGCGGTATTTAAGGACTCTGTTGCATTATTTAAGGACTTTGTTGCATTATTTAAGGACTCTGCTGCATTAGTTAAGGACTTTGCTGCATTATTTAAGGACTCTGCTGCATTATTTACCGACGTTGTTGCATTATTTAAGAACTGTGCTGCTTTATTTAAGGACTTTGCATTATTTAAGGACTATGCTGCATTATTTAATGACTTTGCTGAAGCATTTGAGGACTCTGCTGCATTATTAGAGGACTCTGCTGCATTATTTAATGACTTTGTTGGATTTTTTAAGGACTCTGCTGCATTATTTAAGGAATTTGCTGCTATATTAAATGACTCTGCTTCAGTATTTAAGGACTCTGCTGCGGTATTTAAGGACTCTGCTGCATTATTTAAGGACTCTGCTGCATTATTTAAGGACTTTGCTGCATTATTTAAGGACTCTGCTGCATTATTTAAGGACTCTGCTGAAGCATTTGAGGACTCTGCTGCATTATTTAAGGACTTTGCTGCATTATTTAAGGACTCTGCTGCATTATTTAAGGACTTTACTGCATTATTTAAGGACTCTGCTGCATTATTTAAGGACTTTCTTGCATTATTTAAGGACTCTGCTGCATTAGTTAAGGACTTTGCTGCATTATTTAAGGACTCTGCTGCATTATTTAACGACGTTGTTGCATTACTTAAGAACTGTGCTGCATTATTTAAGGACTTTGCTGCATTATTTAAGGACTATGCTGCATTATTTAATGACTTTGCTGAAGCATTTGAGGACTCTGCTGCATTATTAGAGGACTCTGCTGCATTATTTAAGGACTTGCTGCATTATTTAATGACTTTGTTGGATTTTTTTATGGACTCGACGGCATTATTTAAGGAATTTGCTGCTATATTAAAGGACTCTGCTTCAGTATTTAAGGACTCTGCTGCGGAATTTAAGGACTCTGCTGCATTATTTAAGGACTCTGCTGCATTATTTAAGGACTTTGCTGCATTATTTAAGAAATCTGCTGCATTATTTAAGGACTTTGCTGCAATATTTAAGGACTCTGCTTCAGTATTTAAGGATTCTGCTGCATTATTTAAGGACTTTGTTGCATTATTTAAGGACTCTGCTGCATTATTTAAGGACTTTTGCTGCATTATTTAAGGACTCTGCTGCATTATTTAAGGACTCTGCTGAAGCATTTGAGGACTCTGCTGCATTATTTAAGCACTTTGCTGCGGTATTTAAGGACTCTGTTGCATTATTTAAGGACTTTGTTGCATTATTTAAGGACTTTGCTGCATTAGTTAAGGACTTTGCTGCATTATTTAAGGACTCTGCTGCATTATTTAATGACGCTGTTGCATTATTTAAGAACTGTGCTGCATTATTTAAGGACTTTGCTGCATTATTTAAGGACTATGCTGCATTATTTAATGACTTTGCTGAAGCATTTGAGGACTCTGCTGCATTATTAGAGGACTCTGCTGCATTATTTAATGACTTTTTTGGATTTTTTAAGGACTCTGCTGCATTATTTAAGGAATTTGCTGCTATATTAAAGGACTCTGCTTCAGTATTTAAGGACTCTGCTGCGGTATTTATGGACTCTGCTGCATTATTTAAGGACTCTGCTGCATTATTTAAGGACTTTGCTGCATTATTTAAGGACTCTGCTGCATTATTTAAGGACTTTGCTGCAATATTTAAGGACTCTGCTTCAGTATTTAAGGACTCTGCTGCATTATTTAAGGACGTTGTTGCATTATTTAAGGACTCTGCTGCATTATTTAAGGACTTTACTGCATTATTTAAGGACTCTGCTGCATTATTTAAGGACTTTGTTGCATTATTTCAGGAATCTGATGCATTATTTAAGGAATTTGCTGAATTATTTAAGGACTCTGCTTTCTTATTTAATGACTCTGCTGAAGCATTTGAGGACTCTGCTGCATTATTTGAGGACTCTGCTGCATTATTTAATCACTTTGCTGCGGTATTTAAGGACTCTGTTGCATTATTTAAGGACTTTGTTGCATTATTTAAGGACTCTGCTGCATTAGTTAAGGACTTTGCTGCATTATTTAAGGACTCTGCTGCATTATTTAACGACGTTGTTGCATTATTTAAGAACTGTGCTGCATTATTTAAGGACTTTGCTGCATTATTTAAGGACTATGCTGCATAATTTAATGACTTTGCTGAAGCATTTGAGGACTCTGCTGCATTATTAGAGGACTCTGCTGCATTATTTAATGACTTTGTTGGATTTTTTAAGGACTCTGCTGCATTATTTAAGGAATTTGCTGCTATATTAAAGGACTCTGCTTCAGTATTTAAGGACTCTGCTGCGGTATATAAGGACTCTGCTGCATTATTTAAGGACTCTGCTGCATTATTTAAGGACTTTGCTGCATTATTTAAGGACTTTGCTGCATTATTTAAGGACTCTGCTGCATTATTTAAGGACTTTGTTGCATTATTTAAGGACTCTAATGCATTATTTAAGGACTTTGCTGGAATATTTAAGGACTCTGCTGCATTAGTTAAGGACTTTGCTGCATTATTTAAGGACTCTGCTGCATTATTTAACGACTTTACTGCATTATTTAAGGACTCTGCTGCATTATTTAAGGACTTTGTTGCATTATTTAAGGACTCTGCTGCATTAGTTAAGGACTATGCTGCATTATTTAATGACTTTGCTGAAGCATTTGAGGACTCTGCTGCATTATTAGAGGACTCTGCTGCATTATTTAAGGACTTGCTGCATTATTTAATGACTTTGTTGGATTTTTTAAGGACTCTGCTGCGTTATTTAAGGAATTTGCTGCTATATTAAAGGACTCTGCTTCAGTATTTAAGGACTCTGCTGCGGTATTTAAGGACTCTGCTGCATTATTCAAGGACTCTGCTGCATTATTTAAGGACTTTGCTGCATTATTTAAGGAATCTGCTGCATCATTTAAGGACTTTGTTGCATTATCTAAGGACTCTGCTGGATTATTGAAGGACTTTGCTGCAATATTTAAGGACTCTGCTTCAGTATTTAAGGACTCTGCTGCATTATTTAAGGACTTTGTTGCATTATTTAAGGACTCTGCTGCATTATTTAAGGACTTTGTTGCATTATTTAAGGACTCTGCTGCATTATTTAAGGACTTTGCTGCAATATTTAAGGACTCTGCTTCAGTATTTAAGGACTCTGCTGCATTATTTAAGGACTTTGTTGCATTATTTAAGGACTCTGCTGCATTATTTAAGGACTTTGCTGCATTATTTAAGGACTCTGCTGCATTTTTTAAGGACTCTGCTGAAGCATTTGAGGACTCTGCTGCATTATTTAAGCACTTTGCTGCGGTATTTAAGGACTCTGTTGCATTATTTAAGGACTTTGTTGCATTATTTAAGGACTCTGCTGCATTAGTTAAGGACTTTGCTGCATTATTTAAGGACTCTGCTGCATTATTTACCGACGTTGTTGCATTATTTAAGAACTGTGCTGCTTTATTTAAGGACTTTGCATTATTTAAGGACTATGCTGCATTATTTAATGACTTTGCTGAAGCATTTGAGGACTCTGCTGCATTATTAGAGGACTCTGCTGCATTATTTAATGACTTTGTTGGATTTTTTAAGGACTCTGCTGCATTATTTAAGGAATTTGCTGCTATATTAAATGACTCTGCTTCAGTATTTAAGGACTCTGCTGCGGTATTTAAGGACTCTGCTGCATTATTTAAGGACTCTGCTGCATTATTTAAGGACTTTGCTGCATTATTTAAGGACTCTGCTGCATTATTTAAGGACTCTGCTGAAGCATTTGAGGACTCTGCTGCATTATTTAAGGACTTTGCTGCATTATTTAAGGACTCTGCTGCATTATTTAAGGACTTTACTGCATTATTTAAGGACTCTGCTGCATTATTTAAGGACTTTCTTGCATTATTTAAGGACTCTGCTGCATTAGTTAAGGACTTTGCTGCATTATTTAAGGACTCTGCTGCATTATTTAACGACGTTGTTGCATTACTTAAGAACTGTGCTGCATTATTTAAGGACTTTGCTGCATTATTTAAGGACTATGCTGCATTATTTAATGACTTTGCTGAAGCATTTGAGGACTCTGCTGCATTATTAGAGGACTCTGCTGCATTATTTAAGGACTTGCTGCATTATTTAATGACTTTGTTGGATTTTTTTATGGACTCGACGGCATTATTTAAGGAATTTGCTGCTATATTAAAGGACTCTGCTTCAGTATTTAAGGACTCTGCTGCGGAATTTAAGGACTCTGCTGCATTATTTAAGGACTCTGCTGCATTATTTAAGGACTTTGCTGCATTATTTAAGGAATCTGCTGCATTATTTAAGGACTTTGCTGCAATATTTAAGGACTCTGCTTCAGTATTTAAGGATTCTGCTGCATTATTTAAGGACTTTGTTGCATTATTTAAGGACTCTGCTGCATTATTTAAGGACTTTTGCTGCATTATTTAAGGACTCTGCTGCATTATTTAAGGACTCTGCTGAAGCATTTGAGGACTCTGCTGCATTATTTAAGCACTTTGCTGCGGTATTTAAGGACTCTGTTGCATTATTTAAGGACTTTGTTGCATTATTTAAGGACTTTGCTGCATTAGTTAAGGACTTTGCTGCATTATTTAAGGACTCTGCTGCATTATTTAATGACGCTGTTGCATTATTTAAGAACTGTGCTGCATTATTTAAGGACTTTGCTGCATTATTTAAGGACTATGCTGCATTATTTAATGACTTTGCTGAAGCATTTGAGGACTCTGCTGCATTATTAGAGGACTCTGCTGCATTATTTAATGACTTTTTTGGATTTTTTAAGGACTCTGCTGCATTATTTAAGGAATTTGCTGCTATATTAAAGGACTCTGCTTCAGTATTTAAGGACTCTGCTGCGGTATTTATGGACTCTGCTGCATTATTTAAGGACTCTGCTGCATTATTTAAGGACTTTGCTGCATTATTTAAGGACTCTGCTGCATTATTTAAGGACTTTGCTGCAATATTTAAGGACTCTGCTTCAGTATTTAAGGACTCTGCTGCATTATTTAAGGACGTTGTTGCATTATTTAAGGACTCTGCTGCATTATTTAAGGACTTTACTGCATTATTTAAGGACTCTGCTGCATTATTTAAGGACTTTGTTGCATTATTTCAGGAATCTGATGCATTATTTAAGGAATTTGCTGAATTATTTAAGGACTCTGCTTTCTTATTTAATGACTCTGCTGAAGCATTTGAGGACTCTGCTGCATTATTTGAGGACTCTGCTGCATTATTTAATCACTTTGCTGCGGTATTTAAGGACTCTGTTGCATTATTTAAGGACTTTGTTGCATTATTTAAGGACTCTGCTGCATTAGTTAAGGACTTTGCTGCATTATTTAAGGACTCTGCTGCATTATTTAACGACGTTGTTGCATTATTTAAGAACTGTGCTGCATTATTTAAGGACTTTGCTGCATTATTTAAGGACTATGCTGCATAATTTAATGACTTTGCTGAAGCATTTGAGGACTCTGCTGCATTATTAGAGGACTCTGCTGCATTATTTAATGACTTTGTTGGATTTTTTAAGGACTCTGCTGCATTATTTAAGGAATTTGCTGCTATATTAAAGGACTCTGCTTCAGTATTTAAGGACTCTGCTGCGGTATATAAGGACTCTGCTGCATTATTTAAGGACTCTGCTGCATTATTTAAGGACTTTGCTGCATTATTTAAGGACTTTGCTGCATTATTTAAGGACTCTGCTGCATTATTTAAGGACTTTGTTGCATTATTTAAGGACTCTAATGCATTATTTAAGGACTTTGCTGGAATATTTAAGGACTCTGCTGCATTAGTTAAGGACTTTGCTGCATTATTTAAGGACTCTGCTGCATTATTTAACGACTTTACTGCATTATTTAAGGACTCTGCTGCATTATTTAAGGACTTTGTTGCATTATTTAAGGACTCTGCTGCATTAGTTAAGGACTATGCTGCATTATTTAATGACTTTGCTGAAGCATTTGAGGACTCTGCTGCATTATTAGAGGACTCTGCTGCATTATTTAAGGACTTGCTGCATTATTTAATGACTTTGTTGGATTTTTTAAGGACTCTGCTGCGTTATTTAAGGAATTTGCTGCTATATTAAAGGACTCTGCTTCAGTATTTAAGGACTCTGCTGCGGTATTTAAGGACTCTGCTGCATTATTCAAGGACTCTGCTGCATTATTTAAGGACTTTGCTGCATTATTTAAGGAATCTGCTGCATCATTTAAGGACTTTGTTGCATTATCTAAGGACTCTGCTGGATTATTGAAGGACTTTGCTGCAATATTTAAGGACTCTGCTTCAGTATTTAAGGACTCTGCTGCATTATTTAAGGACTTTGTTGCATTATTTAAGGACTCTGCTGCATTATTTAAGGACTTTGTTGCATTATTTAAGGACTCTGCTGCATTATTTAAGGACTTTGCTGCAATATTTAAGGACTCTGCTTCAGTATTTAAGGACTCTGCTGCATTATTTAAGGACTTTGTTGCATTATTTAAGGACTCTGCTGCATTATTTAAGGACTTTGCTGCATTATTTAAGGACTCTGCTGCATTTTTTAAGGACTCTGCTGAAGCATTTGAGGACTCTGCTGCATTATTTAAGCACTTTGCTGCGGTATTTAAGGACTCTGTTGCATTATTTAAGGACTTTGTTGCATTATTTAAGGACTCTGCTGCATTAGTTAAGGACTTTGCTGCATTATTTAAGGACTCTGCTGCATTATTTACCGACGTTGTTGCATTATTTAAGAACTGTGCTGCTTTATTTAAGGACTTTGCATTATTTAAGGACTATGCTGCATTATTTAATGACTTTGCTGAAGCATTTGAGGACTCTGCTGCATTATTAGAGGACTCTGCTGCATTATTTAATGACTTTGTTGGATTTTTTAAGGACTCTGCTGCATTATTTAAGGAATTTGCTGCTATATTAAATGACTCTGCTTCAGTATTTAAGGACTCTGCTGCGGTATTTAAGGACTCTGCTGCATTATTTAAGGACTCTGCTGCATTATTTAAGGACTTTGCTGCATTATTTAAGGACTCTGCTGCATTATTTAAGGACTCTGCTGAAGCATTTGAGGACTCTGCTGCATTATTTAAGGACTTTGCTGCATTATTTAAGGAATCTGCTGCATTATTTAAGGACTTTGTTGCATTATCTAAGGACTCTGCTGCAATATTGAAGGACTTTGCTGCATTATTTAAGGACTCTGCTGCATTATTTAAGGACTTTGCTGCAATATTTAAGGACTCTGCTTCAGTATTTAAGGACTCTGCTGAAGCATTTGAGGACTCTGCTGCATTATTTAATGACTTTGCTGAAGCATTTGAGGACTCTGCTGCATTATTAGAGGACTCTGCTGCATTATTTAATGACTTTGTTGGATTTTTTAAGGACTCTGCTGCATTATTTAAGGAATTTGCTGCTATATTAAAGGACTCTGCTTCAGTATTTAAGGACTCTGCTGCGGTATATAAGGACTCTGCTGCATTATTTAAGGACTCTGCTGCATTATTTAAGGACTTTGCTGCATTATTTAAGGACTCTGCTGCATTATTTAAGGACTTTGTTGCATTATTTAAGGACTCTAATGCATTATTTAAGGACTTTGCTGCAATATTTAAGGACTCTGCTGCATTAGTTAAGGACTTTGCTGCATTATTTAAGGACTCTGCTGCATTATTTAACGACTTTACTGCATTATTTAAGGACTCTGCTGCATTATTTAAGGACTTTGTTGCATTATTTAAGGACTCTGCTGCATTAGTTAAGGACTATGCTGCATTATTTAATGACTTTGCTGAAGCATTTGAGGACTCTGCTGCATTATTAGAGGACTCTGCTGCATTATTTAAGGACTTGCTGCATTATTTAATGACTTTGTTGGATTTTTTAAGGACTCTGCTGCGTTATTTAAGGAATTTGCTGCTATATTAAAGGACTCTGCTTCAGTATTTAAGGACTCTGCTGCGGTATTTAAGGACTTTGCTGCATTATTTAAGGACTCTGCTGCATTATTTAAGGACTTTGCTGCATTATTTAAGGAATCTGCTGCATTATTTAAGGACTTTGTTGCATTATCTAAGGACTCTGCTGCATTATTGAAGGACTTTGCTGCAATATTTAAGGACTCTGCTTCAGTATTTAAGGACTCTGCTGGATTATTTAAGGACTTTGTTGCATTATTTAAGGACTCTGCTGCATTATTTAAGGACTTTGTTGCATTATTTAAGGACTCTGCTGCATTAGTTAAGGACTTTGCTGCATTATTTAAGGACCCTGCTGCATTATTTAACGACTTTACTGCATTATTTAAGGACTCTGCTGCATTATTTAAGGACTTTGTTGCATTATTTAAGGACTCTGCTGCATTAGTTAAGGACTATGCTGCATTATTTAATGACTTTGCTGAAACATTTGAGGACTCTGCTGCATTATTAGAGGACTCTGCTGCATTATTTAAGGACTTGCTGCATTATTTAATGACTTTGTTGGATTTTTTAAGGACTCTGCTGCGTTATTTAAGGAATTTGCTGCTATATTAAAGGACTCTGCTTCAGTATTTA
The DNA here is from genome assembly GCF_046119375.1 of Phyllobates terribilis. Taxonomy (NCBI): domain Eukaryota; kingdom Metazoa; phylum Chordata; class Amphibia; order Anura; family Dendrobatidae; genus Phyllobates; species Phyllobates terribilis. The sequence continues at coordinate 1,481,955 of NW_027362905.1, forward strand.
AGGACTCTGCTGCGGTATTTAAGGACTCTGCTGCATTATTTAAGGACTCTGCTGCATTATTTAAGGACTTTGCTGCATTATTTAAGGACTCTGCTGCATTATTTAAGGACTTTGTTGCATTATTTAAGGACTCTAATGCATTATTTAAGGACTTTGCTGCAATATTTAAGGACTCTGCTTCAGTATTTAAGGACTCTGCTGCATTATTTAAGGACGTTGTTGCATTATTTAAGGACTCTGCTGCATTATTTAAGGACTTTACTGCATTATTTAAGGACTCTGCTGCATTATTTAAGGACTTTCTTGCATTATTTAAGGACTCTGCTGCATTAGTTAAGGACTTTGCTGCATTATTTAAGGACTCTGCTGCATTATTTAACGACGTTGTTGCATTACTTAAGAACTGTGCTGCATTATTTAAGGACTTTGCTGCATTATTTAAGGACTATGCTGCATTATTTAATGACTTTGCTGAAGCATTTGAGGACTCTGCTGCATTATTAGAGGACTCTGCTGCATTATTTAAGGACTTGCTGCATTATTTAATGACTTTGTTGGATTTTTTTATGGACTCTGCTGCATTATTTAAGGAATTTGCTGCTATATTAAAGGACTCTGCTTCAGTATTTAAGGACTCTGCTGCGGAATTTAAGGACTCTGCTGCTTTATTTAAGGACTCTGCTGCATTATTTAAGGACTTTGCTGCATTATTTAAGGAATCTGCTGCATTATTTAAGGACTTTGCTGCAATATTTAAGGACTCTGCTTCAGTATTTAAGGATTCTGCTGCATTATTTAAGGACTTTGTTGCATTATTTAAGGACTCTGCTGCATTATTTAAGGACTTTTGCTGCATTATTTAAGGACTCTGCTGCATTATTTAAGGACTCTGCTGAAGCATTTGAGGACTCTGCTGCATTATTTAAGCACTTTGCTGCGGTATTTAAGGACTCTGTTGCATTATTTAAGTACTTTGTTGCATTATTTAAGGACTTTGCTGCATTAGTTAAGGACTTTGCTGCATTTTTTAAGGACTCTGCTGCATTATTTAACGACGCTGTTGCATTATTTAAGAACTGTGCTGCATTATTTAAGGACTTTGCTGCATTATTTAAGGACTATGCTGCATTATTTAATGACTTTGCTGAAGCATTTGAGGACTCTGCTGCATTATTAGAGGACTCTGCTGCATTATTTAATGACTTTTTTGGATTTTTTAAGGACTCTGCTGCATTATTTAAGGAATTTGCTGCTATATTAAAGGACTCTGCTTCAGTATTTAAGGACTCTGCTGCGGTATATAAGGACTCTGCTGCATTATTTAAGGACTCTGCTGCATTATTTAAGGACTTTGCTGCATTATTTAAGGACTCTGCTGCATTATTTAAGGACTTTGTTGCATTATTTAAGGACTCTAATGCATTATTTAAGGACTTTGCTGGAATATTTAAGGACTCTGCTGCATTAGTTAAGGACTTTGCTGCATTATTTAAGGACCCTGCTGCATTATTTAACGACTTTACTGCATTATTTAAGGACTCTGCTGCATTATTTAAGGACTTTGTTGCATTATTTAAGGACTCTGCTGCATTAGTTAAGGACTATGCTGCATTATTTAATGACTTTGCTGAAGCATTTGAGGACTCTGCTGCATTATTAGAGGACTCTGCTGCATTATTTAAGGACTTGCTGCATTATTTAATGACTTTGTTGGATTTTTTAAGGACTCTGCTGCGTTATTTAAGGAATTTGCTGCTATATTAAAGGACTCTGCTTCAGTATTTAAGGACTCTGCTGCGGTATTTAAGGACTCTGCTGCATTATTTAAGGACTCTGCTGCATTATTTAAGGACTTTGCTGCATTATTTAAGGACTCTGCTGCATTATTTAAGGACTTTGTTGCATTATTTAAGGACTCTAATGCATTATTTAAGGACTTTGCTGCATTAGTTAAGGACTATGCTGCATTATTTAATGACTTTGCTGAAGCATTTGAGGACTCTGCTGCATTATTTAAGGACTTGCTGCATTATTTAATGACTTTGTTGGATTTTTTAAGGACTCTGCTGCGTTATTTAAGGAATTTGCTGCTATATTAAAGGACTCTGCTTCAGTATTTAAGGACTCTGCTGCGGTATTTAAGGACTCTGCTGCATTATTTAAGGACTCTGCTGCATTATTTAAGGACTTTGCTGCATTATTTAAGGAATCTGCTGCATTATTTAAGGACTTTGTTGCATTATTTAAGGACTCTAATGCATTATTTAAGGACTTTGCTGCAATATTTAAGGACTCTGCTTCAGTATTTAAGGACTCTGCTGCATTATTTAAGGACGTTGTTGCATTATTTAAGGACTCTGCTGCATTATTTAAGGACTTTACTGCATTATTTAAGGACTCTGCTGCATTATTTAAGGACTTTCTTGCATTATTTAAGGACTCTGCTGCATTAGTTAAGGACTTTGCTGCATTATTTAAGGACTCTGCTGCATTATTTAACGACGTTGTTGCATTACTTAAGAACTGTGCTGCATTATTTAAGGACTTTGCTGCATTATTTAAGGACTATGCTGCATTATTTAATGACTTTGCTGAAGCATTTGAGGACTCTGCTGCATTATTAGAGGACTCTGCTGCATTATTTAAGGACTTGCTGCATTATTTAATGACTTTGTTGGATTTTTTTATGGACTCGACGGCATTATTTAAGGAATTTGCTGCTATATTAAAGGACTCTGCTTCAGTATTTAAGGACTCTGCTGCGGAATTTAAGGACTCTGCTGCATTATTTAAGGACTCTGCTGCATTATTTAAGGACTTTGCTGCATTATTTAAGGAATCTGCTGCATTATTTAAGGACTTTGCTGCAATATTTAAGGACTCTGCTTCAGTATTTAAGGATTCTGCTGCATTATTTAAGGACTTTGTTGCATTATTTAAGGACTCTGCTGCATTATTTAAGGACTTTTGCTGCATTATTTAAGGACTTTGCTGCATTATTTAAGGACTCTGCTGCATTATTTAAGGACTTTGTTGCATTATTTAAGGACTCTAATGCATTATTTAAGGACTTTGCTGGAATATTTAAGGACTCTGCTGCATTAGTTAAGGACTTTGCTGCATTATTTAAGGACCCTGCTGCATTATTTAACGACTTTACTGCATTATTTAAGGACTCTGCTGCATTATTTAAGGACTTTGTTGCATTATTTAAGGACTCTGCTGCATTAGTTAAGGACTATGCTGCATTATTTAATGACTTTGCTGAAGCATTTGAGGACTCTGCTGCATTATTAGAGGACTCTGCTGCATTATTTAAGGACTTGCTGCATTATTTAATGACTTTGTTGGATTTTTTAAGGACTCTGCTGCGTTATTTAAGGAATTTGCTGCTATATTAAAGGACTCTGCTTCAGTATTTAAGGACTCTGCTGCGGTATTTAAGGACTCTGCTGCATTATTTAAGGACTCTGCTGCATTATTTAAGGACTTTGCTGCATTATTTAAGGAATCTGCTGCATTATTTAAGGACTTTGTTGCATTATTTAAGGACTCTAATGCATTATTTAAGGACTTTGCTGCAATATTTAAGGACTCTGCTTCAGTATTTAAGGACTCTGCTGCATTATTTAAGGACGTTGTTGCATTATTTAAGGACTCTGCTGCATTATTTAAGGACTTTACTGCATTATTTAAGGACTCTGCTGCATTATTTAAGGACTTTCTTGCATTATTTAAGGACTCTGCTGCATTAGTTAAGGACTTTGCTGCATTATTTAAGGACTCTGCTGCATTATTTAACGACGTTGTTGCATTACTTAAGAACTGTGCTGCATTATTTAAGGACTTTGCTGCATTATTTAAGGACTATGCTGCATTATTTAATGACTTTGCTGAAGCATTTGAGGACTCTGCTGCATTATTAGAGGACTCTGCTGCATTATTTAAGGACTTGCTGCATTATTTAATGACTTTGTTGGATTTTTTTATGGACTCGACGGCATTATTTAAGGAATTTGCTGCTATATTAAAGGACTCTGCTTCAGTATTTAAGGACTCTGCTGCGGAATTTAAGGACTCTGCTGCATTATTTAAGGACTCTGCTGCATTATTTAAGGACTTTGCTGCATTATTTAAGGAATCTGCTGCATTATTTAAGGACTTTGCTGCAATATTTAAGGACTCTGCTTCAGTATTTAAGGATTCTGCTGCATTATTTAAGGACTTTGTTGCATTATTTAAGGACTCTGCTGCATTATTTAAGGACTTTTGCTGCATTATTTAAGGACTCTGCTGCATTATTTAAGGACTCTGCTGAAGCATTTGAGGACTCTGCTGCATTATTTAAGCACTTTGCTGCGGTATTTAAGGACTCTGTTGCATTATTTAAGGACTTTGTTGCATTATTTAAGGACTTTGCTGCATTAGTTAAGGACTTTGCTGCATTATTTAAGGACTCTGCTGCATTATTTAATGACGCTGTTGCATTATTTAAGAACTGTGCTGCATTATTTAAGGACTTTGCTGCATTATTTAAGGACTATGCTGCATTATTTAATGACTTTGCTGAAGCATTTGAGGACTCTGCTGCATTATTAGAGGACTCTGCTGCATTATTTAATGACTTTTTTGGATTTTTTAAGGACTCTGCTGCATTATTTAAGGAATTTGCTGCTATATTAAAGGACTCTGCTTCAGTATTTAAGGACTCTGCTGCGGTATTTATGGACTCTGCTGCATTATTTAAGGACTCTGCTGCATTATTTAAGGACTTTGCTGCATTATTTAAGGACTCTGCTGCATTATTTAAGGACTTTGCTGCAATATTTAAGGACTCTGCTTCAGTATTTAAGGACTCTGCTGCATTATTTAAGGACGTTGTTGCATTATTTAAGGACTCTGCTGCATTATTTAAGGACTTTACTGCATTATTTAAGGACTCTGCTGCATTATTTAAGGACTTTCTTGCATTATTTAAGGACTCTGCTGCATTAGTTAAGGACTTTGCTGCATTATTTAAGGACTCTGCTGCATTATTTAACGACGTTGTTGCATTACTTAAGAACTGTGCTGCATTATTTAAGGACTTTGCTGCATTATTTAAGGACTATGCTGCATTATTTAATGACTTTGCTGAAGCATTTGAGGACTCTGCTGCATTATTAGAGGACTCTGCTGCATTATTTAAGGACTTGCTGCATTATTTAATGACTTTGTTGGATTTTTTTATGGACTCTGCTGCATTATTTAAGGAATTTGCTGCTATATTAAAGGACTCTGCTTCAGTATTTAAGGACTCTGCTGCGGAATTTAAGGACTCTGCTGCATTATTTAAGGACTCTGCTGCATTATTTAAGGACTTTGCTGCATTATTTAAGGAATCTGCTGCATTATTTAAGGACTTTGCTGCAATATTTAAGGACTCTGCTTCAGTATTTAAGGATTCTGCTGCATTATTTAAGGACTTTGTTGCATTATTTAAGGACTCTGCTGCATTATTTAAGGACTTTTGCTGCATTATTTAAGGACTCTGCTGCATTATTTAAGGACTCTGCTGAAGCATTTGAGGACTCTGCTGCATTATTTAAGCACTTTGCTGCGGTATTTAAGGACTCTGTTGCATTATTTAAGTACTTTGTTGCATTATTTAAGGACTTTGCTGCATTAGTTAAGGACTTTGCTGCATTTTTTAAGGACTCTGCTGCATTATTTAACGACGCTGTTGCATTATTTAAGAACTGTGCTGCATTATTTAAGGACTTTGCTGCATTATTTAAGGACTATGCTGCATTATTTAATGACTTTGCTGAAGCATTTGAGGACTCTGCTGCATTATTAGAGGACTCTGCTGCATTATTTAATGACTTTTTTGGATTTTTTAAGGACTCTGCTGCATTATTTAAGGAATTTGCTGCTATATTAAAGGACTCTGCTTCAGTATTTAAGGACTCTGCTGCGGTATATAAGGACTCTGCTGCATTATTTAAGGACTCTGCTGCATTATTTAAGGACTTTGCTGCATTATTTAAGGACTCTGCTGCATTATTTAAGGACTTTGTTGCATTATTTAAGGACTCTAATGCATTATTTAAGGACTTTGCTGGAATATTTAAGGACTCTGCTGCATTAGTTAAGGACTTTGCTGCATTATTTAAGGACCCTGCTGCATTATTTAACGACTTTACTGCATTATTTAAGGACTCTGCTGCATTATTTAAGGACTTTGTTGCATTATTTAAGGACTCTGCTGCATTAGTTAAGGACTATGCTGCATTATTTAATGACTTTGCTGAAGCATTTGAGGACTCTGCTGCATTATTAGAGGACTCTGCTGCATTATTTAAGGACTTGCTGCATTATTTAATGACTTTGTTGGATTTTTTAAGGACTCTGCTGCGTTATTTAAGGAATTTGCTGCTATATTAAAGGACTCTGCTTCAGTATTTAAGGACTCTGCTGCGGTATTTAAGGACTCTGCTGCATTATTCAAGGACTCTGCTGCATTATTTAAGGACTTTGCTGCATTATTTAAGGAATCTGCTGCATCATTTAAGGACTTTGTTGCATTATCTAAGGACTCTGCTGGATTATTGAAGGACTTTGCTGCAATATTTAAGGACTCTGCTTCAGTATTTAAGGACTCTGCTGCATTATTTAAGGACTTTGTTGCATTATTTAAGGACTCTGCTGCATTATTTAAGGACTTTGTTGCATTATTTAAGGACTCTGCTGCATTATTTAAGGACTTTGCTGCAATATTTAAGGACTCTGCTTCAGTATTTAAGGACTCTGCTGCATTATTTAAGGACTTTGTTGCATTATTTAAGGACTCTGCTGCATTATTTAAGGACTTTGCTGCATTATTTAAGGACTCTGCTGCATTTTTTAAGGACTCTGCTGAAGCATTTGAGGACTCTGCTGCATTATTTAAGCACTTTGCTGCGGTATTTAAGGACTCTGTTGCATTATTTAAGGACTTTGTTGCATTATTTAAGGACTCTGCTGCATTAGTTAAGGACTTTGCTGCATTATTTAAGGACTCTGCTGCATTATTTACCGACGTTGTTGCATTATTTAAGAACTGTGCTGCTTTATTTAAGGACTTTGCATTATTTAAGGACTATGCTGCATTATTTAATGACTTTGCTGAAGCATTTGAGGACTCTGCTGCATTATTAGAGGACTCTGCTGCATTATTTAATGACTTTGTTGGATTTTTTAAGGACTCTGCTGCATTATTTAAGGAATTTGCTGCTATATTAAATGACTCTGCTTCAGTATTTAAGGACTCTGCTGCGGTATTTAAGGACTCTGCTGCATTATTTAAGGACTCTGCTGCATTATTTAAGGACTTTGCTGCATTATTTAAGGACTCTGCTGCATTATTTAAGGACTCTGCTGAAGCATTTGAGGACTCTGCTGCATTATTTAAGGACTTTGCTGCATTATTTAAGGAATCTGCTGCATTATTTAAGGACTTTGTTGCATTATCTAAGGACTCTGCTGCAATATTGAAGGACTTTGCTGCATTATTTAAGGACTCTGCTGCATTATTTAAGGACTTTGCTGCAATATTTAAGGACTCTGCTTCAGTATTTAAGGACTCTGCTGAAGCATTTGAGGACTCTGCTGCATTATTTAATGACTTTGCTGAAGCATTTGAGGACTCTGCTGCATTATTAGAGGACTCTGCTGCATTATTTAATGACTTTGTTGGATTTTTTAAGGACTCTGCTGCATTATTTAAGGAATTTGCTGCTATATTAAAGGACTCTGCTTCAGTATTTAAGGACTCTGCTGCGGTATATAAGGACTCTGCTGCATTATTTAAGGACTCTGCTGCATTATTTAAGGACTTTGCTGCATTATTTAAGGACTCTGCTGCATTATTTAAGGACTTTGTTGCATTATTTAAGGACTCTAATGCATTATTTAAGGACTTTGCTGCAATATTTAAGGACTCTGCTGCATTAGTTAAGGACTTTGCTGCATTATTTAAGGACTCTGCTGCATTATTTAACGACTTTACTGCATTATTTAAGGACTCTGCTGCATTATTTAAGGACTTTGTTGCATTATTTAAGGACTCTGCTGCATTAGTTAAGGACTATGCTGCATTATTTAATGACTTTGCTGAAGCATTTGAGGACTCTGCTGCATTATTAGAGGACTCTGCTGCATTATTTAAGGACTTGCTGCATTATTTAATGACTTTGTTGGATTTTTTAAGGACTCTGCTGCGTTATTTAAGGAATTTGCTGCTATATTAAAGGACTCTGCTTCAGTATTTAAGGACTCTGCTGCGGTATTTAAGGACTTTGCTGCATTATTTAAGGACTCTGCTGCATTATTTAAGGACTTTGCTGCATTATTTAAGGAATCTGCTGCATTATTTAAGGACTTTGTTGCATTATCTAAGGACTCTGCTGCATTATTGAAGGACTTTGCTGCAATATTTAAGGACTCTGCTTCAGTATTTAAGGACTCTGCTGGATTATTTAAGGACTTTGTTGCATTATTTAAGGACTCTGCTGCATTATTTAAGGACTTTGTTGCATTATTTAAGGACTCTGCTGCATTAGTTAAGGACTTTGCTGCATTATTTAAGGACCCTGCTGCATTATTTAACGACTTTACTGCATTATTTAAGGACTCTGCTGCATTATTTAAGGACTTTGTTGCATTATTTAAGGACTCTGCTGCATTAGTTAAGGACTATGCTGCATTATTTAATGACTTTGCTGAAACATTTGAGGACTCTGCTGCATTATTAGAGGACTCTGCTGCATTATTTAAGGACTTGCTGCATTATTTAATGACTTTGTTGGATTTTTTAAGGACTCTGCTGCGTTATTTAAGGAATTTGCTGCTATATTAAAGGACTCTGCTTCAGTATTTAAGGACTCTGCTGCGGTATTTAAGGACTCTGCTGCATTATTTAAGGACTCTGCTGCATTATTTAAGGACTTTGCTGCATTATTTAAGGACTCTGCTGCATTATTTAAGGACTTTGTTGCATTATTTAAGGACTCTAATGCATTATTTAAGGACTTTGCTGCAATATTTAAGGACTCTGCTTCAGTATTTAAGGACTCTGCTGCATTATTTAAGGACGTTGTTGCATTATTTAAGGACTCTGCTGCATTATTTAAGGACTTTACTGCATTATTTAAGGACTCTGCTGCATTATTTAAGGACTTTCTTGCATTATTTAAGGACTCTGCTGCATTAGTTAAGGACTTTGCTGCATTATTTAAGGACTCTGCTGCATTATTTAACGACGTTGTTGCATTACTTAAGAACTGTGCTGCATTATTTAAGGACTTTGCTGCATTATTTAAGGACTATGCTGCATTATTTAATGACTTTGCTGAAGCATTTGAGGACTCTGCTGCATTATTAGAGGACTCTGCTGCATTATTTAAGGACTTGCTGCATTATTTAATGACTTTGTTGGATTTTTTTATGGACTCTGCTGCATTATTTAAGGAATTTGCTGCTATATTAAAGGACTCTGCTTCAGTATTTAAGGACTCTGCTGCGGAATTTAAGGACTCTGCTGCTTTATTTAAGGACTCTGCTGCATTATTTAAGGACTTTGCTGCATTATTTAAGGAATCTGCTGCATTATTTAAGGACTTTGCTGCAATATTTAAGGACTCTGCTTCAGTATTTAAGGATTCTGCTGCATTATTTAAGGACTTTGTTGCATTATTTAAGGACTCTGCTGCATTATTTAAGGACTTTTGCTGCATTATTTAAGGACTCTGCTGCATTATTTAAGGACTCTGCTGAAGCATTTGAGGACTCTGCTGCATTATTTAAGCACTTTGCTGCGGTATTTAAGGACTCTGTTGCATTATTTAAGTACTTTGTTGCATTATTTAAGGACTTTGCTGCATTAGTTAAGGACTTTGCTGCATTTTTTAAGGACTCTGCTGCATTATTTAACGACGCTGTTGCATTATTTAAGAACTGTGCTGCATTATTTAAGGACTTTGCTGCATTATTTAAGGACTATGCTGCATTATTTAATGACTTTGCTGAAGCATTTGAGGACTCTGCTGCATTATTAGAGGACTCTGCTGCATTATTTAATGACTTTTTTGGATTTTTTAAGGACTCTGCTGCATTATTTAAGGAATTTGCTGCTATATTAAAGGACTCTGCTTCAGTATTTAAGGACTCTGCTGCGGTATATAAGGACTCTGCTGCATTATTTAAGGACTCTGCTGCATTATTTAAGGACTTTGCTGCATTATTTAAGGACTCTGCTGCATTATTTAAGGACTTTGTTGCATTATTTAAGGACTCTAATGCATTATTTAAGGACTTTGCTGGAATATTTAAGGACTCTGCTGCATTAGTTAAGGACTTTGCTGCATTATTTAAGGACCCTGCTGCATTATTTAACGACTTTACTGCATTATTTAAGGACTCTGCTGCATTATTTAAGGACTTTGTTGCATTATTTAAGGACTCTGCTGCATTAGTTAAGGACTATGCTGCATTATTTAATGACTTTGCTGAAGCATTTGAGGACTCTGCTGCATTATTAGAGGACTCTGCTGCATTATTTAAGGACTTGCTGCATTATTTAATGACTTTGTTGGATTTTTTAAGGACTCTGCTGCGTTATTTAAGGAATTTGCTGCTATATTAAAGGACTCTGCTTCAGTATTTAAGGACTCTGCTGCGGTATTTAAGGACTCTGCTGCATTATTTAAGGACTCTGCTGCATTATTTAAGGACTTTGCTGCATTATTTAAGGACTCTGCTGCATTATTTAAGGACTTTGTTGCATTATTTAAGGACTCTAATGCATTATTTAAGGACTTTGCTGCATTAGTTAAGGACTATGCTGCATTATTTAATGACTTTGCTGAAGCATTTGAGGACTCTGCTGCATTATTAGAGGACTCTGCTGCATTATTTAAGGACTTGCTGCATTATTTAATGACTTTGTTGGATTTTTTAAGGACTCTGCTGCGTTATTTAAGGAATTTGCTGCTATATTAAAGGACTCTGCTTCAGTATTTAAGGACTCTGCTGCGGTATTTAAGGACTCTGCTGCATTATTTAAGGACTCTGCTGCATTATTTAAGGACTTTGCTGCATTATTTAAGGAATCTGCTGCATTATTTAAGGACTTTGTTGCATTATTTAAGGACTCTAATGCATTATTTAAGGACTTTGCTGCAATATTTAAGGACTCTGCTTCAGTATTTAAGGACTCTGCTGCATTATTTAAGGACGTTGTTGCATTATTTAAGGACTCTGCTGCATTATTTAAGGACTTTACTGCATTATTTAAGGACTCTGCTGCATTATTTAAGGACTTTCTTGCATTATTTAAGGACTCTGCTGCATTAGTTAAGGACTTTGCTGCATTATTTAAGGACTCTGCTGCATTATTTAACGACGTTGTTGCATTACTTAAGAACTGTGCTGCATTATTTAAGGACTTTGCTGCATTATTTAAGGACTATGCTGCATTATTTAATGACTTTGCTGAAGCATTTGAGGACTCTGCTGCATTATTAGAGGACTCTGCTGCATTATTTAAGGACTTGCTGCATTATTTAATGACTTTGTTGGATTTTTTTATGGACTCGACGGCATTATTTAAGGAATTTGCTGCTATATTAAAGGACTCTGCTTCAGTATTTAAGGACTCTGCTGCGGAATTTAAGGACTCTGCTGCATTATTTAAGGACTCTGCTGCATTATTTAAGGACTTTGCTGCATTATTTAAGGAATCTGCTGCATTATTTAAGGACTTTGCTGCAATATTTAAGGACTCTGCTTCAGTATTTAAGGATTCTGCTGCATTATTTAAGGACTTTGTTGCATTATTTAAGGACTCTGCTGCATTATTTAAGGACTTTTGCTGCATTATTTAAGGACTTTGCTGCATTATTTAAGGACTCTGCTGCATTATTTAAGGACTTTGTTGCATTATTTAAGGACTCTAATGCATTATTTAAGGACTTTGCTGGAATATTTAAGGACTCTGCTGCATTAGTTAAGGACTTTGCTGCATTATTTAAGGACCCTGCTGCATTATTTAACGACTTTACTGCATTATTTAAGGACTCTGCTGCATTATTTAAGGACTTTGTTGCATTATTTAAGGACTCTGCTGCATTAGTTAAGGACTATGCTGCATTATTTAATGACTTTGCTGAAGCATTTGAGGACTCTGCTGCATTATTAGAGGACTCTGCTGCATTATTTAAGGACTTGCTGCATTATTTAATGACTTTGTTGGATTTTTTAAGGACTCTGCTGCGTTATTTAAGGAATTTGCTGCTATATTAAAGGACTCTGCTTCAGTATTTAAGGACTCTGCTGCGGTATTTAAGGACTCTGCTGCATTATTTAAGGACTCTGCTGCATTATTTAAGGACTTTGCTGCATTATTTAAGGAATCTGCTGCATTATTTAAGGACTTTGTTGCATTATTTAAGGACTCTAATGCATTATTTAAGGACTTTGCTGCAATATTTAAGGACTCTGCTTCAGTATTTAAGGACTCTGCTGCATTATTTAAGGACGTTGTTGCATTATTTAAGGACTCTGCTGCATTATTTAAGGACTTTACTGCATTATTTAAGGACTCTGCTGCATTATTTAAGGACTTTCTTGCATTATTTAAGGACTCTGCTGCATTAGTTAAGGACTTTGCTGCATTATTTAAGGACTCTGCTGCATTATTTAACGACGTTGTTGCATTACTTAAGAACTGTGCTGCATTATTTAAGGACTTTGCTGCATTATTTAAGGACTATGCTGCATTATTTAATGACTTTGCTGAAGCATTTGAGGACTCTGCTGCATTATTAGAGGACTCTGCTGCATTATTTAAGGACTTGCTGCATTATTTAATGACTTTGTTGGATTTTTTTATGGACTCGACGGCATTATTTAAGGAATTTGCTGCTATATTAAAGGACTCTGCTTCAGTATTTAAGGACTCTGCTGCGGAATTTAAGGACTCTGCTGCATTATTTAAGGACTCTGCTGCATTATTTAAGGACTTTGCTGCATTATTTAAGGAATCTGCTGCATTATTTAAGGACTTTGCTGCAATATTTAAGGACTCTGCTTCAGTATTTAAGGATTCTGCTGCATTATTTAAGGACTTTGTTGCATTATTTAAGGACTCTGCTGCATTATTTAAGGACTTTTGCTGCATTATTTAAGGACTCTGCTGCATTATTTAAGGACTCTGCTGAAGCATTTGAGGACTCTGCTGCATTATTTAAGCACTTTGCTGCGGTATTTAAGGACTCTGTTGCATTATTTAAGGACTTTGTTGCATTATTTAAGGACTTTGCTGCATTAGTTAAGGACTTTGCTGCATTATTTAAGGACTCTGCTGCATTATTTAATGACGCTGTTGCATTATTTAAGAACTGTGCTGCATTATTTAAGGACTTTGCTGCATTATTTAAGGACTATGCTGCATTATTTAATGACTTTGCTGATGCATTTGAGGACTCTGCTGCATTATTAGAGGACTCTGCTGCATTATTTAATGACTTTTTTGGATTTTTTAAGGACTCTGCTGCATTATTTAAGGAATTTGCTGCTATATTAAAGGACTCTGCTTCAGTATTTAAGGACTCTGCTGCGGTATTTATGGACTCTGCTGCATTATTTAAGGACTCTGCTGCATTATTTAAGGACTTTGCTGCATTATTTAAGGACTCTGCTGCATTATTTAAGGACTTTGCTGCAATATTTAAGGACTCTGCTTCAGTATTTAAGGACTCTGCTGCATTATTTAAGGACGTTGTTGCATTATTTAAGGACTCTGCTGCATTATTTAAGGACTTTACTGCATTATTTAAGGACTCTGCTGCATTATTTAAGGACTTTCTTGCATTATTTAAGGACTCTGCTGCATTAGTTAAGGACTTTGCTGCATTATTTAAGGACTCTGCTGCATTATTTAACGACGTTGTTGCATTACTTAAGAACTGTGCTGCATTATTTAAGGACTTTGCTGCATTATTTAAGGACTATGCTGCATTATTTAATGACTTTGCTGAAGCATTTGAGGACTCTGCTGCATTATTAGAGGACTCTGCTGCATTATTTAAGGACTTGCTGCATTATTTAATGACTTTGTTGGATTTTTTTATGGACTCTGCTGCATTATTTAAGGAATTTGCTGCTATATTAAAGGACTCTGCTTCAGTATTTAAGGACTCTGCTGCGGAATTTAAGGACTCTGCTGCATTATTTAAGGACTCTGCTGCATTATTTAAGGACTTTGCTGCATTATTTAAGGAATCTGCTGCATTATTTAAGGACTTTGCTGCAATATTTAAGGACTCTGCTTCAGTATTTAAGGATTCTGCTGCATTATTTAAGGACTTTGTTGCATTATTTAAGGACTCTGCTGCATTATTTAAGGACTTTTGCTGCATTATTTAAGGACTCTGCTGCATTATTTAAGGACTCTGCTGAAGCATTTGAGGACTCTGCTGCATTATTTAAGCACTTTGCTGCGGTATTTAAGGACTCTGTTGCATTATTTAAGTACTTTGTTGCATTATTTAAGGACTTTGCTGCATTAGTTAAGGACTTTGCTGCATTTTTTAAGGACTCTGCTGCATTATTTAACGACGCTGTTGCATTATTTAAGAACTGTGCTGCATTATTTAAGGACTTTGCTGCATTATTTAAGGACTATGCTGCATTATTTAATGACTTTGCTGAAGCATTTGAGGACTCTGCTGCATTATTAGAGGACTCTGCTGCATTATTTAATGACTTTTTTGGATTTTTTAAGGACTCTGCTGCATTATTTAAGGAATTTGCTGCTATATTAAAGGACTCTGCTTCAGTATTTAAGGACTCTGCTGCGGTATATAAGGACTCTGCTGCATTATTTAAGGACTCTGCTGCATTATTTAAGGACTTTGCTGCATTATTTAAGGACTCTGCTGCATTATTTAAGGACTTTGTTGCATTATTTAAGGACTCTAATGCATTATTTAAGGACTTTGCTGGAATATTTAAGGACTCTGCTGCATTAGTTAAGGACTTTGCTGCATTATTTAAGGACCCTGCTGCATTATTTAACGACTTTACTGCATTATTTAAGGACTCTGCTGCATTATTTAAGGACTTTGTTGCATTATTTAAGGACTCTGCTGCATTAGTTAAGGACTATGCTGCATTATTTAATGACTTTGCTGAAGCATTTGAGGACTCTGCTGCATTATTAGAGGACTCTGCTGCATTATTTAAGGACTTGCTGCATTATTTAATGACTTTGTTGGATTTTTTAAGGACTCTGCTGCGTTATTTAAGGAATTTGCTGCTATATTAAAGGACTCTGCTTCAGTATTTAAGGACTCTGCTGCGGTATTTAAGGACTCTGCTGCATTATTTAAGGACTCTGCTGCATTATTTAAGGACTTTGCTGCATTATTTAAGGACTCTGCTGCATTATTTAAGGACTTTGTTGCATTATTTAAGGACTCTAATGCATTATTTAAGGACTTTGCTGCATTAGTTAAGGACTATGCTGCATTATTTAATGACTTTGCTGAAGCATTTGAGGACTCTGCTGCATTATTAGAGGACTCTGCTGCATTATTTAAGGACTTGCTGCATTATTTAATGACTTTGTTGGATTTTTTAAGGACTCTGCTGCGTTATTTAAGGAATTTGCTGCTATATTAAAGGACTCTGCTTCAGTATTTAAGGACTCTGCTGCGGTATTTAAGGACTCTGCTGCATTATTTAAGGACTCTGCTGCATTATTTAAGGACTTTGCTGCATTATTTAAGGAATCTGCTGCATTATTTAAGGACTTTGTTGCATTATTTAAGGACTCTAATGCATTATTTAAGGACTTTGCTGCAATATTTAAGGACTCTGCTTCAGTATTTAAGGACTCTGCTGCATTATTTAAGGACGTTGTTGCATTATTTAAGGACTCTGCTGCATTATTTAAGGACTTTACTGCATTATTTAAGGACTCTGCTGCATTATTTAAGGACTTTCTTGCATTATTTAAGGACTCTGCTGCATTAGTTAAGGACTTTGCTGCATTATTTAAGGACTCTGCTGCATTATTTAACGACGTTGTTGCATTACTTAAGAACTGTGCTGCATTATTTAAGGACTTTGCTGCATTATTTAAGGACTATGCTGCATTATTTAATGACTTTGCTGAAGCATTTGAGGACTCTGCTGCATTATTAGAGGACTCTGCTGCATTATTTAAGGACTTGCTGCATTATTTAATGACTTTGTTGGATTTTTTTATGGACTCGACGGCATTATTTAAGGAATTTGCTGCTATATTAAAGGACTCTGCTTCAGTATTTAAGGACTCTGCTGCGGAATTTAAGGACTCTGCTGCATTATTTAAGGACTCTGCTGCATTATTTAAGGACTTTGCTGCATTATTTAAGGAATCTGCTGCATTATTTAAGGACTTTGCTGCAATATTTAAGGACTCTGCTTCAGTATTTAAGGATTCTGCTGCATTATTTAAGGACTTTGTTGCATTATTTAAGGACTCTGCTGCATTATTTAAGGACTTTTGCTGCATTATTTAAGGACTTTGCTGCATTATTTAAGGACTCTGCTGCATTATTTAAGGACTTTGTTGCATTATTTAAGGACTCTAATGCATTATTTAAGGACTTTGCTGGAATATTTAAGGACTCTGCTGCATTAGTTAAGGACTTTGCTGCATTATTTAAGGACCCTGCTGCATTATTTAACGACTTTACTGCATTATTTAAGGACTCTGCTGCATTATTTAAGGACTTTGTTGCATTATTTAAGGACTCTGCTGCATTAGTTAAGGACTATGCTGCATTATTTAATGACTTTGCTGAAGCATTTGAGGACTCTGCTGCATTATTAGAGGACTCTGCTGCATTATTTAAGGACTTGCTGCATTATTTAATGACTTTGTTGGATTTTTTAAGGACTCTGCTGCGTTATTTAAGGAATTTGCTGCTATATTAAAGGACTCTGCTTCAGTATTTAAGGACTCTGCTGCGGTATTTAAGGACTCTGCTGCATTATTTAAGGACTCTGCTGCATTATTTAAGGACTTTGCTGCATTATTTAAGGAATCTGCTGCATTATTTAAGGACTTTGTTGCATTATTTAAGGACTCTAATGCATTATTTAAGGACTTTGCTGCAATATTTAAGGACTCTGCTTCAGTATTTAAGGACTCTGCTGCATTATTTAAGGACGTTGTTGCATTATTTAAGGACTCTGCTGCATTATTTAAGGACTTTACTGCATTATTTAAGGACTCTGCTGCATTATTTAAGGACTTTCTTGCATTATTTAAGGACTCTGCTGCATTAGTTAAGGACTTTGCTGCATTATTTAAGGACTCTGCTGCATTATTTAACGACGTTGTTGCATTACTTAAGAACTGTGCTGCATTATTTAAGGACTTTGCTGCATTATTTAAGGACTATGCTGCATTATTTAATGACTTTGCTGAAGCATTTGAGGACTCTGCTGCATTATTAGAGGACTCTGCTGCATTATTTAAGGACTTGCTGCATTATTTAATGACTTTGTTGGATTTTTTTATGGACTCGACGGCATTATTTAAGGAATTTGCTGCTATATTAAAGGACTCTGCTTCAGTATTTAAGGACTCTGCTGCGGAATTTAAGGACTCTGCTGCATTATTTAAGGACTCTGCTGCATTATTTAAGGACTTTGCTGCATTATTTAAGGAATCTGCTGCATTATTTAAGGACTTTGCTGCAATATTTAAGGACTCTGCTTCAGTATTTAAGGATTCTGCTGCATTATTTAAGGACTTTGTTGCATTATTTAAGGACTCTGCTGCATTATTTAAGGACTTTTGCTGCATTATTTAAGGACTCTGCTGCATTATTTAAGGACTCTGCTGAAGCATTTGAGGACTCTGCTGCATTATTTAAGCACTTTGCTGCGGTATTTAAGGACTCTGTTGCATTATTTAAGGACTTTGTTGCATTATTTAAGGACTTTGCTGCATTAGTTAAGGACTTTGCTGCATTATTTAAGGACTCTGCTGCATTATTTAATGACGCTGTTGCATTATTTAAGAACTGTGCTGCATTATTTAAGGACTTTGCTGCATTATTTAAGGACTATGCTGCATTATTTAATGACTTTGCTGAAGCATTTGAGGACTCTGCTGCATTATTAGAGGACTCTGCTGCATTATTTAATGACTTTTTTGGATTTTTTAAGGACTCTGCTGCATTATTTAAGGAATTTGCTGCTATATTAAAGGACTCTGCTTCAGTATTTAAGGACTCTGCTGCGGTATTTATGGACTCTGCTGCATTATTTAAGGACTCTGCTGCATTATTTAAGGACTTTGCTGCATTATTTAAGGACTCTGCTGCATTATTTAAGGACTTTGCTGCAATATTTAAGGACTCTGCTTCAGTATTTAAGGACTCTGCTGCATTATTTAAGGACGTTGTTGCATTATTTAAGGACTCTGCTGCATTATTTAAGGACTTTACTGCATTATTTAAGGACTCTGCTGCATTATTTAAGGACTTTGTTGCATTATTTCAGGAATCTGATGCATTATTTAAGGAATTTGCTGAATTATTTAAGGACTCTGCTTTCTTATTTAATGACTCTGCTGAAGCATTTGAGGACTCTGCTGCATTATTTGAGGACTCTGCTGCATTATTTAATCACTTTGCTGCGGTATTTAAGGACTCTGTTGCATTATTTAAGGACTTTGTTGCATTATTTAAGGACTCTGCTGCATTAGTTAAGGACTTTGCTGCATTATTTAAGGACTCTGCTGCATTATTTAACGACGTTGTTGCATTATTTAAGAACTGTGCTGCATTATTTAAGGACTTTGCTGCATTATTTAAGGACTATGCTGCATAATTTAATGACTTTGCTGAAGCATTTGAGGACTCTGCTGCATTATTAGAGGACTCTGCTGCATTATTTAATGACTTTGTTGGATTTTTTAAGGACTCTGCTGCATTATTTAAGGAATTTGCTGCTATATTAAAGGACTCTGCTTCAGTATTTAAGGACTCTGCTGCGGTATATAAGGACTCTGCTGCATTATTTAAGGACTCTGCTGCATTATTTAAGGACTTTGCTGCATTATTTAAGGACTTTGCTGCATTATTTAAGGACTCTGCTGCATTATTTAAGGACTTTGTTGCATTATTTAAGGACTCTAATGCATTATTTAAGGACTTTGCTGGAATATTTAAGGACTCTGCTGCATTAGTTAAGGACTATGCTGCATTATTTAATGACTTTGCTGAAGCATTTGAGGACTCTGCTGCATTATTAGAGGACTCTGCTGCATTATTTAAGGACTTGCTGCATTATTTAATGACTTTGTTGGATTTTTTAAGGACTCTGCTGCGTTATTTAAGGAATTTGCTGCTATATTAAAGGACTCTGCTTCAGTATTTAAGGACTCTGCTGCGGTATTTAAGGACTCTGCTGCATTATTCAAGGACTCTGCTGCATTATTTAAGGACTTTGCTGCATTATTTAAGGAATCTGCTGCATCATTTAAGGACTTTGTTGCATTATCTAAGGACTCTGCTGGATTATTGAAGGACTTTGCTGCAATATTTAAGGACTCTGCTTCAGTATTTAAGGACTCTGCTGCATTATTTAAGGACTTTGTTGCATTATTTAAGGACTCTGCTGCATTATTTAAGGACTTTGTTGCATTATTTAAGGACTCTGCTGCATTATTTAAGGACTTTGCTGCAATATTTAAGGACTCTGCTTCAGTATTTAAGGACTCTGCTGCATTATTTAAGGACTTTGTTGCATTATTTAAGGACTCTGCTGCATTATTTAAGGACTTTGCTGCATTATTTAAGGACTCTGCTGCATTTTTTAAGGACTCTGCTGAAGCATTTGAGGACTCTGCTGCATTATTTAAGCACTTTGCTGCGGTATTTAAGGACTCTGTTGCATTATTTAAGGACTTTGTTGCATTATTTAAGGACTCTGCTGCATTAGTTAAGGACTTTGCTGCATTATTTAAGGACTCTGCTGCATTATTTACCGACGTTGTTGCATTATTTAAGAACTGTGCTGCTTTATTTAAGGACTTTGCATTATTTAAGGACTATGCTGCATTATTTAATGACTTTGCTGAAGCATTTGAGGACTCTGCTGCATTATTAGAGGACTCTGCTGCATTATTTAATGACTTTGTTGGATTTTTTAAGGACTCTGCTGCATTATTTAAGGAATTTGCTGCTATATTAAATGACTCTGCTTCAGTATTTAAGGACTCTGCTGCGGTATTTAAGGACTCTGCTGCATTATTTAAGGACTCTGCTGCATTATTTAAGGACTTTGCTGCATTATTTAAGGACTCTGCTGCATTATTTAAGGACTCTGCTGAAGCATTTGAGGACTCTGCTGCATTATTTAAGGACTTTGCTGCATTATTTAAGGAATCTGCTGCATTATTTAAGGACTTTGTTGCATTATCTAAGGACTCTGCTGCAATATTGAAGGACTTTGCTGCATTATTTAAGGACTCTGCTGCATTATTTAAGGACTTTGCTGCAATATTTAAGGACTCTGCTTCAGTATTTAAGGACTCTGCTGAAGCATTTGAGGACTCTGCTGCATTATTTAATGACTTTGCTGAAGCATTTGAGGACTCTGCTGCATTATTAGAGGACTCTGCTGCATTATTTAATGACTTTGTTGGATTTTTTAAGGACTCTGCTGCATTATTTAAGGAATTTGCTGCTATATTAAAGGACTCTGCTTCAGTATTTAAGGACTCTGCTGCGGTATATAAGGACTCTGCTGCATTATTTAAGGACTCTGCTGCATTATTTAAGGACTTTGCTGCATTATTTAAGGACTCTGCTGCATTATTTAAGGACTTTGTTGCATTATTTAAGGACTCTAATGCATTATTTAAGGACTTTGCTGCAATATTTAAGGACTCTGCTGCATTAGTTAAGGACTTTGCTGCATTATTTAAGGACTCTGCTGCATTATTTAACGACTTTACTGCATTATTTAAGGACTCTGCTGCATTATTTAAGGACTTTGTTGCATTATTTAAGGACTCTGCTGCATTAGTTAAGGACTATGCTGCATTATTTAATGACTTTGCTGAAGCATTTGAGGACTCTGCTGCATTATTAGAGGACTCTGCTGCATTATTTAAGGACTTGCTGCATTATTTAATGACTTTGTTGGATTTTTTAAGGACTCTGCTGCGTTATTTAAGGAATTTGCTGCTATATTAAAGGACTCTGCTTCAGTATTTAAGGACTCTGCTGCGGTATTTAAGGACTTTGCTGCATTATTTAAGGACTCTGCTGCATTATTTAAGGACTTTGCTGCATTATTTAAGGAATCTGCTGCATTATTTAAGGACTTTGTTGCATTATCTAAGGACTCTGCTGCATTATTGAAGGACTTTGCTGCAATATTTAAGGACTCTGCTTCAGTATTTAAGGACTCTGCTGGATTATTTAAGGACTTTGTTGCATTATTTAAGGACTCTGCTGCATTATTTAAGGACTTTGTTGCATTATTTAAGGACTCTGCTGCATTAGTTAAGGACTTTGCTGCATTATTTAAGGACCCTGCTGCATTATTTAACGACTTTACTGCATTATTTAAGGACTCTGCTGCATTATTTAAGGACTTTGTTGCATTATTTAAGGACTCTGCTGCATTAGTTAAGGACTATGCTGCATTATTTAATGACTTTGCTGAAACATTTGAGGACTCTGCTGCATTATTAGAGGACTCTGCTGCATTATTTAAGGACTTGCTGCATTATTTAATGACTTTGTTGGATTTTTTAAGGACTCTGCTGCGTTATTTAAGGAATTTGCTGCTATATTAAAGGACTCTGCTTCAGTATTTAAGGACTCTGCTGCGGTATTTAAGGACTCTGCTGCATTATTTAAGGACTCTGCTGCATTATTTAAGGACTTTGCTGCATTATTTAAGGACTCTGCTGCATTATTTAAGGACTTTGTTGCATTATTTAAGGACTCTAATGCATTATTTAAGGACTTTGCTGCAATATTTAAGGACTCTGCTTCAGTATTTAAGGACTCTGCTGCATTATTTAAGGACGTTGTTGCATTATTTAAGGACTCTGCTGCATTATTTAAGGACTTTACTGCATTATTTAAGGACTCTGCTGCATTATTTAAGGACTTTCTTGCATTATTTAAGGACTCTGCTGCATTAGTTAAGGACTTTGCTGCATTATTTAAGGACTCTGCTGCATTATTTAACGACGTTGTTGCATTACTTAAGAACTGTGCTGCATTATTTAAGGACTTTGCTGCATTATTTAAGGACTATGCTGCATTATTTAATGACTTTGCTGAAGCATTTGAGGACTCTGCTGCATTATTAGAGGACTCTGCTGCATTATTTAAGGACTTGCTGCATTATTTAATGACTTTGTTGGATTTTTTTATGGACTCTGCTGCATTATTTAAGGAATTTGCTGCTATATTAAAGGACTCTGCTTCAGTATTTAAGGACTCTGCTGCGGAATTTAAGGACTCTGCTGCATTATTTAAGGACTCTGCTGCATTATTTAAGGACTTTGCTGCATTATTTAAGGAATCTGCTGCATTATTTAAGGACTTTGCTGCAATATTTAAGGACTCTGCTTCAGTATTTAAGGATTCTGCTGCATTATTTAAGGACTTTGTTGCATTATTTAAGGACTCTGCTGCATTATTTAAGGACTTTTGCTGCATTATTTAAGGACTCTGCTGCATTATTTAAGGACTCTGCTGAAGCATTTGAGGACTCTGCTGCATTATTTAAGCACTTTGCTGCGGTATTTAAGGACTCTGTTGCATTATTTAAGTACTTTGTTGCATTATTTAAGGACTTTGCTGCATTAGTTAAGGACTTTGCTGCATTTTTTAAGGACTCTGCTGCATTATTTAACGACGCTGTTGCATTATTTAAGAACTGTGCTGCATTATTTAAGGACTTTGCTGCATTATTTAAGGACTATGCTGCATTATTTAATGACTTTGCTGAAGCATTTGAGGACTCTGCTGCATTATTAGAGGACTCTGCTGCATTATTTAATGACTTTTTTGGATTTTTTAAGGACTCTGCTGCATTATTTAAGGAATTTGCTGCTATATTAAAGGACTCTGCTTCAGTATTTAAGGACTCTGCTGCGGTATATAAGGACTCTGCTGCATTATTTAAGGACTCTGCTGCATTATTTAAGGACTTTGCTGCATTATTTAAGGACTCTGCTGCATTATTTAAGGACTTTGTTGCATTATTTAAGGACTCTAATGCATTATTTAAGGACTTTGCTGGAATATTTAAGGACTCTGCTGCATTAGTTAAGGACTTTGCTGCATTATTTAAGGACCCTGCTGCATTATTTAACGACTTTACTGCATTATTTAAGGACTCTGCTGCATTATTTAAGGACTTTGTTGCATTATTTAAGGACTCTGCTGCATTAGTTAAGGACTATGCTGCATTATTTAATGACTTTGCTGAAGCATTTGAGGACTCTGCTGCATTATTAGAGGACTCTGCTGCATTATTTAAGGACTTGCTGCATTATTTAATGACTTTGTTGGATTTTTTAAGGACTCTGCTGCGTTATTTAAGGAATTTGCTGCTATATTAAAGGACTCTGCTTCAGTATTTAAGGACTCTGCTGCGGTATTTAAGGACTCTGCTGCATTATTTAAGGACTCTGCTGCATTATTTAAGGACTTTGCTGCATTATTTAAGGACTCTGCTGCATTATTTAAGGACTTTGTTGCATTATTTAAGGACTCTAATGCATTATTTAAGGACTTTGCTGCATTAGTTAAGGACTATGCTGCATTATTTAATGACTTTGCTGAAGCATTTGAGGACTCTGCTGCATTATTAGAGGACTCTGCTGCATTATTTAAGGACTTGCTGCATTATTTAATGACTTTGTTGGATTTTTTAAGGACTCTGCTGCGTTATTTAAGGAATTTGCTGCTATATTAAAGGACTCTGCTTCAGTATTTAAGGACTCTGCTGCGGTATTTAAGGACTCTGCTGCATTATTTAAGGACTCTGCTGCATTATTTAAGGACTTTGCTGCATTATTTAAGGAATCTGCTGCATTATTTAAGGACTTTGTTGCATTATTTAAGGACTCTAATGCATTATTTAAGGACTTTGCTGCAATATTTAAGGACTCTGCTTCAGTATTTAAGGACTCTGCTGCATTATTTAAGGACGTTGTTGCATTATTTAAGGACTCTGCTGCATTATTTAAGGACTTTACTGCATTATTTAAGGACTCTGCTGCATTATTTAAGGACTTTCTTGCATTATTTAAGGACTCTGCTGCATTAGTTAAGGACTTTGCTGCATTATTTAAGGACTCTGCTGCATTATTTAACGACGTTGTTGCATTACTTAAGAACTGTGCTGCATTATTTAAGGACTTTGCTGCATTATTTAAGGACTATGCTGCATTATTTAATGACTTTGCTGAAGCATTTGAGGACTCTGCTGCATTATTAGAGGACTCTGCTGCATTATTTAAGGACTTGCTGCATTATTTAATGACTTTGTTGGATTTTTTTATGGACTCGACGGCATTATTTAAGGAATTTGCTGCTATATTAAAGGACTCTGCTTCAGTATTTAAGGACTCTGCTGCGGAATTTAAGGACTCTGCTGCATTATTTAAGGACTCTGCTGCATTATTTAAGGACTTTGCTGCATTATTTAAGGAATCTGCTGCATTATTTAAGGACTTTGCTGCAATATTTAAGGACTCTGCTTCAGTATTTAAGGATTCTGCTGCATTATTTAAGGACTTTGTTGCATTATTTAAGGACTCTGCTGCATTATTTAAGGACTTTTGCTGCATTATTTAAGGACTCTGCTGCATTATTTAAGGACTCTGCTGAAGCATTTGAGGACTCTGCTGCATTATTTAAGCACTTTGCTGCGGTATTTAAGGACTCTGTTGCATTATTTAAGGACTTTGTTGCATTATTTAAGGACTTTGCTGCATTTGTTAAGGACTTTGCTGCATTATTTAAGGACTCTGCTGCATTATTTAATGACGCTGTTGCATTATTTAAGAACTGTGCTGCATTATTTAAGGACTTTGCTGCATTATTTAAGGACTATGCTGCATTATTTAATGACTTTGCTGAAGCATTTGAGGACTCTGCTGCATTATTAGAGGACTCTGCTGCATTATTTAATGACTTTTTTGGATTTTTTAAGGACTCTGCTGCATTATTTAAGGAATTTGCTGCTATATTAAAGGACTCTGCTTCAGTATTTAAGGACTCTGCTGCGGTATTTATGGACTCTGCTGCATTATTTAAGGACTCTGCTGCATTATTTAAGGACTTTGCTGTATTATTTAAGGACTCTGCTGCATTATTTAAGGACTTTGCTGCAATATTTAAGGACTCTGCTTCAGTATTTAAGGACTCTGCTGCATTATTTAAGGACGTTGTTGCATTATTTAAGGACTCTGCTGCATTATTTAAGGACTTTACTGCATTATTTAAGGACTCTGCTGCATTATTTAAGGACTTTGTTGCATTATTTCAGGAATCTGATGCATTATTTAATGAATTTGCTGAATTATTTAAGGACTCTGCTTTCTTATTTAATGACTCTGCTGAAGCATTTGAGGACTCTGCTGCATTATTTGAGGACTCTGCTGCATTATTTAATCACTTTGCTGCGGTATTTAAGGACTCTGTTGCATTATTTAAGGACTTTGTTGCATTATTTAAGGACTCTGCTGCATTAGTTAAGGACTTTGCTGCATTATTTAAGGACTCTGCTGCATTATTTAACGACGTTGTTGCATTATTTAAGAACTGTGCTGCATTATTTAAGGACTTTGCTGCATTATTTAAGGACTATGCTGCATAATTTAATGACTTTGCTGAAGCATTTGAGGACTCTGCTGCATTATTAGAGGACTCTGCTGCATTATTTAATGACTTTGTTGGATTTTTTAAGGACTCTGCTGCATTATTTAAGGAATTTGCTGCTATATTAAAGGACTCTGCTTCAGTATTTAAGGACTCTGCTGCGGTATAAAAGGACTCTGCTGCATTATTTAAGGACTCTGCTGCATTATTTAAGGACTTTGCTGCATTATTTAAGGACTTTGCTGCATTATTTAAGGACTCTGCTGCATTATTTAAGGACTTTGTTGCATTATTTAAGGACTCTAATGCATTATTTAAGGACTTTGCTGGAATATTTAAGGACTCTGCTGCATTAGTTAAGGACTTTGCTGCATTATTTAAGGACTCTGCTGCATTATTTAACGACTTTACTGCATTATTTAAGGACTCTGCTGCATTATTTAAGGACTTTGTTGCATTATTTAAGGACTCTGCTGCATTAGTTAAGGACTATGCTGCATTATTTAATGACTTTGCTGAAGCATTTGAGGACTCTGCTGCATTATTAGAGGACTCTGCTGCATTATTTAAGGACTTGCTGCATTATTTAATGACTTTGTTGGATTTTTTAAGGACTCTGCTGCGTTATTTAAGGAATTTGCTGCTATATTAAAGGACTCTGCTTCAGTATTTAAGGACTCTGCTGCGGTATTTAAGGACTCTGCTGCATTATTCAAGGACTCTGCTGCATTATTTAAGGACTTTGCTGCATTATTTAAGGAATCTGCTGCATCATTTAAGGACTTTGTTGCATTATCTAAGGACTCTGCTGGATTATTGAAGGACTTTGCTGCAATATTTAAGGACTCTGCTTCAGTATTTAAGGACTCTGCTGCATTATTTAAGGACTTTGTTGCATTATTTAAGGACTCTGCTGCATTATTTAAGGACTTTGTTGCATTATTTAAGGACTCTGCTGCATTATTTAAGGACTTTGCTGCAATATTTAAGGACTCTGCTTCAGTATTTAAGGACTCTGCTGCATTATTTAAGGACTTTGTTGCATTATTTAAGGACTCTGCTGCATTATTTAAGGACTTTGCTGCATTATTTAAGGACTCTGCTGCATTTTTTAAGGACTCTGCTGAAGCATTTGAGGACTCTGCTGCATTATTTAAGCACTTTGCTGCGGTATTTAAGGACTCTGTTGCATTATTTAAGGACTTTGTTGCATTATTTAAGGACTCTGCTGCATTAGTTAAGGACTTTGCTGCATTATTTAAGGACTCTGCTGCATTATTTACCGACGTTGTTGCATTATTTAAGAACTGTGCTGCTTTATTTAAGGACTTTGCATTATTTAAGGACTATGCTGCATTATTTAATGACTTTGCTGAAGCATTTGAGGACTCTGCTGCATTATTAGAGGACTCTGCTGCATTATTTAATGACTTTGTTGGATTTTTTAAGGACTCTGCTGCATTATTTAAGGAATTTGCTGCTATATTAAATGACTCTGCTTCAGTATTTAAGGACTCTGCTGCGGTATTTAAGGACTCTGCTGCATTATTTAAGGACTCTGCTGCATTATTTAAGGACGTTGTTGCATTATTTAAGGACTCTGCTGCATTATTTAAGGACTTTACTGCATTATTTAAGGACTCTGCTGCATTATTTAAGGACTTTCTTGCATTATTTAAGGACTCTGCTGCATTAGTTAAGGACTTTGCTGCATTATTTAAGGACTCTGCTGCATTATTTAACGACGTTGTTGCATTACTTAAGAACTGTGCTGCATTATTTAAGGACTTTGCTGCATTATTTAAGGACTATACTGCATTATTTTATGACTTTGCTGAAGCATTTGAGGACTCTGCTGCATTATTAGAGGACTCTGCTGCATTATTTAAGGACTTGCTGCATTATTTAATGACTTTGTTGGATTTTTTTATGGACTCGACGGCATTATTTAAGGAATTTGCTGCTATATTAAAGGACTCTGCTTCAGTATTTAAGGACTCTGCTGCGGAATTTAAGGACTCTGCTGCATTATTTAAGGACTCTGCTGCATTATTTAAGGACTTTGCTGCATTATTTAAGGAATCTGCTGCATTATTTAAGGACTTTGCTGCAATATTTAAGGACTCTGCTTCAGTATTTAAGGATTCTGCTGCATTATTTAAGGACTTTGTTGCATTATTTAAGGACTCTGCTGCATTATTTAAGGACTTTTGCTGCATTATTTAAGGACTCTGCTGCATTATTTAAGGACTCTGCTGAAGCATTTGAGGACTCTGCTGCATTATTTAAGCACTTTGCTGCGGTATTTAAGGACTCTGTTGCATTATTTAAGGACTTTGTTGCATTATTTAAGGACTTTGCTGCATTTGTTAAGGACTTTGCTGCATTATTTAAGGACTCTGCTGCATTATTTAATGACGCTGTTGCATTATTTAAGAACTGTGCTGCATTATTTAAGGACTTTGCTGCATTATTTAAGGACTATGCTGCATTATTTAATGACTTTGCTGAAGCATTTGAGGACTCTGCTGCATTATTAGAGGACTCTGCTGCATTATTTAATGACTTTTTTGGATTTTTTAAGGACTCTGCTGCATTATTTAAGGAATTTGCTGCTATATTAAAGGACTCTGCTTCAGTATTTAAGGACTCTGCTGCGGTATTTATGGACTCTGCTGCATTATTTAAGGACTCTGCTGCATTATTTAAGGACTTTGCTGTATTATTTAAGGACTCTGCTGCATTATTTAAGGACTTTGCTGCAATATTTATGGACTCTGCTTCAGTATTTAAGGACTCTGCTGCATTATTTAAGGACGTTGTTGCATTATTTAAGGACTCTGCTGCATTATTTAAGGACTTTACTGCATTATTTAAGGACTCTGCTGCATTATTTAAGGACTTTGTTGCATTATTTCAGGAATCTGATGCATTATTTAAGGAATTTGCTGAATTATTTAAGGACTCTGCTTTCTTATTTAATGACTCTGCTGAAGCATTTGAGGACTCTGCTGCATTATTTGAGGACTCTGCTGCATTATTTAATCACTTTGCTGCGGTATTTAAGGACTCTGTTGCATTATTTAAGGACTTTGTTGCATTATTTAAGGACTCTGCTGCATTAGTTAAGGACTTTGCTGCATTATTTAAGGACTCTGCTGCATTATTTAACGACGTTGTTGCATTATTTAAGAACTGTGCTGCATTATTTAAGGACTTTGCTGCATTATTTAAGGACTATGCTGCATAATTTAATGACTTTGCTGAAGCATTTGAGGACTCTGCTGCATTATTAGAGGACTCTGCTGCATTATTTAATGACTTTGTTGGATATTTTAAGGACTCTGCTGCATTATTTAAGGAATTTGCTGCTATATTAAAGGACTCTGCTTCAGTATTTAAGGACTCTGCTGCGGTATATAAGGACTCTGCTGCATTATTTAAGGACTCTGCTGCATTATTTAAGGACTTTGCTGCATTATTTAAGGACTTTGCTGCATTATTTAAGGACTCTGCTGCATTATTTAAGGACTTTGTTGCATTATTTAAGGACTCTAATGCATTATTTAAGGACTTTGCTGGAATATTTAAGGACTCTGCTGCATTAGTTAAGGACTTTGCTGCATTATTTAAGGACTCTGCTGCATTATTTAACGACTTTACTGCATTATTTAAGGACTCTGCTGCATTATTTAAGGACTTTGTTGCATTATTTAAGGACTCTGCTGCATTAGTTAAGGACTATGCTGCATTATTTAATGACTTTGCTGAAGCATTTGAGGACTCTGCTGCATTATTAGAGGACTCTGCTGCATTATTTAAGGACTTGCTGCATTATTTAATGACTTTGTTGGATTTTTTAAGGACTCTGCTGCGTTATTTAAGGAATTTGCTGCTATATTAAAGGACTCTGCTTCAGTATTTAAGGACTCTGCTGCGGTATTTAAGGACTCTGCTGCATTATTCAAGGACTCTGCTGCATTATTTAAGGACTTTGCTGCATTATTTAAGGAATCTGCTGCATCATTTAAGGACTTTGTTGCATTATCTAAGGACTCTGCTGGATTATTGAAGGACTTTGCTGCAATATTTAAGGACTCTGCTTCAGTATTTAAGGACTCTGCTGCATTATTTAAGGACTTTGTTGCATTATTTAAGGACTCTGCTGCATTATTTAAGGACTTTGTTGCATTATTTAAGGACTCTGCTGCATTATTTAAGGACTTTGCTGCAATATTTAAGGACTCTGCTTCAGTATTTAAGGACTCTGCTGCATTATTTAAGGACTTTGTTGCATTATTTAAGGACTCTGCTGCATTATTTAAGGACTTTGCTGCATTATTTAAGGACTCTGCTGCATTTTTTAAGGACTCTGCTGAAGCATTTGAGGACTCTGCTGCATTATTTAAGCACTTTGCTGCGGTATTTAAGGACTCTGTTGCATTATTTAAGGACTTTGTTGCATTATTTAAGGACTCTGCTGCATTAGTTAAGGACTTTGCTGCATTATTTAAGGACTCTGCTGCATTATTTACCGACGTTGTTGCATTATTTAAGAACTGTGCTGCTTTATTTAAGGACTTTGCATTATTTAAGGACTATGCTGCATTATTTAATGACTTTGCTGAAGCATTTGAGGACTCTGCTGCATTATTAGAGGACTCTGCTGCATTATTTAATGACTTTGTTGGATTTTTTAAGGACTCTGCTGCATTATTTAAGGAATTTGCTGCTATATTAAATGACTCTGCTTCAGTATTTAAGGACTCTGCTGCGGTATTTAAGGACTCTGCTGCATTATTTAAGGACTCTGCTGCATTATTTAAGGACTTTGCTGCATTATTTAAGGACTCTGCTGCATTATTTAAGGACTCTGCTGAAGCATTTGAGGACTCTGCTGCATTATTTAAGGACTTTGCTGCATTATTTAAGGAATCTGCTGCATTATTTAAGGACTTTGTTGCATTATCTAAGGACTCTGCTGCAATATTGAAGGACTTTGCTGCATTATTTAAGGACTCTGCTGCATTATTTAAGGACTTTGCTGCAATATTTAAGGACTCTGCTTCAGTATTTAAGGACTCTGCTGAAGCATTTGAGGACTCTGCTGCATTATTTAATGACTTTGCTGAAGCATTTGAGGACTCTGCTGCATTATTAGAGGACTCTGCTGCATTATTTAATGACTTTGTTGGATTTTTTAAGGACTCTGCTGCATTATTTAAGGAATTTGCTGCTATATTAAAGGACTCTGCTTCAGTATTTAAGGACTCTGCTGCGGTATTTAAGGACTCTGCTGCATTATTTAAGGACTATGCTGCATTATTTAAGGACTTTGCTGCATTATTTAAGGAATTTGTTGCATTATTTAAGGACTCTACTGCATTATTTAAGGACTTTGCTGCAATATTTAAGGACTCTGCTTCAGTATTTAAGGACTCTGCTGCATTATTTAAGGACGTTGTTGCATTATTTAAGGACTCTGCTGCATTTTTTAAGGACTTTACTGCATTATTTAAGGACTCTGCTGCATTATTTAAGGACTTTGTTGCATTATTTAAGGACTCTGCTGCATTAGTTAAGGACTTTGCTGCATTATTTAAGGACTCTGCTGCATTATTTAACGACGTTGTTGCATTATTTAAGAACTGTGCTGCATTATTTAAGGACTTTGCTGCATTATTTAAGGACTATGCTGCATTATTTAATGACTTTGCTGAAGCATTTGAGGACTCTGCTGCATTATTAGAGGACTCTGCTGCATTATTTAAGGACTTGCTGCATTATTTAATGACTTTGTTGGATTTTTTAAGGACTCTGCTGCATTATTTAAGGAATTTGCTGCTATATTAAAGGACTCTGCTTCAGTATTTAAGGACTCTGCTGCGGTATTTAAGGACTCTGCTGCATTATTTAAGGACTCTGCTGCATTATTTAAGGACTTTGCTGCATTATTTAAGGAATCTGCTGCATTATTGAAGGACTTTGCTGCAATATTTAAGGACTCTGCTTCAGTATTTAAGGACTCTGCTGCATTATTTAAGGACTTTGTTGCATTATTTAAGGACTCTGCTGCATTATTTAAGGACTTTGCTGCATTATTTATGGACTCTGCTGCATTATTTAAGGACTTTGCTGCAATATTTAAGGACTCTGCTTCAGTATTTAAGGACTCTGCTGCATTATTTAAGGACTTTGTTGCATTATTTAAGGACTCTGCTGCATTATTTAAGGACTTTGCTGCATTATTTAAGGACTCTGCTGCATTATTTAAGGATTCTGCTGAAGCATTTGAGGACTCTGCTGCATTATTTAATCACTTTGCTGCGGTATATAAGGACTCTGTTGCATTATTTAAGGACTTTGTTGCATTATTTAAGGACTCTGCTGCATTAGTTAAGGACTTTGCTGCATTATTTAAGGACTCTGCTGCATTATTTAACGACGTTGTTGCATTATTTAAGAAATGTGCTGCATTATTTAAGGACTTTGCTGCATTATTTAAGGACTATGCTGCATTATTTAATGACTTTGCTGAAGCATTTGAGGACTCTGCTGCATTATTAGAGGACTCTGCTGCATTATTTAATGACTTTGTTGGATTTTTTAAGGACTCTGCTGCATTATTTAAGGAATTTGCTGCTATATTAAAGGACTCTGCTTCAGTATTTAAGGACTCTGCTGCGGTATATAAGGACTCTGCTGCATTATTTAAGGACTCTGCTGCATTATTTAAGGACTTTGCTGCATTATTTAAGGACTCTGCTGCATTATTTAAGGACTTTGTTGCATTATTTAAGGACTCTAATGCATTATTTAAGGACTTTGCTGCAATATTTAAGGACTCTGCTGGATTAGTTAAGGACTTTGCTGCATTATTTAAGGACTCTGCTGCATTATTTAACGACTTTACTGCATTATTTAAGGACTCTGCTGCATTATTTAAGGACTTTGTTGCATTATTTAAGGACTCTGCTGCATTAGTTAAGGACTATGCTGCATTATTTAATGACTTTGCTGAAGCATTTGAGGACTCTGCTGCATTATTAGAGGACTCTGCTGCATTATTTAAGGACTTGCTGCATTATTTAATGACTTTGTTGGATTTTTTAAGGACTCTGCTGCGTTATTTAAGGAATTTGCTGCTATATTAAAGGACTCTGCTTCAGTATTTAAGGACTCTGCTGCGGTATTTAAGGACTCTGCTGCATTATTTAAGGACTCTGCTGCATTATTTAAGGACTTTGCTGCATTATTTAAGGAATCTGCTGCATTATTTAAGGACTTTGTTGCATTATTTAAGGACTCTAATGCATTATTTAAGGACTTTGCTGCAATATTTAAGGACTCTGCTTCAGTATTTAAGGACTCTGCTGCATTATTTAAGGACGTTGTTGCATTATTTAAGGACTCTGCTGCATTATTTAAGGACTTTACTGCATTATTTAAGGACTCTGCTGCATTATTTAAGGACTTTCTTGCATTATTTAAGGACTCTGCTGCATTAGTTAAGGACTTTGCTGCATTATTTAAGGACTCTGCTGCATTATTTAACGACGTTGTTGCATTACTTAAGAACTGTGCTGCATTATTTAAGGACTTTGCTGAATTATTTAAGGACTATGCTGCATTATTTAATGACTTTGCTGAAGCATTTGAGGACTCTGCTGCATTATTAGAGGACTCTGCTGCATTATTTAAGGACTTGCTGCATTATTTAATGACTTTGTTGGATTTTTTTATGGACTCGACGGCATTATTTAAGGAATTTGCTGCTATATTAAAGGACTCTGCTTCAGTATTTAAGGACTCTGCTGCGGAATTTAAGGACTCTGCTGCATTATTTAAGGACTCTGCTGCATTATTTAAGGACTTTGCTGCATTATTTAAGGAATCTGCTGCATTATTTAAGGACTTTGCTGCAATATTTAAGGACTCTGCTTCAGTATTTAAGGATTCTGCTGCATTATTTAAGGACTTTGTTGCATTATTTAAGGACTCTGCTGCATTATTTAAGGACTTTTGCTGCATTATTTAAGGACTCTGCTGCATTATTTAAGGACTCTGCTGAAGCATTTGAGGACTCTGCTGCATTATTTAAGCACTTTGCTGCGGTATTTAAGGACTCTGTTGCATTATTTAAGGACTTTGTTGCATTATTTAAGGACTTTGCTGCATTTGTTAAGGACTTTGCTGCATTATTTAAGGACTCTGCTGCATTATTTAATGACGCTGTTGCATTATTTAAGAACTGTGCTGCATTATTTAAGGACTTTGCTGCATTATTTAAGGACTATGCTGCATTATTTAATGACTTTGCTGAAGCATTTGAGGACTCTGCTGCATTATTAGAGGACTCTGCTGCATTATTTAATGACTTTTTTGGATTTTTTAAGGACTCTGCTGCATTATTTAAGGAATTTGCTGCTATATTAAAGGACTCTGCTTCAGTATTTAAGGACTCTGCTGCGGTATTTATGGACTCTGCTGCATTATTTAAGGACTCTGCTGCATTATTTAAGGACTTTGCTGTATTATTTAAGGACTCTGCTGCATTATTTAAGGACTTTGCTGCAATATTTAAGGACTCTGCTTCAGTATTTAAGGACTCTGCTGCATTATTTAAGGACGTTGTTGCATTATTTAAGGACTCTGCTGCATTATTTAAGGACTTTGTTGCATTATTTCAGGAATCTGATGCATTATTTAAGGAATTTGCTGAATTATTTAAGGACTCTGCTTTCTTATTTAATGACTCTGCTGAAGCATTTGAGGACTCTGCTGCATTAATTGAGGACTCTGCTGCATTATTTAATCACTTTGCTGCGGTATTTAAGGACTCTGTTGCATTATTTAAGGACTTTGTTGCATTATTTAAGGACTCTGCTGCATTAGTTAAGGACTTTGCTGCATTATTTAAGGACTCTGCTGCATTATTTAACGACGTTGTTGCATTATTTAAGAACTGTGCTGCATTATTTAAGGACTTTGCTGCATTATTTAAGGACTATGCTGCATAATTTAATGACTTTGCTGAAGCATTTGAGGACTCTGCTGCATTATTAGAGGACTCTGCTGCATTATTTAATGACTTTGTTGGATTTTTTAAGGACTCTGCTGCATTATTTAAGGAATTTGCTGCTATATTAAAGGACTCTGCTTCAGTATTTAAGGACTCTGCTGCGGTATATAAGGACTCTGCTGCATTATTTAAGGACTCTGCTGCATTATTTAAGGACTTTGCTGCATTATTTAAGGACTTTGCTGCATTATTTAAGGACTCTGCTGCATTATTTAAGGACTTTGTTGCATTATTTAAGGACTCTAATGCATTATTTAAGGACTTTGCTGGAATATTTAAGGACTCTGCTGCATTAGTTAAGGACTTTGCTGCATTATTTAAGGACTCTGCTGCATTATTTAACGACTTTACTGCATTATTTAAGGACTCTGCTGCATTATTTAAGGACTTTGTTGCATTATTTAAGGACTCTGCTGCATTAGTTAAGGACTATGCTGCATTATTTAATGACTTTGCTGAAGCATTTGAGGACTCTGCTGCATTATTAGAGGACTCTGCTGCATTATTTAAGGACTTGCTGCATTATTTAATGACTTTGTTGGATTTTTTAAGGACTCTGCTGCGTTATTTAAGGAATTTGCTGCTATATTAAAGGACTCTGCTTCAGTATTTAAGGACTCTGCTGCGGTATTTAAGGACTCTGCTGCATTATTCAAGGACTCTGCTGCATTATTTAAGGACTTTGCTGCATTATTTAAGGAATCTGCTGCATCATTTAAGGACTTTGTTGCATTATCTAAGAACTCTGCTGGATTATTGAAGGACTTTGCTGCAATATTTAAGGACTCTGCTTCAGTATTTAAGGACTCTGCTGCATTATTTAAGGACTTTGTTGCATTATTTAAGGACTCTGCTGCATTATTTAAGGACTTTGTTGCATTATTTAAGGACTCTGCTGCATTATTTAAGGACTTTGCTGCAATATTTAAGGACTCTGCTTCAGTATTTAAGGACTCTGCTGCATTATTTAAGGACTTTGTTGCATTATTTAAGGACTCTGCTGCATTATTTAAGGACTTTGCTGCATTATTTAAGGACTCTGCTGCATTTTTTAAGGACTCTGCTGAAGCATTTGAGGACTCTGCTGCATTATTTAAGCACTTTGCTGCGGTATTTAAGGACTCTGTTGCATTATTTAAGGACTTTGTTGCATTATTTAAGGACTCTGCTGCATTAGTTAAGGACTTTGCTGCATTATTTAAGGACTCTGCTGCATTATTTACCGACGTTGTTGCATTATTTAAGAACTGTGCTGCTTTATTTAAGGACTTTGCATTATTTAAGGACTATGCTGCATTATTTAATGACTTTGCTGAAGCATTTGAGGACTCTGCTGCATTATTAGAGGACTCTGCTGCATTATTTAATGACTTTGTTGGATTTTTTAAGGACTCTGCTGCATTATTTAAGGAATTTGCTGCTATATTAAATGACTCTGCTTCAGTATTTAAGGACTCTGCTGCGGTATTTAAGGACTCTGCTGCATTATTTAAGGACTCTGCTGCATTATTTAAGGACTTTGCTGCATTATTTAAGGACTCTGCTGCATTATTTAAGGACTCTGCTGAAGCATTTGAGGACTCTGCTGCATTATTTAAGGACTTTGCTGCATTATTTAAGGAATCTGCTGCATTATTTAAGGACTTTGTTGCATTATCTAAGGACTCTGCTGCAATATTGAAGGACTTTGCTGCATTATTTAAGGACTCTGCTGCATTATTTAAGGACTTTGCTGCAATATTTAAGGACTCTGCTTCAGTATTTAAGGACTCTGCTGAAGCATTTGAGGACTCTGCTGCATTATTTAATGACTTTGCTGAAGCATTTGAGGACTCTGCTGCATTATTAGAGGACTCTGCTGCATTATTTAATGACTTTGTTGGATTTTTTAAGGACTCTGCTGCATTATTTAAGGAATTTGCTGCTATATTAAAGGACTCTGCTTCAGTATTTAAGGACTCTGCTGCGGTATTTAAGGACTCTGCTGCATTATTTAAGGACTATGCTGCATTATTTAAGGACTTTGCTGCATTATTTAAGGAATTTGTTGCATTATTTAAGGACTCTGCTGCATTATTTAAGGACTTTGCTGCAATATTTAAGGACTCTGCTTCAGTATTTAAGGACTCTGCTGCATTATTTAAGGACGTTGTTGCATTATTTAAGGACTCTGCTGCATTATTTAAGGACTTTACTGCATTATTTAAGGACTCTGCTGCATTATTTAAGGACTTTGTTGCATTATTTAAGGACTCTGCTGCATTAGTTAAGGACTTTGCTGCATTATTTAAGGACTCTGCTGCATTATTTAACGACGTTGTTGCATTATTTAAGAACTGTGCTGCATTATTTAAGGACTTTGCTGCATTATTTAAGGACTATGCTGCATTATTTAATGACTTTGCTGAAGCATTTGAGGACTCTGCTGCATTATTAGAGGACTCTGCTGCATTATTTAAGGACTTGCTGCATTATTTAATGACTTTGTTGGATTTTTTAAGGACTCTGCTGCATTATTTAAGGAATTTGCTGCTATATTAAAGGACTCTGCTTCAGTATTTAAGGACTCTGCTGCGGTATTTAAGGACTCTGCTGCATTATTTAAGGACTCTGCTGCATTATTTAAGGACTTTGCTGCATTATTTAAGGAATCTGCTGCATTATTGAAGGACTTTGCTGCAATATTTAAGGACTCTGCTTCAGTATTTAAGGACTCTGCTGCATTATTTAAGGACTTTGTTGCATTATTTAAGGACTCTGCTGCATTATTTAAGGACTTTGCTGCATTATTTATGGACTCTGCTGCATTATTTAAGGACTTTGCTGCAATATTTAAGGACTCTGCTTCAGTATTTAAGGACTCTGCTGCATTATTTAAGGACTTTGTTGCATTATTTAAGGACTCTGCTGCATTATTTAAGGACTTTGCTGCATTATTTAAGGACTCTGCTGCATTATTTAAGGATTCTGCTGAAGCATTTGAGGACTCTGCTGCATTATTTAATCACTTTGCTGCGGTATATAAGGACTCTGTTGCATTATTTAAGGACTTTGTTGCATTATTTAAGGACTCTGCTGCATTAGTTAAGGACTTTGCTGCATTCTTTAAGGACTCTGCTGCATTATTTAACGACGTTGTTGCATTATTTAAGAAATGTGCTGCATTATTTAAGGACTTTGCTGCATTATTTAAGGACTATGCTGCATTATTTAATGACTTTGCTGAAGCATTTGAGGACTCTGCTGCATTATTAGAGGACTCTGCTGCATTATTTAATGACTTTGTTGGATTTTTTAAGGACTCTGCTGCATTATTTAAGGAATTTGCTGCTATATTAAAGGACTCTGCTTGAGTATTTAAGGACTCTGCTGCGGTATATAAGGACTCTGCTGCATTATTTAAGGACTCTGCTGCATTATTTAAGGACTTTGCTGCATTATTTAAGGACTCTGCTGCATTATTTAAGGACTTTGTTGCATTATTTAAGGACTCTAATGCATTATTTAAGGACTTTGCTGCAATATTTAAGGACTCTGCTGGATTAGTTAAGGACTTTGCTGCATTATTTAAGGACTCTGCTGCATTATTTAACGACTTTACTGCATTATTTAAGGACTCTGCTGCATTATTTAAGGACTTTGTTGCATTATTTAAGGACTCTGCTGCATTAGTTAAGGACTATGCTGCATTATTTAATGACTTTGCTGAAGCATTTGAGGACTCTGCTGCATTATTAGAGGACTCTGCTGCATTATTTAAGGACTTGCTGCATTATTTAATGACTTTGTTGGATTTTTTAAGGACTCTGCTGCGTTATTTAAGGAATTTGCTGCTATATTAAAGGACTCTGCTTCAGTATTTAAGGACTCTGCTGCGGTATTTAAGGACTCTGCTGCATTATTCAAGGACTCTGCTGCATTATTTAAGGACTTTGCTGCATTATTTAAGGAATCTGCTGCATCATTTAAGGACTTTGTTGCATTATCTAAGAACTCTGCTGGATTATTGAAGGACTTTGCTGCAATATTTAAGGACTCTGCTTCAGTATTTAAGGACTCTGCTGCATTATTTAAGGACTTTGTTGCATT
Source organism: Phyllobates terribilis (assembly GCF_046119375.1). Classification (NCBI taxonomy): domain Eukaryota; kingdom Metazoa; phylum Chordata; class Amphibia; order Anura; family Dendrobatidae; genus Phyllobates; species Phyllobates terribilis. The sequence continues at coordinate 1,521,069 of NW_027362905.1, forward strand.
ATTTAAGGACTCTGCTGCATTATTTAAGGACTTTGTTGCATTATTTAAGGACTCTGCTGCATTATTTAAGGACTTTGCTGCAATATTTAAGGACTCTGCTTCAGTATTTAAGGACTCTGCTGCATTATTTAAGGACTTTGTTGCATTATTTAAGGACTCTGCTGCATTATTTAAGGACTTTGCTGCATTATTTAAGGACTCTGCTGCATTTTTTAAGGACTCTGCTGAAGCATTTGAGGACTCTGCTGCATTATTTAAGCACTTTGCTGCGGTATTTAAGGACTCTGTTGCATTATTTAAGGACTTTGTTGCATTATTTAAGGACTCTGCTGCATTAGTTAAGGACTTTGCTGCATTATTTAAGGACTCTGCTGCATTATTTACCGACGTTGTTGCATTATTTAAGAACTGTGCTGCTTTATTTAAGGACTTTGCATTATTTAAGGACTATGCTGCATTATTTAATGACTTTGCTGAAGCATTTGAGGACTCTGCTGCATTATTAGAGGACTCTGCTGCATTATTTAATGACTTTGTTGGATTTTTTAAGGACTCTGCTGCATTATTTAAGGAATTTGCTGCTATATTAAAGGACTCTGCTTCAGTATTTAAGGACTCTGCTGCGGTATTTAAGGACTCTGCTGCATTATTTAAGGACTATGCTGCATTATTTAAGGACTTTGCTGCATTATTTAAGGAATTTGTTGCATTATTTAAGGACTCTGCTGCATTATTTAAGGACTTTGCTGCAATATTTAAGGACTCTGCTTCAGTATTTAAGGACTCTGCTGCATTATTTAAGGACGTTGTTGCATTATTTAAGGACTCTGCTGCATTATTTAAGGACTTTACTGCATTATTTAAGGACTCTGCTGCATTATTTAAGGACTTTGTTGCATTATTTAAGGACTCTGCTGCATTAGTTAAGGACTTTGCTGCATTATTTAAGGACTCTGCTGCATTATTTAACGACGTTGTTGCATTATTTAAGAACTGTGCTGCATTATTTAAGGACTTTGCTGCATTATTTAAGGACTATGCTGCATTATTTAATGACTTTGCTGAAGCATTTGAGGACTCTGCTGCATTATTAGAGGACTCTGCTGCATTATTTAAGGACTTGCTGCATTATTTAATGACTTTGTTGGATTTTTTAAGGACTCTGCTGCATTATTTAAGGAATTTGCTGCTATATTAAAGGACTCTGCTTCAGTATTTAAGGACTCTGCTGCGGTATTTAAGGACTCTGCTGCATTATTTAAGGACTCTGCTGCATTATTTAAGGACTTTGCTGCATTATTTAAGGAATCTGCTGCATTATTGAAGGACTTTGCTGCAATATTTAAGGACTCTGCTTCAGTATTTAAGGACTCTGCTGCATTATTTAAGGACTTTGTTGCATTATTTAAGGACTCTGCTGCATTATTTAAGGACTTTGCTGCATTATTTATGGACTCTGCTGCATTATTTAAGGACTTTGCTGCAATATTTAAGGACTCTGCTTCAGTATTTAAGGACTCTGCTGCATTATTTAAGGACTTTGTTGCATTATTTAAGGACTCTGCTGCATTATTTAAGGACTTTGCTGCATTATTTAAGGACTCTGCTGCATTATTTAAGGATTCTGCTGAAGCATTTGAGGACTCTGCTGCATTATTTAATCACTTTGCTGCGGTATATAAGGACTCTGTTGCATTATTTAAGGACTTTGTTGCATTATTTAAGGACTCTGCTGCATTAGTTAAGGACTTTGCTGCATTCTTTAAGGACTCTGCTGCATTATTTAACGACGTTGTTGCATTATTTAAGAAATGTGCTGCATTATTTAAGGACTTTGCTGCATTATTTAAGGACTATGCTGCATTATTTAATGACTTTGCTGAAGCATTTGAGGACTCTGCTGCATTATTAGAGGACTCTGCTGCATTATTTAATGACTTTGTTGGATTTTTTAAGGACTCTGCTGCATTATTTAAGGAATTTGCTGCTATATTAAAGGACTCTGCTTGAGTATTTAAGGACTCTGCTGCGGTATATAAGGACTCTGCTGCATTATTTAAGGACTCTGCTGCATTATTTAAGGACTTTGCTGCATTATTTAAGGACTCTGCTGCATTATTTAAGGACTTTGTTGCATTATTTAAGGACTCTAATGCATTATTTAAGGACTTTGCTGCAATATTTAAGGACTCTGCTGGATTAGTTAAGGACTTTGCTGCATTATTTAAGGACTCTGCTGCATTATTTAACGACTTTACTGCATTATTTAAGGACTCTGCTGCATTATTTAAGGACTTTGTTGCATTATTTAAGGACTCTGCTGCATTAGTTAAGGACTATGCTGCATTATTTAATGACTTTGCTGAAGCATTTGAGGACTCTGCTGCATTATTAGAGGACTCTGCTGCATTATTTAAGGACTTGCTGCATTATTTAATGACTTTGTTGGATTTTTTAAGGACTCTGCTGCGTTATTTAAGGAATTTGCTGCTATATTAAAGGACTCTGCTTCAGTATTTAAGGACTCTGCTGCGGTATTTAAGGACTTTGCTGCATTATTTAAGGACTCTGCTGCATTATTTAAGGACTTTGCTGCATTATTTAAGGAATCTGCTTCATTATTTAAGGACTTTGTTGCATTATCTAAGGACTCTGCTGCATTATTGAAGGACTTTGCTGCAATATTTAAGGACTCTGCTTCAGTATTTAAGGACTCTGCTGCATTATTTAAGGACTTTGTTGCATTATTTAAGGACTATGCTGCATTATTTAAGGACTTTGTTGCATTATTTAAGGACTCTGCTGCATTAGTTAAGGACTTTGCTGCATTATTTAAGGACCCTGCTGCATTATTTAACGACTTTACTGCATTATTTAAGGACTCTGCTGCATTATTTAAGGACTTTGTTGCATTATTTAAGGACTCTGCTGCATTATTTAAGGACTATGCTGCATTATTTAATGACTTTGCTGAAGCATTTGAGGACTCTGCTGCATTATTAGAGGACTCTGCTGCATTATTTAAGGACTTGCTGCATTATTTAATGACTTTGTTGGATTTTTTAAGGACTCTGCTGCGTTATTTAAGGAATTTGCTGCTATATTAAAGGACTCTGCTTCAGTATTTAAGGACTCTGCTGCGGTATTTAAGGACTCTGCTGCATTATTTAAGGACTCTGCTGCATTATTTAAGGACTTTGCTGCATTATTTAAGGACTCTGCTGCATTATTTAAGGACTTTGTTGCATTATTTAAGGACTCTAATGCATTATTTAAGGACTTTGCTGCAATATTTAAGGACTCTGCTTCAGTATTTAAGGACTCTGCTGCATTATTTAAGGACGTTGTTGCATTATTTAAGGACTCTGCTGCATTATTTAAGGACTTTACTGCATTATTTAAGGACTCTGCTGCATTATTTAAGGACTTTCTTGCATTATTTAAGGACTCTGCTGCATTAGTTAAGGACTTTGCTGCATTATTTAAGGACTCTGCTGCATTATTTAACGACTTTACTGCATTATTTAAGGACTCTGCTGCATTATTTAAGGACTTTGTTGCATTATTTAAGGACTCTGCTGCATTAGTTAAGGACTATGCTGCATTATTTAATGACTTTGCTGAAGCATTTGAGGACTCTGCTGCATTATTAGAGGACTCTGCTGCATTATTTAAGGACTTGCTGCATTATTTAATGACTTTGTTGGATTTTTTAAGGACTCTGCTGCGTTATTTAAGGAATTTGCTGCTATATTAAAGGACTCTGCTTCAGTATTTAAGGACTCTGCTGCGGTATTTAAGGACTCTGCTGCATTATTCAAGGACTCTGCTGCATTATTTAAGGACTTTGCTGCATTATTTAAGGAATCTGCTGCATCATTTAAGGACTTTGTTGCATTATCTAAGGACTCTGCTGGATTATTGAAGGACTTTGCTGCAATATTTAAGGACTCTGCTTCAGTATTTAAGGACTCTGCTGCATTATTTAAGGACTTTGTTGCATTATTTAAGGACTCTGCTGCATTATTTAAGGACTTTGTTGCATTATTTAAGGACTCTGCTGCATTATTTAAGGACTTTGCTGCAATATTTAAGGACTCTGCTTCAGTATTTAAGGACTCTGCTGCATTATTTAAGGACTTTGTTGCATTATTTAAGGACTCTGCTGCATTATTTAAGGACTTTGCTGCATTATTTAAGGACTCTGCTGCATTATTTAAGGACTCTGCTGAAGCATTTGAGGACTCTGCTGCATTATTTAAGAACTTTGCTGCGGTATTTAAGGACTCTGTTGCATTATTTAAGGACTTTGTTGCATTATTTAAGGACTCTGCTGCATTAGTTAAGGACTTTGCTGCATTATTTAAGGACTCTGCTGCATTATTTACCGACGTTGTTGCATTATTTAAGAACTGTGCTGCTTTATTTAAGGACTTTGCATTATTTAAGGACTATGCTGCATTATTTAATGACTTTGCTGAAGCATTTGAGGACTCTGCTGCATTATTAGAGGACTCTGCTGCATTATTTAATGACTTTGTTGGATTTTTTAAGGACTCTGCTGCATTATTTAAGGAATTTGCTGCTATATTAAATGACTCTGCTTCAGTATTTAAGGACTCTGCTGCGGTATTTAAGGACTCTGCTGCATTATTTAAGGACTCTGCTGCATTATTTAAGGACTTTGCTGCATTATTTAAGGACTCTGCTGCATTATTTAAGGACTCTGCTGAAGCATTTGAGGACTCTGCTGCATTATTTAAGGACTTTGCTGCATTATTTAAGGAATCTGCTGCATTATTTAAGGACTTTGTTGCATTATCTAAGGACTCTGCTGCAATATTGAAGGACTTTGCTGCATTATTTAAGGACTCTGCTGCATTATTTAAGGACTTTGCTGCAATATTTAAGGACTCTGCTTCAGTATTTAAGGACTCTGCTGAAGCATTTGAGGACTCTGCTGCATTATTTAATGACTTTGCTGAAGCATTTGAGGACTCTGCTGCATTATTAGAGGACTCTGCTGCATTATTTAATGACTTTGTTGGATTTTTTAAGGACTCTGCTGCATTATTTAAGGAATTTGCTGCTATATTAAAGGACTCTGCTTCAGTATTTAAGGACTCTGCTGCGGTATTTAAGGACTCTGCTGCATTATTTAAGGACTATGCTGCATTATTTAAGGACTTTGCTGCATTATTTAAGGAATTTGTTGCATTATTTAAGGACTCTGCTGCATTATTTAAGGACTTTGCTGCAATATTTAAGGACTCTGCTTCAGTATTTAAGGACTCTGCTGCATTATTTAAGGACGTTGTTGCATTATTTAAGGACTCTGCTGCATTATTTAAGGACTTTACTGCATTATTTAAGGACTCTGCTGCATTATTTAAGGACTTTGTTGCATTATTTAAGGACTCTGCTGCATTAGTTAAGGACTTTGCTGCATTATTTAAGGACTCTGCTGCATTATTTAACGACGTTGTTGCATTATTTAAGAACTGTGCTGCATTATTTAAGGACTTTGCTGCATTATTTAAGGACTATGCTGCATTATTTAATGACTTTGCTGAAGCATTTGAGGACTCTGCTGCATTATTAGAGGACTCTGCTGCATTATTTAAGGACTTGCTGCATTATTTAATGACTTTGTTGGATTTTTTAAGGACTCTGCTGCATTATTTAAGGAATTTGCTGCTATATTAAAGGACTCTGCTTCAGTATTTAAGGACTCTGCTGCGGTATTTAAGGACTCTGCTGCATTATTTAAGGACTCTGCTGCATTATTTAAGGACTTTGCTGCATTATTTAAGGAATCTGCTGCATTATTGAAGGACTTTGCTGCAATATTTAAGGACTCTGCTTCAGTATTTAAGGACTCTGCTGCATTATTTAAGGACTTTGTTGCATTATTTAAGGACTCTGCTGCATTATTTAAGGACTTTGCTGCATTATTTATGGACTCTGCTGCATTATTTAAGGACTTTGCTGCAATATTTAAGGACTCTGCTTCAGTATTTAAGGACTCTGCTGCATTATTTAAGGACTTTGTTGCATTATTTAAGGACTCTGCTGCATTATTTAAGGACTTTGCTGCATTATTTAAGGACTCTGCTGCATTATTTAAGGATTCTGCTGAAGCATTTGAGGACTCTGCTGCATTATTTAATCACTTTGCTGCGGTATATAAGGACTCTGTTGCATTATTTAAGGACTTTGTTGCATTATTTAAGGACTCTGCTGCATTAGTTAAGGACTTTGCTGCATTATTTAAGGACTCTGCTGCATTATTTAACGACGTTGTTGCATTATTTAAGAAATGTGCTGCATTATTTAAGGACTTTGCTGCATTATTTAAGGACTATGCTGCATTATTTAATGACTTTGCTGAAGCATTTGAGGACTCTGCTGCATTATTAGAGGACTCTGCTGCATTATTTAATGACTTTGTTGGATTTTTTAAGGACTCTGCTGCATTATTTAAGGAATTTGCTGCTATATTAAAGGACTCTGCTTCAGTATTTAAGGACTCTGCTGCGGTATATAAGGACTCTGCTGCATTATTTAAGGACTCTGCTGCATTATTTAAGGACTTTGCTGCATTATTTAAGGACTCTGCTGCATTATTTAAGGACTTTGTTGCATTATTTAAGGACTCTAATGCATTATTTAAGGACTTTGCTGCAATATTTAAGGACTCTGCTGGATTAGTTAAGGACTTTGCTGCATTATTTAAGGACTCTGCTGCATTATTTAACGACTTTACTGCATTATTTAAGGACTCTGCTGCATTATTTAAGGACTTTGTTGCATTATTTAAGGACTCTGCTGCATTAGTTAAGGACTATGCTGCATTATTTAATGACTTTGCTGAAGCATTTGAGGACTCTGCTGCATTATTAGAGGACTCTGCTGCATTATTTAAGGACTTGCTGCATTATTTAATGACTTTGTTGGATTTTTTAAGGACTCTGCTGCGTTATTTAAGGAATTTGCTGCTATATTAAAGGACTCTGCTTCAGTATTTAAGGACTCTGCTGCGGTATTTAAGGACTCTGCTGCATTATTTAAGGACTCTGCTGCATTATTTAAGGACTTTGCTGCATTATTTAAGGAATCTGCTGCATTATTTAAGGACTTTGTTGCATTATTTAAGGACTCTAATGCATTATTTAAGGACTTTGCTGCAATATTTAAGGACTCTGCTTCAGTATTTAAGGACTCTGCTGCATTATTTAAGGACGTTGTTGCATTATTTAAGGACTTTTGCTGCATTATTTAAGGACTCTGCTGCATTATTTAAGGACTCTGCTGAAGCATTTGAGGACTCTGCTGCATTATTTAAGCACTTTGCTGCGGTATTTAAGGACTCTGTTGCATTATTTAAGGACTTTGTTGCATTATTTAAGGACTTTGCTGCATTTGTTAAGGACTTTGCTGCATTATTTAAGGACTCTGCTGCATTATTTAATGACGCTGTTGCATTATTTAAGAACTGTGCTGCATTATTTAAGGACTTTGCTGCATTATTTAAGGACTATGCTGCATTATTTAATGACTTTGCTGAAGCATTTGAGGACTCTGCTGCATTATTAGAGGACTCTGCTGCATTATTTAATGACTTTTTTGGATTTTTTAAGGACTCTGCTGCATTATTTAAGGAATTTGCTGCTATATTAAAGGACTCTGCTTCAGTATTTAAGGACTCTGCTGCGGTATTTATGGACTCTGCTGCATTATTTAAGGACTCTGCTGCATTATTTAAGGACTTTGCTGTATTATTTAAGGACTCTGCTGCATTATTTAAGGACTTTGCTGCAATATTTAAGGACTCTGCTTCAGTATTTAAGGACTCTGCTGCATTATTTAAGGACGTTGTTGCATTATTTAAGGACTCTGCTGCATTATTTAAGGACTTTACTGCATTATTTAAGGACTCTGCTGCATTATTTAAGGACTTTGTTGCATTATTTCAGGAATCTGATGCATTATTTAAGGAATTTGCTGAATTATTTAAGGACTCTGCTTTCTTATTTAATGACTCTGCTGAAGCATTTGAGGACTCTGCTGCATTAATTGAGGACTCTGCTGCATTATTTAATCACTTTGCTGCGGTATTTAAGGACTCTGTTGCATTATTTAAGGACTTTGTTGCATTATTTAAGGACTCTGCTGCATTAGTTAAGGACTTTGCTGCATTATTTAAGGACTCTGCTGCATTATTTAACGACGTTGTTGCATTATTTAAGAACTGTGCTGCATTATTTAAGGACTTTGCTGCATTATTTAAGGACTATGCTGCATAATTTAATGACTTTGCTGAAGCATTTGAGGACTCTGCTGCATTATTAGAGGACTCTGCTGCATTATTTAATGACTTTGTTGTATTTTTTAAGGACTCTGCTGCATTATTTAAGGAATTTGCTGCTATATTAAAGGACTCTGCTTCAGTATTTAAGGACTCTGCTGCGGTATATAAGGACTCTGCTGCATTATTTAAGGACTCTGCTGCATTATTTAAGGACTTTGCTGCATTATTTAAGGACTTTGCTGCATTATTTAAGGACTCTGCTGCATTATTTAAGGACTTTGTTGCATTATTTAAGGACTCTAATGCATTATTTAAGGACTTTGCTGGAATATTTAAGGACTCTGCTGCATTAGTTAAGGACTTTGCTGCATTATTTAAGGACCCTGCTGCATTATTTAACGACTTTACTGCATTATTTAAGGACTCTGCTGCATTATTTAAGGACTATGCTGCATTATTTAATGACTTTGCTGAAGCATTTGAGGACTCTGCTGCATTATTAGAGGACTCTGCTGCATTATTTAAGGACTTGCTGCATTATTTAATGACTTTGTTGGATTTTTTAAGGACTCTGCTGCGTTATTTAAGGAATTTGCTGCTATATTAAAGGACTCTGCTTCAGTATTTAAGGACTCTGCTGCGGTATTTAAGGACTCTGCTGCATTATTTAAGGACTCTGCTGCATTATTTAAGGACTTTGCTGCATTATTTAAGGACTCTGCTGCATTATTTAAGGACTTTGTTGCATTATTTAAGGACTCTAATGCATTATTTAAGGACTTTGCTGCAATATTTAAGGACTCTGCTTCAGTATTTAAGGACTCTGCTGCATTATTTAAGGACGTTGTTGCATTATTTAAGGACTCTGCTGCATTATTTAAGGACTTTACTGCATTATTTAAGGACTCTGCTGCATTATTTAAGGACTTTCTTGCATTATTTAAGGACTCTGCTGCATTAGTTAAGGACTTTGCTGCATTATTTAAGGACTCTGCTGCATTATTTAACGACTTTACTGCATTATTTAAGGACTCTGCTGCATTATTTAAGGACTTTGTTGCATTATTTAAGGACTCTGCTGCATTAGTTAAGGACTATGCTGCATTATTTAATGACTTTGCTGAAGCATTTGAGGACTCTGCTGCATTATTAGAGGACTCTGCTGCATTATTTAAGGACTTGCTGCATTATTTAATGACTTTGTTGGATTTTTTAAGGACTCTGCTGCGTTATTTAAGGAATTTGCTGCTATATTAAAGGACTCTGCTTCAGTATTTAAGGACTCTGCTGCGGTATTTAAGGACTCTGCTGCATTATTCAAGGACTCTGCTGCATTATTTAAGGACTTTGCTGCATTATTTAAGGAATCTGCTGCATCATTTAAGGACTTTGTTGCATTATCTAAGGACTCTGCTGGATTATTGAAGGACTTTGCTGCAATATTTAAGGACTCTGCTTCAGTATTTAAGGACTCTGCTGCATTATTTAAGGACTTTGTTGCATTATTTAAGGACTCTGCTGCATTATTTAAGGACTTTGTTGCATTATTTAAGGACTCTGCTGCATTATTTAAGGACTTTGCTGCAATATTTAAGGACTCTGCTTCAGTATTTAAGGACTCTGCTGCATTATTTAAGGACTTTGTTGCATTATTTAAGGACTCTGCTGCATTATTTAAGGACTTTGCTGCATTATTTAAGGACTCTGCTGCATTTTTTAAGGACTCTGCTGAAGCATTTGAGGACTCTGCTGCATTATTTAAGCACTTTGCTGCGGTATTTAAGGACTCTGTTGCATTATTTAAGGACTTTGTTGCATTATTTAAGGACTCTGCTGCATTAGTTAAGGACTTTGCTGCATTATTTAAGGACTCTGCTGCATTATTTACCGACGTTGTTGCATTATTTAAGAACTGTGCTGCTTTATTTAAGGACTTTGCATTATTTAAGGACTATGCTGCATTATTTAATGACTTTGCTGAAGCATTTGAGGACTCTGCTGCATTATTAGAGGACTCTGCTGCATTATTTAATGACTTTGTTGGATTTTTTAAGGACTCTGCTGCATTATTTAAGGAATTTGCTGCTATATTAAATGACTCTGCTTCAGTATTTAAGGACTCTGCTGCGGTATTTAAGGACTCTGCTGCATTATTTAATGACTCTGCTGCATTATTTAAGGACTTTGCTGCATTATTTAAGGACTCTGCTGCATTATTTAAGGACTCTGCTGAAGCATTTGAGGACTCTGCTGCATTATTTAAGGACTTTGCTGCATTATTTAAGGAATCTGCTGCATTATTTAAGGACTTTGTTGCATTATCTAAGGACTCTGCTGCAATATTGAAGGACTTTGCTGCATTATTTAAGGACTCTGCTGCATTATTTAAGGACTTTGCTGCAATATTTAAGGACTCTGCTTCAGTATTTAAGGACTCTGCTGAAGCATTTGAGGACTCTGCTGCATTATTTAATGACTTTGCTGAAGCATTTGAGGACTCTGCTGCATTATTAGAGGACTCTGCTGCATTATTTAATGACTTTGTTGGATTTTTTAAGGACTCTGCTGCATTATTTAAGGAATTTGCTGCTATATTAAAGGACTCTGCTTCAGTATTTAAGGACTCTGCTGCGGTATTTAAGGACTCTGCTGCATTATTTAAGGACTATGCTGCATTATTTAAGGACTTTGCTGCATTATTTAAGGAATTTGTTGCATTATTTAAGGACTCTGCTGCATTATTTAAGGACTTTGCTGCAATATTTAAGGACTCTGCTTCAGTATTTATGGACTCTGCTGCATTATTTAAGGACGTTGTTGCATTATTTAAGGACTCTGCTGCATTATTTAAGGACTTTACTGCATTATTTAAGGACTCTGCTGCATTATTTAAGGACTTTGTTGCATTATTTAAGGACTCTGCTGCATTAGTTAAGGACTTTGCTGCATTATTTAAGGACTCTGCTGCATTATTTAACGACGTTGTTGCATTATTTAAGAACTGTGCTGCATTATTTAAGGACTTTGCTGCATTATTTAAGGACTATGCTGCATTATTTAATGACTTTGCTGAAGCATTTGAGGACTCTGCTGCATTATTAGAGGACTCTGCTGCATTATTTAAGGACTTGCTGCATTATTTAATGACTTTGTTGGATTTTTTAAGGACTCTGCTGCATTATTTAAGGAATTTGCTGCTATATTAAAGGACTCTGCTTCAGTATTTAAGGACTCTGCTGCGGTATTTAAGGACTCTGCTGCATTATTTAAGGACTCTGCTGCATTATTTAAGGACTTTGCTGCATTATTTAAGGAATCTGCTGCATTATTGAAGGACTTTGCTGCAATATTTAAGGACTCTGCTTCAGTATTTAAGGACTCTGCTGCATTATTTAAGGACTTTGTTGCATTATTTAAGGACTCTGCTGCATTATTTAAGGACTTTGCTGCATTATTTATGGACTCTGCTGCATTATTTAAGGACTTTGCTGCAATATTTAAGGACTCTGCTTCAGTATTTAAGGACTCTGCTGCATTATTTAAGGACTTTGTTGCATTATTTAAGGACTCTGCTGCATTATTTAAGGACTTTGCTGCATTATTTAAGGACTCTGCTGCATTATTTAAGGATTCTGCTGAAGAATTTGAGGACTCTGCTGCATTATTTAATCACTTTGCTGCGGTATATAAGGACTCTGTTGCATTATTTAAGGACTTTGTTGCATTATTTAAGGACTCTGCTGCATTAGTTAAGGACTTTGCTGCATTCTTTAAGGACTCTGCTGCATTATTTAACGACGTTGTTGCATTATTTAAGAAATGTGCTGCATTATTTAAGGACTTTGCTGCATTATTTAAGGACTATGCTGCATTATTTAATGACTTTGCTGAAGCATTTGAGGACTCTGCTGCATTATTAGAGGACTCTGCTGCATTATTTAATGACTTTGTTGGATTTTTTAAGGACTCTGCTGCATTATTTAAGGAATTTGCTGCTATATTAAAGGACTCTGCTTGAGTATTTAAGGACTCTGCTGCGGTATATAAGGACTCTGCTGCATTATTTAAGGACTCTGCTGCATTATTTAAGGACTTTGCTGCATTATTTAAGGACTCTGCTGCATTATTTAAGGACTTTGTTGCATTATTTAAGGACTCTAATGCATTATTTAAGGACTTTGCTGCAATATTTAAGGACTCTGCTGGATTAGTTAAGGACTTTGCTGCATTATTTAAGGACTCTGCTGCATTATTTAACGACTTTACTGCATTATTTAAGGACTCTGCTGCATTATTTAAGGACTTTGTTGCATTATTTAAGGACTCTGCTGCATTAGTTAAGGACTATGCTGCATTATTTAATGACTTTGCTGAAGCATTTGAGGACTCTGCTGCATTATTAGAGGACTCTGCTGCATTATTTAAGGACTTGCTGCATTATTTAATGACTTTGTTGGATTTTTTAAGGACTCTGCTGCGTTATTTAAGGAATTTGCTGCTATATTAAAGGACTCTGCTTCAGTATTTAAGGACTCTGCTGCGGTATTTAAGGACTTTGCTGCATTATTTAAGGACTCTGCTGCATTATTTAAGGACTTTGCTGCATTATTTAAGGAATCTGCTTCATTATTTAAGGACTTTGTTGCATTATCTAAGGACTCTGCTGCATTATTGAAGGACTTTGCTGCAATATTTAAGGACTCTGCTTCAGTATTTAAGGACTCTGCTGCATTATTTAAGGACTTTGTTGCATTATTTAAGGACTCTGCTGCATTATTTAAGGACTTTGTTGCATTATTTAAGGACTCTGCTGCATTAGTTAAGGACTTTGCTGCATTATTTAAGGACCCTGCTGCATTATTTAACGACTTTACTGCATTATTTAAGGACTCTGCTGCATTATTTAAGGACTTTGTTGCATTATTTAAGGACTCTGCTGCATTATTTAAGGACTATGCTGCATTATTTAATGACTTTGCTGAAGCATTTGAGGACTCTGCTGCATTATTAGAGGACTCTGCTGCATTATTTAAGGACTTGCTGCATTATTTAATGACTTTGTTGGATTTTTTAAGGACTCTGCTGCGTTATTTAAGGAATTTGCTGCTATATTAAAGGACTCTGCTTCAGTATTTAAGGACTCTGCTGCGGTATTTAAGGACTCTGCTGCATTATTTAAGGACTCTGCTGCATTATTTAAGGACTTTGCTGCATTATTTAAGGACTCTGCTGCATTATTTAAGGACTTTGTTGCATTATTTAAGGACTCTAATGCATTATTTAAGGACTTTGCTGCAATATTTAAGGACTCTGCTTCAGTATTTAAGGACTCTGCTGCATTATTTAAGGACGTTGTTGCATTATTTAAGGACTCTGCTGCATTATTTAAGGACTTTACTGCATTATTTAAGGACTCTGCTGCATTATTTAAGGACTTTCTTGCATTATTTAAGGACTCTGCTGCATTAGTTAAGGACTTTGCTGCATTATTTAAGGACTCTGCTGCATTATTTAACGACGTTGTTGCATTTCTTAAGAACTGTGCTGCATTATTTAAGGACTTTGCTGCATTATTTAAGGACTATGCTGCATTATTTAATGACTTTGCTGAAGCATTTGAGGACTCTGCTGCATTATTAGAGGACTCTGCTGCATTATTTAAGGACTTGCTGCATTATTTAATGACTTTGTTGGATTTTTTTATGGACTCTGCTGCATTATTTAAGGAATTTGCTGCTATATTAAAGGACTCTGCTTCAGTATTTAAGGACTCTGCTGCGGAATTTAAGGACTCTGCTGCATTATTTAAGGACTCTGCTGCATTATTTAAGGACTTTGCTGCATTATTTAAGGAATCTGCTGCATTATTTAAGGACTTTGCTGCAATAGTTAAGGACTCTGCTTCAGTATTTAAGGATTCTGCTGCATTATTTAAGGACTTTGTTGCATTATTTAAGGACTCTGCTGCATTATTTAAGGACTTTTGCTGCATTATTTAAGGACTCTGCTGCATTATTTAAGGACTCTGCTGAAGCATTTGAGGACTCTGCTGCATTATTTAAGCACTTTGCTGCGGTATTTAAGGACTCTGTTGCATTATTTAAGGACTTTGTTGCATTATTTAAGGACTTTGCTGCATTAGTTAAGGACTTTGCTGCATTATTTAAGGACTCTGCTGCATTATTTAACGACGCTGTTGCATTATTTAAGAACTGTGCTGCATTATTTAAGGACTTTGCTGCATTATTTAAGGACTATGCTGCATTATTTAATGACTTTGCTGAAGCATTTGAGGACTCTGCTGCATTATTAGAGGACTCTGCTGCATTATTTAATGACTTTTTTGGATTTTTTAAGGACTCTGCTGCATTATTTAAGGAATTTGCTGCTATATTAAAGGACTCTGCTTCAGTATTTAAGGACTCTGCTGCGGTATATAAGGACTCTGCTGCATTATTTAAGGACTCTGCTGCATTATTTAAGGACTTTGCTGCATTATTTAAGGACTCTGCTGCATTATTTAAGGACTTTGTTGCATTATTTAAGGACTCTAATGCATTATTTAAGGACTTTGCTGGAATATTTAAGGACTCTGCTGCATTAGTTAAGGACTTTGCTGCATTATTTAAGGACCCTGCTGCATTATTTAACGACTTTACTGCATTATTTAAGGACTCTGCTGCATTATTTAAGGACTTTGTTGCATTATTTAAGGACTCTGCTGCATTAGTTAAGGACTATGCTGCATTATTTAATGACTTTGCTGAAGCATTTGAGGACTCTGCTGCATTATTAGAGGACTCTGCTGCATTATTTAAGGACTTGCTGCATTATTTAATGACTTTGTTGGATTTTTTAAGGACTCTGCTGCGTTATTTAAGGAATTTGCTGCTATATTAAAGGACTCTGCTTCAGTATTTAAGGACTCTGCTGCGGTATTTAAGGACTCTGCTGCATTATTTAAGGACTCTGCTGCATTATTTAAGGACTTTGCTGCATTATTTAAGGACTCTGCTGCATTATTTAAGGACTTTGTTGCATTATTTAAGGACTCTAATGCATTATTTAAGGACTTTGCTGCAATATTTAAGGACTCTGCTTCAGTATTTAAGGACTCTGCTGCATTATTTAAGGACGTTGTTGCATTATTTAAGGACTCTGCTGCATTATTTAAGGACTTTACTGCATTATTTAAGGACTCTGCTGCATTATTTAAGGACTTTCTTGCATTATTTAAGGACTCTGCTGCATTAGTTAAGGACTTTGCTGCATTATTTAAGGACTCTGCTGCATTATTTAACGACGTTGTTGCATTACTTAAGAACTGTGCTGCATTATTTAAGGACATTGCTGCATTATTTAAGGACTATGCTGCATTATTTAATGACTTTGCTGAAGCATTTGAGGACTCTGCTGCATTATTAGAGGACTCTGCTGCATTATTTAAGGACTTTTGCTGCATTATTTAAGGACTCTGCTGCATTATTTAAGGACTCTGCTGAAGCATTTGAGGACTCTGCTGCATTATTTAAGCACTTTGCTGCGGTATTTAAGGACTCTGTTGCATTATTTAAGGACTTTGTTGCATTATTTAAGGACTTTGCTGCATTTGTTAAGGACTTTGCTGCATTATTTAAGGACTCTGCTGCATTATTTAATGACGCTGTTGCATTATTTAAGAACTGTGCTGCATTATTTAAGGACTTTGCTGCATTATTTAAGGACTATGCTGCATTATTTAATGACTTTGCTGAAGCATTTGAGGACTCTGCTGCATTATTAGAGGACTCTGCTGCATTATTTAATGACTTTTTTGGATTTTTTAAGGACTCTGCTGCATTATTTAAGGAATTTGCTGCTATATTAAAGGACTCTGCTTCAGTATTTAAGGACTCTGCTGCGGTATTTATGGACTCTGCTGCATTATTTAAGGACTCTGCTGCATTATTTAAGGACTTTGCTGCAATATTTAAGGACTCTGCTTCAGTATTTAAGGACTCTGCTGCATTATTTAAGGACGTTGTTGCATTATTTAAGGACTCTGCTGCATTATTTAAGGACTTTACTGCATTATTTAAGGACTCTGCTGCATTATTTAAGGACTTTGTTGCATTATTTCAGGAATCTGATGCATTATTTAAGGAATTTGCTGAATTATTTAAGGACTCTGCTTTCTTATTTAATGACTCTGCTGAAGCATTTGAGGACTCTGCTGCATTATTTGAGGACTCTGCTGCATTATTTAATCACTTTGCTGCGGTATTTAAGGACTCTGTTGCATTATTTAAGGACTTTGTTGCATTATTTAAGGACTCTGCTGCATTAGTTAAGGACTTTGCTGCATTATTTAAGGACTCTGCTGAATTATTTAACGACGTTGTTGCATTATTTAAGAACTGTGCTGCATTATTTAAGGACTTTGCTGCATTATTTAAGGACTATGCTGCATAATTTAATGACTTTGCTGAAGCATTTGAGGACTCTGCTGCATTATTAGAGGACTCTGCTGCATTATTTAATGACTTTGTTGGATTTTTTAAGGACTCTGCTGCATTATTTAAGGAATTTGCTGCTATATTAAAGGACTCTGCTTCAGTATTTAAGGACTCTGCTGCGGTATATAAGGACTCTGCTGCATTATTTAAGGACTCTGCTGCATTATTTAAGGACTTTGCTGCATTATTTAAGGACTTTGCTGCATTATTTAAGGACTCTGCTGCATTATTTAAGGACTTTGTTGCATTATTTAAGGACTCTGCTGCATTATTTAAGGACTTTGCTGCATTATTTAAGGACTTTGCTGCATTATTTAAGGACTCTGCTGCATTATTTAAGGACTTTGTTGCATTATTTAAGGACTCTAATGCATTATTTAAGGACTTTGCTGGAATATTTAAGGACTCTGCTGCATTAGTTAAGGACTTTGCTGCATTATTTAAGGACTCTGCTGCATTATTTAACGACTTTACTGCATTATTTAAGGACTCTGCTGCATTATTTAAGGACTTTGTTGCATTATTTAAGGACTCTGCTGCATTAGTTAAGGACTATGCTGCATTATTTAATGACTTTGCTGAAGCATTTGAGGACTCTGCTGCATTATTAGAGGACTCTGCTGCATTATTTAAGGACTTGCTGCATTATTTAATGACTTTGTTGGATTTTTTAAGGACTCTGCTGCGTTATTTAAGGAATTTGCTGCTATATTAAAGGACTCTGCTTCAGTATTTAAGGACTCTGCTGCGGTATTTAAGGACTCTGCTGCATTATTCAAGGACTCTGCTGCATTATTTAAGGACTTTGCTGCATTATTTAAGGAATCTGCTGCATCATTTAAGGACTTTGTTGCATTATCTAAGGACTCTGCTGGATTATTGAAGGACTTTGCTGCAATATTTAAGGACTCTGCTTCAGTATTTAAGGACTCTGCTGCATTATTTAAGGACTTTGTTGCATTATTTAAGGACTCTGCTGCATTATTTAAGGACTTTGTTGCATTATTTAAGGACTCTGCTGCATTATTTAAGGACTTTGCTGCAATATTTAAGGACTCTGCTTCAGTATTTAAGGACTCTGCTGCATTATTTAAGGACTTTGTTGCATTATTTAAGGACTCTGCTGCATTATTTAAGGACTTTGCTGCATTATTTAAGGACTCTGCTGCATTTTTTAAGGACTCTGCTGAAGCATTTGAGGACTTTGCTGCATTATTTAAGGACTCTTCTGCATTATTTACCGACGTTGTTGCATTATTTAAGAACTGTGCTGCTTTATTTAAGGACTTTGCATTATTTAAGGACTATGCTGCATTATTTAATGACTTTGCTGAAGCATTTGAGGACTCTGCTGCATTATTAGAGGACTCTGCTGCATTATTTAATGACTTTGTTGGATTTTTTAAGGACTCTGCTGCATTATTTAAGGAATTTGCTGCTATATTAAATGACTCTGCTTCAGTATTTAAGGACTCTGCTGCGGTATTTAAGGACTCTGCTGCATTATTTAAGGACTCTGCTGCATTATTTAAGGACTTTGCTGCATTATTTAAGGACTCTGCTGCATTATTTAAGGACTCTGCTGAAGCATTTGAGGACTCTGCTGCATTATTTAAGGACTTTGCTGCATTATTTAAGGAATCTGCTGCATTATTTAAGGACTTTGTTGCATTATCTAAGGACTCTGCTGCAATATTGAAGGACTTTGCTGCATTATTTAAGGACTCTGCTGCATTATTTAAGGACTTTGCTGCAATATTTAAGGACTCTGCTTCAGTATTTAAGGACTCTGCTGAAGCATTTGAGGACTCTGCTGCATTATTTAATGACTTTGCTGAAGCATTTGAGGACTCTGCTGCATTATTAGAGGACTCTGCTGCATTATTTAATGACTTTGTTGGATTTTTTAAGGACTCTGCTGCATTATTTAAGGAATTTGCTGCTATATTAAAGGACTCTGCTTCAGTATTTAAGGACTCTGCTGCGGTATTTAAGGACTCTGCTGCATTATTTAAGGACTATGCTGCATTATTTAAGGACTTTGCTGCATTATTTAAGGAATTTGTTGCATTATTTAAGGACTCTGCTGCATTATTTAAGGACTTTGCTGCAATATTTAAGGACTCTGCTTCAGTATTTAAGGACTCTGCTGCATTATTTAAGGACGTTGTTGCATTATTTAAGGACTCTGCTGCATTATTTAAGGACTTTACTGCATTATTTAAGGACTCTGCTGCATTATTTAAGGACTTTGTTGCATTATTTAAGGACTCTGCTGCATTAGTTAAGGACTTTGCTGCATTATTTAAGGACTCTGCTGCATTATTTAACGACGTTGTTGCATTATTTAAGAACTGTGCTGCATTATTTAAGGACTTTGCTGCATTATTTAAGGACTATGCTGCATTATTTAATGACTTTGCTGAAGCATTTGAGGACTCTGCTGCATTATTAGAGGACTCTGCTGCATTATTTAAGGACTTGCTGCATTATTTAATGACTTTGTTGGATTTTTTAAGGACTCTGCTGCATTATTTAAGGAATTTGCTGCTATATTAAAGGACTCTGCTTCAGTATTTAAGGACTCTGCTGCGGTATTTAAGGACTCTGCTGCATTATTTAAGGACTCTGCTGCATTATTTAAGGACTTTGCTGCATTATTTAAGGAATCTGCTGCATTATTGAAGGACTTTGCTGCAATATTTAAGGACTCTGCTTCAGTATTTAAGGACTCTGCTGCATTATTTAAGGACTTTGTTGCATTATTTAAGGACTCTGCTGCATTATTTAAGGACTTTGCTGCATTATTTATGGACTCTGCTGCATTATTTAAGGACTTTGCTGCAATATTTAAGGACTCTGCTTCAGTATTTAAGGACTCTGCTGCATTATTTAAGGACTTTGTTGCATTATTTAAGGACTCTGCTGCATTATTTAAGGACTTTGCTGCATTATTTAAGGACACTGCTGCATTATTTAAGGATTCTGCTGAAGCATTTGAGGACTCTGCTGCATTATTTAATCACTTTGCTGCGGTATATAAGGACTCTGTTGCATTATTTAAGGACTTTGTTGCATTATTTAAGGACTCTGCTGCATTAGTTAAGGACTTTGCTGCATTATTTAAGGACTCTGCTGCATTATTTAACGACGTTGTTGCATTATTTAAGAAATGTGCTGCATTATTTAAGGACTTTGCTGCATTATTTAAGGACTATGCTGCATTATTTAATGACTTTGCTGAAGCATTTGAGGACTCTGCTGCATTATTAGAGGACTCTGCTGCATTATTTAATGACTTTGTTGGATTTTTTAAGGACTCTGCTGCATTATTTAAGGAATTTGCTGCTATATTAAAGGACTCTGCTTCAGTATTTAAGGACTCTGCTGCGGTATATAAGGACTCTGCTGCATTATTTAAGGACTCTGCTGCATTATTTAAGGACTTTGCTGCATTATTTAAGGACTCTGCTGCATTATTTAAGGACTTTGTTGCATTATTTAAGGACTCTAATGCATTATTTAAGGACTTTGCTGCAATATTTAAGGACTCTGCTGGATTAGTTAAGGACTTTGCTGCATTATTTAAGGACTCTGCTGCATTATTTAACGACTTTACTGCATTATTTAAGGACTCTGCTGCATTATTTAAGGACTTTGTTGCATTATTTAAGGACTCTGCTGCATTAGTTAAGGACTATGCTGCATTATTTAATGACTTTGCTGAAGCATTTGAGGACTCTGCTGCATTATTAGAGGACTCTGCTGCATTATTTAAGGACTTGCTGCATTATTTAATGACTTTGTTGGATTTTTTAAGGACTCTGCTGCGTTATTTAAGGAATTTGCTGCTATATTAAAGGACTCTGCTTCAGTATTTAAGGACTCTGCTGCGGTATTTAAGGACTTTGCTGCATTATTTAAGGACTCTGCTGCATTATTTAAGGACTTTGCTGCATTATTTAAGGAATCTGCTGCATTATTTAAGGACTTTGTTGCATTATCTAAGGACTCTGCTGCATTATTGAAGGACTTTGCTGCAATATTTAAGGACTCTGCTTCAGTATTTAAGGACTCTGCTGCATTATTTAAGGACTTTGTTGCATTATTTAAGGACTCTGCTGCATTATTTAAGGACTTTGTTGCATTATTTAAGGACTCTGCTGCATTAGTTAAGGACTTTGCTGCATTATTTAAGGACCCTGCTGCATTATTTAACGACTTTACTGCATTATTTAAGGACTCTGCTGCATTATTTAAGGACTTTGTTGCATTATTTAAGGACTCTGCTGCATTAGTTAAGGACTATGCTGCATTATTTAATGACTTTGCTGAAGCATTTGAGGACTCTGCTGCATTATTAGAGGACTCTGCTGCATTATTTAAGGACTTGCTGCATTATTTAATGACTTTGTTGGATTTTTTAAGGACTCTGCTGCGTTATTTAAGGAATTTGCTGCTATATTAAAGGACTCTGCTTCAGTATTTAAGGACTCTGCTGCGGTATTTAAGGACTCTGCTGCATTATTTAAGGACTCTGCTGCATTATTTAAGGACTTTGCTGCATTATTTAAGGACTCTGCTGCATTATTTAAGGACTTTGTTGCATTATTTAAGGACTCTAATGCATTATTTAAGGACTTTGCTGCAATATTTAAGGACTCTGCTTCAGTATTTAAGGACTCTGCTGCATTATTTAAGGACGTTGTTGCATTATTTAAGGACTCTGCTGCATTATTTAAGGACTTTACTGCATTATTTAAGGACTCTGCTGCATTATTTAAGGACTTTCTTGCATTATTTAAGGACTCTGCTGCATTAGTTAAGGACTTTGCTGCATTATTTAAGGACTCTGCTGCATTATTTAACGACGTTGTTGCATTACTTAAGAACTGTGCTGCATTATTTAAGGACTTTGCTGCATTATTTAAGGACTATGCTGCATTATTTAATGACTTTGCTGAAGCATTTGAGGACTCTGCTGCATTATTAGAGGACTCTGCTGCATTATTTAAGGACTTGCTGCATTATTTAATGACTTTGTTGGATTTTTTTATGGACTCTGCTGCATTATTTAAGGAATTTGCTGCTATATTAAAGGACTCTGCTTCAGTATTTAAGGACTCTGCTGCATTATTTAAGGACTTTGTTGCATTATTTAAGGACTCTGCTGCATTATTTAAGGACTTTGCTGCATTATTTATGGACTCTGCTGCATTATTTAAGGACTTTGCTGCAATATTTAAGGACTCTGCTTCAGTATTTAAGGACTCTGCTGCATTATTTAAGGACTTTGTTGCATTATTTAAGGACTCTGCTGCATTATTTAAGGACTTTGCTGCATTATTTAAGGACTCTGCTGCATTATTTAAGGATTCTGCTGAAGCATTTGAGGACTCTGCTGCATTATTTAATCACTTTGCTGCGGTATATAAGGACTCTGTTGCATTATTTAAGGACTTTGTTGCATTATTTAAGGACTCTGCTGCATTAGTTAAGGACTTTGCTGCATTATTTAAGGACTCTGCTGCATTATTTAACGACGTTGTTGCATTATTTAAGAAATGTGCTGCATTATTTAAGGACTTTGCTGCATTATTTAAGGACTATGCTGCATTATTTAATGACTTTGCTGAAGCATTTGAGGACTCTGCTGCATTATTAGAGGACTCTGCTGCATTATTTAATGACTTTGTTGGATTTTTTAAGGACTCTGCTGCATTATTTAAGGAATTTGCTGCTATATTAAAGGACTCTGCTTCAGTATTTAAGGACTCTGCTGCGGTATATAAGGACTCTGCTGCATTATTTAAGGACTCTGCTGCATTATTTAAGGACTTTGCTGCATTATTTAAGGACTCTGCTGCATTATTTAAGGACTTTGTTGCATTATTTAAGGACTCTAATGCATTATTTAAGGACTTTGCTGCAATATTTAAGGACTCTGCTGGATTAGTTAAGGACTTTGCTGCATTATTTAAGGACTCTGCTGCATTATTTAACGACTTTACTGCATTATTTAAGGACTCTGCTGCATTATTTAAGGACTTTGTTGCATTATTTAAGGACTCTGCTGCATTAGTTAAGGACTATGCTGCATTATTTAATGACTTTGCTGAAGCATTTGAGGACTCTGCTGCATTATTAGAGGACTCTGCTGCATTATTTAAGGACTTGCTGCATTATTTAATGACTTTGTTGGATTTTTTAAGGACTCTGCTGCGTTATTTAAGGAATTTGCTGCTATATTAAAGGACTCTGCTTCAGTATTTAAGGACTCTGCTGCGGTATTTAAGGACTTTGCTGCATTATTTAAGGACTCTGCTGCATTATTTAAGGACTTTGCTGCATTATTTAAGGAATCTGCTGCATTATTTAAGGACTTTGTTGCATTATCTAAGGACTCTGCTGCATTATTGAAGGACTTTGCTGCAATATTTAAGGACTCTGCTTCAGTATTTAAGGACTCTGCTGCATTATTTAAGGACTTTGTTGCATTATTTAAGGACTCTGCTGCATTATTTAAGGACTTTGTTGCATTATTTAAGGACTCTGCTGCATTAGTTAAGGACTTTGCTGCATTATTTAAGGACCCTGCTGCATTATTTAACGACTTTACTGCATTATTTAAGGACTCTGCTGCATTATTTAAGGACTTTGTTGCATTATTTAAGGACTCTGCTGCATTAGTTAAGGACTATGCTGCATTATTTAATGACTTTGCTGAAGCATTTGAGGACTCTGCTGCATTATTAGAGGACTCTGCTGCATTATTTAAGGACTTGCTGCATTATTTAATGACTTTGTTGGATTTTTTAAGGACTCTGCTGCGTTATTTAAGGAATTTGCTGCTATATTAAAGGACTCTGCTTCAGTATTTAAGGACTCTGCTGCGGTATTTAAGGACTCTGCTGCATTATTTAAGGACTCTGCTGCATTATTTAAGGACTTTGCTGCATTATTTAAGGACTCTGCTGCATTATTTAAGGACTTTGTTGCATTATTTAAGGACTCTAATGCATTATTTAAGGACTTTGCTGCAATATTTAAGGACTCTGCTTCAGTATTTAAGGACTCTGCTGCATTATTTAAGGACGTTGTTGCATTATTTAAGGACTCTGCTGCATTATTTAAGGACTTTACTGCATTATTTAAGGACTCTGCTGCATTATTTAAGGACTTTCTTGCATTATTTAAGGACTCTGCTGCATTAGTTAAGGACTTTGCTGCATTATTTAAGGACTCTGCTGCATTATTTAACGACGTTGTTGCATTACTTAAGAACTGTGCTGCATTATTTAAGGACTTTGCTGCATTATTTAAGGACTATGCTGCATTATTTAATGACTTTGCTGAAGCATTTGAGGACTCTGCTGCATTATTAGAGGACTCTGCTGCATTATTTAAGGACTTGCTGCATTATTTAATGACTTTGTTGGATTTTTTTATGGACTCTGCTGCATTATTTAAGGAATTTGCTGCTATATTAAAGGACTCTGCTTCAGTATTTAAGGACTCTGCTGCGGAATTTAAGGACTCTGCTGCATTATTTAAGGACTCTGCTGCATTATTTAAGGACTTTGCTGCATTATTTAAGGAATCTGCTGCATTATTTAAGGACTTTGCTGCAATATTTAAGGACTCTGCTTCAGTATTTAAGGATGCTGCTGCATTATTTAAGGACTTTGTTGCATTATTTAAGGACTCTGCTGCATTATTTAAGGACTTTTGCTGCATTATTTAAGGACTCTGCTGCATTATTTAAGGACTCTGCTGAAGCATTTGAGGACTCTGCTGCATTATTTAAGCACTTTGCTGCGGTATTTAAGGACTCTGTTGCATTATTTAAGGACTTTGTTGCATTATTTAAGGACTTTGCTGCATTAGTTAAGGACTTTGCTGCATTATTTAAGGACTCTGCTGCATTATTTAACGACGCTGTTGCATTATTTAAGAACTGTGCTGCATTATTTAAGGACTTTGCTGCATTATTTAAGGACTATGCTGCATTATTTAATGACTTTGCTGAAGCATTTGAGGACTCTGCTGCATTATTAGAGGACTCTGCTGCATTATTTAATGACTTTTTTGGATTTTTTAAGGACTCTGCTGCATTATTTAAGGAATTTGCTGCTATATTAAAGGACTCTGCTTCAGTATTTAAGGACTCTGCTGCGGTATATAAGGACTCTGCAGCATTATTTAAGGACTCTGCTGCATTATTTAAGGACTTTGCTGCATTATTTAAGGACTCTGCTGCATTATTTAAGGACTTTGTTGCATTATTTAAGGACTCTAATGCATTATTTAAGGACTTTGCTGGAATATTTAAGGACTCTGCTGCATTAGTTAAGGACTTTGCTGCATTATTTAAGGACCCTGCTGCATTATTTAACGACTTTACTGCATTATTTAAGGACTCTGCTGCATTATTTAAGGACTATGCTGCATTATTTAATGACTTTGCTGAAGCATTTGAGGACTCTGCTGCATTATTAGAGGACTCTGCTGCATTATTTAAGGACTTGCTGCATTATTTAATGACTTTGTTGGATTTTTTAAGGACTCTGCTGCGTTATTTAAGGAATTTGCTGCTATATTAAAGGACTCTGCTTCAGTATTTAAGGACTCTGCTGCGGTATTTAAGGACTCTGCTGCATTATTTAAGGACTCTGCTGCATTATTTAAGGACTCTGCTGCATTATTTAAGGACTTTGTTGCATTATTTAAGGACTCTAATGCATTATTTAAGGACTTTGCTGCAATATTTAAGGACTCTGCTTCAGTATTTAAGGACTCTGCTGCATTATTTAAGGACGTTGTTGCATTATTTAAGGACTCTGCTGCATTATTTAAGGACTTTACTGCATTATTTAAGGACTCTGCTGCATTATTTAAGGACTTTCTTGCATTATTTAAGGACTCTGCTGCATTAGTTAAGGACTTTGCTGCATTATTTAAGGACTCTGCTGCATTATTTAACGACGTTGTTGCATTACTTAAGAACTGTGCTGCATTATTTAAGGACATTGCTGCATTATTTAAGGACTATGCTGCATTATTTAATGACTTTGCTGAAGCATTTGAGGACTCTGCTGCATTATTAGAGGACTCTGCTGCATTATTTAAGGACTTGCTGCATTATTTAATGACTTTGTTGGATTTTTTTATGGACTCGACGGCATTATTTAAGGAATTTGCTGCTATATTAAAGGACTCTGCTTCAGTATTTAAGGACTCTGCTGCGGAATTTAAGGACTCTGCTGCATTATTTAAGGACTCTGCTGCATTATTTAAGGACTTTGCTGCATTATTTAAGGAATCTGCTGCATTATTTAAGGACTTTGCTGCAATATTTAAGGACTCTGCTTCAGTATTTAAGGATTCTGCTGCATTATTTAAGGACTTTGTTGCATT
Source organism: Phyllobates terribilis (assembly GCF_046119375.1). Lineage (NCBI taxonomy): Eukaryota > Metazoa > Chordata > Amphibia > Anura > Dendrobatidae > Phyllobates > Phyllobates terribilis. The sequence goes on from NW_027362905.1 coordinate 1,547,292, forward strand.
ATTTAAGGACTCTGCTGCATTATTTAAGGACTTTTGCTGCATTATTTAAGGACTCTGCTGCATTATTTAAGGACTCTGCTGAAGCATTTGAGGACTCTGCTGCATTATTTAAGCACTTTGCTGCGGTATTTAAGGACTCTGTTGCATTATTTAAGGACTTTGTTGCATTATTTAAGGACTTTGCTGCATTAGTTAAGGACTTTGCTGCATTATTTAAGGACTCTGCTGCATTATTTAACGACGCTGTTGCATTATTTAAGAACTCTGCTGCATTATTTAAGGACTTTGCTGCATTATTTAAGGCATATGCTGCATTATTTAATGACTTTGCTGAAGCATTTGAGGACTCTGCTGCATTATTAGAGGACTCTGCTGCATTATTTAATGACTTTTTTGGATTTTTTAAGGACTCTGCTGCATTATTTAAGGAATTTGCTGCTATATTAAAGGACTCTGCTTCAGTATTTAAGGACTCTGCTGTGGTATTTAAGGACTCTGCTGCATTATTTAAGGACTCTGCTGCATTATTTAAGGACTTTGCTGCATTATTTAAGGACTCTGCTGCATTATTTAAGGACTTTGCTGCAATATTTAAGGACTCTGCTTCAGTATTTAAGGACTCTGCTGCATTATTTAAGGACGTTGTTGCATTATTTAAGGACTCTGCTGCATTATTTAAGGACTTTACTGCATTATTTAAGGACTCTGCTGCATTATTTAAGGACTTTGTTGCATTATTTCAGGAATCTGATGCATTATTTAAGGAATTTGCTGAATTATTTAAGGACTCTGCTTTCTTATTTAATGACTCTGCTGAAGCATTTGAGGACTCTGCTGCATTATTTGAGGACTCTGCTGCATTATTTAATCACTTTGCTGCGGTATTTAAGGACTCTGTTGCATTATTTAAGGACTTTGTTGCATTATTTAAGGACTCTGCTGCATTAGTTAAGGACTTTGCTGCATTATTTAAGGACTCTGCTGCATTATTTAACGACGTTGTTGCATTATTTAAGAACTGTGCTGCATTATTTAAGGACTTTGCTGCATTATTTAAGGACTATGCTGCATAATTTAATGACTTTGCTGAAGCATTTGAGGACTCTGCTGCATTATTAGAGGCCTCTGCTGCATTATTTAATGACTTTGTTGGATTTTTTAAGGACTCTGCTGCATTATTTAAGGAATTTGCTGCTATATTAAATGACTCTGCTTCAGTATTTAAGGACTCTGCTGCGGTATATAAGGACTCTGCTGCATTATTTAAGGACTCTGCTGCATTATTTAAGGACTTTGCTGCATTATTTAAGGACTTTGCTGCATTATTTAAGGACTCTGCTGCATTATTTAAGGACTTTGTTGCATTATTTAAGGACTCTAATGCATTATTTAAGGACTTTGCTGGAATATTTAAGGACTCTGCTGCATTAGTTAAGGACTTTGCTGCATTATTTAAGGACTCTGCTGCATTATTTAACGACTTTACTGCATTATTTAAGGACTCTGCTGCATTATTTAAGGACTTTGTTGCATTATTTAAGGACTCTGCTGCATTAGTTAAGGACTATGCTGCATTATTTAATGACTTTGCTGAAGCATTTGAGGACTCTGCTGCATTATTAGAGGACTCTGCTGCATTATTTAAGGACTTGCTGCAATATTTAATGACTTTGTTGGATTTTTTAAGGACTCTGCTGCATTATTTAAGGAATTTGCTGCTATATTAAAGGACTCTGCTTCAGTATTTAAGGACTCTGCTGCGGTATTTAAGGACTTTGCTGCATTATTTAAGGACTCTGCTGCATTATTTAAGGACTTTGCTGCATTATTTAAGGAATCTGCTGCATTATTTAAGGACTTTGTTGCATTATCTAAGGACTCTGCTGCATTATTGAAGGACTTTGCTGCAATATTTAAGGACTCTGCTTCAGTATTTAAGGACTCTGCTGCATTATTTAAGGACTTTGTTGCATTATTTAAGGACTCTGCTGCATTATTTAAGGACTTTGTTGCATTATTTAAGGACTCTGCTGCATTAGTTAAGGACTTTGCTGCATTATTTAAGGACCCTGCTGCATTATTTAACGACTTTACTGCATTATTTAAGGACTCTGCTGCATTATTTAAGGACTTTGTTGCATTATTTAAGGACTCTGCTGCATTAGTTAAGGACTATGCTGCATTATTTAATGACTTTGCTGAAGCATTTGAGGACTCTGCTGCATTATTAGAGGACTCTGCTGCATTATTTAAGGACTTGCTGCATTATTTAATGACTTTGTTGGATTTTTTAAGGACTCTGCTGCGTTATTTAAGGAATTTGCTGCTATATTAAAGGACTCTGCTTCAGTATTTAAGGACTCTGCTGCGGTATTTAAGGACTCTGCTGCATTATTTAAGGACTCTGCTGCATTATTTAAGGACTTTGCTGCATTATTTAAGGACTCTGCTGCATTATTTAAGGACTTTGTTGCATTATTTAAGGACTCTAATGCATTATTTAAGGACTTTGCTGCAATATTTAAGGACTCTGCTTCAGTATTTAAGGACTCTGCTGCATTATTTAAGGACGTTGTTGCATTATTTAAGGACTCTGCTGCATTATTTAAGGACTTTACTGCATTATTTAAGGACTCTGCTGCATTATTTAAGGACTTTCTTGCATTATTTAAGGACTCTGCTGCATTAGTTAAGGACTTTGCTGCATTATTTAAGGACTCTGCTGCATTATTTAACGACGTTGTTGCATTACTTAAGAACTGTGCTGCATTATTTAAGGACTTTGCTGCATTATTTAAGGACTATGCTGCATTATTTAATGACTTTGCTGAAGCATTTGAGGACTCTGCTGCATTATTAGAGGACTCTGCTGCATTATTTAAGGACTTGCTGCATTATTTAATGACTTTGTTGGATTTTTTTATGGACTCTGCTGCATTATTTAAGGAATTTGCTGCTATATTAAAGGACTCTGCTTCAGTATTTAAGGACTCTGCTGCGGAATTTAAGGACTCTGCTGCATTATTTAAGGACTCTGCTGCATTATTTAAGGACTTTGCTGCATTATTTAAGGAATCTGCTGCATTATTTAAGGACTTTGCTGCAATATTTAAGGACTCTGCTTCAGTATTTAAGGACTTTGCTGCATTATTTAAGGACTCTGCTGCATTATTTAAGGACTTTGCTGCATTATTTAAGGACTCTGCTGCATTTTTTAAGGACTCTGCTGAAGCATTTGAGGACTTTGCTGCATTATTTAAGGACTCTTCTGCATTATTTACCGACGTTGTTGCATTATTTAAGAACTGTGCTGCTTTATTTAAGGACTTTGCATTATTTAAGGACTATGCTGCATTATTTAATGACTTTGCTGAAGCATTTGAGGACTCTGCTGCATTATTAGAGGACTCTGCTGCATTATTTAATGACTTTGTTGGATTTTTTAAGGACTCTGCTGCATTATTTAAGGAATTTGCTGCTATATTAAATGACTCTGCTTCAGTATTTAAGGACTCTGCTGCGGTATTTAAGGACTCTGCTGCATTATTTAAGGACTCTGCTGCATTATTTAAGGACTTTGCTGCATTATTTAAGGACTCTGCTGCATTATTTAAGGACTCTGCTGAAGCATTTGAGGACTCTGCTGCATTATTTAAGGACTTTGCTGCATTATTTAAGGAATCTGCTGCATTATTTAAGGACTTTGTTGCATTATCTAAGGACTCTGCTGCAATATTGAAGGACTTTGCTGCATTATTTAAGGACTCTGCTGCATTATTTAAGGACTTTGCTGCAATATTTAAGGACTCTGCTTCAGTATTTAAGGACTCTGCTGAAGCATTTGAGGACTCTGCTGCATTATTTAATGACTTTGCTGAAGCATTTGAGGACTCTGCTGCATTATTAGAGGACTCTGCTGCATTATTTAATGACTTTGTTGGATTTTTTAAGGACTCTGCTGCATTATTTAAGGAATTTGCTGCTATATTAAAGGACTCTGCTTCAGTATTTAAGGACTCTGCTGCGGTATTTAAGGACTCTGCTGCATTATTTAAGGACTATGCTGCATTATTTAAGGACTTTGCTGCATTATTTAAGGAATTTGTTGCATTATTTAAGGACTCTGCTGCATTATTTAAGGACTTTGCTGCAATATTTAAGGACTCTGCTTCAGTATTTAAGGACTCTGCTGCATTATTTAAGGACGTTGTTGCATTATTTAAGGACTCTGCTGCATTATTTAAGGACTTTACTGCATTATTTAAGGACTCTGCTGCATTATTTAAGGACTTTGTTGCATTATTTAAGGACTCTGCTGCATTAGTTAAGGACTTTGCTGCATTATTTAAGGACTCTGCTGCATTATTTAACGACGTTGTTGCATTATTTAAGAACTGTGCTGCATTATTTAAGGACTTTGCTGCATTATTTAAGGACTATGCTGCATTATTTAATGACTTTGCTGAAGCATTTGAGGACTCTGCTGCATTATTAGAGGACTCTGCTGCATTATTTAAGGACTTGCTGCATTATTTAATGACTTTGTTGGATTTTTTAAGGACTCTGCTGCATTATTTAAGGAATTTGCTGCTATATTAAAGGACTCTGCTTCAGTATTTAAGGACTCTGCTGCGGTATTTAAGGACTCTGCTGCATTATTTAAGGACTCTGCTGCATTATTTAAGGACTTTGCTGCATTATTTAAGGAATCTGCTGCATTATTGAAGGACTTTGCTGCAATATTTAAGGACTCTGCTTCAGTATTTAAGGACTCTGCTGCATTATTTAAGGACTTTGTTGCATTATTTAAGGACTCTGCTGCATTATTTAAGGACTTTGCTGCATTATTTATGGACTCTGCTGCATTATTTAAGGACTTTGCTGCAATATTTAAGGACTCTGCTTCAGTATTTAAGGACTCTGCTGCATTATTTAAGGACTTTGTTGCATTATTTAAGGACTCTGCTGCATTATTTAAGGACTTTGCTGCATTATTTAAGGACTCTGCTGCATTATTTAAGGATTCTGCTGAAGCATTTGAGGACTCTGCTGCATTATTTAATCACTTTGCTGCGGTATATAAGGACTCTGTTGCATTATTTAAGGACTTTGTTGCATTATTTAAGGACTCTGCTGCATTAGTTAAGGACTTTGCTGCATTATTTAAGGACTCTGCTGCATTATTTAACGACGTTGTTGCATTATTTAAGAAATGTGCTGCATTATTTAAGGACTTTGCTGCATTATTTAAGGACTATGCTGCATTATTTAATGACTTTGCTGAAGCATTTGAGGACTCTGCTGCATTATTAGAGGACTCTGCTGCATTATTTAATGACTTTGTTGGATTTTTTAAGGACTCTGCTGCATTATTTAAGGAATTTGCTGCTATATTAAAGGACTCTGCTTCAGTATTTAAGGACTCTGCTGCGGTATATAAGGACTCTGCTGCATTATTTAAGGACTCTGCTGCATTATTTAAGGACTTTGCTGCATTATTTAAGGACTCTGCTGCATTATTTAAGGACTTTGTTGCATTATTTAAGGACTCTAATGCATTATTTAAGGACTTTGCTGCAATATTTAAGGACTCTGCTGGATTAGTTAAGGACTTTGCTGCATTATTTAAGGACTCTGCTGCATTATTTAACGACTTTACTGCATTATTTAAGGACTCTGCTGCATTATTTAAGGACTTTGTTGCATTATTTAAGGACTCTGCTGCATTAGTTAAGGACTATGCTGCATTATTTAATGACTTTGCTGAAGCATTTGAGGACTCTGCTGCATTATTAGAGGACTCTGCTGCATTATTTAAGGACTTGCTGCATTATTTAATGACTTTGTTGGATTTTTTAAGGACTCTGCTGCGTTATTTAAGGAATTTGCTGCTATATTAAAGGACTCTGCTTCAGTATTTAAGGACTCTGCTGCGGTATTTAAGGACTTTGCTGCATTATTTAAGGACTCTGCTGCATTATTTAAGGACTTTGCTGCATTATTTAAGGAATCTGCTGCATTATTTAAGGACTTTGTTGCATTATCTAAGGACTCTGCTGCATTATTGAAGGACTTTGCTGCAATATTTAAGGACTCTGCTTCAGTATTTAAGGACTCTGCTGCATTATTTAAGGACTTTGTTGCATTATTTAAGGACTCTGCTGCATTATTTAAGGACTTTGTTGCATTATTTAAGGACTCTGCTGCATTAGTTAAGGACTTTGCTGCATTATTTAAGGACCCTGCTGCATTATTTAACGACTTTACTGCATTATTTAAGGACTCTGCTGCATTATTTAAGGACTTTGTTGCATTATTTAAGGACTCTGCTGCATTAGTTAAGGACTATGCTGCATTATTTAATGACTTTGCTGAAGCATTTGAGGACTCTGCTGCATTATTAGAGGACTCTGCTGCATTATTTAAGGACTTGCTGCATTATTTAATGACTTTGTTGGATTTTTTAAGGACTCTGCTGCGTTATTTAAGGAATTTGCTGCTATATTAAAGGACTCTGCTTCAGTATTTAAGGACTCTGCTGCGGTATTTAAGGACTCTGCTGCATTATTTAAGGACTCTGCTGCATTATTTAAGGACTTTGCTGCATTATTTAAGGACTCTGCTGCATTATTTAAGGACTTTGTTGCATTATTTAAGGACTCTAATGCATTATTTAAGGACTTTGCTGCAATATTTAAGGACTCTGCTTCAGTATTTAAGGACTCTGCTGCATTATTTAAGGACGTTGTTGCATTATTTAAGGACTCTGCTGCATTATTTAAGGACTTTACTGCATTATTTAAGGACTCTGCTGCATTATTTAAGGACTTTCTTGCATTATTTAAGGACTCTGCTGCATTAGTTAAGGACTTTGCTGCATTATTTAAGGACTCTGCTGCATTATTTAACGACGTTGTTGCATTACTTAAGAACTGTGCTGCATTATTTAAGGACTTTGCTGCATTATTTAAGGACTATGCTGCATTATTTAATGACTTTGCTGAAGCATTTGAGGACTCTGCTGCATTATTAGAGGACTCTGCTGCATTATTTAAGGACTTGCTGCATTATTTAATGACTTTGTTGGATTTTTTTATGGACTCTGCTGCATTATTTAAGGAATTTGCTGCTATATTAAAGGACTCTGCTTCAGTATTTAAGGACTCTGCTGCATTATTTAAGGACTTTGTTGCATTATTTAAGGACTCTGCTGCATTATTTAAGGACTTTGCTGCATTATTTATGGACTCTGCTGCATTATTTAAGGACTTTGCTGCAATATTTAAGGACTCTGCTTCAGTATTTAAGGACTCTGCTGCATTATTTAAGGACTTTGTTGCATTATTTAAGGACTCTGCTGCATTATTTAAGGACTTTGCTGCATTATTTAAGGACTCTGCTGCATTATTTAAGGATTCTGCTGAAGCATTTGAGGACTCTGCTGCATTATTTAATCACTTTGCTGCGGTATATAAGGACTCTGTTGCATTATTTAAGGACTTTGTTGCATTATTTAAGGACTCTGCTGCATTAGTTAAGGACTTTGCTGCATTATTTAAGGACTCTGCTGCATTATTTAACGACGTTGTTGCATTATTTAAGAAATGTGCTGCATTATTTAAGGACTTTGCTGCATTATTTAAGGACTATGCTGCATTATTTAATGACTTTGCTGAAGCATTTGAGGACTCTGCTGCATTATTAGAGGACTCTGCTGCATTATTTAATGACTTTGTTGGATTTTTTAAGGACTCTGCTGCATTATTTAAGGAATTTGCTGCTATATTAAAGGACTCTGCTTCAGTATTTAAGGACTCTGCTGCGGTATATAAGGACTCTGCTGCATTATTTAAGGACTCTGCTGCATTATTTAAGGACTTTGCTGCATTATTTAAGGACTCTGCTGCATTATTTAAGGACTTTGTTGCATTATTTAAGGACTCTAATGCATTATTTAAGGACTTTGCTGCAATATTTAAGGACTCTGCTGGATTAGTTAAGGACTTTGCTGCATTATTTAAGGACTCTGCTGCATTATTTAACGACTTTACTGCATTATTTAAGGACTCTGCTGCATTATTTAAGGACTTTGTTGCATTATTTAAGGACTCTGCTGCATTAGTTAAGGACTATGCTGCATTATTTAATGACTTTGCTGAAGCATTTGAGGACTCTGCTGCATTATTAGAGGACTCTGCTGCATTATTTAAGGACTTGCTGCATTATTTAATGACTTTGTTGGATTTTTTAAGGACTCTGCTGCGTTATTTAAGGAATTTGCTGCTATATTAAAGGACTCTGCTTCAGTATTTAAGGACTCTGCTGCGGTATTTAAGGACTTTGCTGCATTATTTAAGGACTCTGCTGCATTATTTAAGGACTTTGCTGCATTATTTAAGGAATCTGCTGCATTATTTAAGGACTTTGTTGCATTATCTAAGGACTCTGCTGCATTATTGAAGGACTTTGCTGCAATATTTAAGGACTCTGCTTCAGTATTTAAGGACTCTGCTGCATTATTTAAGGACTTTGTTGCATTATTTAAGGACTCTGCTGCATTATTTAAGGACTTTGTTGCATTATTTAAGGACTCTGCTGCATTAGTTAAGGACTTTGCTGCATTATTTAAGGACCCTGCTGCATTATTTAACGACTTTACTGCATTATTTAAGGACTCTGCTGCATTATTTAAGGACTTTGTTGCATTATTTAAGGACTCTGCTGCATTAGTTAAGGACTATGCTGCATTATTTAATGACTTTGCTGAAGCATTTGAGGACTCTGCTGCATTATTAGAGGACTCTGCTGCATTATTTAAGGACTTGCTGCATTATTTAATGACTTTGTTGGATTTTTTAAGGACTCTGCTGCGTTATTTAAGGAATTTGCTGCTATATTAAAGGACTCTGCTTCAGTATTTAAGGACTCTGCTGCGGTATTTAAGGACTCTGCTGCATTATTTAAGGACTCTGCTGCATTATTTAAGGACTTTGCTGCATTATTTAAGGACTCTGCTGCATTATTTAAGGACTTTGTTGCATTATTTAAGGACTCTAATGCATTATTTAAGGACTTTGCTGCAATATTTAAGGACTCTGCTTCAGTATTTAAGGACTCTGCTGCATTATTTAAGGACGTTGTTGCATTATTTAAGGACTCTGCTGCATTATTTAAGGACTTTACTGCATTATTTAAGGACTCTGCTGCATTATTTAAGGACTTTCTTGCATTATTTAAGGACTCTGCTGCATTAGTTAAGGACTTTGCTGCATTATTTAAGGACTCTGCTGCATTATTTAACGACGTTGTTGCATTACTTAAGAACTGTGCTGCATTATTTAAGGACTTTGCTGCATTATTTAAGGACTATGCTGCATTATTTAATGACTTTGCTGAAGCATTTGAGGACTCTGCTGCATTATTAGAGGACTCTGCTGCATTATTTAAGGACTTGCTGCATTATTTAATGACTTTGTTGGATTTTTTTATGGACTCTGCTGCATTATTTAAGGAATTTGCTGCTATATTAAAGGACTCTGCTTCAGTATTTAAGGACTCTGCTGCGGAATTTAAGGACTCTGCTGCATTATTTAAGGACTCTGCTGCATTATTTAAGGACTTTGCTGCATTATTTAAGGAATCTGCTGCATTATTTAAGGACTTTGCTGCAATATTTAAGGACTCTGCTTCAGTATTTAAGGATGCTGCTGCATTATTTAAGGACTTTGTTGCATTATTTAAGGACTCTGCTGCATTATTTAAGGACTTTTGCTGCATTATTTAAGGACTCTGCTGCATTATTTAAGGACTCTGCTGAAGCATTTGAGGACTCTGCTGCATTATTTAAGCACTTTGCTGCGGTATTTAAGGACTCTGTTGCATTATTTAAGGACTTTGTTGCATTATTTAAGGACTTTGCTGCATTAGTTAAGGACTTTGCTGCATTATTTAAGGACTCTGCTGCATTATTTAACGACGCTGTTGCATTATTTAAGAACTGTGCTGCATTATTTAAGGACTTTGCTGCATTATTTAAGGACTATGCTGCATTATTTAATGACTTTGCTGAAGCATTTGAGGACTCTGCTGCATTATTAGAGGACTCTGCTGCATTATTTAATGACTTTTTTGGATTTTTTAAGGACTCTGCTGCATTATTTAAGGAATTTGCTGCTATATTAAAGGACTCTGCTTCAGTATTTAAGGACTCTGCTGCGGTATATAAGGACTCTGCAGCATTATTTAAGGACTCTGCTGCATTATTTAAGGACTTTGCTGCATTATTTAAGGACTCTGCTGCATTATTTAAGGACTTTGTTGCATTATTTAAGGACTCTAATGCATTATTTAAGGACTTTGCTGGAATATTTAAGGACTCTGCTGCATTAGTTAAGGACTTTGCTGCATTATTTAAGGACCCTGCTGCATTATTTAACGACTTTACTGCATTATTTAAGGACTCTGCTGCATTATTTAAGGACTATGCTGCATTATTTAATGACTTTGCTGAAGCATTTGAGGACTCTGCTGCATTATTAGAGGACTCTGCTGCATTATTTAAGGACTTGCTGCATTATTTAATGACTTTGTTGGATTTTTTAAGGACTCTGCTGCGTTATTTAAGGAATTTGCTGCTATATTAAAGGACTCTGCTTCAGTATTTAAGGACTCTGCTGCGGTATTTAAGGACTCTGCTGCATTATTTAAGGACTCTGCTGCATTATTTAAGGACTCTGCTGCATTATTTAAGGACTTTGTTGCATTATTTAAGGACTCTAATGCATTATTTAAGGACTTTGCTGCAATATTTAAGGACTCTGCTTCAGTATTTAAGGACTCTGCTGCATTATTTAAGGACGTTGTTGCATTATTTAAGGACTCTGCTGCATTATTTAAGGACTTTACTGCATTATTTAAGGACTCTGCTGCATTATTTAAGGACTTTCTTGCATTATTTAAGGACTCTGCTGCATTAGTTAAGGACTTTGCTGCATTATTTAAGGACTCTGCTGCATTATTTAACGACGTTGTTGCATTACTTAAGAACTGTGCTGCATTATTTAAGGACATTGCTGCATTATTTAAGGACTATGCTGCATTATTTAATGACTTTGCTGAAGCATTTGAGGACTCTGCTGCATTATTAGAGGACTCTGCTGCATTATTTAAGGACTTGCTGCATTATTTAATGACTTTGTTGGATTTTTTTATGGACTCGACGGCATTATTTAAGGAATTTGCTGCTATATTAAAGGACTCTGCTTCAGTATTTAAGGACTCTGCTGCGGAATTTAAGGACTCTGCTGCATTATTTAAGGACTCTGCTGCATTATTTAAGGACTTTGCTGCATTATTTAAGGAATCTGCTGCATTATTTAAGGACTTTGCTGCAATATTTAAGGACTCTGCTTCAGTATTTAAGGATTCTGCTGCATTATTTAAGGACTTTGTTGCATTATTTAAGGACTCTGCTGCATTATTTAAGGACTTTTGCTGCATTATTTAAGGACTCTGCTGCATTATTTAAGGACTCTGCTGAAGCATTTGAGGACTCTGCTGCATTATTTAAGCACTTTGCTGCGGTATTTAAGGACTCTGTTGCATTATTTAAGGACTTTGTTGCATTATTTAAGGACTTTGCTGCATTAGTTAAGGACTTTGCTGCATTATTTAAGGACTCTGCTGCATTATTTAACGACGCTGTTGCATTATTTAAGAACTCTGCTGCATTATTTAAGGACTTTGCTGCATTATTTAAGGCATATGCTGCATTATTTAATGACTTTGCTGAAGCATTTGAGGACTCTGCTGCATTATTAGAGGACTCTGCTGCATTATTTAATGACTTTTTTGGATTTTTTAAGGACTCTGCTGCATTATTTAAGGAATTTGCTGCTATATTAAAGGACTCTGCTTCAGTATTTAAGGACTCTGCTGCGGTATTTAAGGACTCTGCTGCATTATTTAAGGACTCTGCTGCATTATTTAAGGACTTTGCTGCATTATTTAAGGACTCTGCTGCATTATTTAAGGACTTTGCTGCAATATTTAAGGACTCTGCTTCAGTATTTAAGGACTCTGCTGCATTATTTAAGGACGTTGTTGCATTATTTAAGGACTCTGCTGCATTATTTAAGGACTTTACTGCATTATTTAAGGACTCTGCTGCATTATTTAAGGACTTTGTTGCATTATTTCAGGAATCTGATGCATTATTTAAGGAATTTGCTGAATTATTTAAGGACTCTGCTTTCTTATTTAATGACTCTGCTGAAGCATTTGAGGACTCTGCTGCATTATTTGAGGACTCTGCTGCATTATTTAATCACTTTGCTGCGGTATTTAAGGACTCTGTTGCATTATTTAAGGACTTTGTTGCATTATTTAAGGACTCTGCTGCATTAGTTAAGGACTTTGCTGCATTATTTAAGGACTCTGCTGCATTATTTAACGACGTTGTTGCATTATTTAAGAACTGTGCTGCATTATTTAAGGACTTTGCTGCATTATTTAAGGACTATGCTGCATAATTTAATGACTTTGCTGAAGCATTTGAGGACTCTGCTGCATTATTAGAGGCCTCTGCTGCATTATTTAATGACTTTGTTGGATTTTTTAAGGACTCTGCTGCATTATTTAAGGAATTTGCTGCTATATTAAATGACTCTGCTTCAGTATTTAAGGACTCTGCTGCGGTATATAAGGACTCTGCTGCATTATTTAAGGACTCTGCTGCATTATTTAAGGACTTTGCTGCATTATTTAAGGACTTTGCTGCATTATTTAAGGACTCTGCTGCATTATTTAAGGACTTTGTTGCATTATTTAAGGACTCTAATGCATTATTTAAGGACTTTGCTGGAATATTTAAGGACTCTGCTGCATTAGTTAAGGACTTTGCTGCATTATTTAAGGACTCTGCTGCATTATTTAACGACTTTACTGCATTATTTAAGGACTCTGCTGCATTATTTAAGGACTTTGTTGCATTATTTAAGGACTCTGCTGCATTAGTTAAGGACTATGCTGCATTATTTAATGACTTTGCTGAAGCATTTGAGGACTCTGCTGCATTATTAGAGGACTCTGCTGCATTATTTAAGGACTTGCTGCAATATTTAATGACTTTGTTGGATTTTTTAAGGACTCTGCTGCATTATTTAAGGAATTTGCTGCTATATTAAAGGACTCTGCTTCAGTATTTAAGGACTCTGCTGCGGTATTTAAGGACTTTGCTGCATTATTTAAGGACTCTGCTGCATTATTTAAGGACTTTGCTGCATTATTTAAGGAATCTGCTGCATTATTTAAGGACTTTGTTGCATTATCTAAGGACTCTGCTGCATTATTGAAGGACTTTGCTGCAATATTTAAGGACTCTGCTTCAGTATTTAAGGACTCTGCTGCATTATTTAAGGACTTTGTTGCATTATTTAAGGACTCTGCTGCATTATTTAAGGACTTTGTTGCATTATTTAAGGACTCTGCTGCATTAGTTAAGGACTTTGCTGCATTATTTAAGGACCCTGCTGCATTATTTAACGACTTTACTGCATTATTTAAGGACTCTGCTGCATTATTTAAGGACTTTGTTGCATTATTTAAGGACTCTGCTGCATTAGTTAAGGACTATGCTGCATTATTTAATGACTTTGCTGAAGCATTTGAGGACTCTGCTGCATTATTAGAGGACTCTGCTGCATTATTTAAGGACTTGCTGCATTATTTAATGACTTTGTTGGATTTTTTAAGGACTCTGCTGCGTTATTTAAGGAATTTGCTGCTATATTAAAGGACTCTGCTTCAGTATTTAAGGACTCTGCTGCGGTATTTAAGGACTCTGCTGCATTATTTAAGGACTCTGCTGCATTATTTAAGGACTTTGCTGCATTATTTAAGGACTCTGCTGCATTATTTAAGGACTTTGTTGCATTATTTAAGGACTCTAATGCATTATTTAAGGACTTTGCTGCAATATTTAAGGACTCTGCTTCAGTATTTAAGGACTCTGCTGCATTATTTAAGGACGTTGTTGCATTATTTAAGGACTCTGCTGCATTATTTAAGGACTTTACTGCATTATTTAAGGACTCTGCTGCATTATTTAAGGACTTTCTTGCATTATTTAAGGACTCTGCTGCATTAGTTAAGGACTTTGCTGCATTATTTAAGGACTCTGCTGCATTATTTAACGACGTTGTTGCATTACTTAAGAACTGTGCTGCATTATTTAAGGACTTTGCTGCATTATTTAAGGACTATGCTGCATTATTTAATGACTTTGCTGAAGCATTTGAGGACTCTGCTGCATTATTAGAGGACTCTGCTGCATTATTTAAGGACTTGCTGCATTATTTAATGACTTTGTTGGATTTTTTTATGGACTCTGCTGCATTATTTAAGGAATTTGCTGCTATATTAAAGGACTCTGCTTCAGTATTTAAGGACTCTGCTGCGGAATTTAAGGACTCTGCTGCATTATTTAAGGACTCTGCTGCATTATTTAAGGACTTTGCTGCATTATTTAAGGAATCTGCTGCATTATTTAAGGACTTTGCTGCAATATTTAAGGACTCTGCTTCAGTATTTAAGGATTCTGCTGCATTATTTAAGGACTTTGTTGCATTATTTAAGGACTCTGCTGCATTATTTAAGGACTTTTGCTGCATTATTTAAGGACTCTGCTGCATTATTTAAGGACTCTGCTGAAGCATTTGAAGACTCTGCTGCATTATTTAAGCACTTTGCTGCGGTATTTAAGGACTCTGTTGCATTATTTAAGGACTTTGTTGCATTATTTAAGGACTTTGCTGCATTAGTTAAGGACTTTGCTGCATTATTTAAGGACTCTGCTGCATTATTTAACGACGCTGTTGCATTATTTAAGAACTGTGCTGCATTATTTAAGGACTTTGCTGCATTATTTAAGGACTATGCTGCATTATTTAATGACTTTGCTGAAGCATTTGAGGACTCTGCTGCATTATTAGAGGACTCTGCTGCATTATTTAATGACTTTTTTGGATTTTTTAAGGTCTCTGCTGCATTATTTAAGGAATTTGCTGCTATATTAAAGGACTCTGCTTCAGTATTTAAGGACTCTGCTGCGGTATATAAGGACTCTGCTGCATTATTTAAGGACTCTGCTGCATTATTTAAGGACTTTGCTGCATTATTTAAGGACTCTGCTGCATTATTTAAGGACTTTGTTGCATTATTTAAGGACTCTAATGCATTATTTAAGGACTTTGCTGGAATATTTAAGGACTCTGCTGCATTAGTTAAGGACTTTGCTGCATAATTTAAGGACCCTGCTGCATTATTTAACGACTTTACTGCATTATTTAAGGACTCTGCTGCATTATTTAAGGACTTTGTTGCATTATTTAAGGACTCTGCTGCATTAGTTAAGGACTATGCTGCATTATTTAATGACTTTGCTGAAGCATTTGAGGACTCTGCTGCATTATTAGAGGACTCTGCTGCATTATTTAAGGACTTGCTGCATTATTTAATGACTTTGTTGGATTTTTTAAGGACTCTGCTGCGTTATTTAAGGAATTTGCTGCTATATTAAAGGACTCTGCTTCAGTATTTAAGGACTCTGCTGCGGTATTTAAGGACTCTGCTGCATTATTTAAGGACTCTGCTGCATTATTTAAGGACTTTGCTGCATTATTTAAGGACTCTGCTGCATTATTTAAGGACTTTGTTGCATTATTTAAGGACTATGCTGCATTATTTAATGACTTTGCTGAAGCATTTGAGGACTCTGCTGCATTATTAGAGGACTCTGCTGCATTATTTAAGGACTTGCTGCATTATTTAATGACTTTGTTGGATTTTTTTATGGACTCGACGGCATTATTTAAGGAATTTGCTGCTATATTAAAGGACTCTGCTTCAGTATTTAAGGACTCTGCTGCGGAATTTAAGGACTCTGCTGCATTATTTAAGGACTCTGCTGCATTATTTAAGGACTTTGCTGCATTATTTAAGGAATCTGCTGCATTATTTAAGGACTTTGCTGCAATATTTAAGGACTCTGCTTCAGTATTTAAGGATTCTGCTGCATTATTTAAGGACTTTGTTGCATTATTTAAGGACTCTGCTGCATTATTTAAGGACTTTTGCTGCATTATTTAAGGACTCTGCTGCATTATTTAAGGACTCTGCTGAAGCATTTGAGGACTCTGCTGCATTATTTAAGCACTTTGCTGCGGTATTTAAGGACTCTGTTGCATTATTTAAGGACTTTGTTGCATTATTTAAGGACTTTGCTGCATTAGTTAAGGACTTTGCTGCATTATTTAAGGACTCTGCTGCATTATTTAACGACGCTGTTGCATTATTTAAGAACTGTGCTGCATTATTTAAGGACTTTGCTGCATTATTTAAGGACTATGCTGCATTATTTAATGACTTTGCTGAAGCATTTGAGGACTCTGCTGCATTATTAGAGGACTCTGCTGCATTATTTAAGGACTTGCTGCATTATTTAATGACTTTGTTGGATTTTTTTATGGACTCGACGGCATTATTTAAGGAATTTGCTGCTATATTAAAGGACTCTGCTTCAGTATTTAAGGACTCTGCTGCGGAATTTAAGGACTCTGCTGCATTATTTAAGGACTCTGCTGCATTATTTAAGGACTTTGCTGCATTATTTAAGGAATCTGCTGCATTATTTAAGGACTTTGCTGCAATATTTAAGGACTCTGCTTCAGTATTTAAGGATTCTGCTGCATTATTTAAGGACTTTGTTGCATTATTTAAGGACTCTGCTGCATTATTTAAGGACTTTTGCTGCATTATTTAAGGACTCTGCTGCATTATTTAAGGACTTTGTTGCATTATTTAAGGACTCTGCTGCATTATTTAAGGACTTTTGCTGCATTATTTAAGGACTCTGCTGCATTATTTAAGGACTCTGCTGAAGCATTTGAGGACTCTGCTGCATTATTTAAGCACTTTGCTGCGGTATTTAAGGACTCTGTTGCATTATTTAAGGACTTTGTTGCATTATTTAAGGACTTTGCTGCATTAGTTAAGGACTTTGCTGCATTATTTAAGGACTCTGCTGCATTATTTAACGACGCTGTTGCATTATTTAAGAACTGTGCTGCATTATTTAAGGACTTTGCTGCATTATTTAAGGACTATGCTGCATTATTTAATGACTTTGCTGAAGCATTTGAGGACTCTGCTGCATTATTAGAGGACTCTGCTGCATTATTTAATGACTTTTTTGGATTTTTTAAGGACTCTGCTGCATTATTTAAGGAATTTGCTGCTATATTAAAGGACTCTGCTTCAGTATTTAAGGACTCTGCTGCGGTATATAAGGACTCTGCTGCATTATTTAAGGACTCTGCTGCATTATTTAAGGACTTTGCTGCATTATTTAAGGACTCTGCTGCATTATTTAAGGACTTTGTTGCATTATTTAAGGACTCTAATGCATTATTTAAGGACTTTTGCTGCATTATTTAAGGACTCTGCTGCATTATTTAAGGACTTTCTTGCATTATTTAAGGACTCTGCTGCATTAGTTAAGGACTTTGCTGCATTATTTAAGGACTCTGCTGCATTATTTAACGACGTTGTTGCATTACTTAAGAACTGTGCTGCATTATTTAAGGACATTGCTGCATTATTTAAGGACTATGCTGCATTATTTAATGACTTTGCTGAAGCATTTGAGGACTCTGCTGCATTATTAGAGGACTCTGCTGCATTATTTAAGGACTTGCTGCATTATTTAATGACTTTGTTGGATTTTTTTATGGACTCGACGGCATTATTTAAGGAATTTGCTGCTATATTAAAGGACTCTGCTTCAGTATTTAAGGACTCTGCTGCGGAATTTAAGGACTCTGCTGCATTATTTAAGGACTCTGCTGCATTATTTAAGGACTTTGCTGCATTATTTAAGGAATCTGCTGCATTATTTAAGGACTTTGCTGCAATATTTAAGGACTCTGCTTCAGTATTTAAGGATTCTGCTGCATTATTTAAGGACTTTGTTGCATTATTTAAGGACTCTGCTGCATTATTTAAGGACTTTTGCTGCATTATTTAAGGACTCTGCTGCATTATTTAAGGACTCTGCTGAAGCATTTGAGGACTCTGCTGCATTATTTAAGCACTTTGCTGCGGTATTTAAGGACTCTGTTGCATTATTTAAGGACTTTGTTGCATTATTTAAGGACTTTGCTGCATTAGTTAAGGACTTTGCTGCATTATTTAAGGACTCTGCTGCATTATTTAACGACGCTGTTGCATTATTTAAGAACTGTGCTGCATTATTTAAGGACTTTGCTGCATTATTTAAGGCATATGCTGCATTATTTAATGACTTTGCTGAAGCATTTGAGGACTCTGCTGCATTATTAGAGGACTCTGCTGCATTATTTAATGACTTTTTTGGATTTTTTAAGGACTCTGCTGCATTATTTAAGGAATTTGCTGCTATATTAAAGGACTCTGCTTCAGTATTTAAGGACTCTGCTGCGGTATTTAAGGACTCTGCTGCATTATTTAAGGACTCTGCTGCATTATTTAAGGACTTTGCTGCATTATTTAAGGACTCTGCTGCATTATTTAAGGACTTTGCTGCAATATTTAAGGACTCTGCTTCAGTATTTAAGGACTCTGCTGCATTATTTAAGGACGTTGTTGCATTATTTAAGGACTCTGCTGCATTATTTAAGGACTTTACTGCATTATTTAAGGACTCTGCTGCATTATTTAAGGACTTTGTTGCATTATTTCAGGAATCTGATGCATTATTTAAGGAATTTGCTGAATTATTTAAGGACTCTGCTTTCTTATTTAATGACTCTGCTGAAGCATTTGAGGACTCTGCTGCATTATTTGAGGACTCTGCTGCATTATTTAATCACTTTGCTGCGGTATTTAAGGACTCTGTTGCATTATTTAAGGACTTTGTTGCATTATTTAAGGACTCTGCTGCATTAGTTAAGGACTTTGCTGCATTATTTAAGGACTCTGCTGCATTATTTAACGACGTTGTTGCATTATTTAAGAACTGTGCTGCATTATTTAAGGACTTTGCTGCATTATTTAAGGACTATGCTGCATAATTTAATGACTTTGCTGAAGCATTTGAGGACTCTGCTGCATTATTAGAGGCCTCTGCTGCATTATTTAATGACTTTGTTGGATTTTTTAAGGACTCTGCTGCATTATTTAAGGAATTTGCTGCTATATTAAATGACTCTGCTTCAGTATTTAAGGACTCTGCTGCGGTATATAAGGACTCTGCTGCATTATTTAAGGACTCTGCTGCATTATTTAAGGACTTTGCTGCATTATTTAAGGACTTTGCTGCATTATTTAAGGACTCTGCTGCATTATTTAAGGACTTTGTTGCATTATTTAAGGACTCTAATGCATTATTTAAGGACTTTGCTGGAATATTTAAGGACTCTGCTGCATTAGTTAAGGACTTTGCTGCATTATTTAAGGACTCTGCTGCATTATTTAACGACTTTACTGCATTATTTAAGGACTCTGCTGCATTATTTAAGGACTTTGTTGCATTATTTAAGGACTCTGCTGCATTAGTTAAGGACTATGCTGCATTATTTAATGACTTTGCTGAAGCATTTGAGGACTCTGCTGCATTATTAGAGGACTCTGCTGCATTATTTAAGGACTTGCTGCAATATTTAATGACTTTGTTGGATTTTTTAAGGACTCTGCTGCATTATTTAAGGAATTTGCTGCTATATTAAAGGACTCTGCTTCAGTATTTAAGGACTCTGCTGCGGTATTTAAGGACTTTGCTGCATTATTTAAGGACTCTGCTGCATTATTTAAGGACTTTGCTGCATTATTTAAGGAATCTGCTGCATTATTTAAGGACTTTGTTGCATTATCTAAGGACTCTGCTGCATTATTGAAGGACTTTGCTGCAATATTTAAGGACTCTGCTTCAGTATTTAAGGACTCTGCTGCATTATTTAAGGACTTTGTTGCATTATTTAAGGACTCTGCTGCATTATTTAAGGACTTTGTTGCATTATTTAAGGACTCTGCTGCATTAGTTAAGGACTTTGCTGCATTATTTAAGGACCCTGCTGCATTATTTAACGACTTTACTGCATTATTTAAGGACTCTGCTGCATTATTTAAGGACTTTGTTGCATTATTTAAGGACTCTGCTGCATTAGTTAAGGACTATGCTGCATTATTTAATGACTTTGCTGAAGCATTTGAGGACTCTGCTGCATTATTAGAGGACTCTGCTGCATTATTTAAGGACTTGCTGCATTATTTAATGACTTTGTTGGATTTTTTAAGGACTCTGCTGCGTTATTTAAGGAATTTGCTGCTATATTAAAGGACTCTGCTTCAGTATTTAAGGACTCTGCTGCGGTATTTAAGGACTCTGCTGCATTATTTAAGGACTCTGCTGCATTATTTAAGGACTTTGCTGCATTATTTAAGGACTCTGCTGCATTATTTAAGGACTTTGTTGCATTATTTAAGGACTCTAATGCATTATTTAAGGACTTTGCTGCAATATTTAAGGACTCTGCTTCAGTATTTAAGGACTCTGCTGCATTATTTAAGGACGTTGTTGCATTATTTAAGGACTCTGCTGCATTATTTAAGGACTTTACTGCATTATTTAAGGACTCTGCTGCATTATTTAAGGACTTTCTTGCATTATTTAAGGACTCTGCTGCATTAGTTAAGGACTTTGCTGCATTATTTAAGGACTCTGCTGCATTATTTAACGACGTTGTTGCATTACTTAAGAACTGTGCTGCATTATTTAAGGACTTTGCTGCATTATTTAAGGACTATGCTGCATTATTTAATGACTTTGCTGAAGCATTTGAGGACTCTGCTGCATTATTAGAGGACTCTGCTGCATTATTTAAGGACTTGCTGCATTATTTAATGACTTTGTTGGATTTTTTTATGGACTCTGCTGCATTATTTAAGGAATTTGCTGCTATATTAAAGGACTCTGCTTCAGTATTTAAGGACTCTGCTGCGGAATTTAAGGACTCTGCTGCATTATTTAAGGACTCTGCTGCATTATTTAAGGACTTTGCTGCATTATTTAAGGAATCTGCTGCATTATTTAAGGACTTTGCTGCAATATTTAAGGACTCTGCTTCAGTATTTAAGGATTCTGCTGCATTATTTAAGGACTTTGTTGCATTATTTAAGGACTCTGCTGCATTATTTAAGGACTTTTGCTGCATTATTTAAGGACTCTGCTGCATTATTTAAGGACTCTGCTGAAGCATTTGAAGACTCTGCTGCATTATTTAAGCACTTTGCTGCGGTATTTAAGGACTCTGTTGCATTATTTAAGGACTTTGTTGCATTATTTAAGGACTTTGCTGCATTAGTTAAGGACTTTGCTGCATTATTTAAGGACTCTGCTGCATTATTTAACGACGCTGTTGCATTATTTAAGAACTGTGCTGCATTATTTAAGGACTTTGCTGCATTATTTAAGGACTATGCTGCATTATTTAATGACTTTGCTGAAGCATTTGAGGACTCTGCTGCATTATTAGAGGACTCTGCTGCATTATTTAATGACTTTTTTGGATTTTTTAAGGTCTCTGCTGCATTATTTAAGGAATTTGCTGCTATATTAAAGGACTCTGCTTCAGTATTTAAGGACTCTGCTGCGGTATATAAGGACTCTGCTGCATTATTTAAGGACTCTGCTGCATTATTTAAGGACTTTGCTGCATTATTTAAGGACTCTGCTGCATTATTTAAGGACTTTGTTGCATTATTTAAGGACTCTAATGCATTATTTAAGGACTTTGCTGGAATATTTAAGGACTCTGCTGCATTAGTTAAGGACTTTGCTGCATAATTTAAGGACCCTGCTGCATTATTTAACGACTTTACTGCATTATTTAAGGACTCTGCTGCATTATTTAAGGACTTTGTTGCATTATTTAAGGACTCTGCTGCATTAGTTAAGGACTATGCTGCATTATTTAATGACTTTGCTGAAGCATTTGAGGACTCTGCTGCATTATTAGAGGACTCTGCTGCATTATTTAAGGACTTGCTGCATTATTTAATGACTTTGTTGGATTTTTTAAGGACTCTGCTGCGTTATTTAAGGAATTTGCTGCTATATTAAAGGACTCTGCTTCAGTATTTAAGGACTCTGCTGCGGTATTTAAGGACTCTGCTGCATTATTTAAGGACTCTGCTGCATTATTTAAGGACTTTGCTGCATTATTTAAGGACTCTGCTGCATTATTTAAGGACTTTGTTGCATTATTTAAGGACTATGCTGCATTATTTAATGACTTTGCTGAAGCATTTGAGGACTCTGCTGCATTATTAGAGGACTCTGCTGCATTATTTAAGGACTTGCTGCATTATTTAATGACTTTGTTGGATTTTTTTATGGACTCGACGGCATTATTTAAGGAATTTGCTGCTATATTAAAGGACTCTGCTTCAGTATTTAAGGACTCTGCTGCGGAATTTAAGGACTCTGCTGCATTATTTAAGGACTCTGCTGCATTATTTAAGGACTTTGCTGCATTATTTAAGGAATCTGCTGCATTATTTAAGGACTTTGCTGCAATATTTAAGGACTCTGCTTCAGTATTTAAGGATTCTGCTGCATTATTTAAGGACTTTGTTGCATTATTTAAGGACTCTGCTGCATTATTTAAGGACTTTTGCTGCATTATTTAAGGACTCTGCTGCATTATTTAAGGACTCTGCTGAAGCATTTGAGGACTCTGCTGCATTATTTAAGCACTTTGCTGCGGTATTTAAGGACTCTGTTGCATTATTTAAGGACTTTGTTGCATTATTTAAGGACTTTGCTGCATTAGTTAAGGACTTTGCTGCATTATTTAAGGACTCTGCTGCATTATTTAACGACGCTGTTGCATTATTTAAGAACTGTGCTGCATTATTTAAGGACTTTGCTGCATTATTTAAGGACTATGCTGCATTATTTAATGACTTTGCTGAAGCATTTGAGGACTCTGCTGCATTATTAGAGGACTCTGCTGCATTATTTAAGGACTTGCTGCATTATTTAATGACTTTGTTGGATTTTTTTATGGACTCGACGGCATTATTTAAGGAATTTGCTGCTATATTAAAGGACTCTGCTTCAGTATTTAAGGACTCTGCTGCGGAATTTAAGGACTCTGCTGCATTATTTAAGGACTCTGCTGCATTATTTAAGGACTTTGCTGCATTATTTAAGGAATCTGCTGCATTATTTAAGGACTTTGCTGCAATATTTAAGGACTCTGCTTCAGTATTTAAGGATTCTGCTGCATTATTTAAGGACTTTGTTGCATTATTTAAGGACTCTGCTGCATTATTTAAGGACTTTTGCTGCATTATTTAAGGACTCTGCTGCATTATTTAAGGACTTTGTTGCATTATTTAAGGACTCTGCTGCATTATTTAAGGACTTTTGCTGCATTATTTAAGGACTCTGCTGCATTATTTAAGGACTCTGCTGAAGCATTTGAGGACTCTGCTGCATTATTTAAGCACTTTGCTGCGGTATTTAAGGACTCTGTTGCATTATTTAAGGACTTTGTTGCATTATTTAAGGACTTTGCTGCATTAGTTAAGGACTTTGCTGCATTATTTAAGGACTCTGCTGCATTATTTAACGACGCTGTTGCATTATTTAAGAACTGTGCTGCATTATTTAAGGACTTTGCTGCATTATTTAAGGACTATGCTGCATTATTTAATGACTTTGCTGAAGCATTTGAGGACTCTGCTGCATTATTAGAGGACTCTGCTGCATTATTTAATGACTTTTTTGGATTTTTTAAGGACTCTGCTGCATTATTTAAGGAATTTGCTGCTATATTAAAGGACTCTGCTTCAGTATTTAAGGACTCTGCTGCGGTATATAAGGACTCTGCTGCATTATTTAAGGACTCTGCTGCATTATTTAAGGACTTTGCTGCATTATTTAAGGACTCTGCTGCATTATTTAAGGACTTTGTTGCATTATTTAAGGACTCTAATGCATTATTTAAGGACTTTTGCTGCATTATTTAAGGACTCTGCTGCATTATTTAAGGACTTTCTTGCATTATTTAAGGACTCTGCTGCATTAGTTAAGGACTTTGCTGCATTATTTAAGGACTCTGCTGCATTATTTAACGACGTTGTTGCATTACTTAAGAACTGTGCTGCATTATTTAAGGACATTGCTGCATTATTTAAGGACTATGCTGCATTATTTAATGACTTTGCTGAAGCATTTGAGGACTCTGCTGCATTATTAGAGGACTCTGCTGCATTATTTAAGGACTTGCTGCATTATTTAATGACTTTGTTGGATTTTTTTATGGACTCGACGGCATTATTTAAGGAATTTGCTGCTATATTAAAGGACTCTGCTTCAGTATTTAAGGACTCTGCTGCGGAATTTAAGGACTCTGCTGCATTATTTAAGGACTCTGCTGCATTATTTAAGGACTTTGCTGCATTATTTAAGGAATCTGCTGCATTATTTAAGGACTTTGCTGCAATATTTAAGGACTCTGCTTCAGTATTTAAGGATTCTGCTGCATTATTTAAGGACTTTGTTGCATTATTTAAGGACTCTGCTGCATTATTTAAGGACTTTTGCTGCATTATTTAAGGACTCTGCTGCATTATTTAAGGACTCTGCTGAAGCATTTGAGGACTCTGCTGCATTATTTAAGCACTTTGCTGCGGTATTTAAGGACTCTGTTGCATTATTTAAGGACTTTGTTGCATTATTTAAGGACTTTGCTGCATTAGTTAAGGACTTTGCTGCATTATTTAAGGACTCTGCTGCATTATTTAACGACGCTGTTGCATTATTTAAGAACTGTGCTGCATTATTTAAGGACTTTGCTGCATTATTTAAGGCATATGCTGCATTATTTAATGACTTTGCTGAAGCATTTGAGGACTCTGCTGCATTATTAGAGGACTCTGCTGCATTATTTAATGACTTTTTTGGATTTTTTAAGGACTCTGCTGCATTATTTAAGGAATTTGCTGCTATATTAAAGGACTCTGCTTCAGTATTTAAGGACTCTGCTGCGGTATTTAAGGACTCTGCTGCATTATTTAAGGACTCTGCTGCATTATTTAAGGACTTTGCTGCATTATTTAAGGACTCTGCTGCATTATTTAAGGACTTTGCTGCAATATTTAAGGACTCTGCTTCAGTATTTAAGGACTCTGCTGCATTATTTAAGGACGTTGTTGCATTATTTAAGGACTCTGCTGCATTATTTAAGGACTTTACTGCATTATTTAAGGACTCTGCTGCATTATTTAAGGACTTTGTTGCATTATTTCAGGAATCTGATGCATTATTTAAGGAATTTGCTGAATTATTTAAGGACTCTGCTTTCTTATTTAATGACTCTGCTGAAGCATTTGAGGACTCTGCTGCATTATTTGAGGACTCTGCTGCATTATTTAATCACTTTGCTGCGGTATTTAAGGACTCTGTTGCATTATTTAAGGACTTTGTTGCATTATTTAAGGACTCTGCTGCATTAGTTAAGGACTTTGCTGCATTATTTAAGGACTCTGCTGCATTATTTAACGACGTTGTTGCATTATTTAAGAACTGTGCTGCATTATTTAAGGACTTTGCTGCATTATTTAAGGACTATGCTGCATAATTTAATGACTTTGCTGAAGCATTTGAGGACTCTGCTGCATTATTAGAGGCCTCTGCTGCATTATTTAATGACTTTGTTGGATTTTTTAAGGACTCTGCTGCATTATTTAAGGAATTTGCTGCTATATTAAATGACTCTGCTTCAGTATTTAAGGACTCTGCTGCGGTATATAAGGACTCTGCTGCATTATTTAAGGACTCTGCTGCATTATTTAAGGACTTTGCTGCATTATTTAAGGACTTTGCTGCATTATTTAAGGACTCTGCTGCATTATTTAAGGACTTTGTTGCATTATTTAAGGACTCTAATGCATTATTTAAGGACTTTGCTGGAATATTTAAGGACTCTGCTGCATTAGTTAAGGACTTTGCTGCATTATTTAAGGACTCTGCTGCATTATTTAACGACTTTACTGCATTATTTAAGGACTCTGCTGCATTATTTAAGGACTTTGTTGCATTATTTAAGGACTCTGCTGCATTAGTTAAGGACTATGCTGCATTATTTAATGACTTTGCTGAAGCATTTGAGGACTCTGCTGCATTATTAGAGGACTCTGCTGCATTATTTAAGGACTTGCTGCAATATTTAATGACTTTGTTGGATTTTTTAAGGACTCTGCTGCATTATTTAAGGAATTTGCTGCTATATTAAAGGACTCTGCTTCAGTATTTAAGGACTCTGCTGCGGTATTTAAGGACTTTGCTGCATTATTTAAGGACTCTGCTGCATTATTTAAGGACTTTGCTGCATTATTTAAGGAATCTGCTGCATTATTTAAGGACTTTGTTGCATTATCTAAGGACTCTGCTGCATTATTGAAGGACTTTGCTGCAATATTTAAGGACTCTGCTTCAGTATTTAAGGACTCTGCTGCATTATTTAAGGACTTTGTTGCATTATTTAAGGACTCTGCTGCATTATTTAAGGACTTTGTTGCATTATTTAAGGACTCTGCTGCATTAGTTAATGACTTTGCTGCATTATTTAAGGACCCTGCTGCATTATTTAACGACTTTACTGCATTATTTAAGGACTCTGCTGCATTATTTAAGGACTTTGTTGCATTATTTAAGGACTCTGCTGCATTAGTTAAGGACTATGCTGCATTATTTAATGACTTTGCTGAAGCATTTGAGGACTCTGCTGCATTATTAGAGGACTCTGCTGCATTATTTAAGGACTTGCTGCATTATTTAATGACTTTGTTGGATTTTTTAAGGACTCTGCTGCGTTATTTAAGGAATTTGCTGCTATATTAAAGGACTCTGCTTCAGTATTTAAGGACTCTGCTGCGGTATTTAAGGACTCTGCTGCATTATTTAAGGACTCTGCTGCATTATTTAAGGACTTTGCTGCATTATTTAAGGACTCTGCTGCATTATTTAAGGACTTTGTTGCATTATTTAAGGACTCTAATGCATTATTTAAGGACTTTGCTGCAATATTTAAGGACTCTGCTTCAGTATTTAAGGACTCTGCTGCATTATTTAAGGACGTTGTTGCATTATTTAAGGACTCTGCTGCATTATTTAAGGACTTTACTGCATTATTTAAGGACTCTGCTGCATTATTTAAGGACTTTCTTGCATTATTTAAGGACTCTGCTGCATTAGTTAAGGACTTTGCTGCATTATTTAAGGACTCTGCTGCATTATTTAACGACGTTGTTGCATTACTTAAGAACTGTGCTGCATTATTTAAGGACTTTGCTGCATTATTTAAGGACTATGCTGCATTATTTAATGACTTTGCTGAAGCATTTGAGGACTCTGCTGCATTATTAGAGGACTCTGCTGCATTATTTAAGGACTTGCTGCATTATTTAATGACTTTGTTGGATTTTTTTATGGACTCTGCTGCATTATTTAAGGAATTTGCTGCTATATTAAAGGACTCTGCTTCAGTATTTAAGGACTCTGCTGCGGAATTTAAGGACTCTGCTGCATTATTTAAGGACTCTGCTGCATTATTTAAGGACTTTGCTGCATTATTTAAGGAATCTGCTGCATTATTTAAGGACTTTGCTGCAATATTTAAGGACTCTGCTTCAGTATTTAAGGATTCTGCTGCATTATTTAAGGACTTTGTTGCATTATTTAAGGACTCTGCTGCATTATTTAAGGACTTTTGCTGCATTATTTAAGGACTCTGCTGCATTATTTAAGGACTCTGCTGAAGCATTTGAGGACTCTGCTGCATTATTTAAGCACTTTGCTGCGGTATTTAAGGACTCTGTTGCATTATTTAAGGACTTTGTTGCATTATTTAAGGACTTTGCTGCATTAGTTAAGGACTTTGCTGCATTATTTAAGGACTCTGCTGCATTATTTAACGACGCTGTTGCATTATTTAAGAACTGTGCTGCATTATTTAAGGACTTTGCTGCATTATTTAAGGACTATGCTGCATTATTTAATGACTTTGCTGAAGCATTTGAGGACTCTGCTGCATTATTAGAGGACTCTGCTGCATTATTTAATGACTTTTTTGGATTTTTTAAGGTCTCTGCTGCATTATTTAAGGAATTTGCTGCTATATTAAAGGACTCTGCTTCAGTATTTAAGGACTCTGCTGCGGTATATAAGGACTCTGCTGCATTATTTAAGGACTCTGCTGCATTATTTAAGGACTTTGCTGCATTATTTAAGGACTCTGCTGCATTATTTAAGGACTTTGTTGCATTATTTAAGGACTCTAATGCATTATTTAAGGACTTTGCTGGAATATTTAAGGACTCTGCTGCATTAGTTAAGGACTTTGCTGCATAATTTAAGGACCCTGCTGCATTATTTAACGACTTTACTGCATTATTTAAGGACTCTGCTGCATTATTTAAGGACTTTGTTGCATTATTTAAGGACTCTGCTGCATTAGTTAAGGACTATGCTGCATTATTTAATGACTTTGCTGAAGCATTTGAGGACTCTGCTGCATTATTAGAGGACTCTGCTGCATTATTTAAGGACTTGCTGCATTATTTAATGACTTTGTTGGATTTTTTAAGGACTCTGCTGCGTTATTTAAGGAATTTGCTGCTATATTAAAGGACTCTGCTTCAGTATTTAAGGACTCTGCTGCGGTATTTAAGGACTCTGCTGCATTATTTAAGGACTCTGCTGCATTATTTAAGGACTTTGCTGCATTATTTAAGGACTCTGCTGCATTATTTAAGGACTTTGTTGCATTATTTAAGGACTCTAATGCATTATTTAAGGACTTTGCTGCAATATTTAAGGACTCTGCTTCAGTATTTAAGGACTCTGCTGCATTATTTAAGGACGTTGTTGCATTATTTAAGGACTCTGCTGCATTATTTAAGGACTTTACTGCATTATTTAAGGACTCTGCTGCATTATTTAAGGACTTTCTTGCATTATTTAAGGACTCTGCTGCATTAGTTAAGGACTTTGCTGCATTATTTAAGGACTCTGCTGCATTATTTAACGACGTTGTTGCATTACTTAAGAACTGTGCTGCATTATTTAAGGACTTTGCTGCATTATTTAAGGACTATGCTGCATTATTTAATGACTTTGCTGAAGCATTTGAGGACTCTGCTGCATTATTAGAGGACTCTGCTGCATTATTTAAGGACTTGCTGCATTATTTAATGACTTTGTTGGATTTTTTTATGGACTCTGCTGCATTATTTAAGGAATTTGCTGCTATATTAAAGGACTCTGCTTCAGTATTTAAGGACTCTGCTGCGGAATTTAAGGACTCTGCTGCATTATTTAAGGACTCTGCTGCATTATTTAAGGACTTTGCTGCATTATTTAAGGAATCTGCTGCATTATTTAAGGACTTTGCTGCAATATTTAAGGACTCTGCTTCAGTATTTAAGGATTCTGCTGCATTATTTAAGGACTTTGTTGCATTATTTAAGGACTCTGCTGCATTATTTAAGGACTTTTGCTGCATTATTTAAGGACTCTGCTGCATTATTTAAGGACTCTGCTGAAGCATTTGAGGACTCTGCTGCATTATTTAAGCACTTTGCTGCGGTATTTAAGGACTCTGTTGCATTATTTAAGGACTTTGTTGCATTATTTAAGGACTTTGCTGCATTAGTTAAGGACTTTGCTGCATTATTTAAGGACTCTGCTGCATTATTTAACGACGCTGTTGCATTATTTAAGAACTGTGCTGCATTATTTAAGGACTTTGCTGCATTATTTAAGGACTATGCTGCATTATTTAATGACTTTGCTGAAGCATTTGAGGACTCTGCTGCATTATTAGAGGACTCTGCTGCATTATTTAATGACTTTTTTGGATTTTTTAAGGTCTCTGCTGCATTATTTAAGGAATTTGCTGCTATATTAAAGGACTCTGCTTCAGTATTTAAGGACTCTGCTGCGGTATATAAGGACTCTGCTGCATTATTTAAGGACTCTGCTGCATTATTTAAGGACTTTGCTGCATTATTTAAGGACTCTGCTGCATTATTTAAGGACTTTGTTGCATTATTTAAGGACTCTAATGCATTATTTAAGGACTTTGCTGGAATATTTAAGGACTCTGCTGCATTAGTTAAGGACTTTGCTGCATAATTTAAGGACCCTGCTGCATTATTTAACGACTTTACTGCATTATTTAAGGACTCTGCTGCATTATTTAAGGACTTTGTTGCATTATTTAAGGACTCTGCTGCATTAGTTAAGGACTATGCTGCATTATTTAATGACTTTGCTGAAGCATTTGAGGACTCTGCTGCATTATTAGAGGACTCTGCTGCATTATTTAAGGACTTGCTGCATTATTTAATGACTTTGTTGGATTTTTTAAGGACTCTGCTGCGTTATTTAAGGAATTTGCTGCTATATTAAAGGACTCTGCTTCAGTATTTAAGGACTCTGCTGCGGTATTTAAGGACTCTGCTGCATTATTTAAGGACTCTGCTGCATTATTTAAGGACTTTGCTGCATTATTTAAGGACTCTGCTGCATTATTTAAGGACTTTGTTGCATTATTTAAGGACTATGCTGCATTATTTAATGACTTTGCTGAAGCATTTGAGGACTCTGCTGCATTATTAGAGGACTCTGCTGCATTATTTAAGGACTTGCTGCATTATTTAATGACTTTGTTGGATTTTTTTATGGACTCGACGGCATTATTTAAGGAATTTGCTGCTATATTAAAGGACTCTGCTTCAGTATTTAAGGACTCTGCTGCGGAATTTAAGGACTCTGCTGCATTATTTAAGGACTCTGCTGCATTATTTAAGGACTTTGCTGCATTATTTAAGGAATCTGCTGCATTATTTAAGGACTTTGCTGCAATATTTAAGGACTCTGCTTCAGTATTTAAGGATTCTGCTGCATTATTTAAGGACTTTGTTGCATTATTTAAGGACTCTGCTGCATTATTTAAGGACTTTTGCTGCATTATTTAAGGACTCTGCTGCATTATTTAAGGACTCTGCTGAAGCATTTGAGGACTCTGCTGCATTATTTAAGCACTTTGCTGCGGTATTTAAGGACTCTGTTGCATTATTTAAGGACTTTGTTGCATTATTTAAGGACTTTGCTGCATTAGTTAAGGACTTTGCTGCATTATTTAAGGACTCTGCTGCATTATTTAACGACGCTGTTGCATTATTTAAGAACTGTGCTGCATTATTTAAGGACTTTGCTGCATTATTTAAGGACTATGCTGCATTATTTAATGACTTTGCTGAAGCATTTGAGGACTCTGCTGCATTATTAGAGGACTCTGCTGCATTATTTAAGGACTTGCTGCATTATTTAATGACTTTGTTGGATTTTTTTATGGACTCGACGGCATTATTTAAGGAATTTGCTGCTATATTAAAGGACTCTGCTTCAGTATTTAAGGACTCTGCTGCGGAATTTAAGGACTCTGCTGCATTATTTAAGGACTCTGCTGCATTATTTAAGGACTTTGCTGCATTATTTAAGGAATCTGCTGCATTATTTAAGGACTTTGCTGCAATATTTAAGGACTCTGCTTCAGTATTTAAGGATTCTGCTGCATTATTTAAGGACTTTGTTGCATTATTTAAGGACTCTGCTGCATTATTTAAGGACTTTTGCTGCATTATTTAAGGACTCTGCTGCATTATTTAAGGACTTTGTTGCATTATTTAAGGACTCTGCTGCATTATTTAAGGACTTTTGCTGCATTATTTAAGGACTCTGCTGCATTATTTAAGGACTCTGCTGAAGCATTTGAGGACTCTGCTGCATTATTTAAGCACTTTGCTGCGGTATTTAAGGACTCTGTTGCATTATTTAAGGACTTTGTTGCATTATTTAAGGACTTTGCTGCATTAGTTAAGGACTTTGCTGCATTATTTAAGGACTCTGCTGCATTATTTAACGACGCTGTTGCATTATTTAAGAACTGTGCTGCATTATTTAAGGACTTTGCTGCATTATTTAAGGACTATGCTGCATTATTTAATGACTTTGCTGAAGCATTTGAGGACTCTGCTGCATTATTAGAGGACTCTGCTGCATTATTTAATGACTTTTTTGGATTTTTTAAGGACTCTGCTGCATTATTTAAGGAATTTGCTGCTATATTAAAGGACTCTGCTTCAGTATTTAAGGACTCTGCTGCGGTATATAAGGACTCTGCTGCATTATTTAAGGACTCTGCTGCATTATTTAAGGACTTTGCTGCATTATTTAAGGACTCTGCTGCATTATTTAAGGACTTTGTTGCATTATTTAAGGACTCTAATGCATTATTTAAGGACTTTGCTGGAATATTTAAGGACTCTGCTGCATTAGTTAAGGACTTTGCTGCATAATTTAAGGACCCTGCTGCATTATTTAACGACTTTACTGCATTATTTAAGGACTCTGCTGCATTATTTAAGGACTTTGTTGCATTATTTAAGGACTCTGCTGCATTAGTTAAGGACTATGCTGCATTATTTAATGACTTTGCTGAAGCATTTGAGGACTCTGCTGCATTATTAGAGGACTCTGCTGCATTATTTAAGGACTTGCTGCATTATTTAATGACTTTGTTGGATTTTTTAAGGACTCTGCTGCGTTATTTAAGGAATTTGCTGCTATATTAAAGGACTCTGCTTCAGTATTTAAGGACTCTGCTGCGGTATTTAAGGACTCTGCTGCATTATTTAAGGACTCTGCTGCATTATTTAAGGACTTTGCTGCATTATTTAAGGACTCTGCTGCATTATTTAAGGACTTTGTTGCATTACTTAAGGACTATGCTGCATTATTTAATGACTTTGCTGAAGCATTTGAGGACTCTGCTGCATTATTAGAGGACTCTGCTGCATTATTTAAGGACTTGCTGCATTATTTAATGACTTTGTTGGATTTTTTTATGGACTCGACGGCATTATTTAAGGAATTTGCTGCTATATTAAAGGACTCTGCTTCAGTATTTAAGGACTCTGCTGCGGAATTTAAGGACTCTGCTGCATTATTTAAGGACTCTGCTGCATTATTTAAGGACTTTGCTGCATTATTTAAGGAATCTGCTGCATTATTTAAGGACTTTGCTGCAATATTTAAGGACTCTGCTTCAGTATTTAAGGATTCTGCTGCATTATTTAAGGACTTTGTTGCATTATTTAAGGACTCTGCTGCATTATTTAAGGACTTTGTTGCATTATTTAAGGACTCTGCTGCATTAGTTAAGGACTTTGCTGCATTATTTAAGGACCCTGCTGCATTATTTAACGACTTTACTGCATTATTTAAGGACTCTGCTGCATTATTTAAGGACTTTGTTGCATTATTTAAGGACTCTGCTGCATTAGTTAAGGACTATGCTGCATTATTTAATGACTTTGCTGAAGCATTTGAGGACTCTGCTGCATTATTAGAGGACTCTGCTGCATTATTTAAGGACTTGCTGCATTATTTAATGAATTTGTTGGATTTTTTAAGGACTCTGCTGCGTTATTTAAGGAATTTGCTGCTATATTAAAGGACTCTGCTTCAGTATTTAAGGACTCTGCTGCGGTATTTAAGGACTCTGCTGCATTATTTAAGGACTCTGCTGCATTATTTAAGGACTTTGCTGCATTATTTAAGGACTCTGCTGCATTATTTAAGGACTTTGTTGCATTATTTAAGGACTCTAATGCATTATTTAAGGACTTTGCTGCAATATTTAAGGACTCTGCTTCAGTATTTAAGGACTCTGCTGCATTATTTAAGGACGTTGTTGCATTATTTAAGGACTCTGCTGCATTATTTAAGGACTTTACTGCATTATTTAAGGACTCTGCTGCATTATTTAAGGACTTTCTTGCATTATTTAAGGACTCTGCTGCATTAGTTAAGGACTTTGCTGCATTATTTAAGGACTCTGCTGCATTATTTAACGACGTTGTTGCATTACTTAAGAACTGTGCTGCATTATTTAAGGACTTTGCTGCATTATTTAAGGAATATGCTGCATTATTTAATGACTTTGCTGAAGCATTTGAGGACTCTGCTGCATTATTAGAGGACTCTGCTGCATTATTTAAGGACTTGCTGCATTATTTAATGACTTTGTTGGATTTTTTTATGGACTCTGCTGCATTATTTAAGGAATTTGCTGCTATATTAAAGGACTCTGCTTCAGTATTTAAGGACTCTGCTGCGGAATTTAAGGACTCTGCTGCATTATTTAAGGACTCTGCTGCATTATTTAAGGACTTTGCTGCATTATTTAAGGAATCTGCTGCATTATTTAAGGACTTTGCTGCAATATTTAAGGACTCTGCTTCAGTATTTAAGGATTCTGCTGCATTATTTAAGGACTTTGTTGCATTATTTAAGGACTCTGCTGCATTATTTAAGGACTTTTGCTGCATTATTTAAGGACTCTGCTGCATTATTTAAGGACTCTGCTGAAGCATTTGAGGACTCTGCTGCATTATTTAAGCACTTTGCTGCGGTATTTAAGGACTCTGTTGCATTATTTAAGGACTTTGTTGCATTATTTAAGGACTTTGCTGCATTAGTTAAGGACTTTGCTGCATTACTTAAGGACTCTGCTGCATTATTTAACGACGCTGTTGCATTATTTAAGAACTGTGCTGCATTATTTAAGGACTTTGCTGCATTATTTAAGGACTATGCTGCATTATTTAATGACTTTGCTGAAGCATTTGAGGACTCTGCTGCATTATTAGAGGACTCTGCTGCATTATTTAATGACTTTTTTGGATTTTTTAAGGACTCTGCTGCATTATTTAAGGAATTTGCTGCTATATTAAAGGACTCTGCTTCAGTATTTAAGGACTCTGCTGCGGTATATAAGGACTCTGCTGCATTATTTAAGGACTCTGCTGCATTATTTAAGGACTTTGCTGCATTATTTAAGGACTCTGCTGCATTATTTAAGGACTTTGTTGCATTATTTAAGGACTCTAATGCATTATTTAAGGACTTTGCTGGAATATTTAAGGACTCTGCTGCATTAGTTAAGGACTTTGCTGCATAATTTAAGGACCCTGCTGCATTATTTAACGACTTTACTGCATTATTTAAGGACTCTGCTGCATTATTTAAGGATTTTGTTGCATTATTTAAGGACTCTGCTGCATTAGTTAAGGACTATGCTGCATTATTTAATGACTTTGCTGAAGCATTTGAGGACTCTGCTGCATTATTAGAGGACTCTGCTGCATTATTTAAGGACTTGCTGCATTATTTAATGACTTTGTTGGATTTTTTAAGGACTCTGCTGCGTTATTTAAGGAATTTGCTGCTATATTAAAGGACTCTGCTTCAGTATTTAAGGACTCTGCTGCGGTATTTAAGGACTCTGCTGCATTATTTAAGGACTCTGCTGCATTATTTAAGGACTTTGCTGCATTATTTAAGGACTCTGCTGCATTATTTAAGGACTTTGTTGCATTATTTAAGGACTATGCTGCATTATTTAATGACTTTGCTGAAGCATTTGAGGACTCTGCTGCATTATTAGAGGACTCTGCTGCATTATTTAAGGACTTGCTGCATTATTTAATGACTTTGTTGGATTTTTTTATGGACTCGACGGCATTATTTAAGGAATTTGCTGCTATATTAAAGGACTCTGCTTCAGTATTTAAGGACTCTGCTGCGGAATTTAAGGACTCTGCTGCATTATTTAAGGACTCTGCTGCATTATTTAAGGACTTTGCTGCATTATTTAAGGAATCTGCTGCATTATTTAAGGACTTTGCTGCAATATTTAAGGACTCTGCTTCAGTATTTAAGGATTCTGCTGCATTATTTAAGGACTTTGTTGCATTATTTAAGGACTCTGCTGCATTATTTAAGGACTTTTGCTGCATTATTTAAGGACTCTGCTGCATTATTTAAGGACTCTGCTGAAGCATTTGAGGACTCTGCTGCATTATTTAAGCACTTTGCTGCGGTATTTAAGGACTCTGTTGCATTATTTAAGGACTTTGTTGCATTATTTAAGGACTTTGCTGCATTAGTTAAGGACTTTGCTGCATTATTTAAGGACTCTGCTGCATTATTTAACGACGCTGTTGCATTATTTAAGAACTGTGCTGCATTATTTAAGGACTTTGCTGCATTATTTAAGGACTATGCTGCATTATTTAATGACTTTGCTGAAGCATTTGAGGACTCTGCTGCATTATTAGAGGACTCTGCTGCATTATTTAAGGACTTGCTGCATTATTTAATGACTTTGTTGGATTTTTTTATGGACTCGACGGCATTATTTAAGGAATTTGCTGCTATATTAAAGGACTCTGCTTCAGTATTTAAGGACTCTGCTGCGGAATTTAAGGACTCTGCTGCATTATTTAAGGACTCTGCTGCATTATTTAAGGACTTTGCTGCATTATTTAAGGAATCTGCTGCATTATTTAAGGACTTTGCTGCAATATTTAAGGACTCTGCTTCAGTATTTAAGGATTCTGCTGCATTATTTAAGGACTTTGTTGCATTATTTAAGGACTCTGCTGCATTATTTAAGGACTTTTGCTGCATTATTTAAGGACTCTGCTGCATTATTTAAGGACTCTGCTGAAGCATTTGAGGACTCTGCTGCATTATTTAAGCACTTTGCTGCGGTATTTAAGGACTCTGTTGCATTATTTAAGGACTTTGTTGCATTATTTAAGGACTTTGCTGCATTAGTTAAGGACTTTGCTGCATTATTTAAGGACTCTGCTGCATTATTTAACGACGCTGTTGCATTATTTAAGAACTGTGCTGCATTATTTAAGGACTTTGCTGCATTATTTAAGGACTATGCTGCATTATTTAATGACTTTGCTGAAGCATTTGAGGACTCTGCTGCATTATTAGAGGACTCTGCTGCATTATTTAATGACTTTTTTGGATTTTTTAAGGACTCTGCTGCATTATTTAAGGAATTTGCTGCTATATTAAAGGACTCTGCTTCAGTATTTAAGGACTCTGCTGCGGTATTTAAGGACTCTGCTGCATTATTTAAGGACTCTGCTGCATTATTTAAGGACTTTGCTGCATTATTTAAGGACTCTGCTGCATTATTTAAGGACTTTGCTGCAATATTTAAGGACTCTGCTTCAGTATTTAAGGACTCTGCTGCATTATTTAAGGACGTTGTTGCATTATTTAAGGACTCTGCTGCATTATTTAAGGACTTTACTGCATTATTTAAGGACTCTGCTGCATTATTTAAGGACTTTGTTGCATTATTTCAGGAATCTGATGCATTATTTAAGGAATTTGCTGAATTATTTAAGGACTCTGCTTTCTTATTTAATGACTCTGCTGAAGCATTTGAGGACTCTGCTGCATTATTTGAGGACTCTGCTGCATTATTTAATCACTTTGCTGCGGTATATAAGGACTCTGCTGCATTATTTAAGGACTCTGCTGCATTATTTAAGGACTTTGCTGCATTATTTAAGGACTCTGCTGCATTATTTAAGGACTTTGTTGCATTATTTAAGGACTCTAATGCATTATTTAAGGACTTTGCTGGAATATTTAAGGACTCTGCTGCATTAGTTAAGGACTTTGCTGCATTATTTAAGGACCCTGCTGCATTATTTAACGACTTTACTGCATTATTTAAGGACTCTGCTGCATTATTTAAGGACTTTGTTGCATTATTTAAGGACTCTGCTGCATTAGTTAAGGACTATGCTGCATTATTTAATGACTTTGCTGAAGCATTTGAGGACTCTGCTGCATTATTAGAGGACTCTGCTGCATTATTTAAGGACTTGCTGCATTATTTAATGACTTTGTTGGATTTTTTAAGGACTCTGCTGCGTTATTTAAGGAATTTGCTGCTATATTAAAGGACTCTGCTTCAGTATTTAAGGACTCTGCTGCGGTATTTAAGGACTCTGCTGCATTATTTAAGGACTCTGCTGCATTATTTAAGGACTTTGCTGCATTATTTAAGGACTCTGCTGCATTATTTAAGGACTTTGTTGCATTATTTAAGGACTCTAATGCATTATTTAAGGACTTTGCTGCAATATTTAAGGACTCTGCTTCAGTATTTAAGGACTCTGCTGCATTATTTAAGGACGTTGTTGCATTATTTAAGGACTCTGCTGCATTATTTAAGGACTTTACTGCATTATTTAAGGACTCTGCTGCATTATTTAAGGACTTTCTTGCATTATTTAAGGACTCTGCTGCATTAGTTAAGGACTTTGCTGCATTATTTAAGGACTCTGCTGCATTATTTAACGACGTTGTTGCATTACTTAAGAACTGTGCTGCATTATTTAAGGACTTTGCTGCATTATTTAAGGACTATGCTGCATTATTTAATGACTTTGCTGAAGCATTTGAGGACTCTGCTGCATTATTAGAGGACTCTGCTGCATTATTTAAGGACTTGCTGCATTATTTAATGACTTTGTTGGATTTTTTTATGGACTCTGCTGCATTATTTAAGGAATTTGCTGCTATATTAAAGGACTCTGCTTCAGTATTTAAGGACTCTGCTGCGGAATTTAAGGACTCTGCTGCATTATTTAAGGACTCTGCTGCATTATTTAAGGACTTTGCTGCATTATTTAAGGAATCTGCTGCATTATTTAAGGACTTTGCTGCAATATTTAAGGACTCTGCTTCAGTATTTAAGGATTCTGCTGCATTATTTAAGGACTTTGTTGCATTATTTAAGGACTCTGCTGCATTATTTAAGGACTTTTGCTGCATTATTTAAGGACTCTGCTGCATTATTTAAGGACTCTGCTGAAGCATTTGAGGACTCTGCTGCATTATTTAAGCACTTTGCTGCGGTATTTAAGGACTCTGTTGCATTATTTAAGGACTTTGCTGCATTAGTTAAGGACTTTGCTGCATTATTTAAGGACTCTGCTGCATTATTTAACGACGCTGTTGCATTATTTAAGAACTGTGCTGCATTATTTAAGGACTTTGCTGCATTATTTAAGGACTATGCTGCATTATTTAATGACTTTGCTGAAGCATTTGAGGACTCTGCTGCATTATTAGAGGACTCTGCTGCATTATTTAATGACTTTTTTGGATTTTTTAAGGACTCTGCTGCATTATTTAAGGAATTTGCTGCTATATTAAAGGACTCTGCTTCAGTATTTAAGGACTCTGCTGCGGTATATAAGGACTCTGCTGCATTATTTAAGGACTCTGCTGCATTATTTAAGGACTTTGCTGCATTATTTAAGGACTCTGCTGCATTATTTAAGGACTTTGTTGCATTATTTAAGGACTCTAATGCATTATTTAAGGACTTTGCTGGAATATTTAAGGACTCTGCTGCATTAGTTAAGGACTTTGCTGCATTATTTAAGGACCCTGCTGCATTATTTAACGACTTTACTGCATTATTTAAGGACTCTGCTGCATTATTTAAGGACTTTGTTGCATTATTTAAGGACTCTGCTGCATTAGTTAAGGACTATGCTGCATTATTTAATGACTTTGCTGAAGCATTTGAGGACTCTGCTGCATTATTAGAGGACTCTGCTGCATTATTTAAGGACTTGCTGCATTATTTAATGACTTTGTTGGATTTTTTAAGGACTCTGCTGCGTTATTTAAGGAATTTGCTGCTATATTAAAGGACTCTGCTTCAGTATTTAAGGACTCTGCTGCGGTATTTAAGGACTCTGCTGCATTATTTAAGGACTCTGCTGCATTATTTAAGGACTTTGCTGCATTATTTAAGGACTCTGCTGCATTATTTAAGGACTTTGTTGCATTATTTAAGGACTATGCTGCATTATTTAATGACTTTGCTGAAGCATTTGAGGACTCTGCTGCATTATTAGAGGACTCTGCTGCATTATTTAAGGACTTGCTGCATTATTTAATGACTTTGTTGGATTTTTTTATGGACTCGACGGCATTATTTAAGGAATTTGCTGCTATATTAAAGAACTCTGCTTCAGTATTTAAGGACTCTGCTGTGGAATTTAAGGACTCTGCTGCATTATTTAAGGACTCTGCTGCATTATTTAAGGACTTTGCTGCATTATTTAAGGAATCTGCTGCATTATTTAAGGACTTTGCTGCAATATTTAAGGACTCTGCTTCAGTATTTAAGGATTCTG
Organism: Phyllobates terribilis; assembly: GCF_046119375.1. Classification (NCBI taxonomy): domain Eukaryota; kingdom Metazoa; phylum Chordata; class Amphibia; order Anura; family Dendrobatidae; genus Phyllobates; species Phyllobates terribilis. Next base: position 1,587,498 of record NW_027362905.1, read on the forward strand.
CTGCATTATTTAAGGACTTTGTTGCATTATTTAAGGACTCTGCTGCATTATTTAAGGACTTTTGCTGCATTATTTAAGGACTCTGCTGCATTATTTAAGGACTCTGCTGAAGCATTTGAGGACTCTGCTGCATTATTTAAGCACTTTGCTGCGGTATTTAAGGACTCTGTTGCATTATTTAAGGACTTTGTTGCATTATTTAAGGACTTTGCTGCATTAGTTAAGGACTTTGCTGCATTATTTAAGGACTCTGCTGCATTATTTAACGACGCTGTTGCATTATTTAAGAACTGTGCTGCATTATTTAAGGACTTTGCTGCATTATTTAAGGACTATGCTGCATTATTTAATGACTTTGCTGAAGCATTTGAGGACTCTGCTGCATTATTAGAGGACTCTGCTGCATTATTTAAGGACTTGCTGCATTATTTAATGACTTTGTTGGATTTTTTTATGGACTCGACGGCATTATTTAAGGAATTTGCTGCTATATTAAAGGACTCTGCTTCAGTATTTAAGGACTCTGCTGCGGAATTTAAGGACTCTGCTGCATTATTTAAGGACTCTGCTGCATTATTTAAGGACTTTGCTGCATTATTTAAGGAATCTGCTGCATTATTTAAGGACTTTGCTGCAATATTTAAGGACTCTGCTTCAGTATTTAAGGATTCTGCTGCATTATTTAAGGACTTTGTTGCATTATTTAAGGACTCTGCTGCATTATTTAAGGACTTTTGCTGCATTATTTAAGGACTCTGCTGCATTATTTAAGGACTCTGCTGAAGCATTTGAGGACTCTGCTGCATTATTTAAGCACTTTGCTGCGGTATTTAAGGACTCTGTTGCATTATTTAAGGACTTTGTTGCATTATTTAAGGACTTTGCTGCATTAGTTAAGGACTTTGCTGCATTATTTAAGGACTCTGCTGCATTATTTAACGACGCTGTTGCATTATTTAAGAACTGTGCTGCATTATTTAAGGACTTTGCTGCATTATTTAAGGACTATGCTGCATTATTTAATGACTTTGCTGAAGCATTTGAGGACTCTGCTGCATTATTAGAGGACTCTGCTGCATTATTTAATGACTTTTTTGGATTTTTTAAGGACTCTGCTGCATTATTTAAGGAATTTGCTGCTATATTAAAGGACTCTGCTTCAGTATTTAAGGACTCTGCTGCGGTATTTAAGGACTCTGCTGCATTATTTAAGGACTCTGCTGCATTATTTAAGGACTTTGCTGCATTATTTAAGGACTCTGCTGCATTATTTAAGGACTTTGCTGCAATATTTAAGGACTCTGCTTCAGTATTTAAGGACTCTGCTGCATTATTTAAGGACGTTGTTGCATTATTTAAGGACTCTGCTGCATTATTTAAGGACTTTACTGCATTATTTAAGGACTCTGCTGCATTATTTAAGGACTTTGTTGCATTATTTCAGGAATCTGATGCATTATTTAAGGAATTTGCTGAATTATTTAAGGACTCTGCTTTCTTATTTAATGACTCTGCTGAAGCATTTGAGGACTCTGCTGCATTATTTGAGGACTCTGCTGCATTATTTAATCACTTTGCTGCGGTATTTAAGGACTCTGTTGCATTATTTAAGGACTTTGTTGCATTATTTAAGGACTCTGCTGCATTAGTTAAGGACTTTGCTGCATTATTTAAGGACTCTGCTGCATTATTTAACGACGTTGTTGCATTATTTAAGAACTGTGCTGCATTATTTAAGGACTTTGCTGCATTATTTAAGGACTATGCTGCATAATTTAATGACTTTGCTGAAGCATTTGAGGACTCTGCTGCATTATTAGAGGCCTCTGCTGCATTATTTAATGACTTTGTTGGATTTTTTAAGGACTCTGCTGCATTATTTAAGGAATTTGCTGCTATATTAAATGACTCTGCTTCAGTATTTAAGGACTCTGCTGCGGTATATAAGGACTCTGCTGCATTATTTAAGGACTCTGCTGCATTATTTAAGGACTTTGCTGCATTATTTAAGGACTTTGCTGCATTATTTAAGGACTCTGCTGCATTAGTTAAGGACTTTGTTGCATTATTTAAGGACTCTAATGCATTATTTAAGGACTTTGCTGGAATATTTAAGGACTCTGCTGCATTAGTTAAGGGCTTTGCTGCATTATTTAAGGACTCTGCTGCATTATTTAACGACTTTACTGCATTATTTAAGGACTCTGCTGCATTATTTAAGGACTTTGTTGCATTATTTAAGGACTCTGCTGCATTAGTTAAGGACTATGCTGCATTATTTAATGACTTTGCTGAAGCATTTGAGGACTCTGCTGCATTATTAGAGGACTCTGCTGCATTATTTAAGGACTTGCTGCATTATTTAATGACTTTGTTGGATTTTTTAAGGACTCTGCTGCGTTATTTAAGGAATTTGCTGCTATATTAAAGGACTCTGCTTCAGTATTTAAGGACTCTGCTGCGGTATTTAAGGACTTTGCTGCATTATATAAGGACTCTGCTGCATTATTTAAGGACTTTGCTGCATTATTTAAGGAATCTGCTGCATTATTTAAGGACTTTGTTGCATTATCTTAGGACTCTGCTGCATTATTGAAGGACTTTGCTGCAATATTTAAGGACTCTGCTTCAGTATTTAAGGACTCTGCTGCATTATTTAAGGACTTTGTTGCATTATTTAAGGACTCTGCTGCATTATTTAAGGACTTTGTTGCATTATTTAAGGACTCTGCTGCATTAGTTAAGGACTTTGCTGCATTATTTAAGGACCCTGCTGCATTATTTAACGACTTTACTGCATTATTTAAGGACTCTGCTGCATTATTTAAGGACTTTGTTGCATTATTTAAGGACTCTGCTGCATTAGTTAAGGACTATGCTGCATTATTTAATGACTTGCTGAAGCATTTGAGGACTCTGCTGCATTATTAGAGGACTCTGCTGCATTATTTAAGGACTTGCTGCATTATTTAATGACTTTGTTGGATTTTTTAAGGACTCTGCTGCGTTATTTAAGGAATTTGCTGCTATATTAAAGGACTCTGCTTCAGTATTTAAGGACTCTGCTGCGGTATTTAAGGACTCTGCTGCATTATTTAAGGACTCTGCTGCATTATTTAAGGACTTTGCTGCATTATTTAAGGACTCTGCTGCATTATTTAAGGACTTTGTTGCATTATTTAAGGACTCTAATGCATTATTTAAGGACTTTGCTGCAATATTTAAGGACTCTGCTTCAGTATTTAAGGACTCTGCTGCATTATTTAAGGACGTTGTTGCATTATTTAAGGACTCTGCTGCATTATTTAAGGACTTTACTGCATTATTTAAGGACTCTGCTGCATTATTTAAGGACTTTCTTGCATTATTTAAGGACTCTGCTGCATTAGTTAAGGACTTTGCTGCATTATTTAAGGACTCTGCTGCATTATTTAACGACGTTGTTGCATTACTTAAGAACTGTGCTGCATTATTTAAGGACTTTGCTGCATTATTTAAGGACTATGCTGCATTATTTAATGACTTTGCTGAAGCATTTGAGGACTCTGCTGCATTATTAGAGGACTCTGCTGCATTATTTAAGGACTTGCTGCATTATTTAATGACTTTGTTGGATTTTTTTATGGACTCTGCTGCATTATTTAAGGAATTTGCTGCTATATTAAAGGACTCTGCTTCAGTATTTAAGGACTCTGCTGCGGAATTTAAGGACTCTGCTGCATTATTTAAGGACTCTGCTGCATTATTTAAGGACTTTGCTGCATTATTTAAGGAATCTGCTGCATTATTTAAGGACTTTGCTGCAATATTTAAGGACTCTGCTTCAGTATTTAAGGATTCTGCTGCATTATTTAAGGACTTTGTTGCATTATTTAAGGACTCTGCTGCATTATTTAAGGACTTTTGCTGCATTATTTAAGGACTCTGCTGCATTATTTAAGGACTCTGCTGAAGCATTTGAGGACTCTGCTGCATTATTTAAGCACTTTGCTGCGGTATTTAAGGACTCTGTTGCATTATTTAAGGACTTTGTTGCATTATTTAAGGACTTTGCTGCATTAGTTAAGGACTTTGCTGCATTATTTAAGGACTCTGCTGCATTATTTAACGACGCTGTTGCATTATTTAAGAACTGTGCTGCATTATTTAAGGACTTTGCTGCATTATTTAAGGACTATGCTGCATTATTTAATGACTTTGCTGAAGCATTTGAGGACTCTGCTGCATTATTAGAGGACTCTGCTGCATTATTTAATGACTTTTTTGGATTTTTTAAGGACTCTGCTGCATTATTTAAGGAATTTGCTGCTATATTAAAGGACTCTGCTTCAGTATTTAAGGACTCTGCTGCGGTATATAAGGACTCTGCTGCATTATTTAAGGACTCTGCTGCATTATTTAAGGACTTTGCTGCATTATTTAAGGACTCTGCTGCATTATTTAAGGACTTTGTTGCATTATTTAAGGACTCTAATGCATTATTTAAGGACTTTGCTGGAATATTTAAGGACTCTGCTGCATTAGTTAAGGACTTTGCTGCATTATTTAAGGACCCTGCTGCATTATTTAACGACTTTACTGCATTATTTAAGGACTCTGCTGCATTATTTAACGACTTTGTTGCATTATTTAAGGACTCTGCTGCATTAGTTAAGGACTATGCTGCATTATTTAATGACTTTGCTGAAGCATTTGAGGACTCTGCTGCATTATTAGAGGACTCTGCTGCATTATTTAAGGACTTGCTGCATTATTTAATGACTTTGTTGGATTTTTTAAGGACTCTGCTGCGTTATTTAAGGAATTTGCTGCTATATTAAAGGACTCTGCTTCAGTATTTAAGGACTCTGCTGCGGTATTTAAGGACTCTGCTGCATTATTTAAGGACTCTGCTGCATTATTTAAGGACTTTGCTGCATTATTTAAGGACTCTGCTGCATTATTTAAGGACTTTGTTGCATTATTTAAGGACTCTAATGCATTATTTAAGGACTTTGCTGCAATATTTAAGGACTCTGCTTCAGTATTTAAGGACTCTGCTGCATTATTTAAGGACGTTGTTGCATTATTTAAGGACTCTGCTGCATTATTTAAGGACTTTACTGCATTATTTAAGGACTCTGCTGCATTATTTAAGGACTTTCTTGCATTATTTAAGGACTCTGCTGCATTAGTTAAGGACTTTGCTGCATTATTTAAGGACTCTGCTGCATTATTTAACGACGTTGTTGCATTACTTAAGAACTGTGCTGCATTATTTAAGGACATTGCTGCATTATTTAAGGACTATGCTGCATTATTTAATGACTTTGCTGAAGCATTTGAGGACTCTGCTGCATTATTAGAGGACTCTGCTGCATTATTTAAGGACTTGCTGCATTATTTAATGACTTTGTTGGATTTTTTTATGGACTCGACGGCATTATTTAAGGAATTTGCTGCTATATTAAAGGACTCTGCTTCAGTATTTAAGGACTCTGCTGCGGAATTTAAGGACTCTGCTGCATTATTTAAGGACTCTGCTGCATTATTTAAGGACTTTGCTGCATTATTTAAGGAATCTGCTGCATTATTTAAGGACTTTGCTGCAATATTTAAGGACTCTGCTTCAGTATTTAAGGATTCTGCTGCATTATTTAAGGACTTTGTTGCATTATTTAAGGACTCTGCTGCATTATTTAAGGACTTTTGCTGCATTATTTAAGGACTCTGCTGCATTATTTAAGGACTCTGCTGAAGCATTTGAGGACTCTGCTGCATTATTTAAGCACTTTGCTGCAGTATTTAAGGACTCTGTTGCATTATTTAAGGACTTTGTTGAATTATTTAAGGACTTTGCTGCATTAGTTAAGGACTTTGCTGCATTATTTAAGGACTCTGCTGCATTATTTAACGACGCTGTTGCATTATTTAAGAACTGTGCTGCATTATTTAAGGACTTTGCTGCATTATTTAAGGACTATGCTGCATTATTTAATGACTTTGCTGAAGCATTTGAGGACTCTGCTGCATTATTAGAGGACTCTGCTGCATTATTTAATGACTTTTTTGGATTTTTTAAGGACTCTGCTGCATTATTTAAGGAATTTGCTGCTATATTAAAGGACTCTGCTTCAGTATTTAAGGACTCTGCTGCGGTATTTAAGGACTCTGCTGCATTATTTAAGGACTCTGCTGCATTATTTAAGGACTTTGCTGCATTATTTAAGGACTCTGCTGCATTATTTAAGGACTTTGCTGCAATATTTAAGGACTCTGCTTCAGTATTTAAGGACTCTGCTGCATTATTTAAGGACGTTGTTGCATTATTTAAGGACTCTGCTGCATTATTTAAGGACTTTACTGCATTATTTAAGGACTCTGCTGCATTATTTAAGGACTTTGTTGCATTATTTCAGGAATCTGATGCATTATTTAAGGAATTTGCTGAATTATTTAAGGACTCTGCTTTCTTATTTAATGACTCTGCTGAAGCATTTGAGGACTCTGCTGCATTATTTGAGGACTCTGCTGCATTATTTAATCACTTTGCTGCGGTATTTAAGGACTCTGTTGCATTATTTAAGGACTTTGTTGCATTATTTAAGGACTCTGCTGCATTAGTTAAGGACTTTGCTGCATTATTTAAGGACTCTGCTGCATTATTTAACGACGTTGTTGCATTATTTAAGAACTGTGCTGCATTATTTAAGGACTTTGCTGCATTATTTAAGGACTATGCTGCATAATTTAATGACTTTGCTGAAGCATTTGAGGACTCTGCTGCATTATTAGAGGCCTCTGCTGCATTATTTAATGACTTTGTTGGATTTTTTAAGGACTCTGCTGCATTATTTAAGGAATTTGCTGCTATATTAAATGACTCTGCTTCAGTATTTAAGGACTCTGCTGCGGTATATAAGGACTCTGCTGCATTATTTAAGGACTCTGCTGCATTATTTAAGGACTTTGCTGCATTATTTAAGGACTTTGCTGCATTATTTAAGGACTCTGCTGCATTATTTAAGGACTTTGTTGCATTATTTAAGGACTCTAATGCATTATTTAAGGACTTTGCTGGAATATTTAAGGACTCTGCTGCATTAGTTAAGGACTTTGCTGCATTATTTAAGGACTCTGCTGCATTATTTAACGACTTTACTGCATTATTTAAGGACTCTGCTGCATTATTTAAGGACTTTGTTGCATTATTTAAGGACTCTGCTGCATTAGTTAAGGACTATGCTGCATTATTTAATGACTTTGCTGAAGCATTTGAGGACTCTGCTGCATTATTAGAGGACTCTGCTGCATTATTTAAGGACTTGCTGCATTATTTAATGACTTTGTTGGATTTTTTAAGGACTCTGCTGCGTTATTTAAGGAATTTGCTGCTATATTAAAGGACTCTGCTTCAGTATTTAAGGACTCTGCTGCGGTATTTAAGGACTCTGCTGCATTATTCAAGGACTCTGCTGCATTATTTAAGGACTTTGCTGCATTATTTAAGGAATCTGCTGCATCATTTAAGGACTTTGTTGCATTATCTAAGGACTCTGCTGGATTATTGAAGGACTTTGCTGCAATATTTAAGGACTCTGCTTCAGTATTTAAGGACTCTGCTGCATTATTTAAGGACTTTGTTGCATTATTTAAGGACTCTGCTGCATTATTTAAGGACTTTGTTGCATTATTTAAGGACTCTGCTGCATTATTTAAGGACTTTGCTGCAATATTTAAGGACTCTGCTTCAGTATTTAAGGACTCTGCTGCATTATTTAAGGACTTTGTTGCATTATTTAAGGACTCTGCTGCATTATTTAAGGACTTTGCTGCATTATTTAAGGACTCTGCTGCATTTTTTAAGGACTCTGCTGAAGCATTTGAGGACTCTGCTGCATTATTTAAGCACTTTGCTGCGGTATTTAAGGACTCTGTTGCATTATTTAAGGACTTTGTTGCATTATTTAAGGACTCTGCTGCATTAGTTAAGGACTTTGCTGCATTATTTAAGGACTCTGCTGCATTATTTACCGACGTTGTTGCATTATTTAAGAACTGTGCTGCTTTATTTAAGGACGCTGCATTATTTAATGACTTAGCTGAAGCATTTGAGGACTCTGCTGCATTATTAGAGGACTCTGCTGCATTATTTAATGACTTTGTTGGATTTTTTAAGGACTCTGCTGCATTATTTAAGGAATTTGCTGCTATATTAAATGACTCTGCTTCAGTATTTAAGGACTCTGCTGCGGTATTTAAGGACTCTGCTGCATTATTTAAGGACTCTGCTGCATTATTTAAGGACTTTGCTGCATTATTTAAGGACTCTGCTGCATTATTTAAGGACTCTGCTGAAGCATTTGAGGACTCTGCTGCATTATTTAAGGACTTTGCTGCATTATTTAAGGAATCTGCTGCATTATTTAAGGACTTTGTTGCATTATCTAAGGACTCTGCTGCAATATTGAAGGACTTTGCTGCATTATTTAAGGACTCTGCTGCATTATTTAAGGACTTTGCTGCAATATTTAAGGACTCTGCTTCAGTATTTAAGGACTCTGCTGAAGCATTTGAGGACTCTGCTGCATTATTTAATGACTTTGCTGAAGCATTTGAGGACTCTGCTGCATTATTAGAGGACTCTGCTGCATTATTTAATGACTTTGTTGGATTTTTTAAGGACTCTGCTGCATTATTTAAGGAATTTGCTGCTATATTAAAGGACTCTGCTTCAGTATTTAAGGACTCTGCTGCGGTATTTAAGGACTCTGCTGCATTATTTAAGGACTATGCTGCATTATTTAAGGACTTTGCTGCATTATTTAAGGAATTTGTTGCATTATTTAAGGACTCTGCTGCATTATTTAAGGACTTTGCTGCAATATTTAAGGACTCTGCTTCAGTATTTAAGGACTCTGCTGCATTATTTAAGGACGTTGTTGCATTATTTAAGGACTCTGCTGCATTATTTAAGGACTTTACTGCATTATTTAAGGACTCTGCTGCATTATTTAAGGACTTTGTTGCATTATTTAAGGACTCTGCTGCATTAGTTAAGGACTTTGCTGCATTATTTAAGGACTCTGCTGCATTATTTAACGACGTTGTTGCATTATTTAAGAACTGTGCTGCATTATTTAAGGACTTTGCTGCATTATTTAAGGACTATGCTGCATTATTTAATGACTTTGCTGAAGCATTTGAGGACTCTGCTGCATTATTAGAGGACTCTGCTGCATTATTTAAGGACTTGCTGCATTATTTAATGACTTTGTTGGATTTTTTAAGGACTCTGCTGCATTATTTAAGGAATTTGCTGCTATATTAAAGGACTCTGCTTCAGTATTTAAGGACTCTGCTGCGGTATTTAAGGACTCTGCTGCATTATTTAAGGACTCTGCTGCATTATTTAAGGACTTTGCTGCATTATTTAAGGAATCTGCTGCATTATTGAAGGACTTTGCTGCAATATTTAAGGACTCTGCTTCAGTATTTAAGGACTCTGCTGCATTATTTAAGGACTTTGTTGCATTATTTAAGGACTCTGCTGCATTATTTAAGGACTTTGCTGCATTATTTATGGACTCTGCTGCATTATTTAAGGACTTTGCTGCAATATTTAAGGACTCTGCTTCAGTATTTAAGGACTCTGCTGCATTATTTAAGGACTTTGTTGCATTATTTAAGGACTCTGCTGCATTATTTAAGGACTTTGCTGCATTATTTAAGGACTCTGCTGCATTATTTAAGGATTCTGCTGAAGCATTTGAGGACTCTGCTGCATTATTTAATCACTTTGCTGCGGTATATAAGGACTCTGTTGCATTATTTAAGGACTTTGTTGCATTATTTAAGGACTCTGCTGCATTAGTTAAGGACTTTGCTGCATTATTTAAGGACTCTGCTGCATTATTTAACGACGTTGTTGCATTATTTAAGAAATGTGCTGCATTATTTAAGGACTTTGCTGCATTATTTAAGGACTATGCTGCATTATTTAATGACTTTGCTGAAGCATTTGAGGACTCTGCTGCATTATTAGAGGACTCTGCTGCATTATTTAATGACTTTGTTGGATTTTTTAAGGACTCTGCTGCATTATTTAAGGAATTTGCTGCTATATTAAAGGACTCTGCTTCAGTATTTAAGGACTCTGCTGCGGTATATAAGGACTCTGCTGCATTATTTAAGGACTCTGCTGCATTATTTAAGGACTTTGCTGCATTATTTAAGGACTCTGCTGCATTATTTAAGGACTTTGTTGCATTATTTAAGGACTCTAATGCATTATTTAAGGACTTTGCTGCAATATTTAAGGACTCTGCTGCATTAGTTAAGGACTTTGCTGCATTATTTAAGGACTCTGCTGCATTATTTAACGACTTTACTGCATTATTTAAGGACTCTGCTGCATTATTTAAGGACTTTGTTGCATTATTTAAGGACTCTGCTGCATTAGTTAAGGACTATGCTGCATTATTTAATGACTTTGCTGAAGCATTTGAGGACTCTGCTGCATTATTAGAGGACTCTGCTGCATTATTTAAGGACTTGCTGCATTATTTAATGACTTTGTTGGATTTTTTAAGGACTCTGCTGCGTTATTTAAGGAATTTGCTGCTATATTAAAGGACTCTGCTTCAGTATTTAAGGACTCTGCTGCGGTATTTAAGGACTTTGCTGCATTATTTAAGGACTCTGCTGCATTATTTAAGGACTTTGCTGCATTATTTAAGGAATCTGCTGCATTATTTAAGGACTTTGTTGCATTATCTAAGGACTCTGCTGCATTATTGAAGGACTTTGCTGCAATATTTAAGGACTCTGCTTCAGTATTTAAGGACTCTGCTGCATTATTTAAGGACTTTGTTGCATTATTTAAGGACTCTGCTGCATTATTTAAGGACTTTGTTGCATTATTTAAGGACTCTGCTGCATTATGTAAGGACTTTGCTGCAATATTTAAGGACTCTGCTTCAGTATTTAAGGACTCTGCTGCATTATTTAAGGACTTTGTTGCATTATTTAAGGACTCTGCTGCATTATTTAAGGACTTTGCTGCATTATTTAAGGACTCTACTGCATTTTTTAAGGACTCTGCTGAAGCATTTGAGGACTCTGCTCCATTATTTAAGCACTTTGCTGCGGTATTTAAGGACTCTGTTGCATTATTTAAGGACTTTGTTGCATTATTTAAGGACTCTGCTGCATTAGTTAAGGACTTTGCTGCATTATTTAAGGACTCTGCTGCATTATTTACCGACGTTGTTGCATAATTTAAGAACTGTGCTGCTTTATTTAAGGACTTTGCATTATTTAAGGACTATGCTGCATTATTTAATGACTTTGCTGAAGCATTTGAGGACTCTGCTTCAGTATTTAAGGACTCTGCTGCATTATTTAAGGACGTTGTTGCATTATTTAAGGACTCTGCTGCATTTTTTAAGGACTTTACTGCATTATTTAAGGACTCTGCTGCATTATTTAAGGACTTTCTTGCATTATTTAAGGACTCTGCTGCATTAGTTAAGGACTTTGCTGCATTATTTAAGGACTCTGCTGCATTATTTAAGGACTTTGCTGCAATATTTAAGGACTCTGCTTCAGTATTTAAGGACTCTGCTGCATTATTTAAGGACTTTGTTGCATTATTTAAGGACTCTGCTGCATTATTTAAGGACTTTGCTGCATTATTAAGGACTCTGCTGCATTTTTTAAGGACTCTGCTGAAGCATTTGAGGACTCTGCTGCATTATTTAAGCACTTTGCTGCGGTATTTAAGGACTCTGTTGCATTATTTAAGGACTTTGTTGCATTATTTAAGGACTCTGCTGCATTAGTTAAGGACTTTACTGCATTATTTAAGGACTCTGCTGCATTATTTAAGGACTTTACTGCATTATTTAAGGACTCTGCTGCATTATTTAAGGACGTTGTTGCAATATTTAAGGACTCTGCTTCAGTATTTAAGGACTCTGCTGCATTATTTAAGGACGTTGTTGCATTATTTAAGGACTCTGCTGCATTATTTAAGGACTTTACTGCATTATTTAAGGACTCTGCTGCATTATTTAAGGACTTTCTTGCATTATTTAAGGACTCTGCTGCATTAGTTAAGGACTTTGCTGCATTATTTAAGGACTCTGCTGCATTATTTACCGACGTTGTTGCATTATTTAAGAACTGTGCTGCTTTATTTAAGGACTTTGCATTATTTAAGGACTATGCTGCATTATTTAATGACTTTGCTGAAGCATTTGAGGACTCTGCTGCATTATTAGAGGACTCTGCTGCATTATTTAATGACTTTGTTGGATTTTTTAAGGACTCTGCTGCATTATTTAAGGAATTTGCTGCTATATTAAAGGACTCTGCTTCAGTATTTAAGGACTCTGCTGCGGTATTTAAGGACTCTTCTGCATTATTTAAGGACTCTGCTGCATTATTTAAGGACTTTGCTGCATTATTTAAGGACTCTGCTGCATTATTTAAGGACTTTGTTGCATTATTTAAGGACTCTAATGCATTATTTAAGGACTTTGCTGCAATATTTAAGGACTCTGCTTCAGTATTTAAGGACTCTGCTGCATTATTTAAGGACGTTGTTGCATTATTTAAGGACTCTGCTGCATTATTTAAGGACTTTACTGCATTATTTAAGGACTCTGCTGCATTATTTAAGGACTTTCTTGCATTATTTAAGGACTCTGCTGCATTAGTTAAGGACTTTGCTGCATTATTTAAGGACTCTGCTGCATTATTTAAGGACTTTGCTGCAATATTTAAGGACTCTGCTTCAGTATTTAAGGACTCTGCTGCATTATTTAAGGACTTTGTTGCATTATTTAAGGACTCTGCTGCATTATTTAAGGACTTTGCTGCATTATTTAAGGACTCTGCTGCATTTTTTAAGGACTCTGCTGAAGCATTTGAGGACTCTGCTGCATTATTTAAGCACTTTGCTGCGGTATTTAAGGACTCTGTTGCATTATTTAAGGACTTTGTTGCATTATTTAAGGACTCTGCTGCATTAGTTAAGGACTTTGCTGCATTATTTAAGGACTCTGCTGCATTATTTACCGACGTTGTTGCATTATTTAAGAACTGTGCTGCTTTATTTAAGGACTTTGCATTATTTAAGGACTATGCTGCATTATTTAATGACTTTGCTGAAGCATTTGAGGACTCTGCTGCATTATTAGAGGACTCTGCTGCATTATTAGAGGACTCTGCTGCATTATTTAATGACTTTGTTGGATTTTTTAAGGACTCTGCTGCATTATTTAAGGAATTTGCTGCTATATTAAAGGACTCTGCTTCAGTATTTAAGGACTCTGCTGCGGTATTTAAGGACTCTGCTGCATTATTTAAGGACTCTGCTGCATTATTTAAGGACTTTGCTGCATTATTTAAGGACTCTGCTGCATTATTTAAGGACTCTGCTGAAGCATTTGAGGACTCTGCTGCATTATTTAAGGACTTTGCTGCATTATTTAAGGAATCTGCTGCATTATTTAAGGACTTTGTTGCATTATCTAAGGACTCTGCTGCAATATTGAAGGACTTTGCTGCATTATTTAAGGACTCTGCTGCATTATTTAAGGACTTTGCTGCAATATTTAAGGACTCTGCTTCAGTATTTAAGGACTCTGCTGAAGCATTTGAGGACTCTGCTGCATTATTTAATGACTTTGCTGAAGCATTTGAGGACTCTGCTGCATTATTTAAGGACTTTGCTGCATTATTTAAGGAATCTGCTGCATTATTTAAGGACTTTGTTGCATTATCTAAGGACTCTGCTGCATTATTGAAGGACTTTGCTGCAATATTTAAGGACTCTGCTTCAGTATTTAAGGGCTCTGCTGCATTATTTAAGGACTTTGTTGCATTATTTAAGGACTCTGCTGCATTAGATAAGGACTTTGCTGCATTATTTAAGGACTCTGCTGCATTATTTAAGGACTTTGCTGCAATATTTAAGGACTCTGCTTCAGTATTTAAGGACTCTGCTGCATTATTTAAGGACTTTGTTGCATTATTTAAGGACTCTGCTGCATTATTTAAGGACTTTGCTGCATTATTTAAGGACTCTGCTGCATTATTTAAGGACTCTGCTGAAGCATTTAAGGACTCTGCTGCATTATTTAAGGACTTTGCTGCGGTATTTAAGGACTCTGTTGCATTATTTAAGGACTTTGTTGCATTATTTAAGGACTCTGCTGCATTAGTTAAGGACTTTGCTGCATTATTTAAGGACTCTGCTGCATTATTTACCGACGTTGTTGCATTATTTAAGAACTGTGCTGCTTTATTTAAGGACTTTGCATTATTTAAGGACTATGCTGCATTATTTAATGACTTTGCTGAAGCATTTGAGGACTCTGCTGCATTATTAGAGGACTCTGCTGCATTATTTAATGACTTTGTTGGATTTTTTAAGGACTCTGCTGCATTATTTAAGGAATTTGCTGCTATATTAAAGGACTCTGCTTCAGTATTTAAGGACTCTGCTGCGGTATTTAAGGACTCTGCTGCATTATTTAAGGACTCTGCTGCATTATTTAAGGACTTTGCTGCATTATTTAAGGACTCTGCTGCATTATTTAAGGACTTTGTTGCATTATTTAAGGACTCTAATGCATTATTTAAGGACTTTGCTGCAATATTTAAGGACTCTGCTTCAGTATTTAAGGACTCTGCTGCATTATTTAAGGACGTTGTTGCATTATTTAAGGACTCTGCTGCATTATTTAAGGACTTTACTGCATTATTTAAGGACTCTGCTGCATTATTTAAGGACTTTCTTGCATTATTTAAGGACTCTGCTGCATTAGTTAAGGACTTTGCTGCATTATTTAAGGACTCTGCTGCATTATTTAAGGACTTTGCTGCAATATTTAAGTACTCTGCTTCAGTATTTAAGGACTCTGCTGCATTATTTAAGGACTTTGTTGCATTATTTAAGGACTCTGCTGCATTATTTAAGGACTTTGCTGCATTATTTAAGGACTCTGCTGCATTTTTTAAGGACTCTGCTGAAGCATTTGAGGACTCTGCTGCATTATTTAAGCACTTTGCTGCGGTATTTAAGGACTCTGTTGCATTATTTAAGGACTTTGTTGCATTATTTAAGGACTCTGCTGCATTAGTTAAGGACTTTGCTGCATTATTTAAGGACTCTGCTGCATTATTTACCGACGTTGTTGCATTATTTAAGAACTGTGCTGCTTTATTTAAGGACTTTGCATTATTTAAGGACTATGCTGCATTATTTAATGACTTTGCTGAAGCATTTGAGGACTCTTCTGCATTATTAGAGGACTCTGCTGCATTATTAGAGGACTCTGCTGCATTATTTAATGACTTTGTTGGATTTTTTAAGGACTCTGCTGCATTATTTAAGGAATTTGCTGCTATATTAAAGGACTCTGCTTCAGTATTTAAGGACTCTGCTGCGGTATTTAAGGACTCTGCTGCATTATTTAAGGACTCTGCTGCATTATTTAAGGACTTTGCTGCATTATTTAAGGACTCTGCTGCATTATTTAAGGACTCTGCTGAAGCATTTGAGGACTCTGCTGCATTATTTAAGCACTTTGCTGCGGTATTTAAGGACTCTGTTGCATTATTTAAGGACTTTGTTGCATTATTTAAGGACTCTGCTGCATTAGTTAAGGACTTTGCTGCATTATTTAAGGACTCTGCTGCATTATTTACCGACGTTGTTGCATTATTTAAGAACTGTGCTGCTTTATTTAAGGACTTTGCATTATTTAAGGACTATGCTGCATTATTTAATGACTTTGCTGAAGCATTTGAGGACTCTTCTGCATTATTAGAGGACTCTGCTGCATTATTAGAGGACTCTGCTGCATTATTTAATGACTTTGTTGGATTTTTTAAGGACTCTGCTGCATTATTTAAGGAATTTGCTGCTATATTAAAGGACTCTGCTTCAGTATTTAAGGACTCTGCTGCGGTATTTAAGGACTCTGCTGCATTATTTAAGGACTCTGCTGCATTATTTAAGGACTTTGCTGCATTATTTAAGGACTCTGCTGCATTATTTAAGGACTCTGCTGAAGCATTTGAGGACTCTGCTGCATTATTTAAGGACTTTGCTGCATTATTTAAGGAATCTGCTGCATTATTTAAGGACTTTGTTGCATTATCTAAGGACTCTGCTGCAATATTGAAGGACTTTGCTGCATTATTTAAGGACTCTGCTGCATTATTTAAGGACTTTGCTGCAATATTTAAGGACTCTGCTTCAGTATTTAAGGACTCTGCTGAAGCATTTGAGGACTCTGCTGCATTATTTAATGACTTTGCTGAAGCATTTGAGGACTCTGCTGCATTATTAGTGGACTATGCTGCATTATTTAATGACTTTGTTGGATTTTTTAAGGACTCTGCTGCATTATTTAAGGAATTTGCTGCTATATTAAAGGACTCTGCTTCAGTATTTAAGGACTCTGCTGCGGTATTTAAGGACTCTGCTGCATTATTTAAGGACTCTGCTGCATTATTTAAGGACTCTGCTGAAGCATTTGAGGACTCTGCTGCATTATTTAATCACTTTGCTGCGGTATATAAGGACTCTGTTGCATTATTTAAGGACTTTGTTGCATTATTTAAGGACTCTGCTGCATTAGTTAAGGACTTTGCTGCATTATTTAAGGACTCTGCTGCATTATTTAACGACGTTGTTGCATTATTTAAGAAATGTGCTGCATTATTTAAGGACTTTGCTGCATTATTTAAGGACTATGCTGCATTATTTAATGACTTTGCTGAAGCATTTGAGGACTCTGCTGCATTATTAGAGGACTCTGCTGCATTATTTAATGACTTTGTTGGATTTTTTAAGGACTCTGCTGCAATATTTAAGGAATTTGCTGCTATATTAAAGGACTCTGCTTCAGTATTTAAGGACTCTGCTGCGGTATATAAGGACTCTGCTGCATTATTTAAGGACTTTGTTGCATTATTTAAGGACTCTAATGCATTATTTAAGGACTTTGCTGCAATATTTAAGGACTATGCTGCATTATTTAATGACTTTGCTGAAGCATTTGAGGACTCTGCTGCATTACTAGAGGACTCTGCTGCATTATTTAATTACTTTGTTGGATTTTTTAAGGACTCTGCTGCATTGTTTAAGTAATTTGCTGCTATATTAAAGGACTCTGCTTCAGTATTTAAGGACTCTGCTGCGGTATTTAAGGACTCTGCTGCATTATTTAAGGACTCTGCTGCATTATTTAAGGACTTTGCTGCATTATTTAAGGACTCTGCTGCATTATTTAAGGACTTTGTTGCATTATTTAAGGACTCTAATGCATTATTTAAGGACTTTGCTGCAATATTTAAGGACTCTGCTTCAGTATTTAAGGACTCTGCTGCATTATTTAAGGACGTTGTTGCATTATTTAAGGACTCTGCTGCATTATTTAAGGACTTTACTGCATTATTTAAGGACTCTGCTGCATTATTTAAGGACTTTCTTGCATTATTTAAGGACTCTGCTGCATTAGTTAAGGACTTTGCTGCATTATTTAAGGACTCTGCTGCATTATTTAACGACGTTGTTGCATTACTTAAGAACTGTGCTGCATTATTTAAGGACTTTGCTGCATTATTTAAGGACTATGCTGCATTATTTAATGACTTTGCTGAAGCATTTGAGGACTCTGCTGCATTATTAGAGGACTCTGCTGCATTATTTAAGGACTTGCTGCATTATTTAATGACTTTGTTGGATTTTTTTATGGACTCTGCTGCATTATTTAAGGAATTTGCTGCTATATTAAAGGACTCTGCTTCAGTATTTAAGGACTCTGCTGCGGTATTTAAGGACTCTGCTGCATTATTTAAGGACTCTGCTGCATTATTTAAGGACTTTGCTGCATTATTTAAGGAATCTGCTGCATTATTTAAGGACTTTGTTGCATTATCTAAGGACTCTGCTGCATTATTGAAGGACTTTGCTGCAATATTTAAGGACTCTGCTTCAGTATTTAAGGGCTCTGCTGCATTATTTAAGGACTTTGTTGCATTATTTAAGGACTCTGCTGCATTAGATAAGGACTTTGCTGCATTATTTAAGGACTCTGCTGCATTATTTAAGGACTTTGCTGCAATATTTAAGGACTCTGCTTCAGTATTTAAGGACTCTGCTGCATTATTTAAGGACTTTGTTGCATTATTTAAGGACTCTGCTGCATTATTTAAGGACTTTGCTGCATTATTTAAGGACTCTGCTGCATTATTTAAGGACTCTGCTGAAGCATTTGAGGACTCTGCTGCATTATTTAAGCACTTTGCTGCGGTATTTAAGGACTCTGTTGCATTATTTAAGGACTTTGTTGCATTATTTAAGGACTTTGCTGCATTAGTTAAGGACTTTGCTGCATTATTTAAGGACTTTGTTGCATTATTTAAGGACTCTGCTGCATTATTTAAGGACTTTGCTGCATTATTTATGGACTCTGCTGCATTATTTAAGGACTTTGCTGCAATATTTAAGGACTCTGCTTCAGTATTTAAGGACTCTGCTGCATTATTTAAGGACTTTGTTGCATTATTTAAGGACTCTGCTGCATTATTTAAGTACTTTGCTGCATTATTAAAGGACTCTGCTGCATTATTTAAGGACTCTGCTGAAGCATTTAAGGACTCTGCTGCATTATTTAAGGACTTTGCTGCGGTATTTAAGGACTCTGTTGCATTATTTAAGGACTTTGTTGCATTATTTAAGGACTCTGCTGCATTAGTTAAGGACTTTGCTGCATTATTTAAGGACTCTGCTGCATTATTTACCGACGTTGTTGCATTATTTAAGAACTGTGCTGCTTTATTTAAGGACTTTGCATTATTTAAGGACTATGCTGCATTATTTAATGACTTTGCTGAAGCATTTGAGGACTCTGCTGCATTATTAGAGGACTCTGCTGCATTATTTAATGACTTTGTTGGATTTTTTAAGGACTCTGCTGCATTATTTAAGGAATTTGCTGCTATATTAAAGGACTCTGCTTCAGTATTTAAGGACTCTGCTGCGGTATTTAAGGACTCTTCTGCATTATTTAAGGACTCTGCTGCATTATTTAAGGACTTTGCTGCATTATTTAAGGACTCTGCTGCATTATTTAAGGACTTTGTTGCATTATTTAAGGACTCTAATGCATTATTTAAGGACTTTGCTGCAATATTTAAGGACTCTGCTTCAGTATTTAAGGACTCTGCTGCATTATTTAAGGACGTTGTTGCATTATTTAAGGACTCTGCTGCATTATTTAAGGACTTTACTGCATTATTTAAGGACTCTGCTGCATTATTTAAGGACTTTCTTGCATTATTTAAGGACTCTGCTGCATTAGTTAAGGACTTTGCTGCATTATTTAAGGACTCTGCTGCATTATTTAAGGACTTTGCTGCAATATTTAAGGACTCTGCTTCAGTATTTAAGGACTCTGCTGCATTATTTAAGGACTTTGTTGCATTATTTAAGGACTCTGCTGCATTATTTAAGGACTTTGCTGCATTATTTAAGGACTCTGCTGCATTTTTTAAGGACTCTGCTGAAGCATTTGAGGACTCTGCTGCATTATTTAAGCACTTTGCTGCGGTATTTAAGGACTCTGTTGCATTATTTAAGGACTTTGTTGCATTATTTAAGGACTCTGCTGCATTAGTTAAGGACTTTGCTGCATTATTTAAGGACTCTGCTGCATTATTTACCGACGTTGTTGCATTATTTAAGAACTGTGCTGCTTTATTTAAGGACTTTGCATTATTTAAGGACTATGCTGCATTATTTAATGACTTTGCTGAAGCATTTGAGGACTCTGCTGCATTATTAGAGGACTCTGCTGCATTATTAGAGGACTCTGCTGCATTATTTAATGACTTTGTTGGATTTTTTAAGGACTCTGCTGCATTATTTAAGGAATTTGCTGCTATATTAAAGGACTCTGCTTCAGTATTTAAGGACTCTGCTGCGGTATTTAAGGACTCTGCTGCATTATTTAAGGACTCTGCTGCATTATTTAAGGACTTTGCTGCATTATTTAAGGACTCTGCTGCATTATTTAAGGACTCTGCTGAAGCATTTGAGGACTCTGCTGCATTATTTAAGGACTTTGCTGCATTATTTAAGGAATCTGCTGCATTATTTAAGGACTTTGTTGCATTATCTAAGGACTCTGCTGCAATATTGAAGGACTTTGCTGCATTATTTAAGGACTCTGCTGCATTATTTAAGGACTTTGCTGCAATATTTAAGGACTCTGCTTCAGTATTTAAGGACTCTGCTGAAGCATTTGAGGACTCTGCTGCATTATTTAATGACTTTGCTGAAGCATTTGAGGACTCTGCTGCATTATTTAAGGACTTTGCTGCATTATTTAAGGAATCTGCTGCATTATTTAAGGACTTTGTTGCATTATCTAAGGACTCTGCTGCATTATTGAAGGACTTTGCTGCAATATTTAAGGACTCTGCTTCAGTATTTAAGGGCTCTGCTGCATTATTTAAGGACTTTGTTGCATTATTTAAGGACTCTGCTGCATTAGATAAGGACTTTGCTGCATTATTTAAGGACTCTGCTGCATTATTTAAGGACTTTGCTGCAATATTTAAGGACTCTGCTTCAGTATTTAAGGACTCTGCTGCATTATTTAAGGACTTTGTTGCATTATTTAAGGACTCTGCTGCATTATTTAAGGACTTTGCTGCATTATTTAAGGACTCTGCTGCATTATTTAAGGACTCTGCTGAAGCATTTGAGGACTCTGCTGCATTATTTAAGCACTTTGCTGCGGTATTTAAGGACTCTGTTGCATTATTTAAGGACTTTGTTGCATTATTTAAGGACTTTGCTGCATTAGTTAAGGACTTTGCTGCATTATTTAAGGACTTTGTTGCATTATTTAAGGACTCTGCTGCATTATTTAAGGACTTTGCTGCATTATTTATGGACTCTGCTGCATTATTTAAGGACTTTGCTGCAATATTTAAGGACTCTGCTTCAGTATTTAAGGACTCTGCTGCATTATTTAAGGACTTTGTTGCATTATTTAAGGACTCTGCTGCATTATTTAAGTACTTTGCTGCATTATTTAAGGACTCTGCTGCATTATTTAAGGACTCTGCTGAAGCATTTAAGGACTCTGCTGCATTATTTAAGGACTTTGCTGCGGTATTTAAGGACTCTGTTGCATTATTTAAGGACTTTGTTGCATTATTTAAGGACTCTGCTGCATTAGTTAAGGACTTTGCTGCATTATTTAAGGACTCTGCTGCATTATTTACCGACGTTGTTGCATTATTTAAGAACTGTGCTGCTTTATTTAAGGACTTTGCATTATTTAAGGACTATGCTGCATTATTTAATGACTTTGCTGAAGCATTTGAGGACTCTGCTGCATTATTAGAGGACTCTGCTGCATTATTTAATGACTTTGTTGGATTTTTTAAGGACTCTGCTGCATTATTTAAGGAATTTGCTGCTATATTAAAGGACTCTGCTTCAGTA
The DNA here is from genome assembly GCF_046119375.1 of Phyllobates terribilis. NCBI lineage: Eukaryota > Metazoa > Chordata > Amphibia > Anura > Dendrobatidae > Phyllobates > Phyllobates terribilis. The sequence continues at coordinate 1,609,018 of NW_027362905.1, forward strand.
TTTAAGGACTCTGCTGCGGTATTTAAGGACTCTGCTGCATTATTTAAGGACTCTGCTGCATTATTTAAGGACTTTGCTGCATTATTTAAGGACTCTGCTGCATTATTTAAGGACTTTGTTGCATTATTTAAGGACTCTAATGCATTATTTAAGGACTTTGCTGCAATATTTAAGGACTCTGCTTCAGTATTTAAGGACTCTGCTGCATTATTTAAGGACGTTGTTGCATTATTTAAGGACTCTGCTGCATTATTTAAGGACTTTACTGCATTATTTAAGGACTCTGCTGCATTATTTAAGGACTTTCTTGCATTATTTAAGGACTCTGCTGCATTAGTTAAGGACTTTGCTGCATTATTTAAGGACTCTGCTGCATTATTTAAGGACTTTGCTGCAATATTTAAGTACTCTGCTTCAGTATTTAAGGACTCTGCTGCATTATTTAAGGACTTTGTTGCATTATTTAAGGACTCTGCTGCATTATTTAAGGACTTTGCTGCATTATTTAAGGACTCTGCTGCATTTTTTAAGGACTCTGCTGAAGCATTTGAGGACTCTGCTGCATTATTTAAGCACTTTGCTGCGGTATTTAAGGACTCTGTTGCATTATTTAAGGACTTTGTTGCATTATTTAAGGACTCTGCTGCATTAGTTAAGGACTTTGCTGCATTATTTAAGGACTCTGCTGCATTATTTACCGACGTTGTTGCATTATTTAAGAACTGTGCTGCTTTATTTAAGGACTTTGCATTATTTAAGGACTATGCTGCATTATTTAATGACTTTGCTGAAGCATTTGAGGACTCTTCTGCATTATTAGAGGACTCTGCTGCATTATTAGAGGACTCTGCTGCATTATTTAATGACTTTGTTGGATTTTTTAAGGACTCTGCTGCATTATTTAAGGAATTTGCTGCTATATTAAAGGACTCTGCTTCAGTATTTAAGGACTCTGCTGCGGTATTTAAGGACTCTGCTGCATTATTTAAGGACTCTGCTGCATTATTTAAGGACTTTGCTGCATTATTTAAGGACTCTGCTGCATTATTTAAGGACTCTGCTGAAGCATTTGAGGACTCTGCTGCATTATTTAAGCACTTTGCTGCGGTATTTAAGGACTCTGTTGCATTATTTAAGGACTTTGTTGCATTATTTAAGGACTCTGCTGCATTAGTTAAGGACTTTGCTGCATTATTTAAGGACTCTGCTGCATTATTTACCGACGTTGTTGCATTATTTAAGAACTGTGCTGCTTTATTTAAGGACTTTGCATTATTTAAGGACTATGCTGCATTATTTAATGACTTTGCTGAAGCATTTGAGGACTCTTCTGCATTATTAGAGGACTCTGCTGCATTATTAGAGGACTCTGCTGCATTATTTAATGACTTTGTTGGATTTTTTAAGGACTCTGCTGCATTATTTAAGGAATTTGCTGCTATATTAAAGGACTCTGCTTCAGTATTTAAGGACTCTGCTGCGGTATTTAAGGACTCTGCTGCATTATTTAAGGACTCTGCTGCATTATTTAAGGACTTTGCTGCATTATTTAAGGACTCTGCTGCATTATTTAAGGACTCTGCTGAAGCATTTGAGGACTCTGCTGCATTATTTAAGGACTTTGCTGCATTATTTAAGGAATCTGCTGCATTATTTAAGGACTTTGTTGCATTATCTAAGGACTCTGCTGCAATATTGAAGGACTTTGCTGCATTATTTAAGGACTCTGCTGCATTATTTAAGGACTTTGCTGCAATATTTAAGGACTCTGCTTCAGTATTTAAGGACTCTGCTGAAGCATTTGAGGACTCTGCTGCATTATTTAATGACTTTGCTGAAGCATTTGAGGACTCTGCTGCATTATTAGAGGACTATGCTGCATTATTTAATGACTTTGTTGGATTTTTTAAGGACTCTGCTGCATTATTTAAGGAATTTGCTGCTATATTAAAGGACTCTGCTTCAATATTTAAGGACTCTGCTGCGGTATTTAAGGACTCTGCTGCATTATTTAAGGACTCTGCTGCATTATTTAAGGACTCTGCTGAAGCATTTGAGGACTCTGCTGCATTATTTAATCACTTTGCTGCAGTATATAAGGACTCTGTTGCATTATTTAAGGACTTTGTTGCATTATTTAAGGACTCTGCTGCATTAGTTAAGGACTTTGCTGCATTATTTAAGGACTCTGCTGCATTATTTAACGACGTTGTTGCATTATTTAAGAAATGTGCTGCATTATTTAAGGACTTTGCTGCATTATTTAAGGACTATGCTGCATTATTTAATGACTTTGCTGAAGCATTTGAGGACTCTGCTGCATTATTAGAGGACTCTGCTGCATTATTTAATGACTTTGTTGGATTTTTTAAGGACTCTGCTGCATTATTTAAGGAATTTGCTGCTATATTAAAGGACTCTGCTTCAGTATTTAAGGACTCTGCTGCGGTATATAAGGACTCTGCTGCATTATTTAAGGACTTTGTTGCATTATTTAAGGACTCTAATGCATTATTTAAGGACTTTGCTGCAATATTTAAGGACTCTGCTGCATTATTTAAGGACTTTGCTGCATTATTTAAGGACTCTGCTGCATTATTTAACGACTTTACTGCATTATTTATTGACTCTGCTGCATTATTTAAGGACTTTGTTGCATTATTTAAGGACTCTGCTGCATTAGTTAAGGACTATGCTGCATTATTTAATGACTTTGCTGAAGCATTTGAGGACTCTGATGCATTATTAGAGGACTCTGCTGCATTATTTAAGGACTTGCTGCATTATTTAATGACTTTGTTGGATTTTTTAAGGACTCTGCTGCGTTATTTAAGGAATTTGCTGCTATATTAAAGGACTCTGCTTCAGTATTTAAGGACTCTGCTGCGGTATTTAAGGACTTTGCTGCATTATTTAAGGACTCTGCTGCATTATTTAAGGACTTTGCTGCATTATTTAAGGAATCTGCTGCATTATTTAAGGACTTTGTTGCATTATCTAAGGACTCTGCTGCATTATTGAAGTACTTTGCTGCAATATTTAAGGACTCTGCTTCAGTATTTAAGGACTATGCTGCATTATTTAAGGACTTTGTTGCATTATTTAAGGACTCTGCTGCATTATTTAAGGACTTTGTTGCATTATTTAAGGACTCTGCTGCATTATTTAAGGACTTTGCTGCAATATTTAAGGACTCTGCTTCAGTATTTAAGGACTCTGCTGCATTATTTAAGGACTTTGTTGCATTATTTAAGGACTCTGCTGCATTTTTTAAGGACTTTGCTGCATTATTTAAGGACTCTACTGCATTTTTTAAGGACTCTGCTGAAGCATTTGAGGACTCTGCTGCATTATTTAAGCACTTTGCTGCGGTATTTAAGGACTCTGTTGCATTATTTAAGGACTTTGTTGCATTATTTAAGGACTCTGCTGCATTAGTTAAGGACTTTGCTGCATTATTTAAGGACTCTGCTGCATTATTTACCGACGTTGTTGCATTATTTAAGAACTGTGCTGCTTTATTTAAGGACTTTGCATTATTTAAGGACTATGCTGCATTATTTAATGACTTTGTTGGATTTTTTAAGGACTCTGCTGCATTATTTAAGGAATTTGCTGCTATATTAAAGGACTCTGCTTCAGTATTTAAGGACTCTGCTGCGGTATTTAAGGACTCTGCTGCATTATTTAAGGACTCTGCTGCATTATTTAAGGACTTTGCTGCATTATTTAAGGACTCTGCTGCATTATTTAAGGACTTTGTTGCATTATTTAAGGACTCTAATGCATTATTTAAGGACTTTGCTGCAATATTTAAGGACTCTGCTTCAGTATTTAAGGACTCTGCTGCATTATTTAAGGACGTTGTTGCATTATTTAAGGACTCTGCTGCATTATTTAAGGACTTTACTGCATTATTTAAGGACTCTGCTGCATTATTTAAGGACTTTCTTGCATTATTTAAGGACTCTGCTGCATTAGTTAAGGACTTTGCTGCATTATTTAAGGACTCTGCTGCATTATTTAACGACGTTGTTGCATTACTTAAGAACTGTGCTGCATTATTTAAGGACTTTGCTGCATTATTTAAGGACTATGCTGCATTATTTAATGACTTTGCTGAAGCATTTGAGGACTCTGCTGCATTATTAGAGGACTCTGCTGCATTATTTAAGGACTTGCTGCATTATTTAATGACTTTGTTGGATTTTTTTATGGACTCTGCTGCATTATTTAAGGAATTTGCTGCTATATTAAAGGACTCTGCTTCAGTATTTAAGGACTCTGCTGCGGTATTTAAGGACTCTGCTGCATTATTTAAGGACTTTGCTGCATTATTTAAGGAATCTGCTGCATTATTTAAGGACTTTGTTGCATTATCTAAGGACTCTGCTGCATTATTGAAGGACTTTGCTGCAATATTTAAGGACTCTGCTTCAGTATTTAAGGGCTCTGCTGCATTATTTAAGGACTTTGTTGCATTATTTAAGGACTCTGCTGCATTAGATAAGGACTTTGCTGCATTATTTAAGGACTCTGCTGCATTATTTAAGGACTTTGCTGCAATATTTAAGGACTCTGCTTCAGTATTTAAGGACTCTGCTGCATTATTTAAGGACTTTGTTGCATTATTTAAGGACTCTGCTGCATTATTTAAGGACTTTGCTGCATTATTTAAGGACTCTGCTGCATTATTTAAGGACTCTGCTGAAGCATTTGAGGACTCTGCTGCATTATTTAAGGACTTTGCTGCATTATTTAAGGAATCTGCTGCATTATTTAAGGACTTTGTTGCATTATCTAAGGACTCTGCTGCAATATTGAAGGACTTTGCTGCATTATTTAAGGACTCTGCTGCATTATTTAAGGACTTTGCTGCAATATTTAAGGACTCTGCTTCAGTATTTAAGGACTCTGCTGAAGCATTTGAGGACTCTGCTGCATTATTTAATGACTTTGCTGAAGCATTTGAGGACTCTGCTGCATTATTAGAGGACTATGCTGCATTATTTAATGACTTTGTTGGATTTTTTAAGGACTCTGCTGCATTATTTAAGGAATTTGCTGCTATATTAAAGGACTCTGCTTCAGTATTTAAGGACTCTGCTGCGGTATTTAAGGACTCTGCTGCATTATTTAAGGACTCTGCTGCATTATTTAAGGACTCTGCTGAAGCATTTGAGGACTCTGCTGCATTATTTAATCACTTTGCTGCGGTATATAAGGACTCTGTTGCATTATTTAAGGACTTTGTTGCATTATTTAAGGACTCTGCTGCATTAGTTAAGGACTTTGCTGCATTATTTAAGGACTCTGCTGCATTATTTAACGACGTTGTTGCATTATTTAAGAAATGTGCTGCATTATTTAAGGACTTTGCTGCATTATTTAAGGACTATGCTGCATTATTTAATGACTTTGCTGAAGCATTTGAGGACTCTGCTGCATTATTAGAGGACTCTGCTGCATTATTTAATGACTTTGTTGGATTTTTTAAGGACTCTGCTGCATTATTTAAGGAATTTGCTGCTATATTAAAGGACTCTGCTTCAGTATTTAAGGACTCTGCTGCGGTATATAAGGACTCTGCTGCATTATTTAAGGACTTTGTTGCATTATTTAAGGACTCTAATGCATTATTTAAGGACTTTGCTGCAATATTTAAGGACTCTGCTGCATTATTTAAGGACTTTGCTGCATTATTTAAGGACTCTGCTGCATTATTTAACGACTTTACTGCATTATTTATTGACTCTGCTGCATTATTTAAGGACTTTGTTGCATTATTTAAGGACTCTGCTGCATTAGTTAAGGACTATGCTGCATTATTTAATGACTTTGCTGAAGCATTTGAGGACTCTGATGCATTATTAGAGGACTCTGCTGCATTATTTAAGGACTTGCTGCATTATTTAATGACTTTGTTGGATTTTTTAAGGACTCTGCTGCGTTATTTAAGGAATTTGCTGCTATATTAAAGGACTCTGCTTCAGTATTTAAGGACTCTGCTGCGGTATTTAAGGACTTTGCTGCATTATTTAAGGACTCTGCTGCATTATTTAAGGACTTTGCTGCATTATTTAAGGAATCTGCTGCATTATTTAAGGACTTTGTTGCATTATCTAAGGACTCTGCTGCATTATTGAAGGACTTTGCTGCAATATTTAAGGACTCTGCTTCAGTATTTAAGGACTATGCTGCATTATTTAAGGACTTTGTTGCATTATTTAAGGACTCTGCTGCATTATTTAAGGACTTTGTTGCATTATTTAAGGACTCTGCTGCATTATTTAAGGACTTTGCTGCAATATTTAAGGACTCTGCTTCAGTATTTAAGGACTCTGCTGCATTATTTAAGGACTTTGTTGCATTATTTAAGGACTCTGCTGCATTTTTTAAGGACTTTGCTGCATTATTTAAGGACTCTACTGCATTTTTTAAGGACTCTGCTGAAGCATTTGAGGACTCTGCTGCATTATTTAAGCACTTTGCTGCGGTATTTAAGGACTCTGTTGCATTATTTAAGGACTTTGTTGCATTATTTAAGGACTCTGCTGCATTAGTTAAGGACTTTGCTGCATTATTTAAGGACTCTGCTGCATTATTTACCGACGTTGTTGCATTATTTAAGAACTGTGCTGCTTTATTTAAGGACTTTGCATTATTTAAGGACTATGCTGCATTATTTAATGACTTTGTTGGATTTTTTAAGGACTCTGCTGCATTATTTAAGGAATTTGCTGCTATATTAAAGGACTCTGCTTCAGTATTTAAGGACTCTGCTGCGGTATTTAAGGACTCTGCTGCATTATTTAAGGACTCTGCTGCATTATTTAAGGACTTTGTTGCATTATTTAAGGACTCTAATGCATTATTTAAGGACTTTGCTGCAATATTTAAGGACTCTGCTTCAGTATTTAAGGACTCTGCTGCATTATTTAAGGACGTTGTTGCATTATTTAAGGACTCTGCTGCATTATTTAAGGACTTTACTGCATTATTTAAGGACTCTGCTGCATTATTTAAGGACTTTCTTGCATTATTTAAGGACTCTGCTGCATTAGTTAAGGACTTTGCTGCATTATTTAAGGACTCTGCTGCATTATTTAACGACGTTGTTGCATTACTTAAGAACTGTGCTGCATTATTTAAGGACTTTGCTGCATTATTTAAGGACTATGCTGCATTATTTAATGACTTTGCTGAAGCATTTGAGGACTCTGCTGCATTATTAGAGGACTCTGCTGCATTATTTAAGGACTTGCTGCATTATTTAATGACTTTGTTGGATTTTTTATGGACTCTGCTGCATTATTTAAGGAATTTGCTGCTATATTAAAGGACTCTGCTTCAGTATTTAAGGACTCTGCTGCGGTATTTAAGGACTCTGCTGCATTATTTAAGGACTCTGCTGCATTATTTAAGGACTTTGCTGCATTATTTAAGGAATCTGCTGCATTATTTAAGGACTTTGTTGCATTATCTAAGGACTCTGCTGCATTATTGAAGGACTTTGCTGCAATATTTAAGGACTCTGCTTCAGTATTTAAGGGCTCTGCTGCATTATTTAAGGACTTTGTTGCATTATTTAAGGACTCTGCTGCATTAGATAAGGACTTTGCTGCATTATTTAAGGACTCTGCTGCATTATTTAAGGACTTTGCTGCAATATTTAAGGACTCTGCTTCAGTATTTAAGGACTCTGCTGCATTATTTAAGGACTTTGTTGCATTATTTAAGGACTCTGCTGCATTATTTAAGGACTTTGCTGCATTATTTAAGGACTCTGCTGCATTATTTAAGGACTCTGCTGAAGCATTTGAGGACTTTGCTGCATTATTTAAGCACTTTGCTGCGGTATTTAAGGACTCTGTTGCATTATTTAAGGACTTTGTTGCATTATTTAAGGACTTTGCTGCATTAGTTAAGGACTTTGCTGCATTATTTAAGGACTTTGTTGCATTATTTAAGGACTCTGCTGCATTATTTAAGGACTTTGCTGCATTATTTATGGACTCTGCTGCATTATTTAAGGACTTTGCTGCAATATTTAAGGACTCTGCTTCAGTATTTAAGGACTCTGCTGCATTATTTAAGGACTTTGTTGCATTATTTAAGGACTCTGCTGCATTATTTAAGTACTTTGCTGCATTATTTAAGGACTCTGCTGCATTATTTAAGGACTCTGCTGAAGCATTTAAGGACTCTGCTGCATTATTTAAGGACTTTGCTGCGGTATTTAAGGACTCTGTTGCATTATTTAAGGACTTTGTTGCATTATTTAAGGACTCTGCTGCATTAGTTAAGGACTTTGCTGCATTATTTAAGGACTCTGCTGCATTATTTACCGACGTTGTTGCATTATTTAAGAACTGTGCTGCTTTATTTAAGGACTTTGCATTATTTAAGGACTATGCTGCATTATTTAATGACTTTGCTGAAGCATTTGAGGACTCTGCTGCATTATTAGAGGACTCTGCTGCATTATTTAATGACTTTGTTGGATTTTTTAAGGACTCTGCTGCATTATTTAAGGAATTTGCTGCTATATTAAAGGACTCTGCTTCAGTATTTAAGGACTCTGCTGCGGTATTTAAGGACTCTGCTGCATTATTTAAGGACTCTGCTGCATTATTTAAGGACTTTGCTGCATTATTTAAGGACTCTGCTGCATTATTTAAGGACTTTGTTGCATTATTTAAGGACTCTAATGCATTATTTAAGGACTTTGCTGCAATATTTAAGGACTCTGCTTCAGTATTTAAGGACTCTGCTGCATTATTTAAGGACGTTGTTGCATTATTTAAGGACTCTGCTGCATTATTTAAGGACTTTACTGCATTATTTAAGGACTCTGCTGCATTATTTAAGGACTTTCTTGCATTATTTAAGGACTCTGCTGCATTAGTTAAGGACTTTGCTGCATTATTTAAGGACTCTGCTGCATTATTTAAGGACTTTGCTGCAATATTTAAGGACTCTGCTTCAGTATTTAAGGACTCTGCTGCATTATTTAAGGACTTTGTTGCATTATTTAAGGACTCTGCTGCATTATTTAAGGACTTTGCTGCATTATTTAAGGACTCTGCTGCATTTTTTAAGGACTCTGCTGAAGCATTTGAGGACTCTGCTGCATTATTTAAGCACTTTGCTGCGGTATTTAAGGACTCTGTTGCATTATTTAAGGACTTTGTTGCATTATTTAAGGACTCTGCTGCATTAGTTACGGACTTTGCTGCATTATTTAAGGACTCTGCTGCATTATTTACCGACGTTGTTGCATTATTTAAGAACTGTGCTGCTTTATTTAAGGACTTTGCATTATTTAAGGACTATGCTGCATTATTTAATGACTTTGCTGAAGCATTTGAGGACTCTGCTGCATTATTAGAGGACTCTGCTGCATTATTTAATGACTTTTTTGGATTTTTTAAGGACTCTGCTGCATTATTTAAGGAATTTGCTGCTATATTAAAGGACTCTGCTTCAGTATTTAAGGACTCTGCTGCGGTATTTAAGGACTCTGCTGCATTATTTAAGGACTCTGCTGCATTATTTAAGGACTTTGCTGCATTATTTAAGGACTCTGCTGCATTATTTAAGGACTTTGCTGCAATATTTAAGGACTCTGCTTCAGTATTTAAGGACTCTGCTGCATTATTTAAGGACGTTGTTGCATTATTTAAGGACTCTGCTGCATTATTTAAGGACTTTACTGCATTATTTAAGGACTCTGCTGCATTATTTAAGGACTTTGTTGCATTATTTCAGGAATCTGATGCATTATTTAAGGAATTTGCTGAATTATTTAAGGACTTTGCTGCATTATTTAAGGACTTTGTAGCATTATTTAAGTACTCTGCTGCATTATTTAAGGACTTTGTTGCATTATTTAAGGACTCTGCTGCATTATTTAAGGACTTTGTTGCATTATTTAATGACTCTGCTGCATTATTTAAGGACTTTGCAGCAATATTTAAGGACTCTGCTTCAGTATTTAAGGACTCTGCTGCATTATTTAAGGACTTTGTTGCATTATTTAAGGACTCTGCTGCATTATTTAAGGACTTTGCTGTATTATTTAAGGACAATGCTGCATTATTTAAGGACTCTGCTGAAGCATTTGAGGACTCTGCTGCATTATTTAAGCCCTTTGCTGCGGTATTTAAGGACTCTGTTGCATTATTTAAGGACTTTGTTGCATTATTTAAGGACTCTGCTGCATTAGTTAAGGACTTTGCTGCATTATTTAAGGACTCTGCTGCATTATTTAATGATGTTGTTGCATTATTTAAGAACTGTTCTGCATTATTTAAGGACTTTGCTGCATTATTTAAGGAATATGCTGCATTATTTAATGAATTTGCTGAAGCATTTGAGGACTCTGCTGCATTATTAGAGGACTCTGCTGCATTATTTAAGGACTTGCTGCATTATTTAATGACTTTGTTGGATTTTTTAAGGACTCTGCTGCATTATTTAAGGACATTGTTGCATTACTTAATGACTCTGCTGCATTATTTAAGGACTTTGCAGCAATATTTAAGGACTCTGCTTCAGTATTTAAGGACTCTGCTGCATTATTTAAGGACTTTGTTGCATTATTTAAGGACTCTGCTGCATTATTTAAGGACTTTGCTGCATTATTTAAGGACACTGCTGCATTATTTAAGGACTCTGCTGAAGCATTTGAGGACTCTGCTGCATTATTTAAGCACTTTGCGGCGGTATTTAAGGACTCTGTTGCATTATTTAAGGACTTTGTTGCATTATTTAAGGACTCTGCTGCATTAGTTAAGGAGTTTGCTGCATTATTTAAGGACTCTGCTGCATTATTTAATGACGTTGTTGCATTATTTAAGAACTGTGCTGCATTATTTAAGGACTTTGCTGCATTATTTAAGGACTATGCTGCATTATTTAATGACTTTGCTGAAGCATTTGAGGACTCTGCTGCATTATTAGAGGACTCTGCTGCATTATTTAAGGACTTGCTGCATTATTTAATGACTTTGTTGGATTTCTTAAGGACTCTGCTGCATTATTTAAGGAATTTGCTGCTTTATTAAAGGACTCTGCTTCAGTATTTAAGGACTCTGCTGCGGTATTTAAGGACCCTGCTGCATTATTTTAGGACTCTGCTGCATTATTTAAGGACTTTGCTGCATTATTTAAGGAATCTGCTGCATTATTTAAGGACTTTGTTACATTATCTAAGGACTCTGCTGCAATTTTGAAGGACTTTGCTGCATTATTTAAGGACTCTGCTACATTATTTAAGGACTTTGCTGCAATATTTAAGGACTCTGCTTCAGTATTTAAGGACTCTGCTGAAGCATTTGAGGACTCTGCTGCATTATTTAATGACTTTGCTGAAGCATTTGAGGACTCTGCTGAAGCATTTGAGGACTCTGCTGCATTATTAGAGGACTCTGCTGCATTATTTAATGACTTTGTTGGATTTTTTAAGGACTCTGCTGCATTATTTAAGGAATTTGCTGCTATATTAAAGGACTCTGCTTCAGTATTTAAGGACTCTGCTGCGGTATTTAAGGACTCTGCTGCATTATTTAAGGACTCTGCTGCATTATTTAAGGACTTTGCTGCATTATTTAAGGAATTTGTTGCATTATTTAAGGACTCTGCTGCATTATTTAAGGACTTTGCTGCAATATTTAAGGACTCTGCTTCAGTATTTAAGGACTCTGCTGCATTATTTAAGGACGTTGTTGCATTATTTAAGGACTCTGCTGCATTATTTAAGGACTTTACTGCATTATTTAAGGACTCTGCTGCATTATTTAAGGACTTTGTTGCATTATTTAAGGACTCTGCTGCATTAGTTAAGGACTTTGCTGCATTATTTAAGGACTCTGCTGCATTATTTAACGACGTTGTTGCATTATTTAAGAACTGTGCTGCATTATTTAAGGACTTTGCTGCATTATTTAAGGACTATGCTGCATTATTTAAGGACTTTGCTGAAGCATTTGAGGACTCTGCTGCATTATTAGAGGACTCTGCTGCATTATTTAATGACTTTGTTGGATTTTTTAAGGACTCTGCTGCATTATTTAAGGAATTTGCTGCTATATTAAAGGACTCTGCTTCAGTATTTAAGGACTCTGCTGCGGTATTTAAGGACTCTGCTGCATTATTTAAGGACTCTGCTGCATTATTTAAGGACTTTGCTGCATTATTTAAGGAATCTGCTGCATTATTTAAGGACTTTGTTGCATTATCTAAGGACTCTGCTGCATTATTGAAGGACTTTGCTGCAATATTTAAGGACTCTGCTTCAGTATTTAAGGACTCTGCTGCATTATTTAACGACTTTGTTGCATTATTTAAGGACTCTGCTGCATTATTTAAGGACTTTGCTGCATTATTTATGGACTCTGCTGCATTATTTAAGGACTTTGCTGCAATATTTAAGGACTCTGCTTCAGTATTTAAGGACTCTGCTGCATTATTTAAGGACTTTGTTGCATTATTTAAGGACTCTGCTGCATTATTTAAGGACTTTGCTGCATTATTTAAGGACTCTGCTGCATTATTTAAGGACTCTGCTGAAGCATTTGAGGACTCTGCTGCATTATTTAATCACTTTGCTGCGGTATTTAAGGACTCTGTTGCATTATTTAAGGACTTTGTTGCATTATTTAAGGACTCTGCTGCATTAGTTAAGGACTTTGCTGCATTATTTAAGGACTCTGCTGCATTATTTAACGACGTTGTTGCATTATTTAAGAACTGTGCTGCATTATTTAAGGACTTTGCTGCATTATTTAAGGACTATGCTGCATTATTTAATGACTTTGCTGAAGCATTTGAGGACTCTGCTGCATTATTAGAGGACTCTGCTGCATTATTTAATGACTTTGTTGGATTTTTTAAGGACTCTGCTGCATTATTTAAGGAATTTGCTGCTATATTAAAGGACTCTGCTTCAGTATTTAAGGACTCTGCTGCGGTATATAAGGACTCTGCTGCATTATTTAAGGACTCTGCTTCAGTATTTAAGGACTCTGCTGCATTATTTAAGGACGTTGTTGCATTATTTAAGGACTCTGCTTCAGTATTTAAGGACTCTGCTGCATTATTTAAGGACGTTGTTGCATTATTTAAGGACTCTGCTGCATTATTTAAGGACTTTACTGCATTATTTAAGGACTCTGCTGCATTATTTAAGGACTTTGTTGCATTATTTCAGGAATCTGATGCATTATTTAAGGAATTTGCTGAATTATTTAAGGACTCTGCTTTCTTATTTAATGACTCTGCTGAAGCATTTGAGGACTCTGCTGCATTATTTAAGGACTCTGCTTCAGTATTTAAGGACTCTGCTGCATTATTTAAGGACGTTGTTGCATTATTTAAGGACTCTGCTTCAGTATTTAAGGACTCTGCTGCATTATTTAAGGACGTTGTTGCATTATTTAAGGACTCTGCTGCATTATTTAAGGACTTTACTGCATTATTTAAGGACTCTGCTGCATTATTTAAGGACTTTGTTGCATTATTTCAGGAATCTGATGCATTATTTAAGGAATTTGCTGAATTATTTAAGGACTCTGCTTTCTTATTTAATGACTCTGCTGAAGCATTTGAGGACTCTGCTGCATTATTTGAGGACTCTGTTGCATTATTTAAGGACTTTGCTGCTTTATTTAAGGACTTTGTTGCATTATTTAAGGATTCTGCTGCATTATTTAAGGACTTTGCTGCAATATTTAAGGACTCTGCTTCAGTATTTAAGGACTCTGCTGCATTATTTAAGGACTTTGCTGCATTATTTAAGGACTTTGTTGCATTATTTAAGGACTCTGCTGCATTATTTAAGGACTTTGCTGCATTATTTAAGGACTCTGCTGCATTATTTAAGGACTCTGCTGAAGCATTTGAGGACTCTGCTGCATTATTTAATCACTTTGCTGCGGTATTTAAGGACTCTGTTGCATTATTTAAGGACTTTGTTGCATTATTTAAGGACTCTGCTGCATTAGTTAAGGACTTTGCTGCATTATTTAAGGACTCTGCTGCATTATTTAACGACGTTGTTGCATTATTTAAGAACTGTGCTGCATTATTTAAGGACTTTGCTGCATTATTTAAGGACTATGCTGCATTATTTAATGACTTTGCTGAAGCATTTGAGGACTCTGCTGCATTATTAGAGGACTCTGCTGCATTATTTAATGACTTTGTTGGATTTTTTAAGGACTCTGCTGCATTATTTAAGGAATTTGCTGCTATATTAAAGGACTCTGCTTCAGTATTTAAGGACTCTGAAGCGGTATATAAGGACTCTGCTGCATTATTTAAGGACTCTGCTTCAGTATTTAAGGACTCTGCTGCATTATTTAAGGACGTTGTTGCATTATTTAAGGACTCTGCTTCAGTATTTAAGGACTCTGCTGCATTATTTAAGGACGTTGTTGCATTATTTAAGGACTCTGCTGCATTATTTAAGGACTTTACTGCATTATTTAAGGACTCTGCTGCATTATTTAAGGACTTTGTTGCATTATTTCAGGAATCTGATGCATTATTTAAGGAATTTGCTGAATTATTTAAGGACTCTGCTTTCTTATTTAATGACTCTGCTGAAGCATTTGAGGACTCTGCTGCATTATTTGAGGACTCTGTTGCATTATTTAAGGACTTTGCTGCTTTATTTAAGGACTTTGTTGCATTATTTAAGGATTCTGCTGCATTATTTAAGGACTTTGCTGCAATATTTAAGGACTCTGCTTCAGTATTTAAGGACTCTGCTGCATTATTTAAGGACTTTGCTGCATTATTTAAGGACTTTGTTGCATTATTTAAGTACTCTGCTGCATTATTTAAGGACTTTGTTGCATTATTTAAGGACTCTGCTGCATTATTTAAGGACTTTGTTGCATTATTTAATGACTCTGCTGCATTATTTAAGGACTTTGCAGCAATATTTAAGGACTCTGCTTCAGTATTTAAGGACTCTGCTGCATTATTTAAGGACTTTGTTGCATTATTTAAGGACTCTGCTGCATTATTTAAGGACTTTGCTGTATTATTTAAGGACAATGCTGCATTATTTAAGGACTCTGCTGAAGCATTTGAGGACTCTGCTGCATTATTTAAGCCCTTTGCTGCGGTATTTAAGGACTCTGTTGCATTATTTAAGGACTTTGTTGCATTATTTAAGGACTCTGCTGCATTAGTTAAGGACTTTGCTGCATTATTTAAGGACTCTGCTGCATTATTTAACGACGTTGTTGCATTATTTAAGAACTGTTCTGCATTATTTAAGGACTTTGCTGCATTATTTAAGGAATATGCTGCATTATTTAATGAATTTGCTGAAGCATTTGAGGACTCTGCTGCATTATTAGAGGACTCTGCTGCATTATTTAAGGACTTGCTGCATTATTTAATGACTTTGTTGGATTTTTTAAGGACTCTGCTGCATTATTTAAGGACATTGTTGCATTACTTAATGACTCTGCTGCATTATTTAAGGACTTTGCAGCAATATTTAAGGACTCTGCTTCAGTATTTAAGGACTCTGCTGCATTATTTAAGGACTTTGTTGCATTATTTAAGGACTCTGCTGCATTATTTAAGGACTTTGCTGCATTATTTAAGGACACTGCTGCATTATTTAAGGACTCTGCTGAAGCATTTGAGGACTCTGCTGCATTATTTAAGCACTTTGCGGCGGTATTTAAGGACTCTGTTGCATTATTTAAGGACTTTGTTGCATTATTTAAGGACTCTGCTGCATTAGTTAAGGAGTTTGCTGCATTATTTAAGGACTCTGCTGCATTATTTAATGACGTTGTTGCATTATTTAAGAACTGTGCTGCATTATTTAAGGACTTTGCTGCATTATTTAAGGACTATGCTGCATTATTTAGTGACTTTGCTGAAGCATTTGAGGACTCTGCTGCATTATTAGAGGACTCTGCTGCATTATTTAAGGACTTGCTGCATTATTTAATGACTTTGTTGGATTTCTTAAGGACTCTGCTGCATTATTTAAGGAATTTGCTGCTTTATTAAAGGACTCTGCTTCAGTATTTAAGGACTCTGCTGCGGTATTTAAGGACCCTGCTGCATTATTTTAGGACTCTGCTGCATTATTTAAGGACTTTGCTGCATTATTTAAGGAATCTGCTGCATTATTTAAGGACTTTGTTGCATTATCTAAGGACTCTGCTGCAATTTTGAAGGACTTTGCTGCATTATTTAAGGACTCTGCTACATTATTTAAGGACTTTGCTGCAATATTTAAGGACTCTGCTTCAGTATTTAAGGACTCTGCTGAAGCATTTGAGGACTCTGCTGCATTATTTAATGACTTTGCTGAAGCATTTGAGGACTCTGCTGCATTATTAGAGGACTCTGCTGCATTATTTAATGACTTTGTTGGATTTTTTAAGGACTCTGCTGCATTATTTAATTAATTTGCTGCTATATTAAAGGACTCTGCTTCAGTATTTAAGGACTCTGCTGCGGTATTTAAGGACTCTGCTGCATTATTTAAGGACTCTGCTGCATTATTTAAGGACTTTGCTGCATTATTTAAGGAATTTGTTGCATTATTTAAGGACTCTGCTGCATTATTTAAGGACTTTGCTGCAATATTTAAGGACTCTGCTTCAGTATTTAAGGACTCTGCTGCATTATTTAAGGACGTTGTTGCATTATTTAAGGACTCTGCTGCATTATTTAAGGACTTTACTGCATTATTTAAGGACTCTGCTGCATTATTTAAGGACTTTGTTGCATTATTTAAGGACTCTGCTGCATTAGTTAAGGACTTTGCTGCATTATTTAAGGACTCTGCTGCATTATTTAACAACGTTGTTGCATTATTTAAGAACTGTGCTGCATTATTTAAGGACTTTGCTGCATTATTTAAGGACTATGCTGCATGATTTAAGGACTTTGCTGAAGCATTTGAGGACTCTGCTGCATTATTAGAGGACTCTGCTGCATTATTTAATGACTTTGTTGGATTTTTTAAGGACTCTGCTGCATTATTTAAGGAATTTGCTGCTATATTAAAGGACTCTGCTTCAGTATTTAAGGACTCTGCTGCGGTATTTAAGGACTCTGCTGCATTATTTAAGGACTCTGCTGCATTATTTAAGGACTTTGCTGCATTATTTAAGGAATCTGCTGCATTATTTAAGGACTTTGTTGCATTATCTAAGGACTCTGCTGCATTATTGAAGGACTTTGCTGCAATATTTAAGGACTCTGCTTCAGTATTTAAGGACTCTGCTGCATTATTTAAGGACTTTGTTGCATTATTTAAGGACTCTGCTGCATTATTTAAGGACTTTGCTGCATTATTTATGGACTCTGCTGCATTATTTAAGGACTTTGCTGCAATATTTAAGGACTCTGCTTCAGTATTTAAGGACTCTGCTGCATTATTTAAGGACTTTGTTGCATTATTTAAGGACTCTGCTGCATTATTTAAGGACTTTGCTGCATTATTTAAGGACTCTGCTGCATTATTTAAGGACTCTGCTGAAGCATTTGAGGACTCTGCTGCATTATTTAATCACTTTGCTGCGGTATTTAAGGACTCTGTTGCATTATTTAAGGACTTTGTTGCATTATTTAAGGACTCTGCTGCATTAGTTAAGGACTTTGCTGCATTATTTAAGGACTCTGCTGCATTATTTAACGACGTTGTTGCATTATTTAAGAACTGTGCTGCATTATTTAAGGACTTTGTTGCATTATTTAAGTACTCTGCTGCATTATTTAAGGACTTTGTTGCATTATTTAAGGACTCTGCTGCATTATTTAAGGACTTTGTTGCATTATTTAATGACTCTGCTGCATTATTTAAGGACTTTGCAGCAATATTTAAGGACTCTGCTTCAGTATTTAAGGACTCTGCTGCATTATTTAAGGACTTTGTTGCATTATTTAAGGACTCTGCTGCATTATTTAAGGACTTTGCTGTATTATTTAAGGACAATGCTGCATTATTTAAGGACTCTGCTGAAGCATTTGAGGACTCTGCTGCATTATTTAAGCCCTTTGCTGCGGTATTTAAGGACTCTGTTGCATTATTTAAGGACTTTGTTGCATTATTTAAGGACTCTGCTGCATTAGTTAAGGACTTTGCTGCATTATTTAAGGACTCTGCTGCATTATTTAACGACGTTGTTGCATTATTTAAGAACTGTTCTGCATTATTTAAGGACTTTGCTGCATTATTTAAGGAATATGCTGCATTATTTAATGAATTTGCTGAAGCATTTGAGGACTCTGCTGCATTATTAGAGGACTCTGCTGCATTATTTAAGGACTTGCTGCATTATTTAATGACTTTGTTGGATTTTTTAAGGACTCTGCTGCATTATTTAAGGACATTGTTGCATTACTTAATGACTCTGCTGCATTATTTAAGGACTTTGCAGCAATATTTAAGGACTCTGCTTCAGTATTTAAGGACTCTGCTGCATTATTTAAGGACTTTGTTGCATTATTTAAGGACTCTGCTGCATTATTTAAGGACTTTGCTGCATTATTTAAGGACACTGCTGCATTATTTAAGGACTCTGCTGAAGCATTTGAGGACTCTGCTGCATTATTTAAGCACTTTGCGGCGGTATTTAAGGACTCTGTTGCATTATTTAAGGACTTTGTTGCATTATTTAAGGACTCTGCTGCATTAGTTAAGGAGTTTGCTGCATTATTTAAGGACTCTGCTGCATTATTTAATGACGTTGTTGCATTATTTAAGAACTGTGCTGCATTATTTAAGGACTTTGCTGCATTATTTAAGGACTATGCTGCATTATTTAATGACTTTGCTGAAGCATTTGAGGACTCTGCTGCATTATTAGAGGACTCTGCTGCATTATTTAAGGACTTGCTGCATTATTTAATGACTTTGTTGGATTTCTTAAGGACTCTGCTGCATTATTTAAGGAATTTGCTGCTTTATTAAAGGACTCTGCTTCAGTATTTAAGGACTCTGCTGCGGTATTTAAGGACCCTGCTGCATTATTTTAGGACTCTGCTGCATTATTTAAGGACTTTGCTGCATTATTTAAGGAATCTGCTGCATTATTTAAGGACTTTGTTGCATTATCTAAGGACTCTGCTGCATTATTGAAGGACTTTGCTGCAATATTTAAGGACTCTGCTTCAGTAATTAAGGACTCTGCTGCATTATTTAAGGACTTTGTTGCATTATTTAAGGACTCTGCTGCATTATTTAAGGACTTTGCTGCATTATTTATGGACTCTGCTGCATTATTTAAGGACTTTGCTGCAATATTTAAGGACTCTGCTTCAGTATTTAAGGACTCTGCTGCATTATTTAAGGACTTTGTTGCATTATTTAAGGACTCTGCTGCATTATTTAAGGACTTTGCTGCATTATTTAAGGACTCTGCTGCATTATTTAAGGACTCTGCTGAAGCATTTGAGGACTCTGCTGCATTATTTAATCACTTTGCTGCGGTATTTAAGGACTCTGTTGCATTATTTAAGGACTTTGTTGCATTATTTAAGGATTCTGCTGCATTAGTTAAGGACTTTGCTGCATTATTTAAGGACTCTGCTGCATTATTTAACGACGTTGTTGCATTATTTAAGAACTGTGCTGCATTATTTAAGGACTTTGCTGCATTATTTAAGGACTATGCTGCATTATTTAATGACTTTGCTGAAGCATTTGAGGACTCTGCTGCATTATTAGAGGACTCTGCTGCATTATTTAATGACTTTGTTGGATTTTTTAAGGACTCTGCTGCATTATTTAAGGAATTTGCTGCTATATTAAAGGACTCTGCTTCAGTATTTAAGGACTCTGCTGCGGTATTTAAGGACTCTGCTGCATTATTTAAGGACTCTGCTGCATTATTTAAGGACTTTGCTGCATTATTTAAGGAATCTGCTGCATTATTTAAGGACTTTGTTGCATTATCTAAGGACTCTGCTGCATTATTGAAGGACTTTGCTGCAATATTTAAGGACTCTGCTTCAGTATTTAAGGGCTCTGCTGCATTATTTAAGGACTTTGTTGCATTATTTAAGGACTCTGCTGCATTAGATAAGGACTTTGCTGCATTATTTAAGGACTCTGCTGCATTATTTAAGGACTTTGCTGCAATATTTAAGGACTCTGCTTCAGTATTTAAGGACTCTGCTGCATTATTTAAGGACTTTGTTGCATTATTTAAGGACTCTGCTGCATTATTTAAGGACTTTGCTGCATTATTTAAGGACTCTGCTGCATTATTTAAGGACTCTGCTGAAGCATTTGAGGACTCTGCTGCATTATTTAAGCACTTTGCTGCGGTATTTAAGGACTCTGTTGCATTATTTAAGGACTTTGTTGCATTATTTAAGGACTTTGCTGCATTAGTTAAGGACTTTGCTGCATTATTTAAGGACTTTGTTGCATTATTTAAGGACTCTGCTGCATTATTTAAGGACTTTGCTGCATTATTTATGGACTCTGCTGCATTATTTAAGGACTTTGCTGCAATATTTAAGGACTCTGCTTCAGTATTTAAGGACTCTGCTGCATTATTTAAGGACTTTGTTGCATTATTTAAGGACTCTGCTGCATTATTTAAGTACTTTGCTGCATTATTTAAGGACTCTGCTGCATTATTTAAGGACTCTGCTGAAGCATTTAAGGACTCTGCTGCATTATTTAAGGACTTTGCTGCGGTATTTAAGGACTCTGTTGCATTATTTAAGGACTTTGTTGCATTATTTAAGGACTCTGCTGCATTAGTTAAGGACTTTGCTGCATTATTTAAGGACTCTGCTGCATTATTTACCGACGTTGTTGCATTATTTAAGAACTGTGCTGCTTTATTTAAGGACTTTGCATTATTTAAGGACTATGCTGCATTATTTAATGACTTTGCTGAAGCATTTGAGGACTCTGCTGCATTATTAGAGGACTCTGGTGCATTATTTAATGACTTTGTTGGATTTTTTAAGGACTCTGCTGCATTATTTAAGGAATTTGCTGCTATATTAAAGGACTCTGCTTCAGTATTTAAGGACTCTGCTGCGGTATTTAAGGACTCTGCTGCATTATTTAAGGACTCTGCTGCATTATTTAAGGACTTTGCTGCATTATTTAAGGAATATGCTGCATTATTTAATGAATTTGCTGAAGCATTTGAGGACTCTGCTGCATTATTAGAGGACTCTGCTGCATTATTTAAGGACTTGCTGCATTATTTAATGACTTTGTTGGATTTTTTAAGGACTCTGCTGCATTATTTAAGGACATTGTTGCATTACTTAATGACTCTGCTGCATTATTTAAGGACTTTGCAGCAATATTTAAGGACTCTGCTTCAGTATTTAAGGACTCTGCTGCATTATTTAAGGACTTTGTTGCATTATTTAAGGACTCTGCTGCATTATTTAAGGACTTTGCTGCATTATTTAAGGACACTGCTGCATTATTTAAGGACTCTGCTGAAGCATTTGAGGACTCTGCTGCATTATTTAAGCACTTTGCGGCGGTATTTAAGGACTCTGTTGCATTATTTAAGGACTTTGTTGCATTATTTAAGGACTCTGCTGCATTAGTTAAGGAGTTTGCTGCATTATTTAAGGACTCCGCTGCATTATTTAATGACGTTGTTGCATTATTTAAGAACTGTGCTGCATTATTTAAGGACTTTGCTGCATTATTTAAGGACTATGCTGCATTATTTAATGACTTTGCTGAAGCATTTGAGGACTCTGCTGCATTATTAGAGGACTCTGCTGCATTATTTAAGGACTTGCTGCATTATTTAATGACTTTGTTGGATTTCTTAAGGACTCTGCTGCATTATTTAAGGAATTTGCTGCTTTATTAAAGGACTCTGCTTCAGTATTTAAGGACTCTGCTGCGGTATTTAAGGACCCTGCTGCATTATTTTAGGACTCTGCTGCATTATTTAAGGACTTTGCTGCATTATTTAAGGAATCTGCTGCATTATTTAAGGACTTTGTTGCATTATCTAAGGACTCTGCTGCAATTTTGAAGGACTTTGCTGCATTATTTAAGGACTCTGCTACATTATTTAAGGACTTTGCTGCAATATTTAAGGACTCTGCTTCAGTATTTAAGGACTCTGCTGAAGCATTTGAGGACTCTGCTGCATTATTTAATGACTTTGCTGAAGCATTTGAGGACTCTGCTGCATTATTAGAGGACTCTGCTGCATTATTTAATGACTTTGTTGGATTTTTTAAGGACTCTGCTGCATTATTTAAGGAATTTGCTGCTATATTAAAGGACTCTGCTTCAGTATTTAAGGACTCTGCTGCGGTATTTAAGGACTCTGCTGCATTATTTAAGGACTCTGCTGCATTATTTAAGGACTTTGCTGCATTATTTAAGGAATTTGTTGCATTATTTAAGGACTCTGCTGCATTATTTAAGGACTTTGCTGCAATATTTAAGGACTCTGCTTCAGTATTTAAGGACTCTGCTGCATTATTTAAGGACGTTGTTGCATTATTTAAGGACTCTGCTGCATTATTTAAGGACTTTACTGCATTATTTAAGGACTCTGCTGCATTATTTAAGGACTTTGTTGCATTATTTAAGGACTCTGCTGCATTAGTTAAGGACTTTGCTGCATTATTTAAGGACTCTGCTGCATTATTTAACGACGTTGTTGCATTATTTAAGAACTGTGCTGCATTATTTAAGGACTTTGCTGCATTATTTAAGGACTATGCTGCATTATTTAAGGACTTTGCTGAAGCATTTGAGGACTCTGCTGCATTATTAGAGGACTCTGCTGCATTATTTAATGACTTTGTTGGATTTTTTAAGGACTCTGCTGCATTATTTAAGGAATTTGCTGCTATATTAAAGGACTCTGCTTCAGTATTTAAGGACTCTGCTGCGGTATTTAAGGACTCTGCTGCATTATTTAAGGACTCTGCTGCATTATTTAAGGACTTTGCTGCATTATTTAAGGAATCTGCTGCATTATTTAAGGACTTTGTTGCATTATCTAAGGACTCTGCTGCATTATTGAAGGACTTTGCTGCAATATTTAAGGACTCTGCTTCAGTAATTAAGGACTCTGCTGCATTATTTAAGGACTTTGTTGCATTATTTAAGGACTCTGCTGCATTATTTAAGGACTTTGCTGCATTATTTATGGACTCTGCTGCATTATTTAAGGACTTTGCTGCAATATTTAAGGACTCTGCTTCAGTATTTAAGGACTCTGCTGCATTATTTAAGGACTTTGTTGCATTATTTAAGGACTCTGCTGCATTATTTAAGGACTTTGCTGCATTATTTAAGGACTCTGCTGCATTATTTAAGGACTCTGCTGAAGCATTTGAGGACTCTGCTGCATTATTTAATCACTTTGCTGCGGTATTTAAGGACTCTGTTGCATTATTTAAGGACTTTGTTGCATTATTTAAGGATTCTGCTGCATTAGTTAAGGACTTTGCTGCATTATTTAAGGACTCTGCTGCATTATTTAACGACGTTGTTGCATTATTTAAGAACTGTGCTGCATTATTTAAGGACTTTGCTGCATTATTTAAGGACTATGCTGCATTATTTAATGACTTTGCTGAAGCATTTGAGGACTCTGCTGCATTATTAGAGGACTCTGCTGCATTATTTAATGACTTTGTTGGATTTTTTAAGGACTCTGCTGCATTATTTAAGGAATTTGCTGCTATATTAAAGGACTCTGCTTCAGTATTTAAGGACTCTGCTGCGGTATTTAAGGACTCTGCTGCATTATTTAAGGACTCTGCTGCATTATTTAAGGACTTTGCTGCATTATTTAAGGAATCTGCTGCATTATTTAAGGACTTTGTTGCATTATCTAAGGACTCTGCTGCATTATTGAAGGACTTTGCTGCAATATTTAAGGACTCTGCTTCAGTATTTAAGGGCTCTGCTGCATTATTTAAGGACTTTGTTGCATTATTTAAGGACTCTGCTGCATTAGATAAGGACTTTGCTGCATTATTTAAGGACTCTGCTGCATTATTTAAGGACTTTGCTGCAATATTTAAGGACTCTGCTTCAGTATTTAAGGACTCTGCTGCATTATTTAAGGACTTTGTTGCATTATTTAAGGACTCTGCTGCATTATTTAAGGACTTTGCTGCATTATTTAAGGACTCTGCTGCATTATTTAAGGACTCTGCTGAAGCATTTGAGGACTCTGCTGCATTATTTAAGCACTTTGCTGCGGTATTTAAGGACTCTGTTGCATTATTTAAGGACTTTGTTGCATTATTTAAGGACTTTGCTGCATTAGTTAAGGACTTTGCTGCATTATTTAAGGACTTTGTTGCATTATTTAAGGACTCTGCTGCATTATTTAAGGACTTTGCTGCATTATTTATGGACTCTGCTGCATTATTTAAGGACTTTGCTGCAATATTTAAGGACTCTGCTTCAGTATTTAAGGACTCTGCTGCATTATTTAAGGACTTTGTTGCATTATTTAAGGACTCTGCTGCATTATTTAAGTACTTTGCTGCATTATTTAAGGACTCTGCTGCATTATTTAAGGACTCTGCTGAAGCATTTAAGGACTCTGCTGCATTATTTAAGGACTTTGCTGCGGTATTTAAGGACTCTGTTGCATTATTTAAGGACTTTGTTGCATTATTTAAGGACTCTGCTGCATTAGTTAAGGACTTTGCTGCATTATTTAAGGACTCTGCTGCATTATTTACCGACGTTGTTGCATTATTTAAGAACTGTGCTGCTTTATTTAAGGACTTTGCATTATTTAAGGACTATGCTGCATTATTTAATGACTTTGCTGAAGCATTTGAGGACTCTGCTGCATTATTAGAGGACTCTGGTGCATTATTTAATGACTTTGTTGGATTTTTTAAGGACTCTGCTGCATTATTTAAGGAATTTGCTGCTATATTAAAGGACTCTGCTTCAGTATTTAAGGACTCTGCTGCGGTATTTAAGGACTCTGCTGCATTATTTAAGGACTCTGCTGCATTATTTAAGGACTTTGCTGCATTATTTAAGGAATATGCTGCATTATTTAATGAATTTGCTGAAGCATTTGAGGACTCTGCTGCATTATTAGAGGACTCTGCTGCATTATTTAAGGACTTGCTGCATTATTTAATGACTTTGTTGGATTTTTTAAGGACTCTGCTGCATTATTTAAGGACATTGTTGCATTACTTAATGACTCTGCTGCATTATTTAAGGACTTTGCAGCAATATTTAAGGACTCTGCTTCAGTATTTAAGGACTCTGCTGCATTATTTAAGGACTTTGTTGCATTATTTAAGGACTCTGCTGCATTATTTAAGGACTTTGCTGCATTATTTAAGGACACTGCTGCATTATTTAAGGACTCTGCTGAAGCATTTGAGGACTCTGCTGCATTATTTAAGCACTTTGCGGCGGTATTTAAGGACTCTGTTGCATTATTTAAGGACTTTGTTGCATTATTTAAGGACTCTGCTGCATTAGTTAAGGAGTTTGCTGCATTATTTAAGGACTCCGCTGCATTATTTAATGACGTTGTTGCATTATTTAAGAACTGTGCTGCATTATTTAAGGACTTTGCTGCATTATTTAAGGACTATGCTGCATTATTTAATGACTTTGCTGAAGCATTTGAGGACTCTGCTGCATTATTAGAGGACTCTGCTGCATTATTTAAGGACTTGCTGCATTATTTAATGACTTTGTTGGATTTCTTAAGGACTCTGCTGCATTATTTAAGGAATTTGCTGCTTTATTAAAGGACTCTGCTTCAGTATTTAAGGACTCTGCTGCGGTATTTAAGGACCCTGCTGCATTATTTTAGGACTCTGCTGCATTATTTAAGGACTTTGCTGCATTATTTAAGGAATCTGCTGCATTATTTAAGGACTTTGTTGCATTATCTAAGGACTCTGCTGCAATTTTGAAGGACTTTGCTGCATTATTTAAGGACTCTGCTACATTATTTAAGGACTTTGCTGCAATATTTAAGGACTCTGCTTCAGTATTTAAGGACTCTGCTGAAGCATTTGAGGACTCTGCTGCATTATTTAATGACTTTGCTGAAGCATTTGAGGACTCTGCTGCATTATTAGAGGACTCTGCTGCATTATTTAATGACTTTGTTGGATTTTTTAAGGACTCTGCTGCATTATTTAAGGAATTTGCTGCTATATTAAAGGACTCTGCTTCAGTATTTAAGGACTCTGCTGCGGTATTTAAGGACTCTGCTGCATTATTTAAGGACTCTGCTGCATTATTTAAGGACTTTGCTGCATTATTTAAGGAATTTGTTGCATTATTTAAGGACTCTGCTGCATTATTTAAGGACTTTGCTGCAATATTTAAGGACTCTGCTTCAGTATTTAAGGACTCTGCTGCATTATTTAAGGACGTTGTTGCATTATTTAAGGACTCTGCTGCATTATTTAAGGACTTTACTGCATTATTTAAGGACTCTGCTGCATTATTTAAGGACTTTGTTGCATTATTTAAGGACTCTGCTGCATTAGTTAAGGACTTTGCTGCATTATTTAAGGACTCTGCTGCATTATTTAACGACGTTGTTGCATTATTTAAGAACTGTGCTGCATTATTTAAGGACTTTGCTGCATTATTTAAGGACTATGCTGCATTATTTAAGGACTTTGCTGAAGCATTTGAGGACTCTGCTGCATTATTAGAGGACTCTGCTGCATTATTTAATGACTTTGTTGGATTTTTTAAGGACTCTGCTGCATTATTTAAGGAATTTGCTGCTATATTAAAGGACTCTGCTTCAGTATTTAAGGACTCTGCTGCGGTATTTAAGGACTCTGCTGCATTATTTAAGGACTCTGCTGCATTATTTAAGGACTTTGCTGCATTATTTAAGGAATCTGCTGCATTATTTAAGGACTTTGTTGCATTATCTAAGGACTCTGCTGCATTATTGAAGGACTTTGCTGCAATATTTAAGGACTCTGCTTCAGTAATTAAGGACTCTGCTGCATTATTTAAGGACTTTGTTGCATTATTTAAGGACTCTGCTGCATTATTTAAGGACTTTGCTGCATTATTTATGGACTCTGCTGCATTATTTAAGGACTTTGCTGCAATATTTAAGGACTCTGCTTCAGTATTTAAGGACTCTGCTGCATTATTTAAGGACTTTGTTGCATTATTTAAGGACTCTGCTGCATTATTTAAGGACTTTGCTGCATTATTTAAGGACTCTGCTGCATTATTTAAGGACTCTGCTGAAGCATTTGAGGACTCTGCTGCATTATTTAATCACTTTGCTGCGGTATTTAAGGACTCTGTTGCATTATTTAAGGACTTTGTTGCATTATTTAAGGATTCTGCTGCATTAGTTAAGGACTTTGCTGCATTATTTAAGGACTCTGCTGCATTATTTAACGACGTTGTTGCATTATTTAAGAACTGTGCTGCATTATTTAAGGACTTTGCTGCATTATTTAAGGACTATGCTGCATTATTTAATGACTTTGCTGAAGCATTTGAGGACTCTGCTGCATTATTAGAGGACTCTGCTGCATTATTTAATGACTTTGTTGGATTTTTTAAGGACTCTGCTGCATTATTTAAGGAATTTGCTGCTATATTAAAGGACTCTGCTTCAGTATTTAAGGACTCTGCTGCGGTATTTAAGGACTCTGCTGCATTATTTAAGGACTCTGCTGCATTATTTAAGGACTTTGCTGCATTATTTAAGGAATCTGCTGCATTATTTAAGGACTTTGTTGCATTATCTAAGGACTCTGCTGCATTATTGAAGGACTTTGCTGCAATATTTAAGGACTCTGCTTCAGTATTTAAGGGCTCTGCTGCATTATTTAAGGACTTTGTTGCATTATTTAAGGACTCTGCTGCATTAGATAAGGACTTTGCTGCATTATTTAAGGACTCTGCTGCATTATTTAAGGACTTTGCTGCAATATTTAAGGACTCTGCTTCAGTATTTAAGGACTCTGCTGCATTATTTAAGGACTTTGTTGCATTATTTAAGGACTCTGCTGCATTATTTAAGGACTTTGCTGCATTATTTAAGGACTCTGCTGCATTATTTAAGGACTCTGCTGAAGCATTTGAGGACTCTGCTGCATTATTTAAGCACTTTGCTGCGGTATTTAAGGACTCTGTTGCATTATTTAAGGACTTTGTTGCATTATTTAAGGACTTTGCTGCATTAGTTAAGGACTTTGCTGCATTATTTAAGGACTTTGTTGCATTATTTAAGGACTCTGCTGCATTATTTAAGGACTTTGCTGCATTATTTATGGACTCTGCTGCATTATTTAAGGACTTTGCTGCAATATTTAAGGACTCTGCTTCAGTATTTAAGGACTCTGCTGCATTATTTAAGGACTTTGTTGCATTATTTAAGGACTCTGCTGCATTATTTAAGTACTTTGCTGCATTATTTAAGGACTCTGCTGCATTATTTAAGGACTCTGCTGAAGCATTTAAGGACTCTGCTGCATTATTTAAGGACTTTGCTGCGGTATTTAAGGACTCTGTTGCATTATTTAAGGACTTTGTTGCATTATTTAAGGACTCTGCTGCATTAGTTAAGGACTTTGCTGCATTATTTAAGGACTCTGCTGCATTATTTACCGACGTTGTTGCATTATTTAAGAACTGTGCTGCTTTATTTAAGGACTTTGCATTATTTAAGGACTATGCTGCATTATTTAATGACTTTGCTGAAGCATTTGAGGACTCTGCTGCATTATTAGAGGACTCTGGTGCATTATTTAATGACTTTGTTGGATTTTTTAAGGACTCTGCTGCATTATTTAAGGAATTTGCTGCTATATTAAAGGACTCTGCTTCAGTATTTAAGGACTCTGCTGCGGTATTTAAGGACTCTGCTGCATTATTTAAGGACTCTGCTGCATTATTTAAGGACTTTGCTGCATTATTTAAGGACTCTGCTGCATTATTTAAGGACTTTGTTGCATTATTTAAGGACTCTAATGCATTATTTAAGGACTTTGCTGCAATATTTAAGGACTCTGCTTCAGTATTTAAGGACTCTGCTGCATTATTTAAGGACGTTGTTGCATTATTTAAGGACTCTGCTGCATTATTTAAGGACTTTACTGCATTATTTAAGGACTCTGCTGCATTATTTAAGGACTTTCTTGCATTATTTAAGGACTCTGCTGCATTAGTTAAGGACTTTGCTGCATTATTTAAGGACTCTGCTGCATTATTTAAGGACTTTGCTGCAATATTTAAGGACTCTGCTTCAGTATTTAAGGACTCTGCTGCATTATTTAAGGACTTTGTTGCATTATTTAAGGACTCTGCTGCATTATTTAAGGACTTTGCTGCATTATTTAAGGACTCTGCTGCATTTTTTAAGGACTCTGCTGAAGCATTTGAGGACTCTGCTGCATTATTTAAGCACTTTGCTGCGGTATTTAAGGACTCTGTTGCATTATTTAAGGACTTTGTTGCATTATTTAAGGACTCTGCTGCATTAGTTACGGACTTTGCTGCATTATTTAAGGACTCTGCTGCATTATTTACCGACGTTGTTGCATTATTTAAGAACTGTGCTGCTTTATTTAAGGACTTTGCATTATTTAAGGACTATGCTGCATTATTTAATGACTTTGCTGAAGCATTTGAGGACTCTGCTGCATTATTAGAGGACTCTGCTGCATTATTTAATGACTTTTTTGGATTTTTTAAGGACTCTGCTGCATTATTTAAGGAATTTGCTGCTATATTAAAGGACTCTGCTTCAGTATTTAAGGACTCTGCTGCGGTATTTAAGGACTCTGCTGCATTATTTAAGGACTCTGCTGCATTATTTAAGGACTTTGCTGCATTATTTAAGGACTCTGCTGCATTATTTAAGGACTTTGCTGCAATATTTAAGGACTCTGCTTCAGTATTTAAGGACTCTGCTGCATTATTTAAGGACGTTGTTGCATTATTTAAGGACTCTGCTGCATTATTTAAGGACTTTACTGCATTATTTAAGGACTCTGCTGCATTATTTAAGGACTTTGTTGCATTATTTCAGGAATCTGATGCATTATTTAAGGAATTTGCTGAATTATTTAAGGACTCTGCTTTCTTATTTAATGACTCTGCTGAAGCATTTGAGGACTCTGCTGCATTATTTGAGGACTCTGTTGCATTATTTAAGGACTTTGCTGCTTTATTTAAGGACTTTGTTGCATTATTTAAGGACTCTGCTGCATTATTTAAGGACTTTGCTGCAATATTTAAGGACTCTGCTTCAGTATTTAAGGACTCTGCTGCATTATTTAAGGACTTTGCTG
The DNA here is from genome assembly GCF_046119375.1 of Phyllobates terribilis. Classification (NCBI taxonomy): domain Eukaryota; kingdom Metazoa; phylum Chordata; class Amphibia; order Anura; family Dendrobatidae; genus Phyllobates; species Phyllobates terribilis. Next base: position 1,639,315 of record NW_027362905.1, read on the forward strand.
CATTATTTAAGGACTTTGTAGCATTATTTAAGTACTCTGCTGCATTATTTAAGGACTTTGTTGAATTATTTAAGGACTCTGCTGCATTATTTAAGGACTTTGTTGCATTATTTAATGACTCTGCTGCATTATTTAAGGACTTTACAGCAATATTTAAGGACTCTGCTTCAGTATTTAAGGACTCTGCTGCATTATTTAAGGACTTTGTTGCATTATTTAATGACTCTGCTGCATTATTTAAGGACTTTGCTGTATTATTTAAGGACAATGCTGCATTATTTAAGGACTCTGCTGAAGCATTTGGGGACTCTGCTGCATTATTTAAGCCCTTTGCTGCGGTATTTAAGGACTCTGTTGCATTATTTAAGGACTTTGTTGCATTATTTAAGGACTCTGCTGCATTAGTTAAGGACTTTGCTGCATTATTTAAGGACTCTGCTGCATTATTTAACGACGTTGTTGCATTATTTAAGAACTGTTCTGCATTATTTAAGGACTTTGCTGCATTATTTAAGGAATATGCTGCATTATTTAATGAATTTGCTGAAGCATTTGAGGACTCTGCTGCATTATTAGAGGACTCTGCTGCATTATTTAAGGACTTGCTGCATTATTTAATGACTTTGTTGGATTTTTTAAGGACTCTGCTGCATTATTTAAGGACATAGTTGCATTACTTAATGACTCTGCTGCATTATTTAAGGACTTTGCAGCAATATTTAAGGACTCTGCTTCAGTATTTAAGGACTCTGCTGCATTATTTAAGGACTTTGTTGCATTATTTAAGGACTCTGCTGCATTATTTAAGGACTTTGCTGCATTATTTAAGGACACTGCTGCATTATTTAAGGACTCTGCTGAAGCATTTGAGGACTCTGCTGCATTATTTAAGCACTTTGCGGCGGTATTTAAGGACTCTGTTGCATTATTTAAGGACTTTGTTGCATTATTTAAGGACTCTGCTGCATTAGTTAAGGAGTTTGCTGCATTATTTAAGGACTCCGCTGCATTATTTAATGACGTTGTTGCATTATTTAAGAACTGTGCTGCATTATTTAAGGACTTTGCTGCATTATTTAAGGACTATGCTGCATTATTTAATGACTTTGCTGAAGCATTTGAGGACTCTGCTGCATTATTAGAGGACTCTGCTGCATTATTTAAGGACTTGCTGCATTATTTAATGACTTTGTTGGATTTCTTAAGGACTCTGCTGCATTATTTAAGGAATTTGCTGCTTTATTAAAGGACTCTGCTTCAGTATTTAAGGACTCTGCTGCGGTATTTAAGGACCCTGCTGCATTATTTTAGGACTCTGCTGCATTATTTAAGGACTTTGCTGCATTATTTAAGGAATCTGCTGCATTATTTAAGGACTTTGTTGCATTATCTAAGGACTCTGCTGCAATTTTGAAGGACTTTGCTGCATTATTTAAGGACTCTGCTACATTATTTAAGGACTTTGCTGCAATATTTAAGGACTCTGCTTCAGTATTTAAGGACTCTGCTGAAGCATTTGAGGACTCTGCTGCATTATTTAATGACTTTGCTGAAGCATTTGAGGACTCTGCTGCATTATTAGAGGACTCTGCTGCATTATTTAATGACTTTGTTGGATTTTTTAAGGACTCTGCTGCATTATTTAAGGAATTTGCTGCTATATTAAAGGACTCTGCTTCAGTATTTAAGGACTCTGCTGCGGTATTTAAGGACTCTGCTGCATTATTTAAGGACTCTGCTGCATTATTTAAGGACTTTGCTGCATTATTTAAGGAATTTGTTGCATTATTTAAGGACTCTGCTGCATTATTTAAGGACTTTGCTGCAATATTTAAGGACTCTGCTTCAGTATTTAAGGACTCTGCTGCATTATTTAAGGACGTTGTTGCATTATTTAAGGACTCTGCTGCATTATTTAAGGACTTTACTGCATTATTTAAGGACTCTGCTGCATTATTTAAGGACTTTGTTGCATTATTTAAGGACTCTGCTGCATTAGTTAAGGACTTTGCTGCATTATTTAAGGACTCTGCTGCATTATTTAACGACGTTGTTGCATTATTTAAGAACTGTGCTGCATTATTTAAGGACTTTGCTGCATTATTTAAGGACTATGCTGCATTATTTAAGGACTTTGCTGAAGCATTTGAGGACTCTGCTGCATTATTAGAGGACTCTGCTGCATTATTTAATGACTTTGTTGGATTTTTTAAGGACTCTGCTGCATTATTTAAGGAATTTGCTGCTATATTAAAGGACTCTGCTTCAGTATTTAAGGACTCTGCTGCGGTATTTAAGGACTCTGCTGCATTATTTAAGGACTCTGCTGCATTATTTAAGGACTTTGCTGCATTATTTAAGGAATCTGCTGCATTATTTAAGGACTTTGTTGCATTATCTAAGGACTCTGCTGCATTATTGAAGGACTTTGCTGCAATATTTAAGGACTCTGCTTCAGTATTTAAGGACTCTGCTGCATTATTTAAGGACTTTGTTGCATTATTTAAGGACTCTGCTGCATTATTTAAGGACTTTGCTGCATTATTTATGGACTCTGCTGCATTATTTAAGGACTTTGCTGCAATATTTAAGGACTCTGCTTCAGTATTTAAGGACTCTGCTGCATTATTTAAGGACTTTGTTGCATTATTTAAGGACTCTGCTGCATTATTTAAGGACTTTGCTGCATTATTTAAGGACTCTGCTGCATTATTTAAGGACTCTGCTGAAGCATTTGAGGACTCTGCTGCATTATTTAATCACTTTGCTGCGGTATTTAAGGACTCTGTTGCATTATTTAAGGACTTTGTTGCATTATTTAAGGACTCTGCTGCATTAGATAAGGACTTTGCTGCATTATTTAAGGACTCTGCTGCATTATTTAACGACGTTGTTGCATTATTTAAGAACTGTGCTGCATTATTTAATGACTTTGCTGAAGCATTTGAGGACTCTGCTGCATTATTAGAGGACTCTGCTGCATTATTTAATGACTTTGTTTGATTTTTTAAGGACTCTGCTGCATTATTTAAGGAATTTGCTGCTATATTAAAGGACTCTGCTTCAGTATTTAAGGACTCTGCTGCGGTATATAAGGACTCTGCTGCATTATTTAAGGACTCTGCTTCAGTATTTAAGGACTCTGCTGCATTATTTAAGGACGTTGTTGCATTATTTAAGGACTCTGCTGCATTATTTAAGGACTTTACTGCATTATTTAAGGACTCTGCTGCATTATTTAAGGACTTTGTTGCATTATTTAAGGACTCTGCTGCATTAGTTAAGGACTTTGCTGCATTATTTAAGGACTCTGCTGCATTATTTAACGACGTTGTTGCATTATTTAAGAACTGTGCTGCATTATTTAAGGACTTTGCTGCATTATTTAAGGACTATGCTGCATTATTTAATGACTTTGCTGAAGCATTTGAGGACTCTGCTGCATTATTAGAGGACTCTGCTGCATTATTTAAGGACTTGCTGCATTATTTAATGACTTTGTTGGATTTTTTAAGGACTCTGCTGCATTATTTAAGGAATTTGCTGCTATATTAAAGGACTCTGCTTCAGTATTTAAGGACTCTGCTGCGGTATTTAAGGACTCTGCTGCATTATTTAAGGACTCTGCTGCATTATTTAAGGACTTTGCTGCATTATTTAAGGAATCTGCTGCATTATTTAAGGACTTTGTTGCATTATCTAAGGACTCTGCTGCATTATTGAAGGACTTTGCTGCAATATTTAAGGACTCTGCTTCAGTATTTAAGGACTCTGCTGCATTATTTAAGGACTTTGTTGCATTATTTAAGGACTCTGCTGCATTATTTAAGGACTTTGCTGCATTATTTATGGACTCTGCTGCATTATTTAAGGACTTTGCTGCAATATTTAAGGACTCTGCTTCAGTATTTAAGGACTCTGCTGCATTATTTAAGGACTTTGTTGCATTATTTAAGGACTCTGCTGCATTATTTAAGTACTTTGCTGCATTATTTAAGGACTCTGCTGCATTATTTAAGGACTCTGCTGAAGCATTTAAGGACTCTGCTGCATTATTTAAGGACTTTGCTGCGGTATTTAAGGACTCTGTTGCATTATTTAAGGACTTTGTTGCATTATTTAAGGACTCTGCTGCATTAGTTAAGGACTTTGCTGCATTATTTAAGGACTCTGCTGCATTATTTACCGACGTTGTTGCATTATTTAAGGACTTTGCTGCATTATTTATGGACTCTGCTGCATTATTTAAGGACTTTTCTGCAATATTTAAGGACTCTGCTTCAGTATTTAAGGACTCTGCTGCATTATTTAAGGACTTTGTTGCATTATTTAAGGACTCTGCTGCATTATTTAAGTACTTTGCTGCATTATTTAAGGACTCTGCTGCATTATTTAAGGACTCTGCTGAAGCATTTAAGGACTCTGCTGCATTATTTAAGGACTTTGCTGCGGTATTTAAGGACTCTGTTGCATTATTTAAGGACTTTGTTGCATTATTTAAGGACTCTGCTGCATTAGTTAAGGACTTTGCTGCATTATTTAAGGACTCTGCTGCATTATTTACCGACGTTGTTGCATTATTTAAGAACTGTGCTGCTTTATTTAAGGACTTTGCATTATTTAAGGACTATGCTGCATTATTTAATGACTTTGCTGAAGCATTTGAGGACTCTGCTGCATTATTAGAGGACTCTGCTGCATTATTTAATGACTTTGTTGGATTTTTTAAGGACTCTGCTGCATTATTTAAGGAATTTGCTGCTATATTAAAGGACTCTGCTTCAGTATTTAAGGACTCTGCTGAGGTATTTAAGGACTCTGCTGCATTATTTAAGGACTCTGCTGCAGTATTTAAGGACTTTGCTGCATTATTTAAGGACTCTGCTGCATTATTTAAGGACTTTGTTGCATTATTTAAGGACTCTAATGCATTATTTAAGGACTTTGCTGCAATATTTAAGGACTCTGCTTCAGTATTTAAGGACTCTGCTGCATTATTTAAGGACGTTGTTGCATTATTTAAGGACTCTGCTGCATTATTTAAGGACTTTACTGCATTATTTAAGGACTCTGCTGCATTATTTAAGGACTTTCTTGCATTATTTAAGGACTCTGCTGCATTAGTTAAGGACTTTGCTGCATTATTTAAGGACTCTGCTGCATTATTTAAGGACTTTGCTGCAATATTTAAGGACTCTGCTTCAGTATTTAAGGACTCTGCTGCATTATTTAAGGACTTTGTTGCATTATTTAAGGACTCTGCTGCATTATTTAAGGACTTTGCTGCATTATTTAAGGACTCTGCTGCATTTTTTAAGGACTCTGCTGAAGCATTTGAGGACTCTGCTGCATTATTTAAGCACTTTGCTGCGGTATTTAAGGACTCTGTTGCATTATTTAAGGACTTTGTTGCATTATTTAAGGACTCTGCTGCATTAGTTAAGGACTTTGCTGCATTATTTAAGGACTCTGCTGCATTATTTACCGACGTTGTTGCATTATTTAAGAACTGTGCTGCTTTATTTAAGGACTTTGCATTATTTAAGGACTATGCTGCATTATTTAATGACTTTGCTGAAGCATTTGAGGACTCTGCTGCATTATTAGAGGACTCTGCTGCATTATTTAATGACTTTGTTGGATTTTTTAAGGACTCTGCTGCATTATTTAAGGAATTTGCTGCTATATTAAAGGACTCTGCTTCAGTATTTAAGGACTCTGCTGCGGTATTTAAGGACTCTGCTGCATTATTTAAGGACTCTGCTGCATTATTTAAGGACTTTGCTGCATTATTTAAGGACTCTGCTGCATTATTTAAGGACTTTGTTGCATTATTTAAGGACTCTAATGCATTATTTAAGGACTTTGCTGCAATATTTAAGGACTCTGCTTCAGTATTTAAGGACTCTGCTGCATTATTTAAGGATGTTGTTGCATTATTTAAGGACTCTGCTGCATTATTTAAGGACTTTACTGCATTATTTAAGGACTCTGCTGCATTATTTAAGGACTTTCTTGCATTATTTAAGGACTCTGCTGCATTAGTTAAGGACTTTGCTGCATTATTTAAGGACTCTGCTGCATTATTTAACGACGTTGTTGCATTACTTAAGAACTGTGCTGCATTATTTAAGGACTTTGCTGCATTATTTAAGGACTATGCTGCATTATTTAATGACTTTGCTGAAGCATTTGAGGACTCTGCTGCATTATTAGAGGACTCTGCTGCATTATTTAAGGAGTTGCTGCATTATTTAATGACTTTGTTGGATTTTTTTATGGACTCTGCTGCATTATTTAAGGAATTTGCTGCTATATTAAAGGACTCTGCTTCAGTATTTAAGGACTCTGCTGCGGTATTTAAGGACTCTGCTGCATTATTTAAGGACTCTGCTGCATTATTTAAGGACTTTGCTGCATTATTTAAGGAATCTGCTGCATTATTTAAGGACTTTGCTGCAATATTTAAGGACTCTGCTTCAGTATTTAAGGACTCTGCTGCATTATTTAAGGACTTTGTTGCATTATTTAAGGACTCTGCTGCATTATTTAAGGACTATGCTGCATTATTTAAGGACTCTGCTGCATTATTTAAGGACTCTGCTAAAGCATTTGAGGACTCTGCTGCATTATTTAAGCACTTTGCTGCGGTATTTAAGGACTCTGTTGCATTATTTAAGGACTTTGTTGCATTTTTTAAGGACTTTGCTGCATTAGTTAAGGACTTTGCTGCATTATTTAAGGACTCTGCTGCATTATTTAACGACGCTGTTGCATTATTTAAGAACTGTGCTGCATTATTTAAGGACTTTGCTGCATTATTTAAGGACTATGCTGCATTATTTAATGACTTTGCTGAAGCATTTGAGGACTCTGCTGCATTATTAGAGGACTCTGCTGCATTATTTAATGACTTTTTTGGATTTTGTAAGGACTCTGCTGCATTATTTAAGGAATTTGCTGCTATATTAAAGGACTCTGCTTCAGTATTTAAGGACTCTGCTGCGGTATTTAAGGACTCTGCTGCATTATTTAAGGACTTTACTGCATTATTTAAGGACTCTGCTGCATTATTTAAGGACTTTGTTGCATTATTTAAGGACTCTGCTGCATTAGTTAAGGACTTTGCTGCATTATTTAAGGACTCTGCTGCATTATTTAACGACGTTGTTGCATTATTTAAGAACTGTGCTGCATTATTTAAGGACTTTGCTGCATTATTTAAGGACTATGCTGCATTATTTAAGGACTTTGCTGAAGCATTTGAGGACTCTGCTGCATTATTAGAGGACTCTGCTGCATTATTTAATGACTTTGTTGGATTTTTTAAGGACTCTGCTGCATTATTTAAGGAATTTGCTGCTATATTAAAGGACTCTGCTTCAGTATTTAAGGACTCTGCTGCGGTATTTAAGGACTCTGCTGCATTATTTAAGGACTCTGCTGCATTATTTAAGGACTTTGCTGCATTATTTAAGGAATCTGCTGCATTATTTAAGGACTTTGTTGCATTATCTAAGGACTCTGCTGCATTATTGAAGGACTTTGCTGCAATATTTAAGGACTCTGCTTCAGTATTTAAGGACTCTGCTGCATTATTTAAGGACTTTGTTGCATTATTTAAGGACTCTGCTGCATTATTTAAGGACTTTGCTGCATTATTTATGGACTCTGCTGCATTATTTAAGGACTTTGCTGCAATATTTAAGGACTCTGCTTCAGTATTTAAGGACTCTGCTGCATTATTTAAGGACTTTGTTGCATTATTTAAGGACTCTGCTGCATTATTTAAGGACTTTGCTGCATTATTTAAGGACTCTGCTGCATTATTTAAGGACTCTGCTGAAGCATTTGAGGACTCTGCTGCATTATTTAATCACTTTGCTGCGGTATTTAAGGACTCTGTTGCATTATTTAAGGACTTTGTTGCATTATTTAAGGACTCTGCTGCATTAGATAAGGACTTTGCTGCATTATTTAAGGACTCTGCTGCATTATTTAACGACGTTGTTGCATTATTTAAGAACTGTGCTGCATTATTTAAGGACTTTGCTGCATTATTTAAGGACTATGCTGCATTATTTAATGACTTTGCTGAAGCATTTGAGGACTCTGCTGCATTATTAGAGGACTCTGCTGCATTATTTAATGACTTTGTTTGATTTTTTAAGGACTCTGCTGCATTATTTAAGGAATTTGCTGCTATATTAAAGGACTCTGCTTCAGTATTTAAGGACTCTGCTGCGGTATATAAGGACTCTGCTGCATTATTTAAGGACTCTGCTTCAGTATTTAAGGACTCTGCTGCATTATTTAAGGACGTTGTTGCATTATTTAAGGACTCTGCTGCATTATTTAAGGACTTTACTGCATTATTTAAGGACTCTGCTGCATTATTTAAGGACTTTGTTGCATTATTTAAGGACTCTGCTGCATTAGTTAAGGACTTTGCTGCATTATTTAAGGACTCTGCTGCATTATTTAACGACATTGTTGCATTATTTAAGAACTGTGCTGCATTATTTAAGGACTTTGCTGCATTATTTAAGGACTATGCTGCATTATTTAATGACTTTGCTGAAGCATTTGAGGACTCTGCTGCATTATTAGAGGACTCTGCTGCATTATTTAAGGACTTGCTGCATTATTTAATGACTTTGTTGGATTTTTTAAGGACTCTGCTGCATTATTTAAGGAATTTGCTGCTATATTAAAGGACTCTGCTTCAGTATTTAAGGACTCTGCTGCGGTATTTAAGGACTCTGCTGCATTATTTAAGGACTCTGCTGCATTATTTAAGGACTTTGCTGCATTATTTAAGGAATCTGCTGCATTATTTAAGGACTTTGTTGCATTATCTAAGGACTCTGCTGCATTATTTAAGGACTTTGCTGCAATATTTAAGGACTCTGTTTCAGTATTTAAGGACTCTGCTGCATTATTTAAGGACTTTGTTGCATTATTTAAGGACTCTGCTGCATTATTTAAGTACTTTGCTGCATTATTTAAGGACTCTGCTGCATTATTTAAGGACTCTGCTGAAGCATTTAAGGACTCTGCTGCATTATTTAAGGACTTTGCTGCGGTATTTAAGGACTCTGTTGCATTATTTAAGGACTTTGTTGCATTATTTAAGGACTCTGCTGCATTAGTTAAGGACTTTGCTGCATTATTTAAGGACTCTGCTGCATTATTTACCGACGTTGTTGCATTATTTAAGAACTGTGCTGCTTTATTTAAGGACTTTGCATTATTTAAGGACTATGCTGCATTATTTAATGACTTTGCTGAAGCATTTGAGGACTCTGCTGCATTATTAGAGGACTCTGCTGCATTATTTAATGACTTTGTTGGATTTTTTAAGGACTCTGCTGCATTATTTAAGGAATTTGCTGCTATATTAAAGGACTCTGCTTCAGTATTTAAGGACTCTGCTGCGGTATTTAAGGACTCTGCTGCATTATTTAAGGACTCTGCTGCAGTATTTAAGGACTTTGCTGCATTATTTAAGGACTCTGCTGCATTATTTAAGGACTTTGTTGCATTATTTAAGGACTCTAATGCATTATTTAAGGACTTTGCTGCAATATTTAAGGACTCTGCTTCAGTATTTAAGGACTCTGCTGCATTATTTAAGGACGTTGTTGCATTATTTAAGGACTCTGCTGCATTATTTAAGGACTTTACTGCATTATTTAAGGACTCTGCTGCATTATTTAAGGACTTTCTTGCATTATTTAAGGACTCTGCTGCATTAGTTAAGGACTTTGCTGCATTATTTAAGGACTCTGCTGCATTATTTAAGGACTTTGCTGCAATATTTAAGGACTCTGCTTCAGTATTTAAGGACTCTGCTGCATTATTTAAGGACTTTGTTGCATTATTTAAGGACTCTGCTGCATTATTTAAGGACTTTGCTGCATTATTTAAGGACTCTGCTGCATTTTTTAAGGACTCTGCTGAAGCATTTGAGGACTCTGCTGCATTATTTAAGCACTTTGCTGCGGTATTTAAGGACTCTGTTGCATTATTTAAGGACTTTGTTGCATTATTTAAGGACTCTGCTGCATTAGTTAAGGACTTTGCTGCATTATTTAAGGACTCTGCTGCATTATTTACCGACGTTGTTGCATTATTTAAGAACTGTGCTGCTTTATTTAAGGACTTTGCATTATTTAAGGACTATGCTGCATTATTTAATGACTTTGCTGAAGCATTTGAGGACTCTGCTGCATTATTAGAGGACTCTGCTGCATTATTTAATGACTTTGTTGGATTTTTTAAGGACTCTGCTGCATTATTTAAGGAATTTGCTGCTATATTAAAGGACTCTGCTTCAGTATTTAAGGACTCTGCTGCGGTATTTAAGGACTCTGCTGCATTATTTAAGGACTCTGCTGCATTATTTAAGGACTTTGCTGCATTATTTAAGGACTCTGCTGCATTATTTAAGGACTTTGTTGCATTATTTAAGGACTCTAATGCATTATTTAAGGACTTTGCTGCAATATTTAAGGACTCTGCTTCAGTATTTAAGGACTCTGCTGCATTATTTAAGGATGTTGTTGCATTATTTAAGGACTCTGCTGCATTATTTAAGGACTTTACTGCATTATTTAAGGACTCTGCTGCATTATTTAAGGACTTTCTTGCATTATTTAAGGACTCTGCTGCATTAGTTAAGGACTTTGCTGCATTATTTAAGGACTCTGCTGCATTATTTAACGACGTTGTTGCATTACTTAAGAACTGTGCTGCATTATTTAAGGACTTTGCTGCATTATTTAAGGACTATGCTGCATTATTTAATGACTTTGCTGAAGCATTTGAGGACTCTGCTGCATTATTAGAGGACTCTGCTGCATTATTTAAGGAGTTGCTGCATTATTTAATGACTTTGTTGGATTTTTTTATGGACTCTGCTGCATTATTTAAGGAATTTGCTGCTATATTAAAGGACTCTGCTTCAGTATTTAAGGACTCTGCTGCGGTATTTAAGGACTCTGCTGCATTATTTAAGGACTCTGCTGCATTATTTAAGGACTTTGCTGCATTATTTAAGGAATCTGCTGCATTATTTAAGGACTTTGCTGCAATATTTAAGGACTCTGCTTCAGTATTTAAGGACTCTGCTGCATTATTTAAGGACTTTGTTGCATTATTTAAGGACTCTGCTGCATTATTTAAGGACTATGCTGCATTATTTAAGGACTCTGCTGCATTATTTAAGGACTCTGCTAAAGCATTTGAGGACTCTGCTGCATTATTTAAGCACTTTGCTGCGGTATTTAAGGACTCTGTTGCATTATTTAAGGACTTTGTTGCATTTTTTAAGGACTTTGCTGCATTAGTTAAGGACTTTGCTGCATTATTTAAGGACTCTGCTGCATTATTTAACGACGCTGTTGCATTATTTAAGAACTGTGCTGCATTATTTAAGGACTTTGCTGCATTATTTAAGGACTATGCTGCATTATTTAATGACTTTGCTGAAGCATTTGAGGACTCTGCTGCATTATTAGAGGACTCTGCTGCATTATTTAATGACTTTTTTGGATTTTGTAAGGACTCTGCTGCATTATTTAAGGAATTTGCTGCTATATTAAAGGACTCTGCTTCAGTATTTAAGGACTCTGCTGCGGTATTTAAGGACTCTGCTGCATTATTTAAGGACTTTACTGCATTATTTAAGGACTCTGCTGCATTATTTAAGGACTTTGTTGCATTATTTAAGGACTCTGCTGCATTAGTTAAGGACTTTGCTGCATTATTTAAGGACTCTGCTGCATTATTTAACGACGTTGTTGCATTATTTAAGAACTGTGCTGCATTATTTAAGGACTTTGCTGCATTATTTAAGGACTATGCTGCATTATTTAAGGACTTTGCTGAAGCATTTGAGGACTCTGCTGCATTATTAGAGGACTCTGCTGCATTATTTAATGACTTTGTTGGATTTTTTAAGGACTCTGCTGCATTATTTAAGGAATTTGCTGCTATATTAAAGGACTCTGCTTCAGTATTTAAGGACTCTGCTGCGGTATTTAAGGACTCTGCTGCATTATTTAAGGACTCTGCTGCATTATTTAAGGACTTTGCTGCATTATTTAAGGAATCTGCTGCATTATTTAAGGACTTTGTTGCATTATCTAAGGACTCTGCTGCATTATTGAAGGACTTTGCTGCAATATTTAAGGACTCTGCTTCAGTATTTAAGGACTCTGCTGCATTATTTAAGGACTTTGTTGCATTATTTAAGGACTCTGCTGCATTATTTAAGGACTTTGCTGCATTATTTATGGACTCTGCTGCATTATTTAAGGACTTTGCTGCAATATTTAAGGACTCTGCTTCAGTATTTAAGGACTCTGCTGCATTATTTAAGGACTTTGTTGCATTATTTAAGGACTCTGCTGCATTATTTAAGGACTTTGCTGCATTATTTAAGGACTCTGCTGCATTATTTAAGGACTCTGCTGAAGCATTTGAGGACTCTGCTGCATTATTTAATCACTTTGCTGCGGTATTTAAGGACTCTGTTGCATTATTTAAGGACTTTGTTGCATTATTTAAGGACTCTGCTGCATTAGATAAGGACTTTGCTGCATTATTTAAGGACTCTGCTGCATTATTTAACGACGTTGTTGCATTATTTAAGAACTGTGCTGCATTATTTAAGGACTTTGCTGCATTATTTAAGGACTATGCTGCATTATTTAATGACTTTGCTGAAGCATTTGAGGACTCTGCTGCATTATTAGAGGACTCTGCTGCATTATTTAATGACTTTGTTTGATTTTTTAAGGACTCTGCTGCATTATTTAAGGAATTTGCTGCTATATTAAAGGACTCTGCTTCAGTATTTAAGGACTCTGCTGCGGTATATAAGGACTCTGCTGCATTATTTAAGGACTCTGCTTCAGTATTTAAGGACTCTGCTGCATTATTTAAGGACGTTGTTGCATTATTTAAGGACTCTGCTGCATTATTTAAGGACTTTACTGCATTATTTAAGGACTCTGCTGCATTATTTAAGGACTTTGTTGCATTATTTAAGGACTCTGCTGCATTAGTTAAGGACTTTGCTGCATTATTTAAGGACTCTGCTGCATTATTTAACGACATTGTTGCATTATTTAAGAACTGTGCTGCATTATTTAAGGACTTTGCTGCATTATTTAAGGACTATGCTGCATTATTTAATGACTTTGCTGAAGCATTTGAGGACTCTGCTGCATTATTAGAGGACTCTGCTGCATTATTTAAGGACTTGCTGCATTATTTAATGACTTTGTTGGATTTTTTAAGGACTCTGCTGCATTATTTAAGGAATTTGCTGCTATATTAAAGGACTCTGCTTCAGTATTTAAGGACTCTGCTGCGGTATTTAAGGACTCTGCTGCATTATTTAAGGACTCTGCTGCATTATTTAAGGACTTTGCTGCATTATTTAAGGAATCTGCTGCATTATTTAAGGACTTTGTTGCATTATCTAAGGACTCTGCTGCATTATTTAAGGACTTTGCTGCAATATTTAAGGACTCTGCTTCAGTATTTAAGGACTCTGCTGCATTATTTAAGGACTTTGTTGCATTATTTAAGGACTCTGCTGCATTATTTAAGTACTTTGCTGCATTATTTAAGGACTCTGCTGCATTATTTAAGGACTCTGCTGAAGCATTTAAGGACTCTGCTGCATTATTTAAGGACTTTGCTGCGGTATTTAAGGACTCTGTTGCATTATTTAAGGACTTTGTTGCATTATTTAAGGACTCTGCTGCATTAGTTAAGGACTTTGCTGCATTATTTAAGGACTCTGCTGCATTATTTACCGACGTTGTTGCATTATTTAAGAACTGTGCTGCTTTATTTAAGGACTTTGCATTATTTAAGGACTATGCTGCATTATTTAATGACTTTGCTGAAGCATTTGAGGACTCTGCTGCATTATTAGTGGACTCTGCTGCATTATTTAATGACTTTGTTGGATTTTTTAAGGACTCTGCTGCATTATTTAAGGAATTTGCTGCTATATTAAAGGACTCTGCTTCAGTATTTAAGGACTCTGCTGCGGTATTTAAGGACTCTGCTGCATTATTTAAGGACTCTGCTGCAGTATTTAAGGACTTTGCTGCATTATTTAAGGACTCTGCTGCATTATTTAAGGACTTTGTTGCATTATTTAAGGACTCTAATGCATTATTTAAGGACTTTGCTGCAATATTTAAGGACTCTGCTTCAGTATTTAAGGACTCTGCTGCATTATTTAAGGACGTTGTTGCATTATTTAAGGACTCTGCTGCATTATTTAAGGACTTTACTGCATTATTTAAGGACTCTGCTGCATTATTTAAGGACTTTCTTGCATTATTTAAGGACTCTGCTGCATTAGTTAAGGACTTTGCTGCATTATTTAAGGACTCTGCTGCATTATTTAAGGACTTTGCTGCAATATTTAAGGACTCTGCTTCAGTATTTAAGGACTCTGCTGCATTATTTAAGGACTTTGTTGCATTATTTAAGGACTCTGCTGCATTATTTAAGGACTTTGCTGCATTATTTAAGGACTCTGCTGCATTTTTTAAGGACTCTGCTGAAGCATTTGAGGACTCTGCTGCATTATTTAAGCACTTTGCTGCGGTATTTAAGGACTCTGTTGCATTATTTAAGGACTTTGTTGCATTATTTAAGGACTCTGCTGCATTAGTTAAGGACTTTGCTGCATTATTTAAGGACTCTGCTGCATTATTTACCGACGTTGTTGCATTATTTAAGAACTGTGCTGCTTTATTTAAGGACTTTGCATTATTTAAGGACTATGCTGCATTATTTAATGACTTTGCTGAAGCATTTGAGGACTCTGCTGCATTATTAGAGGACTCTGCTGCATTATTTAATGACTTTGTTGGATTTTTTAAGGACTCTGCTGCATTATTTAAGGAATTTGCTGCTATATTAAAGGACTCTGCTTCAGTATTTAAGGACTCTGCTGCGGTATTTAAGGACTCTGCTGCATTATTTAAGGACTCTGCTGCATTATTTAAGGACTTTGCTGCATTATTTAAGGACTCTGCTGCATTATTTAAGGACTTTGTTGCATTATTTAAGGACTCTAATGCATTATTTAAGGACTTTGCTGCAATATTTAAGGACTCTGCTTCAGTATTTAAGGACTCTGCTGCATTATTTAAGGACGTTGTTGCATTATTTAAGGACTCTGCTGCATTATTTAAGGACTTTACTGCATTATTTAAGGACTCTGCTGCATTATTTAAGGACTTTCTTGCATTATTTAAGGACTCTGCTGCATTAGTTAAGGACTTTGCTGCATTATTTAAGGACTCTGCTGCATTATTTAACGACGTTGTTGCATTACTTAAGAACTGTGCTGCATTATTTAAGGACTTTGCTGCATTATTTAAGGACTATGCTGCATTATTTAATGACTTTGCTGAAGCATTTGAGGACTCTGCTGCATTATTAGAGGACTCTGCTGCATTATTTAAGGAGTTGCTGCATTATTTAATGACTTTGTTGGATTTTTTTATGGACTCTGCTGCATTATTTAAGGAATTTGCTGCTATATTAAAGGACTCTGCTTCAGTATTTAAGGACTCTGCTGCGGTATTTAAGGACTCTGCTGCATTATTTAAGGACTCTGCTGCATTATTTAAGGACTTTGCTGCATTATTTAAGGAATCTGCTGCATTATTTAAGGACTTTGCTGCAATATTTAAGGACTCTGCTTCAGTATTTAAGGATTCTGCTGCATTATTTAAGGACTTTGTTGCATTATTTAAGGACTCTGCTGCATTATTTAAGGACTTTTGCTGCATTATTTAAGGACTCTGCTTCAGTATTTAAGGACTCTGCTGCATTATTTAAGGACTTTGTTGCATTATTTAAGGACTCTGCTGCATTATTTAAGGACTTTGCTGCATTATTTAAGGACTCTGCTGCATTATTTAAGGACTCTGCTGAAGCATTTGAGGACTCTGCTGCATTATTTAATCACTTTGCTGCGGTATTTAAGGACTCTGTTGCATTATTTAAGGACTTTGTTGCATTATTTAAGGACTCTGCTGCATTAGTTAAGGACTTTGCTGCATTATTTAAGGACTCTGCTGCATTATTTAACGACGTTGTTGCATTATTTAAGAACTGTGCTGCATTATTTAAGGACTTTGCTGCATTATTTAAGGACTATGCTGCATTATTTAATGACTTTGCTGAAGCATTTGAGGACTCTGCTGCATTATTAGAGGACTCTGCTGCATTATTTAATGACTTTGTTTGATTTTTTAAGGACTCTGCTGCATTATTTAAGGAATTTGCTGCTATATTAAAGGACTCTGCTTCAGTATTTAAGGACTCTGCTGCGGTATATAAGGACTCTGCTGCATTATTTAAGGACTCTGCTTCAGTATTTAAGGACTCTGCTGCATTATTTAAGGACGTTGTTGCATTATTTAAGGACTCTGCTGCATTATTTAAGGACTTTACTGCATTATTTAAGGACTCTGCTGCATTATTTAAGGACTTTGTTGCATTATTTAAGGACTCTGCTGCATTAGTTAAGGACTTTTCTGCATTATTTAAGGACTCTGCTGCATTATTTAACGACGTTGTTGCATTATTTAAGAACTGTGCTGCATTATTTAAGGACTTTGCTGCATTATTTAAGGACTATGCTGCATTATTTAATGACTTTGCTGAAGCATTTGAGGACTCTGCTGCATTATTAGAGGACTCTGCTGCATTATTTAAGGACTTGCTGCATTATTTAATGACTTTGTTGGATTTTTTAAGGACTCTGCTGCATTATTTAAGGAATTTGCTGCTATATTAAAGGACTCTGCTTCAGTATTTAAGGACTCTGCTGCGGTATTTAAGGACTCTGCTGCATTATTTAAGGACTCTGCTGCATTATTTAAGGACTTTGCTGCATTATTTAAGGAATCTGCTGCATTATTTAAGGACTTTGTTGCATTATCTAAGGACTCTGCTGCATTATTGAAGGACTTTGCTGCAATATTTAAGGACTCTGCTTCAGTATTTAAGGACTCTGCTGCATTATTTAAGGACTTTGTTGCATTATTTAAGGACTCTGCTGCATTATTTAAGGACTTTGCTGCATTATTTATGGACTCTGCTGCATTATTTAAGGACTTTGCTGCAATATTTAAGGACTCTGCTTCAGTATTTAAGGACTCTGCTGCATTATTTAAGGACTTTGTTGCATTATTTAAGGACTCTGCTGCATTATTTAAGTACTTTGCTGCATTATTTAAGGACTCTGCTGCATTATTTAAGGACTCTGCTGAAGCATTTAAGGACTCTGCTGCATTATTTAAGGACTTTGCTGCGGTATTTAAGGACTCTGTTGCATTATTTAAGGACTTTGTTGCATTATTTAAGGACTCTGCTGCATTAGTTAAGGACTTTGCTGCATTATTTAAGGACTCTGCTGCATTATTTACCGACGTTGTTGCATTATTTAAGAACTGTGCTGCTTTATTTAAGGACTTTGCATTATTTAAGGACTATGCTGCATTATTTAATGACTTTGCTGAAGCATTTGAGGACTCTGCTGCATTATTAGAGGACTCTGCTGCATTATTTAATGACTTTGTTGGATTTTTTAAGGACTCTGCTGCATTATTTAAGGAATTTGCTGCTATATTAAAGGACTCTGCTTCAGTATTTAAGGACTCTGCTGCGGTATTTAAGGACTCTGCTGCATTATTTAAGGACTCTGCTGCAGTATTTAAGGACTTTGCTGCATTATTTAAGGACTCTGCTGCATTATTTAAGGACTTTGTTGCATTATTTAAGGACTCTAATGCATTATTTAAGGACTTTGCTGCAATATTTAAGGAATCTGCTTCAGTATTTAAGGACTCTGCTGCATTATTTAAGGACGTTGTTGCATTATTTAAGGACTCTGCTGCATTATTTAAGGACTTTACTGCATTATTTAAGGACTCTGCTGCATTATTTAAGGACTTTCTTGCATTATTTAAGGACTCTGCTGCATTAGTTAAGGACTTTGCTGCATTATTTAAGGACTCTGCTGCATTATTTAAGGACTTTGCTGCAATATTTAAGGACTCTGCTTCAGTATTTAAGGACTCTGCTGCATTATTTAAGGACTTTGTTGCATTATTTAAGGACTCTGCTGCATTATTTAAGGACTTTGCTGCATTATTTAAGGACTCTGCTGCATTTTTTAAGGACTCTGCTGAAGCATTTGAGGACTCTGCTGCATTATTTAAGCACTTTGCTGCGGTATTTAAGGACTCTGTTGCATTATTTAAGGACTTTGTTGCATTATTTAAGGACTCTGCTGCATTAGTTAAGGACTTTGCTGCATTATTTAAGGACTCTGCTGCATTATTTACCGACGTTGTTGCATTATTTAAGAACTGTGCTGCTTTATTTAAGGACTTTGCATTATTTAAGGACTATGCTGCATTATTTAATGACTTTGCTGAAGCATTTGAGGACTCTGCTGCATTATTAGAGGACTCTGCTGCATTATTTAATGACTTTGTTGGATTTTTTAAGGACTCTGCTGCATTATTTAAGGAATTTGCTGCTATATTAAAGGACTCTGCTTCAGTATTTAAGGACTCTGCTGCGGTATTTAAGGACTCTGCTGCATTATTTAAGGACTCTGCTGCATTATTTAAGGACTTTGCTGCATTATTTAAGGACTCTGCTGCATTATTTAAGGACTTTGTTGCATTATTTAAGGACTCTAATGCATTATTTAAGGACTTTGCTGCAATATTTAAGGACTCTGCTTCAGTATTTAAGGACTCTGCTGCATTATTTAAGGACGTTGTTGCATTATTTAAGGACTCTGCTGCATTATTTAAGGACTTTACTGCATTATTTAAGGACTCTGCTGCATTATTTAAGGACTTTCTTGCATTATTTAAGGACTCTGCTGCATTAGTTAAGGACTTTGCTGCATTATTTAAGGACTCTGCTGCATTATTTAACGACGTTGTTGCATTACTTAAGAACTGTGCTGCATTATTTAAGGACTTTGCTGCATTATTTAAGGACTATGCTGCATTATTTAATGACTTTGCTGAAGCATTTGAGGACTCTGCTGCATTATTAGAGGACTCTGCTGCATTATTTAAGGAGTTGCTGCATTATTTAATGACTTTGTTGGATTTTTTTATGGACTCTGCTGCATTATTTAAGGAATTTGCTGCTATATTAAAGGACTCTGCTTCAGTATTTAAGGACTCTGCTGCGGTATTTAAAGACTCTGCTGCATTATTTAAGGACTCTGCTGCATTATTTAAGGACTTTGCTGCATTATTTAAGGAATCTGCTGCATTATTTAAGGACTTTGCTGCAATATTTAAGGACTCTGCTTCAGTATTTAAGGACTCTGCTGCATTATTTAAGGACTTTGTTGCATTATTTAAGGACTCTGCTGCATTATTTAAGGACTTTGCTGCATTATTTAAGGACTCTGCTGCATTATTTAAGGACTCTGCTGAAGCATTTGAGGACTCTGCTGCATTATTTAAGCACTTTGCTGCGGTATTTAAGGACTCTGTTGCATTATTTAAGGACTTTGTTGCATTTTTTAAGGACTTTGTTGCATTAGTTAAGGACTTTGCTGCATTATTTAAGGACTCTGCTGCATTATTTAACGACGCTGTTGCATTATTTAAGAACTGTGCTGCATTATTTAAGGACTTTGCTGCATTATTTAAGGACTATGCTGCATTATTTAATGACTTTGCTGAAGCATTTGAGGACTCTGCTGCATTATTAGAGGACTCTGCTGCATTATTTAATGACTTTTTTGGATTTTGTAAGGACTCTGCTGCATTATTTAAGGAATTTGCTGCTATATTAAAGGACTCTGCTTCAGTATTTAAGGACTCTGCTGCGGTATTTAAGGACTCTGCTGCATTATTTAAGGACTTTACTGCATTATTTAAGGACTCTGCTGCATTATTTAAGGACTTTGTTGCATTATTTAAGGACTCTGCTGCATTAGTTAAGGACTTTGCTGCATTATTTAAGGACTCTGCTGCATTATTTAACGACGTTGTTGCATTATTTAAGAACTGTGCTGCATTATTTAAGGACTTTGCTGCATTATTTAAGGACTATGCTGCATTATTTAAGGACTTTGCTGAAGCATTTGAGGACTCTGCTGCATTATTAGAGGACTCTGCTGCATTATTTAATGACTTTGTTGGATTTTTTAAGGACTCTGCTGCATTATTTAAGGAATTTGCTGCTATATTAAAGGACTCTGCTTCAGTATTTAAGGACTCTGCTGCGGTATTTAAGGACTCTGCTGCATTATTTAAGGACTCTGCTGCATTATTTAAGGACTTTGCTGCATTATTTAAGGAATCTGCTGCATTATTTAAGGACTTTGTTGCATTATCTAAGGACTCTGCTGCATTATTGAAGGACTTTGCTGCAATATTTAAGGACTCTGCTTCAGTATTTAAGGACTCTGCTGCATTATTTAAGGACTTTGTTGCATTATTTAAGGACTCTGCTGCATTATTTAAGGACTTTGCTGCATTATTTATGGACTCTGCTGCATTATTTAAGGACTTTGCTGCAATATTTAAGGACTCTGCTTCAGTATTTAAGGACTCTGCTGCATTATTTAAGGACTTTGTTGCATTATTTAAGGACTCTGCTGCATTAGTTAAGGACTTTGCTGCATTATTTAAGGACTCTGCTGCATTATTTAAGGACTCTGCTGAAGCATTTGAGGACTCTGCTGCATTATTTAATCACTTTGCTGCGGTATTTAAGGACTCTGTTGCATTATTTAAGGACTTTGTTGCATTATTTAAGGACTCTGCTGCATTAGTTAAGGACTTTGCTGCATTATTTAAGGACTCTGCTGCATTATTTAACGACGTTGTTGCATTATTTAAGAACTGTGCTGCATTATTTAAGGACTTTGCTGCATTATTTAAGGACTATGCTGCATTATTTAATGACTTTGCTGAAGCATTTGAGGACTCTGCTGCATTATTAGAGGACTCTGCTGCATTATTTAATGACTTTGTTTGATTTTTTAAGGACTCTGCTGCATTATTTAAGGAATTTGCTGCTATATTAAAGGACTCTGCTTCAGTATTTAAGGACTCTGCTGCGGTATATAAGGACTCTGCTGCATTATTTAAGGACTCTGCTTCAGTATTTAAGGACTCTGCTGCATTATTTAAGGACGTTGTTGCATTATTTAAGGACTCTGCTGCATTATTTAAGGACTTTACTGCATTATTTAAGGACTCTGCTGCATTATTTAAGGACTTTGTTGCATTATTTAAGGACTCTGCTGCATTAGTTAAGGACTTTGCTGCATTATTTAAGGACTCTGCTGCATTATTTAACGACGTTGTTGCATTATTTAAGAACTGTGCTGCATTATTTAAGGACTTTGCTGCATTATTTAAGGACTATGCTGCATTATTTAATGACTTTGCTGAAGCATTTGAGGACTCTGCTGCATTATTAGAGGACTCTGCTGCATTATTTAAGGACTTGCTGCATTATTTAATGACTTTGTTGGATTTTTTAAGGACTCTGCTGCATTATTTAAGGAATTTGCTGCTATATTAAAGGACTCTGCTTCAGTATTTAAGGACTCTGCTGCGGTATTTAAGGACTCTGCTGCATTATTTAAGGACTCTGCTGCATTATTTAAGGACTTTGCTGCATTATTTAAGGAATCTGCTGCATTATTTAAGGACTTTGTTGCATTATCTAAGGACTCTGCTGCATTATTGAAGGACTTTGCTGCAATATTTAGGGACTCTGCTTCAGTATTTAAGGACTCTGCTGCATTATTTAAGGACTTTGTTACATTATTTAAGGACTCTGCTGCATTATTTAAGGACTTTGCTGCATTATTTATGGACTCTGCTGCATTATTTAAGGACTTTGCTGCAATATTTAAGGACTCTGCTTCAGTATTTAAGGACTCTGCTGCATTATTTAAGGACTTTGTTGCATTATTTAAGGACTCTGCTGCATTATTTAAGTACTTTGCTGCATTATTTAAGGACTCTGCTGCATTATTTAAGGACTCTGCTGAAGCATTTAAGGACTCTGCTGCATTATTTAAGGACTTTGCTGCGGTATTTAAGGACTCTGTTGCATTATTTAAGGACTTTGTTGCATTATTTAAGGACTCTGCTGCATTAGTTAAGGACTTTGCTGCATTATTTAAGGACTCTGCTGCATTATTTACCGACGTTGTTGCATTATTTAAGAACTGTGCTGCTTTATTTAAGGACTTTGCATTATTTAAGGACTATGCTGCATTATTTAATGACTTTGCTGAAGCATTTGAGGACTCTGCTGCATTATTAGAGGACTCTGCTGCATTATTTAATGACTTTGTTGGATTTTTTAAGGACTCTGCTGCATTATTTAAGGAATTTGCTGCTATATTAAAGGACTCTGCTTCAGTATTTAAGGACTCTGCTGCGGTATTTAAGGACTCTGCTGCATTATTTAAGGACTCTGCTGCAGTATTTAAGGACTTTGCTGCATTATTTAAGGACTCTGCTGCATTATTTAAGGACTTTGTTGCATTATTTAAGGACTCTAATGCATTATTTAAGGACTTTGCTGCAATATTTAAGGACTCTGCTTCAGTATTTAAGGACTCTGCTGCATTATTTAAGGACGTTGTTGCATTATTTAAGGACTCTGCTGCATTATTTAAGGACTTTACTGCATTATTTAAGGACTCTGCTGCATTATTTAAGGACTTTCTTGCATTATTTAAGGACTCTGCTGCATTAGTTAAGGACTTTGCTGCATTATTTAAGGACTCTGCTGCATTATTTAAGGACTTTGCTGCAATATTTAAGGACTCTGCTTCAGTATTTAAGGACTCTGCTGCATTATTTAAGGACTTTGTTGCATTATTTAAGGACTCTGCTGCATTATTTAAGGACTTTGCTGCATTATTTAAGGACTCTGCTGCATTTTTTAAGGACTCTGCTGAAGCATTTGAGGACTCTGCTGCATTATTTAAGCACTTTGCTGCGGTATTTAAGGACTCTGTTGCATTATTTAAGGACTTTGTTGAATTATTTAAGGACTCTGCTGCATTAGTTAAGGACTTTGCTGCATTATTTAAGGACTCTGCTGCATTATTTACCGACGTTGTTGCATTATTTAAGAACTGTGCTGCTTTATTTAAGGACTTTGCATTATTTAAGGACTATGCTGCATTATTTAATGACTTTGCTGAAGCATTTGAGGACTCTGCTGCATTATTAGAGGACTCTGCTGCATTATTTAATGACTTTGTTGGATTTTTTAAGGACTCTGCTGCATTATTTAAGGAATTTGCTGCTATATTAAAGGACTCTGCTTCAGTATTTAAGGACTCTGCTGCGGTATTTAAGGACTCTGCTGCATTATTTAAGGACTCTGCTGCATTATTTAAGGACTTTGCTGCATTATTTAAGGACTCTGCTGCATTATTTAAGGACTTTGTTGCATTATTTAAGGACTCTAATGCATTATTTAAGGACTTTGCTGCAATATTTAAGGACTCTGCTTCAGTATTTAAGGACTCTGCTGCATTATTTAAGGACGTTGTTGCATTATTTAAGGACTCTGCTGCATTATTTAAGGACTTTACTGCATTATTTAAGGACTCTGCTGCATTATTTAAGGACTTTCTTGCATTATTTAAGGACTCTGCTGCATTAGTTAAGGACTTTGCTGCATTATTTAAGGACTCTGCTGCATTATTTAACGACGTTGTTGCATTACTTAAGAACTGTGCTGCATTATTTAAGGACTTTGCTGCATTATTTAAGGACTATGCTGCATTATTTAATGACTTTGCTGAAGCATTTGAGGACTCTGCTGCATTATTAGAGGACTCTGCTGCATTATTTAAGGAGTTGCTGCATTATTTAATGACTTTGTTGGATTTTTTTATGGACTCTGCTGCATTATTTAAGGAATTTGCTGCTATATTAAAGGACTCTGCTTCAGTATTTAAGGACTCTGCTGCGGTATTTAAGGACTCTGCTGCATTATTTAAGGACTCTGCTGCATTATTTAAGGACTTTGTTGCATTATCTAAGGACTCTGCTGCATTATTGAAGGACTTTGCTGCAATATTTAAGGACTCTGCTTCAGTATTTAAGGACTCTGCTGCATTATTTAAGGACTTTGTTGCATTATTTAAGGACTCTGCTGCATTATTTAAGGACTTTGCTGCATTATTTATGGACTCTGCTGCATTATTTAAGGACTTTGCTGCAATATTTAAGGACTCTGCTTCAGTATTTAAGGACTCTGCTGCATTATTTAAGGACTTTGTTGCATTATTTAAGGACTCTGCTGCATTATTTAAGGACTTTGCTGCATTATTTAAGGACTCTGCTGCATTATTTAAGGACTCTGCTGAAGCATTTGAGGACTCTGCTGCATTATTTAATCACTTTGCTGCGGTATTTAAGGACTCTGTTGCATTATTTAAGGACTTTGTTGCATTATTTAAGGACTCTGCTGCATTAGTTAAGGACTTTGCTGCATTATTTAAGGACTCTGCTGCATTATTTAACGACGTTGTTGCATTATTTAAGAACTGTGCTGCATTATTTAAGGACTTTGCTGCATTATTTAAGGACTATGCTGCATTATTTAATGACTTTGCTGAAGCATTTGAGGACTCTGCTGCATTATTAGAGGACTCTGCTGCATTATTTAATGACTTTGTTTGATTTTTTAAGGACTCTGCTGCATTATTTAAGGAATTTGCTGCTATATTAAAGGACTCTGCTTCAGTATTTAAGGACTCTGCTGCGGTATATAAGGACTCTGCTGCATTATTTAAGGACTCTGCTTCAGTATTTAAGGACTCTGCTGCATTATTTAAGGACGTTGTTGCATTATTTAAGGACTCTGCTGCATTATTTAAGGACTTTACTGCATTATTTAAGGACTCTGCTGCATTATTTAAGGACTTTGTTGCATTATTTAAGGACTCTGCTGCATTAGTTAAGGACTTTGCTGCATTATTTAAGGACTCTGCTGCATTATTTAACGACGTTGTTGCATTATTTAAGAACTGTGCTGCATTATTTAAGGACTTTGCTGCATTATTTAAGGACTATGCTGCATTATTTAATGACTTTGCTGAAGCATTTGAGGACTCTGCTGCATTATTAGAGGACTCTGCTGCATTATTTAAGGACTTGCTGCATTATTTAATGACTTTGTTGGATTTTTTAAGGACTCTGCTGCATTATTTAAGGAATTTGCTGCTATATTAAAGGACTCTGCTTCAGTATTTAAGGACTCTGCTGCGGTATTTAAGGACTCTGCTGCATTATTTAAGGACTCTGCTGCATTATTTAAGGACTTTGCTGCATTATTTAAGGAATCTGCTGCATTATTTAAGGACTTTGTTGCATTATCTAAGGACTCTGCTGCATTATTGAAGGACTTTGCTGCAATATTTAAGGACTCTGCTTCAGTATTTAAGGACTCTGCTGCATTATTTAAGGACTTTGTTGCATTATTTAAGGACTCTGCTGCATTATTTAAGGACTTTGCTGCATTATTTATGGACTCTGCTGCATTATTTAAGGACTTTGCTGCAATATTTAAGGACTCTGCTTCAGTATTTAAGGACTCTGCTGCATTATTTAAGGACTTTGTTGCATTATTTAAGGACTCTGCTGCATTATTTAAGTACTTTGCTGCATTATTTAAGGACTCTGCTGCATTATTTAAGGACTCTGCTGAAGCATTTAAGGACTCTGCTGCATTATTTAAGGACTTTGCTGCGGTATTTAAGGACTCTGTTGCATTATTTAAGGACTTTGTTGCATTATTTAAGGACTCTGCTGCATTAGTTAAGGACTTTGCTGCATTATTTAAGGACTCTGCTGCATTATTTACCGACGTTGTTGCATTATTTAAGAACTGTGCTGCTTTATTTAAGGACTTTGCATTATTTAAGGACTATGCTGCATTATTTAATGACTTTGCTGAAGCATTTGAGGACTCTGCTGCATTATTAGAGGACTCTGCTGCATTATTTAATGACTTTGTTGGATTTTTTAAGGACTCTGCTGCATTATTTAAGGAATTTGCTGCTATATTAAAGGACTCTGCTTCAGTATTTAAGGACTCTGCTGCGGTATTTAAGGACTCTGCTGCATTATTTAAGGACTCTGCTGCAGTATTTAAGGACTTTGCTGCATTATTTAAGGACTCTGCTGCATTATTTAAGGACTTTGTTGCATTATTTAAGGACTCTAATGCATTATTTAAGGACTTTGCTGCAATATTTAAGGACTCTGCTTCAGTATTTAAGGACTCTGCTGCATTATTTAAGGACGTTGTTGCATTATTTAAGGACTCTGCTGCATTATTTAAGGACTTTACTGCATTATTTAAGGACTCTGCTGCATTATTTAAGGACTTTCTTGCATTATTTAAGGACTCTGCTGCATTAGTTAAGGACTTTGCTGCATTATTTAAGGACTCTGCTGCATTATTTAAGGACTTTGCTGCAATATTTAAGGACTCTGCTTCAGTATTTAAGGACTCTGCTGCATTATTTAAGGACTTTGTTGCATTATTTAAGGACTCTGCTGCATTATTTAAGGACTTTGCTGCATTATTTAAGGACTCTGCTGCATTTTTTAAGGACTCTGCTGAAGCATTTGAGGACTCTGCTGCATTATTTAAGCACTTTGCTGCGGTATTTAAGGACTCTGTTGCATTATTTAAGGACTTTGTTGAATTATTTAAGGACTCTGCTGCATTAGTTAAGGACTTTGCTGCATTATTTAAGGACTCTGCTGCATTATTTACCGACGTTGTTGCATTATTTAAGAACTGTGCTGCTTTATTTAAGGACTTTGCATTATTTAAGGACTATGCTGCATTATTTAATGACTTTGCTGAAGCATTTGAGGACTCTGCTGCATTATTAGAGGACTCTGCTGCATTATTTAATGACTTTGTTGGATTTTTTAAGGACTCTGCTGCATTATTTAAGGAATTTGCTGCTATATTAAAGGACTCTGCTTCAGTATTTAAGGACTCTGCTGCGGTATTTAAGGACTCTGCTGCATTATTTAAGGACTCTGCTGCATTATTTAAGGACTTTGCTGCATTATTTAAGGACTCTGCTGCATTATTTAAGGACTTTGTTGCATTATTTAAGGACTCTAATGCATTATTTAAGGACTTTGCTGCAATATTTAAGGACTCTGCTTCAGTATTTAAGGACTCTGCTGCATTATTTAAGGACGTTGTTGCATTATTTAGGGACTCTGCTGCATTATTTAAGGACTTTACTGCATTATTTAAGGACTCTGCTGCATTATTTAAGGACTTTCTTGCATTATTTAAGGACTCTGCTGCATTAGTTAAGGACTTTGCTGCATTATTTAAGGACTCTGCTGCATTATTTAACGACGTTGTTGCATTACTTAAGAACTGTGCTGCATTATTTAAGGACTTTGCTGCATTATTTAAGGACTATGCTGCATTATTTAATGACTTTGCTGAAGCATTTGAGGACTCTGCTGCATTATTAGAGGACTCTGCTGCATTATTTAAGGAGTTGCTGCATTATTTAATGACTTTGTTGGATTTTTTTATGGACTCTGCTGCATTATTTAAGGAATTTGCTGCTATATTAAAGGACTCTGCTTCAGTATTTAAGGACTCTGCTGCGGTATTTAAGGACTCTGCTGCATTATTTAAGGACTCTGCTGCATTATTTAAGGACTTTGCTGCATTATTTAAGGAATCTGCTGCATTATTTAAGGACTTTGCTGCAATATTTAAGGACTCTGCTTCAGTATTTAAGGACTCTGCTGCATTATTTAAGGACTTTGTTGCATTATTTAAGGACTCTGCTGCATTATTTAAGGACTTTGCTGCATTATTTAAGGACTCTGCTGCATTATTTAAGGACTCTGCTGAAGCATTTGAGGACTCTGCTGCATTATTTAAGCACTTTGCTGCGGTATTTAAGGACTCTGTTGCATTATTTAAGGACTTTGTTGCATTTTTTAAGGACTTTGCTGCATTAGTTAAGGACTTTGCTGCATTATTTAAGGACTCTGCTGCATTATTTAACGACGCTGCTGCATTATTTAAGGACTTTGCTGCATTATTTAAGGACTATGCTGCATTATTTAATGACTTTGCTGAAGCATTTGAGGACTCTGCTGCATTATTAGAGGACTCTGCTGCATTATTTAATGACTTTTTTGGATTTTGTAAGGACTCTGCTGCATTATTTAAGGAATTTGCTGCTATATTAAAGGACTCTGCTTCAGTATTTAAGGACTCTGCTGCGGTATTTAAGGACTCTGCTGCATTATTTAAGGACTCTGCTGCATTATTTAAGGACTTTGCTGCATTATTTAAGGACTCTGCTGCATTATTTAAGGACTTTGCTGCAATATTTAAGGACTCTGCTTCAGTATTTAAGGACTCTGCTGCATTATTTAAGGACGTTGTTGCATTATTTAAGGACTCTGCTGCATTATTTAAGGACTTTACTGCATTATTTAAGGACTCTGCTGCATTATTTAAGGACTTTGTTGCATTATTTCAGGAATCTGATGCATTATTTAAGGAATTTGCTGAATTATTTAAGGACTCTGCTTTCTTATTTAATGACTCTGCTGAAGCATTTGAGGACTCTGCTGCATTATTTGAGGACTCTGTTGCATTATTTAAGGACTTTGCTGCTTTATTTAAGGACTTTGTTGCATTATTTAAGGACTCTGCTGCATTATTTAAGGACTTTGCTGCAATATTTAAGGACTCTGCTTCAGTATTTAAGGACTCTGCTGCATTATTTAAGGACTTTGCTGCATTATTTAAGGACTCTGCTGCATTATTTAAGGACTTTGTTGCATTATCTAAGGACTCTGCTGCATTATTGAAGGACTTTGCTGCAATATTTAAGGACTCTGCTTCAGTATTTAAGGACTCTGCTGCATTATTTAAGGACTTTGTTGCATTATTTAAGGACTCTGCTGCATTATTTAAGGACTTTGCTGCATTATTTATGGACTCTGCTGCATTATTTAAGGACTTTGCTGCAATATTTAAGGACTCTGCTTCAGTATTTAAGGACTCTGCTGCATTATTTAAGGACTTTGTTGCATTATTTAAGGACTCTGCTGCATTATTTAAGGACTTTGCTGCATTATTTAAGGACTCTGCTGCATTATTTAAGGACTCTGCTGAAGCATTTGAGGACTCTGCTGCATTATTTAATCACTTTGCTGCGGTATTTAAGGACTCTGTTGCATTATTTAAGGACTTTGTTGCATTATTTAAGGACTCTGCTGCATTAGTTAAGGACTTTGCTGCATTATTTAAGGACTCTGCTGCATTATTTAACGACGTTGTTGCATTATTTAAGAACTGTGCTGCATTATTTAAGGACTTTGCTGCATTATTTAAGGACTATGCTGCATTATTTAATGACTTTGCTGAAGCATTTGAGGACTCTGCTGCATTATTAGAGGACTCTGCTGCATTATTTAATGACTTTGTTTGATTTTTTAAGGACTCTGCTGCATTATTTAAGGAATTTGCTGCTATATTAAAGGACTCTGCTTCAGTATTTAAGGACTCTGCTGCGGTATATAAGGACTCTGCTGCATTATTTAAGGACTCTGCTTCAGTATTTAAGGACTCTGCTGCATTATTTAAGGACGTTGTTGCATTATTTAAGGACTCTGCTGCATTATTTAAGGACTTTACTGCATTATTTAAGGACTCTGCTGCATTATTTAAGGACTTTGTTGCATTATTTAAGGACTCTGCTGCATTAGTTAAGGACTTTGCTGCATTATTTAAGGACTCTGCTGCATTATTTAACGACGTTGTTGCATTATTTAAGAACTGTGCTGCATTATTTAAGGACTTTGCTGCATTATTTAAGGACTATGCTGCATTATTTAATGACTTTGCTGAAGCATTTGAGGACTCTGCTGCATTATTAGAGGACTCTGCTGCATTATTTAAGGACTTGCTGCATTATTTAATGACTTTGTTGGATTTTTTAAGGACTCTGCTGCATTATTTAAGGAATTTGCTGCTATATTAAAGGACTCTGCTTCAGTATTTAAGGACTCTGCTGCGGTATTTAAGGACTCTGCTGCATTATTTAAGGACTCTGCTGCATTATTTAAGGACTTTGCTGCATTATTTAAGGAATCTGCTGCATTATTTAAGGACTTTGTTGCATTATCTAAGGACTCTGCTGCATTATTGAAGGACTTTGCTGCAATATTTAAGGACTCTGCTTCAGTATTTAAGGACTCTGCTGCATTATTTAAGGACTTTGTTGCATTATTTAAGGACTCTGCTGCATTATTTAAGGACTTTGCTGCATTATTTATGGACTCTGCTGCATTATTTAAGGACTTTGCTGCAATATTTAAGGACTCTGCTTCAGTATTTAAGGACTCTGCTGCATTATTTAAGGACTTTGTTGCATTATTTAAGGACTCTGCTGCATTATTTAAGTACTTTGCTGCATTATTTAAGGACTCTGCTGCATTATTTAAGGACTCTGCTGAAGCATTTAAGGACTCTGCTGCATTATTTAAGGACTTTGCTGCGGTATTTAAGGACTCTGTTGCATTATTTAAGGACTTTGTTGCATTATTTAAGGACTCTGCTGCATTAGTTAAGGACTTTGCTGCATTATTTAAGGACTCTGCTGCATTATTTACCGACGTTGTTGCATTATTTAAGAACTGTGCTGCTTTATTTAAGGACTTTGCATTATTTAAGGACTATGCTGCATTATTTAATGACTTTGCTGAAGCATTTGAGGACTCTGCTGCATTATTAGAGGACTCTGCTGCATTATTTAATGACTTTGTTGGATTTTTTAAGGACTCTGCTGCATTATTTAAGGAATTTGCTGCTATATTAAAGGACTCTGCTTCAGTATTTAAGGACTCTGCTGCGGTATTTAAGGACTCTGCTGCATTATTTAAGGACTCTGCTGCAGTATTTAAGGACTTTGCTGCATTATTTAAGGACTCTGCTGCATTATTTAAGGACTTTGTTGCATTATTTAAGGACTCTAATGCATTATTTAAGGACTTTGCTGCAATATTTAAGGACTCTGCTTCAGTATTTAAGGACTCTGCTGCATTATTTAAGGACGTTGTTGCATTATTTAAGGACTCTGCTGCATTATTTAAGGACTTTACTGCATTATTTAAGGACTCTGCTGCATTATTTAAGGACTTTCTTGCATTATTTAAGGACTCTGCTGCATTAGTTAAGGACTTTGCTGCATTATTTAAGGACTCTGCTGCATTATTTAAGGACTTTGCTGCAATATTTAAGGACTCTGCTTCAGTATTTAAGGACTCTGCTGCATTATTTAAGGACTTTGTTGCATTATTTAAGGACTCTGCTGCATTATTTAAGGACTTTGCTGCATTATTTAAGGACTCTGCTGCATTTTTTAAGGACTCTGCTGAAGCATTTGAGGACTCTGCTGCATTATTTAAGCACTTTGCTGCGGTATTTAAGGACTCTGTTGCATTATTTAAGGACTTTGTTGAATTATTTAAGGACTCTGCTGCATTAGTTAAGGACTTTGCTGCATTATTTAAGGACTCTGCTGCATTATTTACCGACGTTGTTGCATTATTTAAGAACTGTGCTGCTTTATTTAAGGACTTTGCATTATTTAAGGACTATGCTGCATTATTTAATGACTTTGCTGAAGCATTTGAGGACTCTGCTGCATTATTAGAGGACTCTGCTGCATTATTTAATGACTTTGTTGGATTTTTTAAGGACTCTGCTGCATTATTTAAGGAATTTGCTGCTATATTAAAGGACTCTGCTTCAGTATTTAAGGACTCTGCTGCGGTATTTAAGGACTCTGCTGCATTATTTAAGGACTCTGCTGCATTATTTAAGGACTTTGCTGCATTATTTAAGGACTCTGCTGCATTATTTAAGGACTTTGTTGCATTATTTAAGGACTCTAATGCATTATTTAAGGACTTTGCTGCAATATTTAAGGACTCTGCTTCAGTATTTAAGGACTCTGCTGCATTATTTAAGGACGTTGTTGCATTATTTAGGGACTCTGCTGCATTATTTAAGGACTTTACTGCATTATTTAAGGACTCTGCTGCATTATTTAAGGACTTTCTTGCATTATTTAAGGACTCTGCTGCATTAGTTAAGGACTTTGCTGCATTATTTAAGGACTCTGCTGCATTATTTAACGACGTTGTTGCATTACTTAAGAACTGTGCTGCATTATTTAAGGACTTTGCTGCATTATTTAAGGACTATGCTGCATTATTTAATGACTTTGCTGAAGCATTTGAGGACTCTGCTGCATTATTAGAGGACTCTGCTGCATTATTTAAGGAGTTGCTGCATTATTTAATGACTTTGTTGGATTTTTTTATGGACTCTGCTGCATTATTTAAGGAATTTGCTGCTATATTAAAGGACTCTGCTTCAGTATTTAAGGACTCTGCTGCGGTATTTAAGGACTCTGCTGCATTATTTAAGGACTCTGCTGCATTATTTAAGGACTTTGCTGCATTATTTAAGGAATCTGCTGCATTATTTAAGGACTTTGCTGCAATATTTAAGGACTCTGCTTCAGTATTTAAGGACTCTGCTGCATTATTTAAGGACTTTGTTGCATTATTTAAGGACTCTGCTGCATTATTTAAGGACTTTGCTGCATTATTTAAGGACTCTGCTGCATTATTTAAGGACTCTGCTGAAGCATTTGAGGACTCTGCTGCATTATTTAAGCACTTTGCTGCGGTATTTAAGGACTCTGTTGCATTATTTAAGGACTTTGTTGCATTTTTTAAGGACTTTGCTGCATTAGTTAAGGACTTTGCTGCATTATTTAAGGACTCTGCTGCATTATTTAACGACGCTGCTGCATTATTTAAGGACTTTGCTGCATTATTTAAGGACTATGCTGCATTATTTAATGACTTTGCTGAAGCATTTGAGGACTCTGCTGCATTATTAGAGGACTCTGCTGCATTATTTAATGACTTTTTTGGATTTTGTAAGGACTCTGCTGCATTATTTAAGGAATTTGCTGCTATATTAAAGGACTCTGCTTCAGTATTTAAGGACTCTGCTGCGGTATTTAAGGACTCTGCTGCATTATTTAAGGACTCTGCTGCATTATTTAAGGACTTTGCTGCATTATTTAAGGACTCTGCTGCATTATTTAAGGACTTTGCTGCAATATTTAAGGACTCTGCTTCAGTATTTAAGGACTCTGCTGCATTATTTAAGGACGTTGTTGCATTATTTAAGGACTCTGCTGCATTATTTAAGGACTTTACTGCATTATTTAAGGACTCTGCTGCATTATTTAAGGACTTTGTTGCATTATTTCAGGAATCTGATGCATTATTTAAGGAATTTGCTGAATTATTTAAGGACTCTGCTTTCTTATTTAATGACTCTGCTGAAGCATTTGAGGACTCTGCTGCATTATTTGAGGACTCTGTTGCATTATTTAAGGACTTTGCTGCTTTATTTAAGGACTTTGTTGCATTATTTAAGGACTCTGCTGCATTATTTAAGGACTTTGCTGCAATATTTAAGGACTCTGCTTCAGTATTTAAGGACTCTGCTGCATTATTTAAGGACTTTGCTGCATTATTTAAGGACTCTGCTGCATTATTTAAGGACTTTGTTGCATTATCTAAGGACTCTGCTGCATTATTGAAGGACTTTGCTGCAATATTTAAGGACTCTGCTTCAGTATTTAAGGACTCTGCTGCATTATTTAAGGACTTTGTTGCATTATTTAAGGACTCTGCTGCATTATTTAAGGACTTTGCTGCATTATTTATGGACTCTGCTGCATTATTTAAGGACTTTGCTGCAATATTTAAGGACTCTGCTTCAGTATTTAAGGACTCTGCTGCATTATTTAAGGACTTTGTTGCATTATTTAAGGACTCTGCTGCATTATTTAAGGACTTTGCTGCATTATTTAAGGACTCTGCTGCATTATTTAAGGACTCTGCTGAAGCATTTGAGGACTCTGCTGCATTATTTAATCACTTTGCTGCGGTATTTAAGGACTCTGTTGCATTATTTAAGGACTTTGTTGCATTATTTAAGGACTCTGCTGCATTAGTTAAGGACTTTGCTGCATTATTTAAGGACTCTGCTGCATTATTTAACGACGTTGTTGCATTATTTAAGAACTGTGCTGCATTATTTAAGGACTTTGCTGCATTATTTAAGGACTATGCTGCATTATTTAATGACTTTGCTGAAGCATTTGAGGACTCTGCTGCATTATTAGAGGACTCTGCTGCATTATTTAATGACTTTGTTTGATTTTTTAAGGACTCTGCTGCATTATTTAAGGAATTTGCTACTATATTAAAGGACTCTGCTTCAGTATTTAAGGACTCTGCTGCGGTATATAAGGACTCTGCTGCATTATTTAAGGACTCTGCTTCAGTATTTAAGGACTCTGCTGCATTATTTAAGGACGTTGTTGCATTATTTAAGGACTCTGCTGCATTATTTAAGGACTTTACTGCATTATTTAAGGACTCTGCTGCATTATTTAAGGACTTTGTTGCATTATTTAAGGACTCTGCTGCATTAGTTAAGGACTTTGCTGCATTATTTAAGGACTCTGCTGCATTATTTAACGACGTTGTTGCATTATTTAAGAACTGTGCTGCATTATTTAAGGACTTTGCTGCATTATTTAAGGACTATGCTGCATTATTTAATGACTTTGCTGAAGCATTTGAGGACTCTGCTGCATTATTAGAGGACTCTGCTGCATTATTTAATGACTTTTTTGGATTTTGTAAGGACTCTGCTGCATTATTTAAGGAATTTGCTGCTATATTAAAGGACTCTGCTTCAGTATTTAAGGACTCTGCTGCGGTATTTAAGGACTCTGCTGCATTATTTAAGGACTCTGCTGCATTATTTAAGGACTTTGCTGCATTATTTAAGGACTCTGCTGCATTATTTAAGGACTTTGCTGCAATATTTAAGGACTCTGCTTCAGTATTTAAGGACTCTGCTGCATTATTTAAGGACGTTGTTGCATTATTTAAGGACTCTGCTGCATTATTTAAGGACTTTACTGCATTATTTAAGGACTCTGCTGCATTATTTAAGGACTTTGTTGCATTATTTCAGGAATCTGATGCATTATTTAAGGAATTTGCTGAATTATTTAAGGACTCTGCTTTCTTATTTAATGACTCTGCTGAAGCATTTGAGGACTCTGCTGCATTATTTGAGGACTCTGTTGCATTATTTAAGGACTTTGCTGCTTTATTTAAGGACTTTGTTGCATTATTTAAGGACTCTGCTGCATTATTTAAGGACTTTGCTGCAATATTTAAGGACTCTGCTTCAGTATTTAAGGACTCTGCTGCATTATTTAAGGACTTTGCTGCATTATTTAAGGACTCTGCTGCATTATTTAAGGACTTTGTTGCATTATCTAAGGACTCTGCTGCATTATTGAAGGACTTTGCTGCAATATTTAAGGACTCTGCTTCAGTATTTAAGGACTCTGCTGCATTATTTAAGGACTTTGTTGCATTATTTAAGGACTCTGCTGCATTATTTAAGGACTTTGCTGCATTATTTATGGACTCTGCTGCATTATTTAAGGACTTTGCTGCAATATTTAAGGACTCTGCTTCAGTATTTAAGGACTCTGCTGCATTATTTAAGGACTTTGTTGCATTATTTAAGGACTCTGCTGCATTATTTAAGGACTTTGCTGCATTATTTAAGGACTCTGCTGCATTATTTAAGGACTCTGCTGAAGCATTTGAGGACTCTGCTGCATTATTTAATCACTTTGCTGCGGTATTTAAGGACTCTGTTGCATTATTTAAGGACTTTGTTGCATTATTTAAGGACTCTGCTGCATTAGTTAAGGACTTTGCTGCATTATTTAAGGACTCTGCTGCATTATTTAACGACGTTGTTGCATTATTTAAGAACTGTGCTGCATTATTTAAGGACTTTGCTGCATTATTTAAGGACTATGCTGCATTATTTAATGACTTTGCTGAAGCATTTGAGGACTCTGCTGCATTATTAGAGGACTCTGCTGCATTATTTAATGACTTTGTTTGATTTTTTAAGGACTCTGCTGCATTATTTAAGGAATTTGCTACTATATTAAAGGACTCTGCTTCAGTATTTAAGGACTCTGCTGCGGTATATAAGGACTCTGCTGCATTATTTAAGGACTCTGCTTCAGTATTTAAGGACTCTGCTGCATTATTTAAGGACGTTGTTGCATTATTTAAGGACTCTGCTGCATTATTTAAGGACTTTACTGCATTATTTAAGGACTCTGCTGCATTATTTAAGGACTTTGTTGCATTATTTAAGGACTCTGCTGCATTAGTTAAGGACTTTGCTGCATTATTTAAGGACTCTGCTGCATTATTTAACGACGTTGTTGCATTATTTAAGAACTGTGCTGCATTATTTAAGGACTTTGCTGCATTATTTAAGGACTATGCTGCATTATTTAATGACTTTGCTGAAGCATTTGAGGACTCTGCTGCATTATTAGAGGACTCTGCTGCATTATTTAAGGACTTGCTGCATTATTTAATGACTTTGTTGGATTTTTTAAGGACTCTGCTGCATTATTTAAGGAATTTGCTGCTATATTAAAGGACTCTGCTTCAGTATTTAAGGACTCTGCTGCGGTATTTAAGGACTCTGCTGCATTATTTAAGGACTCTGCTGCATTATTTAAGGACTTTGCTGCATTATTTAAGGAATCTGCTGCATTATTTAAGGACTTTGTTGCATTATCTAAGGACTCTGCTGCATTATTGAAGGACTTTGCTGCAATATTTAAGGACTCTGCTTCAGTATTTAAGGACTCTGCTGCATTATTTAAGGACTTTGTTGCATTATTTAAGGACTCTGCTGCATTATTTAAGGACTTTGCTGCATTATTTATGGACTCTGCTGCATTATTTAAGGACTTTGCTGCAATATTTAAGGACTCTGCTTCAGTATTTAAGGACTCTGCTGCATTATTTAAGGACTTTGTTGCATTATTTAAGGACTCTGCTGCATTATTTAAGTACTTTGCTGCATTATTTAAGGACTCTGCTGCATTATTTAAGGACTCTGCTGAAGCATTTAAGGACTCTGCTGCATTATTTAAGGACTTTGCTGCGGTATTTAAGGACTCTGTTGCATTATTTAAGGACTTTGTTGCATTATTTAAGGACTCTGCTGCATTAGTTAAGGACTTTGCTGCATTATTTAAGGACTCTGCTGCATTATTTACCGACGTTGTTGCATTATTTAAGAACTGTGCTGCTTTATTTAAGGACTTTGCATTATTTAAGGACTATGCTGCATTATTTAATGACTTTGCTGAAGCATTTGAGGACTCTGCTGCATTATTAGAGGACTCTGCTGCATTATTTAATGACTTTGTTGGATTTTTTAAGGACTCTGCTGCATTATTTAAGGAATTTGCTGCTATATTAAAGGACTCTGCTTCAGTATTTAAGGACTCTGCTGCGGTATTTAAGGACTCTGCTGCATTATTTAAGGACTCTGCTGCAGTATTTAAGGACTTTGCTGCATTATTTAAGGACTCTGCTGCATTATTTAAGGACTTTGTTGCATTATTTAAGGACTCTAATGCATTATTTAAGGACTTTGCTGCAATATTTAAGGACTCTGCTTCAGTATTTAAGGACTCTGCTGCATTATTTAAGGACGTTGTTGCATTATTTAAGGACTCTGCTGCATTATTTAAGGACTTTACTGCATTATTTAAGGACTCTGCTGCATTATTTAAGGACTTTCTTGCATTATTTAAGGACTCTGCTGCATTAGTTAAGGACTTTGCTGCATTATTTAAGGACTCTGCTGCATTATTTAAGGACTTTGCTGCAATATTTAAGGACTCTGCTTCAGTATTTAAGGACTCTGCTGCATTATTTAAGGACTTTGTTGCATTATTTAAGGACTCTGCTGCATTATTTAAGGACTTTGCTGCATTATTTAAGGACTCTGCTGCATTTTTTAAGGACTCTGCTGAAGCATTTGAGGACTCTGCTGCATTATTTAAGCACTTTGCTGCGGTATTTAAGGACTCTGTTGCATTATTTAAGGACTTTGTTGAATTATTTAAGGACTCTGCTGCATTAGTTAAGGACTTTGCTGCATTATTTAAGGACTCTGCTGCATTATTTACCGACGTTGTTGCATTATTTAAGAACTGTGCTGCTTTATTTAAGGACTTTGCATTATTTAAGGACTATGCTGCATTATTTAATGACTTTGCTGAAGCATTTGAGGACTCTGCTGCATTATTAGAGGACTCTGCTGCATTATTTAATGACTTTGTTGGATTTTTTAAGGACTCTGCTGCATTATTTAAGGAATTTGCTGCTATATTAAAGGACTCTGCTTCAGTATTTAAGGACTCTGCTGCGGTATTTAAGGACTCTGCTGCATTATTTAAGGACTCTGCTGCATTATTTAAGGACTTTGCTGCATTATTTAAGGACTCTGCTGCATTATTTAAGGACTTTGTTGCATTATTTAAGGACTCTAATGCATTATTTAAGGACTTTGCTGCAATATTTAAGGACTCTGCTTCAGTATTTAAGGACTCTGCTGCATTATTTAAGGACGTTGTTGCATTATTTAAGGACTCTGCTGCATTATTTAAGGACTTTACTGCATTATTTAAGGACTCTGCTGCATTATTTAAGGACTTTCTTGCATTATTTAAGGACTCTGCTGCATTAGTTAAGGACTTTGCTGCATTATTTAAGGACTCTGCTGCATTATTTAACGACGTTGTTGCATTACTTAAGAACTGTGCTGCATTATTTAAGGACTTTGCTGCATTATTTAAGGACTATGCTGCATTATTTAATGACTTTGCTGAAGCATTTGAGGACTCTGCTGCATTATTAGAGGACTCTGCTGCATTATTTAAGGAGTTGCTGCATTATTTAATGACTTTGTTGGATTTTTTTATGGACTCTGCTGCATTATTTAAGGAATTTGCTGCTATATTAAAGGACTCTGCTTCAGTATTTAAGGACTCTGCTGCGGTATTTAAGGACTCTGCTGCATTATTTAAGGACTCTGCTGCATTATTTAAGGACTTTGCTGCATTATTTAAGGAATCTGCTGCATTATTTAAGGACTTTGCTGCAATATTTAAGGACTCTGCTTCAGTATTTAAGGACTCTGCTGCATTATTTAAGGACTTTGTTGCATTATTTAAGGACTCTGCTGCATTATTTAAGGACTTTGCTGCATTATTTAAGGACTCTGCTGCATTATTTAAGGACTCTGCTGAAGCATTTGAGGACTCTGCTGCATTATTTAAGCACTTTGCTGCGGTATTTAAGGACTCTGTTGCATTATTTAAGGACTTTGTTGCATTTTTTAAGGACTTTGCTGCATTAGTTAAGGACTTTGCTGCATTATTTAAGGACTCTGTTGCATTATTTAACGACGCTGCTGCATTATTTAAGGACTTTGCTGCATTATTTAAGGACTATGCTGCATTATTTAATGACTTTGCTGAAGCATTTGAGGACTCTGCTGCATTATTAGAGGACTCTGCTGCATTATTTAATGACTTTTTTGGATTTTGTAAGGACTCTGCTGCATTATTTAAGGAATTTGCTGCTATATTAAAGGACTCTGCTTCAGTATTTAAGGACTCTGCTGCGGTATTTAAGGACTCTGCTGCATTATTTAAGGACTCTGCTGCATTATTTAAGGACTTTGCTGCATTATTTAAGGACTCTGCTGCATTATTTAAGGACTTTGCTGCAATATTTAAGGACTCTGCTTCAGTATTTAAGGACTCTGCTGCATTATTTAAGGACGTTGTTGCATTATTTAAGGACTCTGCTGCATTATTTAAGGACTTTACTGCATTATTTAAGGACTCTGCTGCATTATTTAAGGACTTTGTTGCATTATTTCAGGAATCTGATGCATTATTTAAGGAATTTGCTGAATTATTTAAGGACTCTGCTTTCTTATTTAATGACTCTGCTGAAGCATTTGAGGACTCTGCTGCATTATTTGAGGACTCTGTTGCATTATTTAAGGACTTTGCTGCTTTATTTAAGGACTTTGTTGCATTATTTAAGGACTCTGCTGCATTATTTAAGGACTTTGCTGCAATATTTAAGGACTCTGCTTCAGTATTTAAGGACTCTGCTGCATTATTTAAGGACTTTGCTGCATTATTTAAGGACTTTGTTGCATTATTTAAGTACTCTGCTGCATTATTTAAGGACTTTGTTGCATTATTTAAGGACTCTGCTGCATTATTTAAGGACTTTGTTGCATTATTTAATGACTCTGCTGCATTATTTAAGGACTTTGCAGCAATATTTAAGGACTCTGCTTCAGTATTTAAGGACTCTGCTGCATTATTTAAGGACTTTGTTGCATTATTTAAGGACTCTGCTGCATTATTTAAGGACTTTGCTGTATTATTTAAGGACAATGCTGCATTATTTAAGGACTCTGCTGAAGCATTTGAGGACTCTGCTGCATTATTTAAGCCCTTTGCTGCGGTATTTAAGGACTCGGTTGCATTATTTAAGGACTTTGTTGCATTATTTAAGGACTCTGCTGCATTAGTTAAGGACTTTGCTGAATTATTTAAGGACTCTGCTGCATTATTTAACGACGTTGTTGCATTATTTAAGAACTGTTCTGCATTATTTAAGGACTTTGCTGCATTATTTAAGGAATATGCTGCATTATTTAATGAATTTGCTGAAGCATTTGAGGACTCTGCTGCATTATTAGAGGACTCTGCTGCATTATTTAAGGACTTGCTGCATTATTTAATGACTTTGTTGGATTTTTTAAGGACTCTGCTGCATTATTTAAGGACATTGTTGCATTATTTAATGACTCTGCTGCATTATTTAAGGACTTTGCAGCAATATTTAAGGACTCTGCTTCAGTATTTAAGGACTATGCTGCATTATTTAAGGACTTTGTTGCATTATTTAAGGACTCTGCTGCATTATTTAAGGACTTTGCTGCATTATTTAAGGACACTGCTGCATTATTTAAGCACTTTGCGGCGGTATTTAAGGACTCTGTTGCATTATTTAAGGACTTTGTTGCATTATTTAAGGACTCTGCTGCATTAGTTAAGGAGTTTGCTGCATTATTTAACGACGTTGTTGCATTATTTAAGAACTGTGCTGCATTATTTAAGGACTTTGCTGCATTATTTAAGGACTCTGCTGCATTATTTAAGGACTCTGCTGAAGCATTTGAGGACTCTGCTGCATTATTTAATCACTTTTCTGCGGTATTTAAGGACTCTGTTGCATTATTTAAGGACTTTGTTGCATTATTTAAGGACTCTGCTGCATTAGTTAAGGACTTTGCTGCATTATTTAAGGACTCTGCTGCATTATTTAACGACGTTGTTGCATTATTTAAGAACTGTGCTGCATTATTTAAGGACTTTGCTGCATTATTTAAGGACTATGCTGCATTATTTAATGACTTTGCTGAAGCATTTGAGGACTCTGCTGCATTATTAGAGGACTCTGCTGCATTATTTAATGACTTTGTTGGATTTTTTAAGGACTCTGCTGCATTATTTAAGGAATTTGCTGCTATATTAAAGGACTCTGCTTCAGTATTTAAGGACTCTGCTGCGGTATATAAGGACTCTGCTGCATTATTTAAGGACTCTGCTTCAGTATTTAAGGACTCTGCTGCATTATTTAAGGACGTTGTTGCATTATTTAAGGACTCTGCTGCATTATTTAAGGACTTTACTGCATTATTTAAGGACTCTGCTGCATTATTTAAGGACTTTGTTGCATTATTTAAGGACTCTGCTGCATTAGTTAAGGACTTTGCTGCATTATTTAAGGACTCTGCTGCATTATTTAACGACGTTGTTGCATTATTTAAGAACTGTGCTGCAT
The DNA here is from genome assembly GCF_046119375.1 of Phyllobates terribilis. Lineage (NCBI taxonomy): Eukaryota > Metazoa > Chordata > Amphibia > Anura > Dendrobatidae > Phyllobates > Phyllobates terribilis. Next base: position 1,681,365 of record NW_027362905.1, read on the forward strand.
TATTTAAGGACTTTGCTGCATTATTTAAGGACTATGCTGCATTATTTAATGACTTTGCTGAAGCATTTGAGGACTCTGCTGCATTATTAGAGGACTCTGCTGCATTATTTAAGGACTTGCTGCATTATTTAATGACTTTGTTGGATTTTTTAAGGACTCTGCTGCATTATTTAAGGAATTTGCTGCTATATTAAAGGACTCTGCTTCAGTATTTAAGGACTCTGCTGCGGTATTTAAGGACTCTGCTGCATTATTTAAGGACTCTGCTGCATTATTTAAGGACTTTGCTGCATTATTTAAGGAATCTGCTGCATTATTTAAGGACTTTGTTGCATTATCTAAGGACTCTGCTGCATTATTGAAGGACTTTGCTGCAATATTTAAGGACTCTGCTTCAGTATTTAAGGACTCTGCTGCATTATTTAAGGACTTTGTTGCATTATTTAAGGACTCTGCTGCATTATTTAAGGACTTTGCTGCATTATTTATGGACTCTGCTGCATTATTTAAGGACTTTGCTGCAATATTTAAGGACTCTGCTTCAGTATTTAAGGACTCTGCTGCATTATTTAAGGACTTTGTTGCATTATTTAAGGACTCTGCTGCATTATTTACCGACGTTGTTGCATTATTTAAGAACTGTGCTGCTTTATTTAAGGACTTTGCATTATTTAAGGACTATGCTGCATTATTTAATGACTTTGCTGAAGCATTTGAGGACTCTGCTGCATTATTAGAGGACTCTGCTGCATTATTTAATGACTTTGTTGGATTTTTTAAGGACTCTGCTGCATTATTTAAGGAATTTGCTGCTATATTAAAGGACTCTGCTTCAGTATTTAAGGACTCTGCTGCGGTATTTAAGGACTCTGCTGCATTATTTAAGGACTCTGCTGCATTATTTAAGGACTTTGCTGCATTATTTAAGGACTCTGCTGCATTATTTAAGGACTTTGTTGCATTATTTAAGGACTCTAATGCATTATTTAAGGACTTTGCTGCAATATTTAAGGACTCTGCTTCAGTATTTAAGGACTCTGCTGCATTATTTAAGGACGTTGTTGCATTATTTAAGGACTCTGCTGCATTATTTAAGGACTTTACTGCATTATTTAAGGACTCTGCTGCATTATTTAAGGACTTTCTTGCATTATTTAAGGACTCTGCTGCATTAGTTAAGGACTTTGCTGCATTATTTAAGGACTCTGCTGCATTATTTAACGACGTTGTTGCATTACTTAAGAACTGTGCTGCATTATTTAAGGACTTTGCTGCATTATTTAAGGACTATGCTGCATTATTTAATGACTTTGCTGAAGCATTTGAGGACTCTGCTGCATTATTAGAGGACTCTGCTGCATTATTTAAGGAGTTGCTGCATTATTTAATGACTTTGTTGGATTTTTTTATGGACTCTGCTGCATTATTTAAGGAATTTGCTGCTATATTAAAGGACTCTGCTTCAGTATTTAAGGACTCTGCTGCGGTATTTAAGGACTCTGCTGCATTATTTAAGGACTCTGCTGCATTATTTAAGGACTTTGTTGCATTATCTAAGGACTCTGCTGCATTATTGAAGGACTTTGCTGCAATATTTAAGGACTCTGCTTCAGTATTTAAGGACTCTGCTGCATTATTTAAGGACTTTGTTGCATTATTTAAGGACTCTGCTGCATTATTTAAGGACTTTGCTGCATTATTTATGGACTCTGCTGCATTATTTAAGGACTTTGCTGCAATATTTAAGGACTCTGCTTCAGTATTTAAGGACTCTGCTGCATTATTTAAGGACTTTGTTGCATTATTTAAGGACTCTGCTGCATTATTTAAGGACTTTGCTGCATTATTTAAGGACTCTGCTGCATTATTTAAGGACTCTGCTGAAGCATTTGAGGACTCTGCTGCATTATTTAATCACTTTGCTGCGGTATTTAAGGACTCTGTTGCATTATTTAAGGACTTTGTTGCATTATTTAAGGACTCTGCTGCATTAGTTAAGGACTTTGCTGCATTATTTAAGGACTCTGCTGCATTATTTAACGACGTTGTTGCATTATTTAAGAACTGTGCTGCATTATTTAAGGACTTTGCTGCATTATTTAAGGACTATGCTGCATTATTTAATGACTTTGCTGAAGCATTTGAGGACTCTGCTGCATTATTAGAGGACTCTGCTGCATTATTTAATGACTTTGTTTGATTTTTTAAGGACTCTGCTGCATTATTTAAGGAATTTGCTGCTATATTAAAGGACTCTGCTTCAGTATTTAAGGACTCTGCTGCGGTATATAAGGACTCTGCTGCATTATTTAAGGACTCTGCTTCAGTATTTAAGGACTCTGCTGCATTATTTAAGGACGTTGTTGCATTATTTAAGGACTCTGCTGCATTATTTAAGGACTTTACTGCATTATTTAAGGACTCTGCTGCATTATTTAAGGACTTTGTTGCATTATTTAAGGACTCTGCTGCATTAGTTAAGGACTTTGCTGCATTATTTAAGGACTCTGCTGCATTATTTAACGACGTTGTTGCATTATTTAAGAACTGTGCTGCATTATTTAAGGACTTTGCTGCATTATTTAAGGACTATGCTGCATTATTTAATGACTTTGCTGAAGCATTTGAGGACTCTGCTGCATTATTAGAGGACTCTGCTGCATTATTTAAGGACTTGCTGCATTATTTAATGACTTTGTTGGATTTTTTAAGGACTCTGCTGCATTATTTAAGGAATTTGCTGCTATATTAAAGGACTCTGCTTCAGTATTTAAGGACTCTGCTGCGGTATTTAAGGACTCTGCTGCATTATTTAAGGACTCTGCTGCATTATTTAAGGACTTTGCTGCATTATTTAAGGAATCTGCTGCATTATTTAAGGACTTTGTTGCATTATCTAAGGACTCTGCTGCATTATTGAAGGACTTTGCTGCAATATTTAAGGACTCTGCTTCAGTATTTAAGGACTCTGCTGCATTATTTAAGGACTTTGTTGCATTATTTAAGGACTCTGCTGCATTATTTAAGGACTTTGCTGCATTATTTATGGACTCTGCTGCATTATTTAAGGACTTTGCTGCAATATTTAAGGACTCTGCTTCAGTATTTAAGGACTCTGCTGCATTATTTAAGGACTTTGTTGCATTATTTAAGGACTCTGCTGCATTATTTAAGGACTTTGCTGCATTATTTAAGGACTCTGCTGCATTTTTTAAGGACTCTGCTGAAGCATTTGAGGACTCTGCTGCATTATTTAAGCACTTTGCTGCGGTATTTAAGGACTCTGTTGCATTATTTAAGGACTTTGTTGAATTATTTAAGGACTCTGCTGCATTAGTTAAGGACTTTGCTGCATTATTTAAGGACTCTGCTGCATTATTTACCGACATTGTTGCATTATTTAAGAACTGTGCTGCTTTATTTAAGGACTTTGCATTATTTAAGGACTATGCTGCATTATTTAATGACTTTGCTGAAGCATTTGAGGACTCTGCTGCATTATTAGAGGACTCTGCTGCATTATTTAATGACTTTGTTGGATTTTTTAAGGACTCTGCTGCATTATTTAAGGAATTTGCTGCTATATTAAAGGACTCTGCTTCAGTATTTAAGGACTCTGCTGCGGTATTTAAGGACTCTGCTGCATTATTTAAGGACTCTGCTGCATTATTTAAGGACTTTGCTGCATTATTTAAGGACTCTGCTGCATTATTTAAGGACTTTGTTGCATTATTTAAGGACTCTAATGCATTATTTAAGGACTTTGCTGCAATATTTAAGGACTCTGCTTCAGTATTTAAGGACTCTGCTGCATTATTTAAGGACGTTGTTGCATTATTTAGGGACTCTGCTGCATTATTTAAGGACTTTACTGCATTATTTAAGGACTCTGCTGCATTATTTAAGGACTTTCTTGCATTATTTAAGGACTCTGCTGCATTAGTTAAGGACTTTGCTGCATTATTTAAGGACTCTGCTGCATTATTTAACGACGTTGTTGCATTACTTAAGAACTGTGCTGCATTATTTAAGGACTTTGCTGCATTATTTAAGGACTATGCTGCATTATTTAATGACTTTGCTGAAGCATTTGAGGACTCTGCTGCATTATTAGAGGACTCTGCTGCATTATTTAAGGAGTTGCTGCATTATTTAATGACTTTGTTGGATTTTTTTATGGACTCTGCTGCATTATTTAAGGAATTTGCTGCTATATTAAAGGACTCTGCTTCAGTATTTAAGGACTCTGCTGCGGTATTTAAGGACTCTGCTGCATTATTTAAGGACTCTGCTGCATTATTTAAGGACTTTGCTGCATTATTTAAGGAATCTGCTGCATTATTTAAGGACTTTGCTGCAATATTTAAGGACTCTGCTTCAGTATTTAAGGACTCTGCTGCATTATTTAAGGACTTTGTTGCATTATTTAAGGACTCTGCTGCATTATTTAAGGACTTTGCTGCATTATTTAAGGACTCTGCTGCATTATTTAAGGACTCTGCTGAAGCATTTGAGGACTCTGCTGCATTATTTAAGCACTTTGCTGCGGTATTTAAGGACTCTGTTGCATTATTTAAGGACTTTGTTGCATTTTTTAAGGACTTTGCTGCATTAGTTAAGGACTTTGCTGCATTATTTAAGGACTCTGCTGCATTATTTAACGACGCTGCTGCATTATTTAAGGACTTTGCTGCATTATTTAAGGACTATGCTGCATTATTTAATGACTTTGCTGAAGCATTTGAGGACTCTGCTGCATTATTAGAGGACTCTGCTGCATTATTTAATGACTTTTTTGGATTTTGTAAGGACTCTGCTGCATTATTTAAGGAATTTGCTGCTATATTAAAGGACTCTGCTTCAGTATTTAAGGACTCTGCTGCGGTATTTAAGGACTCTGCTGCATTATTTAAGGACTCTGCTGCATTATTTAAGGACTTTGCTGCATTATTTAAGGACTCTGCTGCATTATTTAAGGACTTTGCTGCAATATTTAAGGACTCTGCTTCAGTATTTAAGGACTCTGCTGCATTATTTAAGGACGTTGTTGCATTATTTAAGGACTCTGCTGCATTATTTAAGGACTTTACTGCATTATTTAAGGACTCTGCTGCATTATTTAAGGACTTTGTTGCATTATTTCAGGAATCTGATGCATTATTTAAGGAATTTGCTGAATTATTTAAGGACTCTGCTTTCTTATTTAATGACTCTGCTGAAGCATTTGAGGACTCTGCTGCATTATTTGAGGACTCTGTTGCATTATTTAAGGACTTTGCTGCTTTATTTAAGGACTTTGTTGCATTATTTAAGGACTCTGCTGCATTATTTAAGGACTTTGCTGCAATATTTAAGGACTCTGCTTCAGTATTTAAGGACTCTGCTGCATTATTTAAGGACTTTGCTGCATTATTTAAGGACTCTGCTGCATTATTTAAGGACTTTGTTGCATTATCTAAGGACTCTGCTGCATTATTGAAGGACTTTGCTGCAATATTTAAGGACTCTGCTTCAGTATTTAAGGACTCTGCTGCATTATTTAAGGACTTTGTTGCATTATTTAAGGACTCTGCTGCATTATTTAAGGACTTTGCTGCATTATTTATGGACTCTGCTGCATTATTTAAGGACTTTGCTGCAATATTTAAGGACTCTGCTTCAGTATTTAAGGACTCTGCTGCATTATTTAAGGACTTTGTTGCATTATTTAAGGACTCTGCTGCATTATTTAAGGACTTTGCTGCATTATTTAAGGACTCTGCTGCATTATTTAAGGACTCTGCTGAAGCATTTGAGGACTCTGCTGCATTATTTAATCACTTTGCTGCGGTATTTAAGGACTCTGTTGCATTATTTAAGGACTTTGTTGCATTATTTAAGGACTCTGCTGCATTAGTTAAGGACTTTGCTGCATTATTTAAGGACTCTGCTGCATTATTTAACGACGTTGTTGCATTATTTAAGAACTGTGCTGCATTATTTAAGGACTTTGCTGCATTATTTAAGGACTATGCTGCATTATTTAATGACTTTGCTGAAGCATTTGAGGACTCTGCTGCATTATTAGAGGACTCTGCTGCATTATTTAATGACTTTGTTTGATTTTTTAAGGACTCTGCTGCATTATTTAAGGAATTTGCTGCTATATTAAAGGACTCTGCTTCAGTATTTAAGGACTCTGCTGCGGTATATAAGGACTCTGCTGCATTATTTAAGGACTCTGCTTCAGTATTTAAGGACTCTGCTGCATTATTTAAGGACGTTGTTGCATTATTTAAGGACTCTGCTGCATTATTTAAGGACTTTACTGCATTATTTAAGGACTCTGCTGCATTATTTAAGGACTTTGTTGCATTATTTAAGGACTCTGCTGCATTAGTTAAGGACTTTGCTGCATTATTTAAGGACTCTGCTGCATTATTTAACGACGTTGTTGCATTATTTAAGAACTGTGCTGCATTATTTAAGGACTTTGCTGCATTATTTAAGGACTATGCTGCATTATTTAATGACTTTGCTGAAGCATTTGAGGACTCTGCTGCATTATTAGAGGACTCTGCTGCATTATTTAAGGACTTGCTGCATTATTTAATGACTTTGTTGGATTTTTTAAGGACTCTGCTGCATTATTTAAGGAATTTGCTGCTATATTAAAGGACTCTGCTTCAGTATTTAAGGACTCTGCTGCGGTATTTAAGGACTCTGCTGCATTATTTAAGGACTCTGCTGCATTATTTAAGGACTTTGCTGCATTATTTAAGGAATCTGCTGCATTATTTAAGGACTTTGTTGCATTATCTAAGGACTCTGCTGCATTATTGAAGGACTTTGCTGCAATATTTAAGGACTCTGCTTCAGTATTTAAGGACTCTGCTGCATTATTTAAGGACTTTGTTGCATTATTTAAGGACTCTGCTGCATTATTTAAGGACTTTGCTGCATTATTTATGGACTCTGCTGCATTATTTAAGGACTTTGCTGCAATATTTAAGGACTCTGCTTCAGTATTTAAGGACTCTGCTGCATTATTTAAGGACTTTGTTGCATTATTTAAGGACTCTGCTGCATTATTTAAGTACTTTGCTGCATTATTTAAGGACTCTGCTGCATTATTTAAGGACTCTGCTGAAGCATTTAAGGACTCTGCTGCATTATTTAAGGACTTTGCTGCGGTATTTAAGGACTCTGTTGCATTATTTAAGGACTTTGTTGCATTATTTAAGGACTCTGCTGCATTAGTTAAGGACTTTGCTGCATTATTTAAGGACTCTGCTGCATTATTTACCGACGTTGTTGCATTATTTAAGAACTGTGCTGCTTTATTTAAGGACTTTGCATTATTTAAGGACTATGCTGCATTATTTAATGACTTTGCTGAAGCATTTGAGGACTCTGCTGCATTATTAGAGGACTCTGCTGCATTATTTAATGACTTTGTTGGATTTTTTAAGGACTCTGCTGCATTATTTAAGGAATTTGCTGCTATATTAAAGGACTCTGCTTCAGTATTTAAGGACTCTGCTGCGGTATTTAAGGACTCTGCTGCATTATTTAAGGACTCTGCTGCAGTATTTAAGGACTTTGCTGCATTATTTAAGGACTCTGCTGCATTATTTAAGGACTTTGTTGCATTATTTAAGGACTCTAATGCATTATTTAAGGACTTTGCTGCAATATTTAAGGACTCTGCTTCAGTATTTAAGGACTCTGCTGCATTATTTAAGGACGTTGTTGCATTATTTAAGGACTCTGCTGCATTATTTAAGGACTTTACTGCATTATTTAAGGACTCTGCTGCATTATTTAAGGACTTTCTTGCATTATTTAAGGACTCTGCTGCATTAGTTAAGGACTTTGCTGCATTATTTAAGGACTCTGCTGCATTATTTAAGGACTTTGCTGCAATATTTAAGGACTCTGCTTCAGTATTTAAGGACTCTGCTGCATTATTTAAGGACTTTGTTGCATTATTTAAGGACTCTGCTGCATTATTTAAGGACTTTGCTGCATTATTTAAGGACTCTGCTGCATTTTTTAAGGACTCTGCTGAAGCATTTGAGGACTCTGCTGCATTATTTAAGCACTTTGCTGCGGTATTTAAGGACTCTGTTGCATTATTTAAGGACTTTGTTGAATTATTTAAGGACTCTGCTGCATTAGTTAAGGACTTTGCTGCATTATTTAAGGACTCTGCTGCATTATTTACCGACGTTGTTGCATTATTTAAGAACTGTGCTGCTTTATTTAAGGACTTTGCATTATTTAAGGACTATGCTGCATTATTTAATGACTTTGCTGAAGCATTTGAGGACTCTGCTGCATTATTAGAGGACTCTGCTGCATTATTTAATGACTTTGTTGGATTTTTTAAGGACTCTGCTGCATTATTTAAGGAATTTGCTGCTATATTAAAGGACTCTGCTTCAGTATTTAAGGACTCTGCTGCGGTATTTAAGGACTCTGCTGCATTATTTAAGGACTCTGCTGCATTATTTAAGGACTTTGCTGCATTATTTAAGGACTCTGCTGCATTATTTAAGGACTTTGTTGCATTATTTAAGGACTCTAATGCATTATTTAAGGACTTTGCTGCAATATTTAAGGACTCTGCTTCAGTATTTAAGGACTCTGCTGCATTATTTAAGGACGTTGTTGCATTATTTAAGGACTCTGCTGCATTATTTAAGGACTTTACTGCATTATTTAAGGACTCTGCTGCATTATTTAAGGACTTTCTTGCATTATTTAAGGACTCTGCTGCATTAGTTAAGGACTTTGCTGCATTATTTAAGGACTCTGCTGCATTATTTAACGACGTTGTTGCATTACTTAAGAACTGTGCTGCATTATTTAAGGACTTTGCTGCATTATTTAAGGACTATGCTGCATTATTTAATGACTTTGCTGAAGCATTTGAGGACTCTGCTGCATTATTAGAGGACTCTGCTGCATTATTTAAGGAGTTGCTGCATTATTTAATGACTTTGTTGGATTTTTTTATGGACTCTGCTGCATTATTTAAGGAATTTGCTGCTATATTAAAGGACTCTGCTTCAGTATTTAAGGACTCTGCTGCGGTATTTAAGGACTCTGCTGCATTATTTAAGGACTCTGCTGCATTATTTAAGGACTTTGCTGCATTATTTAAGGAATCTGCTGCATTATTTAAGGACTTTGCTGCAATATTTAAGGACTCTGCTTCAGTATTTAAGGACTCTGCTGCATTATTTAAGGACTTTGTTGCATTATTTAAGGACTCTGCTGCATTATTTAAGGACTTTGCTGCATTATTTAAGGACTCTGCTGCATTATTTAAGGACTCTGCTGAAGCATTTGAGGACTCTGCTGCATTATTTAAGCACTTTGCTGCGGTATTTAAGGACTCTGTTGCATTATTTAAGGACTTTGTTGCATTTTTTAAGGACTTTGCTGCATTAGTTAAGGACTTTGCTGCATTATTTAAGGACTCTGTTGCATTATTTAACGACGCTGCTGCATTATTTAAGGACTTTGCTGCATTATTTAAGGACTATGCTGCATTATTTAATGACTTTGCTGAAGCATTTGAGGACTCTGCTGCATTATTAGAGGACTCTGCTGCATTATTTAATGACTTTTTTGGATTTTGTAAGGACTCTGCTGCATTATTTAAGGAATTTGCTGCTATATTAAAGGACTCTGCTTCAGTATTTAAGGACTCTGCTGCGGTATTTAAGGACTCTGCTGCATTATTTAAGGACTCTGCTGCATTATTTAAGGACTTTGCTGCATTATTTAAGGACTCTGCTGCATTATTTAAGGACTTTGCTGCAATATTTAAGGACTCTGCTTCAGTATTTAAGGACTCTGCTGCATTATTTAAGGACGTTGTTGCATTATTTAAGGACTCTGCTGCATTATTTAAGGACTTTACTGCATTATTTAAGGACTCTGCTGCATTATTTAAGGACTTTGTTGCATTATTTCAGGAATCTGATGCATTATTTAAGGAATTTGCTGAATTATTTAAGGACTCTGCTTTCTTATTTAATGACTCTGCTGAAGCATTTGAGGACTCTGCTGCATTATTTGAGGACTCTGTTGCATTATTTAAGGACTTTGCTGCTTTATTTAAGGACTTTGTTGCATTATTTAAGGACTCTGCTGCATTATTTAAGGACTTTGCTGCAATATTTAAGGACTCTGCTTCAGTATTTAAGGACTCTGCTGCATTATTTAAGGACTTTGCTGCATTATTTAAGGACTTTGTTGCATTATTTAAGTACTCTGCTGCATTATTTAAGGACTTTGTTGCATTATTTAAGGACTCTGCTGCATTATTTAAGGACTTTGTTGCATTATTTAATGACTCTGCTGCATTATTTAAGGACTTTGCAGCAATATTTAAGGACTCTGCTTCAGTATTTAAGGACTCTGCTGCATTATTTAAGGACTTTGTTGCATTATTTAAGGACTCTGCTGCATTATTTAAGGACTTTGCTGTATTATTTAAGGACAATGCTGCATTATTTAAGGACTCTGCTGAAGCATTTGAGGACTCTGCTGCATTATTTAAGCCCTTTGCTGCGGTATTTAAGGACTCGGTTGCATTATTTAAGGACTTTGTTGCATTATTTAAGGACTCTGCTGCATTAGTTAAGGACTTTGCTGAATTATTTAAGGACTCTGCTGCATTATTTAACGACGTTGTTGCATTATTTAAGAACTGTTCTGCATTATTTAAGGACTTTGCTGCATTATTTAAGGAATATGCTGCATTATTTAATGAATTTGCTGAAGCATTTGAGGACTCTGCTGCATTATTAGAGGACTCTGCTGCATTATTTAAGGACTTGCTGCATTATTTAATGACTTTGTTGGATTTTTTAAGGACTCTGCTGCATTATTTAAGGACATTGTTGCATTATTTAATGACTCTGCTGCATTATTTAAGGACTTTGCAGCAATATTTAAGGACTCTGCTTCAGTATTTAAGGACTATGCTGCATTATTTAAGGACTTTGTTGCATTATTTAAGGACTCTGCTGCATTATTTAAGGACTTTGCTGCATTATTTAAGGACACTGCTGCATTATTTAAGCACTTTGCGGCGGTATTTAAGGACTCTGTTGCATTATTTAAGGACTTTGTTGCATTATTTAAGGACTCTGCTGCATTAGTTAAGGAGTTTGCTGCATTATTTAACGACGTTGTTGCATTATTTAAGAACTGTGCTGCATTATTTAAGGACTTTGCTGCATTATTTAAGGACTCTGCTGCATTATTTAAGGACTCTGCTGAAGCATTTGAGGACTCTGCTGCATTATTTAATCACTTTTCTGCGGTATTTAAGGACTCTGTTGCATTATTTAAGGACTTTGTTGCATTATTTAAGGACTCTGCTGCATTAGTTAAGGACTTTGCTGCATTATTTAAGGACTCTGCTGCATTATTTAACGACGTTGTTGCATTATTTAAGAACTGTGCTGCATTATTTAAGGACTTTGCTGCATTATTTAAGGACTATGCTGCATTATTTAATGACTTTGCTGAAGCATTTGAGGACTCTGCTGCATTATTAGAGGACTCTGCTGCATTATTTAATGACTTTGTTGGATTTTTTAAGGACTCTGCTGCATTATTTAAGGAATTTGCTGCTATATTAAAGGACTCTGCTTCAGTATTTAAGGACTCTGCTGCGGTATATAAGGACTCTGCTGCATTATTTAAGGACTCTGCTTCAGTATTTAAGGACTCTGCTGCATTATTTAAGGACGTTGTTGCATTATTTAAGGACTCTGCTGCATTATTTAAGGACTTTACTGCATTATTTAAGGACTCTGCTGCATTATTTAAGGACTTTGTTGCATTATTTAAGGACTCTGCTGCATTAGTTAAGGACTTTGCTGCATTATTTAAGGACTCTGCTGCATTATTTAACGACGTTGTTGCATTATTTAAGAACTGTGCTGCATTATTTAAGGACTTTGCTGCATTATTTAAGGACTATGCTGCATTATTTAATGACTTTGCTGAAGCATTTGAGGACTCTGCTGCATTATTAGAGGACTCTGCTGCATTTTTTAAGGACTTGCTGCATTATTTAATGACTTTGTTGGATTTTTTAAGGACTCTGCTGCATTATTTAAGGAATTTGCTGCTATATTAAAGGACTCTGCTTCAGTATTTAAGGACTCTGCTGCGGTATTTAAGGACTCTGCTGCATTATTTAAGGACTCTGCTGCATTATTTAAGGACTTTGCTGCATTATTTAAGGAATCTGCTGCATTATTTAAGGACTTTGTTGCATTATCTAAGGACTCTGCTGCATTATTGAAGGACTTTGCTGCAATATTTAAGGACTCTGCTTCAGTATTTAAGGACTCTGCTGCATTATTTAAGGACTTTGTTGCATTATTTAAGGACTCTGCTGCATTATTTAAGGACTTTGCTGCATTATTTATGGACTCTGCTGCATTATTTAAGGACTTTGCTGCAATATTTAAGGACTCTGCTTCAGTATTTAAGGACTCTGCTGCATTATTTAAGGACTTTGTTGCATTATTTAAGGACTCTGCTGCATTATTTACCGACGTTGTTGCATTATTTAAGAACTGTGCTGCTTTATTTAAGGACTTTGCATTATTTAAGGACTATGCTGCATTATTTAATGACTTTGCTGAAGCATTTGAGGACTCTGCTGCATTATTAGAGGACTCTGCTGCATTATTTAATGACTTTGTTGGATTTTTTAAGGACTCTGCTGCATTATTTAAGGAATTTGCTGCTATATTAAAGGACTCTGCTTCAGTATTTAAGGACTCTGCTGCGGTATTTAAGGACTCTGCTGCATTATTTAAGGACTCTGCTGCATTATTTAAGGACTTTGCTGCATTATTTAAGGACTCTGCTGCATTATTTAAGGACTTTGTTGCATTATTTAAGGACTCTAATGCATTATTTAAGGACTTTGCTGCAATATTTAAGGACTCTGCTTCAGTATTTAAGGACTCTGCTGCATTATTTAAGGACGTTGTTGCATTATTTAAGGACTCTGCTGCATTATTTAAGGACTTTACTGCATTATTTAAGGACTCTGCTGCATTATTTAAGGACTTTCTTGCATTATTTAAGGACTCTGCTGCATTAGTTAAGGACTTTGCTGCATTATTTAAGGACTCTGCTGCATTATTTAACGACGTTGTTGCATTACTTAAGAACTGTGCTGCATTATTTAAGGACTTTGCTGCATTATTTAAGGACTATGCTGCATTATTTAATGACTTTGCTGAAGCATTTGAGGACTCTGCTGCATTATTAGAGGACTCTGCTGCATTATTTAAGGAGTTGCTGCATTATTTAATGACTTTGTTGGATTTTTTTATGGACTCTGCTGCATTATTTAAGGAATTTGCTGCTATATTAAAGGACTCTGCTTCAGTATTTAAGGACTCTGCTGCGGTATTTAAGGACTCTGCTGCATTATTTAAGGACTCTGCTGCATTATTTAAGGACTTTGTTGCATTATCTAAGGACTCTGCTGCATTATTGAAGGACTTTGCTGCAATATTTAAGGACTCTGCTTCAGTATTTAAGGACTCTGCTGCATTATTTAAGGACTTTGTTGCATTATTTAAGGACTCTGCTGCATTATTTAAGGACTTTGCTGCATTATTTATGGACTCTGCTGCATTATTTAAGGACTTTGCTGCAATATTTAGGGACTCTGCTTCAGTATTTAAGGACTCTGCTGCATTATTTAAGGACTTTGTTGCATTATTTAAGGACTCTGCTGCATTATTTAAGGACTTTGCTGCATTATTTAAGGACTCTGCTGCATTATTTAAGGACTCTGCTGAAGCATTTGAGGACTCTGCTGCATTATTTAATCACTTTGCTGCGGTATTTAAGGACTCTGTTGCATTATTTAAGGACTTTGTTGCATTATTTAAGGACTCTGCTGCATTAGTTAAGGACTTTGCTGCATTATTTAAGGACTCTGCTGCATTATTTAACGACGTTGTTGCATTATTTAAGAACTGTGCTGCATTATTTAAGGACTTTGCTGCATTATTTAAGGACTATGCTGCATTATTTAATGACTTTGCTGAAGCATTTGAGGACTCTGCTGCATTATTAGAGGACTCTGCTGCATTATTTAATGACTTTGTTTGATTTTTTAAGGACTCTGCTGCATTATTTAAGGAATTTGCTGCTATATTAAAGGACTCTGCTTCAGTATTTAAGGACTCTGCTGCGGTATATAAGGACTCTGCTGCATTATTTAAGGACTCTGCTTCAGTATTTAAGGACTCTGCTGCATTATTTAAGGACGTTGTTGCATTATTTAAGGACTCTGCTGCATTATTTAAGGACTTTACTGCATTATTTAAGGACTCTGCTGCATTATTTAAGGACTTTGTTGCATTATTTAAGGACTCTGCTGCATTAGTTAAGGACTTTGCTGCATTATTTAAGGACTCTGCTGCATTATTTAACGACGTTGTTGCATTATTTAAGAACTGTGCTGCATTATTTAAGGACTTTGCTGCATTATTTAAGGACTATGCTGCATTATTTAATGACTTTGCTGAAGCATTTGAGGACTCTGCTGCATTATTAGAGGACTCTGCTGCATTATTTAAGGACTTGCTGCATTATTTAATGACTTTGTTGGATTTTTTAAGGACTCTGCTGCATTATTTAAGGAATTTGCTGCTATATTAAAGGACTCTGCTTCAGTATTTAAGGACTCTGCTGCGGTATTTAAGGACTCTGCTGCATTATTTAAGGACTCTGCTGCATTATTTAAGGACTTTGCTGCATTATTTAAGGAATCTGCTGCATTATTTAAGGACTTTGTTGCATTATCTAAGGACTCTGCTGCATTATTGAAGGACTTTGCTGCAATATTTAAGGACTCTGCTTCAGTATTTAAGGACTCTGCTGCATTATTTAAGGACTTTGTTGCATTATTTAAGGACTCTGCTGCATTATTTAAGGACTTTGCTGCATTATTTATGGACTCTGCTGCATTATTTAAGGACTTTGCTGCAATATTTAAGGACTCTGCTTCAGTATTTAAGGACTCTGCTGCATTATTTAAGGACTTTGTTGCATTATTTAAGGACTCTGCTGCATTATTTAAGTACTTTGCTGCATTATTTAAGGACTCTGCTGCATTATTTAAGGACTCTGCTGAAGCATTTAAGGACTCTGCTGCATTATTTAAGGACTTTGCTGCGGTATTTAAGGACTCTGTTGCATTATTTAAGGACTTTGTTGCATTATTTAAGGACTCTGCTGCATTAGTTAAGGACTTTGCTGCATTATTTAAGGACTCTGCTGCATTATTTACCGACGTTGTTGCATTATTTAAGAACTGTGCTGCTTTATTTAAGGACTTTGCATTATTTAAGGACTATGCTGCATTATTTAATGACTTTGCTGAAGCATTTGAGGACTCTGCTGCATTATTAGAGGACTCTGCTGCATTATTTAATGACTTTGTTGGATTTTTTAAGGACTCTGCTGCATTATTTAAGGAATTTGCTGCTATATTAAAGGACTCTGCTTCAGTATTTAAGGACTCTGCTGCGGTATTTAAGGACTCTGCTGCATTATTTAAGGACTCTGCTGCAGTATTTAAGGACTTTGCTGCATTATTTAAGGACTCTGCTGCATTATTTAAGGACTTTGTTGCATTATTTAAGGACTCTAATGCATTATTTAAGGACTTTGCTGCAATATTTAAGGACTCTGCTTCAGTATTTAAGGACTCTGCTGCATTATTTAAGGACGTTGTTGCATTATTTAAGGACTCTGCTGCATTATTTAAGGACTTTACTGCATTATTTAAGGACTCTGCTGCATTATTTAAGGACTTTGTTGCATTATTTAATGACTCTGCTGCATTATTTAAGGACTTTGCAGCAATATTTAAGGACTCTGCTTCAGTATTTAAGGACTCTGCTGCATTATTTAAGGACTTTGTTGCATTATTTAAGGACTCTGCTGCATTATTTAAGGACTTTGCTGTATTATTTAAGGACAATGCTGCATTATTTAAGGACTCTGCTGAAGCATTTGAGGACTCTGCTGCATTATTTAAGCCCTTTGCTGCGGTATTTAAGGACTCGGTTGCATTATTTAAGGACTTTGTTGCATTATTTAAGGACTCTGCTGCATTAGTTAAGGACTTTGCTGAATTATTTAAGGACTCTGCTGCATTATTTAACGACGTTGTTGCATTATTTAAGAACTGTTCTGCATTATTTAAGGACTTTGCTGCATTATTTAAGGAATATGCTGCATTATTTAATGAATTTGCTGAAGCATTTGAGGACTCTGCTGCATTATTAGAGGACTCTGCTGCATTATTTAAGGACTTGCTGCATTATTTAATGACTTTGTTGGATTTTTTAAGGACTCTGCTGCATTATTTAAGGACATTGTTGCATTATTTAATGACTCTGCTGCATTATTTAAGGACTTTTCAGCAATATTTAAGGACTCTGCTTCAGTATTTAAGGACTATGCTGCATTATTTAAGGACTTTGTTGCATTATTTAAGGACTCTGCTGCATTATTTAAGGACTTTGCTGCATTATTTAAGGACACTGCTGCATTATTTAAGCACTTTGCGGCGGTATTTAAGGACTCTGTTGCATTATTTAAGGACTTTGTTGCATTATTTAAGGACTCTGCTGCATTAGTTAAGGAGTTTGCTGCATTATTTAACGACGTTGTTGCATTATTTAAGAACTGTGCTGCATTATTTAAGGACTTTGCTGCATTATTTAAGGACTCTGCTGCATTATTTAAGGACTCTGCTGAAGCATTTGAGGACTCTGCTGCATTATTTAATCACTTTTCTGCGGTATTTAAGGACTCTGTTGCATTATTTAAGGACTTTGTTGCATTATTTAAGGACTCTGCTGCATTAGTTAAGGACTTTGCTGCATTATTTAAGGACTCTGCTGCATTATTTAACGACGTTGTTGCATTATTTAAGAACTGTGCTGCATTATTTAAGGACTTTGCTGCATTATTTAAGGACTATGCTGCATTATTTAATGACTTTGCTGAAGCATTTGAGGACTCTGCTGCATTATTAGAGGACTCTGCTGCATTATTTAATGACTTTGTTGGATTTTTTAAGGACTCTGCTGCATTATTTAAGGAATTTGCTGCTATATTAAAGGACTCTGCTTCAGTATTTAAGGACTCTGCTGCGGTATATAAGGACTCTGCTGCATTATTTAAGGACTCTGCTTCAGTATTTAAGGACTCTGCTGCATTATTTAAGGACGTTGTTGCATTATTTAAGGACTCTGCTGCATTATTTAAGGACTTTACTGCATTATTTAAGGACTCTGCTGCATTATTTAAGGACTTTGTTGCATTATTTAAGGACTCTGCTGCATTAGTTAAGGACTTTGCTGCATTATTTAAGGACTCTGCTGCATTATTTAACGACGTTGTTGCATTATTTAAGAACTGTGCTGCATTATTTAAGGACTTTGCTGCATTATTTAAGGACTATGCTGCATTATTTAATGACTTTGCTGAAGCATTTGAGGACTCTGCTGCATTATTAGAGGACTCTGCTGCATTATTTAAGGACTTGCTGCATTATTTAATGACTTTGTTGGATTTTTTAAGGACTCTGCTGCATTATTTAAGGAATTTGCTGCTATATTAAAGGACTCTGCTTCAGTATTTAAGGACTCTGCTGCGGTATTTAAGGACTCTGCTGCATTATTTAAGGACTCTGCTGCATTATTTAAGGACTTTGCTGCATTATTTAAGGAATCTGCTGCATTATTTAAGGACTTTGTTGCATTATCTAAGGACTCTGCTGCATTATTGAAGGACTTTGCTGCAATATTTAAGGACTCTGCTTCAGTATTTAAGGACTCTGCTGCATTATTTAAGGACTTTGTTGCATTATTTAAGGACTCTGCTGCATTATTTAAGGACTTTGCTGCATTATTTATGGACTCTGCTGCATTATTTAAGGACTTTGCTGCAATATTTAAGGACTCTGCTTCAGTATTTAAGGACTCTGCTGCATTATTTAAGGACTTTGTTGCATTATTTAAGGACTCTGCTGCATTATTTACCGACGTTGTTGCATTATTTAAGAACTGTGCTGCTTTATTTAAGGACTTTGCATTATTTAAGGACTATGCTGCATTATTTAATGACTTTGCTGAAGCATTTGAGGACTCTGCTGCATTATTAGAGGACTCTGCTGCATTATTTAATGACTTTGTTGGATTTTTTAAGGACTCTGCTGCATTATTTAAGGAATTTGCTGCTATATTAAAGGACTCTGCTTCAGTATTTAAGGACTCTGCTGCGGTATTTAAGGACTCTGCTGCATTATTTAAGGACTCTGCTGCATTATTTAAGGACTTTGCTGCATTATTTAAGGACTCTGCTGCATTATTTAAGGACTTTGTTGCATTATTTAAGGACTCTAATGCATTATTTAAGGACTTTGCTGCAATATTTAAGGACTCTGCTTCAGTATTTAAGGACTCTGCTGCATTATTTAAGGACGTTGTTGCATTATTTAAGGACTCTGCTGCATTATTTAAGGACTTTACTGCATTATTTAAGGACTCTGCTGCATTATTTAAGGACTTTCTTGCATTATTTAAGGACTCTGCTGCATTAGTTAAGGACTTTGCTGCATTATTTAAGGACTCTGCTGCATTATTTAACGACGTTGTTGCATTACTTAAGAACTGTGCTGCATTATTTAAGGACTTTGCTGCATTATTTAAGGACTATGCTGCATTATTTAATGACTTTGCTGAAGCATTTGAGGACTCTGCTGCATTATTAGAGGACTCTGCTGCATTATTTAAGGAGTTGCTGCATTATTTAATGACTTTGTTGGATTTTTTTATGGACTCTGCTGCATTATTTAAGGAATTTGCTGCTATATTAAAGGACTCTGCTTCAGTATTTAAGGACTCTGCTGCGGTATTTAAGGACTCTGCTGCATTATTTAAGGACTCTGCTGCATTATTTAAGGACTTTGTTGCATTATCTAAGGACTCTGCTGCATTATTGAAGGACTTTGCTGCAATATTTAAGGACTCTGCTTCAGTATTTAAGGACTCTGCTGCATTATTTAAGGACTTTGTTGCATTATTTAAGGACTCTGCTGCATTATTTAAGGACTTTGCTGCATTATTTATGGACTCTGCTGCATTATTTAAGGACTTTGCTGCAATATTTAAGGACTCTGCTTCAGTATTTAAGGACTCTGCTGCATTATTTAAGGACTTTGTTGCATTATTTAAGGACTCTGCTGCATTATTTAAGGACTTTGCTGCATTATTTAAGGACTCTGCTGCATTATTTAAGGACTCTGCTGAAGCATTTGAGGACTCTGCTGCATTATTTAATCACTTTGCTGCGGTATTTAAGGACTCTGTTGCATTATTTAAGGACTTTGTTGCATTATTTAAGGACTCTGCTGCATTAGTTAAGGACTTTGCTGCATTATTTAAGGACTCTGCTGCATTATTTAACGACGTTGTTGCATTATTTAAGAACTGTGCTGCATTATTTAAGGACTTTGCTGCATTATTTAAGGACTATGCTGCATTATTTAATGACTTTGCTGAAGCATTTGAGGACTCTGCTGCATTATTTAATGACTTTGTTTGATTTTTTAAGGACTCTGCTGCATTATTTAAGGAATTTGCTGCTATATTAAAGGACTCTGCTTCAGTATTTAAGGACTCTGCTGCGGTATATAAGGACTCTGCTGCATTATTTAAGGACTCTGCTTCAGTATTTAAGGACTCTGCTGCATTATTTAAGGACGTTGTTGCATTATTTAAGGACTCTGCTGCATTATTTAAGGACTTTACTGCATTATTTAAGGACTCTGCTGCATTATTTAAGGACTTTGTTGCATTATTTAAGGACTCTGCTGCATTAGTTAAGGACTTTGCTGCATTATTTAAGGACTCTGCTGCATTATTTAACGACGTTGTTGCATTATTTAAGAACTGTGCTGCATTATTTAAGGACTTTGCTGCATTATTTAAGGACTATGCTGCATTATTTAATGACTTTGCTGAAGCATTTGAGGACTCTGCTGCATTATTAGAGGACTCTGCTGCATTATTTAAGGACTTGCTGCATTATTTAATGACTTTGTTGGATTTTTTAAGGACTCTGCTGCATTATTTAAGGAATTTGCTGCTATATTAAAGGACTCTGCTTCAGTATTTAAGGACTCTGCTGCGGTATTTAAGGACTCTGCTGCATTATTTAAGGACTCTGCTGCATTATTTAAGGACTTTGCTGCATTATTTAAGGAATCTGCTGCATTATTTAAGGACTTTGTTGCATTATCTAAGGACTCTGCTGCATTATTGAAGGACTTTGCTGCAATATTTAAGGACTCTGCTTCAGTATTTAAGGACTCTGCTGCATTATTTAAGGACTTTGTTGCATTATTTAAGGACTCTGCTGCATTATTTAAGGACTTTGCTGCATTATTTATGGACTCTGCTGCATTATTTAAGGACTTTGCTGCAATATTTAAGGACTCTGCTTCAGTATTTAAGGACTCTGCTGCATTATTTAAGGACTTTGTTGCATTATTTAAGGACTCTGCTGCATTATTTAAGTACTTTGCTGCATTATTTAAGGACTCTGCTGCATTATTTAAGGACTCTGCTGAAGCATTTAAGGACTCTGCTGCATTATTTAAGGACTTTGCTGCGGTATTTAAGGACTCTGTTGCATTATTTAAGGACTTTGTTGCATTATTTAAGGACTCTGCTGCATTAGTTAAGGACTTTGCTGCATTATTTAAGGACTCTGCTGCATTATTTACCGACGTTGTTGCATTATTTAAGAACTGTGCTGCTTTATTTAAGGACTTTGCATTATTTAAGGACTATGCTGCATTATTTAATGACTTTGCTGAAGCATTTGAGGACTCTGCTGCATTATTAGAGGACTCTGCTGCATTATTTAATGACTTTGTTGGATTTTTTAAGGACTCTGCTGCATTATTTAAGGAATTTGCTGCTATATTAAAGGACTCTGCTTCAGTATTTAAGGACTCTGCTGCGGTATTTAAGGACTCTGCTGCATTATTTAAGGACTCTGCTGCAGTATTTAAGGACTTTGCTGCATTATTTAAGGACTCTGCTGCATTATTTAAGGACTTTGTTGCATTATTTAAGGACTCTAATGCATTATTTAAGGACTTTGCTGCAATATTTAAGGACTCTGCTTCAGTATTTAAGGACTCTGCTGCATTATTTAAGGACGTTGTTGCATTATTTAAGGACTCTGCTGCATTATTTAAGGACTTTACTGCATTATTTAAGGACTCTGCTGCATTATTTAAGGACTTTGTTGCATTATTTAATGACTCTGCTGCATTATTTAAGGACTTTGCAGCAATATTTAAGGACTCTGCTTCAGTATTTAAGGACTCTGCTGCATTATTTAAGGACTTTGTTGCATTATTTAAGGACTCTGCTGCATTATTTAAGGACTTTGCTGTATTATTTAAGGACAATGCTGCATTATTTAAGGACTCTGCTGAAGCATTTGAGGACTCTGCTGCATTATTTAAGCCCTTTGCTGCGGTATTTAAGGACTCGGTTGCATTATTTAAGGACTTTGTTGCATTATTTAAGGACTCTGCTGCATTAGTTAAGGACTTTGCTGAATTATTTAAGGACTCTGCTGCATTATTTAACGACGTTGTTGCATTATTTAAGAACTGTTCTGCATTATTTAAGGACTTTGCTGCATTATTTAAGGAATATGCTGCATTATTTAATGAATTTGCTGAAGCATTTGAGGACTCTGCTGCATTATTAGAGGACTCTGCTGCATTATTTAAGGACTTGCTGCATTATTTAATGACTTTGTTGGATTTTTTAAGGACTCTGCTGCATTATTTAAGGACATTGTTGCATTATTTAATGACTCTGCTGCATTATTTAAGGACTTTTCAGCAATATTTAAGGACTCTGCTTCAGTATTTAAGGACTATGCTGCATTATTTAAGGACTTTGTTGCATTATTTAAGGACTCTGCTGCATTATTTAAGGACTTTGCTGCATTATTTAAGGACACTGCTGCATTATTTAAGCACTTTGCGGCGGTATTTAAGGACTCTGTTGCATTATTTAAGGACTTTGTTGCATTATTTAAGGACTCTGCTGCATTAGTTAAGGAGTTTGCTGCATTATTTAACGACGTTGTTGCATTATTTAAGAACTGTGCTGCATTATTTAAGGACTTTGCTGCATTATTTAAGGACTCTGCTGCATTATTTAAGGACTCTGCTGAAGCATTTGAGGACTCTGCTGCATTATTTAATCACTTTTCTGCGGTATTTAAGGACTCTGTTGCATTATTTAAGGACTTTGTTGCATTATTTAAGGACTCTGCTGCATTAGTTAAGGACTTTGCTGCATTATTTAAGGACTCTGCTGCATTATTTAACGACGTTGTTGCATTATTTAAGAACTGTGCTGCATTATTTAAGGACTTTGCTGCATTATTTAAGGACTATGCTGCATTATTTAATGACTTTGCTGAAGCATTTGAGGACTCTGCTGCATTATTAGAGGACTCTGCTGCATTATTTAATGACTTTGTTGGATTTTTTAAGGACTCTGCTGCATTATTTAAGGAATTTGCTGCTATATTAAAGGACTCTGCTTCAGTATTTAAGGACTCTGCTGCGGTATATAAGGACTCTGCTGCATTATTTAAGGACTCTGCTTCAGTATTTAAGGACTCTGCTGCATTATTTAAGGACGTTGTTGCATTATTTAAGGACTCTGCTGCATTATTTAAGGACTTTACTGCATTATTTAAGGACTCTGCTGCATTATTTAAGGACTTTGTTGCATTATTTAAGGACTCTGCTGCATTAGTTAAGGACTTTGCTGCATTATTTAAGGACTCTGCTGCATTATTTAACGACGTTGTTGCATTATTTAAGAACTGTGCTGCATTATTTAAGGACTTTGCTGCATTATTTAAGGACTATGCTGCATTATTTAATGACTTTGCTGAAGCATTTGAGGACTCTGCTGCATTATTAGAGGACTCTGCTGCATTATTTAAGGACTTGCTGCATTATTTAATGACTTTGTTGGATTTTTTAAGGACTCTGCTGCATTATTTAAGGAATTTGCTGCTATATTAAAGGACTCTGCTTCAGTATTTAAGGACTCTGCTGCGGTATTTAAGGACTCTGCTGCATTATTTAAGGACTCTGCTGCATTATTTAAGGACTTTGCTGCATTATTTAAGGAATCTGCTGCATTATTTAAGGACTTTGTTGCATTATCTAAGGACTCTGCTGCATTATTGAAGGACTTTGCTGCAATATTTAAGGACTCTGCTTCAGTATTTAAGGACTCTGCTGCATTATTTAAGGACTTTGTTGCATTATTTAAGGACTCTGCTGCATTATTTAAGGACTTTGCTGCATTATTTATGGACTCTGCTGCATTATTTAAGGACTTTGCTGCAATATTTAAGGACTCTGCTTCAGTATTTAAGGACTCTGCTGCATTATTTAAGGACTTTGTTGCATTATTTAAGGACTCTGCTGCATTATTTACCGACGTTGTTGCATTATTTAAGAACTGTGCTGCTTTATTTAAGGACTTTGCATTATTTAAGGACTATGCTGCATTATTTAATGACTTTGCTGAAGCATTTGAGGACTCTGCTGCATTATTAGAGGACTCTGCTGCATTATTTAATGACTTTGTTGGATTTTTTAAGGACTCTGCTGCATTATTTAAGGAATTTGCTGCTATATTAAAGGACTCTGCTTCAGTATTTAAGGACTCTGCTGCGGTATTTAAGGACTCTGCTGCATTATTTAAGGACTCTGCTGCATTATTTAAGGACTTTGCTGCATTATTTAAGGACTCTGCTGCATTATTTAAGGACTTTGTTGCATTATTTAAGGACTCTAATGCATTATTTAAGGACTTTGCTGCAATATTTAAGGACTCTGCTTCAGTATTTAAGGACTCTGCTGCATTATTTAAGGACGTTGTTGCATTATTTAAGGACTCTGCTGCATTATTTAAGGACTTTACTGCATTATTTAAGGACTTTGCTGCATTATTTAAGGACTTTCTTGCATTATTTAAGGACTCTGCTGCATTAGTTAAGGACTTTGCTGCATTATTTAAGGACTCTGCTGCATTATTTAACGACGTTGTTGCATTACTTAAGAACTGTGCTGCATTATTTAAGGACTTTGCTGCATTATTTAAGGACTATGCTGCATTATTTAATGACTTTGCTGAAGCATTTGAGGACTCTGCTGCATTATTAGAGGACTCTGCTGCATTATTTAAGGAGTTGCTGCATTATTTAATGACTTTGTTGGATTTTTTTATGGACTCTGCTGCATTATTTAAGGAATTTGCTGCTATATTAAAGGACTCTGCTTCAGTATTTAAGGACTCTGCTGCGGTATTTAAGGACTCTGCTGCATTATTTAAGGACTCTGCTGCATTATTTAAGGACTTTGTTGCATTATCTAAGGACTCTGCTGCATTATTGAAGGACTTTGCTGCAATATTTAAGGACTCTGCTTCAGTATTTAAGGACTCTGCTGCATTATTTAAGGACTTTGTTGCATTATTTAAGGACTCTGCTGCATTATTTAAGGACTTTGCTGCATTATTTATGGACTCTGCTGCATTATTTAAGGACTTTGCTGCAATATTTAAGGACTCTGCTTCAGTATTTAAGGACTCTGCTGCATTATTTAAGGACTTTGTTGCATTATTTAAGGACTCTGCTGCATTATTTAAGGACTTTGCTGCATTATTTAAGGACTCTGCTGCATTATTTAAGGACTCTGCTGAAGCATTTGAGGACTCTGATGCATTATTTAATCACTTTGCTGCGGTATTTAAGGACTCTGTTGCATTATTTAAGGACTTTGTTGCATTATTTAAGGACTCTGCTGCATTAGTTAAGGACTTTGCTGCATTATTTAAGGACTCTGCTGCATTATTTAACGACGTTGTTGCATTATTTAAGAACTGTGCTGCATTATTTAAGGACTTTGCTGCATTATTTAAGGACTATGCTGCATTATTTAATGACTTTGCTGAAGCATTTGAGGACTCTGCTGCATTATTTAATGACTTTGTTTGATTTTTTAAGGACTCTGCTGCATTATTTAAGGAATTTGCTGCTATATTAAAGGACTCTGCTTCAGTATTTAAGGACTCTGCTGCGGTATATAAGGACTCTGCTGCATTATTTAAGGACTCTGCTTCAGTATTTAAGGACTCTGCTGCATTATTTAAGGACGTTGTTGCATTATTTAAGGACTCTGCTGCATTATTTAAGGACTTTACTGCATTATTTAAGGACTCTGCTGCATTATTTAAGGACTTTGTTGCATTATTTAAGGACTCTGCTGCATTAGTTAAGGACTTTGCTGCATTATTTAAGGACTCTGCTGCATTATTTAACGACGTTGTTGCATTATTTAAGAACTGTGCTGCATTATTTAAGGACTTTGCTGCATTATTTAAGGACTATGCTGCATTATTTAATGACTTTGCTGAAGCATTTGAGGACTCTGCTGCATTATTAGAGGACTCTGCTGCATTATTTAAGGACTTGCTGCATTATTTAATGACTTTGTTGGATTTTTTAAGGACTCTGCTGCATTATTTAAGGAATTTGCTGCTATATTAAAGGACTCTGCTTCAGTATTTAAGGACTCTGCTGCGGTATTTAAGGACTCTGCTGCATTATTTAAGGACTCTGCTGCATTATTTAAGGACTTTGCTGCATTATTTAAGGAATCTGCTGCATTATTTAAGGACTTTGTTGCATTATCTAAGGACTCTGCTGCATTATTGAAGGACTTTGCTGCAATATTTAAGGACTCTGCTTCAGTATTTAAGGACTCTGCTGCATTATTTAAGGACTTTGTTGCATTATTTAAGGACTCTGCTGCATTATTTAAGGACTTTGCTGCATTATTTATGGACTCTGCTGCATTATTTAAGGACTTTGCTGCAATATTTAAGGACTCTGCTTCAGTATTTAAGGACTCTGCTGCATTATTTAAGGACTTTGTTGCATTATTTAAGGACTCTGCTGCATTATTTAAGTACTTTGCTGCATTATTTAAGGACTCTGCTGCATTATTTAAGGACTCTGCTGAAGCATTTAAGGACTCTGCTGCATTATTTAAGGACTTTGCTGCGGTATTTAAGGACTCTGTTGCATTATTTAAGGACTTTGTTGCATTATTTAAGGACTCTGCTGCATTAGTTAAGGACTTTGCTGCATTATTTAAGGACTCTGCTGCATTATTTACCGACGTTGTTGCATTATTTAAGAACTGTGCTGCTTTATTTAAGGACTTTGCATTATTTAAGGACTATGCTGCATTATTTAATGACTTTGCTGAAGCATTTGAGGACTCTGCTGCATTATTAGAGGACTCTGCTGCATTATTTAATGACTTTGTTGGATTTTTTAAGGACTCTGCTGCATTATTTAAGGAATTTGCTGCTATATTAAAGGACTCTGCTTCAGTATTTAAGGACTCTGCTGCGGTATTTAAGGACTCTGCTGCATTATTTAAGGACTCTGCTGCAGTATTTAAGGACTTTGCTGCATTATTTAAGGACTCTGCTGCATTATTTAAGGACTTTGTTGCATTATTTAAGGACTCTAATGCATTATTTAAGGACTTTGCTGCAATATTTAAGGACTCTGCTTCAGTATTTAAGGACTCTGCTGCATTATTTAAGGACGTTGTTGCATTATTTAAGGACTCTGCTGCATTATTTAAGGACTTTACTGCATTATTTAAGGACTCTGCTGCATTATTTAAGGACTTTCTTGCATTATTTAAGGACTCTGCTGCATTAGTTAAGGACTTTGCTGCATTATTTAAGGACTCTGCTGCATTATTTAAGGACTTTGCTGCAATATTTAAGGACTCTGCTTCAGTATTTAAGGACTCTGCTGCATTATTTAAGGACTTTGTTGCATTATTTAAGGACTCTGCTGCATTATTTAAGGACTTTGCTGCATTATTTAAGGACTCTGCTGCATTTTTTAAGGACTCTGCTGAAGCATTTGAGGACTCTGCTGCATTATTTAAGCACTTTGCTGCGGTATTTAAGGACTCTGTTGCATTATTTAAGGACTTTGTTGAATTATTTAAGGACTCTGCTGCATTAGTTAAGGACTTTGCTGCATTATTTAAGGACTCTGCTGCATTATTTACCGACGTTGTTGCATTATTTAAGAACTGTGCTGCTTTATTTAAGGACTTTGCATTATTTAAGGACTATGCTGCATTATTTAATGACTTTGCTGAAGCATTTGAGGACTCTGCTGCATTATTAGAGGACTCTGCTGCATTATTTAATGACTTTGTTGGATTTTTTAAGGACTCTGCTGCATTATTTAAGGAATTTGCTGCTATATTAAAGGACTCTGCTTCAGTATTTAAGGACTCTGCTGCGGTATTTAAGGACTCTGCTGCATTATTTAAGGACTCTGCTGCATTATTTAAGGACTTTGCTGCATTATTTAAGGAATCTGCTGCATTATTTAAGGACTTTGCTGCAATATTTAAGGACTCTGCTTCAGTATTTAAGGACTCTGCTGCATTATTTAAGGACTTTGTTGCATTATTTAAGGACTCTGCTGCATTATTTAAGGACTTTGCTGCATTATTTAAGGACTCTGCTGCATTATTTAAGGACTCTGCTGAAGCATTTGAGGACTCTGCTGCATTATTTAAGCACTTTGCTGCGGTATTTAAGGACTCTGTTGCATTATTTAAGGACTTTGTTGCATTTTTTAAGGACTTTGCTGCATTAGTTAAGGACTTTGCTGCATTATTTAAGGACTCTGCTGCATTATTTAACGACGCTGCTGCATTATTTAAGGACTTTGCTGCATTATTTAAGGACTATGCTGCATTATTTAATGACTTTGCTGAAGCATTTGAGGACTCTGCTGCATTATTAGAGGACTCTGCTGCATTATTTAATGACTTTTTTGGATTTTGTAAGGACTCTGCTGCATTATTTAAGGAATTTGCTGCTATATTAAAGGACTCTGCTTCAGTATTTAAGGACTCTGCTGCGGTATTTAAGGACTCTGCTGCATTATTTAAGGACTCTGCTGCATTATTTAAGGACTTTGCTGCATTATTTAAGGACTCTGCTGCATTATTTAAGGACTTTGCTGCAATATTTAAGGACTCTGCTTCAGTATTTAAGGACTCTGCTGCATTATTTAAGGACGTTGTTGCATTATTTAAGGACTCTGCTGCATTATTTAAGGACTTTACTGCATTATTTAAGGACTCTGCTGCATTATTTAAGGACTTTGTTGCATTATTTCAGGAATCTGATGCATTATTTAAGGAATTTGCTGAATTATTTAAGGACTCTGCTTTCTTATTTAATGACTCTGCTGAAGCATTTGAGGACTCTGCTGCATTATTTGAGGACTCTGTTGCATTATTTAAGGACTTTGCTGCTTTATTTAAGGACTTTGTTGCATTATTTAAGGACTCTGCTGCATTATTTAAGGACTTTGCTGCAATATTTAAGGACTCTGCTTCAGTATTTAAGGACTCTGCTGCATTATTTAAGGACTTTGCTGCATTATTTAAGGACTTTGTTGCATTATTTAAGTACTCTGCTGCATTATTTAAGGACTTTGTTGCATTATTTAAGGACTCTGCTGCATTATTTAAGGACTTTGTTGCATTATTTAATGACTCTGCTGCATTATTTAAGGACTTTGCAGCAATATTTAAGGACTCTGCTTCAGTATTTAAGGACTCTGCTGCATTATTTAAGGACTTTGTTGCATTATTTAAGGACTCTGCTGCATTATTTAAGGACTTTGCTGTATTATTTAAGGACAATGCTGCATTATTTAAGGACTCTGCTGAAGCATTTGAGGACTCTGCTGCATTATTTAAGCCCTTTGCTGCGGTATTTAAGGACTCGGTTGCATTATTTAAGGACTTTGTTGCATTATTTAAGGACTCTGCTGCATTAGTTAAGGACTTTGCTGAATTATTTAAGGACTCTGCTGCATTATTTAACGACGTTGTTGCATTATTTAAGAACTGTTCTGCATTATTTAAGGACTTTGCTGCATTATTTAAGGAATATGCTGCATTATTTAATGAATTTGCTGAAGCATTTGAGGACTCTGCTGCATTATTAGAGGACTCTGCTGCATTATTTAAGGACTTGCTGCATTATTTAATGACTTTGTTGGATTTTTTAAGGACTCTGCTGCATTATTTAAGGACATTGTTGCATTATTTAATGACTCTGCTGCATTATTTAAGGACTTTGCAGCAATATTTAAGGACTCTGCTTCAGTATTTAAGGACTATGCTGCATTATTTAAGGACTTTGTTGCATTATTTAAGGACTCTGCTGCATTATTTAAGGACTTTGCTGCATTATTTAAGGACACTGCTGCATTATTTAAGCACTTTGCGGCGGTATTTAAGGACTCTGTTGCATTATTTAAGGACTTTGTTGCATTATTTAAGGACTCTGCTGCATTAGTTAAGGAGTTTGCTGCATTATTTAACGACGTTGTTGCATTATTTAAGAACTGTGCTGCATTATTTAAGGACTTTGCTGCATTATTTAAGGACTCTGCTGCATTATTTAAGGACTCTGCTGAAGCATTTGAGGACTCTGCTGCATTATTTAATCACTTTTCTGCGGTATTTAAGGACTCTGTTGCATTATTTAAGGACTTTGTTGCATTATTTAAGGACTCTGCTGCATTAGTTAAGGACTTTGCTGCATTATTTAAGGACTCTGCTGCATTATTTAACGACGTTGTTGCATTATTTAAGAACTGTGCTGCATTATTTAAGGACTTTGCTGCATTATTTAAGGACTATGCTGCATTATTTAATGACTTTGCTGAAGCATTTGAGGACTCTGCTGCATTATTAGAGGACTCTGCTGCATTATTTAATGACTTTGTTGGATTTTTTAAGGACTCTGCTGCATTATTTAAGGAATTTGCTGCTATATTAAAGGACTCTGCTTCAGTATTTAAGGACTCTGCTGCGGTATATAAGGACTCTGCTGCATTATTTAAGGACTCTGCTTCAGTATTTAAGGACTCTGCTGCATTATTTAAGGACGTTGTTGCATTATTTAAGGACTCTGCTGCATTATTTAAGGACTTTACTGCATTATTTAAGGACTCTGCTGCATTATTTAAGGACTTTGTTGCATTATTTAAGGACTCTGCTGCATTAGTTAAGGACTTTGCTGCATTATTTAAGGACTCTGCTGCATTATTTAACGACGTTGTTGCATTATTTAAGAACTGTGCTGCATTATTTAAGGACTTTGCTGCATTATTTAAGGACTATGCTGCATTATTTAATGACTTTGCTGAAGCATTTGAGGACTCTGCTGCATTATTAGAGGACTCTGCTGCATTATTTAAGGACTTGCTGCATTATTTAATGACTTTGTTGGATTTTTTAAGGACTCTGCTGCATTATTTAAGGAATTTGCTGCTATATTAAAGGACTCTGCTTCAGTATTTAAGGACTCTGCTGCGGTATTTAAGGACTCTGCTGCATTATTTAAGGACTCTGCTGCATTATTTAAGGACTTTGCTGCATTATTTAAGGAATCTGCTGCATTATTTAAGGACTTTGTTGCATTATCTAAGGACTCTGCTGCATTATTGAAGGACTTTGCTGCAATATTTAAGGACTCTGCTTCAGTATTTAAGGACTCTGCTGCATTATTTAAGGACTTTGTTGCATTATTTAAGGACTCTGCTGCATTATTTAAGGACTTTGCTGCATTATTTATGGACTCTGCTGCATTATTTAAGGACTTTGCTGCAATATTTAAGGACTCTGCTTCAGTATTTAAGGACTCTGCTGCATTATTTAAGGACTTTGTTGCATTATTTAAGGACTCTGCTGCATTATTTAAGTACTTTGCTGCATTATTTAAGGACTCTGCTGCATTATTTAAGGACTCTGCTGAAGCATTTAAGGACTCTGCTGCATTATTTAAGGACTTTGCTGCGGTATTTTAGGACTCTGTTGCATTATTTAAGGACTTTGTTGCATTATTTAAGGACTCTGCTGCATTAGTTAAGGACTTTGCTGCATTATCTAAGGACTCTGCTGCATTATTTAACGACGTTGTTGCATTATTTAAGAACTGTGCTGCTTTATTTAAGGACTTTGCATTATTTAAGGACTATGCTGCATTATTTAATGACTTTGCTGAAGCATTTGAGGACTCTGCTGCATTATTAGAGGACTCTGCTGCATTATTTAATGACTTTGTTGGATTTTTTAAGGACTCTGCTGCATTATTTAAGGAATTTGCTGCTATATTAAAGGACTCTGCTTCAGTATTTAAGGACTCTGCTGCGGTATTTAAGGACTCTGCTGCATTATTTAAGGACTCTGCTGCATTATTTAAGGACTTTGCTGCATTATTTAAGGACTCTGCTGCATTATTTAAGGACTTTGTTGCATTATTTAAGGACTCTAATGCATTATTTAAGGACTTTGCTGCAATATTTAAGGACTCTGCTTCAGTATTTAAGGACTCTGCTGCATTATTTAAGGACGTTGTTGCATTATTTAAGGACTCTGCTGCATTATTTAAGGACTTTACTGCATTATTTAAGGACTCTGCTGCATTATTTAAGGACTTTCTTGCATTATTTAAGGACTCTGCTGCATTAGTTAAGGACTTTGCTGCATTATTTAAGGACTCTGCTGCATTATTTAAGGACTTTGCTGCAATATTTAAGGACTCTGCTTCAGTATTTAAGGACTCTGCTGCATTATTTAAGGACTTTGTTGCATTATTTAAGGACTCTGCTGCATTATTTAAGGACTTTGCTGCATTATTTAAGGACTCTGCTGCATTTTTTAAGGACTCTGCTGAAGCATTTGAGGACTCTGCTGCATTATTTAAGCACTTTGCTGCGGTATTTAAGGACTCTGTTGCATTATTTAAGGACTTTGTTGCATTATTTAAGGACTCTGCTGCATTAGTTAAGGACTTTGCTGCATTATTTAAGGACTCTGCTGCATTATTTACCGACGTTGTTGCATTATTTAAGAACTGCGCTGCTTTATTTAAGGACTTTGCATTATTTAAGGACTATGCTGCATTATTTAATGACTTTGCTGAAGCATTTGAGGACTCTGCTGCATTATTAGAGGACTCTGCTGCATTATTTAATGACTTTGTTGGATTTTTTAAGGACTCTGCTGCATTATTTAAGGAATTTGCTGCTATATTAAAGGACTCTGCTTCAGTATTTAAGGACTCTGCTGCGGTATTTAAGGACTCTGCTGCATTATTTAAGGACTCTGCTGCATTATTTAAGGACTTTGCTGCATTATTTAAGGACTTTGTTGCATTATTTAAGGACTCTAATGCATTATTTAAGGACTTTGCTGCAATATTTAAGGACTCTGCTTCAGTATTTAAGGACTCTGCTGCATTATTTATGGACGTTGTTGCATTATTTAAGGACTCTGCTGCATTATTTAAGGACTTTACTGCATTATTTAATGACTTTACTGCATTATTTAAGGACTCTGCTGCATTATTTAAGGACTTTCTTGCATTATTTAAGGACTCTGCTGCATTAGTTAAGGACTTTGCTGCATTATTTAAGGACTCTGCTGCATTATTTAACGACGTTGTTGCATTACTTAAGAACTGTGCTGCATTATTTAAGGACTTTGCTGCATTATTTAAGGACTATGCTGCATTATTTAATGACTTTGCTGAAGCATTTGAGGACTCTGCTGCATTATTAGAGGACTCTGCTGCATTATTTAAGGACTTGCTGCATTATTTAATGACTTTGTTGGATTTTTTTATGGACTCTGCTGCATTATTTAAGGAATTTGCTGCTATATTAAAGGACTCTGCTTCAGTATTTAAGGACTCTGCTGCGGTATTTAAGGACTCTGCTGCATTATTTAAGGACTCTGCTGCATTATTTAAGGACTTTGCTGCATTATTTAAGGAATCTGCTGCATTTTTTAAGGACTTTGTTGCATTATCTAAGGACTCTGCTGCATTATTGAAGGACTTTGCTGCAATATTTAAGGACTCTGCTTCAGTATTTAAGGGCTCTGCTGCATTATTTAAGGACTTTGTTGCATTATTTAAGGACTCTGCTGCATAGATAAGGACTTTGCTGCATTATTTAAGGACTCTGCCGCATTATTTAAGGACTTTGCTGCAATATTTAAGGACTCTGCTTCAGTATTTAAGGACTCTGCTGCATTATTTAAGGACTTTGTTGCATTATTTAAGGACTCTGCTGCATTATTTAAGGACTTTGCTGCATTATTTAAGGACTCTGCTGCATTATTTAAGGGCTCTGCTGAAGCATTTGAGGACTCTGCTGCATTATTTAAGCACTTTGCTGCGGTATTTAAGGACTCTGTTGCATTATTTAAGGACTTTGTTGCATTATTTAAGGACTTTGCTGCATTAGTTAAGGACTTTGCTGCATTATTTAAGGACTCTGCTGCATTATTTAACGACGCTGTTGCATTATTTAAGAACTGTGCTGCATTATTTAAGGACTTTGCTGCATTATTTAAGGACTATGCTGCATTATTTAATGACTTTGCTGAAGCATTTGAGGACTCTGCTGCATTATTAGAGGACTCTGCTGCATTATTTAATGACTTTTTTGGATTTTGTAAGGACTCTGCTGCATTATTTAAGGAATTTGCTGCTATATTAAAGGACTCTGCTTCAGTATTTAAGGACTCTGCTGCGGTATTTAAGGACTCTGCTGCATTATTTAAGGACTCTGCTGCATTATTTAAGGACTTTGCTGCATTATTTAAGGACTCTGCTGCATTATTTAAGGACTTTGCTGCAATATTTAAGGACTCTGCTTCAGTATTTAAGGACTCTGCTGCATTATTTAAGGACGTTGTTGCATTATTTAAGGACTCTGCTGCATTATTTAAGGACTTTACTGCATTATTTAAGGACTCTGCTGCATTATTTAAGGACTTTGTTGCATTATTTCAGGAATCTGATGCATTATTTAAGGAATTTGCTGAATTATTTAAGGACTCTGCTTTCTTATTTAATGACTCTGCTGAAGCATTTGAGGACTCTGCTGCATTATTTGAGGACTCTGTTGCATTATTTAAGGACTTTGCTGCTTTATTTAAGGACTTTGTTGCATTATTTAAGGACTCTGCTGCATTATTTAAGGACTTTGCTGCAATATTTAAGGACTCTGCTTCAGTATTTAAGGACTCTGCTGCATTATTTAAGGACTTTGCTGCATTATTTAAGGACTTTGTTGCATTATTTAAGTACTCTGCTGCATTATTTAAGGACTTTGTTGCATTATTTAAGGACTCTGCTGCATTATTTAAGGACTTTGTTGCATTATTTAATGACTCTGCTGCATTATTTAAGGACTTTGCAGCAATATTTAAGGACTCTGCTTCAGTATTTAAGGACTCTGCTGCATTATTTAAGGACTTTGTTGCATTATTTAAGGACTCTGCTGCATTATTTAAGGACTTTGCTGTATTATTTAAGGACAATGCTGCATTATTTAAGGACGCTGCTGAAGCATTTGAGGACTCTGCTGCATTATTTAAGCCCTTTGCTGCGGTATTTAAGGACTCGGTTGCATTATTTAAGGACTTTGTTGCATTATTTAAGGACTCTGCTGCATTAGTTAAGGACTTTGTTGCATTATTTAATGACTCTGCTGCATTATTTAAGGACTTTGCAGCAATATTTAAGGACTTTGCTGCATTATTTATGGACTCTGCTGCATTATTTAAGGACTTTGCTGCAATATTTAAGGACTCTGCTTCAGTATTTAAGGACTCTGCTGCATTATTTAAGGACTTTGTTGCATTATTTAAGGACTCTGCTGCATTATTTAAGTACTTTGCTGCATTATTTAAGGACTCTGCTGCATTATTTAAGGACTCTGCTGAAGCATTTAAGGACTCTGCTGCATTATTTAAGGACTTTGCTGCGGTATTTTAGGACTCTGTTGCATTATTTAAGGACTTTGTTGCATTATTTAAGGACTCTGCTGCATTAGTTAAGGACTTTGCTGCATTATCTAAGGACTCTGCTGCATTATTTAACGACGTTGTTGCATTATTTAAGAACTGTGCTGCTTTATTTAAGGACTTTGCATTATTTAAGGACTATGCTGCATTATTTAATGACTTTGCTGAAGCATTTGAGGACTCTGCTGCATTATTAGAGGACTCTGCTGCATTATTTAATGACTTTGTTGGATTTTTTAAGGACTCTGCTGCATTATTTAAGGAATTTGCTGCTATATTAAAGGACTCTGCTTCAGTATTTAAGGACTCTGCTGCGGTATTTAAGGACTCTGCTGCATTATTTAAGGACTCTGCTGCATTATTTAAGGACTTTGCTGCATTATTTAAGGAATCTGCTGCATTATTTAAGGACTTTGCTGCAATATTTAAGGACTCTGCTTCAGTATTTAAGGACTCTGCTGCATTATTTAAGGACTTTGTTGCATTATTTAAGGACTCTGCTGCATTATTTAAGGACTTTGCTGCATTATTTAAGGACTCTGCTGCATTATTTAAGGACTCTGCTGAAGCATTTGAGGACTCTGCTGCATTATTTAAGCACTTTGCTGCGGTATTTAAGGACTCTGTTGCATTATTTAAGGACTTTGTTGCATTTTTTAAGGACTTTGCTGCATTAGTTAAGGACTTTGCTGCATTATTTAAGGACTCTGTTGCATTATTTAACGACGCTGCTGCATTATTTAAGGACTTTGCTGCATTATTTAAGGACTATGCTGCATTATTTAATGACTTTGCTGAAGCATTTGAGGACTCTGCTGCATTATTAGAGGACTCTGCTGCATTATTTAATGACTTTTTTGGATTTTGTAAGGACTCTGCTGCATTATTTAAGGAATTTGCTGCTATATTAAAGGACTCTGCTTCAGTATTTAAGGACTCTGCTGCGGTATTTAAGGACTCTGCTGCATTATTTAAGGACTCTGCTGCATTATTTAAGGACTTTGCTGCATTATTTAAGGACTCTGCTGCATTATTTAAGGACTTTGCTGCAATATTTAAGGACTCTGCTTCAGTATTTAAGGACTCTGCTGCATTATTTAAGGACGTTGTTGCATTATTTAAGGACTCTGCTGCATTATTTAAGGACTTTACTGCATTATTTAAGGACTCTGCTGCATTATTTAAGGACTTTGTTGCATTATTTCAGGAATCTGATGCATTATTTAAGGAATTTGCTGAATTATTTAAGGACTCTGCTTTCTTATTTAATGACTCTGCTGAAGCATTTGAGGACTCTGCTGCATTATTTGAGGACTCTGTTGCATTATTTAAGGACTTTGCTGCTTTATTTAAGGACTTTGTTGCATTATTTAAGGACTCTGCTGCATTATTTAAGGACTTTGCTGCAATATTTAAGGACTCTGCTTCAGTATTTAAGGACTCTGCTGCATTATTTAAGGACTTTGCTGCATTATTTAAGGACTTTGTTGCATTATTTAAGTACTCTGCTGCATTATTTAAGGACTTTGTTGCATTATTTAAGGACTCTGCTGCATTATTTAAGGACTTTGTTGCATTATTTAATGACTCTGCTGCATTATTTAAGGACTTTGCAGCAATATTTAAGGACTCTGCTTCAGTATTTAAGGACTCTGCTGCATTATTTAAGGACTTTGTTGCATTATTTAAGGACTCTGCTGCATTATTTAAGGACTTTGCTGTATTATTTAAGGACAATGCTGCATTATTTAAGGACTCTGCTGAAGCATTTGAGGACTCTGCTGCATTATTTAAGCCCTTTGCTGCGGTATTTAAGGACTCGGTTGCATTATTTAAGGACTTTGTTGCATTATTTAAGGACTCTGCTGCATTAGTTAAGGACTTTGCTGAATTATTTAAGGACTCTGCTGCATTATTTAACGACGTTGTTGCATTATTTAAGAACTGTTCTGCATTATTTAAGGACTTTGCTGCATTATTTAAGGAATATGCTGCATTATTTAATGAATTTGCTGAAGCATTTGAGGACTCTGCTGCATTATTAGAGGACTCTGCTGCATTATTTAAGGACTTGCTGCATTATTTAATGACTTTGTTGGATTTTTTAAGGACTCTGCTGCATTATTTAAGGACATTGTTGCATTATTTAATGACTCTGCTGCATTATTTAAGGACTTTGCAGCAATATTTAAGGACTCTGCTTCAGTATTTAAGGACTATGCTGCATTATTTAAGGACTTTGTTGCATTATTTAAGGACTCTGCTGCATTATTTAAGGACTTTGCTGCATTATTTAAGGACACTGCTGCATTATTTAAGCACTTTGCGGCGGTATTTAAGGACTCTGTTGCATTATTTAAGGACTTTGTTGCATTATTTAAGGACTCTGCTGCATTAGTTAAGGAGTTTGCTGCATTATTTAACGACGTTGTTGCATTATTTAAGAACTGTGCTGCATTATTTAAGGACTTTGCTGCATTATTTAAGGACTCTGCTGCATTATTTAAGGACTCTGCTGAAGCATTTGAGGACTCTGCTGCATTATTTAATCACTTTTCTGCGGTATTTAAGGACTCTGTTGCATTATTTAAGGACTTTGTTGCATTATTTAAGGACTCTGCTGCATTAGTTAAGGACTTTGCTGCATTATTTAAGGACTCTGCTGCATTATTTAACGACGTTGTTGCATTATTTAAGAACTGTGCTGCATTATTTAAGGACTTTGCTGCATTATTTAAGGACTATGCTGCATTATTTAATGACTTTGCTGAAGCATTTGAGGACTCTGCTGCATTATTAGAGGACTCTGCTGCATTATTTAATGACTTTGTTGGATTTTTTAAGGACTCTGCTGCATTATTTAAGGAATTTGCTGCTATATTAAAGGACTCTGCTTCAGTATTTAAGGACTCTGCTGCGGTATATAAGGACTCTGCTGCATTATTTAAGGACTCTGCTTCAGTATTTAAGGACTCTGCTGCATTATTTAAGGACGTTGTTGCATTATTTAAGGACTCTGCTGCATTATTTAAGGACTTTACTGCATTATTTAAGGACTCTGCTGCATTATTTAAGGACTTTGTTGCATTATTTAAGGACTCTGCTGCATTAGTTAAGGACTTTGCTGCATTATTTAAGGACTCTGCTGCATTATTTAACGACGTTGTTGCATTATTTAAGAACTGTGCTGCATTATTTAAGGACTTTGCTGCATTATTTAAGGACTATGCTGCATTATTTAATGACTTTGCTGAAGCATTTGAGGACTCTGCTGCATTATTAGAGGACTCTGCTGCATTATTTAAGGACTTGCTGCATTATTTAATGACTTTGTTGGATTTTTTAAGGACTCTGCTGCATTATTTAAGGAATTTGCTGCTATATTAAAGGACTCTGCTTCAGTATTTAAGGACTCTGCTGCGGTATTTAAGGACTCTGCTGCATTATTTAAGGACTCTGCTGCATTATTTAAGGACTTTGCTGCATTATTTAAGGAATCTGCTGCATTATTTAAGGACTTTGTTGCATTATCTAAGGACTCTGCTGCATTATTGAAGGACTTTGCTGCAATATTTAAGGACTCTGCTTCAGTATTTAAGGACTCTGCTGCATTATTTAAGGACTTTGTTGCATTATTTAAGGACTCTGCTGCATTATTTAAGGACTTTGCTGCATTATTTATGGACTCTGCTGCATTATTTAAGGACTTTGCTGCAATATTTAAGGACTCTGCTTCAGTATTTAAGGACTCTGCTGCATTATTTAAGGACTTTGTTGCATTATTTAAGGACTCTGCTGCATTATTTACCGACGTTGTTGCATTATTTAAGAACTGTGCTGCTTTATTTAAGGACTTTGCATTATTTAAGGACTATGCTGCATTATTTAATGACTTTGCTGAAGCATTTGAGGACTCTGCTGCATTATTAGAGGACTCTGCTGCATTATTTAATGACTTTGTTGGATTTTTTAAGGACTCTGCTGCATTATTTAAGGAATTTGCTGCTATATTAAAGGACTCTGCTTCAGTATTTAAGGACTCTGCTGCGGTATTTAAGGACTCTGCTGCATTATTTAAGGACTCTGCTGCATTATTTAAGGACTTTGCTGCATTATTTAAGGACTCTGCTGCATTATTTAAGGACTTTGTTGCATTATTTAAGGACTCTAATGCATTATTTAAGGACTTTGCTGCAATATTTAAGGACTCTGCTTCAGTATTTAAGGACTCTGCTGCATTATTTAAGGACGTTGTTGCATTATTTAAGGACTCTGCTGCATTATTTAAGGACTTTACTGCATTATTTAAGGACTCTGCTGCATTATTTAAGGACTTTCTTGCATTATTTAAGGACTCTGCTGCATTAGTTAAGGACTTTGCTGCATTATTTAAGGACTCTGCTGCATTATTTAACGACGTTGTTGCATTACTTAAGAACTGTGCTGCATTATTTAAGGACTTTGCTGCATTATTTAAGGACTATGCTGCATTATTTAATGACTTTGCTGAAGCATTTGAGGACTCTGCTGCATTATTAGAGGACTCTGCTGCATTATTTAAGGAGTTGCTGCATTATTTAATGACTTTGTTGGATTTTTTTATGGACTCTGCTGCATTATTTAAGGAATTTGCTGCTATATTAAAGGACTCTGCTTCAGTATTTAAGGACTCTGCTGCGGTATTTAAGGACTCTGCTGCATTATTTAAGGACTCTGCTGCATTATTTAAGGACTTTGTTGCATTATCTAAGGACTCTGCTGCATTATTGAAGGACTTTGCTGCAATATTTAAGGACTCTGCTTCAGTATTTAAGGACTCTGCTGCATTATTTAAGGACTTTGTTGCATTATTTAAGGACTCTGCTGCATTATTTAAGGACTTTGCTGCATTATTTATGGACTCTGCTGCATTATTTAAGGACTTTGCTGCAATATTTAAGGACTCTGCTTCAGTATTTAAGGACTCTGCTGCATTATTTAAGGACTTTGTTGCATTATTTAAGGACTCTGCTGCATTATTTAAGGACTTTGCTGCATTATTTAAGGACTCTGCTGCATTATTTAAGGACTCTGCTGAAGCATTTGAGGACTCTGCTGCATTATTTAATCACTTTGCTGCGGTATTTAAGGACTCTGTTGCATTATTTAAGGACATTGTTGCATTATTTAAGGACTCTGCTGCATTAGTTAAGGACTTTGCTGCATTATTTAAGGACTCTGCTGCATTATTTAACGACGTTGTTGCATTATTTAAGAACTGTGCTGCATTATTTAAGGACTTTGCTGCATTATTTAAGGACTATGCTGCATTATTTAATGACTTTGCTGAAGCATTTGAGGACTCTGCTGCATTATTAGAGGACTCTGCTGCATTATTTAATGACTTTGTTTGATTTTTTAAGGACTCTGCTGCATTATTTAAGGAATTTGCTGCTATATTAAAGGACTCTGCTTCAGTATTTAAGGACTCTGCTGCGGTATATAAGGACTCTGCTGCATTATTTAAGGACTCTGCTTCAGTATTTAAGGACTCTGCTGCATTATTTAAGGACGTTGTTGCATTATTTAAGGACTCTGCTGCATTATTTAAGGACTTTACTGCATTATTTAAGGACTCTGCTGCATTATTTAAGGACTTTGTTGCATTATTTAAGGACTCTGCTGCATTAGTTAAGGACTTTGCTGCATTATTTAAGGACTCTGCTGCATTATTTAACGACGTTGTTGCATTATTTAAGAACTGTGCTGCATTAT
Source organism: Phyllobates terribilis (assembly GCF_046119375.1). NCBI lineage: Eukaryota > Metazoa > Chordata > Amphibia > Anura > Dendrobatidae > Phyllobates > Phyllobates terribilis. The sequence continues at coordinate 1,722,256 of NW_027362905.1, forward strand.
TTAAGGACTTTGCTGCATTATTTAAGGACTATGCTGCATTATTTAATGACTTTGCTGAAGCATTTGAGGACTCTGCTGCATTATTAGAGGACTCTGCTGCATTATTTAAGGACTTGCTGCATTATTTAATGACTTTGTTGGATTTTTTAAGGACTCTGCTGCATTATTTAAGGAATTTGCTGCTATATTAAAGGACTCTGCTTCAGTATTTAAGGACTCTGCTGCGGTATTTAAGGACTCTGCTGCATTATTTAAGGACTCTGCTGCATTATTTAAGGACTTTGCTGCATTATTTAAGGAATCTGCTGCATTATTTAAGGACTTTGTTGCATTATCTAAGGACTCTGCTGCATTATTGAAGGACTTTGCTGCAATATTTAAGGACTCTGCTTCAGTATTTAAGGACTCTGCTGCATTATTTAAGGACTTTGTTGCATTATTTAAGGACTCTGCTGCATTATTTAAGGACTTTGCTGCATTATTTATGGACTCTGCTGCATTATTTAAGGACTTTGCTGCAATATTTAAGGACTCTGCTTCAGTATTTAAGGACTCTGCTGCATTATTTAAGGACTTTGTTGCATTATTTAAGGACTCTGCTGCATTATTTAAGTACTTTGCTGCATTATTTAAGGACTCTGCTGCATTATTTAAGGACTCTGCTGAAGCATTTAAGGACTCTGCTGCATTATTTAAGGACTTTGCTGCGGTATTTAAGGACTCTGTTGCATTATTTAAGGACTTTGTTGCATTATTTAAGGACTCTGCTGCATTAGTTAAGGACTTTGCTGCATTATTTAAGGACTCTGCTGCATTATTTACCGACGTTGTTGCATTATTTAAGAACTGTGCTGCTTTATTTAAGGACTTTGCATTATTTAAGGACTATGCTGCATTATTTAATGACTTTGCTGAAGCATTTGAGGACTCTGCTGCATTATTAGAGGACTCTGCTGCATTATTTAATGACTTTGTTGGATTTTTTAAGGACTCTGCTGCATTATTTAAGGAATTTGCTGCTATATTAAAGGACTCTGCTTCAGTATTTAAGGACTCTGCTGCGGTATTTAAGGACTCTGCTGCATTATTTAAGGACTCTGCTGCAGTATTTAAGGACTTTGCTGCATTATTTAAGGACTCTGCTGCATTATTTAAGGACTTTGTTGCATTATTTAAGGACTCTAATGCATTATTTAAGGACTTTGCTGCAATATTTAAGGACTCTGCTTCAGTATTTAAGGACTCTGCTGCATTATTTAAGGACGTTGTTGCATTATTTAAGGACTCTGCTGCATTATTTAAGGACTTTACTGCATTATTTAAGGACTCTGCTGCATTATTTAAGGACTTTGTTGCATTATTTAATGACTCTGCTGCATTATTTAAGGACTTTGCAGCAATATTTAAGGACTCTGCTTCAGTATTTAAGGACTCTGCTGCATTATTTAAGGACTTTGTTGCATTATTTAAGGACTCTGCTGCATTATTTAAGGACTTTGCTGTATTATTTAAGGACAATGCTGCATTATTTAAGGACTCTGCTGAAGCATTTGAGGACTCTGCTGCATTATTTAAGCCCTTTGCTGCGGTATTTAAGGACTCGGTTGCATTATTTAAGGACTTTGTTGCATTATTTAAGGACTCTGCTGCATTAGTTAAGGACTTTGCTGAATTATTTAAGGACTCTGCTGCATTATTTAACGACGTTGTTGCATTATTTAAGAACTGTTCTGCATTATTTAAGGACTTTGCTGCATTATTTAAGGAATATGCTGCATTATTTAATGAATTTGCTGAAGCATTTGAGGACTCTGCTGCATTATTAGAGGACTCTGCTGCATTATTTAAGGACTTGCTGCATTATTTAATGACTTTGTTGGATTTTTTAAGGACTCTGCTGCATTATTTAAGGACATTGTTGCATTATTTAATGACTCTGCTGCATTATTTAAGGACTTTTCAGCAATATTTAAGGACTCTGCTTCAGTATTTAAGGACTATGCTGCATTATTTAAGGACTTTGTTGCATTATTTAAGGACTCTGCTGCATTATTTAAGGACTTTGCTGCATTATTTAAGGACACTGCTGCATTATTTAAGCACTTTGCGGCGGTATTTAAGGACTCTGTTGCATTATTTAAGGACTTTGTTGCATTATTTAAGGACTCTGCTGCATTAGTTAAGGAGTTTGCTGCATTATTTAACGACGTTGTTGCATTATTTAAGAACTGTGCTGCATTATTTAAGGACTTTGCTGCATTATTTAAGGACTCTGCTGCATTATTTAAGGACTCTGCTGAAGCATTTGAGGACTCTGCTGCATTATTTAATCACTTTTCTGCGGTATTTAAGGACTCTGTTGCATTATTTAAGGACTTTGTTGCATTATTTAAGGACTCTGCTGCATTAGTTAAGGACTTTGCTGCATTATTTAAGGACTCTGCTGCATTATTTAACGACGTTGTTGCATTATTTAAGAACTGTGCTGCATTATTTAAGGACTTTGCTGCATTATTTAAGGACTATGCTGCATTATTTAATGACTTTGCTGAAGCATTTGAGGACTCTGCTGCATTATTAGAGGACTCTGCTGCATTATTTAATGACTTTGTTGGATTTTTTAAGGACTCTGCTGCATTATTTAAGGAATTTGCTGCTATATTAAAGGACTCTGCTTCAGTATTTAAGGACTCTGCTGCGGTATATAAGGACTCTGCTGCATTATTTAAGGACTCTGCTTCAGTATTTAAGGACTCTGCTGCATTATTTAAGGACGTTGTTGCATTATTTAAGGACTCTGCTGCATTATTTAAGGACTTTACTGCATTATTTAAGGACTCTGCTGCATTATTTAAGGACTTTCTTGCATTATTTAAGGACTCTGCTGCATTAGTTAAGGACTTTGCTGCATTATTTAAGGACTCTGCTGCATTATTTAACGACGTTGTTGCATTATTTAAGAACTGTGCTGCATTATTTAAGGACTTTGCTGCATTATTTAAGGACTATGCTGCATTATTTAATGACTTTGCTGAAGCATTTGAGGACTCTGCTGCATTATTAGAGGACTCTGCTGCATTATTTAAGGACTTGCTGCATTATTTAATGACTTTGTTGGATTTTTTAAGGACTCTGCTGCATTATTTAAGGAATTTGCTGCTATATTAAAGGACTCTGCTTCAGTATTTAAGGACTCTGCTGCGGTATTTAAGGACTCTGCTGCATTATTTAAGGACTCTGCTGCATTATTTAAGGACTTTGCTGCATTATTTAAGGAATCTGCTGCATTATTTAAGGACTTTGTTGCATTATCTAAGGACTCTGCTGCATTATTGAAGGACTTTGCTGCAATATTTAAGGACTCTGCTTCAGTATTTAAGGACTCTGCTGCATTATTTAAGGACTTTGTTGCATTATTTAAGGACTCTGCTGCATTATTTAAGGACTTTGCTGCATTATTTATGGACTCTGCTGCATTATTTAAGGACTTTGCTGCAATATTTAAGGACTCTGCTTCAGTATTTAAGGACTCTGCTGCATTATTTAAGGACTTTGTTGCATTATTTAAGGACTCTGCTGCATTATTTACCGACGTTGTTGCATTATTTAAGAACTGTGCTGCTTTATTTAAGGACTTTGCATTATTTAAGGACTATGCTGCATTATTTAATGACTTTGCTGAAGCATTTGAGGACTCTGCTGCATTATTAGAGGACTCTGCTGCATTATTTAATGACTTTGTTGGATTTTTTAAGGACTCTGCTGCATTATTTAAGGAATTTGCTGCTATATTAAAGGACTCTGCTTCAGTATTTAAGGACTCTGCTGCGGTATTTAAGGACTCTGCTGCATTATTTAAGGACTCTGCTGCATTATTTAAGGACTTTGCTGCATTATTTAAGGACTCTGCTGCATTATTTAAGGACTTTGTTGCATTATTTAAGGACTCTAATGCATTATTTAAGGACTTTGCTGCAATATTTAAGGACTCTGCTTCAGTATTTAAGGACTCTGCTGCATTATTTAAGGACGTTGTTGCATTATTTAAGGACTCTGCTGCATTATTTAAGGACTTTAATGCATTATTTAAGGACTCTGCTGCATTATTTAAGGACTTTCTTGCATTATTTAAGGACTCTGCTGCATTAGTTAAGGACTTTGCTGCATTATTTAAGGACTCTGCTGCATTATTTAACGACGTTGTTGCATTACTTAAGAACTGTGCTGCATTATTTAAGGACTTTGCTGCATTATTTAAGGACTATGCTGCATTATTTAATGACTTTGCTGAAGCATTTGAGGACTCTGCTGCATTATTAGAGGACTCTGCTGCATTATTTAAGGAGTTGCTGCATTATTTAATGACTTTGTTGGATTTTTTTATGGACTCTGCTGCATTATTTAAGGAATTTGCTGCTATATTAAAGGACTCTGCTTCAGTATTTAAGGACTCTGCTGCGGTATTTAAGGACTCTGCTGCATTATTTAAGGACTCTGCTGCATTATTTAAGGACTTTGTTGCATTATCTAAGGACTCTGCTGCATTATTGAAGGACTTTGCTGCAATATTTAAGGACTCTGCTTCAGTATTTAAGGACTCTGCTGCATTATTTAAGGACTTTGTTGCATTATTTAAGGACTCTGCTGCATTATTTAAGGACTTTGCTGCATTATTTATGGACTCTGCTGCATTATTTAAGGACTTTGCTGCAATATTTAAGGACTCTGCTTCAGTATTTAAGGACTCTGCTGCATTATTTAAGGACTTTGTTGCATTATTTAAGGACTCTGCTGCATTATTTAAGGACTTTGCTGCATTATTTAAGGACTCTGCTGCATTATTTAAGGACTCTGCTGAAGCATTTGAGGACTCTGCTGCATTATTTAATCACTTTGCTGCGGTATTTAAGGACTCTGTTGCATTATTTAAGGACTTTGTTGCATTATTTAAGGACTCTGCTGCATTAGTTAAGGACTTTGCTGCATTATTTAAGGACTCTGCTGCATTATTTAACGACGTTGTTGCATTATTTAAGAACTGTGCTGCATTATTTAAGGACTTTGCTGCATTATTTAAGGACTATGCTGCATTATTTAATGACTTTGCTGAAGCATTTGAGGACTCTGCTGCATTATTTAATGACTTTGTTTGATTTTTTAAGGACTCTGCTGCATTATTTAAGGAATTTGCTGCTATATTAAAGGACTCTGCTTCAGTATTTAAGGACTCTGCTGCGGTATATAAGGACTCTGCTGCATTATTTAAGGACTCTGCTTCAGTATTTAAGGACTCTGCTGCATTATTTAAGGACGTTGTTGCATTATTTAAGGACTCTGCTGCATTATTTAAGGACTTTACTGCATTATTTAAGGACTCTGCTGCATTATTTAAGGACTTTGTTGCATTATTTAAGGACTCTGCTGCATTAGTTAAGGACTTTGCTGCATTATTTAAGGACTCTGCTGCATTATTTAACGACGTTGTTGCATTATTTAAGAACTGTGCTGCATTATTTAAGGACTTTGCTGCATTATTTAAGGACTATGCTGCATTATTTAATGACTTTGCTGAAGCATTTGAGGACTCTGCTGCATTATTAGAGGACTCTGCTGCATTATTTAAGGACTTGCTGCATTATTTAATGACTTTGTTGGATTTTTTAAGGACTCTGCTGCATTATTTAAGGAATTTGCTGCTATATTAAAGGACTCTGCTTCAGTATTTAAGGACTCTGCTGCGGTATTTAAGGACTCTGCTGCATTATTTAAGGACTCTGCTGCATTATTTAAGGACTTTGCTGCATTATTTAAGGAATCTGCTGCATTATTTAAGGACTTTGTTGCATTATCTAAGGACTCTGCTGCATTATTGAAGGACTTTGCTGCAATATTTAAGGACTCTGCTTCAGTATTTAAGGACTCTGCTGCATTATTTAAGGACTTTGTTGCATTATTTAAGGACTCTGCTGCATTATTTAAGGACTTTGCTGCATTATTTATGGACTCTGCTGCATTATTTAAGGACTTTGCTGCAATATTTAAGGACTCTGCTTCAGTATTTAAGGACTCTGCTGCATTATTTAAGGACTTTGTTGCATTATTTAAGGACTCTGCTGCATTATTTAAGTACTTTGCTGCATTATTTAAGGACTCTGCTGCATTATTTAAGGACTCTGCTGAAGCATTTAAGGACTCTGCTGCATTATTTAAGGACTTTGCTGCGGTATTTAAGGACTCTGTTGCATTATTTAAGGACTTTGTTGCATTATTTAAGGACTCTGCTGCATTAGTTAAGGACTTTGCTGCATTATTTAAGGACTCTGCTGCATTATTTACCGACGTTGTTGCATTATTTAAGAACTGTGCTGCTTTATTTAAGGACTTTGCATTATTTAAGGACTATGCTGCATTATTTAATGACTTTGCTGAAGCATTTGAGGACTCTGCTGCATTATTAGAGGACTCTGCTGCATTATTTAATGACTTTGTTGGATTTTTTAAGGACTCTGCTGCATTATTTAAGGAATTTGCTGCTATATTAAAGGACTCTGCTTCAGTATTTAAGGACTCTGCTGCGGTATTTAAGGACTCTGCTGCATTATTTAAGGACTCTGCTGCAGTATTTAAGGACTTTGCTGCATTATTTAAGGACTCTGCTGCATTATTTAAGGACTTTGTTGCATTATTTAAGGACTCTAATGCATTATTTAAGGACTTTGCTGCAATATTTAAGGACTCTGCTTCAGTATTTAAGGACTCTGCTGCATTATTTAAGGACGTTGTTGCATTATTTAAGGACTCTGCTGCATTATTTAAGGACTTTACTGCATTATTTAAGGACTCTGCTGCATTATTTAAGGACTTTCTTGCATTATTTAAGGACTCTGCTGCATTAGTTAAGGACTTTGCTGCATTATTTAAGGACTCTGCTGCATTATTTAAGGACTTTGCTGCAATATTTAAGGACTCTGCTTCAGTATTTAAGGACTCTGCTGCATTATTTAAGGACTTTGTTGCATTATTTAAGGACTCTGCTGCATTATTTAAGGACTTTGCTGCATTATTTAAGGACTCTGCTGCATTTTTTAAGGACTCTGCTGAAGCATTTGAGGACTCTGCTGCATTATTTAAGCACTTTGCTGCGGTATTTAAGGACTCTGTTGCATTATTTAAGGACTTTGTTGAATTATTTAAGGACTCTGCTGCATTAGTTAAGGACTTTGCTGCATTATTTAAGGACTCTGCTGCATTATTTACCGACGTTGTTGCATTATTTAAGAACTGTGCTGCTTTATTTAAGGACTTTGCATTATTTAAGGACTATGCTGCATTATTTAATGACTTTGCTGAAGCATTTGAGGACTCTGCTGCATTATTAGAGGACTCTGCTGCATTATTTAATGACTTTGTTGGATTTTTTAAGGACTCTGCTGCATTATTTAAGGAATTTGCTGCTATATTAAAGGACTCTGCTTCAGTATTTAAGGACTCTGCTGCGGTATTTAAGGACTCTGCTGCATTATTTAAGGACTCTGCTGCATTATTTAAGGACTTTGCTGCATTATTTAAGGAATCTGCTGCATTATTTAAGGACTTTGCTGCAATATTTAAGGACTCTGCTTCAGTATTTAAGGACTCTGCTGCATTATTTAAGGACTTTGTTGCATTATTTAAGGACTCTGCTGCATTATTTAAGGACTTTGCTGCATTATTTAAGGACTCTGCTGCATTATTTAAGGACTCTGCTGAAGCATTTGAGGACTCTGCTGCATTATTTAAGCACTTTGCTGCGGTATTTAAGGACTCTGTTGCATTATTTAAGGACTTTGTTGCATTTTTTAAGGACTTTGCTGCATTAGTTAAGGACTTTGCTGCATTATTTAAGGACTCTGCTGCATTATTTAACGACGCTGCTGCATTATTTAAGGACTTTGCTGCATTATTTAAGGACTATGCTGCATTATTTAATGACTTTGCTGAAGCATTTGAGGACTCTGCTGCATTATTAGAGGACTCTGCTGCATTATTTAATGACTTTTTTGGATTTTGTAAGGACTCTGCTGCATTATTTAAGGAATTTGCTGCTATATTAAAGGACTCTGCTTCAGTATTTAAGGACTCTGCTGCGGTATTTAAGGACTCTGCTGCATTATTTAAGGACTCTGCTGCATTATTTAAGGACTTTGCTGCATTATTTAAGGACTCTGCTGCATTATTTAAGGACTTTGCTGCAATATTTAAGGACTCTGCTTCAGTATTTAAGGACTCTGCTGCATTATTTAAGGACGTTGTTGCATTATTTAAGGACTCTGCTGCATTATTTAAGGACTTTACTGCATTATTTAAGGACTCTGCTGCATTATTTAAGGACTTTGTTGCATTATTTCAGGAATCTGATGCATTATTTAAGGAATTTGCTGAATTATTTAAGGACTCTGCTTTCTTATTTAATGACTCTGCTGAAGCATTTGAGGACTCTGCTGCATTATTTGAGGACTCTGTTGCATTATTTAAGGACTTTGCTGCTTTATTTAAGGACTTTGTTGCATTATTTAAGGACTCTGCTGCATTATTTAAGGACTTTGCTGCAATATTTAAGGACTCTGCTTCAGTATTTAAGGACTCTGCTGCATTATTTAAGGACTTTGCTGCATTATTTAAGGACTTTGTTGCATTATTTAAGTACTCTGCTGCATTATTTAAGGACTTTGTTGCATTATTTAAGGACTCTGCTGCATTATTTAAGGACTTTGTTGCATTATTTAATGACTCTGCTGCATTATTTAAGGACTTTGCAGCAATATTTAAGGACTCTGCTTCAGTATTTAAGGACTCTGCTGCATTATTTAAGGACTTTGTTGCATTATTTAAGGACTCTGCTGCATTATTTAAGGACTTTGCTGTATTATTTAAGGACAATGCTGCATTATTTAAGGACTCTGCTGAAGCATTTGAGGACTCTGCTGCATTATTTAAGCCCTTTGCTGCGGTATTTAAGGACTCGGTTGCATTATTTAAGGACTTTGTTGCATTATTTAAGGACTCTGCTGCATTAGTTAAGGACTTTGCTGAATTATTTAAGGACTCTGCTGCATTATTTAACGACGTTGTTGCATTATTTAAGAACTGTTCTGCATTATTTAAGGACTTTGCTGCATTATTTAAGGAATATGCTGCATTATTTAATGAATTTGCTGAAGCATTTGAGGACTCTGCTGCATTATTAGAGGACTCTGCTGCATTATTTAAGGACTTGCTGCATTATTTAATGACTTTGTTGGATTTTTTAAGGACTCTGCTGCATTATTTAAGGACATTGTTGCATTATTTAATGACTCTGCTGCATTATTTAAGGACTTTGCAGCAATATTTAAGGACTCTGCTTCAGTATTTAAGGACTATGCTGCATTATTTAAGGACTTTGTTGCATTATTTAAGGACTCTGCTGCATTATTTAAGGACTTTGCTGCATTATTTAAGGACACTGCTGCATTATTTAAGCACTTTGCGGCGGTATTTAAGGACTCTGTTGCATTATTTAAGGACTTTGTTGCATTATTTAAGGACTCTGCTGCATTAGTTAAGGAGTTTGCTGCATTATTTAACGACGTTGTTGCATTATTTAAGAACTGTGCTGCATTATTTAAGGACTTTGCTGCATTATTTAAGGACTCTGCTGCATTATTTAAGGACTCTGCTGAAGCATTTGAGGACTCTGCTGCATTATTTAATCACTTTTCTGCGGTATTTAAGGACTCTGTTGCATTATTTAAGGACTTTGTTGCATTATTTAAGGACTCTGCTGCATTAGTTAAGGACTTTGCTGCATTATTTAAGGACTCTGCTGCATTATTTAACGACGTTGTTGCATTATTTAAGAACTGTGCTGCATTATTTAAGGACTTTGCTGCATTATTTAAGGACTATGCTGCATTATTTAATGACTTTGCTGAAGCATTTGAGGACTCTGCTGCATTATTAGAGGACTCTGCTGCATTATTTAATGACTTTGTTGGATTTTTTAAGGACTCTGCTGCATTATTTAAGGAATTTGCTGCTATATTAAAGGACTCTGCTTCAGTATTTAAGGACTCTGCTGCGGTATATAAGGACTCTGCTGCATTATTTAAGGACTCTGCTTCAGTATTTAAGGACTCTGCTGCATTATTTAAGGACGTTGTTGCATTATTTAAGGACTCTGCTGCATTATTTAAGGACTTTACTGCATTATTTAAGGACTCTGCTGCATTATTTAAGGACTTTGTTGCATTATTTAAGGACTCTGCTGCATTAGTTAAGGACTTTGCTGCATTATTTAAGGACTCTGCTGCATTATTTAACGACGTTGTTGCATTATTTAAGAACTGTGCTGCATTATTTAAGGACTTTGCTGCATTATTTAAGGACTATGCTGCATTATTTAATGACTTTGCTGAAGCATTTGAGGACTCTGCTGCATTATTAGAGGACTCTGCTGCATTATTTAAGGACTTGCTGCATTATTTAATGACTTTGTTGGATTTTTTAAGGACTCTGCTGCATTATTTAAGGAATTTGCTGCTATATTAAAGGACTCTGCTTCAGTATTTAAGGACTCTGCTGCGGTATTTAAGGACTCTGCTGCATTATTTAAGGACTCTGCTGCATTATTTAAGGACTTTGCTGCATTATTTAAGGAATCTGCTGCATTATTTAAGGACTTTGTTGCATTATCTAAGGACTCTGCTGCATTATTTAAGGACTTTCTTGCATTATTTAAGGACTCTGCTGCATTAGTTAAGGACTTTGCTGCATTATTTAAGGACTCTGCTGCATTATTTAAGGACTTTGCTGCAATATTTAAGGACTCTGCTTCAGTATTTAAGGACTCTGCTGCATTATTTAAGGACTTTGTTGCATTATTTAAGGACTCTGCTGCATTATTTAAGGACTTTGCTGCATTATTTAAGGACTCTGCTGCATTTTTTAAGGACTCTGCTGAAGCATTTGAGGACTCTGCTGCATTATTTAAGCACTTTGCTGCGGTATTTAAGGACTCTGTTGCATTATTTAAGGACTTTGTTGCATTATTTAAGGACTCTGCTGCATTAGTTAAGGACTTTGCTGCATTATTTAAGGACTCTGCTGCATTATTTACCGACGTTGTTGCATTATTTAAGAACTGCGCTGCTTTATTTAAGGACTTTGCATTATTTAAGGACTATGCTGCATTATTTAATGACTTTGCTGAAGCATTTGAGGACTCTGCTGCATTATTAGAGGACTCTGCTGCATTATTTAATGACTTTGTTGGATTTTTTAAGGACTCTGCTGCATTATTTAAGGAATTTGCTGCTATATTAAAGGACTCTGCTTCAGTATTTAAGGACTCTGCTGCGGTATTTAAGGACTCTGCTGCATTATTTAAGGACTCTGCTGCATTATTTAAGGACTTTGCTGCATTATTTAAGGACTCTGCTGCATTATTTAAGGACTTTGTTGCATTATTTAAGGACTCTAATGCATTATTTAAGGACTTTGCTGCAATATTTAAGGACTCTGCTTCAGTATTTAAGGACTCTGCTGCATTATTTAAGGACGTTGTTGCATTATTTAAGGACTCTGCTGCATTATTTAAGGACTTTACTGCATTATTTAAGGACTCTGCTGCATTATTTAAGGACTTTCTTGCATTATTTAAGGACTCTGCTGCATTAGTTAAGGACTTTGCTGCATTATTTAAGGACTCTGCTGCATTATTTAAGGACTTTGCTGCAATATTTAAGGACTCTGCTTCAGTATTTAAGGACTCTGCTGCATTATTTAAGGACTTTGTTGCATTATTTAAGGACTCTGCTGCATTATTTAAGGACTTTGCTGCATTATTTAAGGACTCTGCTGCATTTTTTAAGGACTCTGCTGAAGCATTTGAGGACTCTGCTGCATTATTTAAGCACTTTGCTGCGGTATTTAAGGACTCTGTTGCATTATTTAAGGACTTTGTTGCATTATTTAAGGACTCTGCTGCATTAGTTAAGGACTTTGCTGCATTATTTAAGGACTCTGCTGCATTATTTACCGACGTTGTTGCATTATTTAAGAACTGCGCTGCTTTATTTAAGGACTTTGCATTATTTAAGGACTATGCTGCATTATTTAATGACTTTGCTGAAGCATTTGAGGACTCTGCTGCATTATTAGAGGACTCTGCTGCATTATTTAATGACTTTGTTGGATTTTTTAAGGACTCTGCTGCATTATTTAAGGAATTTGCTGCTATATTAAAGGACTCTGCTTCAGTATTTAAGGACTCTGCTGCGGTATTTAAGGACTCTGCTGCATTATTTAAGGACTCTGCTGCATTATTTAAGGACTTTGCTGCATTATTTAAGGACTTTGTTGCATTATTTAAGGACTCTAATGCATTATTTAAGGACTTTGCTGCAATATTTAAGGACTCTGCTTCAGTATTTAAGGACTCTGCTGCATTATTTATGGACGTTGTTGCATTATTTAAGGACTCTGCTGCATTATTTAAGGACTTTACTGCATTATTTAATGACTTTACTGCATTATTTAAGGACTCTGCTGCATTATTTAAGGACTTTCTTGCATTATTTAAGGACTCTGCTGCATTAGTTAAGGACTTTGCTGCATTATTTAAGGACTCTGCTGCATTATTTAACGACGTTGTTGCATTACTTAAGAACTGTGCTGCATTATTTAAGGACTTTGCTGCATTATTTAAGGACTATGCTGCATTATTTAATGACTTTGCTGAAGCATTTGAGGACTCTGCTGCATTATTAGAGGACTCTGCTGCATTATTTAAGGACTTGCTGCATTATTTAATGACTTTGTTGGATTTTTTTATGGACTCTGCTGCATTATTTAAGGAATTTGCTGCTATATTAAAGGACTCTGCTTCAGTATTTAAGGACTCTGCTGCGGTATTTAAGGACTCTGCTGCATTATTTAAGGACTCTGCTGCATTATTTAAGGACTTTGCTGCATTATTTAAGGAATCTGCTGCATTTTTTAAGGACTTTGTTGCATTATCTAAGGACTCTGCTGCATTATTGAAGGACTTTGCTGCAATATTTAAGGACTCTGCTTCAGTATTTAAGGGCTCTGCTGCATTATTTAAGGACTTTGTTGCATTATTTAAGGACTCTGCTGCATAGATAAGGACTTTGCTGCATTATTTAAGGACTCTGCCGCATTATTTAAGGACTTTGCTGCAATATTTAAGGACTCTGCTTCAGTATTTAAGGACTCTGCTGCATTATTTAAGGACTTTGTTGCATTATTTAAGGACTCTGCTGCATTATTTAAGGACTTTGCTGCATTATTTAAGGACTCTGCTGCATTATTTAAGGGCTCTGCTGAAGCATTTGAGGACTCTGCTGCATTATTTAAGCACTTTGCTGCGGTATTTAAGGACTCTGTTGCATTATTTAAGGACTTTGTTGCATTATTTAAGGACTTTGCTGCATTAGTTAAGGACTTTGCTGCATTATTTAAGGACTCTGCTGCATTATTTAACGACGCTGTTGCATTATTTAAGAACTGTGCTGCATTATTTAAGGACTTTGCTGCATTATTTAAGGACTATGCTGCATTATTTAATGACTTTGCTGAAGCATTTGAGGACTCTGCTGCATTATTAGAGGACTCTGCTGCATTATTTAATGACTTTTTTGGATTTTGTAAGGACTCTGCTGCATTATTTAAGGAATTTGCTGCTATATTAAAGGACTCTGCTTCAGTATTTAAGGACTCTGCTGCGGTATTTAAGGACTCTGCTGCATTATTTAAGGACTCTGCTGCATTATTTAAGGACTTTGCTGCATTATTTAAGGACTCTGCTGCATTATTTAAGGACTTTGCTGCAATATTTAAGGACTCTGCTTCAGTATTTAAGGACTCTGCTGCATTATTTAAGGACGTTGTTGCATTATTTAAGGACTCTGCTGCATTATTTAAGGACTTTACTGCATTATTTAAGGACTCTGCTGCATTATTTAAGGACTTTGTTGCATTATTTCAGGAATCTGATGCATTATTTAAGGAATTTGCTGAATTATTTAAGGACTCTGCTTTCTTATTTAATGACTCTGCTGAAGCATTTGAGGACTCTGCTGCATTATTTGAGGACTCTGTTGCATTATTTAAGGACTTTGCTGCTTTATTTAAGGACTTTGTTGCATTATTTAAGGACTCTGCTGCATTATTTAAGGACTTTGCTGCAATATTTAAGGACTCTGCTTCAGTATTTAAGGACTCTGCTGCATTATTTAAGGACTTTGCTGCATTATTTAAGGACTTTGTTGCATTATTTAAGTACTCTGCTGCATTATTTAAGGACTTTGTTGCATTATTTAAGGACTCTGCTGCATTATTTAAGGACTTTGTTGCATTATTTAATGACTCTGCTGCATTATTTAAGGACTTTGCAGCAATATTTAAGGACTCTGCTTCAGTATTTAAGGACTCTGCTGCATTATTTAAGGACTTTGTTGCATTATTTAAGGACTCTGCTGCATTATTTAAGGACTTTGCTGTATTATTTAAGGACAATGCTGCATTATTTAAGGACTCTGCTGAAGCATTTGAGGACTCTGCTGCATTATTTAAGCCCTTTGCTGCGGTATTTAAGGACTCGGTTGCATTATTTAAGGACTTTGTTGCATTATTTAAGGACTCTGCTGCATTAGTTAAGGACTTTGTTGCATTATTTAATGACTCTGCTGCATTATTTAAGGACTTTGCAGCAATATTTAAGGACTTTGCTGCATTATTTATGGACTCTGCTGCATTATTTAAGGACTTTGCTGCAATATTTAAGGACTCTGCTTCAGTATTTAAGGACTCTGCTGCATTATTTAAGGACTTTGTTGCATTATTTAAGGACTCTGCTGCATTATTTAAGTACTTTGCTGCATTATTTAAGGACTCTGCTGCATTATTTAAGGACTCTGCTGAAGCATTTAAGGACTCTGCTGCATTATTTAAGGACTTTGCTGCGGTATTTTAGGACTCTGTTGCATTATTTAAGGACTTTGTTGCATTATTTAAGGACTCTGCTGCATTAGTTAAGGACTTTGCTGCATTATCTAAGGACTCTGCTGCATTATTTAACGACGTTGTTGCATTATTTAAGAACTGTGCTGCTTTATTTAAGGACTTTGCATTATTTAAGGACTATGCTGCATTATTTAATGACTTTGCTGAAGCATTTGAGGACTCTGCTGCATTATTAGAGGACTCTGCTGCATTATTTAATGACTTTGTTGGATTTTTTAAGGACTCTGCTGCATTATTTAAGGAATTTGCTGCTATATTAAAGGACTCTGCTTCAGTATTTAAGGACTCTGCTGCGGTATTTAAGGACTCTGCTGCATTATTTAAGGACTCTGCTGCATTATTTAAGGACTTTGCTGCATTATTTAAGGACTCTGCTGCATTATTTAAGGACTTTGTTGCATTATTTAAGGACTCTAATGCATTATTTAAGGACTTTGCTGCAATATTTAAGGACTCTGCTTCAGTATTTAAGGACTCTGCTGCATTATTTAAGGACGTTGTTGCATTATTTAAGGACTCTGCTGCATTATTTAAGGACTTTACTGCATTATTTAAGGACTCTGCTGCATTATTTAAGGACTTTCTTGCATTATTTAAGGACTCTGCTGCATTAGTTAAGGACTTTGCTGCATTATTTAAGGACTCTGCTGCATTATTTAAGGACTTTGCTGCAATATTTAAGGACTCTGCTTCAGTATTTAAGGACTCTGCTGCATTATTTAAGGACTTTGTTGCATTATTTAAGGACTCTGCTGCATTATTTAAGGACTTTGCTGCATTATTTAAGGACTCTGCTGCATTTTTTAAGGACTCTGCTGAAGCATTTGAGGACTCTGCTGCATTATTTAAGCACTTTGCTGCGGTATTTAAGGACTCTGTTGCATTATTTAAGGACTTTGTTGCATTATTTAAGGACTCTGCTGCATTAGTTAAGGACTTTGCTGCATTATTTAAGGACTCTGCTGCATTATTTACCGACGTTGTTGCATTATTTAAGAACTGCGCTGCTTTATTTAAGGACTTTGCATTATTTAAGGACTATGCTGCATTATTTAATGACTTTGCTGAAGCATTTGAGGACTCTGCTGCATTATTAGAGGACTCTGCTGCATTATTTAATGACTTTGTTGGATTTTTTAAGGACTCTGCTGCATTATTTAAGGAATTTGCTGCTATATTAAAGGACTCTGCTTCAGTATTTAAGGACTCTGCTGCGGTATTTAAGGACTCTGCTGCATTATTTAAGGACTCTGCTGCATTATTTAAGGACTTTGCTGCATTATTTAAGGACTTTGTTGCATTATTTAAGGACTCTAATGCATTATTTAAGGACTTTGCTGCAATATTTAAGGACTCTGCTTCAGTATTTAAGGACTCTGCTGCATTATTTATGGACGTTGTTGCATTATTTAAGGACTCTGCTGCATTATTTAAGGACTTTACTGCATTATTTAATGACTTTACTGCATTATTTAAGGACTCTGCTGCATTATTTAAGGACTTTCTTGCATTATTTAAGGACTCTGCTGCATTAGTTAAGGACTTTGCTGCATTATTTAAGGACTCTGCTGCATTATTTAACGACGTTGTTGCATTACTTAAGAACTGTGCTGCATTATTTAAGGACTTTGCTGCATTATTTAAGGACTATGCTGCATTATTTAATGACTTTGCTGAAGCATTTGAGGACTCTGCTGCATTATTAGAGGACTCTGCTGCATTATTTAAGGACTTGCTGCATTATTTAATGACTTTGTTGGATTTTTTTATGGACTCTGCTGCATTATTTAAGGAATTTGCTGCTATATTAAAGGACTCTGCTTCAGTATTTAAGGACTCTGCTGCGGTATTTAAGGACTCTGCTGCATTATTTAAGGACTCTGCTGCATTATTTAAGGACTTTGCTGCATTATTTAAGGAATCTGCTGCATTTTTTAAGGACTTTGTTGCATTATCTAAGGACTCTGCTGCATTATTGAAGGACTTTGCTGCAATATTTAAGGACTCTGCTTCAGTATTTAAGGGCTCTGCTGCATTATTTAAGGACTTTGTTGCATTATTTAAGGACTCTGCTGCATAGATAAGGACTTTGCTGCATTATTTAAGGACTCTGCCGCATTATTTAAGGACTTTGCTGCAATATTTAAGGACTCTGCTTCAGTATTTAAGGACTCTGCTGCATTATTTAAGGACTTTGTTGCATTATTTAAGGACTCTGCTGCATTATTTAAGGACTTTGCTGCATTATTTAAGGACTCTGCTGCATTATTTAAGGGCTCTGCTGAAGCATTTGAGGACTCTGCTGCATTATTTAAGCACTTTGCTGCGGTATTTAAGGACTCTGTTGCATTATTTAAGGACTTTGTTGCATTATTTAAGGACTTTGCTGCATTAGTTAAGGACTTTGCTGCATTATTTAAGGACTCTGCTGCATTATTTAACGACGCTGTTGCATTATTTAAGAACTGTGCTGCATTATTTAAGGACTTTGCTGCATTATTTAAGGACTATGCTGCATTATTTAATGACTTTGCTGAAGCATTTGAGGACTCTGCTGCATTATTAGAGGACTCTGCTGCATTATTTAATGACTTTTTTGGATTTTGTAAGGACTCTGCTGCATTATTTAAGGAATTTGCTGCTATATTAAAGGACTCTGCTTCAGTATTTAAGGACTCTGCTGCGGTATTTAAGGACTCTGCTGCATTATTTAAGGACTCTGCTGCATTATTTAAGGACTTTGCTGCATTATTTAAGGACTCTGCTGCATTATTTAAGGACTTTGCTGCAATATTTAAGGACTCTGCTTCAGTATTTAAGGACTCTGCTGCATTATTTAAGGACGTTGTTGCATTATTTAAGGACTCTGCTGCATTATTTAAGGACTTTACTGCATTATTTAAGGACTCTGCTGCATTATTTAAGGACTTTGTTGCATTATTTCAGGAATCTGATGCATTATTTAAGGAATTTGCTGAATTATTTAAGGACTCTGCTTTCTTATTTAATGACTCTGCTGAAGCATTTGAGGACTCTGCTGCATTATTTGAGGACTCTGTTGCATTATTTAAGGACTTTGCTGCTTTATTTAAGGACTTTGTTGCATTATTTAAGGACTCTGCTGCATTATTTAAGGACTTTGCTGCAATATTTAAGGACTCTGCTTCAGTATTTAAGGACTCTGCTGCATTATTTAAGGACTTTGCTGCATTATTTAAGGACTTTGTTGCATTATTTAAGTACTCTGCTGCATTATTTAAGGACTTTGTTGCATTATTTAAGGACTCTGCTGCATTATTTAAGGACTTTGTTGCATTATTTAATGACTCTGCTGCATTATTTAAGGACTTTGCAGCAATATTTAAGGACTCTGCTTCAGTATTTAAGGACTCTGCTGCATTATTTAAGGACTTTGTTGCATTATTTAAGGACTCTGCTGCATTATTTAAGGACTTTGCTGTATTATTTAAGGACAATGCTGCATTATTTAAGGACTCTGCTGAAGCATTTGAGGACTCTGCTGCATTATTTAAGCCCTTTGCTGCGGTATTTAAGGACTCGGTTGCATTATTTAAGGACTTTGTTGCATTATTTAAGGACTCTGCTGCATTAGTTAAGGACTTTGCTGAATTATTTAAGGACTCTGCTGCATTATTTAACGACGTTGTTGCATTATTTAAGAACTGTTCTGCATTATTTAAGGACTTTGCTGCATTATTTAAGGAATATGCTGCATTATTTAATGAATTTGCTGAAGCATTTGAGGACTCTGCTGCATTATTAGAGGACTCTGCTGCATTATTTAAGGACTTGCTGCATTATTTAATGACTTTGTTGGATTTTTTAAGGACTCTGCTGCATTATTTAAGGACATTGTTGCATTATTTAATGACTCTGCTGCATTATTTAAGGACTTTGCAGCAATATTTAAGGACTCTGCTTCAGTATTTAAGGACTCTGCTGCATTATTTAAGGACTTTGTTGCATTATTTAAGGACTCTGCTGCATTATTTAAGGACTTTGCTGCATTATTTAAGGACACTGCTGCATTATTTAAGGACTCTGCTGAAGCTTTCGAGGACTCTGCTGCATTATTTAAGCACTTTGCGGCGGTATTTAAGGACTCTGTTGCATTATTTAAGGACTTTGTTGCATTATTTAAGGACTCTGCTGCATTAGTTAAGGAGTTTGCTGCATTATTTAACGACGTTGTTGCATTATTTAAGAACTGTGCTGCATTATTTAAGGACTTTGCTGCATTATTTAAGGACTATGCTGCATTATTTAATGACTTTGCTGAAGCATTTGAGGACTCTGCTGCATTATTAGAGGACTCTGCTGCATTATTTAAGGACTTGCTGCATTATTTAATGACTTTGTTGGATTTCTTAAGGACTCTGCTGCATTATTTAAGGAATTTGCTGCTATATTAAAGGACTCTGCTTCAGTATTTAAGGACTCTGCTGCGGTATTTAAGGACCCTGCTGCATTATTTTAGGACTCTGCTGCATTATTTAAGGACTTTGCTGCATTATTTAAGGAATCTGCTGCATTATTTAAGGACTTTGTTGCATTATCTAAGGACTCTGCTGCATTATTGAAGGACTTTGCTGCATTATTTAAGGACTCTGCTGCATTATTTAAGGACTTTGCTGCATTATTTAAGAACTGTGCTGCTTTATTTAAGGACTTTGCATTATTTAAGGACTATGCTGCATTATTTAATGACTTTGCTGAAGCATTTGAGGACTCTGCTGCATTATTAGAGGACTCTGCTGCATTATTTAATGACTTTGTTGGATTTTTTAAGGACTCTGCTGCATTATTTAAGGAATTTGCTGCTATATTAAAGGACTCTGCTTCAGTATTTAAGGACTCTGCTGCGGTATTTAAGGACTCTGCTGCATTATTTAAGGACTCTGCTGCATTATTTAAGGACTTTGCTGCATTATTTAAGGACTCTGCTGCATTATTTAAGGACTTTGTTGCATTATTTAAGGACTCTAATGCATTATTTAAGGACTTTTGCTGCAATATTTAAGGACTCTGCTTCAGTATTTAAGGACTCTGCTGCATTATTTAAGGACGTTGTTGCATTATTTAAGGACTCTGCTGCATTATTTAAGGACTTTACTGCATTATTTAAGGACTCTGCTGCATTATTTAAGGACTTTCTTGCATTATTTAAGGACTCTGCTGCATTAGTTAAGGACTTTGCTGCATTATTTAAGGACTCTGCTGCATTATTTAAGGACTTTGCTGCAATATTTAAGGACTCTGCTTCAGTATTTAAGGACTCTGCTGCATTATTTAAGGACTTTGTTGCATTATTTAAGGACTCTGCTGCATTATTTAAGGACTTTGCTGCATTATTTAAGGACTCTGCTGCATTTTTTAAGGACTCTGCTGAAGCATTTGAGGACTCTGCTGCATTATTTAAGCACTTTGCTGCGGTATTTAAGGACTCTGTTGCATTATTTAAGGACTTTGTTGCATTATTTAAGGACTCTGCTGCATTAGTTAAGGACTTTGCTGCATTATTTAAGGACTCTGCTGCATTATTTACCGACGTTGTTGCATTATTTAAGAACTGTGCTGCTTTATTTAAGGACTTTGCATTATTTAAGGACTATGCTGCATTATTTAATGACTTTGCTGAAGCATTTGAGGACTCTGCTGCATTATTAGAGGACTCTGCTGCATTATTTAATGACTTTGTTGGATTTTTTAAGGACTCTGCTGCATTATTTAAGGAATTTGCTGCTATATTAAAGGACTCTGCTTCAGTATTTAAGGACTCTGCTGCGGTATTTAAGGACTCTGCTGCATTATTTAAGGACTCTGCTGCATTATTTAAGGACTTTGCTGCATTATTTAAGGACTCTGCTGCATTATTTAAGGACTTTGTTGCATTATTTAAGGACTCTAATGCATTATTTAAGGACTTTGCTGCAATATTTAAGGACTCTGCTTCAGTTTTTAAGGACTCTGCTGCATTATTTAAGGACGTTGTTGCATTATTTAAGGACTCTGCTGCATTATTTAAGGACTTTACTGCATTATTTAAGGACTCTGCTGCATTATTTAAGGACTTTCTTGCATTATTTAAGGACTCTGCTGCATTAGTTAAGGACTTTGCTGCATTATTTAAGGACTCTGCTGCATTATTTAACGACGTTGTTGCATTACTTAAGAACTGTGCTGCATTATTTAAGGACTTTGCTGCATTATTTAAGGACTATGCTGCATTATTTAATGACTTTGCTGAAGCATTTGAGGACTCTGCTGCATTATTAGAGGACTCTGCTGCATTATTTAAGGACTTTGTTGCATTATTTAAGGACTCTGCTGCATTATTTAAGGACTTTGCTGCATTATTTAAGGACACTGCTGCATTATTTAAGGACTCTGCTGAAGCATTCGAGGACTCTGCTGCATTATTTAAGCACTTTGCGGCGGTATTTAAGGACTCTGTTGCATTATTTAAGGACTTTGTTGCATTATTTAAGGACTCTGCTGCATTAGTTAAGGAGTTTGCTGCATTATTTAACGACGTTGTTGCATTATTTAAGAACTGTGCTGCATTATTTAAGGACTTTGCTGCATTATTTAAGGACTCTGCTGCATTATTTAAGGACTCTGCTGAAGCATTTGAGGACTCTGCTGCATTATTTAATCACTTTGCTGCGGTATTTAAGGACTCTGTTGCATTATTTAAGGACTTTGTTGCATTATTTAAGGACTCTGCTGCATTAGTTAAGGACTTTGCTGCATTATTTAAGGACTCTGCTGCATTATTTAACGACGTTGTTGCATTATTTAAGAACTGTGCTGCATTATTTAAGGACTTTGCTGCATTATTTAAGGACTATGCTGCATTATTTAATGACTTTGCTGAAGCATTTGAGGACTCTGCTGCATTATTAGAGGACTCTGCTGCATTATTTAATGACTTTGTTGGATTTTTTAAGGACTCTGCTGCATTATTTAAGGAATTTGCTACTATATTAAAGGACTGTGCTTCAGTATTTAAGGACTCTGCTGCGGTATATAAGGACTCTGCTGCATTATTTAAGGACTCTGCTTCAGTATTTAAGGACTCTGCTGCATTATTTAAGGACGTTGTTGCATTATTTAAGGACTCTGCTGCATTATTTAAGGACTTTACTGCATTATTTAAGGACTCTGCTGCATTATTTAAGGACTTTGTTGCATTATTTAAGGACTCTGCTGCATTAGTTAAGGACTTTGCTGCATTATTTAAGGACTCTGCTGCATTATTTAACGACGTTGTTGCATTATTTAAGAACTGTGCTGCATTATTTAAGGACTTTGCTGCATTATTTAAGGACTATGCTGCATTATTTAATGACTTTGCTGAAGCATTTGAGGACTCTGCTGCATTATTAGAGGACTCTGCTGCATTATTTAAGGACTTGCTGCATTATTTAATGACTTTGTTGGATTTTTTAAGGACTCTGCTGCATTATTTAAGGAATTTGCTGCTATATTAAAGGACTCTGCTTCAGTATTTAAGGACTCTGCTGCGGTATTTAAGGACTCTGCTGCATTATTTAAGGACTCTGCTGCATTATTTAAGGACTTTGCTGCATTATTTAAGGAATCTGCTGCATTATTTAAGGACTTTGTTGCATTATCTAAGGACTCTGCTGCATTATTGAAGGACTTTGCTGCAATATTTAAGGACTCTGCTTCAGTATTTAAGGACTCTGCTGCATTATTTAAGGACTTTGTTGCATTATTTAAGGACTCTGCTGCATTATTTAAGGACTTTGCTGCATTATTTATGGACTCTGCTGCATTATTTAAGGACTTTGCTGCAATATTTAAGGACTCTGCTTCAGTATTTAAGGACTCTGCTGCATTATTTAAGGACTTTGTTGCATTATTTAAGGACTCTGCTGCATTATTTAAGTACTTTGCTGCATTATTTAAGGACTCTGCTGCATTATTTAAGGACTCTGCTGAAGCATTTAAGGACTCTGCTGCATTATTTAAGGACTTTGCTGCGGTATTTAAGGACTCTGTTGCATTATTTAAGGACTTTGTTGCATTATTTAAGGACTCTGCTGCATTAGTTAAGGACTTTGCTGCATTATTTAAGGACTCTGCTGCATTATTTACCGACGTTGTTGCATTATTTAAGAACTGTGCTGCTTTATTTAAGGACTTTGCATTATTTAAGGACTATGCTGCATTATTTAATGACTTTGCTGAAGCATTTGAGGACTCTGCTGCATTATTAGAGGACTCTGCTGCATTATTTAATGACTTTGTTGGATTTTTTAAGGACTCTGCTGCATTATTTAAGGAATTTGCTGCTATATTAAAGGACTCTGCTTCAGTATTTAAGGACTCTGCTGCGGTATTTAAGGACTCTGCTGCATTATTTAAGGACTCTGCTGCATTATTTAAGGACTCTGCTGCATTATTTAAGGACTTTGTTGCATTATTTAAGGACTCTAATGCATTATTTAAGGACTTTGCTGCAATATTTAAGGACTCTGCTTCAGTATTTATGGACTCTGCTGCATTATTTAAGGACGTTGTTGCATTATTTAAGGACTCTGCTGCATTATTTAAGGACTTTACTGCATTATTTAAGGACTCTGCTGCATTATTTAAGGACTTTCTTGCATTATTTAAGGACTCTGCTGCATTAGTTAAGGACTTTGCTGCATTATTTAAGGACTCTGCTGCATTATTTAAGGACTTTGCTGCAATATTTAAGGACTCTGCTTCAGTATTTAAGGACTCTGCTGCATTATTTAAGGACTTTGTTGCATTATTTAAGGACTCTGCTGCATTATTTAAGGACTTTCCTGCATTATTTAAGGACTCTGCTGCATTTTTTAAGGACTCTGCTGAAGCATTTGAGGACTCTGCTGCATTATTTAAGCACTTTGCTGCGGTATTTAAGGACTCTGTTGCATTATTTAAGGACTTTGTTGCATTATTTAAGGACTCTGCTGCATTAGTTAAGGACTTTGCTGCATTATTTAAGGACTCTGCTGCATTATTTACCGACGTTGTTGCATTATTTAAGAACTGTGCTGCTTTATTTAAGGACTTTGCATTATTTAAGGACTATGCTGCATTATTTAATGACTTTGCTGAAGCATTTGAGGACTCTGCTGCATTATTAGAGGACTCTGCTGCATTATTTAATGACTTTGTTGGATTTTTTAAGGACTCTGCTGCATTATTTAAGGAATTTGCTGCTATATTAAAGGACTCTGCTTCAGTATTTAAGGACTCTGCTGCGGTATTTAAGGACTCTGCTGCATTATTTAAGGACTCTGCTGCATTATTTAAGGACTTTGCTGCATTATTTAAGGACTCTGCTGCATTATTTAAGGACTTTGTTGCATTATTTAAGGACTCTAATGCATTATTTAAGGACTTTGCTGCAATATTTAAGGACTCTGCTTCAGTATTTAAGGACTCTGCTGCATTATTTAAGGACGTTGTTGCATTATTTAAGGACTCTGCTGCATTATTTAAGGACTTTACTGCATTATTTAAGGACTCTGCTGCATTATTTAAGGACTTTCTTGCATTATTTAAGGACTCTGCTGCTTTATTTAAGGACTTTGTTGCATTATTTAAGGACTCTGCTGCATTATTTAAGGACTTTGCTGCAATATTTAAGGACTCTGCTTCAGTATTTAAGGACTCTGCTGCATTATTTAAGGACTTTGCTGCATTATTTAAGGACTTTGTTGCATTATTTAAGTACTCTGCTGCATTATTTAAGGACTTTGTTGCATTATTTAAGGACTCTGCTGCATTATTTAAGGACTTTGTTGCATTATTTAATGACTCTGCTGCATTATTTAAGGACTTTGCAGCAATATTTAAGGACTCTGCTTCAGTATTTAAGGACTCTGCTGCATTATTTAAGGACTTTGTTGCATTATTTAAGGACTCTGCTGCATTATTTAAGGACTTTGCTGTATTATTTAAGGACAATGCTGCATTATTTAAGGACTCTGCTGAAGCATTTGAGGACTCTGCTGCATTATTTAAGCCCTTTGCTGCGGTATTTAAGGACTCGGTTGCATTATTTAAGGACTTTGTTGCATTATTTAAGGACTCTGCTGCATTAGTTAAGGACTTTGCTGAATTATTTAAGGACTCTGCTGCATTATTTAACGACGTTGTTGCATTATTTAAGAACTGTTCTGCATTATTTAAGGACTTTGCTGCATTATTTAAGGAATATGCTGCATTATTTAATGAATTTGCTGAAGCATTTGAGGACTCTGCTGCATTATTAGAGGACTCTGCTGCATTATTTAAGGACTTGCTGCATTATTTAATGACTTTGTTGGATTTTTTAAGGACTCTGCTGCATTATTTAAGGACATTGTTGCATTATTTAATGACTCTGCTGCATTATTTAAGGACTTTGCAGCAATATTTAAGGACTCTGCTTCAGTATTTAAGGACTCTGCTGCATTATTTAAGGACTTTGTTGCATTATTTAAGGACTCTGCTGCATTATTTAAGGACTTTGCTGCATTATTTAAGGACACTGCTGCATTATTTAAGGACTCTGCTGAAGCTTTCGAGGACTCTGCTGCATTATTTAAGCACTTTGCGGCGGTATTTAAGGACTCTGTTGCATTATTTAAGGACTTTGTTGCATTATTTAAGGACTCTGCTACATTAGTTAAGGAGTTTGCTGCATTATTTAACGACGTTGTTGCATTATTTAAGAACTGTGCTGCATTATTTAAGGACTTTGCTGCATTATTTAAGGACTATGCTGCATTATTTAATGACTTTGCTGAAGCATTTGATAACTCTGCTGCATTATTAGAGGACTCTGCTGCATTATTTAAGGACTTGCTGCATTATTTAATGACTTTGTTGGATTTCTTAAGTTCTCTGCTGCATTATTTAAGGAATTTGCTGCTATATTAAAGGACTCTGCTTCAGTATTTAAGGACTCTGCTGCGGTATTTAAGGACCCTGCTGCATTATTTTAGGACTCTGCTGCATTATTTAAGGACTTTGCTGCATTATTTAAGGAATCTGCTGCATTATTTAAGGACTTTGATGCATTATCTAAGGACTCTGCTGCATTATTGAAGGACTTTGCTGCATTATTTAAGGACTCTGCTGCATTATTTAAGGACTTTGCTGCATTATTTAAGAACTGTGCTGCTTTATTTAAGGACTTTGCATTATTTAAGGACTATGCTGCATTATTTAATGACTTTGCTGAAGCATTTGAGGACTCTGCTGCATTATTAGAGGACTCTGCTGCATTATTTAATGACTTTGTTGGATTTTTTAAGGACTCTGCTGCATTATTTAAGGAATTTGCTGCTATATTAAAGGACTCTGCTTCAGTATTTAAGGACTCTGCTGCGGTATTTAAGGACTCTGCTGCATTATTTAAGGACTCTGCTGCATTATTTAAGGACTTTGCTGCATTATTTAAGGACTCTGCTGCATTATTTAAGGACTTTGTTGCATTATTTAAGGACTCTAATGCATTATTTAAGGACTTTTGCTGCAATATTTAAGGACTCTGCTTCAGTATTTAAGGACTCTGCTGCATTATTTAAGGACGTTGTTGCATTATTTAAGGACTCTGCTGCATTATTTAAGGACTTTACTGCATTATTTAAGGACTCTGCTGCATTATTTAAGGACTTTCTTGCATTATTTAAGGACTCTCCTGCATTAGTTAAGGACTTTGCTGCATTATTTAAGGACTCTGCTGCATTATTTAAGGACTTTGCTGCTATATTTAAGGACTCTGCTTCAGTATTTAAGGACTCTGCTGCATTATTTAAGGACTTTGTTGCATTATTTAAGGACTCTGCTGCATTATTTAAGGACTTTGCTGCATTATTTAAGGACTCTGCTGCATTTTTTAAGGACTCTGCTGAAGCATTTGAGGACTCTGCTGCATTATTTAAGCACTTTGCTGCGGTATTTAAGGACTCTGTTGCATTATTTAAGGACTTTGTTGCATTATTTAAGGACTCTGCTGCATTAGTTAAGGACTTTGCTGCATTATTTAAGGACTCTGCTGCATTATTTACCGACGTTGTTGCATTATTTAAGAACTGTGCTGCTTTATTTAAGGACTTTGCATTATTTAAGGACTATGCTGCATTATTTAATGACTTTGCTGAAGCATTTGAGGACTCTGCTGCATTATTAGAGGACTCTGCTGCATTATTTAATGACTTTGTTGGATTTTTTAAGGACTCTGCTGCATTATTTAAGGAATTTGCTGCTATATTAAAGGACTCTGCTTCAGTATTTAAGGACTCTGCTGCGGTATTTAAGGACTCTGCTGCATTATTTAAGGACTCTGCTGCATTATTTAAGGACTTTGCTGCATTATTTAAGGACTCTGCTGCATTATTTAAGGACTTTGTTGCATTATTTAAGGACTCTAATGCATTATTTAAGGACTTTGCTGCAATATTTAAGGACTCTGCTTCAGTTTTTAAGGACTCTGCTGCATTATTTAAGGACGTTGTTGCATTATTTAAGGACTCTGCTGCATTATTTAAGGACTTTACTGCATTATTTAAGGACTCTGCTGCATTATTTAAGGACTTTCTTGCATTATTTAAGGACTCTGCTGCATTAGTTAAGGACTTTGCTGCATTATTTAAGGACTCTGCTGCATTATTTAACGACGTTGTTGCATTACTTAAGAACTGTGCTGCATTATTTAAGGACTTTGCTGCATTATTTAAGGACTATGCTACATTATTTAATGACTTTGCTGAAGCATTTGAGGACTCTGCTGCATTATTAGAGGACTCTGCTGCATTATTTAAGGACTTTGTTGCATTATTTAAGGACTCTGCTGCATTATTTAAGGACTTTGCTGCATTATTTAAGGACACTGCTGCATTATTTAAGGACTCTGCTGAAGCATTCGAGGACTCTGCTGCATTATTTAAGCACTTTGCGGCGGTATTTAAGGACTCTGTTGCATTATTTAAGGACTTTGTTGCATTATTTAAGGACTCTGCTGCATTAGTTAAGGAGTTTGCTGCATTATTTAACGACGTTGTTGCATTATTTAAGAACTGTGCTGCATTATTTAAGGACTTTGCTGCATTATTTAAGGACTCTGCTGCATTATTTAAGGACTCTGCTGAAGCATTTGAGGACTCTGCTGCATTATTTAATCACTTTGCTGCGGTATTTAAGGACTCTGTTGCATTATTTAAGGACTTTGTTGCATTATTTAAGGACTCTGCTGCATTAGTTAAGGACTTTGCTGCATTATTTAAGGACTCTGCTGCATTATTTAACGACGTTGTTGCATTATTTAAGAACTGTGCTGCATTATTTAAGGACTTTGCTGCATTATTTAAGGACTATGCTGCATTATTTAATGACTTTGCTGAAGCATTTGAGGACTCTGCTGCATTATTAGAGGACTCTGCTGCATTTTTTAATGACTTTGTTGGATTTTTTAAGGACTCTGCTGCATTATTTAAGGAATTTGCTGCTATATTAAAGGACTCTGCTTCAGTATTTAAGGACTCTGCTGCGGTATATAAGGACTCTGCTGCATTATTTAAGGACTCTGCTTCAGTATTTAAGGACTCTGCTGCATTATTTAAGGACGTTGTTGCATTATTTAAGGACTCTGCTGCATTATTTAAGGACTTTACTGCATTATTTAAGGACTCTGCTGCATTATTTAAGGACTTTGTTGCATTATTTAAGGACTCTGCTGCATTAGTTAAGGACTTTGCTGCATTATTTAAGGACTCTGCTGCATTATTTAACGACATTGTTGCATTATTTAAGAACTGTGCTGCATTATTTAAGGACTTTGCTGCATTATTTAAGGACTATGCTGCATTATTTAATGACTTTGCTGAAGCATTTGAGGACTCTGCTGCATTATTAGAGGACTCTGCTGCATTATTTAAGGACTTGCTGCATTATTTAATGACTTTGTTGGATTTTTTAAGGACTCTGCTGCATTATTTAAGGAATTTGCTGCTATATTAAAGGACTCTGCTTCAGTATTTAAGGACTCTGCTGCGGTATTTAAGGACTCTGCTGCATTATTTAAGGACTCTGCTGCATTATTTAAGGACTTTGCTGCATTATTTAAGGAATCTGCTGCATTATTTAAGGACTTTGTTGCATTATCTAAGGACTCTGCTGCATTATTGAAGGACTTTGCTGCAATATTTAAGGACTCTGCTTCAGTATTTAAGGACTCTGCTGCATTATTTAAGGACTTTGTTGCAATATTTAAGGACTCTGCTGCATTATTTAAGGACTTTGCTGCATTATTTATGGACTCTGCTGCATTATTTAAGGACTTTGCTGCAATATTTAAGGACTCTGCTTCAGTATTTAAGGACTCTGCTGCATTATTTAAGGACTTTGTTGCATTATTTAAGGACTCTGCTGCATTATTTAAGTACTTTGCTGCATTATTTAAGGACTCTGCTGCATTATTTAAGGACTCTGCTGAAGCATTTAAGGACTCTGCTGCATTATTTAAGGACTTTGCTGCGGTATTTAAGGACTCTGTTGCATTATTTAAGGACTTTGTTGCATTATTTAAGGACTCTGCTGCATTAGTTAAGGACTTTGCTGCATTATTTAAGGACTCTGCTGCATTATTTACCGACGTTGTTGCATTATTTAAGAACTGTGCTGCTTTATTTAAGGACTTTGCATTATTTAAGGACTATGCTGCATTATTTAATGACTTTGCTGAAGCATTTGAGGACTCTGCTGCATTATTAGAGGACTCTGCTGCATTATTTAATGACTTTGTTGTATTTTTAAGGACTCTGCTGCATTATTTAAGGAATTTGCTGCTATATTAAAGGACTCTGCTTCAGTATTTAAGGACTCTGCTGCGGTATTTAAGGACTCTGCTGCATTATTTAAGGACTCTGCTGCATTATTTAAGGACTTTGCTGCATTATTTAAGGACTCTGCTGCATTATTTAAGGACTTTGTTGCATTATTTAAGGACTCTAATGCATTATTTAAGGACTTTGCTGCAATATTTAAGGACTCTGCTTCAGTATTTAAGGACTCTGCTGCATTATTTAAGGACGTTGTTGCATTATTTAAGGACTCTGCTGCATTATTTAAGGACTTTACTGCATTATTTAAGGACTCTGCTGCATTATTTAAGGACTTTCTTGCATTATTTAAGGACTCTGCTGCATTAGTTAAGGACTTTGCTGCATTATTTAAGTACTCTGCTGCATTATTTAAGGACTTTGCTGCAATATTTAAGGACTCTGCTTCAGTATTTAAGGACTCTGCTGCATTATTTAAGGACTTTGTTGCATTATTTAAGGACTCTGCTGCATTATTTAAGGACTTTCCTGCATTATTTAAGGACTCTGCTGCATTTTTTAAGGACTCTGCTGAAGCATTTGAGGACTCTGCTGCATTATTTAAGCACTTTGCTGCGGTATTTAAGGACTCTGTTGCATTATTTAAGGACTTTGTTGCATTATTTAAGGACTCTGCTGCATTAGTTAAGGACTTTGCTGCATTATTTAAGGACTCTGCTGCATTATTTACCGACGTTGTTGCATTATTTAAGAACTGTGCTGCTTTATTTAAGGACTTTGCATTATTTAAGGACTATGCTGCATTATTTAATGACTTTGCTGAAGCATTTGAGGACTCTGCTGCATTATTAGAGGACTCTGCTGCATTATTTAATGACTTTGTTGGATTTTTTAAGGACTCTGCTGCATTATTTAAGGAATTTGCTGCTATATTAAAGGACTCTGCTTCAGTATTTAAGGACTCTGCTGCGGTATTTAAGGACTCTGCTGCATTATTTAAGGACTCTGCTGCATTATTTAAGGACTTTGCTGCATTATTTAAGGACTCTGCTGCATTATTTAAGGACTTTGTTGCATTATTTAAGGACTCTAATGCATTATTTAAGGACTTTGCTGCAATATTTAAGGACTCTGCTTCAGTATTTAAGGACTCTGCTGCATTATTTAAGGACGTTGTTGCATTATTTAAGGACTCTGCTGCATTATTTAAGGACTTTACTGCATTATTTAAGGACTCTGCTGCATTATTTAACGACATTGTTGCATTATTTAAGAACTGTGCTGCATTATTTAAGGACTTTGCTGCATTATTTAAGGACTATGCTGCATTATTTAATGACTTTGCTGAAGCATTTGAGGACTCTGCTGCATTATTAGAGGACTCTGCTGCATTATTTAAGGACTTGCTGCATTATTTAATGACTTTGTTGGATTTTTTAAGGACTCTGCTGCATTATTTAAGGAATTTGCTGCTATATTAAAGGACTCTGCTTCAGTATTTAAGGACTCTGCTGCGGTATTTAAGGACTCTGCTGCATTATTTAAGGACTCTGCTGCATTATTTAAGGACTTTGCTGCATTATTTAAGGAATCTGCTGCATTATTTAAGGACTTTGTTGCATTATCTAAGGACTCTGCTGCATTATTGAAGGACTTTGCTGCAATATTTAAGGACTCTGCTTCAGTATTTAAGGACTCTGCTGCATTATTTAAGGACTTTGTTGCAATATTTAAGGACTCTGCTGCATTATTTAAGGACTTTGCTGCATTATTTATGGACTCTGCTGCATTATTTAAGGACTTTGCTGCAATATTTAAGGACTCTGCTTCAGTATTTAAGGACTCTGCTGCATTATTTAAGGACTTTGTTGCATTATTTAAGGACTCTGCTGCATTATTTAAGTACTTTGCTGCATTATTTAAGGACTCTGCTGCATTATTTAAGGACTCTGCTGAAGCATTTAAGGACTCTGCTGCATTATTTAAGGACTTTGCTGCGGTATTTAAGGACTCTGTTGCATTATTTAAGGACTTTGTTGCATTATTTAAGGACTCTGCTGCATTAGTTAAGGACTTTGCTGCATTATTTAAGGACTCTGCTGCATTATTTACCGACGTTGTTGCATTATTTAAGAACTGTGCTGCTTTATTTAAGGACTTTGCATTATTTAAGGACTATGCTGCATTATTTAATGACTTTGCTGAAGCATTTGAGGACTCTGCTGCATTATTAGAGGACTCTGCTGCATTATTTAATGACTTTGTTGTATTTTTAAGGACTCTGCTGCATTATTTAAGGAATTTGCTGCTATATTAAAGGACTCTGCTTCAGTATTTAAGGACTCTGCTGCGGTATTTAAGGACTCTGCTGCATTATTTAAGGACTCTGCTGCATTATTTAAGGACTTTGCTGCATTATTTAAGGACTCTGCTGCATTATTTAAGGACTTTGTTGCATTATTTAAGGACTCTAATGCATTATTTAAGGACTTTGCTGCAATATTTAAGGACTCTGCTTCAGTATTTAAGGACTCTGCTGCATTATTTAAGGACGTTGTTGCATTATTTAAGGACTCTGCTGCATTATTTAAGGACTTTACTGCATTATTTAAGGACTCTGCTGCATTATTTAAGGACTTTCTTGCATTATTTAAGGACTCTGCTGCATTAGTTAAGGACTTTGCTGCATTATTTAAGTACTCTGCTGCATTATTTAAGGACTTTGCTGCAATATTTAAGGACTCTGCTTCAGTATTTAAGGACTCTGCTGCATTATTTAAGGACTTTGTTGCATTATTTAAGGACTCTGCTGCATTATTTAAGGACTTTCCTGCATTATTTAAGGACTCTGCTGCATTTTTTAAGGACTCTGCTGAAGCATTTGAGGACTCTGCTGCATTATTTAAGCACTTTGCTGCGGTATTTAAGGACTCTGTTGCATTATTTAAGGACTTTGTTGCATTATTTAAGGACTCTGCTGCATTAGTTAAGGACTTTGCTGCATTATTTAAGGACTCTGCTGCATTATTTACCGACGTTGTTGCATTATTTAAGAACTGTGCTGCTTTATTTAAGGACTTTGCATTATTTAAGGACTATGCTGCATTATTTAATGACTTTGCTGAAGCATTTGAGGACTCTGCTGCATTATTAGAGGACTCTGCTGCATTATTTAATGACTTTGTTGGATTTTTTAAGGACTCTGCTGCATTATTTAAGGAATTTGCTGCTATATTAAAGGACTCTGCTTCAGTATTTAAGGACTCTGCTGCGGTATTTAAGGACTCTGCTGCATTATTTAAGGACTCTGCTGCATTATTTAAGGACTTTGCTGCATTATTTAAGGACTCTGCTGCATTATTTAAGGACTTTGTTGCATTATTTAAGGACTCTAATGCATTATTTAAGGACTTTGCTGCAATATTTAAGGACTCTGCTTCAGTATTTAAGGACTCTGCTGCATTATTTAAGGACGTTGTTGCATTATTTAAGGACTCTGCTGCATTATTTAAGGACTTTACTGCATTATTTAAGGACTCTGCTGCATTATTTAACGACATTGTTGCATTATTTAAGAACTGTGCTGCATTATTTAAGGACTTTGCTGCATTATTTAAGGACTATGCTGCATTATTTAATGACTTTGCTGAAGCATTTGAGGACTCTGCTGCATTATTAGAGGACTCTGCTGCATTATTTAAGGACTTGCTGCATTATTTAATGACTTTGTTGGATTTTTTAAGGACTCTGCTGCATTATTTAAGGAATTTGCTGCTATATTAAAGGACTCTGCTTCAGTATTTAAGGACTCTGCTGCGGTATTTAAGGACTCTGCTGCATTATTTAAGGACTCTGCTGCATTATTTAAGGACTTTGCTGCATTATTTAAGGAATCTGCTGCATTATTTAAGGACTTTGTTGCATTATCTAAGGACTCTGCTGCATTATTGAAGGACTTTGCTGCAATATTTAAGGACTCTGCTTCAGTATTTAAGGACTCTGCTGCATTATTTAAGGACTTTGTTGCAATATTTAAGGACTCTGCTGCATTATTTAAGGACTTTGCTGCATTATTTATGGACTCTGCTGCATTATTTAAGGACTTTGCTGCAATATTTAAGGACTCTGCTTCAGTATTTAAGGACTCTGCTGCATTATTTAAGGACTTTGTTGCATTATTTAAGGACTCTGCTGCATTATTTAAGTACTTTGCTGCATTATTTAAGGACTCTGCTGCATTATTTAAGGACTCTGCTGAAGCATTTAAGGACTCTGCTGCATTATTTAAGGACTTTGCTGCGGTATTTAAGGACTCTGTTGCATTATTTAAGGACTTTGTTGCATTATTTAAGGACTCTGCTGCATTAGTTAAGGACTTTGCTGCATTATTTAAGGACTCTGCTGCATTATTTACCGACGTTGTTGCATTATTTAAGAACTGTGCTGCTTTATTTAAGGACTTTGCATTATTTAAGGACTATGCTGCATTATTTAATGACTTTGCTGAAGCATTTGAGGACTCTGCTGCATTATTAGAGGACTCTGCTGCATTATTTAATGACTTTGTTGTATTTTTAAGGACTCTGCTGCATTATTTAAGGAATTTGCTGCTATATTAAAGGACTCTGCTTCAGTATTTAAGGACTCTGCTGCGGTATTTAAGGACTCTGCTGCATTATTTAAGGACTCTGCTGCATTATTTAAGGACTTTGCTGCATTATTTAAGGACTCTGCTGCATTATTTAAGGACTTTGTTGCATTATTTAAGGACTCTAATGCATTATTTAAGGACTTTGCTGCAATATTTAAGGACTCTGCTTCAGTATTTAAGGACTCTGCTGCATTATTTAAGGACGTTGTTGCATTATTTAAGGACTCTGCTGCATTATTTAAGGACTTTACTGCATTATTTAAGGACTCTGCTGCATTATTTAAGGACTTTCTTGCATTATTTAAGGACTCTGCTGCATTAGTTAAGGACTTTGCTGCATTATTTAAGTACTCTGCTGCATTATTTAAGGACTTTGCTGCAATATTTAAGGACTCTGCTTCAGTATTTAAGGACTCTGCTGCATTATTTAAGGACTTTGTTGCATTATTTAAGGACTCTGCTGCATTATTTAAGGACTTTCCTGCATTATTTAAGGACTCTGCTGCATTTTTTAAGGACTCTGCTGAAGCATTTGAGGACTCTGCTGCATTATTTAAGCACTTTGCTGCGGTATTTAAGGACTCTGTTGCATTATTTAAGGACTTTGTTGCATTATTTAAGGACTCTGCTGCATTAGTTAAGGACTTTGCTGCATTATTTAAGGACTCTGCTGCATTATTTACCGACGTTGTTGCATTATTTAAGAACTGTGCTGCTTTATTTAAGGACTTTGCATTATTTAAGGACTATGCTGCATTATTTAATGACTTTGCTGAAGCATTTGAGGACTCTGCTGCATTATTAGAGGACTCTGCTGCATTATTTAATGACTTTGTTGGATTTTTTAAGGACTCTGCTGCATTATTTAAGGAATTTGCTGCTATATTAAAGGACTCTGCTTCAGTATTTAAGGACTCTGCTGCGGTATTTAAGGACTCTGCTGCATTATTTAAGGACTCTGCTGCATTATTTAAGGACTTTGCTGCATTATTTAAGGACTCTGCTGCATTATTTAAGGACTTTGTTGCATTATTTAAGGACTCTAATGCATTATTTAAGGACTTTGCTGCAATATTTAAGGACTCTGCTTCAGTATTTAAGGACTCTGCTGCATTATTTAAGGACGTTGTTGCATTATTTAAGGACTCTGCTGCATTATTTAAGGACTTTACTGCATTATTTAAGGACTCTGCTGCATTAGTTAAGGACTTTGCTGCATTATTTAAGGACTCTGCTGCATTATTTAAGGACTTTGCTGCAATATTTAAGGACTCTGCTTCAGTATTTAAGGACTCTGCTGCATTATTTAAGGACTTTGCTGCATTATTTAAGGACTTTGTTGCATTATTTAAGTACTCTGCTGCATTATTTAAGGACTTTGTTGCATTATTTAAGGACTCTGCTGCATTACTTAAGGACTTTGTTGCATTATTTAATGACTCTGCTGCATTATTTAAGGACTTTTCAGCAATATTTAAGGACTCTGCTTCAGTATTTAAGGACTCTGCTGCATTATTTAAGGACTTTGTTGCATTATTTAAGGACTCTGCTGCATTATTTAAGGACTTTGCTGTATTATTTAAGGACAATGCTGCATTATTTAAGGACTCTGCTGAAGCATTTGAGGACTCTGCTGCATTATTTAAGCCCTTTGCTGCGGTATTTAAGGACTCGGTTGCATTATTTAAGGACTTTGTTGCATTATTTAAGGACTCTGCTGCATTATTTAACGACGTTGTTGCATTATTTAAGAACTGTGCTGCATTATTTAAGGACTTTGCTGCATTATTTAAGGACTATGCTGCATTATTTAATGACTTTGCTGAAGCATTTGAGGACTCTGCTGCATTATTAGAGGACTCTGCTGCATTTTTTAATGACTTTGTTGGATTTTTTAAGGACTCTGCTGCATTATTTAAGGAATTTGCTGCTATATTAAAGGACTCTGCTTCAGTATTTAAGGACTCTGCTGCGGTATATAAGGACTCTGCTGCATTATTTAAGGACTCTGCTTCAGTATTTAAGGACTCTGCTGCATTATTTAAGGACGTTGTTGCATTATTTAAGGACTCTGCTGCATTATTTAAGGACTTTACTGCATTATTTAAGGACTCTGCTGCATTATTTAAGGACTTTGTTGCATTATTTAAGGACTCTGCTGCATTAGTTAAGGACTTTGCTGCATTATTTAAGGACTCTGCTGCATTATTTAACGACATTGTTGCATTATTTAAGAACTGTGCTGCATTATTTAAGGACTTTGCTGCATTATTTAAGGACTATGCTGCATTATTTAATGACTTTGCTGAAGCATTTGAGGACTCTGCTGCATTATTAGAGGACTCTGCTGCATTATTTAAGGACTTGCTGCATTATTTAATGACTTTGTTGCATTATTTAAGGACTCTGCTGCATTACTTAAGGACTTTGTTGCATTATTTAATGACTCTGCTGCATTATTTAAGGACTTTTCAGCAATATTTAAGGACTCTGCTTCAGTATTTAAGGACTCTGCTGCATTATTTAAGGACTTTGTTGCATTATTTAAGGACTCTGCTGCATTATTTAAGGACTTTGCTGTATTATTTAAGGACAATGCTGCATTATTTAAGGACTCTGCTGAAGCATTTGAGGACTCTGCTGCATTATTTAAGCCCTTTGCTGCGGTATTTAAGGACTCGGTTGCATTATTTAAGGACTTTGTTGCATTATTTAAGGACTCTGCTGCATTATTTAACGACGTTGTTGCATTATTTAAGAACTGTGCTGCATTATTTAAGGACTTTGCTGCATTATTTAAGGACTATGCTGCATTATTTAATGACTTTGCTGAAGCATTTGAGGACTCTGCTGCATTATTAGAGGACTCTGCTGCATTTTTTAATGACTTTGTTGGATTTTTTAAGGACTCTGCTCCATTATTTAAGGAATTTGCTGCTATATTAAAGGACTCTGCTTCAGTATTTAAGGACTCTGCTGCGGTATATAAGGACTCTGCTGCATTATTTAAGGACTCTGCTTCAGTATTTAAGGACTCTGCTGCATTATTTAAGGACGTTGTTGCATTATTTAAGGACTCTGCTGCATTATTTAAGGACTTTACTGCATTATTTAAGGACTCTGCTGCATTATTTAAGGACTTTGTTGCATTATTTAAGGACTCTGCTGCATTAGTTAAGGACTTTGCTGCATTATTTAAGGACTCTGCTGCATTATTTAACGACATTGTTGCATTATTTAAGAACTGTGCTGCATTATTTAAGGACTTTGCTGCATTATTTAAGGACTATGCTGCATTATTTAATGACTTTGCTGAAGCATTTGAGGACTCTGCTGCATTATTAGAGGACTCTGCTGCATTATTTAAGGACTTGCTGCATTATTTAATGACTTTGTTGGATTTTTTAAGGACTCTGCTGCATTATTTAAGGAATTTGCTGCTATATTAAAGGACTCTGCTTCAGTATTTAAGGACTCTGCTGCGGTATTTAAGGACTCTGCTGCATTATTTAAGGACTCTGCTGCATTATTTAAGGACTTTGCTGCATTATTTAAGGAATCTGCTGCATTATTTAAGGACTTTGTTGCATTATCTAAGGACTCTGCTGCATTATTGAAGGACTTTGCTGCAATATTTAAGGACTCTGCTTCAGTATTTAAGGACTCTGCTGCATTATTTAAGGACTTTGTTGCAATATTTAAGGACTCTGCTGCATTATTTAAGGACTTTGCTGCATTATTTATGGACTCTGCTGCATTATTTAAGGACTTTGCTGCAATATTTAAGGACTCTGCTTCAGTATTTAAGGACTCTGCTGCATTATTTAAGGACTTTGTTGCATTATTTAAGGACTCTGCTGCATTATTTAAGTACTTTGCTGCATTATTTAAGGACTCTGCTGCATTATTTAAGGACTCTGCTGAAGCATTTAAGGACTCTGCTGCATTATTTAAGGACTTTGCTGCGGTATTTAAGGACTCTGTTGCATTATTTAAGGACTTTGTTGCATTATTTAAGGACTCTGCTGCATTAGTTAAGGACTTTGCTGCATTATTTAAGGACTCTGCTGCATTATTTACCGACGTTGTTGCATTATTTAAGAACTGTGCTGCTTTATTTAAGGACTTTGCATTATTTAAGGACTATGCTGCATTATTTAATGACTTTGCTGAAGCATTTGAGGACTCTGCTGCATTATTAGAGGACTCTGCTGCATTATTTAATGACTTTGTTGTATTTTTAAGGACTCTGCTGCATTATTTAAGGAATTTGCTGCTATATTAAAGGACTCTGCTTCAGTATTTAAGGACTCTGCTGCGGTATTTAAGGACTCTGCTGCATTATTTAAGGACTCTGCTGCATTATTTAAGGACTTTGCTGCATTATTTAAGGACTCTGCTGCATTATTTAAGGACTTTGTTGCATTATTTAAGGACTCTAATGCATTATTTAAGGACTTTGCTGCAATATTTAAGGACTCTGCTTCAGTATTTAAGGACTCTGCTGCATTATTTAAGGACGTTGTTGCATTATTTAAGGACTCTGCTGCATTATTTAAGGACTTTACTGCATTATTTAAGGACTCTGCTGCATTATTTAAGGACTTTCTTGCATTATTTAAGGACTCTGCTGCATTAGTTAAGGACTTTGCTGCATTATTTAAGTACTCTGCTGCATTATTTAAGGACTTTGCTGCAATATTTAAGGACTCTGCTTCAGTATTTAAGGACTCTGCTGCATTATTTAAGGACTTTGTTGCATTATTTAAGGACTCTGCTGCATTATTTAAGGACTTTCCTGCATTATTTAAGGACTCTGCTGCATTTTTTAAGGACTCTGCTGAAGCATTTGAGGACTCTGCTGCATTATTTAAGCACTTTGCTGCGGTATTTAAGGACTCTGTTGCATTATTTAAGGACTTTGTTGCATTATTTAAGGACTCTGCTGCATTAGTTAAGGACTTTGCTGCATTATTTAAGGACTCTGCTGCATTATTTACCGACGTTGTTGCATTATTTAAGAACTGTGCTGCTTTATTTAAGGACTTTGCATTATTTAAGGACTATGCTGCATTATTTAATGACTTTGCTGAAGCATTTGAGGACTCTGCTGCATTATTAGAGGACTCTGCTGCATTATTTAATGACTTTGTTGGATTTTTTAAGGACTCTGCTGCATTATTTAAGGAATTTGCTGCTATATTAAAGGACTCTGCTTCAGTATTTAAGGACTCTGCTGCGGTATTTAAGGACTCTGCTGCATTATTTAAGGACTCTGCTGCATTATTTAAGGACTTTGCTGCATTATTTAAGGACTCTGCTGCATTATTTAAGGACTTTGTTGCATTATTTAAGGACTCTAATGCATTATTTAAGGACTTTGCTGCAATATTTAAGGACTCTGCTTCAGTATTTAAGGACTCTGCTGCATTATTTAAGGACGTTGTTGCATTATTTAAGGACTCTGCTGCATTATTTAAGGACTTTACTGCATTATTTAAGGACTCTGCTGCATTATTTAACGACATTGTTGCATTATTTAAGAACTGTGCTGCATTATTTAAGGACTTTGCTGCATTATTTAAGGACTATGCTGCATTATTTAATGACTTTGCTGAAGCATTTGAGGACTCTGCTGCATTATTAGAGGACTCTGCTGCATTATTTAAGGACTTGCTGCATTATTTAATGACTTTGTTGGATTTTTTAAGGACTCTGCTGCATTATTTAAGGAATTTGCTGCTATATTAAAGGACTCTGCTTCAGTATTTAAGGACTCTGCTGCGGTATTTAAGGACTCTGCTGCATTATTTAAGGACTCTGCTGCATTATTTAAGGACTTTGCTGCATTATTTAAGGAATCTGCTGCATTATTTAAGGACTTTGTTGCATTATCTAAGGACTCTGCTGCATTATTGAAGGACTTTGCTGCAATATTTAAGGACTCTGCTTCAGTATTTAAGGACTCTGCTGCATTATTTAAGGACTTTGTTGCAATATTTAAGGACTCTGCTGCATTATTTAAGGACTTTGCTGCATTATTTATGGACTCTGCTGCATTATTTAAGGACTTTGCTGCAATATTTAAGGACTCTGCTTCAGTATTTAAGGACTCTGCTGCATTATTTAAGGACTTTGTTGCATTATTTAAGGACTCTGCTGCATTATTTAAGTACTTTGCTGCATTATTTAAGGACTCTGCTGCATTATTTAAGGACTCTGCTGAAGCATTTAAGGACTCTGCTGCATTATTTAAGGACTTTGCTGCGGTATTTAAGGACTCTGTTGCATTATTTAAGGACTTTGTTGCATTATTTAAGGACTCTGCTGCATTAGTTAAGGACTTTGCTGCATTATTTAAGGACTCTGCTGCATTATTTACCGACGTTGTTGCATTATTTAAGAACTGTGCTGCTTTATTTAAGGACTTTGCATTATTTAAGGACTATGCTGCATTATTTAATGACTTTGCTGAAGCATTTGAGGACTCTGCTGCATTATTAGAGGACTCTGCTGCATTATTTAATGACTTTGTTGTATTTTTAAGGACTCTGCTGCATTATTTAAGGAATTTGCTGCTATATTAAAGGACTCTGCTTCAGTATTTAAGGACTCTGCTGCGGTATTTAAGGACTCTGCTGCATTATTTAAGGACTCTGCTGCATTATTTAAGGACTTTGCTGCATTATTTAAGGACTCTGCTGCATTATTTAAGGACTTTGTTGCATTATTTAAGGACTCTAATGCATTATTTAAGGACTTTGCTGCAATATTTAAGGACTCTGCTTCAGTATTTAAGGACTCTGCTGCATTATTTAAGGACGTTGTTGCATTATTTAAGGACTCTGCTGCATTATTTAAGGACTTTACTGCATTATTTAAGGACTCTGCTGCATTATTTAAGGACTTTCTTGCATTATTTAAGGACTCTGCTGCATTAGTTAAGGACTTTGCTGCATTATTTAAGTACTCTGCTGCATTATTTAAGGACTTTGCTGCAATATTTAAGGACTCTGCTTCAGTATTTAAGGACTCTGCTGCATTATTTAAGGACTTTGTTGCATTATTTAAGGACTCTGCTGCATTATTTAAGGACTTTCCTGCATTATTTAAGGACTCTGCTGCATTTTTTAAGGACTCTGCTGAAGCATTTGAGGACTCTGCTGCATTATTTAAGCACTTTGCTGCGGTATTTAAGGACTCTGTTGCATTATTTAAGGACTTTGTTGCATTATTTAAGGACTCTGCTGCATTAGTTAAGGACTTTGCTGCATTATTTAAGGACTCTGCTGCATTATTTACCGACGTTGTTGCATTATTTAAGAACTGTGCTGCTTTATTTAAGGACTTTGCATTATTTAAGGACTATGCTGCATTATTTAATGACTTTGCTGAAGCATTTGAGGACTCTGCTGCATTATTAGAGGACTCTGCTGCATTATTTAATGACTTTGTTGGATTTTTTAAGGACTCTGCTGCATTATTTAAGGAATTTGCTGCTATATTAAAGGACTCTGCTTCAGTATTTAAGGACTCTGCTGCGGTATTTAAGGACTCTGCTGCATTATTTAAGGACTCTGCTGCATTATTTAAGGACTTTGCTGCATTATTTAAGGACTCTGCTGCATTATTTAAGGACTTTGTTGCATTATTTAAGGACTCTAATGCATTATTTAAGGACTTTGCTGCAATATTTAAGGACTCTGCTTCAGTATTTAAGGACTCTGCTGCATTATTTAAGGACGTTGTTGCATTATTTAAGGACTCTGCTGCATTATTTAAGGACTTTACTGCATTATTTAAGGACTCTGCTGCATTAGTTAAGGACTTTGCTGCATTATTTAAGGACTCTGCTGCATTATTTAAGGACTTTGCTGCAATATTTAAGGACTCTGCTTCAGTATTTAAGGACTCTGCTGCATTATTTAAGGACTTTGCTGCATTATTTAAGGACTTTGTTGCATTATTTAAGTACTCTGCTGCATTATTTAAGGACTTTGTTGCATTATTTAAGGACTCTGCTGCATTACTTAAGGACTTTGTTGCATTATTTAATGACTCTGCTGCATTATTTAAGGACTTTTCAGCAATATTTAAGGACTCTGCTTCAGTATTTAAGGACTCTGCTGCATTATTTAAGGACTTTGTTGCATTATTTAAGGACTCTGCTGCATTATTTAAGGACTTTGCTGTATTATTTAAGGACAATGCTGCATTATTTAAGGACTCTGCTGAAGCATTTGAGGACTCTGCTGCATTATTTAAGCCCTTTGCTGCGGTATTTAAGGACTCGGTTGCATTATTTAAGGACTTTGTTGCATTATTTAAGGACTCTGCTGCATTATTTAACGACGTTGTTGCATTATTTAAGAACTGTGCTGCATTATTTAAGGACTTTGCTGCATTATTTAAGGACTATGCTGCATTATTTAATGACTTTGCTGAAGCATTTGAGGACTCTGCTGCATTATTAGAGGACTCTGCTGCATTTTTTAATGACTTTGTTGGATTTTTTAAGGACTCTGCTGCATTATTTAAGGAATTTGCTGCTATATTAAAGGACTCTGCTTCAGTATTTAAGGACTCTGCTGCGGTATATAAGGACTCTGCTGCATTATTTAAGGACTCTGCTTCAGTATTTAAGGACTCTGCTGCATTATTTAAGGACGTTGTTGCATTATTTAAGGACTCTGCTGCATTATTTAAGGACTTTACTGCATTATTTAAGGACTCTGCTGCATTATTTAAGGACTTTGTTGCATTATTTAAGGACTCTGCTGCATTAGTTAAGGACTTTGCTGCATTATTTAAGGACTCTGCTGCATTATTTAACGACATTGTTGCATTATTTAAGAACTGTGCTGCATTATTTAAGGACTTTGCTGCATTATTTAAGGACTATGCTGCATTATTTAATGACTTTGCTGAAGCATTTGAGGACTCTGCTGCATTATTAGAGGACTCTGCTGCATTATTTAAGGACTTGCTGCATTATTTAATGACTTTGTTGGATTTTTTAAGGACTCTGCTGCATTATTTAAGGAATTTGCTGCTATATTAAAGGACTCTGCTTCAGTATTTAAGGACTCTGCTGCGGTATTTAAGGACTCTGCTGCATTATTTAAGGACTCTGCTGCATTATTTAAGGACTTTGCTGCATTATTTAAGGAATCTGCTGCATTATTTAAGGACTTTGTTGCATTATCTAAGGACTCTGCTGCATTATTGAAGGACTTTGCTGCAATATTTAAGGACTCTGCTTCAGTATTTAAGGACTCTGCTGCATTATTTAAGGACTTTGTTGCAATATTTAAGGACTCTGCTGCATTATTTAAGGACTTTGCTGCATTATTTATGGACTCTGCTGCATTATTTAAGGACTTTGCTGCAATATTTAAGGACTCTGCTTCAGTATTTAAGGACTCTGCTGCATTATTTAAGGACTTTGTTGCATTATTTAAGGACTCTGCTGCATTATTTAAGTACTTTGCTGCATTATTTAAGGACTCTGCTGCATTATTTAAGGACTCTGCTGAAGCATTTAAGGACTCTGCTGCATTATTTAAGGACTTTGCTGCGGTATTTAAGGACTCTGTTGCA
This sequence comes from Phyllobates terribilis, assembly GCF_046119375.1. NCBI lineage: Eukaryota > Metazoa > Chordata > Amphibia > Anura > Dendrobatidae > Phyllobates > Phyllobates terribilis. Next base: position 1,766,425 of record NW_027362905.1, read on the forward strand.
TTATTTAAGGACTTTGTTGCATTATTTAAGGACTCTGCTGCATTAGTTAAGGACTTTGCTGCATTATTTAAGGACTCTGCTGCATTATTTACCGACGTTGTTGCATTATTTAAGAACTGTGCTGCTTTATTTAAGGACTTTGCATTATTTAAGGACTATGCTGCATTATTTAATGACTTTGCTGAAGCATTTGAGGACTCTGCTGCATTATTAGAGGACTCTGCTGCATTATTTAATGACTTTGTTGTATTTTTAAGGACTCTGCTGCATTATTTAAGGAATTTGCTGCTATATTAAAGGACTCTGCTTCAGTATTTAAGGACTCTGCTGCGGTATTTAAGGACTCTGCTGCATTATTTAAGGACTCTGCTGCATTATTTAAGGACTTTGCTGCATTATTTAAGGACTCTGCTGCATTATTTAAGGACTTTGTTGCATTATTTAAGGACTCTAATGCATTATTTAAGGACTTTGCTGCAATATTTAAGGACTCTGCTTCAGTATTTAAGGACTCTGCTGCATTATTTAAGGACGTTGTTGCATTATTTAAGGACTCTGCTGCATTATTTAAGGACTTTACTGCATTATTTAAGGACTCTGCTGCATTATTTAAGGACTTTCTTGCATTATTTAAGGACTCTGCTGCATTAGTTAAGGACTTTGCTGCATTATTTAAGTACTCTGCTGCATTATTTAAGGACTTTGCTGCAATATTTAAGGACTCTGCTTCAGTATTTAAGGACTCTGCTGCATTATTTAAGGACTTTGTTGCATTATTTAAGGACTCTGCTGCATTATTTAAGGACTTTCCTGCATTATTTAAGGACTCTGCTGCATTTTTTAAGGACTCTGCTGAAGCATTTGAGGACTCTGCTGCATTATTTAAGCACTTTGCTGCGGTATTTAAGGACTCTGTTGCATTATTTAAGGACTTTGTTGCATTATTTAAGGACTCTGCTGCATTAGTTAAGGACTTTGCTGCATTATTTAAGGACTCTGCTGCATTATTTACCGACGTTGTTGCATTATTTAAGAACTGTGCTGCTTTATTTAAGGACTTTGCATTATTTAAGGACTATGCTGCATTATTTAATGACTTTGCTGAAGCATTTGAGGACTCTGCTGCATTATTAGAGGACTCTGCTGCATTATTTAATGACTTTGTTGGATTTTTTAAGGACTCTGCTGCATTATTTAAGGAATTTGCTGCTATATTAAAGGACTCTGCTTCAGTATTTAAGGACTCTGCTGCGGTATTTAAGGACTCTGCTGCATTATTTAAGGACTCTGCTGCATTATTTAAGGACTTTGCTGCATTATTTAAGGACTCTGCTGCATTATTTAAGGACTTTGTTGCATTATTTAAGGACTCTAATGCATTATTTAAGGACTTTGCTGCAATATTTAAGGACTCTGCTTCAGTATTTAAGGACTCTGCTGCATTATTTAAGGACGTTGTTGCATTATTTAAGGACTCTGCTGCATTATTTAAGGACTTTACTGCATTATTTAAGGACTCTGCTGCATTAGTTAAGGACTTTGCTGCATTATTTAAGGACTCTGCTGCATTATTTAAGGACTTTGCTGCAATATTTAAGGACTCTGCTTCAGTATTTAAGGACTCTGCTGCATTATTTAAGGACTTTGCTGCATTATTTAAGGACTTTGTTGCATTATTTAAGTACTCTGCTGCATTATTTAAGGACTTTGTTGCATTATTTAAGGACTCTGCTGCATTACTTAAGGACTTTGTTGCATTATTTAATGACTCTGCTGCATTATTTAAGGACTTTGCAGCAATATTTAAGGACTCTGCTTCAGTATTTAAGGACTCTGCTGCATTATTTAAGGACTTTGTTGCATTATTTAAGGACTCTGCTGCATTATTTAAGGACTTTGCTGTATTATTTAAGGACAATGCTGCATTATTTAAGGACTCTGCTGAAGCATTTGAGGACTCTGCTGCATTATTTAAGCCCTTTGCTGCGGTATTTAAGGACTCGGTTGCATTATTTAAGGACTTTGTTGCATTATTTAAGGACTCTGCTGCATTAGTTAAGGACTTTGCTGAATTATTTAAGGACTCTGCTGCATTATTTAACGACGTTGTTGCATTATTTAAGAACTGTTCTGCATTATTTAAGGACTTTGCTGCATTATTTAAGGAATATGCTGCATTATTTAATGAATTTGCTGAAGCATTTGAGGACTCTGCTGCATTATTAGAGGACTCTGCTGCATTATTTAAGGACTTGCTGCATTATTTAATGACTTTGTTGGATTTTTTAAGGACTCTGCTGCATTATTTAAGGACATTGTTGCATTATTTAAGGACTCTGCTGCATTATTTAAGGACTTTGCTGCATTATTTAAGGACACTGCTGCATTATTTAAGGACTCTGCTGAAGCATTCGAGGACTCTGCTGCATTATTTAAGCACTTTGCGGCGGTATTTAAGGACTCTGTTGCATTATTTAAGGACTTTGTTGCATTATTTAAGGACTCTGCTGCATTAGTTAAGGAGTTTGCTGCATTATTTAACGACGTTGTTGCATTATTTAAGAACTGTGCTGCATTATTTAAGGACTTTGCTGCATTATTTAAGGACTATGCTGCATTATTTAATGACTTTGCTGAAGCATTTGAGGACTCTGCTGCATTATTAGAGGACTCTGCTGCATTATTTAAGGACTTGCTGCATTATTTAATGACTTTGTTGGATTTCTTAAGGACTCTGCTGCATTATTTAAGGAATTTGCTGCTATATTAAAGGACTCTGCTTCAGTATTTAAGGACTCTGCTGCGGTATTTAAGGACCCTGCTGCATTATTTTAGGACTCTGCTGCATTATTTAAGGACTTTGCTGCATTATTTAAGGAATCTGCTGCATTATTTAAGGACTTTGTTGCATTATCTAAGGACTCTGCTGCATTATTGAAGGACTTTGCTGCATTATTTAAGGACTCTGCTGCATTATTTAAGGACTTTGCTGCATTATTTAAGAACTGTGCTGCTTTATTTAAGGACTTTGCATTATTTAAGGACTATGCTGCATTATTTAATGACTTTGCTGAAGCATTTGAGGACTCTGCTGCATTATTAGAGGACTCTGCTGCATTATTTAATGACTTTGTTGGATTTTTTAAGGACTCTGCTGCATTATTTAAGGAATTTGCTGCTATATTAAAGGACTCTGCTTCAGTATTTAAGGACTCTGCTGCGGTATTTAAGGACTCTGCTGCATTATTTAAGGACTCTGCTGCATTATTTAAGGACTTTGCTGCATTATTTAAGGACTCTGCTGCATTATTTAAGGACTTTGTTGCATTATTTAAGGACTCTAATGCATTATTTAAGGACTTTTGCTGCAATATTTAAGGACTCTGCTTCAGTATTTAAGGACTCTGCTGCATTATTTAAGGACGTTGTTGCATTATTTAAGGACTCTGCTGCATTATTTAAGGACTTTACTGCATTATTTAAGGACTCTGCTGCATTATTTAAGGACTTTCTTGCATTATTTAAGGACTCTGCTGCATTAGTTAAGGACTTTGCTGCATTATTTAAGGACTCTGCTGCATTATTTAAGGACTTTGCTGCAATATTTAAGGACTCTGCTTCAGTATTTAAGGACTCTGCTGCATTATTTAAGGACTTTGTTGCATTATTTAAGGACTCTGCTGCATTATTTAAGGACTTTGCTGCATTATTTAAGGACTCTGCTGCATTTTTTAAGGACTCTGCTGAAGCATTTGAGGACTCTGCTGCATTATTTAAGCACTTTGCTGCGGTATTTAAGGACTATGTTGCATTATTTAAGGACTTTGTTGCATTATTTAAGGACTCTGCTGCATTAGTTAAGGACTTTGCTGCATTATTTAAGGACTCTGCTGCATTATTTACCGACGTTGTTGCATTATTTAAGAACTGTGCTGCTTTATTTAAGGACTTTGCATTATTTAAGGACTATGCTGCATTATTTAATGACTTTGCTGAAGCATTTGAGGACTCTGCTGCATTATTAGAGGACTCTGCTGCATTATTTAATTACTTTGTTGGATTTTTTAAGGACTCTGCTGCATTATTTAAGGAATTTGCTGCTATATTAAAGGACTCTGCTTCAGTATTTAAGGACTCTGCTGCGGTATTTAAGGACTCTGCTGCATTATTTAAGGACTCTGCTGCATTATTTAAGGACTTTGCTGCATTATTTAAGGACTCTGCTGCATTATTTAAGGACTTTGTTGCATTATTTAAGGACTCTAATGCATTATTTAAGGACTTTGCTGCAATATTTAAGGACTCTGCTTCAGTATTTAAGGACTCTGCTGCATTATTTAAGGACGTTGTTGCATTATTTAAGGACTCTGCTGCATTATTTAAGGACTTTACTGCATTAATTAAGGACTCTGCTGCATTATTTAAGGACTTTCTTGCATTATTTAAGGACTCTGCTGCATTAGTTAAGGACTTTGCTGCATTATTTAAGGACTCTGCTGCATTATTTAAGGACTTTGCTGCAATATTTAAGGACTCTGCTTCAGTATTTAAGGACTCTGCTGCATTATTTAAGGACTTTGCTGCATTATTTAAGGACTTTGTTGCATTATTTAAGTACTCTGCTGCATTATTTAAGGACTTTGTTGCATTATTTAAGGACTCTGCTGCATTACTTAAGGACTTTGTTGCATTATTTAATGACTCTGCTGCATTATTTAAGGACTTTGCAGCAATATTTAAGGACTCTGCTTCAGTATTTAAGGACTCTGCTGCATTATTTAAGGACTTTGTTGCATTATTTAAGGACTCTGCTGCATTATTTAAGGACTTTGCTGTATTATTTAAGGACAATGCTGCATTATTTAAGGACTCTGCTGCATTATTTAAGGACGTTGTTGCATTATTTAAGGACTCTGCTGCATTATTTAAGGACTTTACTGCATTATTTAAGGACTCTGCTGCATTATTTAAGGACTTTCTTGCATTATTTAAGGACTCTGCTGCATTAGTTAAGGACTTTGCTGCATTATTTAAGGACTCTGCTGCATTATTTAAGGACTTTGCTGCAATATTTAAGGACTCTGCTTCAGTATTTAAGGACTCTGCTGCATTATTTAAGGACTTTGTTGCATTATTTAAGGACTCTGCTGCATTATTTAAGGACTTTCCTGCATTATTTAAGGACTCTGCTGCATTTTTTAAGGACTCTGCTGAAGCATTTGAGGACTCTGCTGCATTATTTAAGCACTTTGCTGCGGTATTTAAGGACTCTGTTGCATTATTTAAGGACTTTGTTGCATTATTTAAGGACTCTGCTGCATTAGTTAAGGACTTTGCTGCATTATTTAAGGACTCTGCTGCATTATTTACCGACGTTGTTGCATTATTTAAGAACTGTGCTGCTTTATTTAAGGACTTTGCATTATTTAAGGACTATGCTGCATTATTTAATGACTTTGCTGAAGCATTTGAGGACTCTGCTGCATTATTAGAGGACTCTGCTGCATTATTTAATGACTTTGTTGGATTTTTTAAGGAATCTGCTGCATTATTTAAGGAATTTGCTGCTATATTAAAGGACTCTGCTTCAGTATTTAAGGACTCTGCTGCGGTATTTAAGGACTCTGCTGCATTATTTAAGGACTCTGCTGCATTATTTAAGGACTTTGCTGCATTATTTAAGGACTCTGCTGCATTATTTAAGGACTTTGTTGCATTATTTAAGGACTCTAATGCATTATTTAAGGACTTTGCTGCAATATTTAAGGACTCTGCTTCAGTATTTAAGGACTCTGCTGCATTATTTAAGGACGTTGTTGCATTATTTAAGGACTCTGCTGCATTATTTAAGGACTTTACTGCATTATTTAAGGACTCTGCTGCATTATTTAAGGACTTTCTTGCATTATTTAAGGACTCTGCTGCATTAGTTAAGGACTTTGCTGCATTATTTAAGGACTCTGCTGCATTATTTAAGGACTTTGCTGCAATATTTAAGGACTCTGCTTCAGTATTTAAGGACTCTGCTGCATTATTTAAGGACTTTGCTGCATTATTTAAGGACTTTGTTGCATTATTTAAGTACTCTGCTGCATTATTTAAGGACTTTGTTGCATTATTTAAGGACTCTGCTGCATTACTTAAGGACTTTGTTGCATTATTTAATGACTCTGCTGCATTATTTAAGGACTTTGCAGCAATATTTAAGGACTCTGCTTCAGTATTTAAGGACTCTGCTGCATTATTTAAGGACTTTGTTGCATTATTTAAGGACTCTGCTGCATTATTTAAGGACTTTGCTGTATTATTTAAGGACAATGCTGCATTATTTAAGGACTCTGCTGAAGCATTTGAGGACTCTGCTGCATTATTTAAGCCCTTTGCTGCGGTATTTAAGGACTCGGTTGCATTATTTAAGGACTTTGTTGCATTATTTAAGGACTCTGCTGCATTAGTTAAGGACTTTGCTGAATTATTTAAGGACTCTGCTGCATTATTTAACGACGTTGTTGCATTATTTAAGAACTGTTCTGCATTATTTAAGGACTTTGCTGCATTATTTAAGGAATATGCTGCATTATTTAATGAATTTGCTGAAGCATTTGAGGACTCTGCTGCATTATTAGAGGACTCTGCTGCATTATTTAAGGACTTGCTGCATTATTTAATGACTTTGTTGGATTTTTTAAGGACTCTGCTGCATTATTTAAGGACATTGTTGCATTATTTAAGGACTCTGCTGCATTATTTAAGGACTTTGCTGCATTATTTAAGGACACTGCTGCATTATTTAAGGACTCTGCTGAAGCATTCGAGGACTCTGCTGCATTATTTAAGCACTTTGCGGCGGTATTTAAGGACTCTGTTGCATTATTTAAGGACTTTGTTGCATTATTTAAGGACTCTGCTGCATTAGTTAAGGAGTTTGCTGCATTATTTAACGACGTTGTTGCATTATTTAAGAACTGTGCTGCATTATTTAAGGACTTTGCTGCATTATTTAAGGACTATGCTGCATTATTTAATGACTTTGCTGAAGCATTTGAGGACTCTGCTGCATTATTAGAGGACTCTGCTGCATTATTTAAGGACTTGCTGCATTATTTAATGACTTTGTTGGATTTCTTAAGGACTCTGCTGCATTATTTAAGGAATTTGCTGCTATATTAAAGGACTCTGCTTCAGTATTTAAGGACTCTGCTGCGGTATTTAAGGACCCTGCTGCATTATTTTAGGACTCTGCTGCATTATTTAAGGACTTTGCTGCATTATTTAAGGAATCTGCTGCATTATTTAAGGACTTTGTTGCATTATCTAAGGACTCTGCTGCATTATTGAAGGACTTTGCTGCATTATTTAAGGACTCTGCTGCATTATTTAAGGACTTTGCTGCATTATTTAAGAACTGTGCTGCTTTATTTAAGGACTTTGCATTATTTAAGGACTATGCTGCATTATTTAATGACTTTGCTGAAGCATTTGAGGACTCTGCTGCATTATTAGAGGACTCTGCTGCATTATTTAATGACTTTGTTGGATTTTTTAAGGACTCTGCTGCATTATTTAAGGAATTTGCTGCTATATTAAAGGACTCTGCTTCAGTATTTAAGGACTCTGCTGCGGTATTTAAGGACTCTGCTGCATTATTTAAGGACTCTGCTGCATTATTTAAGGACTTTGCTGCATTATTTAAGGACTCTGCTGCATTATTTAAGGACTTTGTTGCATTATTTAAGGACTCTAATGCATTATTTAAGGACTTTTGCTGCAATATTTAAGGACTCTGCTTCAGTATTTAAGGACTCTGCTGCATTATTTAAGGACGTTGTTGCATTATTTAAGGACTCTGCTGCATTATTTAAGGACTTTACTGCATTATTTAAGGACTCTGCTGCATTATTTAAGGACTTTCTTGCATTATTTAAGGACTCTGCTGCATTAGTTAAGGACTTTGCTGCATTATTTAAGGACTCTGCTGCATTATTTAAGGACTTTGCTGCAATATTTAAGGACTCTGCTTCAGTATTTAAGGACTCTGCTGCATTATTTAAGGACTTTGTTGCATTATTTAAGGACTCTGCTGCATTATTTAAGGACTTTGCTGCATTATTTAAGGACTCTGCTGCATTTTTTAAGGACTCTGCTGAAGCATTTGAGGACTCTGCTGCATTATTTAAGCACTTTGCTGCGGTATTTAAGGACTCTGTTGCATTATTTAAGGACTTTGTTGCATTATTTAAGGACTCTGCTGCATTAGTTAAGGACTTTGCTGCATTATTTAAGGACTCTGCTGCATTATTTACCGACGTTGTTGCATTATTTAAGAACTGTGCTGCTTTATTTAAGGACTTTGCATTATTTAAGGACTATGCTGCATTATTTAATGACTTTGCTGAAGCATTTGAGGACTCTGCTGCATTATTAGAGGACTCTGCTGCATTATTTAATGACTTTGTTGGATTTTTTAAGGACTCTGCTGCATTATTTAAGGAATTTGCTGCTATATTAAAGGACTCTGCTTCAGTATTTAAGGACTCTGCTGCGGTATTTAAGGACTCTGCTGCATTATTTAAGGACTCTGCTGCATTATTTAAGGACTTTGCTGCATTATTTAAGGACTCTGCTGCATTATTTAAGGACTTTGTTGCATTATTTAAGGACTCTAATGCATTATTTAAGGACTTTGCTGCAATATTTAAGGACTCTGCTTCAGTATTTAAGGACTCTGCTGCATTATTTAAGGACATTGTTGCATTATTTAAGGACTCTGCTGCATTATTTAAGGACTTTACTGCATTATTTAAGGACTCTGCTGCATTATTTAAGGACTTTCTTGCATTATTTAAGGACTCTGCTGCATTAGTTAAGGACTTTGCTGCATTATTTAAGGACTCTGCTGCATTATTTAAGGACTTTGCTGCAATATTTAAGGACTCTGCTTCAGTATTTAAGGACTCTGCTGCATTATTTAAGGACTTTGCTGCATTATTTAAGGACTTTGTTGCATTATTTAAGTACTCTGCTGCATTATTTAAGGACTTTGTTGCATTATTTAAGGACTCTGCTGCATTACTTAAGGACTTTGTTGCATTATTTAATGACTCTGCTGCATTATTTAAGGACTTTGCAGCAATATTTAAGGACTCTGCTTCAGTATTTAAGGACTCTGCTGCATTATTTAAGGACTTTGTTGCATTATTTAAGGACTCTGCTGCATTATTTAAGGACTTTGCTGTATTATTTAAGGACAATGCTGCATTATTTAAGGACTCTGCTGAAGCATTTGAGGACTCTGCTGCATTATTTAAGCCCTTTGCTGCGGTATTTAAGGACTCGGTTGCATTATTTAAGGACTTTGTTGCATTATTTAAGGACTCTGCTGCATTAGTTAAGGACTTTGCTGAATTATTTAAGGACTCTGCTGCATTATTTAACGACGTTGTTGCATTATTTAAGAACTGTTCTGCATTATTTAAGGACTTTGCTGCATTATTTAAGGAATATGCTGCATTATTTAATGAATTTGCTGAAGCATTTGAGGACTCTGCTGCATTATTAGAGGACTCTGCTGCATTATTTAAGGACTTGCTGCATTATTTAATGACTTTGTTGGATTTTTTAAGGACTCTGCTGCATTATTTAAGGACATTGTTGCATTATTTAATGACTCTGCTGCATTATTTAAGGACTTTGCAGCAATATTTAAGGACTCTGCTTCAGTATTTAAGGACTCTGCTGCATTATTTAAGGACTTTGTTGCATTATTTAAGGACTCTGCTGCATTATTTAAGGACTTTGCTGCATTATTTAAGGACACTGCTGCATTATTTAAGGACTCTGCTGAAGCATTCGAGGACTCTGCTGCATTATTTAAGCACTTTGCGGCGGTATTTAAGGACTCTGTTGCATTATTTAAGGACTTTGTTGCATTATTTAAGGACTCTGCTGCATTAGTTAAGGAGTTTGCTGCATTATTTAACGACGTTGTTGCATTATTTAAGAACTGTGCTGCATTATTTAAGGACTTTGCTGCATTATTTAAGGACTATGCTGCATTATTTAATGACTTTGCTGAAGCATTTGAGGACTCTGCTGCATTATTAGAGGACTCTGCTGCATTATTTAAGGACTTGCTGCATTATTTAATGACTTTGTTGGATTTCTTAAGGACTCTGCTGCATTATTTAAGGAATTTGCTGCTATATTAAAGGACTCTGCTTCAGTATTTAAGGACTCTGCTGCGGTATTTAAGGACCCTGCTGCATTATTTTAGGACTCTGCTGCATTATTTAAGGACTTTGCTGCATTATTTAAGGAATCTGCTGCATTATTTAAGGACTTTGTTGCATTATCTAAGGACTCTGCTGCATTATTGAAGGACTTTGCTGCATTATTTAAGGACTCTGCTGCATTATTTAAGGACTTTGCTGCATTATTTAAGAACTGTGCTGCTTTATTTAAGGACTTTGCATTATTTAAGGACTATGCTGCATTATTTAATGACTTTGCTGAAGCATTTGAGGACTCTGCTGCATTATTAGAGGACTCTGCTGCATTATTTAATGACTTTGTTGGATTTTTTAAGGACTCTGCTGCATTATTTAAGGAATTTGCTGCTATATTAAAGGACTCTGCTTCAGTATTTAAGGACTCTGCTGCGGTATTTAAGGACTCTGCTGCATTATTTAAGGACTCTGCTGCATTATTTAAGGACTTTGCTGCATTATTTAAGGACTCTGCTGCATTATTTAAGGACTTTGTTGCATTATTTAAGGACTCTAATGCATTATTTAAGGACTTTTGCTGCAATATTTAAGGACTCTGCTTCAGTATTTAAGGACTCTGCTGCATTATTTAAGGACGTTGTTGCATTATTTAAGGACTCTGCTGCATTATTTAAGGACTTTACTGCATTATTTAAGGACTCTGCTGCATTATTTAAGGACTTTCTTGCATTATTTAAGGACTCTGCTGCATTAGTTAAGGACTTTGCTGCATTATTTAAGGACTCTGCTGCATTATTTAAGGACTTTGCTGCAATATTTAAGGACTCTGCTTCAGTATTTAAGGACTCTGCTGCATTATTTAAGGACTTTGTTGCATTATTTAAGGACTCTGCTGCATTATTTAAGGACTTTGCTGCATTATTTAAGGACTCTGCTGCATTTTTTAAGGACTCTGCTGAAGCATTTGAGGACTCTGCTGCATTATTTAAGCACTTTGCTGCGGTATTTAAGGACTCTGTTGCATTATTTAAGGACTTTGTTGCATTATTTAAGGACTCTGCTGCATTAGTTAAGGACTTTGCTGCATTATTTAAGGACTCTGCTGCATTATTTACCGACGTTGTTGCATTATTTAAGAACTGTGCTGCTTTATTTAAGGACTTTGCATTATTTAAGGACTATGCTGCATTATTTAATGACTTTGCTGAAGCATTTGAGGACTCTGCTGCATTATTAGAGGACTCTGCTGCATTATTTAATGACTTTGTTGGATTTTTTAAGGACTCTGCTGCATTATTTAAGGAATTTGCTGCTATATTAAAGGACTCTGCTTCAGTATTTAAGGACTCTGCTGCGGTATTTAAGGACTCTGCTGCATTATTTAAGGACTCTGCTGCATTATTTAAGGACTTTGCTGCATTATTTAAGGACTCTGCTGCATTATTTAAGGACTTTGTTGCATTATTTAAGGACTCTAATGCATTATTTAAGGACTTTGCTGCAATATTTAAGGACTCTGCTTCAGTATTTAAGGACTCTGCTGCATTATTTAAGGACGTTGTTGCATTATTTAAGGACTCTGCTGCATTATTTAAGGACTTTACTGCATTATTTAAGGACTCTGCTGCATTATTTAAGGACTTTCTTGCATTATTTAAGGACTCTGCTGCATTAGTTAAGGACTTTGCTGCATTATTTAAGGACTCTGCTGCATTATTTAAGGACTTTGCTGCAATATTTAAGGACTCTGCTTCAGTATTTAAGGACTCTGCTGCATTATTTAAGGACTTTGCTGCATTATTTAAGGACTTTGTTGCATTATTTAAGTACTCTGCTGCATTATTTAAGGACTTTGTTGCATTATTTAAGGACTCTGCTGCATTACTTAAGGACTTTGTTGCATTATTTAATGACTCTGCTGCATTATTTAAGGACTTTGCAGCAATATTTAAGGACTCTGCTTCAGTATTTAAGGACTCTGCTGCATTATTTAAGGACTTTGTTGCATTATTTAAGGACTCTGCTGCATTATTTAAGGACTTTGCTGTATTATTTAAGGACAATGCTGCATTATTTAAGGACTCTGCTGAAGCATTTGAGGACTCTGCTGCATTATTTAAGCCCTTTGCTGCGGTATTTAAGGACTCGGTTGCATTATTTAAGGACTTTGTTGCATTATTTAAGGACTCTGCTGCATTAGTTAAGGACTTTGCTGAATTATTTAAGGACTCTGCTGCATTATTTAACGACGTTGTTGCATTATTTAAGAACTGTTCTGCATTATTTAAGGACTTTGCTGCATTATTTAAGGAATATGCTGCATTATTTAATGAATTTGCTGAAGCATTTGAGGACTCTGCTGCATTATTAGAGGACTCTGCTGCATTATTTAAGGACTTGCTGCATTATTTAATGACTTTGTTGGATTTTTTAAGGACTCTGCTGCATTATTTAAGGACATTGTTGCATTATTTAATGACTCTGCTGCATTATTTAAGGACTTTGCAGCAATATTTAAGGACTCTGCTTCAGTATTTAAGGACTCTGCTGCATTATTTAAGGACTTTGTTGCATTATTTAAGGACTCTGCTGCATTATTTAAGGACTTTGCTGCATTATTTAAGGACACTGCTGCATTATTTAAGGACTCTGCTGAAGCATTCGAGGACTCTGCTGCATTATTTAAGCACTTTGCGGCGGTATTTAAGGACTCTGTTGCATTATTTAAGGACTTTGTTGCATTATTTAAGGACTCTGCTGCATTAGTTAAGGAGTTTGCTGCATTATTTAACGACGTTGTTGCATTATTTAAGAACTGTGCTGCATTATTTAAGGACTTTGCTGCATTATTTAAGGACTATGCTGCATTATTTAATGACTTTGCTGAAGCATTTGAGGACTCTGCTGCATTATTAGAGGACTCTGCTGCATTATTTAAGGACTTGCTGCATTATTTAATGACTTTGTTGGATTTCTTAAGGACTCTGCTGCATTATTTAAGGAATTTGCTGCTATATTAAAGGACTCTGCTTCAGTATTTAAGGACTCTGCTGCGGTATTTAAGGACCCTGCTGCATTATTTTAGGACTCTGCTGCATTATTTAAGGACTTTGCTGCATTATTTAAGGAATCTGCTGCATTATTTAAGGACTTTGTTGCATTATCTAAGGACTCTGCTGCATTATTGAAGGACTTTGCTGCATTATTTAAGGACTCTGCTGCATTATTTAAGGACTTTGCTGCATTATTTAAGAACTGTGCTGCTTTATTTAAGGACTTTGCATTATTTAAGGACTATGCTGCATTATTTAATGACTTTGCTGAAGCATTTGAGGACTCTGCTGCATTATTAGAGGACTCTGCTGCATTATTTAATGACTTTGTTGGATTTTTTAAGGACTCTGCTGCATTATTTAAGGAATTTGCTGCTATATTAAAGGACTCTGCTTCAGTATTTAAGGACTCTGCTGCGGTATTTAAGGACTCTGCTGCATTATTTAAGGACTCTGCTGCATTATTTAAGGACTTTGCTGCATTATTTAAGGACTCTGCTGCATTATTTAAGGACTTTGTTGCATTATTTAAGGACTCTAATGCATTATTTAAGGACTTTTGCTGCAATATTTAAGGACTCTGCTTCAGTATTTAAGGACTCTGCTGCATTATTTAAGGACGTTGTTGCATTATTTAAGGACTCTGCTGCATTATTTAAGGACTTTACTGCATTATTTAAGGACTCTGCTGCATTATTTAAGGACTTTCTTGCATTATTTAAGGACTCTGCTGCATTAGTTAAGGACTTTGCTGCATTATTTAAGGACTCTGCTGCATTATTTAAGGACTTTGCTGCAATATTTAAGGACTCTGCTTCAGTATTTAAGGACTCTGCTGCATTATTTAAGGACTTTGTTGCATTATTTAAGGACTCTGCTGCATTATTTAAGGACTTTGCTGCATTATTTAAGGACTCTGCTGCATTTTTTAAGGACTCTGCTGAAGCATTTGAGGACTCTGCTGCATTATTTAAGCACTTTGCTGCGGTATTTAAGGACTCTGTTGCATTATTTAAGGACTTTGTTGCATTATTTAAGGACTCTGCTGCATTAGTTAAGGACTTTGCTGCATTATTTAAGGACTCTGCTGCATTATTTACCGACGTTGTTGCATTATTTAAGAACTGTGCTGCTTTATTTAAGGACTTTGCATTATTTAAGGACTATGCTGCATTATTTAATGACTTTGCTGAAGCATTTGAGGACTCTGCTGCATTATTAGAGGACTCTGCTGCATTATTTAATGACTTTGTTGGATTTTTTAAGGACTCTGCTGCATTATTTAAGGAATTTGCTGCTATATTAAAGGACTCTGCTTCAGTATTTAAGGACTCTGCTGCGGTATTTAAGGACTCTGCTGCATTATTTAAGGACTCTGCTGCATTATTTAAGGACTTTGCTGCATTATTTAAGGACTCTGCTGCATTATTTAAGGACTTTGTTGCATTATTTAAGGACTCTAATGCATTATTTAAGGACTTTGCTGCAATATTTAAGGACTCTGCTTCAGTATTTAAGGACTCTGCTGCATTATTTAAGGACGTTGTTGCATTATTTAAGGACTCTGCTGCATTATTTAAGGACTTTACTGCATTATTTAAGGACTCTGCTGCATTATTTAAGGACTTTCTTGCATTATTTAAGGACTCTGCTGCATTAGTTAAGGACTTTGCTGCATTATTTAAGGACTCTGCTGCATTATTTAAGGACTTTGCTGCAATATTTAAGGACTCTGCTTCAGTATTTAAGGACTCTGCTGCATTATTTAAGGACTTTGCTGCATTATTTAAGGACTTTGTTGCATTATTTAAGTACTCTGCTGCATTATTTAAGGACTTTGTTGCATTATTTAAGGACTCTGCTGCATTACTTAAGGACTTTGTTGCATTATTTAATGACTCTGCTGCATTATTTAAGGACTTTGCAGCAATATTTAAGGACTCTGCTTCAGTATTTAAGGACTCTGCTGCATTATTTAAGGACTTTGTTGCATTATTTAAGGACTCTGCTGCATTATTTAAGGACTTTGCTGTATTATTTAAGGACAATGCTGCATTATTTAAGGACTCTGCTGAAGCATTTGAGGACTCTGCTGCATTATTTAAGCCCTTTGCTGCGGTATTTAAGGACTCGGTTGCATTATTTAAGGACTTTGTTGCATTATTTAAGGACTCTGCTGCATTAGTTAAGGACTTTGCTGAATTATTTAAGGACTCTGCTGCATTATTTAACGACGTTGTTGCATTATTTAAGAACTGTTCTGCATTATTTAAGGACTTTGCTGCATTATTTAAGGAATATGCTGCATTATTTAATGAATTTGCTGAAGCATTTGAGGACTCTGCTGCATTATTAGAGGACTCTGCTGCATTATTTAAGGACTTGCTGCATTATTTAATGACTTTGTTGGATTTTTTAAGGACTCTGCTGCATTATTTAAGGACATTGTTGCATTATTTAATGACTCTGCTGCATTATTTAAGGACTTTGCAGCAATATTTAAGGACTCTGCTTCAGTATTTAAGGACTCTGCTGCATTATTTAAGGACTTTGTTGCATTATTTAAGGACTCTGCTGCATTATTTAAGGACTTTGCTGCATTATTTAAGGACACTGCTGCATTATTTAAGGACTCTGCTGAAGCATTCGAGGACTCTGCTGCATTATTTAAGCACTTTGCGGCGGTATTTAAGGACTCTGTTGCATTATTTAAGGACTTTGTTGCATTATTTAAGGACTCTGCTGCATTAGTTAAGGAGTTTGCTGCATTATTTAACGACGTTGTTGCATTATTTAAGAACTGTGCTGCATTATTTAAGGACTTTGCTGCATTATTTAAGGACTATGCTGCATTATTTAATGACTTTGCTGAAGCATTTGAGGACTCTGCTGCATTATTAGAGGACTCTGCTGCATTATTTAAGGACTTGCTGCATTATTTAATGACTTTGTTGGATTTCTTAAGGACTCTGCTGCATTATTTAAGGAATTTGCTGCTATATTAAAGGACTCTGCTTCAGTATTTAAGGACTCTGCTGCGGTATTTAAGGACCCTGCTGCATTATTTTAGGACTCTGCTGCATTATTTAAGGACTTTGCTGCATTATTTAAGGAATCTGCTGCATTATTTAAGGACTTTGTTGCATTATCTAAGGACTCTGCTGCATTATTGAAGGACTTTGCTGCATTATTTAAGGACTCTGCTGCATTATTTAAGGACTTTGCTGCATTATTTAAGAACTGTGCTGCTTTATTTAAGGACTTTGCATTATTTAAGGACTATGCTGCATTATTTAATGACTTTGCTGAAGCATTTGAGGACTCTGCTGCATTATTAGAGGACTCTGCTGCATTATTTAATGACTTTGTTGGATTTTTTAAGGACTCTGCTGCATTATTTAAGGAATTTGCTGCTATATTAAAGGACTCTGCTTCAGTATTTAAGGACTCTGCTGCGGTATTTAAGGACTCTGCTGCATTATTTAAGGACTCTGCTGCATTATTTAAGGACTTTGCTGCATTATTTAAGGACTCTGCTGCATTATTTAAGGACTTTGTTGCATTATTTAAGGACTCTAATGCATTATTTAAGGACTTTTGCTGCAATATTTAAGGACTCTGCTTCAGTATTTAAGGACTCTGCTGCATTATTTAAGGACGTTGTTGCATTATTTAAGGACTCTGCTGCATTATTTAAGGACTTTACTGCATTATTTAAGGACTCTGCTGCATTATTTAAGGACTTTCTTGCATTATTTAAGGACTCTGCTGCATTAGTTAAGGACTTTGCTGCATTATTTAAGGACTCTGCTGCATTATTTAAGGACTTTGCTGCAATATTTAAGGACTCTGCTTCAGTATTTAAGGACTCTGCTGCATTATTTAAGGACTTTGTTGCATTATTTAAGGACTCTGCTGCATTATTTAAGGACTTTGCTGCATTATTTAAGGACTCTGCTGCATTTTTTAAGGACTCTGCTGAAGCATTTGAGGACTCTGCTGCATTATTTAAGCACTTTGCTGCGGTATTTAAGGACTCTGTTGCATTATTTAAGGACTTTGTTGCATTATTTAAGGACTCTGCTGCATTAGTTAAGGACTTTGCTGCATTATTTAAGGACTCTGCTGCATTATTTACCGACGTTGTTGCATTATTTAAGAACTGTGCTGCTTTATTTAAGGACTTTGCATTATTTAAGGACTATGCTGCATTATTTAATGACTTTGCTGAAGCATTTGAGGACTCTGCTGCATTATTAGAGGACTCTGCTGCATTATTTAATGACTTTGTTGGATTTTTTAAGGACTCTGCTGCATTATTTAAGGAATTTGCTGCTATATTAAAGGACTCTGCTTCAGTATTTAAGGACTCTGCTGCGGTATTTAAGGACTCTGCTGCATTATTTAAGGACTCTGCTGCATTATTTAAGGACTTTGCTGCATTATTTAAGGACTCTGCTGCATTATTTAAGGACTTTGTTGCATTATTTAAGGACTCTAATGCATTATTTAAGGACTTTGCTGCAATATTTAAGGACTCTGCTTCAGTTTTTAAGGACTCTGCTGCATTATTTAAGGACGTTGTTGCATTATTTAAGGACTCTGCTGCATTATTTAAGGACTTTACTGCATTATTTAAGGACTCTGCTGCATTATTTAAGGACTTTCTTGCATTATTTAAGGACTCTGCTGCATTAGTTAAGGACTTTGCTGCATTATTTAAGGACTCTGCTGCATTATTTAACGACGTTGTTGCATTACTTAAGAACTGTGCTGCATTATTTAAGGACTTTGCTGCATTATTTAAGGACTATGCTGCATTATTTAATGACTTTGCTGAAGCATTTGAGGACTCTGCTGCATTATTAGAGGACTCTGCTGCATTATTTAAGGACTTTGTTGCATTATTTAAGGACTCTGCTGCATTATTTAAGGACTTTGCTGCATTATTTAAGGACACTGCTGCATTATTTAAGGACTCTGCTGAAGCATTCGAGGACTCTGCTGCATTATTTAAGCACTTTGCGGCGGTATTTAAGGACTCTGTTGCATTATTTAAGGACTTTGTTGCATTATTTAAGGACTCTGCTGCATTAGTTAAGGAGTTTGCTGCATTATTTAACGACGTTGTTGCATTATTTAAGAACTGTGCTGCATTATTTAAGGACTTTGCTGCATTATTTAAGGACTCTGCTGCATTATTTAAGGACTCTGCTGAAGCATTTGAGGACTCTGCTGCATTATTTAATCACTTTGCTGCGGTATTTAAGGACTCTGTTGCATTATTTAAGGACTTTGTTGCATTATTTAAGGACTCTGCTGCATTAGTTAAGGACTTTGCTGCATTATTTAAGGACTCTGCTGCATTATTTAACGACGTTGTTGCATTATTTAAGAACTGTGCTGCATTATTTAAGGACTTTGCTGCATTATTTAAGGACTATGCTGCATTATTTAATGACTTTGCTGAAGCATTTGAGGACTCTGCTGCATTATTAGAGGACTCTGCTGCATTATTTAATGACTTTGTTGGATTTTTTAAGGACTCTGCTGCATTATTTAAGGAATTTGCTGCTATATTAAAGGACTCTGCTTCAGTATTTAAGGACTCTGCTGCGGTATATAAGGACTCTGCTGCATTATTTAAGGACGTTGTTGCATTATTTAAGGACTCTGCTGCATTATTTAAGGACTTTACTGCATTATTTAAGGACTCTGCTGCATTATTTAAGGACTTTGTTGCATTATTTAAGGACTCTGCTGCATTAGTTAAGGACTTTGCTGCATTATTTAAGGACTCTGCTGCATTATTTAACGACGTTGTTGCATTATTTAAGAACTGTGCTGCATTATTTAAGGACTTTGCTGCATTATTTAAGGACTATGCTGCATTATTTAATGACTTTGCTGAAGCATTTGAGGACTCTGCTGCATTATTAGAGGACTCTGCTGCATTATTTAAGGACTTGCTGCATTATTTAATGACTTTTTTGGATTTTTTAAGGACTCTGCTGCATTATTTAAGGAATTTGCTGCTATATTCAAGGACTCTGCTTCAGTATTTAAGGACTCTGCTGCGGTATTTAAGGACTCTGCTGCATTATTTAAGGACTCTGCTGCATTATTTAAGGACTTTGCTGCTATATTAAAGGACTCTGCTTCAGTATTTAAGGACTCTGCTGCGGTATATAAGGACTCTGCTGCATTATTTAAGGACTCTGCTTCAGTATTTAAGGACTCTGCTGCATTATTTAAGGACGTTGTTGCATTATTTAAGGACTCTGCTGCATTATTTAAGGACTTTACTGCATTATTTAAGGACTCTGCTGCATTATTTAAGGACTTTGTTGCATTATTTAAGGACTCTGCTGCATTAGTTAAGGACTTTGCTGCATTATTTAAGGACTCTGCTGCATTATTTAACGACGTTGTTGCATTATTTAAGAACTGTGCTGCATTATTGAAGGACTTTGCTGCAATATTTAAGGACTCTGCTTCAGTATTTAAGGACTCTGCTGCATTATTTAAGGACTTTGTTGCATTATTTAAGGACTCTGCTGCATTATTTAAGGACTTTGCTGCATTATTTATGGACTCTGCTGCATTATTTAAGGACTTTGCTGCAATATTTAAGGACTCTGCTTCAGTATTTAAGGACTCTGCTGCATTATTTAAGGACTTTGTTGCATTATTTAAGGACTCTGCTGCATTATTTAAGTACTTTGCTGCATTATTTAAGGACTCTGCTGCATTATTTAAGGACTCTGCTGCATTATTTAAGGACTTTGCTGCGGTATTTAAGGACTCTGTTGCATTATTTAAGGACTTTGTTGCATTATTTAAGGACTCTGCTGCATTAGTTAAGGACTTTGCTGCATTATTTAAGGACTCTGCTGCATTATTTACCGACGTTGTTGCATTATTTAAGAACTGTGCTGCTTTATTTAAGGACTTTGCATTATTTAAGGACTATGCTGCATTATTTAATGACTTTGCTGAAGCATTTGAGGACTCTGCTGCATTATTAGAGGACTCTGCTGCATTATTTAATGACTTTGTTGGATTTTTTAAGGACTCTGCTGCATTATTTAAGGAATTTGCTGCTATATTAAAGGACTCTGCTTCAGTATTTAAGGACTCTGCTGCGGTATTTAAGGACTCTGCTGCATTATTTAAGGACTCTGCTGCATTATTTAAGGACTTTGCTGCATTATTTAAGGACTCTGCTGCATTATTTAAGGACTTTGTTGCATTATTTAAGGACTCTAATGCATTATTTAAGGACTTTGCTGCAATATTTAAGGACTCTGCTTCAGTATTTAAGGACTCTGCTGCATTATTTAAGGACGTTGTTGCATTATTTAAGGACTCTGCTGCATTATTTAAGGACTTTACTGCATTATTTAAGGACTCTGCTGCATTATTTAAGGACTTTCTTGCATTATTTAAGGACTCTGCTGCATTAGTTAAGGACTTTGCTGCATTATTTAAGGACTCTGCTGCATTATTTAAGGACTTTGCTGCAATATTTAAGGACTCTGCTTCAGTATTTAAGGACTCTGCTGCATTATTTAAGGACTTTGCTGCATTATTTAAGGACTTTGTTGCATTATTTAAGTACTCTGCTGCATTATTTAAGGACTTTGTTGCATTATTTAAGGACTCTGCTGCATTACTTAAGGACTTTGTTGCATTATTTAATGACTCTGCTGCATTATTTAAGGACTTTGCAGCAATATTTAAGGACTCTGCTTCAGTATTTAAGGACTCTGCTGCATTATTTAAGGACTTTGTTGCATTATTTAAGGACTCTGCTGCATTATTTAAGGACTTTGCTGTATTATTTAAGGACAATGCTGCATTATTTAAGGACTCTGCTGAAGCATTTGAGGACTCTGCTGCATTATTTAAGCCCTTTGCTGCGGTATTTAAGGACTCGGTTGCATTATTTAAGGACTTTGTTGCATTATTTAAGGACTCTGCTGCATTAGTTAAGGACTTTGCTGAATTATTTAAGGACTCTGCTGCATTATTTAACGACGTTGTTGCATTATTTAAGAACTGTTCTGCATTATTTAAGGACTTTGCTGCATTATTTAAGGAATATGCTGCATTATTTAATGAATTTGCTGAAGCATTTGAGGACTCTGCTGCATTATTAGAGGACTCTGCTGCATTATTTAAGGACTTGCTGCATTATTTAATGACTTTGTTGGATTTTTTAAGGACACTGCTGCATTATTTAAGGACATTGTTGCATTATTTAATGACTCTGCTGCATTATTTAAGGACTTTGTTGCATTATTTAAGGACTCTGCTGCATTATTTAAGGACTTTGCTGCATTATTTAAGGACACTGCTGCATTATTTAAGGACTCTGCTGAAGCATTCGAGGACTCTGCTGCATTATTTAAGCACTTTGCGGCGGTATTTAAGGACTCTGTTGCATTATTTAAGGACTTTGTTGCATTATTTAAGGACTCTGCTGCATTAGTTAAGGAGTTTGCTGCATTATTTAACGACGTTGTTGCATTATTTAAGAACTGTGCTGCATTATTTAAGGACTTTGCTGCATTATTTAAGGACTATGCTGCATTATTTAATGACTTTGCTGAAGCATTTGAGGACTCTGCTGCATTATTAGAGGACTCTGCTGCATTATTTAAGGACTTGCTGCATTATTTAATGACTTTGTTGGATTTCTTAAGGACTCTGCTGCATTATTTAAGGAATTTGCTGCTATATTAAAGGACTCTGCTTCAGTATTTAAGGACTCTGCTGCGGTATTTAAGGACCCTGCTGCATTATTTTAGGACTCTGCTGCATTATTTAAGGACTTTGCTGCATTATTTAAGGAATCTGCTGCATTATTTAAGGACTTTGTTGCATTATCTAAGGACTCTGCTGCATTATTGAAGGACTTTGCTGCATTATTTAAGGACTCTGCTGCATTATTTAAGGACTTTGCTGCATTATTTAAGAACTGTGCTGCTTTATTTAAGGACTTTGCATTATTTAAGGACTATGCTGCATTATTTAATGACTTTGCTGAAGCATTTGAGGACTCTGCTGCATTATTAGAGGACTCTGCTGCATTATTTAATGACTTTGTTGGATTTTTTAAGGACTCTGCTGCATTATTTAAGGAATTTGCTGCTATATTAAAGGACTCTGCTTCAGTATTTAAGGACTCTGCTGCGGTATTTAAGGACTCTGCTGCATTATTTAAGGACTCTGCTGCATTATTTAAGGACTTTGCTGCATTATTTAAGGACTCTGCTGCATTATTTAAGGACTTTGTTGCATTATTTAAGGACTCTAATGCATTATTTAAGGACTTTTGCTGCAATATTTAAGGACTCTGCTTCAGTATTTAAGGACTCTGCTGCATTATTTAAGGACGTTGTTGCATTATTTAAGGACTCTGCTGCATTATTTAAGGACTTTACTGCATTATTTAAGGACTCTGCTGCATTATTTAAGGACTTTCTTGCATTATTTAAGGACTCTGCTGCATTAGTTAAGGACTTTGCTGCATTATTTAAGGACTCTGCTGCATTATTTAAGGACTTTGCTGCAATATTTAAGGACTCTGCTTCAGTATTTAAGGACTCTGCTGCATTATTTAAGGACTTTGTTGCATTATTTAAGGACTCTGCTGCATTATTTAAGGACTTTGCTGCATTATTTAAGGACTCTGCTGCATTTTTTAAGGACTCTGCTGAAGCATTTGAGGACTCTGCTGCATTATTTAAGCACTTTGCTGTGGTATTTAAGGACTCTGCTGCATTAGTTAAGGACTTTGCTGCATTATTTAAGGACTCTGCTGCATTATTTACCGACGTTGTTGCATTATTTAAGAACTGTGCTGCTTTATTTAAGGACTTTGCATTATTTAAGGACTATGCTGCATTATTTAATGACTTTGCTGAAGCATTTGAGGACTCTGCTGCATTATTAGAGGACTCTGCTGCATTATTTAATGACTTTGTTGGATTTTTTAAGGACTCTGCTGCATTATTTAAGGAATTTGCTGCTATATTAAAGGACTCTGCTTCAGTATTTAAGGACTCTGCTGCGGTATTTAAGGACTCTGCTGCATTATTTAAGGACTCTGCTGCATTATTTAAGGACTTTGCTGCATTATTTAAGGACTCTGCTGCATTATTTAAGGACTTTGTTGCATTATTTAAGGACTCTAATGCATTATTTAAGGACTTTGCTGCAATATTTAAGGACTCTGCTTCAGTTTTTAAGGACTCTGCTGCATTATTTAAGGACGTTGTTGCATTATTTAAGGACTCTGCTGCATTATTTAAGGACTTTACTGCATTATTTAAGGACTCTGCTGCATTATTTAAGGACTTTCTTGCATTATTTAAGGACTCTGCTGCATTAGTTAAGGACTTTGCTGCATTATTTAAGGACTCTGCTGCATTATTTAACGACGTTGTTGCATTACTTAAGAACTGTGCTGCATTATTTAAGGACTTTGCTGCATTATTTAAGGACTATGCTGCATTATTTAATGACTTTGCTGAAGCATTTGAGGACTCTGCTGCATTATTAGAGGACTCTGCTGCATTATTTAAGGACTTTGTTGCATTATTTAAGGACTCTGCTGCATTATTTAAGGACTTTGCTGCATTATTTAAGGACACTGCTGCATTATTTAAGGACTCTGCTGAAGCATTCGAGGACTCTGCTGCATTATTTAAGCACTTTGCGGCGGTATTTAAGGACTCTGTTGCATTATTTAAGGACTTTGTTGCATTATTTAAGGACTCTGCTGCATTAGTTAAGGAGTTTGCTGCATTATTTAACGACGTTGTTGCATTATTTAAGAACTGTGCTGCATTATTTAAGGACTTTGCTGCATTATTTAAGGACTCTGCTGCATTATTTAAGGACTCTGCTGAAGCATTTGAGGACTCTGCTGCATTATTTAATCACTTTGCTGCGGTATTTAAGGACTCTGTTGCATTATTTAAGGACTTTGTTGCATTATTTAAGGACTCTGCTGCATTAGTTAAGGACTTTGCTGCATTATTTAAGGACTCTGCTGCATTATTTAACGACGTTGTTGCATTATTTAAGAACTGTGCTGCATTATTTAAGGACTTTGCTGCATTATTTAAGGACTATGCTGCATTATTTAATGACTTTGCTGAAGCATTTGAGGACTCTGCTGCATTATTAGAGGACTCTGCTGCATTATTTAATGACTTTGTTGGATTTTTTAAGGACTCTGCTGCATTATTTAAGGAATTTGCTGCTATATTAAAGGACTCTGCTTCAGTATTTAAGGACTCTGCTGCGGTATATAAGGACTCTGCTGCATTATTTAAGGACGTTGTTGCATTATTTAAGGACTCTGCTGCATTATTTAAGGACTTTACTGCATTATTTAAGGACTCTGCTGCATTATTTAAGGACTTTGTTGCATTATTTAAGGACTCTGCTGCATTAGTTAAGGACTTTGCTGCATTATTTAAGGACTCTGCTGCATTATTTAACGACGTTGTTGCATTATTTAAGAACTGTGCTGCATTATTTAAGGACTTTGCTGCATTATTTAAGGACTATGCTGCATTATTTAATGACTTTGCTGAAGCATTTGAGGACTCTGCTGCATTATTAGAGGACTCTGCTGCATTATTTAAGGACTTGCTGCATTATTTAATGACTTTTTTGGATTTTTTAAGGACTCTGCTGCATTATTTAAGGAATTTGCTGCTATATTCAAGGACTCTGCTTCAGTATTTAAGGACTCTGCTGCGGTATTTAAGGACTCTGCTGCATTATTTAAGGACTCTGCTGCATTATTTAAGGACTTTGCTGCTATATTAAAGGACTCTGCTTCAGTATTTAAGGACTCTGCTGCGGTATATAAGGACTCTGCTGCATTATTTAAGGACTCTGCTTCAGTATTTAAGGACTCTGCTGCATTATTTAAGGACGTTGTTGCATTATTTAAGGACTCTGCTGCATTATTTAAGGACTTTACTGCATTATTTAAGGACTCTGCTGCATTATTTAAGGACTTTGTTGCATTATTTAAGGACTCTGCTGCATTAGTTAAGGACTTTGCTGCATTATTTAAGGACTCTGCTGCATTATTTAACGACGTTGTTGCATTATTTAAGAACTGTGCTGCATTATTGAAGGACTTTGCTGCAATATTTAAGGACTCTGCTTCAGTATTTAAGGACTCTGCTGCATTATTTAAGGACTTTGTTGCATTATTTAAGGACTCTGCTGCATTATTTAAGGACTTTGCTGCATTATTTATGGACTCTGCTGCATTATTTAAGGACTTTGCTGCAATATTTAAGGACTCTGCTTCAGTATTTAAGGACTCTGCTGCATTATTTAAGGACTTTGCTGCGGTATTTAAGGACTCTGTTGCATTATTTAAGGACTTTGTTGCATTATTTAAGGACTCTGCTGCATTAGTTAAGGACTTTGCTGCATTATTTAAGGACTCTGCTGCATTATTTACCGACGTTGTTGCATTATTTAAGAACTGTGCTGCTTTATTTAAGGACTTTGCATTATTTAAGGACTATGCTGCATTATTTAATGACTTTGCTGAAGCATTTGAGGACTCTGCTGCATTATTAGAGGACTCTGCTGCATTATTTAATGACTTTGTTGGATTTTTTAAGGACTCTGCTGCATTATTTAAGGAATTTGCTGCTATATTAAAGGACTCTGCTTCAGTATTTAAGGACTCTGCTGCGGTATTTAAGGACTCTGCTGCATTATTTAAGGACTCTGCTGCATTATTTAAGGACTTTGCTGCATTATTTAAGGACTCTGCTGCATTATTTAAGGACTTTGTTGCATTATTTAAGGACTCTAATGCATTATTTAAGGACTTTGCTGCAATATTTAAGGACTCTGCTTCAGTATTTAAGGACTCTGCTGCATTATTTAAGGACGTTGTTGCATTATTTAAGGACTCTGCTGCATTATTTAAGGACTTTACTGCATTATTTAAGGACTCTGCTGCATTATTTAAGGACTTTCTTGCATTATTTAAGGACTCTGCTGCATTAGTTAAGGACTTTGCTGCATTATTTAAGGACTCTGCTGCATTATTTAAGGACTTTGCTGCAATATTTAAGGACTCTGCTTCAGTATTTAAGGACTCTGCTGCATTATTTAAGGACTTTGTTGCATTATTTAAGGACTCTGCTGCATTATTTAAGGACTTTCCTGCATTATTTAAGGACTCTGCTGCATTTTTTAAGGACTCTGCTGAAGCATTTGAGGACTCTGCTGCATTATTTAAGCACTTTGCTGCGGTATTTAAGGACTCTGTTGCATTATTTAAGGACTCTGCTGCATTATTTAAGGACTTTGTTGCATTATTTAAGGACTCTAATGCATTATTTAAGGACTTTGCTGCAATATTTAAGGACTCTGCTTCAGTATTTAAGGACTCTGCTGCATTATTTAAGGACGTTGTTGCATTATTTAAGGACTCTGCTGCATTATTTAAGGACTTTACTGCATTATTTAAGGACTCTGCTGCATTATTTAAGGACTTTCTTGCATTATTTAAGGACTCTGCTGCATTCGTTAAGGACTTTGCTGCATTATTTAAGGACTCTGCTGCATTATTTAAGGACTTTGCTGCAATATTTAAGGACTCTGCTTCAGTATTTAAGGACTCTGCTGCATTATTTAAGGACTTTGCTGCATTATTTAAGGACTTTGTTGCATTATTTAAGTACTCTGCTGCATTATTTAAGGACTTTGTTGCATTATTTAAGGACTCTGCTGCATTACTTAAGGACTTTGTTGCATTATTTAATGACTCTGCTGCATTATTTAAGGACTTTGCAGCAATATTTAAGGACTCTGCTTCAGTATTTAAGGACTCTGCTGCATTATTTAAGGACTTTGTTGCATTATTTAAGGACTCTGCTGCATTATTTAAGGACTTTGCTGTATTATTTAAGGACAATGCTGCATTATTTAAGGACTCTGCTGAAGCATTTGAGGACTCTGCTGCATTATTTAAGCCCTTTGCTGCGGTATTTAAGGACTCGGTTGCATTATTTAAGGACTTTGTTGCATTATTTAAGGACTCTGCTGCATTAGTTAAGGACTTTGCTGAATTATTTAAGGACTCTGCTGCATTATTTAACGACGTTGTTGCATTATTTAAGAACTGTTCTGCATTATTTAAGGACTTTGCTGCATTATTTAAGGAATATGCTGCATTATTTAATGAATTTGCTGAAGCATTTGAGGACTCTGCTGCATTATTAGAGGACTCTGCTGCATTATTTAAGGACTTGCTGCATTATTTAATGACTTTGTTGGATTTTTTAAGGACTCTGCTGCATTATTTAAGGACATTGTTGCATTATTTAATGACTCTGCTGCATTATTTAAGGACTTTGCAGCAATATTTAAGGACTCTGCTTCAGTATTTAAGGACTCTGCTGCATTATTTAAGTACTTTGTTGCATTATTTAAGGACTCTGCTGCATTATTTAAGGACTTTGCTGCATTATTTAAGGACACTGCTGCATTATTTAAGGACTCTGCTGAAGCATTCGAGGACTCTGCTGCATTATTTAAGCACTTTGCGGCGGTATTTAAGGACTCTGTTGCATTATTTAAGGACTTTGTTGCATTATTTAAGGACTCTGCTGCATTAGTTAAGGAGTTTGCTGCATTATTTAACGACGTTGTTGCATTATTTAAGAACTGTGCTGCATTATTTAAGGACTTTGCTGCATTATTTAAGGACTATGCTGCATTATTTAATGACTTTGCTGAAGCATTTGAGGACTCTGCTGCATTATTAGAGGACTCTGCTGCATTATTTAAGGACTTGCTGCATTATTTAATGACTTTGTTGGATTTCTTAAGGACTCTGCTGCATTATTTAAGGAATTTGCTGCTATATTAAAGGACTCTGCTTCAGTATTTAAGGACTCTGCTGCGGTATTTAAGGACCCTGCTGCATTATTTTAGGACTCTGCTGCATTATTTAAGGACTTTGCTGCATTATTTAAGGAATCTGCTGCATTATTTAAGGACTTTGTTGCATTATCTAAGGACTCTGCTGCATTATTGAAGGACTTTGCTGCATTATTTAAGGACTCTGCTGCATTATTTAAGGACTTTGCTGCATTATTTAAGAACTGTGCTGCTTTATTTAAGGACTTTGCATTATTTAAGGACTATGCTGCATTATTTAATGACTTTGCTGAAGCATTTGAGGACTCTGCTGCATTATTAGAGGACTCTGCTGCATTATTTAATGACTTTGTTGGATTTTTTAAGGACTCTGCTGCATTATTTAAGGAATTTGCTGCTATATTAAAGGACTCTGCTTCAGTATTTAAGGACTCTGCTGCGGTATTTAAGGACTCTGCTGCATTATTTAAGGACTCTGCTGCATTATTTAAGGACTTTGCTGCATTATTTAAGGACTCTGCTGCATTATTTAAGGACTTTGTTGCATTATTTAAGGACTCTGCTGCATTACTTAAGGACTTTGTTGCATTATTTAGTGACTCTGCTGCATTATTTAAGGACTTTGCAGCAATATTTAAGGACTCTGCTTCAGTATTTAAGGACTCTGCTGCATTATTTAAGGACTTTGTTGCATTATTTAAGGACTCTGCTGCATTATTTAAGGACTTTGCTGTATTATTTAAGGACAATGCTGCATTATTTAAGGACTCTGCTGAAGCATTTGAGGACTCTGCTGCATTATTTAAGCCCTTTGCTGCGGTATTTAAGGACTCGGTTGCATTATTTAAGGACTTTGTTGCATTATTTAAGGACTCTGCTGCATTAGTTAAGGACTTTGCTGAATTATTTAAGGACTCTGCTGCATTATTTAACGACGTTGTTGCATTATTTAAGAACTGTTCTGCATTATTTAAGGACTTTGCTGCATTATTTAAGGAATATGCTGCATTATTTAATGAATTTGCTGAAGCATTTGAGGACTCTGCTGCATTATTAGAGGACTCTGCTGCATTATTTAAGGACTTGCTGCATTATTTAATGACTTTGTTGGATTTTTTAAGGACTCTGCTGCATTATTTAAGGACATTGTTGCATTATTTAATGACTCTGCTGCATTATTTAAGGACTTTGTTGCATTATTTAAGGACTCTGCTGCATTATTTAAGGACTTTGTTGCATTATTTAAGGACTCTGCTGCATTATTTAAGTACTTTGCTGCATTATTTAAGGACTCTGCTGCATTATTTAAGGACTCTGCTGCATTATTTAAGGACTTTGCTGCGGTATTTAAGGACTCTGTTGCATTATTTAAGGACTTTGTTGCATTATTTAAGGACTCTGCTGCATTAGTTAAGGACTTTGCTGCATTATTTAAGGACTCTGCTGCATTATTTACCGACGTTGTTGCATTATTTAAGAACTGTGCTGCTTTATTTAAGGACTTTGCATTATTTAAGGACTATGCTGCATTATTTAATGACTTTGCTGAAGCATTTGAGGACTCTGCTGCATTATTAGAGGACTCTGCTGCATTATTTAATGACTTTGTTGGATTTTTTAAGGACTCTGCTGCATTATTTAAGGAATTTGCTGCTATATTAAAGGACTCTGCTTCAGTATTTAAGGACTCTGCTGCGGTATTTAAGGACTCTGCTGCATTATTTAAGGACTCTGCTGCATTATTTAAGGACTTTGCTGCATTATTTAAGGACTTTGTTGCATTATTTAAGTACTCTGCTGCATTATTTAAGGACTTTGTTGCATTATTTAAGGACTCTGCTGCATTACTTAAGGACTTTGTTGCATTATTTAATGACTCTGCTGCATTATTTAAGGACTTTGCAGCAATATTTAAGGACTCTGCTTCAGTATTTAAGGACTCTGCTGCATTATTTAAGGACTTTGTTGCATTATTTAAGGACTCTGCTGCATTATTTAAGGACTTTGCTGTATTATTTAAGGACAATGCTGCATTATTTAAGGACTCTGCTGAAGCATTTGAGGACTCTGCTGCATTATTTAAGCCCTTTGCTGCGGTATTTAAGGACTCGGTTGCATTATTTAAGGACTTTGTTGCATTATTTAAGGACTCTGCTGCATTAGTTAAGGACTTTGCTGCATTATTTAAGGACTCTGCTGCATTATTTACCGACGTTGTTGCATTATTTAAGAACTGTGCTGCTTTATTTAAGGACTTTGCATTATTTAAGGACTATGCTGCA
Organism: Phyllobates terribilis; assembly: GCF_046119375.1. Classification (NCBI taxonomy): domain Eukaryota; kingdom Metazoa; phylum Chordata; class Amphibia; order Anura; family Dendrobatidae; genus Phyllobates; species Phyllobates terribilis. The sequence goes on from NW_027362905.1 coordinate 1,796,929, forward strand.
TTATTTAATGACTTTGCTGAAGCATTTGAGGACTCTGCTGCATTATTAGAGGACTCTGCTGCATTATTTAATGACTTTGTTGGATTTTTTAAGGACTCTGCTGCATTATTTAAGGAATTTGCTGCTATATTAAAGGACTCTGCTTCAGTATTTAAGGACTCTGCTGCGGTATTTAAGGACTCTGCTGCATTATTTAAGGACTCTGCTGCATTATTTAAGGACTTTGCTGCATTATTTAAGGACTCTGCTGCATTATTTAAGGACTTTGTTGCATTATTTAAGGACTCTAATGCATTATTTAAGGACTTTGCTGCAATATTTAAGGACTCTGCTTCAGTATTTAAGGACTCTGCTGCATTATTTAAGGACGTTGTTGCATTATTTAAGGACTCTGCTGCATTATTTAAGGACTTTACTGCATTATTTAAGGACTCTGCTGCATTATTTAAGGACTTTCTTGCATTATTTAAGGACTCTGCTGCATTAGTTAAGGACTTTGCTGCATTATTTAAGGACTCTGCTGCATTATTTAAGGACTTTGCTGCAATATTTAAGGACTCTGCTTCAGTATTTAAGGACTCTGCTGCATTATTTAAGGACTTTGCTGCATTATTTAAGGACTTTGTTGCATTATTTAAGTACTCTGCTGCATTATTTAAGGACTTTGTTGCATTATTTAAGGACTCTGCTGCATTACTTAAGGACTTTGTTGCATTATTTAATGACTCTGCTGCATTATTTAAGGACTTTGCAGCAATATTTAAGGACTCTGCTTCAGTATTTAAGGACTCTGCTGCATTATTTAAGGACTTTGTTGCATTATTTAAGGACTCTGCTGCATTATTTAAGGACTTTGCTGTATTATTTAAGGACAATGCTGCATTATTTAAGGACTCTGCTGAAGCATTTGAGGACTCTGCTGCATTATTTAAGCCCTTTGCTGCGGTATTTAAGGACTCGGTTGCATTATTTAAGGACTTTGTTGCATTATTTAAGGACTCTGCTGCATTAGTTAAGGACTTTGCTGAATTATTTAAGGACTCTGCTGCATTATTTAACGACGTTGTTGCATTATTTAAGAACTGTTCTGCATTATTTAAGGACTTTGCTGCATTATTTAAGGAATATGCTGCATTATTTAATGAATTTGCTGAAGCATTTGAGGACTCTGCTGCATTATTAGAGGACTCTGCTGCATTATTTAAGGACTTGCTGCATTATTTAATGACTTTGTTGGATTTTTTAAGGACTCTGCTGCATTATTTAAGGACATTGTTGCATTATTTAATGACTCTGCTGCATTATTTAAGGACTTTGTTGCATTATTTAAGGACTCTGCTGCATTATTTAAGGACTTTGCTGCATTATTTAAGGACACTGCTGCATTATTTAAGGACTCTGCTGAAGCATTCGAGGACTCTGCTGCATTATTTAAGCACTTTGCGGCGGTATTTAAGGACTCTGTTGCATTATTTAAGGACTTTGTTGCATTATTTAAGGACTCTGCTGCATTAGTTAAGGAGTTTGCTGCATTATTTAACGACGTTGTTGCATTATTTAAGAACTGTGCTGCATTATTTAAGGACTTTGCTGCATTATTTAAGGACTATGCTGCATTATTTAATGACTTTGCTGAAGCATTTGAGGACTCTGCTGCATTATTAGAGGACTCTGCTGCATTATTTAAGGACTTGCTGCATTATTTAATGACTTTGTTGGATTTCTTAAGGACTCTGCTGCATTATTTAAGGAATTTGCTGCTATATTAAAGGACTCTGCTTCAGTATTTAAGGACTCTGCTGTGGTATTTAAGGACCCTGCTGCATTATTTTAGGACTCTGCTGCATTATTTAAGGACTTTGCTGCATTATTTAAGGACTCTGCTGCATTATTTAAGGACTTTCTTGCATTATTTAAGGACTCTGCTGCATTAGTTAAGGACTTTGCTGCATTATTTAAGGACTCTGCTGCATTATTTAAGGACTTTGCTGCAATATTTAAGGACTCTGCTTCAGTATTTAAGGACTCTGCTGCATTATTTAAGGACTTTGTTGCATTATTTAAGGACTCTGCTGCATTATTTAAGGACTTTGCTGCATTATTTAAGGACTCTGCTGCATTTTTTAAGGACTCTGCTGAAGCATTTGAGGACTCTGCTGCATTATTTAAGCACTTTGCTGTGGTATTTAAGGACTCTGCTGCATTAGTTAAGGACTTTGCTGCATTATTTAAGGACTCTGCTGCATTATTTACCGACGTTGTTGCATTATTTAAGAACTGTGCTGCTTTATTTAAGGACTTTGCATTATTTAAGGACTATGCTGCATTATTTAATGACTTTGCTGAAGCATTTGAGGACTCTGCTGCATTATTAGAGGACTCTGCTGCATTATTTAATGACTTTGTTGGATTTTTTAAGGACTCTGCTGCATTATTTAAGGAATTTGCTGCTATATTAAAGGACTCTGCTTCAGTATTTAAGGACTCTGCTGCGGTATTTAAGGACTCTGCTGCATTATTTAAGGACTCTGCTGCATTATTTAAGGACTTTGCTGCATTATTTAAGGACTCTGCTGCATTATTTAAGGACTTTGTTGCATTATTTAAGGACTCTAATGCATTATTTAAGGACTTTGCTGCAATATTTAAGGACTCTGCTTCAGTTTTTAAGGACTCTGCTGCATTATTTAAGGACGTTGTTGCATTATTTAAGGACTCTGCTGCATTATTTAAGGACTTTACTGCATTATTTAAGGACTCTGCTGCATTATTTAAGGACTTTCTTGCATTATTTAAGGACTCTGCTGCATTAGTTAAGGACTTTGCTGCATTATTTAAGGACTCTGCTGCATTATTTAACGACGTTGTTGCATTACTTAAGAACTGTGCTGCATTATTTAAGGACTTTGCTGCATTATTTAAGGACTATGCTGCATTATTTAATGACTTTGCTGAAGCATTTGAGGACTCTGCTGCATTATTAGAGGACTCTGCTGCATTATTTAAGGACTTTGTTGCATTATTTAAGGACTCTGCTGCATTATTTAAGGACTTTGCTGCATTATTTAAGGACACTGCTGCATTATTTAAGGACTCTGCTGAAGCATTCGAGGACTCTGCTGCATTATTTAAGCACTTTGCGGCGGTATTTAAGGACTCTGTTGCATTATTTAAGGACTTTGTTGCATTATTTAAGGACTCTGCTGCATTAGTTAAGGAGTTTGCTGCATTATTTAACGACGTTGTTGCATTATTTAAGAACTGTGCTGCATTATTTAAGGACTTTGCTGCATTATTTAAGGACTCTGCTGCATTATTTAAGGACTCTGCTGAAGCATTTGAGGACTCTGCTGCATTATTTAATCACTTTGCTGCGGTATTTAAGGACTCTGTTGCATTATTTAAGGACTTTGTTGCATTATTTAAGGACTCTGCTGCATTAGTTAAGGACTTTGCTGCATTATTTAAGGACTCTGCTGCATTATTTAACGACGTTGTTGCATTATTTAAGAACTGTGCTGCATTATTTAAGGACTTTGCTGCATTATTTAAGGACTATGCTGCATTATTTAATGACTTTGCTGAAGCATTTGAGGACTCTGCTGCATTATTAGAGGACTCTGCTGCATTATTTAATGACTTTGTTGGATTTTTTAAGGACTCTGCTGCATTATTTAAGGAATTTGCTGCTATATTAAAGGACTCTGCTTCAGTATTTAAGGACTCTGCTGCGGTATATAAGGACTCTGCTGCATTATTTAAGGACGTTGTTGCATTATTTAAGGACTCTGCTGCATTATTTAAGGACTTTACTGCATTATTTAAGGACTCTGCTGCATTATTTAAGGACTTTGTTGCATTATTTAAGGACTCTGCTGCATTAGTTAAGGACTTTGCTGCATTATTTAAGGACTCTGCTGCATTATTTAACGACGTTGTTGCATTATTTAAGAACTGTGCTGCATTATTTAAGGACTTTGCTGCATTATTTAAGGACTATGCTGCATTATTTAATGACTTTGCTGAAGCATTTGAGGACTCTGCTGCATTATTAGAGGACTCTGCTGCATTATTTAAGGACTTGCTGCATTATTTAATGACTTTTTTGGATTTTTTAAGGACTCTGCTGCATTATTTAAGGAATTTGCTGCTATATTCAAGGACTCTGCTTCAGTATTTAAGGACTCTGCTGCGGTATTTAAGGACTCTGCTGCATTATTTAAGGACTCTGCTGCATTATTTAAGGACTTTGCTGCTATATTAAAGGACTCTGCTTCAGTATTTAAGGACTCTGCTGCGGTATATAAGGACTCTGCTGCATTATTTAAGGACTCTGCTTCAGTATTTAAGGACTCTGCTGCATTATTTAAGGACGTTGTTGCATTATTTAAGGACTCTGCTGCATTATTTAAGGACTTTACTGCATTATTTAAGGACTCTGCTGCATTATTTAAGGACTTTGTTGCATTATTTAAGGACTCTGCTGCATTAGTTAAGGACTTTGCTGCATTATTTAAGGACTCTGCTGCATTATTTAACGACGTTGTTGCATTATTTAAGAACTGTGCTGCATTATTGAAGGACTTTGCTGCAATATTTAAGGACTCTGCTTCAGTATTTAAGGACTCTGCTGCATTATTTAAGGACTTTGTTGCATTATTTAAGGACTCTGCTGCATTATTTAAGGACTTTGCTGCATTATTTATGGACTCTGCTGCATTATTTAAGGACTTTGCTGCAATATTTAAGGACTCTGCTTCAGTATTTAAGGACTCTGCTGCATTATTTAAGGACTTTGCTGCGGTATTTAAGGACTCTGTTGCATTATTTAAGGACTTTGTTGCATTATTTAAGGACTCTGCTGCATTAGTTAAGGACTTTGCTGCATTATTTAAGGACTCTGCTGCATTATTTACCGACGTTGTTGCATTATTTAAGAACTGTGCTGCTTTATTTAAGGACTTTGCATTATTTAAGGACTATGCTGCATTATTTAATGACTTTGCTGAAGCATTTGAGGACTCTGCTGCATTATTAGAGGACTCTGCTGCATTATTTAATGACTTTGTTGGATTTTTTAAGGACTCTGCTGCATTATTTAAGGAATTTGCTGCTATATTAAAGGACTCTGCTTCAGTATTTAAGGACTCTGCTGCGGTATTTAAGGACTCTGCTGCATTATTTAAGGACTCTGCTGCATTATTTAAGGACTTTGCTGCATTATTTAAGGACTCTGCTGCATTATTTAAGGACTTTGTTGCATTATTTAAGGACTCTAATGCATTATTTAAGGACTTTGCTGCAATATTTAAGGACTCTGCTTCAGTATTTAAGGACTCTGCTGCATTATTTAAGGACGTTGTTGCATTATTTAAGGACTCTGCTGCATTATTTAAGGACTTTACTGCATTATTTAAGGACTCTGCTGCATTATTTAAGGACTTTCTTGCATTATTTAAGGACTCTGCTGCATTAGTTAAGGACTTTGCTGCATTATTTAAGGACTCTGCTGCATTATTTAAGGACTTTGCTGCAATATTTAAGGACTCTGCTTCAGTATTTAAGGACTCTGCTGCATTATTTAAGGACTTTGTTGCATTATTTAAGGACTCTGCTGCATTATTTAAGGACTTTCCTGCATTATTTAAGGACTCTGCTGCATTTTTTAAGGACTCTGCTGAAGCATTTGAGGACTCTGCTGCATTATTTAAGCACTTTGCTGCGGTATTTAAGGACTCTGTTGCATTATTTAAGGACTCTGCTGCATTATTTAAGGACTTTGTTGCATTATTTAAGGACTCTAATGCATTATTTAAGGACTTTGCTGCAATATTTAAGGACTCTGCTTCAGTATTTAAGGACTCTGCTGCATTATTTAAGGACGTTGTTGCATTATTTAAGGACTCTGCTGCATTATTTAAGGACTTTACTGCATTATTTAAGGACTCTGCTGCATTATTTAAGGACTTTCTTGCATTATTTAAGGACTCTGCTGCATTCGTTAAGGACTTTGCTGCATTATTTAAGGACTCTGCTGCATTATTTAAGGACTTTGCTGCAATATTTAAGGACTCTGCTTCAGTATTTAAGGACTCTGCTGCATTATTTAAGGACTTTGCTGCATTATTTAAGGACTTTGTTGCATTATTTAAGTACTCTGCTGCATTATTTAAGGACTTTGTTGCATTATTTAAGGACTCTGCTGCATTACTTAAGGACTTTGTTGCATTATTTAATGACTCTGCTGCATTATTTAAGGACTTTGCAGCAATATTTAAGGACTCTGCTTCAGTATTTAAGGACTCTGCTGCATTATTTAAGGACTTTGTTGCATTATTTAAGGACTCTGCTGCATTATTTAAGGACTTTGCTGTATTATTTAAGGACAATGCTGCATTATTTAAGGACTCTGCTGAAGCATTTGAGGACTCTGCTGCATTATTTAAGCCCTTTGCTGCGGTATTTAAGGACTCGGTTGCATTATTTAAGGACTTTGTTGCATTATTTAAGGACTCTGCTGCATTAGTTAAGGACTTTGCTGAATTATTTAAGGACTCTGCTGCATTATTTAACGACGTTGTTGCATTATTTAAGAACTGTTCTGCATTATTTAAGGACTTTGCTGCATTATTTAAGGAATATGCTGCATTATTTAATGAATTTGCTGAAGCATTTGAGGACTCTGCTGCATTATTAGAGGACTCTGCTGCATTATTTAAGGACTTGCTGCATTATTTAATGACTTTGTTGGATTTTTTAAGGACTCTGCTGCATTATTTAAGGACATTGTTGCATTATTTAATGACTCTGCTGCATTATTTAAGGACTTTGCAGCAATATTTAAGGACTCTGCTTCAGTATTTAAGGACTCTGCTGCATTATTTAAGTACTTTGTTGCATTATTTAAGGACTCTGCTGCATTATTTAAGGACTTTGCTGCATTATTTAAGGACACTGCTGCATTATTTAAGGACTCTGCTGAAGCATTCGAGGACTCTGCTGCATTATTTAAGCACTTTGCGGCGGTATTTAAGGACTCTGTTGCATTATTTAAGGACTTTGTTGCATTATTTAAGGACTCTGCTGCATTAGTTAAGGAGTTTGCTGCATTATTTAACGACGTTGTTGCATTATTTAAGAACTGTGCTGCATTATTTAAGGACTTTGCTGCATTATTTAAGGACTATGCTGCATTATTTAATGACTTTGCTGAAGCATTTGAGGACTCTGCTGCATTATTAGAGGACTCTGCTGCATTATTTAAGGACTTGCTGCATTATTTAATGACTTTGTTGGATTTCTTAAGGACTCTGCTGCATTATTTAAGGAATTTGCTGCTATATTAAAGGACTCTGCTTCAGTATTTAAGGACTCTGCTGCGGTATTTAAGGACCCTGCTGCATTATTTTAGGACTCTGCTGCATTATTTAAGGACTTTGCTGCATTATTTAAGGAATCTGCTGCATTATTTAAGGACTTTGTTGCATTATCTAAGGACTCTGCTGCATTATTGAAGGACTTTGCTGCATTATTTAAGGACTCTGCTGCATTATTTAAGGACTTTGCTGCATTATTTAAGAACTGTGCTGCTTTATTTAAGGACTTTGCATTATTTAAGGACTATGCTGCATTATTTAATGACTTTGCTGAAGCATTTGAGGACTCTGCTGCATTATTAGAGGACTCTGCTGCATTATTTAATGACTTTGTTGGATTTTTTAAGGACTCTGCTGCATTATTTAAGGAATTTGCTGCTATATTAAAGGACTCTGCTTCAGTATTTAAGGACTCTGCTGCGGTATTTAAGGACTCTGCTGCATTATTTAAGGACTCTGCTGCATTATTTAAGGACTTTGCTGCATTATTTAAGGACTCTGCTGCATTATTTAAGGACTTTGTTGCATTATTTAAGGACTCTGCTGCATTACTTAAGGACTTTGTTGCATTATTTAATGACTCTGCTGCATTATTTAAGGACTTTGCAGCAATATTTAAGGACTCTGCTTCAGTATTTAAGGACTCTGCTGCATTATTTAAGGACTTTGTTGCATTATTTAAGGACTCTGCTGCATTATTTAAGGACTTTGCTGTATTATTTAAGGACAATGCTGCATTATTTAAGGACTCTGCTGAAGCATTTGAGGACTCTGCTGCATTATTTAAGCCCTTTGCTGCGGTATTTAAGGACTCGGTTGCATTATTTAAGGACTTTGTTGCATTATTTAAGGACTCTGCTGCATTAGTTAAGGACTTTGCTGAATTATTTAAGGACTCTGCTGCATTATTTAACGACGTTGTTGCATTATTTAAGAACTGTTCTGCATTATTTAAGGACTTTGCTGCATTATTTAAGGAATATGCTGCATTATTTAATGAATTTGCTGAAGCATTTGAGGACTCTGCTGCATTATTAGAGGACTCTGCTGCATTATTTAAGGACTTGCTGCATTATTTAATGACTTTGTTGGATTTTTTAAGGACTCTGCTGCATTATTTAAGGACATTGTTGCATTATTTAATGACTCTGCTGCATTATTTAAGGACTTTGTTGCATTATTTAAGGACTCTGCTGCATTATTTAAGGACTTTGCTGCATTATTTAAGGACACTGCTGCATTATTTAAGGACTCTGCTGAAGCATTCGAGGACTCTGCTGCATTATTTAAGCACTTTGCGGCGGTATTTAAGGACTCTGTTGCATTATTTAAGGACTTTGTTGCATTATTTAAGGACTCTGCTGCATTAGTTAAGGAGTTTGCTGCATTATTTAACGACGTTGTTGCATTATTTAAGAACTGTGCTGCATTATTTAAGGACTTTGCTGCATTATTTAAGGACTATGCTGCATTATTTAATGACTTTGCTGAAGCATTTGAGGACTCTGCTGCATTATTAGAGGACTCTGCTGCATTATTTAAGGACTTGCTGCATTATTTAATGACTTTGTTGGATTTCTTAAGGACTCTGCTGCATTATTTAAGGAATTTGCTGCTATATTAAAGGACTCTGCTTCAGTATTTAAGGACTCTGCTGCGGTATTTAAGGACCCTGCTGCATTATTTTAGGACTCTGCTGCATTATTTAAGGACTTTGCTGCATTATTTAAGGAATCTGCTGCATTATTTAAGGACTTTGTTGCATTATCTAAGGACTCTGCTGCATTATTGAAGGACTTTGCTGCATTATTTAAGGACTCTGCTGCATTATTTAAGGACTTTGCTGCATTATTTAAGAACTGTGCTGCTTTATTTAAGGACTTTGCATTATTTAAGGACTATGCTGCATTATTTAATGACTTTGCTGAAGCATTTGAGGACTCTGCTGCATTATTAGAGGACTCTGCTGCATTATTTAATGACTTTGTTGGATTTTTTAAGGACTCTGCTGCATTATTTAAGGAATTTGCTGCTATATTAAAGGACTCTGCTTCAGTATTTAAGGACTCTGCTGCGGTATTTAAGGACTCTGCTGCATTATTTAAGGACTCTGCTGCATTATTTAAGGACTTTGCTGCATTATTTAAGGACTCTGCTGCATTATTTAAGGACTTTGTTGCATTATTTAAGGACTCTAATGCATTATTTAAGGACTTTTGCTGCAATATTTAAGGACTCTGCTTCAGTATTTAAGGACTCTGCTGCATTATTTAAGGACGTTGTTGCATTATTTAAGGACTCTGCTGCATTATTTAAGGACTTTACTGCATTATTTAAGGACTCTGCTGCATTATTTAAGGACTTTCTTGCATTATTTAAGGACTCTGCTGCATTAGTTAAGGACTTTGCTGCATTATTTAAGGACTCTGCTGCATTATTTAAGGACTTTGCTGCAATATTTAAGGACTCTGCTTCAGTATTTAAGGACTCTGCTGCATTATTTAAGGACTTTGTTGCATTATTTAAGGACTCTGCTGCATTATTTAAGGACTTTGCTGCATTATTTAAGGACTCTGCTGCATTTTTTAAGGACTCTGCTGAAGCATTTGAGGACTCTGCTGCATTATTTAAGCACTTTGCTGTGGTATTTAAGGACTCTGCTGCATTAGTTAAGGACTTTGCTGCATTATTTAAGGACTCTGCTGCATTATTTACCGACGTTGTTGCATTATTTAAGAACTGTGCTGCTTTATTTAAGGACTTTGCATTATTTAAGGACTATGCTGCATTATTTAATGACTTTGCTGAAGCATTTGAGGACTCTGCTGCATTATTAGAGGACTCTGCTGCATTATTTAATGACTTTGTTGGATTTTTTAAGGACTCTGCTGCATTATTTAAGGAATTTGCTGCTATATTAAAGGACTCTGCTTCAGTATTTAAGGACTCTGCTGCGGTATTTAAGGACTCTGCTGCATTATTTAAGGACTCTGCTGCATTATTTAAGGACTTTGCTGCATTATTTAAGGACTCTGCTGCATTATTTAAGGACTTTGTTGCATTATTTAAGGACTCTAATGCATTATTTAAGGACTTTGCTGCAATATTTAAGGACTCTGCTTCAGTTTTTAAGGACTCTGCTGCATTATTTAAGGACGTTGTTGCATTATTTAAGGACTCTGCTGCATTATTTAAGGACTTTACTGCATTATTTAAGGACTCTGCTGCATTATTTAAGGACTTTCTTGCATTATTTAAGGACTCTGCTGCATTAGTTAAGGACTTTGCTGCATTATTTAAGGACTCTGCTGCATTATTTAACGACGTTGTTGCATTACTTAAGAACTGTGCTGCATTATTTAAGGACTTTGCTGCATTATTTAAGGACTATGCTGCATTATTTAATGACTTTGCTGAAGCATTTGAGGACTCTGCTGCATTATTAGAGGACTCTGCTGCATTATTTAAGGACTTTGTTGCATTATTTAAGGACTCTGCTGCATTATTTAAGGACTTTGCTGCATTATTTAAGGACACTGCTGCATTATTTAAGGACTCTGCTGAAGCATTCGAGGACTCTGCTGCATTATTTAAGCACTTTGCGGCGGTATTTAAGGACTCTGTTGCATTATTTAAGGACTTTGTTGCATTATTTAAGGACTCTGCTGCATTAGTTAAGGAGTTTGCTGCATTATTTAACGACGTTGTTGCATTATTTAAGAACTGTGCTGCATTATTTAAGGACTTTGCTGCATTATTTAAGGACTCTGCTGCATTATTTAAGGACTCTGCTGAAGCATTTGAGGACTCTGCTGCATTATTTAATCACTTTGCTGCGGTATTTAAGGACTCTGTTGCATTATTTAAGGACTTTGTTGCATTATTTAAGGACTCTGCTGCATTAGTTAAGGACTTTGCTGCATTATTTAAGGACTCTGCTGCATTATTTAACGACGTTGTTGCATTATTTAAGAACTGTGCTGCATTATTTAAGGACTTTGCTGCATTATTTAAGGACTATGCTGCATTATTTAATGACTTTGCTGAAGCATTTGAGGACTCTGCTGCATTATTAGAGGACTCTGCTGCATTATTTAATGACTTTGTTGGATTTTTTAAGGACTCTGCTGCATTATTTAAGGAATTTGCTGCTATATTAAAGGACTCTGCTTCAGTATTTAAGGACTCTGCTGCGGTATATAAGGACTCTGCTGCATTATTTAAGGACGTTGTTGCATTATTTAAGGACTCTGCTGCATTATTTAAGGACTTTACTGCATTATTTAAGGACTCTGCTGCATTATTTAAGGACTTTGTTGCATTATTTAAGGACTCTGCTGCATTAGTTAAGGACTTTGCTGCATTATTTAAGGACTCTGCTGCATTATTTAACGACGTTGTTGCATTATTTAAGAACTGTGCTGCATTATTTAAGGACTTTGCTGCATTATTTAAGGACTATGCTGCATTATTTAATGACTTTGCTGAAGCATTTGAGGACTCTGCTGCATTATTAGAGGACTCTGCTGCATTATTTAAGGACTTGCTGCATTATTTAATGACTTTTTTGGATTTTTTAAGGACTCTGCTGCATTATTTAAGGAATTTGCTGCTATATTCAAGGACTCTGCTTCAGTATTTAAGGACTCTGCTGTGGTATTTAAGGACTCTGCTGCATTATTTAAGGACTCTGCTGCATTATTTAAGGACTTTGCTGCTATATTAAAGGACTCTGCTTCAGTATTTAAGGACTCTGCTGCGGTATATAAGGACTCTGCTGCATTATTTAAGGACTCTGCTTCAGTATTTAAGGACTCTGCTGCATTATTTAAGGACGTTGTTGCATTATTTAAGGACTCTGCTGCATTATTTAAGGACTTTACTGCATTATTTAAGGACTCTGCTGCATTATTTAAGGACTTTGTTGCATTATTTAAGGACTCTGCTGCATTAGTTAAGGACTTTGCTGCATTATTTAAGGACTCTGCTGCATTATTTAACGACGTTGTTGCATTATTTAAGAACTGTGCTGCATTATTGAAGGACTTTGCTGCAATATTTAAGGACTCTGCTTCAGTATTTAAGGACTCTGCTGCATTATTTAAGGACTTTGTTGCATTATTTAAGGACTCTGCTGCATTATTTAAGGACTTTGCTGCATTATTTATGGACTCTGCTGCATTATTTAAGGACTTTGCTGCAATATTTAAGGACTCTGCTTCAGTATTTAAGGACTCTGCTGCATTATTTAAGGACTTTGTTGCATTATTTAAGGACTCTGCTGCATTATTTAAGTACTTTGCTGCATTATTTAAGGACTCTGCTGCATTATTTAAGGACTCTGCTGCATTATTTAAGGACTTTGCTGCGGTATTTAAGGACTCTGTTGCATTATTTAAGGACTTTGTTGCATTATTTAAGGACTCTGCTGCATTAGTTAAGGACTTTGCTGCATTATTTAAGGACTCTGCTGCATTATTTAACGACGTTGTTGCATTATTTAAGAACTGTGCTGATTTATTTAAGGACTTTGCATTATTTAAGGACTATGCTGCATTATTTAATGACTTTGCTGAAGCATTTGAGGACTCTGCTGCATTATTAGAGGACTCTGCTGCATTATTTAATGACTTTGTTGGATTTTTTAAGGACTCTGCTGCATTATTTAAGGAATTTGCTGCTATATTAAAGGACTCTGCTTCAGTATTTAAGGACTCTGCTGCGGTATTTAAGGACTCTGCTGCATTATTTAAGGACTCTGCTGCATTATTTAAGGACTTTGCTGCATTATTTAAGGACTCTGCTGCATTATTTAAGGACTTTGTTGCATTATTTAAGGACTCTAATGCATTATTTAAGGACTTTGCTGCAATATTTAAGGACTCTGCTTCAGTATTTAAGGACTCTGCTGCATTATTTAAGGACGTTGTTGCATTATTTAAGGACTCTGCTGCATTATTTAAGGACTTTACTGCATTATTTAAGGACTCTGCTGCATTATTTAAGGACTTTCTTGCATTATTTAAGGACTCTGCTGCATTAGTTAAGGACTTTGCTGCATTATTTAAGGACTCTGCTGCATTATTTAAGGACTTTGCTGCAATATTTAAGGACTCTGCTTCAGTATTTAAGGACTCTGCTGCATTATTTAAGGACTTTGTTGCATTATTTAAGGACTCTGCTGCATTATTTAAGGACTTTCCTGCATTATTTAAGGACTCTGCTGCATTTTTTAAGGACTCTGCTGAAGCATTTGAGGACTCTGCTGCATTATTTAAGCACTTTGCTGCGGTATTTAAGGACTCTGTTGCATTATTTAAGGACTCTGCTGCATTATTTAAGGACTTTGTTGCATTATTTAAGGACTCTAATGCATTATTTAAGGACTTTGCTGCAATATTTAAGGACTCTGCTTCAGTATTTAAGGACTCTGCTGCATTATTTAAGGACGTTGTTGCATTATTTAAGGACTCTGCTGCATTATTTAAGGACTTTACTGCATTATTTAAGGACTCTGCTGCATTATTTAAGGACTTTCTTGCATTATTTAAGGACTCTGCTGCATTCGTTAAGGACTTTGCTGCATTATTTAAGGACTCTGCTGCATTATTTAAGGACTTTGCTGCAATATTTAAGGACTCTGCTTCAGTATTTAAGGACTCTGCTGCATTATTTAAGGACTTTGCTGCATTATTTAAGGACTTTGTTGCATTATTTAAGTACTCTGCTGCATTATTTAAGGACTTTGTTGCATTATTTAAGGACTCTGCTGCATTACTTAAGGACTTTGTTGCATTATTTAATGACTCTGCTGCATTATTTAAGGACTTTGCAGCAATATTTAAGGACTCTGCTTCAGTATTTAAGGACTCTGCTGCATTATTTAAGGACTTTGTTGCATTATTTAAGGACTCTGCTGCATTATTTAAGGACTTTGCTGTATTATTTAAGGACAATGCTGCATTATTTAAGGACTCTGCTGAAGCATTTGAGGACTCTGCTGCATTATTTAAGCCCTTTGCTGCGGTATTTAAGGACTCGGTTGCATTATTTAAGGACTTTGTTGCATTATTTAAGGACTCTGCTGCATTAGTTAAGGACTTTGCTGAATTATTTAAGGACTCTGCTGCATTATTTAACGACGTTGTTGCATTATTTAAGAACTGTTCTGCATTATTTAAGGACTTTGCTGCATTATTTAAGGAATATGCTGCATTATTTAATGAATTTGCTGAAGCATTTGAGGACTCTGCTGCATTATTAGAGGACTCTGCTGCATTATTTAAGGACTTGCTGCATTATTTAATGACTTTGTTGGATTTTTTAAGGACTCTGCTGCATTATTTAAGGACATTGTTGCATTATTTAATGACTCTGCTGCATTATTTAAGGACTTTGCAGCAATATTTAAGGACTCTGCTTCAGTATTTAAGGACTCTGCTGCATTATTTAAGGACTTTGTTGCATTATTTAAGGACTCTGCTGCATTATTTAAGGACTTTGCTGCATTATTTAAGGACACTGCTGCATTATTTAAGGACTCTGCTGAAGCATTCGAGGACTCTGCTGCATTATTTAAGCACTTTGCGGCGGTATTTAAGGACTCTGTTGCATTATTTAAGGACTTTGTTGCATTATTTAAGGACTCTGCTGCATTAGTTAAGGAGTTTGCTGCATTATTTAACGACGTTGTTGCATTATTTAAGAACTGTGCTGCATTATTTAAGGACTTTGCTGCATTATTTAAGGACTATGCTGCATTATTTAATGACTTTGCTGAAGCATTTGAGGACTCTGCTGCATTATTAGAGGACTCTGCTGCATTATTTAAGGACTTGCTGCATTATTTAATGACTTTGTTGGATTTCTTAAGGACTCTGCTGCATTATTTAAGGAATTTGCTGCTATATTAAAGGACTCTGCTTCAGTATTTAAGGACTCTGCTGCGGTATTTAAGGACCCTGCTGCATTATTTTAGGACTCTGCTGCATTATTTAAGGACTTTGCTGCATTATTTAAGGAATCTGCTGCATTATTTAAGGACTTTGTTGCATTATCTAAGGACTCTGCTGCATTATTGAAGGACTTTGCTGCATTATTTAAGGACTCTGCTGCATTATTTAAGGACTTTGCTGCATTATTTAAGAACTGTGCTGCTTTATTTAAGGACTTTGCATTATTTAAGGACTATGCTGCATTATTTAATGACTTTGCTGAAGCATTTGAGGACTCTGCTGCATTATTAGAGGACTCTGCTGCATTATTTAATGACTTTGTTGGATTTTTTAAGGACTCTGCTGCATTATTTAAGGAATTTGCTGCTATATTAAAGGACTCTGCTTCAGTATTTAAGGACTCTGCTGCGGTATTTAAGGACTCTGCTGCATTATTTAAGGACTCTGCTGCATTATTTAAGGACTTTGCTGCATTATTTAAGGACTCTGCTGCATTATTTAAGGACTTTGTTGCATTATTTAAGGACTCTAATGCATTATTTAAGGACTTTTGCTGCAATATTTAAGGACTCTGCTTCAGTATTTAAGGACTCTGCTGCATTATTTAAGGACGTTGTTGCATTATTTAAGGACTCTGCTGCATTATTTAAGGACTTTACTGCATTATTTAAGGACTCTGCTGCATTATTTAAGGACTTTCTTCCATTATTTAAGGACTCTGCTGCATTAGTTAAGGACTTTGCTGCATTATTTAAGGACTCTGCTGCATTATTTAAGGACTTTGCTGCAATATTTAAGGACTCTGCTTCAGTATTTAAGGACTCTGCTGCATTATTTAAGGACTTTGTTGCATTATTTAAGGACTCTGCTGCATTATTTAAGGACTTTGCTGCATTAATTAAGGACTCTGCTGCATTTTTTAAGGACTCTGCTGAAGCATTTGAGGACTCTGCTGCATTATTTAAGCACTTTGCTGCGGTATTTAAGGACTCTGTTGCTTTATTTAAGGACTTTGTTGCATTATTTAAGGACTCTGCTGCATTAGTTAAGGACTTTGCTGCATTATTTAAGGACTCTGCTGCATTATTTACCGACGTTGTTGCATTATTTAAGAACTGTGCTGCTTTATTTAAGGACTTTGCATTATTTAAGGACTATGCTGCATTATTTAATGACTTTGCTGAAGCATTTGAGGACTCTGCTGCATTATTAGAGGACTCTGCTGCATTATTTAATGACTTTGTTGGATTTTTTAAGGACTCTGCTGCATTATTTAAGGAATTTGCTGCTATATTAAAGGACTCTGCTTCAGTATTTAAGGACTCTGCTGCGGTATTTAAGGACTCTGCTGCATTATTTAAGGACTCTGCTGCATTATTTAAGGACTTTGCTGCATTATTTAAGGACTCTGCTGCATTATTTAAGGACTTTGTTGCATTATTTAAGGACTCTAATGCATTATTTAAGGACTTTGCTGCAATATTTAAGGACTCTGCTTCAGTTTTTAAGGACTCTGCTGCATTATTTAAGGACGTTGTTGCATTATTTAAGGACTCTGCTGCATTATTTAAGGACTTTACTGCATTATTTAAGGACTCTGCTGCATTATTTAAGGACTTTCTTGCATTATTTAAGGACTCTGCTGCATTAGTTAAGGACTTTGCTGCATTATTTAAGGACTCTGCTGCATTATTTAACGACGTTGTTGCATTACTTAAGAACTGTGCTGCATTATTTAAGGACTTTGCTGCATTATTTAAGGACTATGCTGCATTATTTAATGACTTTGCTGAAGCATTTGAGGACTCTGCTGCATTATTAGAGGACTCTGCTGCATTATTTAAGGACTTTGTTGCATTATTTAAGGACTCTGCTGCATTATTTAAGGACTTTGCTGCATTATTTAAGGACACTGCTGCATTATTTAAGGACTCTGCTGAAGCATTCGAGGACTCTGCTGCATTATTTAAGCACTTTGCGGCGGTATTTAAGGACTCTGTTGCATTATTTAAGGACTTTGTTGCATTATTTAAGGACTCTGCTGCATTAGTTAAGGAGTTTGCTGCATTATTTAACGACGTTGTTGCATTATTTAAGAACTGTGCTGCATTATTTAAGGACTTTGCTGCATTATTTAAGGACTCTGCTGCATTATTTAAGGACTCTGCTGAAGCATTTGAGGACTCTGCTGCATTATTTAATCACTTTGCTGCGGTATTTAAGGACTCTGTTGCATTATTTAAGGACTTTGTTGCATTATTTAAGGACTATGCTGCATTATTTAATGACTTTGCTGAAGCATTTGAGGACTCTGCTGCATTATTAGAGGACTCTGCTGCATTATTTAATGACTTTGTTGGATTTTTTAAGGACTCTGCTGCATTATTTAAGGAATTTGCTGCTATATTAAAGGACTCTGCTTCAGTATTTAAGGACTCTGCTGCGGTATATAAGGACTCTGCTGCATTATTTAAGGACGTTGTTGCATTATTTAAGGACTCTGCTGCATTATTTAAGGACTTTACTGCATTATTTAAGGACTCTGCTGCATTATTTAAGGACTTTGTTGCATTATTTAAGGACTCTGCTGCATTAGTTAAGGACTTTGCTGCATTATTTAAGGACTCTGCTGCATTATTTAACGACGTTGTTGCATTATTTAAGAACTGTGCTGCATTATTTAAGGACTTTGCTGCATTATTTAAGGACTATGCTGCATTATTTAATGACTTTGCTGAAGCATTTGAGGACTCTGCTGCATTATTAGAGGACTCTGCTGCATTATTTAAGGACTTGCTGCATTATTTAATGACTTTTTTGGATTTTTTAAGGACTCTGCTGCATTATTTAAGGAATTTGCTGCTATATTCAAGGACTCTGCTTCAGTATTTAAGGACTCTGCTGCGGTATTTAAGGACTCTGCTGCATTATTTAAGGACTCTGCTGCATTATTTAAGGACTTTGCTGCTATATTAAAGGACTCTGCTTCAGTATTTAAGGACTCTGCTGCGGTATATAAGGACTCTGCTGCATTATTTAAGGACTCTGCTTCAGTATTTAAGGACTCTGCTGCATTATTTAAGGACGTTGTTGCATTATTTAAGGACTCTGCTGCATTATTTAAGGACTTTACTGCATTATTTAAGGACTCTGCTGCATTATTTAAGGACTTTGTTGCATTATTTAAGGACTCTGCTGCATTAGTTAAGGACTTTGCTGCATTATTTAAGGACTCTGCTGCATTATTTAACGACGTTGTTGCATTATTTAAGAACTGTGCTGCATTATTGAAGGACTTTGCTGCAATATTTAAGGACTCTGCTTCAGTATTTAAGGACTCTGCTGCATTATTTAAGGACTTTGTTGCATTATTTAAGGACTCTGCTGCATTATTTAAGGACTTTGCTGCATTATTTATGGACTCTTCTGCATTATTTAAGGACTTTGCTGCAATATTTAAGGACTCTGCTTCAGTATTTAAGGACTCTGCTGCATTATTTAAGGACTTTGTTGCATTATTTAAGGACTCTGCTGCATTATTTAAGTACTTTGCTGCATTATTTAAGGACTCTGCTGCATTATTTAAGGACTCTGCTGCATTATTTAAGGACTTTGCTGCGGTATTTAAGGACTCTGTTGCATTATTTAAGGACTTTGTTGCATTATTTAAGGACTCTGCTGCATTAGTTAAGGACTTTGCTGCATTATTTAAGGACTCTGCTGCATTATTTACCGACGTTGTTGCATTATTTAAGAACTGTGCTGCTTTATTTAAGGACTTTGCATTATTTAAGGACTATGCTGCATTATTTAATGACTTTGCTGAAGCATTTGAGGACTCTGCTGCATTATTAGAGGACTCTGCTGCATTATTTAATGACTTTGGTGGATTTTTTAAGGACTCTGCTGCATTATTTAAGGAATTTGCTGCTATATTAAAGGACTCTGCTTCAGTATTTAAGGACTCTGCTGCGGTATTTAAGGACTCTGCTGCATTATTTAAGGACTCTGCTGCATTATTTAAGGACTTTGCTGCATTATTTAAGGACTCTGCTGCATTATTTAAGGACTTTGTTGCATTATTTAAGGACTCTAAAGCATTATTTAAGGACTTTGCTGCAATATTTAAGGACTCTGCTTCAGTATTTAAGGACTCTGCTGCATTATTTAAGGACGTTGTTGCATTATTTAAGGACTCTGCTGCATTATTTAAGGACTTTACTGCATTATTTAAGGACTCTGCTGCATTATTTAAGGACTTTCTTGCATTATTTAAGGACTCTGCTGCATTAGTTAAGGACTTTGCTGCATTATTTAAGGACTCTGCTGCATTATTTAAGGACTTTGCTGCAATATTTAAGGACTCTGCTTCAGTATTTAAGGACTCTGCTGCATTATTTAAGGACTTTGTTGCATTATTTAAGGACTCTGCTGCATTATTTAAGGACTTTCCTGCATTATTTAAGGACTCTGCTGCATTTTTTAAGGACTCTGCTGAAGCATTTGAGGACTCTGCTGCATTATTTAAGCACTTTGCTGCGGTATTTAAGGACTCTGTTGCATTATTTAAGGACTTTGTTGCATTATTTAAGGACTCTGCTGCATTAGTTAAGGACTTTGCTGCATTATTTAAGGACTCTGCTGCATTATTTACCGACGTTGTTGCATTATTTAAGAACTGTGCTGCTTTATTTAAGGACTTTGCATTATTTAAGGACTATGCTGCATTATTTAATGACTTTGCTGAAGCATTTGAGGACTCTGCTGCATTATTAGAGGACTCTGCTGCATTATTTAATGACTTTGTTGGATTTTTTAAGGACTCTGCTGCATTATTTAAGGAATTTGCTGCTATATTAAAGGACTCTGCTTCAGTATTTAAGGACTCTGCTGCAGTATTTAAGGACTCTGCTGCATTATTTAAGGACTCTGCTGCATTATTTAAGGACTTTGCTGCATTATTTAAGGACTCTGCTGCATTATTTAAGGACTTTGTTGCATTATTTAAGGACTCTAATGCATTACTTAAGGACTTTGCTGCAATATTTAAGGACTCTGCTTCAGTATTTAAGGACTCTGCTGCATTATTTAAGGACGTTGTTGCATTATTTAAGGACTCTGCTGCATTATTTAAGGACTTTACTGCATTATTTAAGGACTCTGCTGCATTATTTAAGGACTTTCTTGCATTATTTAAGGACTCTGCTGCATTAGTTAAGGACTTTGCTGCATTATTTAAGGACTCTGCTGCATTATTTAACGACGTTGTTGCATTACTTAAGAACTGTGCTGCATTATTTAAGGACTTTGCTGCATTATTTAAGGACTATGCTGCATTATTTAATGACTTTGCTGAAGCATTTGAGGACTCTGCTGCATTATTAGAGGACTCTGCTGCATTATTTAAGGACTTGCTGCATTATTTAATGACTTTGTTGGATTTTTTTATGGACTCTGCTGCATTATTTAAGGAATTTGCTGCTATATTAAAGGACTCTGCTTCAGTATTTAAGGACTCTGCTGCGGTATTTAAGGACTCTGCTGCATTATTTAAGGACTCTGCTGCATTATTTAAGGACTTTGCTGCATTATTTAAGGAATCTGCTGCATTATTTAAGGACTTTGTTGCATTATCTTAGGACTCTGCTGCATTATTGAAGGACTTTGCTGCAATATTTAAGGACTCTGCTTCAGTATTTAAGGGCTCTGCTGCATTATTTAAGGACTTTGTTGCATTATTTAAGGTCTCTGCTGCATAGATAAGGACTTTGCTGCATTATTTAAGGACTCTGCTGCATTATTTAAGGACTTTGCTGCAATATTTAAGGACTCTGCTTCAGTATTTAAGGACTCTGCTGCATTATTTAAGGACTTTGTTGCATTATTTAAGGACTTTGCTGCATTATTTAAGGACTCTGCTGCATTATTTAAGGACTCTGCTGAAGCATTTGAGGACTCTGCTGCATTATTTAAGCACTTTGCTGCGGTATTTAAGGACTCTGTTGCATTATTTAAGGACTTTGTTGCATTATTTAAGGACTTTGCTGCATTAGTTAAGGACTTTGCTGCATTATTTAAGGACTCTGCTGCATTATTTAACGACGCTGTTGCATTATTTAAGAACTGTGCTGCATTATTTAAGGACTTTGCTGCATTATTTAAGGACTATGCTGCATTATTTAATGACTTTGCTGAAGCATTTGAGGACTCTGCTGCATTATTAGAGGACTCTGCTGCATTATTTAATGACTTTTTTGGATTTTGTAAGGACTCTGCTGCATTATTTAAGGAATTTGCTGCTATATTAAAGGACTCTGCTTCAGTATTTAAGGACTCTGCTGCGGTATTTAAGGACTCTGCTGCATTATTTAAGGACTCTGCTGCATTATTTAAGGACTTTGCTGCATTATTTAAGGACTCTGCTGCATTATTTAAGGACTTTGCTGCAATATTTAAGGACTCTGCTTCAGTATTTAAGGACTCTGCTGCATTATTTAAGGACGTTGTTGCATTATTTAAGGACTCTGCTGCATTATTTAAGGACTTTACTGCATTATTTAAGGACTCTGCTGCATTATTTAAGGACTTTGTTGCATTATTTCAGGAATCTGATGCATTATTTAAGGAATTTGCTGAATTATTTAAGGACTCTGCTTTCTTATTTAATGACTCTGCTGAAGCATTTGAGGACTCTGCTGCATTATTTGAGGACTCTGTTGCATTATTTAAGGACTTTGCTGCTTTATTTAAGGACTTTGTTGCATTATTTAAGGACTCTGCTGCATTATTTAAGGACTTTGCTGCAATATTTAAGGACTCTGCTTCAGTATTTAAGGACTCTGCTGCATTATTTAAGGACTTTGCTGCAATATTTAAGGACTCTGCTTCAGTATTTAAGGACTCTGCTGCATTATTTAAGGACTTTGTTGCATTATTTAAGGACTCTGCTGCATTATTTAAGGACTTTGCTGCATTATTTAAGGACTCTGCTGCATTTTTTAAGGACTCTGCTGAAGCATTTGAGGACTCTGCTGCATTATTTAAGCACTTTGCTGCGGTATTTAAGGACTCTGTTGCATTATTTAAGGACTTTGTTGCATTATTTAAGGACTCTGCTGCATTAGTTAAGGACTTTGCTGCATTATTTAAGGACTCTGCTGCATTATTTACCGACGTTGTTGCATTATTTAAGAACTGTGCTGCTTTATTTAAGGACTTTGCATTATTTAAGGACTATGCTGCATTATTTAATGACTTTGCTGAAGCATTTGAGGACTCTGCTGCATTATTAGAGGACTCTGCTGCATTATTTAATGACTTTGTTGGATTTTTTAAGGACTCTGCTGCATTATTTAAGGAATTTGCTGCTATATTAAAGGACTCTGCTTCAGTATTTAAGGACTCTGCTGCGGTATTTAAGGACTCTGCTGCATTATTTAAGGACTCTGCTGCATTATTTAAGGACTTTGCTGCATTATTTAAGGACTCTGCTGCATTATTTAAGGACTTTGTTGCATTATTTAAGGACTCTAATGCATTATTTAAGGACTTTGCTGCAATATTTAAGGACTCTGCTTCAGTTTTTAAGGACTCTGCTGCATTATTTAAGGACGTTGTTGCATTATTTAAGGACTCTGCTGCATTATTTAAGGACTTTACTGCATTATTTAAGGACTCTGCTGCATTATTTAAGGACTTTCTTGCATTATTTAAGGACTCTGCTGCATTAGTTAAGGACTTTGCTGCATTATTTAAGGACTCTGCTGCATTATTTAACGACGTTGTTGCATTACTTAAGAACTGTGCTGCATTATTTAAGGACTTTGCTGCATTATTTAAGGACTATGCTGCATTATTTAATGACTTTGCTGAAGCATTTGAGGACTCTGCTGCATTATTAGAGGACTCTGCTGCATTATTTAAGGACTTTGTTGCATTATTTAAGGACTCTGCTGCATTATTTAAGGACTTTGCTGCATTATTTAAGGACACTGCTGCATTATTTAAGGACTCTGCTGAAGCATTCGAGGACTCTGCTGCATTATTTAAGCACTTTGCGGCGGTATTTAAGGACTCTGTTGCATTATTTAAGGACTTTGTTGCATTATTTAAGGACTCTGCTGCATTAGTTAAGGAGTTTGCTGCATTATTTAACGACGTTGTTGCATTATTTAAGAACTGTGCTGCATTATTTAAGGACTTTGCTGCATTATTTAAGGACTCTGCTGCATTATTTAAGGACTCTGCTGAAGCATTTGAGGACTCTGCTGCATTATTTAATCACTTTGCTGCGGTATTTAAGGACTCTGTTGCATTATTTAAGGACTTTGTTGCATTATTTAAGGACTCTGCTGCATTAGTTAAGGACTTTGCTGCATTATTTAAGGACTCTGCTGCATTATTTAACGACGTTGTTGCATTATTTAAGAACTGTGCTGCATTATTTAAGGACTTTGCTGCATTATTTAAGGACTATGCTGCATTATTTAATGACTTTGCTGAAGCATTTGAGGACTCTGCTGCATTATTAGAGGACTCTGCTGCATTATTTAATGACTTTGTTGGATTTTTTAAGGACTCTGCTGCATTATTTAAGGAATTTGCTGCTATATTAAAGGACTCTGCTTCAGTATTTAAGGACTCTGCTGCGGTATATAAGGACTCTGCTGCATTATTTAAGGACGTTGTTGCATTATTTAAGGACTCTGCTGCATTATTTAAGGACTTTACTGCATTATTTAAGGACTCTGCTGCATTATTTAAGGACTTTGTTGCATTATTTAAGGACTCTGCTGCATTAGTTAAGGACTTTGCTGCATTATTTAAGGACTCTGCTGCATTATTTAACGACGTTGTTGCATTATTTAAGAACTGTGCTGCATTATTTAAGGACTTTGCTGCATTATTTAAGGACTATGCTGCATTATTTAATGACTTTGCTGAAGCATTTGAGGACTCTGCTGCATTATTAGAGGACTCTGCTGCATTATTTAAGGACTTGCTGCATTATTTAATGACTTTTTTGGATTTTTTAAGGACTCTGCTGCATTATTTAAGGAATTTGCTGCTATATTCAAGGACTCTGCTTCAGTATTTAAGGACTCTGCTGCGGTATTTAAGGACTCTGCTGCATTATTTAAGGACTCTGCTGCATTATTTAAGGACTTTGCTGCTATATTAAAGGACTCTGCTTCAGTATTTAAGGACTCTGCTGCGGTATATAAGGACTCTGCTGCATTATTTAAGGACGTTGTTGCATTATTTAAGGACTCTGCTGCATTATTTAAGGACTTTACTGCATTATTTAAGGACTCTGCTGCATTATTTAAGGACTTTGTTGCATTATTTAAGGACTCTGCTGCATTAGTTAAGGACTTTGCTGCATTATTTAAGGACTCTGCTGCATTATTTAACGACGTTGTTGCATTATTTAAGAACTGTGCTGCATTATTGAAGGACTTTGCTGCAATATTTAAGGACTCTGCTTCAGTATTTAAGGACTCTGCTGCATTATTTAAGGACTTTGTTGCATTATTTAAGGACTCTGCTGCATTATTTAAGGACTTTGCTGCATTATTTATGGACTCTGCTGCATTATTTAAGGACTTTGCTGCAATATTTAAGGACTCTGCTTCAGTATTTAAGGACTCTGCTGCATTATTTAAGGACTTTGTTGCATTATTTAAGGACTCTGCTGCATTATTTAAGTACTTTGCTGCATTATTTAAGGACTCTGCTGCATTATTTAAGGACTCTGCTGCATTATTTAAGGACTTTGCTGCGGTATTTAAGGACTCTGTTGCATTATTTAAGGACTTTGTTGCATTATTTAAGGACTCTGCTGCATTAGTTAAGGACTTTGCTGCATTATTTAAGGACTCTGCTGCATTATTTACCGACGTTGTTGCATTATTTAAGAACTGTGCTGCTTTATTTAAGGACTTTGCATTATTTAAGGACTATGCTGCATTATTTAATGACTTTGCTGAAGCATTTGAGGACTCTGCTGCATTATTAGAGGACTCTGCTGCATTATTTAATGACTTTGTTGGATTTTTTAAGGACTCTGCTGCATTATTTAAGGAATTTGCTGCTATATTAAAGGACTCTGCTTCAGTATTTAAGGACTCTGCTGCGGTATTTAAGGACTCTGCTGCATTATTTAAGGACTCTGCTGCATTATTTAAGGACTTTGCTGCATTATTTAAGGACTCTGCTGCATTATTTAAGGACTTTGTTGCATTATTTAAGGACTCTAATGCATTATTTAAGGACTTTGCTGCAATATTTAAGGACTCTGCTTCAGTATTTAAGGACTCTGCTGCATTATTTAAGGACGTTGTTGCATTATTTAAGGACTCTGCTGCATTATTTAAGGACTTTACTGCATTATTTAAGGACTCTGCTGCATTATTTAAGGACTTTCTTGCATTATTTAAGGACTCTGCTGCATTAGTTAAGGACTTTGCTGCATTATTTAAGGACTCTGCTGCATTATTTAAGGACTTTGCTGCAATATTTAAGGACTCTGCTTCAGTATTTAAGGACTCTGCTGCATTATTTAAGGACTTTGTTGCATTATTTAAGGACTCTGCTGCATTATTTAAGGACTTTCCTGCATTATTTAAGGACTCTGCTGCATTTTTTAAGGACTCTGCTGAAGCATTTGAGGACTCTGCTGCATTATTTAAGCACTTTGCTGCGGTATTTAAGGACTCTGTTGCATTATTTAAGGACTCTGCTGCATTATTTAAGGACTTTGTTGCATTATTTAAGGACTCTAATGCATTATTTAAGGACTTTGCTGCAATATTTAAGGACTCTGCTTCAGTATTTAAGGACTCTGCTGCATTATTTAAGGACTTTCTTGCATTATTTAAGGACTCTGCTGCATTATTTAAGGACTTTGCTGTATTATTTAAGGACTTTGTTGCATTATTTAAGTACTCTGCTGCATTATTTAAGGACTTTGTTGCATTATTTAAGGACTCTGCTGCATTACTTAAGGACTTTGTTGCATTATTTAATGACTCTGCTGCATTATTTAAGGACTTTGCAGCAATATTTAAGGACTCTGCTTCAGTATTTAAGGACTCTGCTGCATTATTTAAGGACTTTGTTGCATTATTTAAGGACTCTGCTGCATTATTTAAGGACTTTGCTGTATTATTTAAGGACAATGCTGCATTATTTAAGGACTCTGCTGAAGCATTTGAGGACTCTGCTGCATTATTTAAGCCCTTTGCTGCGGTATTTAAGGACTCGGTTGCATTATTTAAGGACTTTGTTGCATTATTTAAGGACTCTGCTGCATTAGTTAAGGACTTTGCTGAATTATTTAAGGACTCTGCTGCATTATTTAACGACGTTGTTGCATTATTTAAGAACTGTTCTGCATTATTTAAGGACTTTGCTGCATTATTTAAGGAATATGCTGCATTATTTAATGAATTTGCTGAAGCATTTGAGGACTCTGCTGCATTATTAGAGGACTCTGCTGCATTATTTAAGGACTTGCTGCATTATTTAATGACTTTGTTGGATTTTTTAAGGACTCTGCTGCATTATTTAAGGACATTGTTGCATTATTTAATGACTCTGCTGCATTATTTAAGGACTTTGCAGCAATATTTAAGGACTCTGCTTCAGTATTTAAGGACTCTGCTGCATTATTTAAGGACTTTGTTGCATTATTTAAGGACTCTGCTGCATTATTTAAGGACTTTGCTGCATTATTTAAGGACACTGCTGCATTATTTAAGGACTCTGCTGAAGCATTCGAGGACTCTGCTGCATTATTTAAGCACTTTGCGGCGGTATTTAAGGACTCTGTTGCATTATTTAAGGACTTTGTTGCATTATTTAAGGACTCTGCTGCATTAGTTAAGGAGTTTGCTGCATTATTTAACGACGTTGTTGCATTATTTAAGAACTGTGCTGCATTATTTAAGGACTTTGCTGCATTATTTAAGGACTATGCTGCATTATTTAATGACTTTGCTGAAGCATTTGAGGACTCTGCTGCATTATTAGAGGACTCTGCTGCATTATTTAAGGACTTGCTGCATTATTTAATGACTTTGTTGGATTTCTTAAGGACTCTGCTGCATTATTTAAGGAATTTGCTGCTATATTAAAGGACTCTGCTTCAGTATTTAAGGACTCTGCTGCGGTATTTAAGGACCCTGCTGCATTATTTTAGGACTCTGCTGCATTATTTAAGGACTTTGCTGCATTATTTAAGGAATCTGCTGCATTATTTAAGGACTTTGTTGCATTATCTAAGGACTCTGCTGCATTATTGAAGGACTTTGCTGCATTATTTAAGGACTCTGCTGCATTATTTAAGGACTTTGCTGCATTATTTAAGAACTGTGCTGCTTTATTTAAGGACTTTGCATTATTTAAGGACTATGCTGCATTATTTAATGACTTTGCTGAAGCATTTGAGGACTCTGCTGCATTATTAGAGGACTCTGCTGCATTATTTAATGACTTTGTTGGATTTTTTAAGGACTCTGCTGCATTATTTAAGGAATTTGCTGCTATATTAAAGGACTCTGCTTCAGTATTTAAGGACTCTGCTGCGGTATTTAAGGACTCTGCTGCATTATTTAAGGACTCTGCTGCATTATTTAAGGACTTTGCTGCATTATTTAAGGACTCTGCTGCATTATTTAAGGACTTTGTTGCATTATTTAAGGACTCTAATGCATTATTTAAGGACTTTTGCTGCAATATTTAAGGACTCTGCTTCAGTATTTAAGGACTCTGCTGCATTATTTAAGGACGTTGTTGCATTATTTAAGGACTCTGCTGCATTATTTAAGGACTTTACTGCATTATTTAAGGACTCTGCTGCATTATTTAAGGACTTTCTTGCATTATTTAAGGACTCTGCTGCATTAGTTAAGGACTTTGCTGCATTATTTAAGGACTCTGCTGCATTATTTAAGGACTTTGCTGCAATATTTAAGGACTCTGCTTCAGTATTTAAGGACTCTGCTGCATTATTTAAGGACTTTGTTGCATTATTTAAGGACTCTGCTGCATTATTTAAGGACTTTGCTGCATTATTTAAGGACTCTGCTGCATTTTTTAAGGACTCTGCTGAAGCATTTGAGGACTCTGCTGCATTATTTAAGCACTTTGCTGCGGTATTTAAGGACTCTGTTGCATTATTTAAGGACTTTGTTGCATTATTTAAGGACTCTGCTGCATTAGTTAAGGACTTTGCTGCATTATTTAAGGACTCTGCTGCATTATTTACCGACGTTGTTGCATTATTTAAGAACTGTGCTGCTTTATTTAAGGACTTTGCATTATTTAAGGACTATGCTGCATTATTTAATGACTTTGCTGAAGCATTTGAGGACTCTGCTGCATTATTAGAGGACTCTGCTGCATTATTTAATGACTTTGTTGGATTTTTTAAGGACTCTGCTGCATTATTTAAGGAATTTGCTGCTATATTAAAGGACTCTGCTTCAGTATTTAAGGACTCTGCTGCGGTATTTAAGGACTCTGCTGCATTATTTAAGGACTCTGCTGCATTATTTAAGGACTTTGCTGCATTATTTAAGGACTCTGCTGCATTATTTAAGGACTTTGTTGCATTATTTAAGGACTCTAATGCATTATTTAAGGACTTTGCTGCAATATTTAAGGACTCTGCTTCAGTTTTTAAGGACTCTGCTGCATTATTTAAGGACGTTGTTGCATTATTTAAGGACTCTGCTGCATTATTTAAGGACTTTACTGCATTATTTAAGGACTCTGCTGCATTATTTAAGGACTTTCTTGCATTATTTAAGGACTCTGCTGCATTAGTTAAGGACTTTGCTGCATTATTTAAGGACTCTGCTGCATTATTTAACGACGTTGTTGCATTACTTAAGAACTGTGCTGCATTATTTAAGGACTTTGCTGCATTATTTAAGGACTATGCTGCATTATTTAATGACTTTGCTGAAGCATTTGAGGACTCTGCTGCATTATTAGAGGACTCTGCTGCATTATTTAAGGACTTTGTTGCATTATTTAAGGACTCTGCTGCATTATTTAAGGACTTTGCTGCATTATTTAAGGACACTGCTGCATTATTTAAGGACTCTGCTGAAGCATTCGAGGACTCTGCTGCATTATTTAAGCACTTTGCGGCGGTATTTAAGGACTCTGTTGCATTATTTAAGGACTTTGTTGCATTATTTAAGGACTCTGCTGCATTAGTTAAGGACTTTGCTGCATTATTTAAGGACTCTGCTGCATTATTTAACGACGTTGTTGCATTATTTAAGAACTGTGCTGCATTATTTAAGGACTTTGCTGCATTATTTAAGGACTATGCTGCATTATTTAATGACTTTGCTGAAGCATTTGAGGACTCTGCTGCATTATTAGAGGACTCTGCTGCATTATTTAATGACTTTGTTGGATTTTTTAAGGACTCTGCTGCATTATTTAAGGAATTTGCTGCTATATTAAAGGACTCTGCTTCAGTATTTAAGGACTCTGCTGCGGTATATAAGGACTCTGCTGCATTATTTAAGGACGTTGTTGCATTATTTAAGGACTCTGCTGCATTATTTAAGGACTTTACTGCATTATTTAAGGACTCTGCTGCATTATTTAAGGACTTTGTTGCATTATTTAAGGACTCTGCTGCATTAGTTAAGGACTTTGCTGCATTATTTAAGGACTCTGCTGCATTATTTAACGACGTTGTTGCATTATTTAAGAACTGTGCTGCATTATTTAAGGACTTTGCTGCATTATTTAAGGACTATGCTGCATTATGTAATGACTTTGCTGAAGCATTTGAGGACTCTGCTGCATTATTAGAGGACTCTGCTGCATTATTTAAGGACTTGCTGCATTATTTAATGACTTTTTTGGATTTTTTAAGGACTCTGCTGCATTATTTAAGGAATTTGCTGCTATATTCAAGGACTCTGCTTCAGTATTTAAGGACTCTGCTGCGGTATTTAAGGACTCTGCTGCATTATTTAAGGACTCTGCTGCATTATTTAAGGACTTTGCTGCTATATTAAAGGACTCTGCTTCAGTATTTAAGGACTCTGCTGCGGTATATAAGGACTCTGCTGCATTATTTAAGGACTTGCTGCATTATTTAATGACTTTTTTGGATTTTTTAAGGACTCTGCTGCATTATTTAAGGAATTTGCTGCTATATTCAAGGACTCTGCTTCAGTATTTAAGGACTCTGCTGCGGTATTTAAGGACTCTGCTGCATTATTTAAGGACTCTGCTGCATTATTTAAGGACTTTGCTGCTATATTAAAGGACTCTGCTTCAGTATTTAAGGACTCTGCTGCGGTATATAAGGACTCTGCTGCATTATTTAAGGACTCTGCTTCAGTATTTAAGGACTCTGCTGCATTATTTAAGGACGTTGTTGCATTATTTAAGGACTCTGCTGCATTATTTAAGGACTTTACTGCATTATTTAAGGACTCTGCTGCATTATTTAAGGACTTTGTTGCATTATTTAAGGACTCTGCTGCATTAGTTAAGGACTTTGCTGCATTATTTAAGGACTCTGCTGCATTATTTAAGGACGTTGTTGCATTATTTAAGGACTCTGCTGCATTATTTAAGGACTTTACTGCATTATTTAAGGACTCTGCTGCATTATTTAAGGACTTTGTTGCATTATTTAAGGACTCTGCTGCATTAGTTAAGGACTTTGCTGCATTATTTAAGGACTCTGCTGCATTATTTAACGACGTTGTTGCATTATTTAAGAACTGTGCTGCATTATTGAAGGACTTTGCTGCAATATTTAAGGACTCTGCTTCAGTATTTAAGGACTCTGCTGCATTATTTAAGGACTTTGTTGCATTATTTAAGGACTCTGCTGCATTATTTAAGGACTTTGCTGCATTATTTATGGACTCTGCTGCATTATTTAAGGACTTTGCTGCAATATTTAAGGACTCTGCTTCAGTATTTAAGGACTCTGCTGCATTATTTAAGGACTTTGTTGCATTATTTAAGGACTCTGCTGCATTATTTAAGTACTTTGCTGCATTATTTAAGGACTCTGCTGCATTATTTAAGGACTCTGCTGCATTATTTAAGGACTTTGCTGCGGTATTTAAGGACTCTGTTGCATTATTTAAGGACTTTGTTGCATTATTTAAGGACTCTGCTGCATTAGTTAAGGACTTTGCTGCATTATTTAAGGACTCTGCTGCATTATTTACCGACGTTGTTGCATTATTTAAGAACTGTGCTGCTTTATTTAAGGACTTTGCATTATTTAAGGACTATGCTGCATTATTTAATGACTTTGCTGAAGCATTTGAGGACTCTGCTGCATTATTAGAGGACTCTGCTGCATTATTTAATGACTTTGGTGGATTTTTTAAGGACTCTGCTGCATTATTTAAGGAATTTGCTGCTATATTAAAGGACTCTGCTTCAGTATTTAAGGACTCTGCTGCGGTATTTAAGGACTCTGCTGCATTATTTAAGGACTCTGCTGCATTATTTAAGGACTTTGCTGCATTATTTAAGGACTCTGCTGCATTATTTAAGGACTTTGTTGCATTATTTAAGGACTCTAATGCATTATTTAAGGACTTTGCTGCAATATTTAAGGACTCTGCTTCAGTATTTAAGGACTCTGCTGCATTATTTAAGGACGTTGTTGCATTATTTAAGGACTCTGCTGCATTATTTAAGGACTTTACTGCATTATTTAAGGACTCTGCTGCATTATTTAAGGACTTTCTTGCATTATTTAAGGACTCTGCTGCATTAGTTAAGGACTTTGCTGCATTATTTAAGGACTCTGCTGCATTATTTAAGGACTTTGCTGCAATATTTAAGGACTCTGCTTCAGTATTTAAGGACTCTGCTGCATTATTTAAGGACTTTGTTGCATTATTTAAGGACTCTGCTGCATTATTTAAGGACTTTCCTGCATTATTTAAGGACTCTGCTGCATTTTTTAAGGACTCTGCTGAAGCATTTGAGGACTCTGCTGCATTATTTAAGCACTTTGCTGCGGTATTTAAGGACTCTGTTGCATTATTTAAGGACTTTGTTGCATTATTTAAGGACTCTGCTGCATTAGTTAAGGACTTTGCTGCATTATTTAAGGACTCTGCTGCATTATTTACCGACGTTGTTGCATTATTTAAGAACTGTGCTGCTTTATTTAAGGACTTTGCATTATTTAAGGACTATGCTGCATTATTTAATGACTTTGCTGAAGCATTTGAGGACTCTGCTGCATTATTAGAGGACTCTGCTGCATTATTTAATGACTTTGTTGGATTTTTTAAGGACTCTGCTGCATTATTTAAGGAATTTGCTGCTATATTAAAGGACTCTGCTTCAGTATTTAAGGACTCTGCTGCGGTATTTAAGGACTCTGCTGCATTATTTAAGGACTCTGCTGCATTATTTAAGGACTTTGCTGCATTATTTAAGGACTCTGCTGCATTATTTAAGGACTTTGTTGCATTATTTAAGGACTCTAATGCATTACTTAAGGACTTTGCTGCAATATTTAAGGACTGTGCTTCAGTATTTAAGGACTCTGCTGCATTATTTAAGGACGTTGTTGCATTATTTAAGGACTCTGCTGCATTATTTAAGGACTTTACTGCATTATTTAAGGACTCTGCTGCATTATTTAAGGACTTTCTTGCATTATTTAAGGACTCTGCTGCATTAGTTAAGGACTTTGCTGCATTATTTAAGGACTCTGCTGCATTATTTAACGACGTTGTTGCATTACTTAAGAACTGTGCTGCATTATTTAAGGACTTTGCTGCATTATTTAAGGACTATGCTGCATTATTTAATGACTTTGCTGAAGCATTTGAGGACTCTGCTGCATTATTAGAGGACTCTGCTGCATTATTTAAGGACTTGCTGCATTATTTAATGACTTTGTTGGATTTTTTTATGGACTCTGCTGCATTATTTAAGGAATTTGCTGCTATATTAAAGGACTCTGCTTCAGTATTTAAGGACTCTGCTGCGGTATTTAAGGACTCTGCTGCATTATTTAAGGACTCTGCTGCATTATTTAAGGACTTTGCTGCATTATTTAAGGAATCTGCTGCATTATTTAAGGACTTTGTTGCATTATCTTAGGACTCTGCTGCATTATTGAAGGACTTTGCTGCAATATTTAAGGACTCTGCTTCAGTATTTAAGGGCTCTGCTGCATTATTTAAGGACTTTGTTGCATTATTTAAGGACTCTGCTGCATAGATAAGGACTTTGCTGCATTATTTAAGGACTCTGCTGCATTATTTAAGGACTTTGCTGCAATATTTAAGGACTCTGCTTCAGTATTTAAGGACTCTGCTGCATTATTTAAGGACTTTGTTGCATTATTTAAGGACTTTGCTGCATTATTTAAGGACTCTGCTGCATTATTTAAGGACTCTGCTGAAGCATTTGAGGACTCTGCTGCATTATTTAAGCACTTTGCTGCGGTATTTAAGGACTCTGTTGCATTATTTAAGGACTTTGTTGCATTATTTAAGGACTTTGCTGCATTAGTTAAGGACTTTGCTGCATTATTTAAGGACTCTGCTGCATTATTTAACGACGCTGTTGCATTATTTAAGAACTGTGCTGCATTATTTAAGGACTTTGCTGCATTATTTAAGGACTATGCTGCATTATTTAATGACTTTGCTGAAGCATTTGAGGACTCTGCTGCATTATTAGAGGACTCTGCTGCATTATTTAATGACTTTTTTGGATTTTGTAAGGACTCTGCTGCATTATTTAAGGAATTTGCTGCTATATTAAAGGACTCTGCTTCAGTATTTAAGGACTCTGCTGCGGTATTTAAGGACTCTGCTGCATTATTTAAGGACTCTGCTGCATTATTTAAGGACTTTGCTGCATTATTTAAGGACTCTGCTGCATTATTTAAGGACTTTGCTGCAATATTTAAGGACTCTGCTTCAGTATTTAAGGACTCTGCTGCATTATTTAAGGACGTTGTTGCATTATTTAAGGACTCTGCTGCATTATTTAAGGACTTTACTGCATTATTTAAGGACTCTGCTGCATTATTTAAGGACTTTGTTGCATTATTTCAGGAATCTGATGCATTATTTAAGGAATTTGCTGAATTATTTAAGGACTCTGCTTTCTTATTTAATGACTCTGCTGAAGCATTTGAGGACTCTGCTGCATTATTTGAGGACTCTGTTGCATTATTTAAGGACTTTGCTGCTTTATTTAAGGACTTTGTTGCATTATTTAAGGACTCTGCTGCATTATTTAAGGACTTTGCTGCAATATTTAAGGACTGCTTCAGTATTTAAGGACTCTGCTGCATTATTTAAGGACTTTGCTGCATTATTTAAGGACTTTGTTGCATTATTTAAGTACTCTGCTGCATTATTTAAGGACTTTGTTGCATTATTTAAGGACTCTGCTGCATTATTTAAGGACTTTGTTTCATTATTTAATGACTCTGCTGCATTATTTAAGGACTTTGCAGCAATATTTAAGGACTCTGCTTCAGTATTTAAGGACTCTGCTGCATTATTTAAGGACTTTGTTGCATTATTTAAGGACTCTGCTGCATTATTTAAGGACTTTGCTGTATTATTTAAGGACAATGCTGCATTATTTAAGGACTCTGCTGAAGCATTTGAGGACTCTGCTGCATTATTTAAGCCCTTTGCTGCGGTATTTAAGGACTCGGTTGCATTATTTAAGGACTTTGTTGCATTATTTAAGGACTCTGCTGCATTAGATAAGGACTTTGCTGAATTATTTAAGGACTCTGCTGCATTATTTAACGACGTTGTTGCATTATTTAAGAACTGTTCTGCATTATTTAAGGACTTTGCTGCATTATTTAAGGAATATGCTGCATTATTTAATGAATTTGCTGAAGCATTTGAGGACTCTGCTGCATTATTAGAGGACTCTGCTGCATTATTTAAGGACTTGCTGCATTATTTAATGACTTTGTTGGATTTTTTAAGGACTCTGCTGCATTATTTAAGGACATTGTTGCATTATTTAATGACTCTGCTGCATTATTTAAGGACTTTGCAGCAATATTTAAGGACTCTGCTTCAGTATTTAAGGACTCTGCTGCATTATTTAAGGACTTTGTTGCATTATTTAAGGACTCTGCTGCATTATTTAAGGACTTTGCTGCATTATTTAAGGACACTGCTGCATTATTTAAGGACTCTGCTGAAGCATTCGAGGACTCTGCTGCATTATTTAAGCACTTTGCGGCGGTATTTAAGGACTCTGTTGCATTATTTAAGGACTTTGTTGCATTATTTAAGGACTCTGCTGCATTAGTTAAGGAGTTTGCTGCATTATTTAACGACGTTGTTGCATTATTTAAGAACTGTGCTGCATTATTTAAGGACTTTGCTGCATTATTTAAGGACTATGCTGCATTATTTAATGACTTTGCTGAAGCATTTGAGGACTCTGCTGCATTATTAGAGGACTCTGCTGCATTATTTAAGGACTTGCTGCATTATTTAATGACTTTGTTGGATTTCTTAAGGACTCTGCTGCATTATTTAAGGAATTTGCTGCTATATTAAAGGACTCTGCTTCAGTATTTAAGGACTCTGCTGCGGTATTTAAGGACCCTGCTGCATTATTTTAGGACTCTGCTGCATTATTTAAGGACTTTGCTGCATTATTTAAGGAATCTGCTGCATTATTTAAGGACTTTGTTGCATTATCTAAGGACTCTGCTGCATTATTGAAGGACTTTGCTGCATTATTTAAGGACTCTGCTGCATTATTTAAGGACTTTGCTGCATTATTTAAGAACTGTGCTGCTTTATTTAAGGACTTTGCATTATTTAAGGACTATGCTGCATTATTTAATGACTTTGCTGAAGCATTTGAGGACTCTGCTGCATTATTAGAGGACTCTGCTGCATTATTTAATGACTTTGTTGGATTTTTTAAGGACTCTGCTGCATTATTTAAGGAATTTGCTGCTATATTAAAGGACTCTGCTTCAGTATTTAAGGACTCTGCTGCGGTATTTAAGGACTCTGCTGCATTATTTAAGGACTCTGCTGCATTATTTAAGGACTTTGCTGCATTATTTAAGGACTCTGCTGCATTATTTAAGGACTTTGTTGCATTATTTAAGGACTCTAATGCATTATTTAAGGACTTTGCTGCAATATTTAAGGACTCTGCTTCAGTATTTAAGGACTCTGCTGCATTATTTAAGGACGTTGTTGCATTATTTAAGGACTCTGCTGCATTATTTAAGGACTTTACTGCATTATTTAAGGACTCTGCTGCATTATTTAAGGACTTTCTTGCATTATTTAAGGACTCTGCTGCATTAGTTAAGGACTATGCTGCATTATTTAATGACTTTGCTGAAGCATTTGAGGACTCTGCTGCATTATTAGAGGACTCTGCTGCATTATTTAAGGACTTGCTGCATTATTTAATGACTTTTTTGGATTTTTTAAGGACTCTGCTGCATTATTTAAGGACTTGCTGCATTATTTAATGACTTTTTTGGATTTTTTAAGGACTCTGCTGCATTATTTAAGGAATTTGCTGCTATATTCAAGGACTCTGCTTCAGTATTTAAGGACTCTGCTGCGGTATTTAAGGACTCTGCTGCATTATTTAAGGACTCTGCTTCAGTATTTAAGGACTCTGCTGCATTATTTAAGGACGTTGTTGCATTATTTAAGGACTCTGCTGCATTATTTAAGGACTTTACTGCATTATTTAAGGACTCTGCTGCATTATTTAAGGACTTTGTTGCATTATTTAAGGACTCTGCTGCATTAGTTAAGGACTTTGCTGCATTATTTAAGGACTCTGCTGCATTATTTAACGACGTTGTTGCATTATTTAAGAACTGTGCTGCATTATTGAAGGACTTTGCTGCAATATTTAAGGACTCTGCTTCAGTATTTAAGGACTCTGCTGCATTATTTAAGGACTTTGTTGCATTATTTAAGGACTCTGCTGCATTATTTAAGGACTTTGCTGCATTATTTATGGACTCTGCTGCATTATTTAAGGACTTTGCTGCAATATTTAAGGACTCTGCTTCAGTATTTAAGGACTCTGCTGCATTATTTAAGGACTTTGTTGCATTATTTAAGGACTCTGCTGCATTATTTAAGTACTTTGCTGCATTATTTAAGGACTCTGCTGCATTATTTAAGGACTCTGCTGCATTATTTAAGGACTTTGCTGCGGTATTTAAGGACTCTGTTGCATTATTTAAGGACTTTGTTGCATTATTTAAGGACTCTGCTGCATTAGTTAAGGACTTTGCTGCATTATTTAAGGACTCTGCTGCATTATTTACCGACGTTGTTGCATTATTTAAGAACTGTGCTGCTTTATTTAAGGACTTTGCATTATTTAAGGACTATGCTGCATTATTTAATGACTTTGCTGAAGCATTTGAGGACTCTGCTGCATTATTAGAGGACTCTGCTGCATTATTTAATGACTTTGGTGGATTTTTTAAGGACTCTGCTGCATTATTTAAGGAATTTGCTGCTATATTAAAGGACTCTGCTTCAGTATTTAAGGACTCTGCTGCGGTATTTAAGGACTCTGCTGCATTATTTAAGGACTCTGCTGCATTATTTAAGGACTTTGCTGCATTATTTAAGGACTCTGCTGCATTATTTAAGGACTTTGTTGCATTATTTAAGGACTCTAATGCATTATTTAAGGACTTTGCTGCAATATTTAAGGACTCTGCTTCAGTATTTAAGGACTCTGCTGCATTATTTAAGGACGTTGTTGCATTATTTAAGGACTCTGCTGCATTATTTAAGGACTTTACTGCATTATTTAAGGACTCTGCTGCATTATTTAAGGACTTTCTTGCATTATTTAAGGACTCTGCTGCATTAGTTAAGGACTTTGCTGCATTATTTAAGGACTCTGCTGCATTATTTAAGGACTTTGCTGCAATATTTAAGGACTCTGCTTCAGTATTTAAGGACTCTGCTGCATTATTTAAGGACTTTGTTGCATTATTTAAGGACTCTGCTGCATTATTTAAGGACTTTCCTGCATTATTTAAGGACTCTGCTGCATTTTTTAAGGACTCTGCTGAAGCATTTGAGGACTCTGCTGCATTATTTAAGCACTTTGCTGCGGTATTTAAGGACTCTGTTGCATTATTTAAGGACTTTGTTGCATTATTTAAGGACTCTGCTGCATTAGTTAAGGACTTTGCTGCATTATTTAAGGACTCTGCTGCATTATTTACCGACGTTGTTGCATTATTTAAGAACTGTGCTGCTTTATTTAAGGACTTTGCATTATTTAAGGACTATGCTGCATTATTTAATGACTTTGCTGAAGCATTTGAGGACTCTGCTGCATTATTAGAGGACTCTGCTGCATTATTTAATGACTTTGTTGGATTTTTTAAGGACTCTGCTGCATTATTTAAGGAATTTGCTGCTATATTAAAGGACTCTGCTTCAGTATTTAAGGACTCTGCTGCGGTATTTAAGGACTCTGCTGCATTATTTAAGGACTCTGCTGCATTATTTAAGGACTTTGCTGCATTATTTAAGGACTCTGCTGCATTATTTAAGGACTTTGTTGCATTATTTAAGGACTCTAATGCATTACTTAAGGACTTTGCTGCAATATTTAAGGACTGTGCTTCAGTATTTAAGGACTCTGCTGCATTATTTAAGGACGTTGTTGCATTATTTAAGGACTCTGCTGCATTATTTAAGGACTTTACTGCATTATTTAAGGACTCTGCTGCATTATTTAAGGACTTTCTTGCATTATTTAAGGACTCTGCTGCATTAGTTAAGGACTTTGCTGCATTATTTAAGGACTCTGCTGCATTATTTAACGACGTTGTTGCATTACTTAAGAACTGTGCTGCATTATTTAAGGACTTTGCTGCATTATTTAAGGACTATGCTGCATTATTTAATGACTTTGCTGAAGCATTTGAGGACTCTGCTGCATTATTAGAGGACTCTGCTGCATTATTTAAGGACTTGCTGCATTATTTAATGACTTTGTTGGATTTTTTTATGGACTCTGCTGCATTATTTAAGGAATTTGCTGCTATATTAAAGGACTCTGCTTCAGTATTTAAGGACTCTGCTGCGGTATTTAAGGACTCTGCTGCATTATTTAAGGACTCTGCTGCATTATTTAAGGACTTTGCTGCATTATTTAAGGAATCTGCTGCATTATTTAAGGACTTTGTTGCATTATCTTAGGACTCTGCTGCATTATTGAAGGACTTTGCTGCAATATTTAAGGACTCTGCTTCAGTATTTAAGGGCTCTGCTGCATTATTTAAGGACTTTGTTGCATTATTTAAGGACTCTGCTGCATAGATAAGGACTTTGCTGCATTATTTAAGGACTCTGCTGCATTATTTAAGGACTTTGCTGCAATATTTAAGGACTCTGCTTCAGTATTTAAGGACTCTGCTGCATTATTTAAGGACTTTGTTGCATTATTTAAGGACTTTGCTGCATTATTTAAGGACTCTGCTGCATTATTTAAGGACTCTGCTGAAGCATTTGAGGACTCTGCTGCATTATTTAAGCACTTTGCTGCGGTATTTAAGGACTCTGTTGCATTATTTAAGGACTTTGTTGCATTATTTAAGGACTTTGCTGCATTAGTTAAGGACTTTGCTGCATTATTTAAGGACTCTGCTGCATTATTTAACGACGCTGTTGCATTATTTAAGAACTGTGCTGCATTATTTAAGGACTTTGCTGCATTATTTAAGGACTATGCTGCATTATTTAATGACTTTGCTGAAGCATTTGAGGACTCTGCTGCATTATTAGAGGACTCTGCTGCATTATTTAATGACTTTTTTGGATTTTGTAAGGACTCTGCTGCATTATTTAAGGAATTTGCTGCTATATTAAAGGACTCTGCTTCAGTATTTAAGGACTCTGCTGCGGTATTTAAGGACTCTGCTGCATTATTTAAGGACTCTGCTGCATTATTTAAGGACTTTGCTGCATTATTTAAGGACTCTGCTGCATTATTTAAGGACTTTGCTGCAATATTTAAGGACTCTGCTTCAGTATTTAAGGACTCTGCTGCATTATTTAAGGACGTTGTTGCATTATTTAAGGACTCTGCTGCATTATTTAAGGACTTTACTGCATTATTTAAGGACTCTGCTGCATTATTTAAGGACTTTGTTGCATTATTTCAGGAATCTGATGCATTATTTAAGGAATTTGCTGAATTATTTAAGGACTCTGCTTTCTTATTTAATGACTCTGCTGAAGCATTTGAGGACTCTGCTGCATTATTTGAGGACTCTGTTGCATTATTTAAGGACTTTGCTGCTTTATTTAAGGACTTTGTTGCATTATTTAAGGACTCTGCTGCATTATTTAAGGACTTTGCTGCAATATTTAAGGACTCTGCTTCAGTATTTAAGGACTCTGCTGCATTATTTAAGGACTTTGCTGCATTATTTAAGGACTTTGTTGCATTATTTAAGTACTCTGCTGCATTATTTAAGGACTTTGTTGCATTATTTAAGGACTCTGCTGCATTATTTAAGGACTTTGTTTCATTATTTAATGACTCTGCTGCATTATTTAAGGACTTTGCAGCAATATTTAAGGACTCTGCTTCAGTATTTAAGGACTCTGCTGCATTATTTAAGGACTTTGTTGCATTATTTAAGGACTCTGCTGCATTATTTAAGGACTTTGCTGTATTATTTAAGGACAATGCTGCATTATTTAAGGACTCTGCTGAAGCATTTGAGGACTCTGCTGCATTATTTAAGCCCTTTGCTGCGGTATTTAAGGACTCGGTTGCATTATTTAAGGACTTTGTTGCATTATTTAAGGACTCTGCTGCATTAGTTAAGGACTTTGCTGAATTATTTAAGGACTCTGCTGCATTATTTAACGACGTTGTTGCATTATTTAAGAACTGTTCTGCATTATTTAAGGACTTTGCTGCATTATTTAAGGAATATGCTGCATTATTTAATGAATTTGCTGAAGCATTTGAGGACTCTGCTGCATTATTAGAGGACTCTGCTGCATTATTTAAGGACTTGCTGCATTATTTAATGACTTTGTTGGATTTTTTAAGGACTCTGCTGCATTATTTAAGGACATTGTTGCATTATTTAATGACTCTGCTGCATTATTTAAGGACTTTGCAGCAATATTTAAGGACTCTGCTTCAGTATTTAAGGACTCTGCTGCATTATTTAAGGACTTTGTTGCATTATTTAAGGACTCTGCTGCATTATTTAAGGACTTTGCTGCATTATTTAAGGACACTGCTGCATTATTTAAGGACTCTGCTGAAGCATTCGAGGACTCTGCTGCATTATTTAAGCACTTTGCGGCGGTATTTAAGGACTCTGTTGCATTATTTAAGGACTTTGTTGCATTATTTAAGGACTCTGCTGCATTAGTTAAGGAGTTTGCTGCATTATTTAACGACGTTGTTGCATTATTTAAGAACTGTGCTGCATTATTTAAGGACTTTGCTGCATTATTTAAGGACTATGCTGCATTATTTAATGACTTTGCTGAAGCATTTGAGGACTCTGCTGCATTATTAGAGGACTCTGCTGCATTATTTAAGGACTTGCTGCATTATTTAATGACTTTGTTGGATTTCTTAAGGACTCTGCTGCATTATTTAAGGAATTTGCTGCTATATTAAAGGACTCTGCTTCAGTATTTAAGGACTCTGCTGCGGTATTTAAGGACCCTGCTGCATTATTTTAGGACTCTGCTGCATTATTTAAGGACTTTGCTGCATTATTTAAGGAATCTGCTGCATTATTTAAGGACTTTGTTGCATTATCTAAGGACTCTGCTGCATTATTGAAGGACTTTGCTGCATTATTTAAGGACTCTGCTGCATTATTTAAGGACTTTGCTGCATTATTTAAGAACTGTGCTGCTTTATTTAAGGACTTTGCATTATTTAAGGACTATGCTGCATTATTTAATGACTTTGCTGAAGCATTTGAGGACTCTGCTGCATTATTAGAGGACTCTGCTGCATTATTTAATGACCTTGTTGGATTTTTTAAGGACTCTGCTGCATTATTTAAGGAATTTGCTGCTATATTAAAGGACTCTGCTTCAGTATTTAAGGACTCTGCTGCGGTATTTAAGGACTCTGCTGCATTATTTAAGGACTCTGCTGCATTATTTAAGGACTTTGCTGCATTATTTAAGGACTCTGCTGCATTATTTAAGGACTTTGTTGCATTATTTAAGGACTCTAATGCATTATTTAAGGACTTTGCTGCAATATTTAAGGACTCTGCTTCAGTATTTAAGGACTCTGCTGCATTATTTAAGGACGTTGTTGCATTATTTAAGGACTCTGCTGCATTATTTAAGGACTTTACTGCATTATTTAAGGACTCTGCTGCATTATTTAAGGACTTTCTTGCATTATTTAAGGACTCTGCTGCATTAGTTAAGGACTATGCTGCATTATTAATGACTTTGCTGAAGCATTTGAGGACTCTGCTGCATTATTAGAGGACTCTGCTGCATTATTTAAGGACTTGCTGCATTATTTAATGACTTTTTTGGATTTTTTAAGGACTCTGCTGCATTATTTAAGGACTTGCTGCATTATTTAATGACTTTTTTGGATTTTTTAAGGACTCTGCTGCATTATTTAAGGAATTTGCTGCTATATTCAAGGACTCTGCTTCAGTATTTAAGGACTCTGCTGCGGTATTTAAGGACTCTGCTGCATTATTTAAGGACTCTGCTGCATTATTTAAGGACTTTGCTGCTATATTAAAGGACTCTGCTTCAGTATTTAAGGACTCTGCTGCGGTATATAAGGACTCTGCTGCATTATTTAAGGACTCTGCTTCAGTATTTAAGGACTCTGCTGCATTATTTAAGGACGTTGTTGCATTATTTAAGGACTCTGCTGCATTATTTAAGGACTTTACTGCATTATTTAAGGACTCTGCTGCATTATTTAAGGACTTTGTTGCATTATTTAAGGACTCTGCTGCATTAGTTAAGGACTTTGCTGCATTATTTAAGGACTCTGCTGCATTATTTAACGACGTTGTTGCATTATTTAAGAACTGTGCTGCATTATTGAAGGACTTTGCTGCAATATTTAAGGACTCTGCTTCAGTATTTAAGGACTCTGCTGCATTATTTAAGGACTTTGTTGCATTATTTAAGGACTCTGCTGCATTATTTAAGGACTTTGCTGCATTATTTATGGACTCTGCTGCATTATTTAAGGACTTTGCTGCAATATTTAAGGACTCTGCTTCAGTATTTAAGGACTCTGCTGCATTATTTAAGGACTTTGTTGCATTATTTAAGGACTCTGCTGCATTATTTAAGTACTTTGCTGCATTATTTAAGGACTCTGCTGCATTATTTAAGGACTCTGCTGCATTATTTAAGGACTTTGCTGCGGTATTTAAGGACTCTGTTGCATTATTTAAGGACTTTGTTGCATTATTTAAGGACTCTGCTGCATTAGTTAAGGACTTTGCTGCATTATTTAAGGACTCTGCTGCATTATTTACCGACGTTGTTGCATTATTTAAGAACTGTGCTGCTTTATTTAAGGACTTTGCATTATTTAAGGACTATGCTGCATTATTTAATGACTTTGCTGAAGCATTTGAGGACTCTGCTGCATTATTAGAGGACTCTGCTGCATTATTTAATGACTTTGGTGGATTTTTTAAGGACTCTGCTGCATTATTTAAGGAATTTGCTGCTATATTAAAGGACTCTGCTTCAGTATTTAAGGACTCTGCTGCGGTATTTAAGGACTCTGCTGCATTATTTAAGGACTCTGCTGCATTATTTAAGGACTTTGCTGCATTATTTAAGGACTCTGCTGCATTATTTAAGGACTTTGTTGCATTATTTAAGGACTCTAATGCATTATTTAAGGACTTTGCTGCAATATTTAAGGACTCTGCTTCAGTATTTAAGGACTCTGCTGCATTATTTAAGGACGTTGTTGCATTATTTAAGGACTCTGCTGCATTATTTAAGGACTTTACTGCATTATTTAAGGACTCTGCTGCATTATTTAAGGACTTTCTTGCATTATTTAAGGACTCTGCTGCATTAGTTAAGGACTTTGCTGCATTATTTAAGGACTCTGCTGCATTATTTAAGGACTTTGCTGCAATATTTAAGGACTCTGCTTCAGTATTT
Source organism: Phyllobates terribilis (assembly GCF_046119375.1). Lineage (NCBI taxonomy): Eukaryota > Metazoa > Chordata > Amphibia > Anura > Dendrobatidae > Phyllobates > Phyllobates terribilis. Next base: position 1,841,470 of record NW_027362905.1, read on the forward strand.
AAGGACTCTGCTGCATTATTTAAGGACTTTGTTGCATTATTTAAGGACTCTGCTGCATTATTTAAGGACTTTCCTGCATTATTTAAGGACTCTGCTGCATTTTTTAAGGACTCTGCTGAAGCATTTGAGGACTCTGCTGCATTATTTAAGCACTTTGCTGCGGTATTTAAGGACTCTGTTGCATTATTTAAGGACTTTGTTGCATTATTTAAGGACTCTGCTGCATTAGTTAAGGACTTTGCTGCATTATTTAAGGACTCTGCTGCATTATTTACCGACGTTGTTGCATTATTTAAGAACTGTGCTGCTTTATTTAAGGACTTTGCATTATTTAAGGACTATGCTGCATTATTTAATGACTTTGCTGAAGCATTTGAGGACTCTGCTGCATTATTAGAGGACTCTGCTGCATTATTTAATGACTTTGTTGGATTTTTTAAGGACTCTGCTGCATTATTTAAGGAATTTGCTGCTATATTAAAGGACTCTGCTTCAGTATTTAAGGACTCTGCTGCGGTATTTAAGGACTCTGCTGCATTATTTAAGGACTCTGCTGCATTATTTAAGGACTTTGCTGCATTATTTAAGGACTCTGCTGCATTATTTAAGGACTTTGTTGCATTATTTAAGGACTCTAATGCATTACTTAAGGACTTTGCTGCAATATTTAAGGACTGTGCTTCAGTATTTAAGGACTCTGCTGCATTATTTAAGGACGTTGTTGCATTATTTAAGGACTCTGCTGCATTATTTAAGGACTTTACTGCATTATTTAAGGACTCTGCTGCATTATTTAAGGACTTTCTTGCATTATTTAAGGACTCTGCTGCATTAGTTAAGGACTTTGCTGCATTATTTAAGGACTCTGCTGCATTATTTAACGACGTTGTTGCATTACTTAAGAACTGTGCTGCATTATTTAAGGACTTTGCTGCATTATTTAAGGACTATGCTGCATTATTTAATGACTTTGCTGAAGCATTTGAGGACTCTGCTGCATTATTAGAGGACTCTGCTGCATTATTTAAGGACTTGCTGCATTATTTAATGACTTTGTTGGATTTTTTTATGGACTCTGCTGCATTATTTAAGGAATTTGCTGCTATATTAAAGGACTCTGCTTCAGTATTTAAGGACTCTGCTGCGGTATTTAAGGACTCTGCTGCATTATTTAAGGACTCTGCTGCATTATTTAAGGACTTTGTTGCATTATTTAAGGACTCTGCTGCATTATTTAAGGACTTTGTTTCATTATTTAATGACTCTGCTGCATTATTTAAGGACTTTGCAGCAATATTTAAGGACTCTGCTTCAGTATTTAAGGACTCTGCTGCATTATTTAAGGACTTTGTTGCATTATTTAAGGACTCTGCTGCATTATTTAAGGACTTTGCTGTATTATTTAAGGACAATGCTGCATTATTTAAGGACTCTGCTGAAGCATTTGAGGACTCTGCTGCATTATTTAAGCCCTTTGCTGCGGTATTTAAGGACTCGGTTGCATTATTTAAGGACTTTGTTGCATTATTTAAGGACTCTGCTGCATTAGTTAAGGACTTTGCTGAATTATTTAAGGACTCTGCTGCATTATTTAACGACGTTGTTGCATTATTTAAGAACTGTTCTGCATTATTTAAGGACTTTGCTGCATTATTTAAGGAATATGCTGCATTATTTAATGAATTTGCTGAAGCATTTGAGGACTCTGCTGCATTATTAGAGGACTCTGCTGCATTATTTAAGGACTTGCTGCATTATTTAATGACTTTGTTGGATTTTTTAAGGACTCTGCTGCATTATTTAAGGACATTGTTGCATTATTTAATGACTCTGCTGCATTATTTAAGGACTTTGCAGCAATATTTAAGGACTCTGCTTCAGTATTTAAGGACTCTGCTGCATTATTTAAGGACTTTGTTGCATTATTTAAGGACTCTGCTGCATTATTTAAGGACTTTGCTGCATTATTTAAGGACACTGCTGCATTATTTAAGGACTCTGCTGAAGCATTCGAGGACTCTGCTGCATTATTTAAGCACTTTGCGGCGGTATTTAAGGACTCTGTTGCATTATTTAAGGACTTTGTTGCATTATTTAAGGACTCTGCTGCATTAGTTAAGGAGTTTGCTGCATTATTTAACGACGTTGTTGCATTATTTAAGAACTGTGCTGCATTATTTAAGGACTTTGCTGCATTATTTAAGGACTATGCTGCATTATTTAATGACTTTGCTGAAGCATTTGAGGACTCTGCTGCATTATTAGAGGACTCTGCTGCATTATTTAAGGACTTGCTGCATTATTTAATGACTTTGTTGGATTTCTTAAGGACTCTGCTGCATTATTTAAGGAATTTGCTGCTATATTAAAGGACTCTGCTTCAGTATTTAAGGACTCTGCTGCGGTATTTAAGGACCCTGCTGCATTATTTTAGGACTCTGCTGCATTATTTAAGGACTTTGCTGCATTATTTAAGGAATCTGCTGCATTATTTAAGGACTTTGTTGCATTATCTAAGGACTCTGCTGCATTATTGAAGGACTTTGCTGCATTATTTAAGGACTCTGCTGCATTATTTAAGGACTTTGCTGCATTATTTAAGAACTGTGCTGCTTTATTTAAGGACTTTGCATTATTTAAGGACTATGCTGCATTATTTAATGACTTTGCTGAAGCATTTGAGGACTCTGCTGCATTATTAGAGGACTCTGCTGCATTATTTAATGACTTTGTTGGATTTTTTAAGGACTCTGCTGCATTATTTAAGGAATTTGCTGCTATATTAAAGGACTCTGCTTCAGTATTTAAGGACTCTGCTGCGGTATTTAAGGACTCTGCTGCATTATTTAAGGACTCTGCTGCATTATTTAAGGACTTTGCTGCATTATTTAAGGACTCTGCTGCATTATTTAAGGACTTTGTTGCATTATTTAAGGACTCTAATGCATTATTTAAGGACTTTGCTGCAATATTTAAGGACTCTGCTTCAGTATTTAAGGACTCTGCTGCATTATTTAAGGACGTTGTTGCATTATTTAAGGACTCTGCTGCATTATTTAAGGACTTTACTGCATTATTTAAGGACTCTGCTGCATTATTTAAGGACTTTCTTGCATTATTTAAGGACTCTGCTGCATTAGTTAAGGACTATGCTGCATTATTTAATGACTTTGCTGAAGCATTTGAGGACTCTGCTGCATTATTAGAGGACTCTGCTGCATTATTTAAGGACTTGCTGCATTATTTAATGACTTTTTTGGATTTTTTAAGGACTCTGCTGCATTATTTAAGGACTTGCTGCATTATTTAATGACTTTTTTGGATTTTTTAAGGACTCTGCTGCATTATTTAAGGAATTTGCTGCTATATTCAAGGACTCTGCTTCAGTATTTAAGGACTCTGCTGCGGTATTTAAGGACTCTGCTGCATTATTTAAGGACTCTGCTGCATTATTTAAGGACTTTGCTGCTATATTAAAGGACTCTGCTTCAGTATTTAAGGACTCTGCTGCGGTATATAAGGACTCTGCTGCATTATTTAAGGACTCTGCTTCAGTATTTAAGGACTCTGCTGCATTATTTAAGGACGTTGTTGCATTATTTAAGGACTCTGCTGCATTATTTAAGGACTTTACTGCATTATTTAAGGACTCTGCTGCATTATTTAAGGACTTTGTTGCATTATTTAAGGACTCTGCTGCATTAGTTAAGGACTTTGCTGCATTATTTAAGGACTCTGCTGCATTATTTAACGACGTTGTTGCATTATTTAAGAACTGTGCTGCATTATTGAAGGACTTTGCTGCAATATTTAAGGACTCTGCTTCAGTATTTAAGGACTCTGCTGCATTATTTAAGGACTTTGTTGCATTATTTAAGGACTCTGCTGCATTATTTAAGGACTTTGCTGCATTATTTATGGACTCTGCTGCATTATTTAAGGACTTTGCTGCAATATTTAAGGACTCTGCTTCAGTATTTAAGGACTCTGCTGCATTATTTAAGGACTTTGTTGCATTATTTAAGGACTCTGCTGCATTATTTAAGTACTTTGCTGCATTATTTAAGGACTCTGCTGCATTATTTAAGGACTCTGCTGCATTATTTAAGGACTTTGCTGCGGTATTTAAGGACTCTGTTGCATTATTTAAGGACTTTGTTGCATTATTTAAGGACTCTGCTGCATTAGTTAAGGACTTTGCTGCATTATTTAAGGACTCTGCTGCATTATTTACCGACGTTGTTGCATTATTTAAGAACTGTGCTGCTTTATTTAAGGACTTTGCATTATTTAAGGACTATGCTGCATTATTTAATGACTTTGCTGAAGCATTTGAGGACTCTGCTGCATTATTAGAGGACTCTGCTGCATTATTTAATGACTTTGGTGGATTTTTTAAGGACTCTGCTGCATTATTTAAGGAATTTGCTGCTATATTAAAGGACTCTGCTTCAGTATTTAAGGACTCTGCTGCGGTATTTAAGGACTCTGCTGCATTATTTAAGGACTCTGCTGCATTATTTAAGGACTTTGCTGCATTATTTAAGGACTCTGCTGCATTATTTAAGGACTTTGTTGCATTATTTAAGGACTCTAATGCATTATTTAAGGACTTTGCTGCAATATTTAAGGACTCTGCTTCAGTATTTAAGGACTCTGCTGCATTATTTAAGGACGTTGTTGCATTATTTAAGGACTCTGCTGCATTATTTAAGGACTTTACTGCATTATTTAAGGACTCTGCTGCATTATTTAAGGACTTTCTTGCATTATTTAAGGACTCTGCTGCATTAGTTAAGGACTTTGCTGCATTATTTAAGGACTCTGCTGCATTATTTAAGGACTTTGCTGCAATATTTAAGGACTCTGCTTCAGTATTTAAGGACTCTGCTGCATTATTTAAGGACTTTGTTGCATTATTTAAGGACTCTGCTGCATTATTTAAGGACTTTCCTGCATTATTTAAGGACTCTGCTGCATTTTTTAAGGACTCTGCTGAAGCATTTGAGGACTCTGCTGCATTATTTAAGCACTTTGCTGCGGTATTTAAGGACTCTGTTGCATTATTTAAGGACTTTGTTGCATTATTTAAGGACTCTGCTGCATTAGTTAAGGACTTTGCTGCATTATTTAAGGACTCTGCTGCATTATTTACCGACGTTGTTGCATTATTTAAGAACTGTGCTGCTTTATTTAAGGACTTTGCATTATTTAAGGACTATGCTGCATTATTTAATGACTTTGTTGAAGCATTTGAGGACTCTGCTGCATTATTAGAGGACTCTGCTGCATTATTTAATGACTTTGTTGGATTTTTTAAGGACTCTGCTGCATTATTTAAGGAATTTGCTGCTATATTAAAGGACTCTGCTTCAGTATTTAAGGACTCTGCTGCGGTATTTAAGGACTCTACTGCATTATTTAAGGACTCTGCTGCATTATTTAAGGACTTTGCTGCATTATTTAAGGACTCTGCTGCATTATTTAAGGACTTTGTTGCATTATTTAAGGACTCTAATGCATTACTTAAGGACTTTGCTGCAATATTTAAGGACTGTGCTTCAGTATTTAAGGACTCTGCTGCATTATTTAAGGACGTTGTTGCATTATTTAAGGACTCTGCTGCATTATTTAAGGACTTTACTGCATTATTTAAGGACTCTGCTGCATTATTTAAGGACTTTCTTGCATTATTTAAGGACTCTGCTGCATTAGTTAAGGACTTTGCTGCATTATTTAAGGACTCTGCTGCATTATTTAACGACGTTGTTGCATTACTTAAGAACTGTGCTGCATTATTTAAGGACTTTGCTGCATTATTTAAGGACTATGCTGCATTATTTAATGACTTTGCTGAAGCATTTGAGGACTCTGCTGCATTATTAGAGGACTCTGCTGCATTATTTAAGGACTTGCTGCATTATTTAATGACTTTGTTGGATTTTTTTATGGACTCTGCTGCATTATTTAAGGAATTTGCTGCTATATTAAAGGACTCTGCTTCAGTATTTAAGGACTCTGCTGCGGTATTTAAGGACTCTGCTGCATTATTTAAGGACTCTGCTGCATTATTTAAGGACTTTGCTGCATTATTTAAGGACTCTGCTGCATTATTTAAGGACTTTGTTGCATTATTTAAGGACTCTAATGCATTACTTAAGGACTTTGCTGCAATATTTAAGGACTGTGCTTCAGTATTTAAGGACTCTGCTGCATTATTTAAGGACGTTGTTGCATTATTTAAGGACTCTGCTGCATTATTTAAGGACTTTACTGCATTATTTAAGGACTCTGCTGCATTATTTAAGGACTTTCTTGCATTATTTAAGGACTCTGCTGCATTAGTTAAGGACTTTGCTGCATTATTTAAGGACTCTGCTGCATTATTTAACGACGTTGTTGCATTACTTAAGAACTGTGCTGCATTATTTAAGGACTTTGCTGCATTATTTAAGGACTATGCTGCATTATTTAATGACTTTGCTGAAGCATTTGAGGACTCTGCTGCATTATTAGAGGACTCTGCTGCATTATTTAAGGACTTGCTGCATTATTTAATGACTTTGTTGGATTTTTTTATGGACTCTGCTGCATTATTTAAGGAATTTGCTGCTATATTAAAGGACTCTGCTTCAGTATTTAAGGACTCTGCTGCGGTATTTAAGGACTCTGCTGCATTATTTAAGGACTCTGCTGCATTATTTAAGGACTTTGTTGCATTATTTAAGGACTCTGCTGCATTATTTAAGGACTTTGTTTCATTATTTAATGACTCTGCTGCATTATTTAAGGACTTTGCAGCAATATTTAAGGACTCTGCTTCAGTATTTAAGGACTCTGCTGCATTATTTAAGGACTTTGTTGCATTATTTAAGGACTCTGCTGCATTATTTAAGGACTTTGCTGTATTATTTAAGGACAATGCTGCATTATTTAAGGACTCTGCTGAAGCATTTGAGGACTCTGCTGCATTATTTAAGCCCTTTGCTGCGGTATTTAAGGACTCGGTTGCATTATTTAAGGACTTTGTTGCATTATTTAAGGACTCTGCTGCATTAGTTAAGGACTTTGCTGAATTATTTAAGGACTCTGCTGCATTATTTAACGACGTTGTTGCATTATTTAAGAACTGTTCTGCATTATTTAAGGACTTTGCTGCATTATTTAAGGAATATGCTGCATTATTTAATGAATTTGCTGAAGCATTTGAGGACTCTGCTGCATTATTAGAGGACTCTGCTGCATTATTTAAGGACTTGCTGCATTATTTAATGACTTTGTTGGATTTTTTAAGGACTCTGCTGCATTATTTAAGGACATTGTTGCATTATTTAATGACTCTGCTGCATTATTTAAGGACTTTGCAGCAATATTTAAGGACTCTGCTTCAGTATTTAAGGACTCTGCTGCATTATTTAAGGACTTTGTTGCATTATTTAAGGACTCTGCTGCATTATTTAAGGACTTTGCTGCATTATTTAAGGACACTGCTGCATTATTTAAGGACTCTGCTGAAGCATTCGAGGACTCTGCTGCATTATTTAAGCACTTTGCGGCGGTATTTAAGGACTCTGTTGCATTATTTAAGGACTTTGTTGCATTATTTAAGGACTCTGCTGCATTAGTTAAGGAGTTTGCTGCATTATTTAACGACGTTGTTGCATTATTTAAGAACTGTGCTGCATTATTTAAGGACTTTGCTGCATTATTTAAGGACTATGCTGCATTATTTAATGACTTTGCTGAAGCATTTGAGGACTCTGCTGCATTATTAGAGGACTCTGCTGCATTATTTAAGGACTTGCTGCATTATTTAATGACTTTGTTGGATTTCTTAAGGACTCTGCTGCATTATTTAAGGAATTTGCTGCTATATTAAAGGACTCTGCTTCAGTATTTAAGGACTCTGCTGCGGTATTTAAGGACCCTGCTGCATTATTTTAGGACTCTGCTGCATTATTTAAGGACTTTGCTGCATTATTTAAGGAATCTGCTGCATTATTTAAGGACTTTGTTGCATTATCTAAGGACTCTGCTGCATTATTGAAGGACTTTGCTGCATTATTTAAGGACTCTGCTGCATTATTTAAGGACTTTGCTGCATTATTTAAGAACTGTGCTGCTTTATTTAAGGACTTTGCATTATTTAAGGACTATGCTGCATTATTTAATGACTTTGCTGAAGCATTTGAGGACTCTGCTGCATTATTAGAGGACTCTGCTGCATTATTTAATGACTTTGTTGGATTTTTTAAGGACTCTGCTGCATTATTTAAGGAATTTGCTGCTATATTAAAGGACTCTGCTTCAGTATTTAAGGACTCTGCTGCGGTATTTAAGGACTCTGCTGCATTATTTAAGGACTCTGCTGCATTATTTAAGGACTTTGCTGCATTATTTAAGGACTCTGCTGCATTATTTAAGGACTTTGTTGCATTATTTAAGGACTCTAATGCATTATTTAAGGACTTTGCTGCAATATTTAAGGACTCTGCTTCAGTATTTAAGGACTCTGCTGCATTATTTAAGGACGTTGTTGCATTATTTAAGGACTCTGCTGCATTATTTAAGGACTTTACTGCATTATTTAAGGACTCTGCTGCATTATTTAAGGACTTTCTTGCATTATTTAAGGACTCTGCTGCATTAGTTAAGGACTATGCTGCATTATTTAATGACTTTGCTGAAGCATTTGAGGACTCTGCTGCATTATTAGAGGACTCTGCTGCATTATTTAAGGACTTGCTGCATTATTTAATGACTTTTTTGGATTTTTTAAGGACTCTGCTGCATTATTTAAGGACTTGCTGCATTATTTAATGACTTTTTTGGATTTTTTAAGGACTCTGCTGCATTATTTAAGGAATTTGCTGCTATATTCAAGGACTCTGCTTCAGTATTTAAGGACTCTGCTGCGGTATTTAAGGACTCTGCTGCATTATTTAAGGACTCTGCTGCATTATTTAAGGACTTTGCTGCTATATTAAAGGACTCTGCTTCAGTATTTAAGGACTCTGCTGCGGTATATAAGGACTCTGCTGCATTATTTAAGGACTCTGCTTCAGTATTTAAGGACTCTGCTGCATTATTTAAGGACGTTGTTGCATTATTTAAGGACTCTGCTGCATTATTTAAGGACTTTACTGCATTATTTAAGGACTCTGCTGCATTATTTAAGGACTTTGTTGCATTATTTAAGGACTCTGCTGCATTAGTTAAGGACTTTGCTGCATTATTTAAGGACTCTGCTGCATTATTTAACGACGTTGTTGCATTATTTAAGAACTGTGCTGCATTATTGAAGGACTTTGCTGCAATATTTAAGGACTCTGCTTCAGTATTTAAGGACTCTGCTGCATTATTTAAGGACTTTGTTGCATTATTTAAGGACTCTGCTGCATTATTTAAGGACTTTGCTGCATTATTTATGGACTCTGCTGCATTATTTAAGGACTTTGCTGCAATATTTAAGGACTCTGCTTCAGTATTTAAGGACTCTGCTGCATTATTTAAGGACTTTGTTGCATTATTTAAGGACTCTGCTGCATTATTTAAGTACTTTGCTGCATTATTTAAGGACTCTGCTGCATTATTTAAGGACTCTGCTGCATTATTTAAGGACTTTGCTGCGGTATTTAAGGACTCTGTTGCATTATTTAAGGACTTTGTTGCATTATTTAAGGACTCTGCTGCATTAGTTAAGGACTTTGCTGCATTATTTAAGGACTCTGCTGCATTATTTACCGACGTTGTTGCATTATTTAAGAACTGTGCTGCTTTATTTAAGGACTTTGCATTATTTAAGGACTATGCTGCATTATTTAATGACTTTGCTGAAGCATTTGAGGACTCTGCTGCATTATTAGAGGACTCTGCTGCATTATTTAATGACTTTGGTGGATTTTTTAAGGACTCTGCTGCATTATTTAAGGAATTTGCTGCTATATTAAAGGACTCTGCTTCAGTATTTAAGGACTCTGCTGCGGTATTTAAGGACTCTGCTGCATTATTTAAGGACTCTGCTGCATTATTTAAGGACTTTGCTGCATTATTTAAGGACTCTGCTGCATTATTTAAGGACTTTGTTGCATTATTTAAGGACTCTAATGCATTATTTAAGGACTTTGCTGCAATATTTAAGGACTCTGCTTCAGTATTTAAGGACTCTGCTGCATTATTTAAGGACGTTGTTGCATTATTTAAGGACTCTGCTGCATTATTTAAGGACTTTACTGCATTATTTAAGGACTCTGCTGCATTATTTAAGGACTTTCTTGCATTATTTAAGGACTCTGCTGCATTAGTTAAGGACTTTGCTGCATTATTTAAGGACTCTGCTGCATTATTTAAGGACTTTGCTGCAATATTTAAGGACTCTGCTTCAGTATTTAAGGACTCTGCTGCATTATTTAAGGACTTTGTTGCATTATTTAAGGACTCTGCTGCATTATTTAAGGACTTTCCTGCATTATTTAAGGACTCTGCTGCATTTTTTAAGGACTCTGCTGAAGCATTTGAGGACTCTGCTGCATTATTTAAGCACTTTGCTGCGGTATTTAAGGACTCTGTTGCATTATTTAAGGACTTTGTTGCATTATTTAAGGACTCTGCTGCATTAGTTAAGGACTTTGCTGCATTATTTAAGGACTCTGCTGCATTATTTACCGACGTTGTTGCATTATTTAAGAACTGTGCTGCTTTATTTAAGGACTTTGCATTATTTAAGGACTATGCTGCATTATTTAATGACTTTGTTGAAGCATTTGAGGACTCTGCTGCATTATTAGAGGACTCTGCTGCATTATTTAATGACTTTGTTGGATTTTTTAAGGACTCTGCTGCATTATTTAAGGAATTTGCTGCTATATTAAAGGACTCTGCTTCAGTATTTAAGGACTCTGCTGCGGTATTTAAGGACTCTACTGCATTATTTAAGGACTCTGCTGCATTATTTAAGGACTTTGCTGCATTATTTAAGGACTCTGCTGCATTATTTAAGGACTTTGTTGCATTATTTAAGGACTCTAATGCATTACTTAAGGACTTTGCTGCAATATTTAAGGACTGTGCTTCAGTATTTAAGGACTCTGCTGCATTATTTAAGGACGTTGTTGCATTATTTAAGGACTCTGCTGCATTATTTAAGGACTTTACTGCATTATTTAAGGACTCTGCTGCATTATTTAAGGACTTTCTTGCATTATTTAAGGACTCTGCTGCATTAGTTAAGGACTTTGCTGCATTATTTAAGGACTCTGCTGCATTATTTAACGACGTTGTTGCATTACTTAAGAACTGTGCTGCATTATTTAAGGACTTTGCTGCATTATTTAAGGACTATGCTGCATTATTTAATGACTTTGCTGAAGCATTTGAGGACTCTGCTGCATTATTAGAGGACTCTGCTGCATTATTTAAGGACTTGCTGCATTATTTAATGACTTTGTTGGATTTTTTTATGGACTCTGCTGCATTATTTAAGGAATTTGCTGCTATATTAAAGGACTCTGCTTCAGTATTTAAGGACTCTGCTGCGGTATTTAAGGACTCTGCTGCATTATTTAAGGACTCTGCTGCATTATTTAAGGACTTTGCTGCATTATTTAAGGAATCTGCTGCATTATTTAAGGACTTTGTTGCATTATCTTAGGACTCTGCTGCATTATTGAAGGACTTTGCTGCAATATTTAAGGACTCTGCTTCAGTATTTAAGGGCTCTGCTGCATTATTTAAGGACTTTGTTGCATTATTTAAGGACTCTGCTGCATAGATAAGGACTTTGCTGCATTATTTAAGGACTCTGCTGCATTATTTAAGGACTTTGCTGCAATATTTAAGGACTCTGCTTCAGTATTTAAGGACTCTGCTGCATTATTTAAGGACTTTGTTGCATTATTTAAGGACTTTGCTGCATTATTTAAGGACTCTGCTGCATTATTTAAGGACTCTGCTGAAGCATTTGAGGACTCTGCTGCATTATTTAAGCACTTTGCTGCGGTATTTAAGGACTCTGTTGCATTATTTAAGGACTTTGTTGCATTATTTAAGGACTTTGCTGCATTAGTTAAGGACTTTGCTGCATTATTTAAGGACTCTGCTGCATTATTTAACGACGCTGTTGCATTATTTAAGAACTGTGCTGCATTATTTAAGGACTTTGCTGCATTATTTAAGGACTATGCTGCATTATTTAATGACTTTGCTGAAGCATTTGAGGACTCTGCTGCATTATTAGAGGACTCTGCTGCATTATTTAATGACTTTTTTGGATTTTGTAAGGACTCTGCTGCATTATTTAAGGAATTTGCTGCTATATTAAAGGACTCTGCTTCAGTATTTAAGGACTCTGCTGCGGTATTTAAGGACTCTGCTGCATTATTTAAGGACTCTGCTGCATTATTTAAGGACTTTGCTGCATTATTTAAGGACTCTGCTGCATTATTTAAGGACTTTGCTGCAATATTTAAGGACTCTGCTTCAGTATTTAAGGACTCTGCTGCATTATTTAAGGACGTTGTTGCATTATTTAAGGACTCTGCTGCATTATTTAAGGACTTTACTGCATTATTTAAGGACTCTGCTGCATTATTTAAGGACTTTGTTGCATTATTTCAGGAATCTGATGCATTATTTAAGGAATTTGCTGAATTATTTAAGGACTCTGCTTTCTTATTTAATGACTCTGCTGAAGCATTTGAGGACTCTGCTGCATTATTTGAGGACTCTGTTGCATTATTTAAGGACTTTGCTGCTTTATTTAAGGACTTTGTTGCATTATTTAAGGACTCTGCTGCATTATTTAAGGACTTTGCTGCAATATTTAAGGACTCTGCTTCAGTATTTAAGGACTCTGCTGCATTATTTAAGGACTTTGCTGCATTATTTAAGGACTTTGTTGCATTATTTAAGGACTCTGCTGCATTATTTAAGGACTTTCTTGCATTATTTAAGGACTCTGCTGCATTAGTTAAGGACTATGCTGCATTATTTAATGACTTTGCTGAAGCATTTGAGGACTCTGCTGCATTATTAGAGGACTCTGCTGCATTATTTAAGGACTTGCTGCATTATTTAATGACTTTTTTGGATTTTTTAAGGACTCTGCTGCATTATTTAAGGACTTGCTGCATTATTTAATGACTTTTTTGGATTTTTTAAGGACTCTGCTGCATTATTTAAGGAATTTGCTGCTATATTCAAGGACTCTGCTTCAGTATTTAAGGACTCTGCTGCGGTATTTAAGGACTCTGCTGCATTATTTAAGGACTCTGCTGCATTATTTAAGGACTTTGCTGCTATATTAAAGGACTCTGCTTCAGTATTTAAGGACTCTGCTGCGGTATATAAGGACTCTGCTGCATTATTTAAGGACTCTGCTTCAGTATTTAAGGACTCTGCTGCATTATTTAAGGACGTTGTTGCATTATTTAAGGACTCTGCTGCATTATTTAAGGACTTTACTGCATTATTTAAGGACTCTGCTGCATTATTTAAGGACTTTGTTGCATTATTTAAGGACTCTGCTGCATTAGTTAAGGACTTTGCTGCATTATTTAAGGACTCTGCTGCATTATTTAACGACGTTGTTGCATTATTTAAGAACTGTGCTGCATTATTGAAGGACTTTGCTGCAATATTTAAGGACTCTGCTTCAGTATTTAAGGACTCTGCTGCATTATTTAAGGACTTTGTTGCATTATTTAAGGACTCTGCTGCATTATTTAAGGACTTTGCTGCATTATTTATGGACTCTGCTGCATTATTTAAGGACTTTGCTGCAATATTTAAGGACTCTGCTTCAGTATTTAAGGACTCTGCTGCATTATTTAAGGACTTTGTTGCATTATTTAAGGACTCTGCTGCATTATTTAAGTACTTTGCTGCATTATTTAAGGACTCTGCTGCATTATTTAAGGACTCTGCTGCATTATTTAAGGACTTTGCTGCGGTATTTAAGGACTCTGTTGCATTATTTAAGGACTTTGTTGCATTATTTAAGGACTCTGCTGCATTAGTTAAGGACTTTGCTGCATTATTTAAGGACTCTGCTGCATTATTTACCGACGTTGTTGCATTATTTAAGAACTGTGCTGCTTTATTTAAGGACTTTGCATTATTTAAGGACTATGCTGCATTATTTAATGACTTTGCTGAAGCATTTGAGGACTCTGCTGCATTATTAGAGGACTCTGCTGCATTATTTAATGACTTTGGTGGATTTTTTAAGGACTCTGCTGCATTATTTAAGGAATTTGCTGCTATATTAAAGGACTCTGCTTCAGTATTTAAGGACTCTGCTGCGGTATTTAAGGACTCTGCTGCATTATTTAAGGACTCTGCTGCATTATTTAAGGACTTTGCTGCATTATTTAAGGACTCTGCTGCATTATTTAAGGACTTTGTTGCATTATTTAAGGACTCTAATGCATTATTTAAGGACTTTGCTGCAATATTTAAGGACTCTGCTTCAGTATTTAAGGACTCTGCTGCATTATTTAAGGACGTTGTTGCATTATTTAAGGACTCTGCTGCATTATTTAAGGACTTTACTGCATTATTTAAGGACTCTGCTGCATTATTTAAGGACTTTCTTGCATTATTTAAGGACTCTGCTGCATTAGTTAAGGACTTTGCTGCATTATTTAAGGACTCTGCTGCATTATTTAAGGACTTTGCTGCAATATTTAAGGACTCTGCTTCAGTATTTAAGGACTCTGCTGCATTATTTAAGGACTTTGTTGCATTATTTAAGGACTCTGCTGCATTATTTAAGGACTTTCCTGCATTATTTAAGGACTCTGCTGCATTTTTTAAGGACTCTGCTGAAGCATTTGAGGACTCTGCTGCATTATTTAAGCACTTTGCTGCGGTATTTAAGGACTCTGTTGCATTATTTAAGGACTTTGTTGCATTATTTAAGGACTCTGCTGCATTAGTTAAGGACTTTGCTGCATTATTTAAGGACTCTGCTGCATTATTTACCGACGTTGTTGCATTATTTAAGAACTGTGCTGCTTTATTTAAGGACTTTGCATTATTTAAGGACTATGCTGCATTATTTAATGACTTTGCTGAAGCATTTGAGGACTCTGCTGCATTATTAGAGGACTCTGCTGCATTATTTAATGACTTTGTTGGATTTTTTAAGGACTCTGCTGCATTATTTAAGGAATTTGCTGCTATATTAAAGGACTCTGCTTCAGTATTTAAGGACTCTGCTGCGGTATTTAAGGACTCTGCTGCATTATTTAAGGACTCTGCTGCATTATTTAAGGACTTTGCTGCATTATTTAAGGACTCTGCTGCATTATTTAAGGACTTTGTTGCATTATTTAAGGACTCTAATGCATTACTTAAGGACTTTGCTGCAATATTTAAGGACTGTGCTTCAGTATTTAAGGACTCTGCTGCATTATTTAAGGACGTTGTTGCATTATTTAAGGACTCTGCTGCATTATTTAAGGACTTTACTGCATTATTTAAGGACTCTGCTGCATTATTTAAGGACTTTCTTGCATTATTTAAGGACTCTGCTGCATTAGTTAAGGACTTTGCTGCATTATTTAAGGACTCTGCTGCATTATTTAACGACGTTGTTGCATTACTTAAGAACTGTGCTGCATTATTTAAGGACTTTGCTGCATTATTTAAGGACTATGCTGCATTATTTAATGACTTTGCTGAAGCATTTGAGGACTCTGCTGCATTATTAGAGGACTCTGCTGCATTATTTAAGGACTTGCTGCATTATTTAATGACTTTGTTGGATTTTTTTATGGACTCTGCTGCATTATTTAAGGAATTTGCTGCTATATTAAAGGACTCTGCTTCAGTATTTAAGGACTCTGCTGCGGTATTTAAGGACTCTGCTGCATTATTTAAGGACTCTGCTGCATTATTTAAGGACTTTGTTGCATTATTTAAGGACTCTGCTGCATTATTTAAGGACTTTGTTTCATTATTTAATGACTCTGCTGCATTATTTAAGGACTTTGCAGCAATATTTAAGGACTCTGCTTCAGTATTTAAGGACTCTGCTGCATTATTTAAGGACTTTGTTGCATTATTTAAGGACTCTGCTGAAGCATTTGAGGACTCTGCTGCATTATTTAAGCCCTTTGCTGCGGTATTTAAGGACTCGGTTGCATTATTTAAGGACTTTGTTGCATTATTTAAGGACTCTGCTGCATTAGTTAAGGACTTTGCTGAATTATTTAAGGACTCTGCTGCATTATTTAACGACGTTGTTGCATTATTTAAGAACTGTTCTGCATTATTTAAGGACTTTGCTGCATTATTTAAGGAATATGCTGCATTATTTAATGAATTTGCTGAAGCATTTGAGGACTCTGCTGCATTATTAGAGGACTCTGCTGCATTATTTAAGGACTTGCTGCATTATTTAATGACTTTGTTGGATTTTTTAAGGACTCTGCTGCATTATTTAAGGACATTGTTGCATTATTTAATGACTCTGCTGCATTATTTAAGGACTTTGCAGCAATATTTAAGGACTCTGCTTCAGTATTTAAGGACTCTGCTGCATTATTTAAGGACTTTGTTGCATTATTTAAGGACTCTGCTGCATTATTTAAGGACTTTGCTGCATTATTTAAGGACACTGCTGCATTATTTAAGGACTCTGCTGAAGCATTCGAGGACTCTGCTGCATTATTTAAGCACTTTGCGGCGGTATTTAAGGACTCTGTTGCATTATTTAAGGACTTTGTTGCATTATTTAAGGACTCTGCTGCATTAGTTAAGGAGTTTGCTGCATTATTTAACGACGTTGTTGCATTATTTAAGAACTGTGCTGCATTATTTAAGGACTTTGCTGCATTATTTAAGGACTATGCTGCATTATTTAATGACTTTGCTGAAGCATTTGAGGACTCTGCTGCATTATTAGAGGACTCTGCTGCATTATTTAAGGACTTGCTGCATTATTTAATGACTTTGTTGGATTTCTTAAGGACTCTGCTGCATTATTTAAGGAATTTGCTGCTATATTAAAGGACTCTGCTTCAGTATTTAAGGACTCTGCTGCGGTATTTAAGGACCCTGCTGCATTATTTTAGGACTCTGCTGCATTATTTAAGGACTTTGCTGCATTATTTAAGGAATCTGCTGCATTATTTAAGGACTTTGTTGCATTATCTAAGGACTCTGCTGCATTATTGAAGGACTTTGCTGCATTATTTAAGGACTCTGCTGCATTATTTAAGGACTTTGCTGCATTATTTAAGAACTGTGCTGCTTTATTTAAGGACTTTGCATTATTTAAGGACTATGCTGCATTATTTAATGACTTTGCTGAAGCATTTGAGGACTCTGCTGCATTATTAGAGGACTCTGCTGCATTATTTAATGACTTTGTTGGATTTTTTAAGGACTCTGCTGCATTATTTAAGGAATTTGCTGCTATATTAAAGGACTCTGCTTCAGTATTTAAGGACTCTGCTGCGGTATTTAAGGACTCTGCTGCATTATTTAAGGACTCTGCTGCATTATTTAAGGACTTTGCTGCATTATTCAAGGACTCTGCTGCATTATTTAAGGACTTTGTTGCATTATTTAAGGACTCTAATGCATTATTTAAGGACTTTGCTGCAATATTTAAGGACTCTGCTTCAGTATTTAAGGACTCTGCTGCATTATTTAAGGACGTTGTTGCATTATTTAAGGACTCTGCTGCATTATTTAAGGACTTTACTGCATTATTTAAGGACTCTGCTGCATTATTTAAGGACTTTCTTGCATTATTTAAGGACTCTGCTGCATTAGTTAAGGACTATGCTGCATTATTTAATGACTTTGCTGAAGCATTTGAGGACTCTGCTGCATTATTAGAGGACTCTGCTGCATTATTTAAGGACTTGCTGCATTATTTAATGACTTTTTTGGATTTTTTAAGGACTCTGCTGCATTATTTAAGGACTTGCTGCATTATTTAATGACTTTTTTGGATTTTTTAAGGACTCTGCTGCATTATTTAAGGAATTTGCTGCTATATTCAAGGACTCTGCTTCAGTATTTAAGGACTCTGCTGCGGTATTTAAGGACTCTGCTGCATTATTTAAGGACTCTGCTGCATTATTTAAGGACTTTGCTGCTATATTAAAGGACTCTGCTTCAGTATTTAAGGACTCTGCTGCGGTATATAAGGACTCTGCTGCATTATTTAAGGACTCTGCTTCAGTATTTAAGGACTCTGCTGCATTATTTAAGGACGTTGTTGCATTATTTAAGGACTCTGCTGCATTATTTAAGGACTTTACTGCATTATTTAAGGACTCTGCTGCATTATTTAAGGACTTTGTTGCATTATTTAAGGACTCTGCTGCATTAGTTAAGGACTTTGCTGCATTATTTAAGGACTCTGCTGCATTATTTAACGACGTTGTTGCATTATTTAAGAACTGTGCTGCATTATTGAAGGACTTTGCTGCAATATTTAAGGACTCTGCTTCAGTATTTAAGGACTCTGCTGCATTATTTAAGGACTTTGTTGCATTATTTAAGGACTCTGCTGCATTATTTAAGGACTTTGCTGCATTATTTATGGACTCTGCTGCATTATTTAAGGACTTTGCTGCAATATTTAAGGACTCTGCTTCAGTATTTAAGGACTCTGCTGCATTATTTAAGGACTTTGTTGCATTATTTAAGGACTCTGCTGCATTATTTAAGTACTTTGCTGCATTATTTAAGGACTCTGCTGCATTATTTAAGGACTCTGCTGCATTATTTAAGGACTTTGCTGCGGTATTTAAGGACTCTGTTGCATTATTTAAGGACTTTGTTGCATTATTTAAGGACTCTGCTGCATTAGTTAAGGACTTTGCTGCATTATTTAAGGACTCTGCTGCATTATTTACCGACGTTGTTGCATTATTTAAGAACTGTGCTGCTTTATTTAAGGACTTTGCATTATTTAAGGACTATGCTGCATTATTTAATGACTTTGCTGAAGCATTTGAGGACTCTGCTGCATTATTAGAGGACTCTGCTGCATTATTTAATGACTTTGGTGGATTTTTTAAGGACTCTGCTGCATTATTTAAGGAATTTGCTGCTATATTAAAGGACTCTGCTTCAGTATTTAAGGACTCTGCTGCGGTATTTAAGGACTCTGCTGCATTATTTAAGGACTCTGCTGCATTATTTAAGGACTTTGCTGCATTATTTAAGGACTCTGCTGCATTATTTAAGGACTTTGTTGCATTATTTAAGGACTCTAATGCATTATTTAAGGACTTTGCTGCAATATTTAAGGACTCTGCTTCAGTATTTAAGGACTCTGCTGCATTATTTAAGGACGTTGTTGCATTATTTAAGGACTCTGCTGCATTATTTAAGGACTTTACTGCATTATTTAAGGACTCTGCTGCATTATTTAAGGACTTTCTTGCATTATTTAAGGACTCTGCTGCATTAGTTAAGGACTTTGCTGCATTATTTAAGGACTCTGCTGCATTATTTAAGGACTTTGCTGCAATATTTAAGGACTCTGCTTCAGTATTTAAGGACTCTGCTGCATTATTTAAGGACTTTGTTGCATTATTTAAGGACTCTGCTGCATTATTTAAGGACTTTCCTGCATTATTTAAGGACTCTGCTGCATTTTTTAAGGACTCTGCTGAAGCATTTGAGGACTCTGCTGCATTATTTAAGCACTTTGCTGCGGTATTTAAGGACTCTGTTGCATTATTTAAGGACTTTGTTGCATTATTTAAGGACTCTGCTGCATTAGTTAAGGACTTTGCTGCATTATTTAAGGACTCTGCTGCATTATTTACCGACGTTGTTGCATTATTTAAGAACTGTGCTGCTTTATTTAAGGACTTTGCATTATTTAAGGACTATGCTGCATTATTTAATGACTTTGTTGAAGCATTTGAGGACTCTGCTGCATTATTAGAGGACTCTGCTGCATTATTTAATGACTTTGTTGGATTTTTTAAGGACTCTGCTGCATTATTTAAGGAATTTGCTGCTATATTAAAGGACTCTGCTTCAGTATTTAAGGACTCTGCTGCGGTATTTAAGGACTCTACTGCATTATTTAAGGACTCTGCTGCATTATTTAAGGACTTTGCTGCATTATTTAAGGACTCTGCTGCATTATTTAAGGACTTTGTTGCATTATTTAAGGACTCTAATGCATTACTTAAGGACTTTGCTGCAATATTTAAGGACTGTGCTTCAGTATTTAAGGACTCTGCTGCATTATTTAAGGACGTTGTTGCATTATTTAAGGACTCTGCTGCATTATTTAAGGACTTTACTGCATTATTTAAGGACTCTGCTGCATTATTTAAGGACTTTCTTGCATTATTTAAGGACTCTGCTGCATTAGTTAAGGACTTTGCTGCATTATTTAAGGACTCTGCTGCATTATTTAACGACGTTGTTGCATTACTTAAGAACTGTGCTGCATTATTTAAGGACTTTGCTGCATTATTTAAGGACTATGCTGCATTATTTAATGACTTTGCTGAAGCATTTGAGGACTCTGCTGCATTATTAGAGGACTCTGCTGCATTATTTAAGGACTTGCTGCATTATTTAATGACTTTGTTGGATTTTTTTATGGACTCTGCTGCATTATTTAAGGAATTTGCTGCTATATTAAAGGACTCTGCTTCAGTATTTAAGGACTCTGCTGCGGTATTTAAGGACTCTGCTGCATTATTTAAGGACTCTGCTGCATTATTTAAGGACTTTGCTGCATTATTTAAGGAATCTGCTGCATTATTTAAGGACTTTGTTGCATTATCTTAGGACTCTGCTGCATTATTGAAGGACTTTGCTGCAATATTTAAGGACTCTGCTTCAGTATTTAAGGGCTCTGCTGCATTATTTAAGGACTTTGTTGCATTATTTAAGGACTCTGCTGCATAGATAAGGACTTTGCTGCATTATTTAAGGACTCTGCTGCATTATTTAAGGACTTTGCTGCAATATTTAAGGACTCTGCTTCAGTATTTAAGGACTCTGCTGCATTATTTAAGGACTTTGTTGCATTATTTAAGGACTTTGCTGCATTATTTAAGGACTCTGCTGCATTATTTAAGGACTCTGCTGAAGCATTTGAGGACTCTGCTGCATTATTTAAGCACTTTGCTGCGGTATTTAAGGACTCTGTTGCATTATTTAAGGACTTTGTTGCATTATTTAAGGACTTTGCTGCATTAGTTAAGGACTTTGCTGCATTATTTAAGGACTCTGCTGCATTATTTAACGACGCTGTTGCATTATTTAAGAACTGTGCTGCATTATTTAAGGACTTTGCTGCATTATTTAAGGACTATGCTGCATTATTTAATGACTTTGCTGAAGCATTTGAGGACTCTGCTGCATTATTAGAGGACTCTGCTGCATTATTTAATGACTTTTTTGGATTTTGTAAGGACTCTGCTGCATTATTTAAGGAATTTGCTGCTATATTAAAGGACTCTGCTTCAGTATTTAAGGACTCTGCTGCGGTATTTAAGGACTCTGCTGCATTATTTAAGGACTCTGCTGCATTATTTAAGGACTTTGCTGCATTATTTAAGGACTCTGCTGCATTATTTAAGGACTTTGCTGCAATATTTAAGGACTCTGCTTCAGTATTTAAGGACTCTGCTGCATTATTTAAGGACGTTGTTGCATTATTTAAGGACTCTGCTGCATTATTTAAGGACTTTACTGCATTATTTAAGGACTCTGCTGCATTATTTAAGGACTTTGTTGCATTATTTCAGGAATCTGATGCATTATTTAAGGAATTTGCTGAATTATTTAAGGACTCTGCTTTCTTATTTAATGACTCTGCTGAAGCATTTGAGGACTCTGCTGCATTATTTGAGGACTCTGTTGCATTATTTAAGGACTTTGCTGCTTTATTTAAGGACTTTGTTGCATTATTTAAGGACTCTGCTGCATTATTTAAGGACTTTGCTGCAATATTTAAGGACTCTGCTTCAGTATTTAAGGACTCTGCTGCATTATTTAAGGACTTTGCTGCATTATTTAAGGACTTTGTTGCATTATTTAAGTACTCTGCTGCATTATTTAAGGACTTTGTTGCATTATTTAAGGACTCTGCTGCATTATTTAAGGACTTTGTTTCATTATTTAATGACTCTGCTGCATTATTTAAGGACTTTGCAGCAATATTTAAGGACTCTGCTTCAGTATTTAAGGACTCTGCTGCATTATTTAAGGACTTTGTTGCATTATTTAAGGACTCTGCTGCATTATTTAAGGACTTTGCTGTATTATTTAAGGACAATGCTGCATTATTTAAGGACTCTGCTGAAGCATTTGAGGACTCTGCTGCATTATTTAAGCCCTTTGCTGCGGTATTTAAGGACTCTGCTGCATTATTTAAGGACTTTGTTGCATTATTTAAGGACTCTGCTGCATTATTTAAGGACTTTGTTTCATTATTTAATGACTCTGCTGCATTATTTAAGGACTTTGCAGCAATATTTAAGGACTCTGCTTCAGTATTTAAGGACTCTGCTGCATTATTTAAGGACTTTGTTGCATTATTTAAGGACTCTGCTGCATTATTTAAGGACTTTGCTGTATTATTTAAGGACAATGCTGCATTATTTAAGGACTCTGCTGAAGCATTTGAGGACTCTGCTGCATTATTTAAGCCCTTTGCTGCGGTATTTAAGGACTCGGTTGCATTATTTAAGGACTTTGTTGCATTATTTAAGGACTCTGCTGCATTAGTTAAGGACTTTGCTGAATTATTTAAGGACTCTGCTGCATTATTTAACGACGTTGTTGCATTATTTAAGAACTGTTCTGCATTATTTAAGGACTTTGCTGCATTATTTAAGGAATATGCTGCATTATTTAATGAATTTGCTGAAGCATTTGAGGACTCTGCTGCATTATTAGAGGACTCTGCTGCATTATTTAAGGACTTGCTGCATTATTTAATGACTTTGTTGGATTTTTTAAGGACTCTGCTGCATTATTTAAGGACATTGTTGCATTATTTAATGACTCTGCTGCATTATTTAAGGACTTTGCAGCAATATTTAAGGACTCTGCTTCAGTATTTAAGGACTCTGCTGCATTATTTAAGGACTTTGTTGCATTATTTAAGGACTCTGCTGCATTATTTAAGGACTTTGCTGCATTATTTAAGGACACTGCTGCATTATTTAAGGACTCTGCTGAAGCATTCGAGGACTCTGCCGCATTATTTAAGCACTTTGCGGCGGTATTTAAGGACTCTGTTGCATTATTTAAGGACTTTGTTGCATTATTTAAGGACTCTGCTGCATTAGTTAAGGAGTTTGCTGCATTATTTAACGACGTTGTTGCATTATTTAAGAACTGTGCTGCATTATTTAAGGACTTTGCTGCATTATTTAAGGACTATGCTGCATTATTTAATGACTTTGCTGAAGCATTTGAGGACTCTGCTGCATTATTAGAGGACTCTGCTGCATTATTTAAGGACTTGCTGCATTATTTAATGACTTTGTTGGATTTCTTAAGGACTCTGCTGCATTATTTAAGGAATTTGCTGCTATATTAAAGGACTCTGCTTCAGTATTTAAGGACTCTGCTGCGGTATTTAAGGACCCTGCTGCATTATTTTAGGACTCTGCTGCATTATTTAAGGACTTTGCTGCATTATTTAAGGAATCTGCTGCATTATTTAAGGACTTTGTTGCATTATCTAAGGACTCTGCTGCATTATTGAAGGACTTTGCTGCATTATTTAAGGACTCTGCTGCATTATTTAAGGACTTTGCTGCATTATTTAAGAACTGTGCTGCTTTATTTAAGGACTTTGCATTATTTAAGGACTATGCTGCATTATTTAATGACTTTGCTGAAGCATTTGAGGACTCTGCTGCATTATTAGAGGACTCTGCTGCATTATTTAATGACTTTGTTGGATTTTTTAAGGACTCTGCTGCATTATTTAAGGAATTTGCTGCTATATTAAAGGACTCTGCTTCAGTATTTAAGGACTCTGCTGCGGTATTTAAGGACTCTGCTGCATTATTTAAGGACTCTGCTGCATTATTTAAGGACTTTGCTGCATTATTTAAGGACTCTGCTGCATTATTTAAGGACTTTGTTGCATTATTTAAGGACTCTAATGCATTATTTAAGGACTTTGCTGCAATATTTAAGGACTCTGCTTCAGTATTTAAGGACTCTGCTGCATTATTTAAGGACTTTGTTGCATTATTTAAGGACTTTGCTGCATTATTTAAGGACTCTGCTGCATTATTTAAGGACTCTGCTGAAGCATTTGAGGACTCTGCTGCATTATTTAAGCACTTTGCTGCGGTATTTAAGGACTCTGTTGCATTATTTAAGGACTTTGTTGCATTATTTAAGGACTTTGCTGCATTAGTTAAGGACTTTGCTGCATTATTTAAGGACTCTGCTGCATTATTTAACGACGCTGTTGCATTATTTAAGAACTGTGCTGCATTATTTAAGGACTTTGCTGCATTATTTAAGGACTATGCTGCATTATTTAATGACTTTGCTGAAGCATTTGAGGACTCTGCTGCATTATTAGAGGACTCTGCTGCATTATTTAATGACTTTTTTGGATTTTGTAAGGACTCTGCTGCATTATTTAAGGAATTTGCTGCTATATTAAAGGACTCTGCTTCAGTATTTAAGGACTCTGCTGCGGTATTTAAGGACTCTGCTGCATTATTTAAGGACTCTGCTGCATTATTTAAGGACTTTGCTGCATTATTTAAGGACTCTGCTGCATTATTTAAGGACTTTGCTGCAATATTTAAGGACTCTGCTTCAGTATTTAAGGACTCTGCTGCATTATTTAAGGACGTTGTTGCATTATTTAAGGACTCTGCTGCATTATTTAAGGACTTTACTGCATTATTTAAGGACTCTGCTGCATTATTTAAGGACTTTGTTGCATTATTTCAGGAATCTGATGCATTATTTAAGGAATTTGCTGAATTATTTAAGGACTCTGCTTTCTTATTTAATGACTCTGCTGAAGCATTTGAGGACTCTGCTGCATTATTTGAGGACTCTGTTGCATTATTTAAGGACTTTGCTGCTTTATTTAAGGACTTTGTTGCATTATTTAAGGACTCTGCTGCATTATTTAAGGACTTTGCTGCAATATTTAAGGACTCTGCTTCAGTATTTAAGGACTCTGCTGCATTATTTAAGGACTTTGCTGCATTATTTAAGGACTTTGTTGCATTATTTAAGTACTCTGCTGCATTATTTAAGGACTTTGTTGCATTATTTAAGGACTCTGCTGCATTATTTAAGGACTTTGTTTCATTATTTAATGACTCTGCTGCATTATTTAAGGACTTTGCAGCAATATTTAAGGACTCTGCTTCAGTATTTAAGGACTCTGCTGCATTATTTAAGGACTTTGTTGCATTATTTAAGGACTCTGCTGCATTATTTAAGGACTTTGCTGTATTATTTAAGGACAATGCTGCATTATTTAAGGACTCTGCTGAAGCATTTGAGGACTCTGCTGCATTATTTAAGCCCTTTGCTGCGGTATTTAAGGACTCTGCTGCATTATTTAAGGACTTTGTTGCATTATTTAAGGACTCTGCTGCATTATTTAAGGACTTTGTTTCATTATTTAATGACTCTGCTGCATTATTTAAGGACTTTGCAGCAATATTTAAGGACTCTGCTTCAGTATTTAAGGACTCTGCTGCATTATTTAAGGACTTTGTTGCATTATTTAAGGACTCTGCTGCATTATTTAAGGACTTTGCTGTATTATTTAAGGACAATGCTGCATTATTTAAGGACTCTGCTGAAGCATTTGAGGACTCTGCTGCATTATTTAAGCCCTTTGCTGCGGTATTTAAGGACTCGGTTGCATTATTTAAGGACTTTGTTGCATTATTTAAGGACTCTGCTGCATTAGTTAAGGACTTTGCTGAATTATTTAAGGACTCTGCTGCATTATTTAACGACGTTGTTGCATTATTTAAGAACTGTTCTGCATTATTTAAGGACTTTGCTGCATTATTTAAGGAATATGCTGCATTATTTAATGAATTTGCTGAAGCATTTGAGGACTCTGCTGCATTATTAGAGGACTCTGCTGCATTATTTAAGGACTTGCTGCATTATTTAATGACTTTGTTGGATTTTTTAAGGACTCTGCTGCATTATTTAAGGACATTGTTGCATTATTTAATGACTCTGCTGCATTATTTAAGGACTTTGCAGCAATATTTAAGGACTCTGCTTCAGTATTTAAGGACTCTGCTGCATTATTTAAGGACTTTGTTGCATTATTTAAGGACTCTGCTGCATTATTTAAGGACTTTGCTGCATTATTTAAGGACACTGCTGCATTATTTAAGGACTCTGCTGAAGCATTCGAGGACTCTGCTGCATTATTTAAGCACTTTGCGGCGGTATTTAAGGACTCTGTTGCATTATTTAAGGACTTTGTTGCATTATTTAAGGACTCTGCTGCATTAGTTAAGGAGTTTGCTGCATTATTTAACGACGTTGTTGCATTATTTAAGAACTGTGCTGCATTATTTAAGGACTTTGCTGCATTATTTAAGGACTATGCTGCATTATTTAATGACTTTGCTGAAGCATTTGAGGACTCTGCTGCATTATTAGAGGACTCTGCTGCATTATTTAAGGACTTGCTGCATTATTTAATGACTTTGTTGGATTTCTTAAGGACTCTGCTGCATTATTTAAGGAATTTGCTGCTATATTAAAGGACTCTGCTTCAGTATTTAAGGACTCTGCTGCGGTATTTAAGGACCCTGCTGCATTATTTTAGGACTCTGCTGCATTATTTAAGGACTTTGCTGCATTATTTAAGGAATCTGCTGCATTATTTAAGGACTTTGTTGCATTATCTAAGGACTCTGCTGCATTATTGAAGGACTTTGCTGCATTATTTAAGGACTCTGCTGCATTATTTAAGGACTTTGCTGCATTATTTAAGAACTGTGCTGCTTTATTTAAGGACTTTGCATTATTTAAGGACTATGCTGCATTATTTAATGACTTTGCTGAAGCATTTGAGGACTCTGCTGCATTATTAGAGGACTCTGCTGCATTATTTAATGACTTTGTTGGATTTTTTAAGGACTCTGCTGCATTATTTAAGGAATTTGCTGCTATATTAAAGGACTCTGCTTCAGTATTTAAGGACTCTGCTGCGGTATTTAAGGACTCTGCTGCATTATTTAAGGACTCTGCTGCATTATTTAAGGACTTTGCTGCATTATTTAAGGACTCTGCTGCATTATTTAAGGACTTTGTTGCATTATTTAAGGACTCTAATGCATTATTTAAGGACTTTGCTGCAATATTTAAGGACTCTGCTTCAGTATTTAAGGACTCTGCTGCATTATTTAAGGACTTTGTTGCATTATTTAAGGACTTTGCTGCATTATTTAAGGACTCTGCTGCATTATTTAAGGACTCTGCTGAAGCATTTGAGGACTCTGCTGCATTATTTAAGCACTTTGCTGCGGTATTTAAGGACTCTGTTGCATTATTTAAGGACTTTGTTGCATTATTTAAGGACTTTGCTGCATTAGTTAAGGACTTTGCTGCATTATTTAAGGACTCTGCTGCATTATTTAACGACGCTGTTGCATTATTTAAGAACTGTGCTGCATTATTTAAGGACTTTGCTGCATTATTTAAGGACTATGCTGCATTATTTAATGACTTTGCTGAAGCATTTGAGGACTCTGCTGCATTATTAGAGGACTCTGCTGCATTATTTAATGACTTTTTTGGATTTTGTAAGGACTCTGCTGCATTATTTAAGGAATTTGCTGCTATATTAAAGGACTCTGCTTCAGTATTTAAGGACTCTGCTGCGGTATTTAAGGACTCTGCTGCATTATTTAAGGACTCTGCTGCATTATTTAAGGACTTTGCTGCATTATTTAAGGACTCTGCTGCATTATTTAAGGACTTTGCTGCAATATTTAAGGACTCTGCTTCAGTATTTAAGGACTCTGCTGCATTATTTAAGGACGTTGTTGCATTATTTAAGGACTCTGCTGCATTATTTAAGGACTTTACTGCATTATTTAAGGACTCTGCTGCATTATTTAAGGACTTTGTTGCATTATTTCAGGAATCTGATGCATTATTTAAGGAATTTGCTGAATTATTTAAGGACTCTGCTTTCTTATTTAATGACTCTGCTGAAGCATTTGAGGACTCTGCTGCATTATTTGAGGACTCTGTTGCATTATTTAAGGACTTTGCTGCTTTATTTAAGGACTTTGTTGCATTATTTAAGGACTCTGCTGCATTATTTAAGGACTTTGCTGCAATATTTAAGGACTCTGCTTCAGTATTTAAGGACTCTGCTGCATTATTTAAGGACTTTGCTGCATTATTTAAGGACTTTGTTGCATTATTTAAGTACTCTGCTGCATTATTTAAGGACTTTGTTGCATTATTTAAGGACTCTGCTGCATTATTTAAGGACTTTGTTTCATTATTTAATGACTCTGCTGCATTATTTAAGGACTTTGCAGCAATATTTAAGGACTCTGCTTCAGTATTTAAGGACTCTGCTGCATTATTTAAGGACTTTGTTGCATTATTTAAGGACTCTGCTGCATTATTTAAGGACTTTGCTGTATTATTTAAGGACAATGCTGCATTATTTAAGGACTCTGCTGAAGCATTTGAGGACTCTGCTGCATTATTTAAGCCCTTTGCTGCGGTATTTAAGGACTCTGCTGCATTATTTAAGGACTTTGTTGCATTATTTAAGGACTCTGCTGCATTATTTAAGGACTTTGTTTCATTATTTAATGACTCTGCTGCATTATTTAAGGACTTTGCAGCAATATTTAAGGACTCTGCTTCAGTATTTAAGGACTCTGCTGCATTATTTAAGGACTTTGTTGCATTATTTAAGGACTCTGCTGCATTATTTAAGGACTTTGCTGTATTATTTAAGGACAATGCTGCATTATTTAAGGACTCTGCTGAAGCATTTGAGGACTCTGCTGCATTATTTAAGCCCTTTGCTGCGGTATTTAAGGACTCGGTTGCATTATTTAAGGACTTTGTTGCATTATTTAAGGACTCTGCTGCATTAGTTAAGGACTTTGCTGAATTATTTAAGGACTCTGCTGCATTATTTAACGACGTTGTTGCATTATTTAAGAACTGTTCTGCATTATTTAAGGACTTTGCTGCATTATTTAAGGAATATGCTGCATTATTTAATGAATTTGCTGAAGCATTTGAGGACTCTGCTGCATTATTAGAGGACTCTGCTGCATTATTTAAGGACTTGCTGCATTATTTAATGACTTTGTTGGATTTTTTAAGGACTCTGCTGCATTATTTAAGGACATTGTTGCATTATTTAATGACTCTGCTGCATTATTTAAGGACTTTGCAGCAATATTTAAGGACTCTGCTTCAGTATTTAAGGACTCTGCTGCATTATTTAAGGACTTTGTTGCATTATTTAAGGACTCTGCTGCATTATTTAAGGACTTTGCTGCATTATTTAAGGACACTGCTGCATTATTTAAGGACTCTGCTGAAGCATTCGAGGACTCTGCTGCATTATTTAAGCACTTTGCGGCGGTATTTAAGGACTCTGTTGCATTATTTAAGGACTTTGTTGCATTATTTAAGGACTCTGCTGCATTAGTTAAGGAGTTTGCTGCATTATTTAACGACGTTGTTGCATTATTTAAGAACTGTGCTGCATTATTTAAGGACTTTGCTGCATTATTTAAGGACTATGCTGCATTATTTAATGACTTTGCTGAAGCATTTGAGGACTCTGCTGCATTATTAGAGGACTCTGCTGCATTATTTAAGGACTTGCTGCATTATTTAATGACTTTGTTGGATTTCTTAAGGACTCTGCTGCATTATTTAAGGAATTTGCTGCTATATTAAAGGACTCTGCTTCAGTATTTAAGGACTCTGCTGCGGTATTTAAGGACCCTGCTGCATTATTTTAGGACTCTGCTGCATTATTTAAGGACTTTGCTGCATTATTTAAGGAATCTGCTGCATTATTTAAGGACTTTGTTGCATTATCTAAGGACTCTGCTGCATTATTGAAGGACTTTGCTGCATTATTTAAGGACTCTGCTGCATTATTTAAGGACTTTGCTGCATTATTTAAGAACTGTGCTGCTTTATTTAAGGACTTTGCAATATTTAAGGACTATGCTGCATTATTTAATGACTTTGCTGAAGCATTTGAGGACTCTGCTGCATTATTAGAGGACTCTGCTGCATTATTTAATGACTTTGTTGGATTTTTTAAGGACTCTGCTGCATTATTTAAGGAATTTGCTGCTATATTAAAGGACTCTGCTTCAGTATTTAAGGACTCTGCTGCGGTATTTAAGGACTCTGCTGCATTATTTAAGGACTCTGCTGCATTATTTAAGGACTTTGCTGCATTATTTAAGGACTCTGCTGCATTATTTAAGGACTTTGTTGCATTATTTAAGGACTCTAATGCATTATTTAAGGACTTTGCTGCAATATTTAAGGACTCTGCTTCAGTATTTAAGGACTCTGCTGCATTATTTAAGGACGTTGTTGCATTATTTAAGGACTCTGCTGCATTATTTAAGGACTTTACTGCATTATTTAAGGACTCTGCTGCATTATTTAAGGACTTTCTTGCATTATTTAAGGACTCTGCTGCATTAGTTAAGGACTTTGCTGCATTATTTAAGGACTCTGCTGCATTATTTAAGGACTTTGCTGCAATATTTAAGGACTCTGCTTCAGTATTTAAGGACTCTGCTGCATTATTTAAGGACTTTGTTGCATTATTTAAGGACTCTGCTGCATTATTTAAGGACTTTGCTGCATTATTTAAGGACTCTGCTGCATTTTTTAAGGACTCTGCTGAAGCATTTGAGGACTCTGCTGCATTATTTAAGCACTTTGCTGCGGTATTTAAGGACTCTGTTGCATTATTTAAGGACTTTGTTGCATTATTTAAGGACTCTGCTGCATTAGTTAAGGACTTTGCTGCATTATTTAAGGACTCTGCTGCATTATTTACCGACGTTGTTGCATTATTTAAGAACTGTGCTGCTTTATTTAAGGACTTTGCATTATTTAAGGACTATGCTGCATTATTTAATGACTTTGCTGAAGCATTTGAGGACTCTGCTGCATTATTAGAGGACTCTGCTGCATTATTTAATGACTTTGTTGGATTTTTTAAGGACTCTGCTGCATTATTTAAGGAATTTGCTGCTATATTAAAGGACTCTGCTTCAGTATTTAAGGACTCTGCTGCGGTATTTAAGGACTCTGCTGCATTATTTAAGGACTCTGCTGCATTATTTAAGGACTTTGCTGCATTATTTAAGGACTCTGCTGCATTATTTAAGGACTTTGTTGCATTATTTAAGGACTCTAATGCATTATTTAAGGACTTTGCTGCAATATTTAAGGACTCTGCTTCAGTATTTAAGGACTCTGCTGCATTATTTAAGGACGTTGTTGCATTATTTAAGGACTCTGCTGCATTATTTAAGGACTTTACTGCATTATTTAAGGACTCTGCTGCATTATTTAAGGACTTTCTTGCATTATTTAAGGACTCTGCTGCATTAGTTAAGGACTTTGCTGCATTATTTAAGGACTCTGCTGCATTATTTAAGGACTTTGCTGCAATATTTAAGGACTCTGCTTCAGTATTTAAGGACTCTGCTGCATTATTTAAGGACTTTGTTGCATTATTTAAGGACTCTGCTGCATTATTTAAGGACTTTGCTGCATTATTTAAGGACTCTGCTGCATTTTTTAAGGACTCTGCTGAAGCATTTGAGGACTCTGCTGCATTATTTAAGCACTTTGCTGCGGTATTTAAGGACTCTGTTGCATTATTTAAGGACTTTGTTGCATTATTTAAGGACTCTGCTGCATTAGTTAAGGACTTTGCTGCATTATTTAAGGACTCTGCTGCATTATTTACCGACGTTGTTGCATTATTTAAGAACTGTGCTGCTTTATTTAAGGACTTTGCATTATTTAAGGACTATGCTGCATTATTTAATGACTTTGCTGAAGCATTTGAGGACTCTGCTGCATTATTAGAGGACTCTGCTGCATTATTTAATGACTTTGTTGGATTTTTTAAGGACTCTGCTTCATTATTTAAGGAATTTGCTGCTATATTAAAGGACTCTGCTTCAGTATTTAAGGACTCTGCTGCGGTATTTAAGGACTCTGCTGCATTATTTAAGGACTCTGCTGCATTATTTAAGGACTTTGCTGCATTATTTAAGGACTCTGCTGCATTATTTAAGGACTTTGTTGCATTATTTAAGGACTCTAATGCATTATTTAAGGACTTTACTGCAATATTTAAGGACTCTGCTTCAGTTTTTAAGGACTCTGCTGCATTATTTAAGGACGTTGTTGCATTATTTAAGGACACTGCTGCATTATTTAAGGACTTTACTGCATTATTTAAGGACTTTCTTGCATTATTTAAGGACTCTGCTGCATTAGTTAAGGACTTTGCTGCATTATTTAAGGACTCTGCTGCATTATTTAACGACGTTGTTGCATTACTTAAGAACTGTGCTGCATTATTTAAGGACTTTGCTGCATTATTTAAGGACTATGCTGCATTATTTAATGACTTTGCTGAAGCATTTGAGGACTCTGCTGCATTATTAGAGGACTCTGCTGCATTATTTAAGGACTTGCTGCATTATTTAATGACTTTGTTGGATTTTTTTATGGACTCTGCTGCATTATTTAAGGAATTTGCTGCTATATTAAAGGACTCTGCTTCAGTATTTAAGGACTCTGCTGCGGTATTTAAGGACTCTGCTGCATTATTTAAGGACTCTGCTGCATTATTTAAGGACTTTGCTGCATTATTTAAGGAATCTGCTGCATTATTTAAGGACTTTGTTGCATTATCTAAGGACTCTGCTGCATTATTGAAGGACTTTGCTGCAATATTTAAGGACTCTGCTTCAGTATTTAAGGGCTCTGCTGCATTATTTAAGGACTTTGTTGCATTATTTAAGGACTCTGCTGCATTAGATAAGGACTTTCTGCATTATTTAAGGACTCTGCTGCATTATTTAAGGACTTTGCTGCAATATTTAAGGACTCTGCTTCAGTATTTAAGGACTCTGCTGCATTATTTAAGGACTTGTTGCATTATTTAAGGACTCTGCTGCATTATTTAAGGACTTTGCTGCATTATTTAAGGACTCTGCTGCATTATTTAAGGACTCTGCTGAAGCATTTGAGGACTCTGCTGCATTATTTAAGCACTTTGCTGCGGTATTTAAGGACTCTGTTGCATTATTTAAGGACTTTGTTGCATTATTTAAGGACTCTGCTGCATTAGTTAAGGACTTTGCTGCATTATTTAAGGACTCTGCTGCATTATTTACCGACGTTGTTGCATTATTTAAGAACTGTGCTGCTTTATTTAAGGACTTTGCATTATTTAAGGACTATGCTGCATTATTTAATGACTTTGCTGAAGCATTTGAGGACTCTGCTGCATTATTAGAGGACTCTGCTGCATTATTTAATGACTTTGTTGGATTTTTTAAGGACTCTGCTGCATTATTTAAGGAATTTGCAGCTATATTAAAGGACTCTGCTTCAGTATTTAAGGACTCTGCTGCGGTATTTAAGGACTCTGCTGCATTATTTAAGGACTCTGCTGCATTATTTAAGGACTTTGCTGCATTATTTAAGGACTCTGCTGCATTATTTAAGGACTTTGTTGCATTATTTAAGGACTCTAATGCATTATTTAAGGACTTTGCTGCAATATTTAAGGACTCTGCTTCAGTATTTAAGGACTCTGCTGCATTATTTAAGGACGTTGTTGCATTATTTAAGGACTCTGCTGCATTATTTAAGGACTTTACTGCATTATTTAAGGACTCTGCTGCATTATTTAAGGACTTTCTTGCATTATTTAAGGACTCTGCTGCATTAGTTAAGGACTTTGCTCCATTATTTAAGGAATCTGCTGCATTATTTAACGACGTTGTTGCATTACTTAAGAACTGTGCTGCATTATTTAAGGACTTTGCTGCATTATTTAAGGACTATGCTGCATTATTTAATGACTTTGCTGAAGCATTTGAGGACTCTGCTGCATTATTAGAGGACTCTGCTGCATTATTTAAGGACTTGCTGCATTATTTAATGACTTTGTTGGATTTTTTTATGGACTCTGCTGCATTATTTAAGGAATTTGCTGCTATATTAAAGGACTCTGCTTCAGTATTTAAGGACTCTGCTGCGGTATTTAAGGACTCTGCTGCATTATTTAAGGACTCTGCTGCATTATTTAAGGACTTTGCTGCATTATTTAAGGAATCTGCTGCATTATTTAAGGACTTTGTTGCATTATCTAAGGATTCTGCTGCATTATTGAAGGACTTTGCTGCAATATTTAAGGACTCTGCTTCAGTATTTAAGGGCTCTGCTGCATTATTTAAGGACTTTGTTGCATTATTTAAGGACTCTGCTGCATAGATAAGGACTTTGCTGCATTATTTAAGGACTCTGCTGCATTATTTAAGGACTTTGCTGCAATATTTAAGGACTCTGCTTCAGTATTTAAGGACTCTGCTGCATTATTTAAGGACTTTGTTGCATTATTTAAGGACTCTGCTGCATTATTTAAGGACTTTGCTGCATTATTTAAGGACTCTGCTGCATTATTTAAGGACTCTGCTGAAGCATTTGAGGACTCTGCTGCATTATTTAAGCACTTTGCTGCGGTATTTAAGGACTCTGTTGCATTATTTAAGGACTTTGTTGCATTATTTAAGGACTTTGCTGCATTAGTTAAGGACTTTGCTGCATTATTTAAGGACTCTGCTGCATTATTTAACGGCGCTGTTGCATTATTTAAGAACTGTGCTGCATTATTTAAGGACTTTGCTGCAATATTTAAGGACTCTGCTTCAGTATTTAAGGACTCTGCTGCATTATTTAAGGACTTTGCTGCATTATTTAAGGACTTTGTTGCATTATTTAAGTACTCTGCTGCATTATTTAAGGACTTTGTTGCATTATTTATGGACTCTGCTGCATTATTTAAGGACTTTGTTTCATTATTTAATGACTCTGCTGCATTATTTAAGGACTTTGCAGCAATATTTAAGGACTCTGCTTCAGTATTTAAGGACTCTGCTGCATTATTTAAGGACTTTGTTGCATTATTTAAGGACTCTGCTGCATTATTTAAGGACTTTGCTGTATTATTTAAGGACAATGCTGCATTATTTAAGGACTCTGCTGAAGCATTTGAGGACTCTGCTGCATTATTTAAGCCCTTTGCTGCGGTATTTAAGGACTCGGTTGCATTATTTAAGGACTTTGTTGCATTATTTAAGGACTCTGCTGCATTAGTTAAGGACTTTGCTGAATTATTTAAGGACTCTGCTGCATTATTTAACGACGTTGTTGCATTATTTAAGAACTGTTCTGCATTATTTAAGGACTTTGCTGCATTATTTAAGGAATATGCTGCATTATTTAATGAATTTGCTGAAGCATTTGAGGACTCTGCTGCATTATTAGAGGACTCTGCTGCATTATTTAAGGACTTGCTGCATTATTTAATGACTTTGTTGGATTTTTTAAGGACTCTGCTGCATTATTTAAGGACATTGTTGCATTATTTAATGACTCTGCTGCATTATTTAAGGACTTTGCAGCAATATTTAAGGACTCTGCTTCAGTATTTAAGGACTCTGCTGCATTATTTAAGGACTTTGTTGCATTATTTAAGGACTCTGCTGCATTATTTAAGGACTTTGCTGCATTATTTAAGGACACTGCTGCATTATTTAAGGACACTGCTGAAGCATTCGAGGACTCTGCTGCATTATTTAAGCACTTTGCGGCGGTATTTAAGGACTCTGTTGCATTATTTAAGGACTTTGTTGCATTATTTAAGGACTCTGCTGCATTAGTTAAGGAGTTTGCTGCATTATTTAACGACGTTGTTGCATTATTTAAGAACTGTGCTGCATTATTTAAGGACTTTGCTGCATTATTTAAGGACTATGCTGCATTATTTAATGACTTTGCTGAAGCATTTGAGGACTCTGCTGCATTATTAGAGGACTCTGCTGCATTATTTAAGGACTTGCTGCATTATTTAATGACTTTGTTGGATTTCTTAAGGACTCTGCTGCATTATTTAAGGAATTTGCTGCTATATTAAAGGACTCTGCTTCAGTATTTAAGGACTCTGCTGCGGTATTTAAGGACCCTGCTGCATTATTTTAGGACTCTGCTGCATTATTTAAGGACTTTGCTGCATTATTTAAGGAATCTGCTGCATTATTTAAGGACTTTGTTGCATTATCTAAGGACTCTGCTGCATTATTGAAGGACTTTGCTGCATTATTTAAGGACTCTGCTGCATTATTTAAGGACTTTGCTGCATTATTTAAGAACTGTGCTGCTTTATTTAAGGACTTTGCATTATTTAAGGACTATGCTGCATTATTTAATGACTTTGCTGAAGCATTTGAGGACTCTGCTGCATTATTAGAGGACTCTGCTGCATTATTTAATGACTTTGTTGGATTTTTTAAGGACTCTGCTGCATTATTTAAGGAATTTGCTGCTATATTAAAGGACTCTGCTTCAGTATTTAAGGACTCTGCTGCGGTATTTAAGGACTCTGCTGCATTATTTAAGGACTCTGCTGCATTATTTAAGGACTTTGCTGCATTATTTAAGGACTCTGCTGCATTATTTAAGGACTTTGTTGCATTATTTAAGGACTCTAATGCATTATTTAAGGACTTTGCTGCAATATTTAAGGACTCTGCTTCAGTATTTAAGGACTCTGCTGCATTATTTAAGGACGTTGTTGCATTATTTAAGGACTCTGCTGCATTATTTAAGGACTTTACTGCATTATTTAAGGACTCTGCTGCATTATTTAAGGACTTTCTTGCATTATTTAAGGACTCTGCTGCATTAGTTAAGGACTTTGCTGCATTATTTAAGGACTCTGCTGCATTATTTAAGGACTTTGCTGCAATATTTAAGGACTCTGCTTCAGTATT
Organism: Phyllobates terribilis; assembly: GCF_046119375.1. Lineage (NCBI taxonomy): Eukaryota > Metazoa > Chordata > Amphibia > Anura > Dendrobatidae > Phyllobates > Phyllobates terribilis. The sequence goes on from NW_027362905.1 coordinate 1,878,555, forward strand.
TAAGGACTCTGCTGCATTATTTAAGGACTTTGTTGCATTATTTAAGGACTCTGCTGCATTATTTAAGGACTTTGCTGCATTATTTAAGGACTCTGCTGCATTTTTTAAGGACTCTGCTGAAGCATTTGAGGACTCTGCTGCATTATTTAAGCACTTTGCTGCGGTATTTAAGGACTCTGTTGCATTATTTAAGGACTTTGTTGCATTATTTAAGGACTCTGCTGCATTAGTTAAGGACTTTGCTGCATTATTTAAGGACTCTGCTGCATTATTTACCGACGTTGTTGCATTATTTAAGAACTGTGCTGCTTTATTTAAGGACTTTGCATTATTTAAGGACTATGCTGCATTATTTAATGACTTTGCTGAAGCATTTGAGGACTCTGCTGCATTATTAGAGGACTCTGCTGCATTATTTAATGACTTTGTTGGATTTTTTAAGGACTCTGCTGCATTATTTAAGGAATTTGCTGCTATATTAAAGGACTCTGCTTCAGTATTTAAGGACTCTGCTGCGGTATTTAAGGACTCTGCTGCATTATTTAAGGACTCTGCTGCATTATTTAAGGACTTTGCTGCATTATTTAAGGACTCTGCTGCATTATTTAAGGACTTTGTTGCATTATTTAAGGACTCTAATGCATTATTTAAGGACTTTGCTGCAATATTTAAGGACTCTGCTTCAGTATTTAAGGACTCTGCTGCATTATTTAAGGACGTTGTTGCATTATTTAAGGACTCTGCTGCATTATTTAAGGACTTTACTGCATTATTTAAGGACTCTGCTGCATTATTTAAGGACTTTCTTGCATTATTTAAGGACTCTGCTGCATTAGTTAAGGACTTTGCTGCATTATTTAAGGACTCTGCTGCATTATTTAAGGACTTTGCTGCAATATTTAAGGACTCTGCTTCAGTATTTAAGGACTCTGCTGCATTATTTAAGGACTTTGTTGCATTATTTAAGGACTCTGCTGCATTATTTAAGGACTTTCCTGCATTATTTAAGGACTCTGCTGCATTTTTTAAGGACTCTGCTGAAGCATTTGAGGACTCTGCTGCATTATTTAAGCACTTTGCTGCGGTATTTAAGGACTCTGTTGCATTATTTAAGGACTTTGTTGCATTATTTAAGGACTCTGCTGCATTAGTTAAGGACTTTGCTGCATTATTTAAGGACTCTGCTGCATTATTTACCGACGTTGTTGCATTATTTAAGAACTGTGCTGCTTTATTTAAGGACTTTGCATTATTTAAGGACTATGCTGCATTATTTAATGACTTTGCTGAAGCATTTGAGGACTCTGCTGCATTATTAGAGGACTCTGCTGCATTATTTAATGACTTTGTTGGATTTTTTAAGGACTCTGCTGCATTATTTAAGGAATTTGCTGCTATATTAAAGGACTCTGCTTCAGTATTTAAGGACTCTGCTGCGGTATTTAAGGACTCTGCTGCATTATTTAAGGACTCTGCTGCATTATTTAAGGACTTTGCTGCATTATTTAAGGACTCTGCTGCATTATTTAAGGACTTTGTTGCATTATTTAAGGACTCTAATGCATTACTTAAGGACTTTGCTGCAATATTTAAGGACTCTGCTTCAGTATTTAAGGACTCTGCTGCATTATTTAAGGACGTTGTTGCATTATTTAAGGACTCTGCTGCATTATTTAAGGACTTTACTGCATTATTTAAGGACTCTGCTGCATTATTTAAGGACTTTCTTGCATTATTTAAGGACTCTGCTGCATTAGTTAAGGACTTTGCTGCATTATTTAAGGACTCTGCTGCATTATTTAACGACGTTGTTGCATTACTTAAGAACTGTGCTGCATTATTTAAGGACTTTGCTGCATTATTTAAGGACTATGCTGCATTATTTAATGACTTTGCTGAAGCATTTGAGGACTCTGCTGCATTATTAGAGGACTCTGCTGCATTATTTAAGGACTTGCTGCATTATTTAATGACTTTGTTGGATTTTTTTATGGACTCTGCTGCATTATTTAAGGAATTTGCTGCTATATTAAAGGACTCTGCTTCAGTATTTAAGGACTCTGCTGCGGTATTTAAGGACTCTGCTGCATTATTTAAGGACTCTGCTGCATTATTTAAGGACTTTGCTGCATTATTTAAGGAATCTGCAGCATTATTTAAGGACTTTGTTGCATTATCTTAGGACTCTGCTGCATTATTGAAGGACTTTGCTGCAATATTTAAGGACTCTGCTTCAGTATTTAAGGGCTCTGCTGCATTATTTAAGGACTTTGTTGCATTATTTAAGGACTCTGCTGCATAGATAAGGACTTTGCTGCATTATTTAAGGACTCTGCTGCATTATTTAAGGACTTTGCTGCAATATTTAAGGACTCTGCTTCAGTATTTAAGGACTCTGCTGCATTATTTAAGGACTTTGTTGCATTATTTAAGGACTTTGCTGCATTATTTAAGGACTCTGCTGCATTATTTAAGGACTCTGCTGAAGCATTTGAGGACTCTGCTGCATTATTTAAGCACTTTGCTGCGGTATTTAAGGACTCTGTTGCATTATTTAAGGACTTTGTTGCATTATTTAAGGACTTTGCTGCATTAGTTAAATACTTTGCTGCATTATTTAAGGACTCTGCTGCATTATTTAACGACGCTGTTGCATTATTTAAGAACTGTGCTGCATTATTTAAGGACTTTGCTGCATTATTTAAGGACTATGCTGCATTATTTAATGACTTTGCTGAAGCATTTGAGGACTCTGCTGCATTATTAGAGGACTCTGCTGCATTATTTAATGACTTTTTTGGATTTTGTAAGGACTCTGCTGCATTATTTAAGGAATTTGCTGCTATATTAAAGGACTCTGCTTCAGTATTTAAGGACTCTGCTGCGGTATTTAAGGACTCTGCTGCATTATTTAAGGACTCTGCTGCATTATTTAAGGACTTTGCTGCATTATTTAAGGACTCTGCTGCATTATTTAAGGACTTTGCTGCAATATTTAAGGACTCTGCTTCAGTATTTAAGGACTCTGCTGCATTATTTAAGGACGTTGTTGCATTATTTAAGGACTCTGCTGCATTATTTAAGGACTTTACTGCATTATTTAAGGACTCTGCTGCATTATTTAAGGACTTTGTTGCATTATTTCAGGAATCTGATGCATTATTTAAGGAATTTGCTGAATTATTTAAGGACTCTGCTTTCTTATTTAATGACTCTGCTGAAGCATTTGAGGACTCTGCTGCATTATTTGAGGACTCTGTTGCATTATTTAAGGACTTTGCTGCTTTATTTAAGGACTTTGTTGCATTATTTAAGGACTCTGCTGCATTATTTAAGGACTTTGCTGCAATATTTAAGGACTCTGCTTCAGTATTTAAGGACTCTGCTGCATTATTTAAGGACTTTGCTGCATTATTTAAGGACTTTGTTGCATTATTTAAGTACTCTGCTGCATTATTTAAGGACTTTGTTGCATTATTTAAGGACTCTGCTGCATTATTTAAGGACTTTGTTTCATTATTTAATGACTCTGCTGCATTATTTAAGGACTTTGCAGCAATATTTAAGGACTCTGCTTCAGTATTTAAGGACTCTGCTGCATTATTTAAGGACTTTGTTGCATTATTTAAGGACTCTGCTGCATTATTTAAGGACTTTGCTGTATTATTTAAGGACAATGCTGCATTATTTAAGGACTCTGCTGAAGCATTTGAGGACTCTGCTGCATTATTTAAGCCCTTTGCTGCGGTATTTAAGGACTCGGTTGCATTATTTAAGGACTTTGTTGCATTATTTAAGGACTCTGCTGCATTAGTTAAGGACTTTGCTGAATTATTTAAGGACTCTGCTGCATTATTTAACGACGTTGTTGCATTATTTAAGAACTGTTCTGCATTATTTAAGGACTTTGCTGCATTATTTAAGGAATATGCTGCATTATTTAATGAATTTGCTGAAGCATTTGAGGACTCTGCTGCATTATTAGAGGACTCTGCTGCATTATTTAAGGACTTGCTGCATTATTTAATGACTTTGTTGGACTTTTTAAGGACTCTGCTGCATTATTTAAGGACATTGTTGCATTATTTAATGACTCTGCTGCATTATTTAAGGACTTTGCAGCAATATTTAAGGACTCTGCTTCAGTATTTAAGGACTCTGCTGCATTATTTAAGGACTTTGTTGCATTATTTAAGGACTCTGCTGCATTATTTAAGGACTTTGCTGCATTATTTAAGGACACTGCTGCATTATTTAAGGACTCTGCTGAAGCATTCGAGGACTCTGCTGCATTATTTAAGCACTTTGCGGCGGTATTTAAGGACTCTGTTGCATTATTTAAGGACTTTGTTGCATTATTTAAGGACTCTGCTGCATTAGTTAAGGAGTTTGCTGCATTATTTAACGACGTTGTTGCATTATTTAAGAACTGTGCTGCATTATTTAAGGACTTTGCTGCATTATTTAAGGACTATGCTGCATTATTTAATGACTTTGCTGAAGCATTTGAGGACTCTGCTGCATTATTAGAGGACTCTGCTGCATTATTTAAGGACTTGCTGCATTATTTAATGACTTTGTTGGATTTCTTAAGGACTCTGCTGCATTATTTAAGGAATTTGCTGCTATATTAAAGGACTCTGCTTCAGTATTTAAGGACTCTGCTGCGGTATTTAAGGACCCTGCTGCATTATTTTAGGACTCTGCTGCATTATTTAAGGACTTTGCTGCATTATTTAAGGAATCTGCTGCATTATTTAAGGACTTTGTTGCATTATCTAAGGACTCTGCTGCATTATTGAAGGACTTTGCTGCATTATTTAAGGACTCTGCTGCATTATTTAAGGACTTTGCTGCATTATTTAAGAACTGTGCTGCTTTATTTAAGGACTTTGCATTATTTAAGGACTATGCTGCATTATTTAATGACTTTGCTGAAGCATTTGAGGACTCTGCTGCATTATTAGAGGACTCTGCTGCATTATTTAATGACTTTGTTGGATTTTTTAAGGACTCTGCTGCATTATTTAAGGAATTTGCTGCTATATTAAAGGACTCTGCTTCAGTATTTAAGGACTCTGCTGCGGTATTTAAGGACTCTGCTGCATTATTTAAGGACTCTGCTGCATTATTTAAGGACTTTGCTGCATTATTTAAGGACTCTGCTGCATTATTTAAGGACTTTGTTGCATTATTTAAGGACTCTAATGCATTATTTAAGGACTTTGCTGCAATATTTAAGGACTCTGCTTCAGTATTTAAGGACTCTGCTGCATTATTTAAGGACGTTGTTGCATTATTTAAGGACTCTGCTGCATTATTTAAGGACTTTACTGCATTATTTAAGGACTCTGCTGCATTATTTAAGGACTTTCTTGCATTATTTAAGGACTCTGCTGCATTAGTTAAGGACTTTGCTGCATTATTTAAGGACTCTGCTGCATTATTTAAGGACTTTGCTGCAATATTTAAGGACTCTGCTTCAGTATTTAAGGACTCTGCTGCATTATTTAAGGACTTTGTTGCATTATTTAAGGACTCTGCTGCATTATTTAAGGACTTTGCTGCATTATTTAAGGACTCTGCTGCATTTTTTAAGGACTCTGCTGAAGCATTTGAGGACTCTGCTGCATTATTTAAGCACTTTGCTGCGGTATTTAAGGACTCTGTTGCATTATTTAAGGACTTTGTTGCATTATTTAAGGACTCTGCTGCATTAGTTAAGGACTTTGCTGCATTATTTAAGGACTCTGCTGCATTATCTACCGACGTTGTTGCATTATTTAAGAACTGTGCTGCTTTATTTAAGGACTTTGCATTATTTAAGGACTATGCTGCATTATTTAATGACTTTGCTGAAGCATTTGAGGACTCTGCTGCATTATTAGAGGACTCTGCTGCATTATTTAATGACTTTGTTGGATTTTTTAAGGACTCTGCTGCATTATTTAAGGAATTTGCTGCTATATTAAAGGACTCTGCTTCAGTATTTAAGGACTCTGCTGCGGTATTTAAGGACTCTGCTGCATTATTTAAGGACTCTGCTGCATTATTTAAGGACTTTGCTGCATTATTTAAGGACTCTGCTGCATTATTTAAGGACTTTGTTGCATTATTTAAGGACTCTAATGCATTATTTAAGGACTTTGCTGCAATATTTAAGGACTCTGCTTCAGTATTTAAGGACTCTGCTGCATTATTTAAGGACGTTGTTGCATTATTTAAGGACTCTGCTGCATTATTTAAGGACTTTACTGCATTATTTAAGGACTCTGCTGCATTATTTAAGGACTTTCTTGCATTATTTAAGGACTCTGCTGCATTAGTTAAGGACTTTGCTGCATTATTTAAGGACTCTGCTGCATTATTTAAGGACTTTGCTGCAATATTTAAGGACTCTGCTTCAGTATTTAAGGACTCTGCTGCATTATTTAAGGACTTTGCTGCATTACTTAAGGACTCTGCTGCATTATTTAAGGACTTTGTTGCATTATTTAAGGACTCTAATGCATTACTTAAGGACTTTGCTGCAATATTTAAGGACTCTGCTTCAGTATTTAAGGACTCTGCTGCATTATTTAAGGACGTTGTTGCATTATTTAAGGACTCTGCTGCATTATTTAAGGACTTTACTGCATTATTTAAGGACTCTGCTGCATTATTTAAGGACTTTCTTGCATTATTTAAGGACTCTGCTGCATTAGTTAAGGACTTTGCTGCATTATTTAAGGACTCTGCTGCATTATTTAACGACGTTGTTGCATTACTTAAGAACTGTGCTGCATTATTTAAGGACTTTGCTGCATTATTTAAGGACTATGCTGCATTATTTAATGACTTTGCTGAAGCATTTGAGGACTCTGCTGCATTATTAGAGGACTCTGCTGCATTATTTAAGGACTTGCTGCATTATTTAATGACTTTGTTGGATTTTTTTATGGACTCTGCTGCATTATTTAAGGAATTTGCTGCTATATTAAAGGACTCTGCTTCAGTATTTAAGGACTCTGCTGCGGTATTTAAGGACTCTGCTGCATTATTTAAGGACTCTGCTGCATTATTTAAGGACTTTGCTGCATTATTTAAGGAATCTGCTGCATTATTTAAGGACTTTGTTGCATTATCTTAGGACTCTGCTGCATTATTGAAGGACTTTGCTGCAATATTTAAGGACTCTGCTTCAGTATTTAAGGGCTCTGCTGCATTATTTAAGGACTTTGTTGCATTATTTAAGGACTCTGCTGCATAGATAAGGACTTTGCTGCATTATTTAAGGACTCTGCTGCATTATTTAAGGACTTTGCTGCAATATTTAAGGACTCTGCTTCAGTATTTAAGGACTCTGCTGCATTATTTAAGGACTTTGTTGCATTATTTAAGGACTTTGCTGCATTATTTAAGGACTCTGCTGCATTATTTAAGGACTCTGCTGAAGCATTTGAGGACTCTGCTGCATTATTTAAGCACTTTGCTGCGGTATTTAAGGACTCTGTTGCATTATTTAAGGACTTTGTTGCATTATTTAAGGACTTTGCTGCATTAGTTAAATACTTTGCTGCATTATTTAAGGACTCTGCTGCATTATTTAACGACGCTGTTGCATTATTTAAGAACTGTGCTGCATTATTTAAGGACTTTGCTGCATTATTTAAGGACTATGCTGCATTATTTAATGACTTTGCTGAAGCATTTGAGGACTCTGCTGCATTATTAGAGGACTCTGCTGCATTATTTAATGACTTTTTTGGATTTTGTAAGGACTCTGCTGCATTATTTAAGGAATTTGCTGCTATATTAAAGGACTCTGCTTCAGTATTTAAGGACTCTGCTGCGGTATTTAAGGACTCTGCTGCATTATTTAAGGACTCTGCTGCATTATTTAAGGACTTTGCTGCATTATTTAAGGACTCTGCTGCATTATTTAAGGACTTTGCTGCAATATTTAAGGACTCTGCTTCAGTATTTAAGGACTCTGCTGCATTATTTAAGGACGTTGTTGCATTATTTAAGGACTCTGCTGCATTATTTAAGGACTTTACTGCATTATTTAAGGACTCTGCTGCATTATTTAAGGACTTTGTTGCATTATTTCAGGAATCTGATGCATTATTTAAGGAATTTGCTGAATTATTTAAGGACTCTGCTTTCTTATTTAATGACTCTGCTGAAGCATTTGAGGACTCTGCTGCATTATTTGAGGACTCTGTTGCATTATTTAAGGACTTTGCTGCTTTATTTAAGGACTTTGTTGCATTATTTAAGGACTCTGCTGCATTATTTAAGGACTTTGCTGCAATATTTAAGGACTCTGCTTCAGTATTTAAGGACTCTGCTGCATTATTTAAGGACTTTGCTGCATTATTTAAGGACTTTGTTGCATTATTTAAGTACTCTGCTGCATTATTTAAGGACTTTGTTGCATTATTTAAGGACTCTGCTGCATTATTTAAGGACTTTGTTTCATTATTTAATGACTCTGCTGCATTATTTAAGGACTTTGCAGCAATATTTAAGGACTCTGCTTCAGTATTTAAGGACTCTGCTGCATTATTTAAGGACTTTGTTGCATTATTTAAGGACTCTGCTGCATTATTTAAGGACTTTGCTGTATTATTTAAGGACAATGCTGCATTATTTAAGGACTCTGCTGAAGCATTTGAGGACTCTGCTGCATTATTTAAGCCCTTTGCTGCGGTATTTAAGGACTCGGTTGCATTATTTAAGGACTTTGTTGCATTATTTAAGGACTCTGCTGCATTAGTTAAGGACTTTGCTGAATTATTTAAGGACTCTGCTGCATTATTTAACGACGTTGTTGCATTATTTAAGAACTGTTCTGCATTATTTAAGGACTTTGCTGCATTATTTAAGGAATATGCTGCATTATTTAATGAATTTGCTGAAGCATTTGAGGACTCTGCTGCATTATTAGAGGACTCTGCTGCATTATTTAAGGACTTGCTGCATTATTTAATGACTTTGTTGGATTTTTTAAGGACTCTGCTGCATTATTTAAGGACATTGTTGCATTATTTAATGACTCTGCTGCATTATTTAAGGACTTTGCAGCAATATTTAAGGACTCTGCTTCAGTATTTAAGGACTCTGCTGCATTATTTAAGGACTTTGTTGCATTATTTAAGGACTCTGCTGCATTATTTAAGGACTTTGCTGCATTATTTAAGGACACTGCTGCATTATTTAAGGACTCTGCTGAAGCATTCGAGGACTCTGCTGCATTATTTAAGCACTTTGCGGCGGTATTTAAGGACTCTGTTGCATTATTTAAGGACTTTGTTGCATTATTTAAGGACTCTGCTGCATTAGTTAAGGAGTTTGCTGCATTATTTAACGACGTTGTTGCATTATTTAAGAACTGTGCTGCATTATTTAAGGACTTTGCTGCATTATTTAAGGACTATGCTGCATTATTTAATGACTTTGCTGAAGCATTTGAGGACTCTGCTGCATTATTAGAGGACTCTGCTGCATTATTTAAGGACTTGCTGCATTATTTAATGACTTTGTTGGATTTCTTAAGGACTCTGCTGCATTATTTAAGGAATTTGCTGCTATATTAAAGGACTCTGCTTCAGTATTTAAGGACTCTGCTGCGGTATTTAAGGACCCTGCTGCATTATTTTAGGACTCTGCTGCATTATTTAAGGACTTTGCTGCATTATTTAAGGAATCTGCTGCATTATTTAAGGACTTTGTTGCATTATCTAAGGACTCTGCTGCATTATTGAAGGACTTTGCTGCATTATTTAAGGACTCTGCTGCATTATTTAAGGACTTTGCTGCATTATTTAAGAACTGTGCTGCTTTATTTAAGGACTTTGCATTATTTAAGGACTATGCTGCATTATTTAATGACTTTGCTGAAGCATTTGAGGACTCTGCTGCATTATTAGAGGACTCTGCTGCATTATTTAATGACTTTGTTGGATTTTTTAAGGACTCTGCTGCATTATTTAAGGAATTTGCTGCTATATTAAAGGACTCTGCTTCAGTATTTAAGGACTCTGCTGCGGTATTTAAGGACTCTGCTGCATTATTTAAGGACTCTGCTGCATTATTTAAGGACTTTGCTGCATTATTTAAGGACTCTGCTGCATTATTTAAGGACTTTGTTGCATTATTTAAGGACTCTAATGCATTATTTAAGGACTTTGCTGCAATATTTAAGGACTCTGCTTCAGTATTTAAGGACTCTGCTGCATTATTTAAGGACGTTGTTGCATTATTTAAGGACTCTGCTGCATTATTTAAGGACTTTACTGCATTATTTAAGGACTCTGCTGCATTATTTAAGGACTTTCTTGCATTATTTAAGGACTCTGCTGCATTAGTTAAGGACTTTGCTGCATTATTTAAGGACTCTGCTGCATTATTTAAGGACTTTGCTGCAATATTTAAGGACTCTGCTTCAGTATTTAAGGACTCTGCTGCATTATTTAAGGACTTTGTTGCATTATTTAAGGACTCTGCTGCATTATTTAAGGACTTTGCTGCATTATTTAAGGACTCTGCTGCATTTTTTAAGGACTCTGCTGAAGCATTTGAGGACTCTGCTGCATTATTTAAGCACTTTGCTGCGGTATTTAAGGACTCTGTTGCATTATTTAAGGACTTTGTTGCATTATTTAAGGACTCTGCTGCATTAGTTAAGGACTTTGCTGCATTATTTAAGGACTCTGCTGCATTATTTACCGACGTTGTTGCATTATTTAAGAACTGTGCTGCTTTATTTAAGGACTTTGCATTATTTAAGGACTATGCTGCATTATTTAATGACTTTGCTGAAGCATTTGAGGACTCTGCTGCATTATTAGAGGACTCTGCTGCATTATTTAATGACTTTGTTGGATTTTTTAAGGACTCTGCTGCATTATTTAAGGAATTTGCTGCTATATTAAAGGACTCTGCTTCAGTATTTAAGGACTCTGCTGCGGTATTTAAGGACTCTGCTGCATTATTTAAGGACTCTGCTGCATTATTTAAGGACTTTGCTGCATTATTTAAGGACTCTGCTGCATTATTTAAGGACTTTGTTGCATTATTTAAGGACTCTAATGCATTATTTAAGGACTTTGCTGCAATATTTAAGGACTCTGCTTCAGTATTTAAGGACTCTGCTGCATTATTTAAGGACGTTGTTGCATTATTTAAGGACTCTGCTGCATTATTTAAGGACTTTACTGCATTATTTAAGGACTCTGCTGCATTATTTAAGGACTTTCTTGCATTATTTAAGGACTCTGCTGCATTAGTTAAGGACTTTGCTGCATTATTTAAGGACTCTGCTGCATTATTTAAGGACTTTGCTGCAATATTTAAGGACTCTGCTTCAGTATTTAAGGACTCTGCTGCATTATTTAAGGACTTTGTTGCATTATTTAAGGACTCTGCTGCATTATTTAAGGACTTTGCTGCATTATTTAAGGACTCTGCTGCATTTTTTAAGGACTCTGCTGAAGCATTTGAGGACTCTGCTGCATTATTTAAGCACTTTGCTGCGGTATTTAAGGACTCTGTTGCATTATTTAAGGACTTTGTTGCATTATTTAAGGACTCTGCTGCATTAGTTAAGGACTTTGCTGCATTATTTAAGGACTCTGCTGCATTATTTACCGACGTTGTTGCATTATTTAAGAACTGTGCTGCTTTATTTAAGGACTTTGCATTATTTAAGGACTATGCTGCATTATTTAATGACTTTGCTGAAGCATTTGAGGACTCTGCTGCATTATTAGAGGACTCTGCTGCATTATTTAATGACTTTGTTGGATTTTTTAAGGACTCTGCTTCATTATTTAAGGAATTTGCTGCTATATTAAAGGACTCTGCTTCAGTATTTAAGGACTCTGCTGCGGTATTTAAGGACTCTGCTGCATTATTTAAGGACTCTGCTGCATTATTTAAGGACTTTGCTGCATTATTTAAGGACTCTGCTGCATTATTTAAGGACTTTGTTGCATTATTTAAGGACTCTAATGCATTATTTAAGGACTTTACTGCAATATTTAAGGACTCTGCTTCAGTTTTTAAGGACTCTGCTGCATTATTTAAGGACGTTGTTGCATTATTTAAGGACACTGCTGCATTATTTAAGGACTTTACTGCATTATTTAAGGACTTTCTTGCATTATTTAAGGACTCTGCTGCATTAGTTAAGGACTTTGCTGCATTATTTAAGGACTCTGCTGCATTATTTAACGACGTTGTTGCATTACTTAAGAACTGTGCTGCATTATTTAAGGACTTTGCTGCATTATTTAAGGACTATGCTGCATTATTTAATGACTTTGCTGAAGCATTTGAGGACTCTGCTGCATTATTAGAGGACTCTGCTGCATTATTTAAGGACTTGCTGCATTATTTAATGACTTTGTTGGATTTTTTTATGGACTCTGCTGCATTATTTAAGGAATTTGCTGCTATATTAAAGGACTCTGCTTCAGTATTTAAGGACTCTGCTGCGGTATTTAAGGACTCTGCTGCATTATTTAAGGACTCTGCTGCATTATTTAAGGACTTTGCTGCATTATTTAAGGAATCTGCTGCATTATTTAAGGACTTTGTTGCATTATCTAAGGACTCTGCTGCATTATTGAAGGACTTTGCTGCAATATTTAAGGACTCTGCTTCAGTATTTAAGGGCTCTGCTGCATTATTTAAGGACTTTGTTGCATTATTTAAGGACTCTGCTGCATTAGATAAGGACTTTGCTGCATTATTTAAGGACTCTGCTGCATTATTTAAGGACTTTGCTGCAATATTTAAGGACTCTGCTTCAGTATTTAAGGACTCTGCTGCATTATTTAAGGACTTGTTGCATTATTTAAGGACTCTGCTGCATTATTTAAGGACTTTGCTGCATTATTTAAGGACTCTGCTGCATTATTTAAGGACTCTGCTGAAGCATTTGAGGACTCTGCTGCATTATTTAAGCACTTTGCTGCGGTATTTAAGGACTCTGTTGCATTATTTAAGGACTTTGTTGCATTATTTAAGGACTCTGCTGCATTAGTTAAGGACTTTGCTGCATTATTTAAGGACTCTGCTGCATTATTTACCGACGTTGTTGCATTATTTAAGAACTGTGCTGCTTTATTTAAGGACTTTGCATTATTTAAGGACTATGCTGCATTATTTAATGACTTTGCTGAAGCATTTGAGGACTCTGCTGCATTATTAGAGGACTCTGCTGCATTATTTAATGACTTTGTTGGATTTTTTAAGGACTCTGCTGCATTATTTAAGGAATTTGCAGCTATATTAAAGGACTCTGCTTCAGTATTTAAGGACTCTGCTGCGGTATTTAAGGACTCTGCTGCATTATTTAAGGACTCTGCTGCATTATTTAAGGACTTTGCTGCATTATTTAAGGACTCTGCTGCATTATTTAAGGACTTTGTTGCATTATTTAAGGACTCTAATGCATTATTTAAGGACTTTGCTGCAATATTTAAGGACTCTGCTTCAGTATTTAAGGACTCTGCTGCATTATTTAAGGACGTTGTTGCATTATTTAAGGACTCTGCTGCATTATTTAAGGACTTTACTGCATTATTTAAGGACTCTGCTGCATTATTTAAGGACTTTCTTGCATTATTTAAGGACTCTGCTGCATTAGTTAAGGACTTTGCTGCATTATTTAAGGAATCTGCTGCATTATTTAACGACGTTGTTGCATTACTTAAGAACTGTGCTGCATTATTTAAGGACTTTGCTGCATTATTTAAGGACTATGCTGCATTATTTAATGACTTTGCTGAAGCATTTGAGGACTCTGCTGCATTATTAGAGGACTCTGCTGCATTATTTAAGGACTTGCTGCATTATTTAATGACTTTGTTGGATTTTTTTATGGACTCTGCTGCATTATTTAAGGAATTTGCTGCTATATTAAAGGACTCTGCTTCAGTATTTAAGGACTCTGCTGCGGTATTTAAGGACTCTGCTGCATTATTTAAGGACTCTGCTGCATTATTTAAGGACTTTGCTGCATTATTTAAGGAATCTGCTGCATTATTTAAGGACTTTGTTGCATTATCTAAGGACTCTGCTGCATTATTGAAGGACTTTGCTGCAATATTTAAGGACTCTGCTTCAGTATTTAAGGGCTCTGCTGCATTATTTAAGGACTTTGTTGCATTATTTAAGGACTCTGCTGCATAGATAAGGACTTTGCTGCATTATTTAAGGACTCTGCTGCATTATTTAAGGACTTTGCTGCAATATTTAAGGACTCTGCTTCAGTATTTAAGGACTCTGCTGCATTATTTAAGGACTTTGTTGCATTATTTAAGGACTCTGCTGCATTATTTAAGGACTTTGCTGCATTATTTAAGGACTCTGCTGCATTATTTAAGGACTCTGCTGAAGCATTTGAGGACTCTGCTGCATTATTTAAGCACTTTGCTGCGGTATTTAAGGACTCTGTTGCATTATTTAAGGACTTTTTTGCATTATTTAAGGACTTTGCTGCATTAGTTAAGGACTTTGCTGCATTATTTAAGGACTCTGCTGCATTATTTAACGGCGCTGTTGCATTATTTAAGAACTGTGCTGCATTATTTAAGGACTTTGCTGCATTATTTAAGGACTATGCTGCATTATTTAATGACTTTGCTGAAGCATTTGAGGACTCTGCTGCATTATTAGAGGACTCTGCTGCATTATTTAATGACTTTTTTGGATTTTGTAAGGACTCTGCTGCATTATTTAAGGAATTTGCTGCTATATTAAAGGACTCTGCTTCAGTATTTAAGGACTCTGCTGCGGTATTTAAGGACTCTGCTGCATTATTTAAGGACTCTGCTGCATTATTTAAGGACTTTGCTGCATTATTTAAGGACTCTGCTGCATTATTTAAGGACTTTGCTGCAATATTTAAGGACTCTGCTTCAGTATTTAAGGACTCTGCTGCATTATTTAAGGACGTTGTTGCATTATTTAAGGACTCTGCTGCATTATTTAAGGACTTTACTGCATTATTTAAGGACTCTGCTGCATTATTTAAGGACTTTGTTGCATTATTTCAGGAATCTGATGCATTATTTAAGGAATTTGCTGAATTATTTAAGGACTCTGCTTTCTTATTTAATGACTCTGCTGAAGCATTTGAGGACTCTGCTGCATTATTTGAGGACTCTGTTGCATTATTTAAGGACTTTGCTGCTTTATTTAAGGACTTTGTTGCATTATTTAAGGACTCTGCTGCATTATTTAAGGACTTTGCTGCAATATTTAAGGACTCTGCTTCAGTATTTAAGGACTCTGCTGCATTATTTAAGGACTTTGCTGCATTATTTAAGGACTTTGTTGCATTATTTAAGTACTCTGCTGCATTATTTAAGGACTTTGTTGCATTATTTAAGGACTCTGCTGCATTATTTAAGGACTTTGTTGCATTATTTAATGACTCTGCTGCATTATTTAAGGACTTTGCAGCAATATTTAAGGACTCTGCTTCAGTATTTAAGGACTCTGCTGCATTATTTAAGGACTTTGTTGCATTATTTAAGGACTCTGCTGCATTATTTAAGGACTTTGCTGTATTATTTAAGGACAATGCTGCATTATTTAAGGACTCTGCTGAAGCATTTGAGGACTCTGCTGCATTATTTAAGCCCTTTGCTGCGGTATTTAAGGACTCGGTTGCATTATTTAAGGACTTTGTTGCATTATTTAAGGACTCTGCTGCATTAGTTAAGGACTTTGCTGAATTATTTAAGTACTCTGCTGCATTATTTAACGACGTTGTTGCATTATTTAAGAACTGTTCTGCATTATTTAAGGACTTTGCTGCATTATTTAAGGAATATGCTGCATTATTTAATGAATTTGCTGAAGCATTTGAGGACTCTGCTGCATTATTAGAGGACTCTGCTGCATTATTTAAGGACTTGCTGCATTATTTAATGACTTTGTTGGATTTTTTAAGGACTCTGCTGCATTATTTAAGGACATTGTTGCATTATTTAATGACTCTGCTGCATTATTTAAGGACTTTGCAGCAATATTTAAGGACTCTGCTTCAGTATTTAAGGACTCTGCTGCATTATTTAAGGACGTTGTTGCATTATTTAAGGACTCTGCTGCATTATTTAAGGACTTTGCTGCATTATTTAAGGACACTGCTGCATTATTTAAGGACTCTGCTGAAGCATTCGAGGACTCTGCTGCATTATTTAAGCACTTTGCGGCGGTATTTAAGGACTCTGTTGCATTATTTAAGGACTTTGTTGCATTATTTAAGGACTCTGCTGCATTAGTTAAGGAGTTTGCTGCATTATTTAACGACGTTGTTGCATTATTTAAGAACTGTGCTGCATTATTTAAGGACTTTGCTGCATTATTTAAGGACTATGCTGCATTATTTAATGACTTTGCTGAAGCATTTGAGGACTCTGCTGCATTATTAGAGGACTCTGCTGCATTATTTAAGGACTTGCTGCATTATTTAATGACTTTGTTGGATTTCTAAAGGACTCTGCTGCATTATTTAAGGAATTTGCTGCTATATTAAAGGACTCTGCTTCAGTATTTAAGGACTCTGCTGCGGTATTTAAGGACCCTGCTGCATTATTTTAGGACTCTGCTGCATTATTTAAGGACTTTGCTGCATTATTTAAAGAATCTGCTGCATTATTTAAGGACTTTGTTGCATTATCTAAGGACTCTGCTGCATTATTGAAGGACTTTGCTGCATTATTTAAGGACTCTGCTGCATTATTTAAGGACTTTGCTGCATTATTTAAGAACTGTGCTGCTTTATTTAAGGACTTTGCATTATTTAAGGACTATGCTGCATTATTTAATGACTTTGCTGAAGCATTAGAGGACTCTGCTGCATTATTTAATGACTTTGTTGGATTTTTTAAGGACTCTGCTGCATTATTTAAGGAATTTGCTGCTATATTAAAGGACTCTGCTTCAGTATTTAAGGACTCTGCTGCGGTATTTAAGGACTCTGCTGCATTATTTAAGGACTCTGCTGCATTATTTAAGGACTTTGCTGCATTATTTAAGGACTCTGCTGCATTATTTAAGGACTTTGTTGCATTATTTAAGGACTCTAATGCATTATTTAAGGACTTTACTGCAATATTTAAGGACTCTGCTTCAGTTTTTAAGGACTCTGCTGCATTATTTAAGGACGTTGTTGCATTATTTAAGGACACTGCTGCATTATTTAAGGACTTTACTGCATTATTTAAGGACTTTCTTGCATTATTTAAGGACTCTGCTGCATTAGTTAAGGACTTTGCTGCATTATTTAAGGACTCTGCTGCATTATTTAACGACGTTGTTGCATTACTTAAGAACTGTGCTGCATTATTTAAGGACTTTGCTGCATTATTTAAGGACTATGCTGCATTATTTAATGACTTTGCTGAAGCATTTGAGGACTCTGCTGCATTATTAGAGGACTCTGCTGCATTATTTAAGGACTTGCTGCATTATTTAATGACTTTGTTGGATTTTTTTATGGACTCTGCTGCATTATTTAAGGAATTTGCTGCTATATTAAAGGACTCTGCTTCAGTATTTAAGGACTCTGCTGCGGTATTTAAGGACTCTGCTGCATTATTTAAGGACTCTGCTGCATTATTTAAGGACTTTGCTGCATTATTTAAGGAATCTGCTGCATTATTTAAGGACTTTGTTGCATTATCTAAGGACTCTGCTGCATTATTGAAGGACTTTGCTGCAATATTTAAGGACTCTGCTTCAGTATTTAAGGGCTCTGCTGCATTATTTAAGGACTTTGTTGCATTATTTAAGGACTCTGCTGCATTAGATAAGGACTTTGCTGCATTATTTAAGGACTCTGCTGCATTATTTAAGGACTTTGCTGCAATATTTAAGGACTCTGCTTCAGTATTTAAGGACTCTGCTGCATTATTTAAGGACTTGTTGCATTATTTAAGGACTCTGCTGCATTATTTAAGGACTTTGCTGCATTATTTAAGGACTCTGCTGCATTATTTAAGGACTCTGCTGAAGCATTTGAGGACTCTGCTGCATTATTTAAGCACTTTGCTGCGGTATTTAAGGACTCTGTTGCATTATTTAAGGACTTTGTTGCATTATTTAAGGACTCTGCTGCATTAGTTAAGGACTTTGCTGCATTATTTAAGGACTCTGCTGCATTATTTACCGACGTTGTTGCATTATTTAAGAACTGTGCTGCTTTATTTAAGGACTTTGCATTATTTAAGGACTATGCTGCATTATTTAATGACTTTGCTGAAGCATTTGAGGACTCTGCTGCATTATTAGAGGACTCTGCTGCATTATTTAATGACTTTGTTGGATTTTTTAAGGACTCTGCTGCATTATTTAAGGAATTTGCAGCTATATTAAAGGACTCTGCTTCAGTATTTAAGGACTCTGCTGCGGTATTTAAGGACTCTGCTGCATTATTTCAGGAATCTGATGCATTATTTAAGGAATTTGCTGAATTATTTAAGGACTCTGCTTTCTTATTTAATGACTCTGCTGAAGCATTTGAGGACTCTGCTGCATTATTTGAGGACTCTGTTGCATTATTTAAGGACTTTGCTGCTTTATTTAAGGACTTTGTTGCATTATTTAAGGACTCTGCTGCATTATTTAAGGACTTTGCTGCAATATTTAAGGACTCTGCTTCAGTATTTAAGGACTCTGCTGCATTATTTAAGGACTTTGCTGCATTATTTAAGGACTTTGTTGCATTATTTAAGTACTCTGCTGCATTATTTAAGGACTTTGTTGCATTATTTAAGGACTCTGCTGCATTATTTAAGGACTTTGTTGCATTATTTAATGACTCTGCTGCATTATTTAAGGACTATGCTGCATTATTTAATGACTTTGCTGAAGCATTTGAGGACTCTGCTGCATTATTAGAGGACTCTGCTGCATTATTTAAGGACTTGCTGCATTATTTAATGACTTTGTTGGATTTTTTTATGGACTCTGCTGCATTATTTAAGGAATTTGCTGCTATATTAAAGGACTCTGCTTCAGTATTTAAGGACTCTGCTGCGGTATTTAAGGACTCTGCTGCATTATTTAAGGACTCTGCTGCATTATTTAAGGACTTTGCTGCATTATTTAAGGAATCTGCTGCATTATTTAAGGACTTTGTTGCATTATCTAAGGACTCTGCTGCATTATTGAAGGACTTTGCTGCAATATTTAAGGACTCTGCTTCAGTATTTAAGGGCTCTGCTGCATTATTTAAGGACTTTGTTGCATTATTTAAGGACTCTGCTGCATAGATAAGGACTTTGCTGCATTATTTAAGGACTCTGCTGCATTATTTAAGGACTTTGCTGCAATATTTAAGGACTCTGCTTCAGTATTTAAGGACTCTGCTGCATTATTTAAGGACTTTGTTGCATTATTTAAGGACTCTGCTGCATTATTTAAGGACTTTGCTGCATTATTTAAGGACTCTGCTGCATTATTTAAGGACTCTGCTGAAGCATTTGAGGACTCTGCTGCATTATTTAAGCACTTTGCTGCGGTATTTAAGGACTCTGTTGCATTATTTAAGGACTTTGTTGCATTATTTAAGGACTTTGCTGCATTAGTTAAGGACTTTGCTGCATTATTTAAGGACTCTGCTGCATTATTTAACGGCGCTGTTGCATTATTTAAGAACTGTGCTGCATTATTTAAGGACTTTGCTGCATTATTTAAGGACTATGCTGCATTATTTAATGACTTTGCTGAAGCATTTGAGGACTCTGCTGCATTATTAGAGGACTCTGCTGCATTATTTAATGACTTTTTTGGATTTTGTAAGGACTCTGCTGCATTATTTAAGGAATTTGCTGCTATATTAAAGGACTCTGCTTCAGTATTTAAGGACTCTGCTGCGGTATTTAAGGACTCTGCTGCATTATTTAAGGACTCTGCTGCATTATTTAAGGACTTTGCTGCATTATTTAAGGACTCTGCTGCATTATTTAAGGACTTTGCTGCAATATTTAAGGACTCTGCTTCAGTATTTAAGGACTCTGCTGCATTATTTAAGGACGTTGTTGCATTATTTAAGGACTCTGCTGCATTATTTAAGGACTTTACTGCATTATTTAAGGACTCTGCTGCATTATTTAAGGACTTTGTTGCATTATTTCAGGAATCTGATGCATTATTTAAGGAATTTGCTGAATTATTTAAGGACTCTGCTTTCTTATTTAATGACTCTGCTGAAGCATTTGAGGACTCTGCTGCATTATTTGAGGACTCTGTTGCATTATTTAAGGACTTTGCTGCTTTATTTAAGGACTTTGTTGCATTATTTAAGGACTCTGCTGCATTATTTAAGGACTTTGCTGCAATATTTAAGGACTCTGCTTCAGTATTTAAGGACTCTGCTGCATTATTTAAGGACTTTGCTGCATTATTTAAGGACTTTGTTGCATTATTTAAGTACTCTGCTGCATTATTTAAGGACTTTGTTGCATTATTTAAGGACTCTGCTGCATTATTTAAGGACTTTGTTGCATTATTTAATGACTCTGCTGCATTATTTAAGGACTTTGCAGCAATATTTAAGGACTCTGCTTCAGTATTTAAGGACTCTGCTGCATTATTTAAGGACTTTGTTGCATTATTTAAGGACTCTGCTGCATTATTTAAGGACTTTGCTGTATTATTTAAGGACAATGCTGCATTATTTAAGGACTCTGCTGAAGCATTTGAGGACTCTGCTGCATTATTTAAGCCCTTTGCTGCGGTATTTAAGGACTCGGTTGCATTATTTAAGGACTTTGTTGCATTATTTAAGGACTCTGCTGCATTAGTTAAGGACTTTGCTGAATTATTTAAGTACTCTGCTGCATTATTTAACGACGTTGTTGCATTATTTAAGAACTGTTCTGCATTATTTAAGGACTTTGCTGCATTATTTAAGGAATATGCTGCATTATTTAATGAATTTGCTGAAGCATTTGAGGACTCTGCTGCATTATTAGAGGACTCTGCTGCATTATTTAAGGACTTGCTGCATTATTTAAGGACTTTGCTGCAATATTTAAGGACTCTGCTTCAGTATTTAAGGACTCTGCTGCATTATTTAAGGACGTTGTTGCATTATTTAAGGACTCTGCTGCATTATTTAAGGACTCTGCTGCATTATTTAACGACGCTGTTGCATTATTTAAGAACTGTGCTGCATTATTTAAGGACTTTGCTGCATTATTTAAGGACTATGCTGCATTATTTAATGACTTTGCTGAAGCATTTGAGGACTCTGCTGCATTATTAGAGGACTCTGCTGCATTATTTAATGACTTCTTTGGATTTTTTAAGGACTCTGCTGCATTATTTAAGGAATTTGCTGCTATATTAAAGGACTCTGCTTCAGTATTTAAGGACTCTGCTGCGGTATTTAAGGACTCTGCTGCATTATTTAAGGACTCTGCTGCATTATTTAAGGACTTTGCTGCATTATTTAAGGACTCTGCTGCATTATTTAAGGACTTTGCTGCAATATTTAAGGACTCTGCTTCAGTATTTAAGGACTCTGCTGCATTATTTAAGGACGTTGTTGCATTATTTAAGGACTCTGCTGCATTATTTAAGGACTTTGCTGCATTATTTAAGGACACTGCTGCATTATTTAAGGACTCTGCTGAAGCATTCGAGGACTCTGCTGCATTATTTAAGCACTTTGCGGCGGTATTTAAGGACTCTGTTGCATTATTTAAGGACTTTGTTGCATTATTTAAGGACTCTGCTGCATTAGTTAAGGAGTTTGCTGCATTATTTAACGACGTTGTTGCATTATTTAAGAACTGTGCTGCATTATTTAAGGACTTTGCTGCATTATTTAAGGACTATGCTGCATTATTTAATGACTTTGCTGAAGCATTTGAGGACTCTGCTGCATTATTAGAGGACTCTGCTGCATTATTTAAGGACTTGCTGCATTATTTAATGACTTTGTTGGATTTCTAAAGGACTCTGCTGCATTATTTAAGGAATTTGCTGCTATATTAAAGGACTCTGCTTCAGTATTTAAGGACTCTGCTGCGGTATTTAAGGACCCTGCTGCATTATTTTAGGACTCTGCTGCATTATTTAAGGACTTTGCTGCATTATTTAAAGAATCTGCTGCATTATTTAAGGACTTTGTTGCATTATCTAAGGACTCTGCTGCATTATTGAAGGACTTTGCTGCATTATTTAAGGACTCTGCTGCATTATTTAAGGACTTTGCTGCATTATTTAAGAACTGTGCTGCTTTATTTAAGGACTTTGCATTATTTAAGGACTATGCTGCATTATTTAATGACTTTGCTGAAGCATTAGAGGACTCTGCTGCATTATTTAATGACTTTGTTGGATTTTTTAAGGACTCTGCTGCATTATTTAAGGAATTTGCTGCTATATTAAAGGACTCTGCTTCAGTATTTAAGGACTCTGCTGCGGTATTTAAGGACTCTGCTGCATTATTTAAGGACTCTGCTGCATTATTTAAGGACTTTGCTGCATTATTTAAGGACTCTGCTGCATTATTTAAGGACTTTGTTGCATTATTTAAGGACTCTAATGCATTATTTAAGGACTTTGCTGCAATATTTAAGGACTCTGCTTCAGTATTTAAGGACTCTGCTGCATTATTTAAGGACGTTGTTGCATTATTTAAGGACTCTGCTGCATTATTTAAGGACTTTACTGCATTATTTAAGGACTCTGCTGCATTATTTAAGGACTTTCTTGCATTATTTAAGGACTCTGCTGCATTAGTTAAGGACTTTGCTGCATTATTTAAGGACTCTGCTGCATTATTTAAGGACTTTGCTGCAATATTTAAGGACTCTGCTTCAGTATTTAAGGACTCTGCTGCATTATTTAAGGACTTTGTTGCATTATTTAAGGACTCTGCTGCATTATTTAAGGACTTTGCTGCATTATTTAAGGACTCTGCTGCATTTTTTATGGACTCTGCTGAAGCATTTGAGGACTCTGCTGCATTATTTAAGCACTTTGCTGCGGTATTTAAGGACTCTGTTGCATTATTTAAGGACTTTGTTGCATTATTTAAGGACTCTGCTTCATTAGTTAAGGACTTTGCTGCATTATTTAAGGACTCTGCTGCATTATTTACCGACGTTGTTGCATTATTTAAGAACTGTGCTGCTTTATTTAAGGACTTTGCATTATTTAAGGACTATGCTGCATTATTTAATGACTTTGCTGAAGCATTTGAGGACTCTGCTGCATTATTAGAGGACTCTGCTGCATTATTTAATGACTTTGTTGGATTTTTTAAGGACTCTGCTGCATTATTTAAGGAATTTGCTGCTATATTAAAGGACTCTGCTTCAGTATTTAAGGACTCTGCTGCGGTATTTAAGGACTCTGCTGCATTATTTAAGGACTCTGCTGCATTATTTAAGGACTTTGCTGCATTATTTAAGGACTCTGCTGCATTATTTAAGGACTTTGTTGCATTATTTAAGGACTCTAATGCATTATTTAAGGACTTTGCTGCAATATTTAAGGACTCTGCTTCAGTTTTTAAGGACTCTGCTGCATTATTTAAGGACGTTGTTGCATTATTTAAGGACTCTGCTGCATTATTTAAGGACTTTACTGCATTATTTAAGGACTCTGCTGCATTATTTAAGGACTTTCTTGCATTATTTAAGGACTCTGCTGCATTATTTAACGACGTTGTTGCATTACTTAAGAACTGTGCTGCATTATTTAAGGACTTTGCTGCATTATTTAAGGACTATGCTGCATTATTTAATGACTTTGCTGAAGCATTTGAGGACTCTGCTGCATTATTAGAGGACTCTGCTGCATTATTTAAGGACTTGCTGCATTATTTAATGACTTTGTTGGATTTTTTTATGGACTCTGCTGCATTATTTAAGGAATTTGCTGCTATATTAAAGGACTCTGCTTCAGTATTTAAGGACTCTGCTGCGGTATTTAAGGACTCTGCTGCATTATTTAAGGACTCTGCTGCATTATTTAAGGACTTTGCTGCATTATTTAAGGAATCTGCTGCATTATTTAAGGACTTTGTTGCATTATCTAAGGACTCTGCTGCATTATTGAAGGACTTTGCTGCAATATTTAAGGACTCTGCTTCAGTATTTAAGGGCTCTGCTGCATTATTTAAGGACTTTGTTGCATTATTTAAGGACTCTGCTGCATTAGATAAGGACTTTGCTGCATTATTTAAGGACTCTGCTGTATTATTTAAGGACTTTGCTGCAATATTTAAGGACTCTGCTTCAGTATTTAAGGACTCTGCTGCATTATTTAAGGACTTTGTTGCATTATTTAAGGACTCTGCTGCATTATTTAAGGACTTTGCTGCATTATTTAAGGACTCTGCTGCATTATTTAAGGACTCTGCTGAAGCATTTGAGGACTCTGCTGCATTATTTAAGCACTTTGCTGCGGTATTTAAGGACTCTGTTGCATTATTTAAGGACTTTGTTGCATTATTTAAGGACTCTGCTGCATTATTTAAGCACTTTGCTGCGGTATTTAAGGACTCTGTTGCATTATTTAAGGACTTTGTTGCATTATTTAAGGACTCTGCTGCATTATTTAACGACGCTGTTGCATTATTTAAGAACTGTGCTGCATTATTTAAGGACTTTGCTGCATTATTTAAGGACTATGCTGCATTATTTAATGACTTTGCTGAAGCATTTGAGGACTCTGCTGCATTATTAGAGGACTCTGCTGCATTATTTAATGACTTCTTTGGATTTTTTAAGGACTCTGCTGCATTATTTAAGGAATTTGCTGCTATATTAAAGGACTCTGCTTCAGTATTTAAGGACTCTGCTGCGGTATTTAAGGACTCTGCTGCATTATTTAAGGACTCTGCTGCATTATTTAAGGACTTTGCTGCATTATTTAAGGACTCTGCTGCATTATTTAAGGACTTTGCTGCAATATTTAAGGACTCTGCTTCAGTATTTAAGGACTCTGCTGCATTATTTAAGAACGTTGTTGCATTATTTAAGGACTCTGCTGCATTATTTAAGGACTTTACTGCATTATTTAAGGACTCTGCTGCATTATTTAAGGACTTTGTTGCATTATTTCAGGAATCTGATGCATTATTTAAGGAATTTGCTGAATTATTTAAGGACTCTGCTTTCTTATTTAATGACTCTGCTGAAGCATTTGAGGACTCTGCTGCATTATTTGAGGACTCTGTTGCATTATTTAAGGACTTTGCTGCTTTATTTAAGGACTTTGTTGCATTATTTAAGGACTCTGCTGCATTATTTAAGGACTTTGCTGCAATATTTAAGGACTCTGCTTCAGTATTTAAGGACTCTGCTGCATTATTTAAGGACTTTGCTGCATTATTTAAGGACTTTGTTGCATTATTTAAGTACTCTGCTGCATTATTTAAGGACTTTGTTGCATTATTTAAGGACTCTGCTGCATTATTTAAGGACTTTGTTGCATTATTTAATGACTCTGCTGCATTATTTAAGGACTTTGCAGCAATATTTAAGGACTCTGCTTCAGTATTTAAGGACTCTGCTGCATTATTTAAGGACTTTGTTGCATTATTTAAGGAATATGCTGCATTATTTAATGAATTTGCTGAAGCATTTGAGGACTCTGCTGCATTATTAGAGGACTCTGCTGCATTATTTAAGGACTTGCTGCATTATTTAATGACTTTGTTGGATTTTTTAAGGACTCTGCTGCATTATTTAAGGACATTGTTGCATTATTTAATGACTCTGCTGCATTATTTAAGGACTTTGCAGCAATATTTAAGGACTCTGCTTCAGTATTTAAGGACTCTGCTGCATTATTTAAGGACTTTGTTGCATTATTTAAGGACTCTGCTGCATTATTTAAGGACTTTGCTGCATTATTTAAGGACACTGCTGCATTATTTAAGGACTCTGCTGAAGCATTTGAGGACTCTGCTGCATTATTTAAGCACTTTGCGGCGGTATTTAAGGACTCTGTTGCATTATTTAAGGACTTTGTTGCATTATTTAAGGACTCTGCTCATTAGTTAAGGAGTTTGCTGCATTATTTAAGGACTCTGCTGCATTATTTAACGACGTTGTTGCATTATTTAAGAACTGTGCTGCATTATTTAAGGACTTTGCTGCATTATTTAAGGACTATGCTGCATTATTTAATGACTTTGCTGAAGCATTTGAGGACTCTGCTGCATTATTAGAGGACTCTGCTGCATTATTTAAGGACTTGCTGCATTATTTAATGACTTTGTTGGATTTCTTAAGGACTCTGCTGCATTATTTAAGGAATTTGCTGCTATATTAAAGGACTCTGCTTCAGTATTTAAGGACACTGCTGCGGTATTTAAGGACCCTGCTGCATTATTTTAGGACTCTGCTGCATTATTTAAGGACTTTGCTGCATTATTTAAGGAATCTGCTGCATTATTTAAGGACTTTGTTGCATTATCTAAGGACTCTGCTGCATTATTGAAGGACTTTGCTGTATTATTTAAGGACTCTGCTGCATTATTTAAGGACTTTGCTGCAATATTTAAGGACTCTGCTTCAGTATTTAAGGACTCTGCTGAAGCATTTGAGGACTCTGCTGCATTATTTAATGACTTTGCTGAAGCATTTGAGGACTCTGCTGCATTACTAGAGGACTCTGCTGCATTATTTAATGACTTTGTTGGATTTTTTAAGGACTCTGCTGCATTATTTAAGGAATTTGCTGCTATATTAAAGGACTCTGCTTCAGTATTTAAGGACTCTGCTGCGGTATTTAAGGACTCTGCTGCATTATTTAAGGACTCTGCTGCATTATTTAAGGACTTTGTTGCATTATTTAAGGAATTTGTTGCATTATTTAAGGACTCTGCTGAATTATTTAAGGACTTTGCTGCAATATTTAAGGACTCTGCTTCAGTATTTAAGTTCTCTGCTGCATTATTTAAGGACGTTGTTGCATTATTTAAGGACTCTGCTGCATTATTTAAGGACTTTACTGCATTATTTAAGGACTCTGCTGCATTATTTAAGGACTTTATTGCATTATTTAAGGACTCTGCTGCATTAGTTAAGGACTTTGCTGCATTATTTAAGGACTCTGCTGCATTATTTAACGACGTTGTTGCATTATTTAAGAACTGTGCTGCATTATTTAAGGACTTTGCTGCATTATTTAAGGACTATGCTGCATTATTTAATGACTTTGCTGAAGCATTTGAGGACTCTGCTGCATTATTAGAGGACTCTGCTGCATTATTTAAGGACTCGCTGCATTATTTAATGACTTTGTTGGATTTTTTAAGGACTCTGCTGCATTATTTAAGGAATTTGCTGCTATATTAAAGGACTCTGCTTCAGTATTTAAGGACTCTGCTGCGGTATTTAAGGACTCTGCTGCATTATTTAAGGACTCTGCTGCATTATTTAAGGACTTTGCTGCATTATTTAAGGAATCTGCTGCATTATTTAAGGACTTTGTTGCATTATCTAAGGACTCTGCTGCATTATTGAAGGACTTTGCTGCAATATTTAAGGACTCTGCTTCAGTATTTAAGGACTCTGCTGCATTATTTAAGGACTTTGTTGCATTATTTAAGGACTCTGCTGCATTATTTAAGGACTTTGCTGCATTATTTATGGACTCTGCTGCATTATTTAAGGACTTTGCTGCAATATTTAAGGACTCTGCTTCAGTATTTAAGGACTCTGCTGCATTATTTAAGGACTTTGTTGCATTATTTAAGGACTCTGCTGCATTATTTAAGGACTTTGCTGCATTATTTAAGGACTCTGCTGCATTATTTAAGGACTCTGCTGAAGCATTTGAGGACTCTGCTGCATTATTTAATCACTTTGCTGCGGTATTTAAGGACTCTGTTGCATTATTTAAGGACTTTGTTGCATTATTTAAGGACTCTGCTGCATTAGTTAAGGACTTTGCTGCATTATTTAAGGACTCTGCTGCATTATTTAACGACGTTGTTGCATTATTTAAGAACTGTGCTGCATTATTTAAGGACTTTGCTGCATTACTTAAGGACTATGCTGCATTATTTAATGACTTTGCTGAAGCATTTGAGGACTCTGCTGCATTATTAGAGGACTCTGCTGCATTATTTAATGACTTTGTTGGATTTTTTAAGGACTCTGCTGCATTATTTAAGGAATTTGCTGCTATATTAAAGGACTCTGCTTCAGTATTTAAGGACTCTGCTGCGGTATATAAGGACTCTGCTGCATTATTTAAGGACTCTGCTGCATTATTTAAGGTCTTTGCTGCATTATTTAAGGACTCTGCTGCATTATTTAAGGACTTTGTTGCATTATTGAAGGACTCTAATGCATTATTTAAGGACTTTGCTGGAATATTTAAGGACTCTGCTGCATTAGTTAAGGACTTTGCTGCATTATTTAAGGACTCTGCTTCATTATTTAACGACTTTACTGCATTATTTAAGGACTCTGCTGCATTATTTAAGGACTTTGTTGCATTATTTAAGGACTCTGCTGCATTAGTTAAGGACTATGCTGCATTATTTAATGACTTTGCTGAAGCATTTGAGGACTCTGTTGCATTATTTAAGGACTTTGCTGCTTTATTTAAGGACTTTGTTGCATTATTTAAGGACTCTGCTGCATTATTTAAGGACTTTGCTGCAATATTTAAGGACTCTGCTTCAGTATTTAAGGACTCTGCTGCATTATTTAAGGACTTTGCTGCATTATTTAAGGACTTTGTTGCATTATTTAAGTACTCTGCTGCATTATTTAAGGACTTTGTTGCATTATTTAAGGACTCTGCTGCATTATTTAAGGACGTTGTTGCATTATTTAATGACTCTGCTGCATTATTTAAGGACTTTGCAGCAATATTTAAGGACTCTGCTTCAGTATTTAAGGACTCTGCTGCATTATTTAAGGACTTTGTTGCATTATTTAAGGACTCTGCTGCATTATTTAAGGACTTTGCTGTATTATTTAAGGACAATGCTGCATTATTTAAGGACTCTGCTGAAGCATTTGAGGACTCTGCTGCATTATTTAAGCCCTTTGCTGCGGTATTTAAGGACTCGGTTGCATTATTTAAGGACTTTGTTGCATTATTTAAGGACTCTGCTGCATTAGTTAAGGACTTTGCTGAATTATTTAAGGACTCTGCTGCATTATTTAACGACGTTGTTGCATTATTTAAGAACTGTTCTGCATTATTTAAGGACTTTGCTGCATTATTTAAGGAATATGCTGCATTATTTAATGAATTTGCTGAAGCATTTGAGGACTCTGCTGCATTATTAGAGGACTCTGCTGCATTATTTAAGGACTTGCTGCATTATTTAATGACTTTGTTGGATTTTTTAAGGACTCTGCTGCATTATTTAAGGACATTGTTGCATTATTTAATGACTCTGCTGCATTATTTAAGGACTTTGCAGCAATATTTAAGGACTCTGCTTCAGTATTTAAGGACTCTGCTGCATTATTTAAGGACTTTGTTGCATTATTTAAGGACTCTGCTGCATTATTTAAGGACTTTGCTGCATTATTTAAGGACACTGCTGCATTATTTAAGGACTCTGCTGAAGCATTCGAGGACTCTGCTGCATTATTTAAGCACTTTGCGGCGGTATTTAAGGACTCTGTTGCATTATTTAAGGACTTTGTTGCATTATTTAAGGACTCTGCTGCATTAGTTAAGGAGTTTGCTGCATTATTTAACGACGTTTTTGCATTATTTAAGAACTGTGCTGCATTATTTAAGGACTTTGCTGCATTATTTAAGGACTATGCTGCATTATTTAATGACTTTGCTGAAGCATTTGAGGACTCTGCTGCATTATTAGAGGACTCTGCTGCATTATTTAAGGACTTGCTGCATTATTTAATGACTTTGTTGGATTTCTTAAGGACTCTGCTGCATTATTTAAGGAATTTGCTGCTATATTAAAGGACTCTGCTTCAGTATTTAAGGACTCTGCTGCGGTATTTAAGGACCCTGCTGCATTATTTTAGGACTCTGCTGCATTATTTAAGGACTTTGCTGCATTATTTAAAGAATCTGCTGCATTATTTAAGGACTTTGTTGCATTATCTAAGGACTCTGCTGCATTATTGAAGGACTTTGCTGCATTATTTAAGGACTCTGCTGCATTATTTAAGGACTTTGCTGCATTATTTAAGAACTGTGCTGCTTTATTTAAGGACTTTGCATTATTTAAGGACTATGCTGCATTATTTAATGACTTTGCTGAAGCATTTGAGGACTCTGCTGCATTATTAGAGGACTCTGCTGCATTATTTAATGACTTTGTTGGATTTTTTAAGGACTCTGCTGCATTATTTAAGGAATTTGCTGCTATATTAAAGGACTCTGCTTCAGTATTTAAGGACTCTGCTGCGGTATTTAAGGACTCTGCTGCATTATTTAAGGACTCTGCTGCATTATTTAAGGACTTTGCTGCATTATTTAAGGACTCTGCTGCATTATTTAAGGACTTTGTTGCATTATTTAAGGACTCTAATGCATTATTTAAGGACTTTGCTGCAATATTTAAGGACTCTGCTTCAGTATTTAATTACTCTGCTGCATTATTTAAGGACGTTGTTGCATTATTTAAGGACTCTGCTGCATTATTTAAGGACTTTACTGCATTATTTAAGGACTCTGCTGCATTATTTAAGGACTTTCTTGCATTATTTAAGGACTCTGCTGCATTAGTTAAGGACTTTGCTGCATTATTTAAGGACTCTGCTGCATTATTTAAGGACTTTGCTGCAATATTTAAGGACTCTGCTTCAGTATTTAAGGACTCTGCTGCATTATTTAAGGACTTTGTTGCATTATTTAAGGACTCTGCTGCATTATTTAAGGACTTTGCTGCATTATTTAAGGACTCTGCTGCATTTTTTAAGGACTCTGCTGAAGCATTTGAGGACTCTGCTGCATTATTTAAGCACTTTGCTGCGGTATTTAAGGACTCTGTTGCATTATTTAAGGACTTTGTTGCATTATTTAAGGACTCTGCTTCATTAGTTAAGGACTTTGCTGCATTATTTAAGGACTCTGCTGCATTATTTACCGACGTTGTTGCATTATTTAAGAACTGTGCTGCTTTATTTAAGGACTTTGCATTATTTAAGGACTATGCTGCATTATTTAATGACTTTGCTGAAGCATTTGAGGACTCTGCTGCATTATTAGAGGACTCTGCTGCATTATTTAATGACTTTGTTGGATTTTTTAAGGACTCTGCTGCATTATTTAAGGAATTTGCTGCTATATTAAAGGACTCTGCTTCAGTATTTAAGGACTCTGCTGCGGTATTTAAGGACTCTGCTGCATTATTTAAGGACTCTGCTGCATTATTTAAGGACTTTGCTGCATTATTTAAGGACTCTGCTGCATTATTTAAGGACTTTGTTGCATTATTTAAGGACTCTAATGCATTATTTAAGGACTTTGCTGCAATATTTAAGGACTCTGCTTCAGTTTTTAAGGACTCTGCTGCATTATTTAAGGACGTTGTTGCATTATTTAAGGACTCTGCTGCATTATTTAAGGACTTTACTGCATTATTTAAGGACTCTGCTGCATTATTTAAGGACTTTCTTGCATTATTTAAGGACTCTGCTGCATTATTTAAGGACGTTGTTGCATTATTTAAGGACTCTGCTGCATTATTTAAGGACTTTCTTGCATTATTTAAGGACTCTGCTGCATTAGTTAAGGACTTTGCTGCATTATTTAAGGACTCTGCTGCATTATTTAAGGACTTTACTGCATTATTTAAGGACTCTGCTGCATTATTTAAGGACTTTCTTGCATTATTTAAGGACTCTGCTGCATTATTTAAGGACGTTGTTGCATTATTTAAGGACTCTGCTGCATTATTTAAGGACTTTCTTGCATTATTTAAGGACTCTGCTGCATTAGTTAAGGACTTTGCTGCATTATTTAAGGACTCTGCTGCATTATTTAACGACGTTGTTGCATTACTTAAGAACTGTGCTGCATTATTTAAGGACTTTGCTGCATTATTTAAGGACTATGCTGCATTATTTAATGACTTTGCTGAAGCATTTGAGGACTCTGCTGCATTATTAGAGGACTCTGCTGCATTATTTAAGGACTTGCTGCATTATTTAATGACTTTGTTGGATTTTTTTATGGACTCTGCTGCATTATTTAAGGAATTTGCTGCTATATTAAAGGACTCTGCTTCAGTATTTAAGGACTCTGCTGCGGTATTTAAGGACTCTGCTGCATTATTTAAGGACTCTGCTGCATTATTTAAGGACTTTGCTGCATTATTTAAGGAATCTGCTGCATTATTTAAGGACTTTGTTGCATTATCTAAGGACTCTGCTGCATTATTGAAGGACTTTGCTGCAATATTTAAGGACTCTGCTTCAGTATTTAAGGGCTCTGCTGCATTATTTAAGGACTTTGTTGCATTATTTAAGGACTCTGCTGCATTAGATAAGGACTTTGCTGCATTATTTAAGGACTCTGCTGCATTATTTAAGGACTTTGCTGCAATATTTAAGGACTCTGCTTCAGTATTTAAGGACTCTGCTGCATTATTTAAGGACTTTGTTGCATAATTTAAGGACTCTGCTGCATTATTTAAGGACTTTGCTGCATTATTTAAGGACTCTGCTGCATTATTTAAGGACTCTGCTGAAGCATTTGAGGACTCTGCTGCATTATTTAAGCACTTTGCTGCGGTATTTAAGGACTCTGTTGCATTATTTAAGGACTTTGTTGCATTATTTAAGGACTCTGCTGCATTATTTAAGCACTTTGCTGCGGTATTTAAGGACTCTGTTGCATTATTTAAGGACTTTGTTGCATTATTTAAGGACTCTGCTGCATTATTTAACGACGCTGTTGCATTATTTAAGAACTGTGCTGCATTATTTAAGGACTTTGCTGCATTATTTAAGGACTATGCTGCATTATTTAATGACTTTGCTGAAGCATTTGAGGACTCTGCTGCATTATTAGAGGACTCTGCTGCATTATTTAATGACTTTTTTGGATTTTTTAAGGACTCTGCTGCATTATTTAAGGAATTTGCTGCTATATTAAAGGACTCTGCTTCAGTATTTAAGGACTCTGCTGCGGTATTTAAGGACTCTGCTGCATTATTTAAGGACTCTGCTGCATTATTTAAGGACTTTGCTGCATTATTTAAGGACTCTGCTGCATTATTTAAGGACTTTGCTGCAATATTTAAGGACTCTGCTTCAGTATTTAAGGACTCTGCTGCATTATTTAAGGACGTTGTTGCATTATTTAAGGACTCTGCTGCATTATTTAAGGACTTTACTGCATTATTTAAGGACTCTGCTGCATTATTTAAGGACTTTGTTGCATTATTTCAGGAATCTGATGCATTATTTAAGGAATTTGCTGAATTATTTAAGGACTCTGCTTTCTTATTTAATGACTCTGCTGAAGCATTTGAGGACTCTGCTGCATTATTTGAGGACTCTGTTGCATTATTTAAGGACTTTGCTGCTTTATTTAAGGACTTTGTTGCATTATTTAAGGACTCTGCTGCATTATTTAAGGACTTTGCTGCAATATTTAAGGACTCTGCTTCAGTATTTAAGGACTCTGCTGCATTATTTAAGGACTTTGCTGCATTATTTAAGGACTTTGTTGCATTATTTAAGTACTCTGCTGCATTATTTAAGGACTTTGTTGCATTATTTAAGGACTCTGCTGCATTATTTAAGGACTTTGTTGCATTATTTAATGACTCTGCTGCATTATTTAAGGACTTTGCAGCAATATTTAAGGACTCTGCTTCAGTATTTAAGGACTCTGCTGCATTATTTAAGGACTTTGTTGCATTATTTAAGGAATATGCTGCATTATTTAATGAATTTGCTGAAGCATTTGAGGACTCTGCTGCATTATTAGAGGACTCTGCTGCATTATTTAAGGACTTGCTGCATTATTTAATGACTTTGTTGGATTTTTTAAGGACTCTGCTGCATTATTTAAGGACATTGTTGCATTATTTAATGACTCTGCTGCATTATTTAAGGACTTTGCAGCAATATTTAAGGACTCTGCTTCAGTATTTAAGGACTCTGCTGCATTATTTAAGGACTTTGTTGCATTATTTAAGGACTCTGCTGCATTATTTAAGGACTTTGCTGCATTATTTAAGGACACTGCTGCATTATTTAAGGACTCTGCTGAAGCATTTGAGGACTCTGCTGCATTATTTAAGCACTTTGCGGCGGTATTTAAGGACTCTGTTGCATTATTTAAGGACTTTGTTGCATTATTTAAGGACTCTGCTGCATTAGTTAAGGAGTTTGCTGCATTATTTAAGGACTCTGCTGCATTATTTAACGACGTTGTTGCATTATTTAAGAACTGTGCTGCATTATTTAAGGACTTTGCTGCATTATTTAAGGACTATGCTGCATTATTTAATGACTTTGCTGAAGCATTTGAGGACTCTGCTGCATTATTAGAGGACTCTGCTGCATTATTTAAGGACTTGCTGCATTATTTAATGACTTTGTTGGATTTCTTAAGGACTCTGCTGCATTATTTAAGGAATTTGCTGCTATATTAAAGGACTCTGCTTCAGTATTTAAGGACACTGCTGCGGTATTTAAGGACCCTGCTGCATTATTTTAGGACTCTGCTGCATTATTTAAGGACTTTGCTGCATTATTTAAGGAATCTGCTGCATTATTTAAGGACTTTGTTGCATTATCTAAGGACTCTGCTGCATTATTGAAGGACTTTGCTGTATTATTTAAGGACTCTGCTGCATTATTTAAGGACTTTGCTGCAATATTTAAGTACTCTGCTTCAGTATTTAAGGACTCTGCTGAAGCATTTGAGGACTCTGCTGCATTATTTAATGACTTTGCTGAAGCATTTGAGGACTCTGCTGCATTACTAGAGGACTCTGCTGCATTATTTAATGACTTTGTTGGATTTTTTAAGGACTCTGCTGCATTATTTAAGGAATTTGCTGCTATATTAAAGGACTCTGCTTCAGTATTTAAGGACTCTGCTGCGGTATTTAAGGACTCTGCTGCATTATTTAAGGACTCTGCTGCATTATTTAAGGACTTTGCTGCATTATTTAAGGAATTTGTTGCATTATTTAAGGACTCTGCTGCATTATTTAAGGACTTTGCTGCAATATTTAAGGACTCTGCTTCAGTATTTAAGTTCTCTGCTGCATTATTTAAGGACGTTGTTGCATTATTTAAGGACTCTGCTGCATTATTTAAGGACTTTACTGCATTATTTAAGGACTCTGCTGCATTATTTAAGGACTTTGTTGCATTATTTAAGGACTCTGCTGCATTAGTTAAGGACTTTGCTGCATTATTTAAGGACTCTGCTGCATTATTTAACGACGTTGTTGCATTATTTAAGAACTGTGCTGCATTATTTAAGGACTTTGCTGCATTATTTAAGGACTATGCTGCATTATTTAATGACTTTGCTGAAGCATTTGAGGACTCTGCTGCATTATTAGAGGACTCTGCTGCATTATTTAAGGACTTGCTGCATTATTTAATGACTTTGTTGGATTTTTTAAGGACTCTGCTGCATTATTTAAGGAATTTGCTGCTATATTAAAGGACTCTGCTTCAGTATTTAAGGACTCTGCTGTGGTATTTAAGGACTCTGCTGCATTATTTAAGGACTCTGCTGCATTATTTAAGGACTTTGCTGCATTATTTAAGGAATCTGCTGCATTATTTAAGGACTTTGTTGCATTATCTAAGGACTCTGCTGCATTATTGAAGGACTTTGCTGCAATATTTAAGGACTCTGCTTCAGTATTTAAGGACTCTGCTGCATTATTTAAGGACTTTGTTGCATTATTTAAGGACTCTGCTGCATTATTTAAGGACTTTGCTGCATTATTTATGGACTCTGCTGCATTATTTAAGGACTTTGCTGCAATATTTAAGGACTCTGCTTCAGTATTTAAGGACTCTGCTGCATTATTTAAGGACTTTGTTGCATTATTTAATCACTTTGCTGCGGTATTTAAGGACTCTGTTGCATTATTTAAGGACTTTGTTGCATTATTTAAGGACTCTGCTGCATTAGTTAAGGACTTTGCTGCATTATTTAAGGACTCTGCTGCATTATTTAACGACGTTGTTGCATTATTTAAGAACTGTGCTGCATTATTTAAGGACTTTGCTGCATTACTTAAGGACTATGCTGCATTATTTAATGACTTTGCTGAAGCATTTGAGGACTCTGCTGCATTATTAGAGGACTCTGCTGCATTATTTAATGACTTTGTTGGATTTTTTAAGGACTCTGCTGCATTATTTAAGGAATTTGCTGCTATATTAAAGGACTCTGCTTCAGTATTTAAGGACTCTGCTGCGGTATATAAGGACTCTGCTGCATTATTTAAGGACTCTGCTGCATTATTTAAGGTCTTTGCTGCATTATTTAAGGACTCTGCTGCATTATTTAAGGACTTTGTTGCATTATTGAAGGACTCTAATGCATTATTTAAGGACTTTGCTGGAATATTTAAGGACTCTGCTGCATTAGTTAAGGACTTGGCTGCATTATTTAAGGACTCTGCTTCATTATTTAACGACTTTACTGCATTATTTAAGGACTCTGCTGCATTATTTAAGGACTTTGTTGCATTATTTAAGGACTCTGCTGCATTAGTTAAGGACTATGCTGCATTATTTAATGACTTTGCTGAAGCATTTGAGGACTCTGCTGCATTATTAGAGGACTCTGCTGCATTATTTAAGGACTTGCTGCATTATTTAATGACTTTGTTGGATTTTTTAAGGACTCTGCTGCGTTATTTAAGGAATTTGCTGCTATATTAAAGGACTCTGCTTCAGTATTTAAGGACTCTGCTGCGGTATTTAAGGACTCTGCTGCATTATTTAAGGACTCTGCTGCATTATTTAAGGACTTTGCTGCATTATTTAAGGAATCTGCTGCATTATTTAAGGACTTTGTTGCATTATCTAAGGACTCTGCTGCATTATTGAAGGACTTTGCTGCAATATTTAAGGACTCTGCTTCAGTATTTAAGGACTCTGCTGCATTATTTAAGGACTTTGTTGCATTATTTAAGGACTCTGCTGCATTATTTAAGGACTTTGTTGCATTATTTAAGGACTCTGCTGCATTATTTAAGGACTTTGCTGCAATATTTAAGGACTCTGCTTCAGTATTTAAGGACTCTGCTGCATTATTTAAGGACTTTGTTGCATTATTTAAGGACTCTGCTGCATTATTTAAGGACTTTGCTGCATTATTTAAGGATTCTGCTGCATTTTTTAAGGACTCTGCTGAAGCATTTGAGGACTCTGCTGCATTATTTAAGCACTTTGCTGCGGTATTTAAGGACTCTGTTGCATTATTTAAGGACTTTGTTGCATTATTTAAGGACTCTGCTGCATTAGTTAAGGACTTTGCTGCATTATTTAAGGACTCTGCTGCATTATTTACCGACGTTGTTGCATTATTTAAGAACTGTGCTGCTTTATTTAAGGACTTTGCATTATTTAAGGACTATGCTGCATTATTTAATGACTTTGCTGAAGCATTTGAGGACTCTGCTGCATTATTAGAGGACTCTGCTGCATTATTTAATGACTTTGTTGGATTTTTTAAGGACTCTGCTGCATTATTTAAGGAATTTGCTGCTATATTAAAGGACTCTGCTTCAGTATTTAAGGACTCTGCTGCGGTATTTAAGGACTCTGCTGCATTATTTAAGGACTCTGCTGCATTATTTAAGGACTTTGTTGCATTATTTAAGGACTCTGCTGCATTATTTAAGGACTTTGCTGCAATATTTAAGGACTCTGCTTCAGTATTTAAGGACTCTGCTGCATTATTTAAGGACTTTGTTGCATTATTTAAGACTCTGCTGCATTATTTAAGGACTTTGCTGCATTATTTAAGGACTCTGCTGCATTTTTTAAGGACTCTGCTGAAGCATTTGAGGACTCTGCTGCATTATTTAAGCACTTTGCTGCGGTATTTAAGGACTCTGTTGCATTATTTAAGGACTTTGTTGCATTATTTAAGGACTCTGCTGCATTAGTTAAGGACTCTGCTGCATTATTTAAGGACGTTGTTGCATTATTTAAGGACTCTGCTGCATTATTTAAGGACTTTACTGCATTATTTAAGGACTCTGCTGCATTATTTAAGGACTTTCTTGCATTATTTAAGGACTCTGCTGCATTAGTTAAGGAATTTGCTGCATTATTTAAGGACTCTGCTGCATTATTTAACGACGTTGTTGCATTACTTAAGAACTGTGCTGCATTATTTAAGGACTTTGCTGCATTATTTAAGGACTATGCTGCATTATTTAATGACTTTGCTGAAGCATTTGAGGACTCTGCTGCATTATTAGAGGACTCTGCTGCATTATTTAAGGACTTGCTGCATTATTTAATGACTTTGTTGGATTTTTTTATGGACTCTGCTGCATTATTTAAGGAATTTGCTGCTATATTAAAGGACTCTGCTTCAGTATTTAAGGACTCTGCTGCGGTATTTAAGGACTCTGCTGCATTATTTAAGGACTCTGCTGCATTATTTAAGGACTTTGCTGCATTATTTAAGGAATCTGCTGCATTATTTAAGGACTTTGTTGCATTATCTAAGGACTCTGCTGCATTATTGAAGGACTTTGCTGCAATATTTAAGGACTCTGCTTCAGTATTTAAGGACTCTGCTGCATTATTTAAGGACTTTGTTGCATTATTTAAGGACTCTGCTGCATTAGATAAGGACTTTGCTGCATTATTTAAGGACTCTGCTGCATTATTTAAGGACTTTGCTGCAATATTTAAGGACTCTGCTTCAGTATTTAAGGACTCTGCTGCATTATTTAAGGACTTTGTTGCATTATTTAAGGACTCTGCTGCATTATTTAAGGACTTTGCTGCATTATTTAAGGATTCTGCTGCATTTTTTAAGGACTCTGCTGAAGCATTTGAGGACTCTGCTGCATTATTTAAGCACTTTGCTGCGGTATTTAAGGACTCTGTTGCATTATTTAAGGACTTTGTTGCATTATTTAAGGACTCTGCTGCATTAGTTAAGGACTTTGCTGCATTATTTAAGGACTCTGCTGCATTATTTACCGACGTTGTTGCATTATTTAAGAACTGTGCTGCTTTATTTAAGGACTTTGCATTATTTAAGGACTATGCTGCATTATTTAATGACTTTGCTGAAGCATTTGAGGACTCTGCTGCATTATTAGAGGACTCTGCTGCATTATTTAATGACTTTGTTGGATTTTTTAAGGACTCTGCTGCATTATTTAAGGAATTTGCTGCTATATTAAAGGACTCTGCTTCAGTATTTAAGGACTCTGCTGCGGTATTTAAGGACTCTGCTGCATTATTTAAGGACTCTGCTGCATTATTTAAGGACTTTGTTGCATTATTTAAGGACTCTGCTGCATTATTTAAGGACTTTGCTGCAATATTTAAGGACTCTGCTTCAGTATTTAAGGACTCTGCTGCATTATTTAAGGACTTTGTTGCATTATTTAAGGACTCTGCTGCATTATTTAAGGACTTTGCTGCATTATTTAAGGACTCTGCTGCATTTTTTAAGGACTCTGCTGAAGCATTTGAGGACTCTGCTGCATTATTTAAGCACTTTGCTGCGGTATTTAAGGACTCTGTTGCATTATTTAAGGACTTTGTTGCATTATTTAAGGACTCTGCTGCATTAGTTAAGGACTCTGCTGCATTATTTAAGGACGTTGTTGCATTATTTAAGGACTCTGCTGCATTATTTAAGGACTTTACTGCATTATTTAAGGACTCTGCTGCATTATTTAAGGACTTTCTTGCATTATTTAAGGACTCTGCTGCATTAGTTAAGGAATTTGCTGCATTATTTAAGGACTCTGCTGCATTATTTAACGACGTTGTTGCATTACTTAAGAACTGTGCTGCATTATTTAAGGACTTTGCTGCATTATTTAAGGACTATGCTGCATTATTTAATGACTTTGCTGAAGCATTTGAGGACTCTGCTGCATTATTAGAGGACTCTGCTGCATTATTTAAGGACTTGCTGCATTATTTAATGACTTTGTTGGATTTTTTTATGGACTCTGCTGCATTATTTAAGGAATTTGCTGCTATATTAAAGGACTCTGCTTCAGTATTTAAGGACTCTGCTGCGGTATTTAAGGACTCTGCTGCATTATTTAAGGACTCTGCTGCATTATTTAAGGACTTTGCTGCATTATTTAAGGAATCTGCTGCATTATTTAAGGACTTTGTTGCATTATCTAAGGACTCTGCTGCATTATTGAAGGACTTTGCTGCAATATTTAAGGACTCTGCTTCAGTATTTAAGGACTCTGCTGCATTATTTAAGGACTTTGTTGCATTATTTAAGGACTCTGCTGCATTAGATAAGGACTTTGCTGCATTATTTAAGGACTCTGCTGCATTATTTAAGGACTTTGCTGCAATATTTAAGGACTCTGCTTCAGTATTTAAGGACTCTGCTGCATTATTTAAGGACTTTGTTGCATTATTTAAGGACTCTGCTGCATTATTTAAGGACTTTGCTGCATTATTTAAGGACTCTGCTGCATTATTTAAGGACTCTGCTGAAGCATTTGAGGACTCTGCTGCATTATTAGAGGACTCTGCTGCATTATTTAATGACTTTTTTGGATTTTTTAAGGACTCTGCTGCATTATTTAAGGAATTTGCTGCTATATTAAAGGACTCTGCTTCAGTATTTAAGGACTCTGCTGCGGTATTTAAGGACTCTGCTGCATTATTTAAGGACTCTGCTGCATTATTTAACGACGTTGTTGCATTATTTAAGAACTGTGCTGCATTATTTAAGGACTTTGCTGCATTATTTAAGGACTATGCTGCATTATTTAATGACTTTGCTGAAGCATTTGAGGACTCTGCTGCATTATTAGAGGACTCTGCTGCATTATTTAAGGACTTGCTGCATTATTTAATGACTTTGTTGGATTTTTTAAGGACTCTGCTGCATTATTTAAGGACTCTGCTGCATTATTTAAGGACTTTGCTGCAATATTTAAGGACTCTGCTTCAGTATTTAAGGACTCTGCTGCATTATTTAAGGACGTTGTTGCATTATTTAAGGACTCTGCTGCATTATTTAAGGACTTTACTGCATTATTTAAGGACTCTGCTGCATTATTTAAGGACTTTGTTGCATTATTTCAGGAATCTGATGCATTATTTAAGGAATTTGCTGAATTATTTAAGGACTCTGCTTTCTTATTTAATGACTCTGCTGAAGCATTTGAGGACTCTGCTGCATTATTTGAGGACTCTGTTGCATTATTTAAGGACTTTGCTGCTTTATTTAAGGACTTTGTTGCATTATTTAAGGACTCTGCTGCCTTATTTAAGGACTTTGCTGCAATATTTAAGGACTCTGCTTCAGTATTTAAGGACTCTGCTGCATTATTTAAGGACTTTGCTGCATTATTTAAGGACTTTGTTGCATTATTTAAGTACTCTGCTGCATTATTTAAGGACTTTGTTGCATTATTTAAGGACTCTGCTGCATTATTTAAGGACTTTGTTGCATTATTTAATGACTCTGCTGCATTATTTAAGGACTTTGCAGCAATATTTAAGGACTCTGCTTCAGTATTTAAGGACTCTGCTGCATTATTTAAGGACTTTGTTGCATTATTTAAGGAATATGCTGCATTATTTAATGAATTTGCTGAAGCATTTGAGGACTCTGCTGCATTATTAGAGGACTCTGCTGCATTATTTAAGGACTTGCTGCATTATTTAATGACTTTGTTGGATTTTTTAAGGACTCTGCTGCATTATTTAAGGACATTGTTGCATTATTTAATGACTCTGCTGCATTATTTAAGGACTTTGCAGCAATATTTAAGGACTCTGCTTCAGTATTTAAGGACTCTGCTGCATTATTTAAGGACTTTGTTGCATTATTTAAGGACTCTGCTGCATTATTTAAGGACTTTGCTGCATTATTTAAGGACACTGCTGCATTATTTAAGGACTCTGCTGAAGCATTTGAGGACTCTGCTGCATTATTTAAGCACTTTGCGGCGGTATTTAAGGACTCTGTTGCATTATTTAAGGACTTTGTTGCATTATTTAAGGACTCTGCTGCATTAGTTAAGGAGTTTGCTGCATTATTTAAGGACTCTGCTGCATTATTTAACGACGTTGTTGCATTATTTAAGAACTGTGCTGCATTATTTAAGGACTTTGCTGCATTATTTAAGGACTATGCTGCATTATTTAATGACTTTGCTGAAGCATTTGAGGACTCTGCTGCATTATTAGAGGACTCTGCTGCATTATTTAAGGACTTGCTGCATTATTTAATGACTTTGTTGGATTTCTTAAGGACTCTGCTGCATTATTTAAGGAATTTGCTGCTATATTAAAGGACTCTGCTTCAGTATTTAAGGACACTGCTGCGGTATTTAAGGACCCTGCTGCATTATTTTAGGACTCTGCTGCATTATTTAAGGACTTTGCTGCATTATTTAAGGAATCTGCTGCATTATTTAAGGACTTTGTTGCATTATCTAAGGACTCTGCTGCATTATTGAAGGACTTTGCTGTATTATTTAAGGACTCTGCTGCATTATTTAAGGACTTTGCTGCAATATTTAAGGACTCTGCTTCAGTATTTAAGGACTCTGCTGAAGCATTTGAGGACTCTGCTGCATTATTTAATGACTTTGCTGAAGCATTTGAGGACTCTGCTGCATTACTAGAGGACTCTGCTGCATTATTTAATGACTTTGTTGGATTTTTTAAGGACTCTGCTGCATTATTTAAGGAATTTGCTGCTATATTAAAGGACTCTGCTTCAGTATTTAAGGACTCTGCTGCGGTATTTAAGGACTCTGCTGCATTATTTAAGGACTCTGCTGCATTATTTAAGGACTTTGCTGCATTATTTAAGGAATTTGTTGCATTATTTAAGGACTCTGCTGCATTATTTAAGGACTTTGCTGCAATATTTAAGGACTCTGCTTCAGTATTTAAGTTCTCTGCTGCATTATTTAAGGACGTTGTTGCATTATTTAAGGACTCTGCTGCATTATTTAAGGACTTTACTGCATTATTTAAGGACTCTGCTGCATTATTTAAGGACTTTGTTGCATTATTTAAGGACTCTGCTGCATTAGTTAAGGACTTTGCTGCATTATTTAAGGACTCTGCTGCATTATTTAACGACGTTGTTGCATTATTTAAGAACTGTGCTGCATTATTTAAGGACTTTGCTGCATTATTTAAGGACTATGCTGCATTATTTAATGACTTTGCTGAAGCATTTGAGGACTCTGCTGCATTATTAGAGGACTCTGCTGCATTATTTAAGGACTTGCTGCATTATTTAATGACTTTGTTGGATTTTTTAAGGACTCTGCTGCATTATTTAAGGAATTTGCTGCTATATTAAAGGACTCTGCTTCAGTATTTAAGGACTCTGCTGCGGTATTTAAGGACTCTGCTGCATTATTTAAGGACTCTGCTGCATTATTTAAGGACTTTGCTGCATTATTTAAGGAATCTGCTGCATTATTTAAGGACTTTGTTGCATTATCTAAGGACTCTGCTGCATTATTGAAGGACTTTGCTGCAATATTTAAGGACTCTGCTTCAGTATTTAAGGACTCTGCTGCATTATTTAAGGACTTTGTTGCATTATTTAATCACTTTGCTGCGGTATTTAAGGACTCTGTTGCATTATTTAAGGACTTTGTTGCATTATTTAAGGACTCTGCTGCATTAGTTAAGGACTTTGCTGCATTATTTAAGGACTCTGCTGCATTATTTAACGACGTTGTTGCATTATTTAAGAACTGTGCTGCATTATTTAAGGACTTTGCTGCATTACTTAAGGACTATGCTGCATTATTTAATGACTTTGCTGAAGCATTTGAGGACTCTGCTGCATTATTAGAGGACTCTGCTGCATTATTTAATGACTTTGTTGGATTTTTTAAGGACTCTGCTGCATTATTTAAGGAATTTGCTGCTATATTAAAGGACTCTGCTTCAGTATTTAAGGACTCTGCTGCGGTATATAAGGACTCTGCTGCATTATTTAAGGACTCTGCTGCATTATTTAAGGTCTTTGCTGCATTATTTAAGGACTCTGCTGCATTATTTAAGGACTTTGTTGCATTATTGAAGGACTCTAATGCATTATTTAAGGACTTTGCTGGAATATTTAAGGACTCTGCTGCATTAGTTAAGGACTTTGCTGCATTATTTAAGGACTCTGCTTCATTATTTAACGACTTTACTGCATTATTTAAGGACTCTGCTGCATTATTTAAGGACTTTGTTGCATTATTTAAGGACTCTGCTGCATTAGTTAAGGACTATGCTGCATTATTTAATGAC
The DNA here is from genome assembly GCF_046119375.1 of Phyllobates terribilis. Lineage (NCBI taxonomy): Eukaryota > Metazoa > Chordata > Amphibia > Anura > Dendrobatidae > Phyllobates > Phyllobates terribilis. The sequence goes on from NW_027362905.1 coordinate 1,922,984, forward strand.
TTTGCTGAAGCATTTGAGGACTCTGCTGCATTATTAGAGGACTCTGCTGCATTATTTAAGGACTTGCTGCATTATTTAATGACTTTGTTGGATTTTTTAAGGACTCTGCTGCGTTATTTAAGGAATTTGCTGCTATATTAAAGGACTCTGCTTCAGTATTTAAGGACTCTGCTGCGGTATTTAAGGACTCTGCTGCATTATTTAAGGACTCTGCTGCATTATTTAAGGACTTTGCTGCATTATTTAAGGAATCTGCTGCATTATTTAAGGACTTTGTTGCATTATCTAAGGACTCTGCTGCATTATTGAAGGACTTTGCTGCAATATTTAAGGACTCTGCTTCAGTATTTAAGGACTCTGCTGCATTATTTAAGGACTTTGTTGCATTATTTAAGGACTCTGCTGCATTATTTAAGGACTTTGTTGCATTATTTAAGGACTCTGCTGCATTATTTAAGGACTTTGCTGCAATATTTAAGGACTCTGCTTCAGTATTTAAGGACTCTGCTGCATTATTTAAGGACTTTGTTGCATTATTTAAGGACTCTGCTGCATTATTTAAGGACTTTGCTGCATTATTTAAGGATTCTGCTGCATTTTTTAAGGACTCTGCTGAAGCATTTGAGGACTCTGCTGCATTATTTAAGCACTTTGCTGCGGTATTTAAGGACTCTGTTGCATTATTTAAGGACTTTGTTGCATTATTTAAGGACTCTGCTGCATTAGTTAAGGACTTTGCTGCATTATTTAAGGACTCTGCTGCATTATTTACCGACGTTGTTGCATTATTTAAGAACTGTGCTGCTTTATTTAAGGACTTTGCATTATTTAAGGACTATGCTGCATTATTTAATGACTTTGCTGAAGCATTTGAGGACTCTGCTGCATTATTAGAGGACTCTGCTGCATTATTTAATGACTTTGTTGGATTTTTTAAGGACTCTGCTGCATTATTTAAGGAATTTGCTGCTATATTAAAGGACTCTGCTTCAGTATTTAAGGACTCTGCTGCGGTATTTAAGGACTCTGCTGCATTATTTAAGGACTCTGCTGCATTATTTAAGGACTTTGTTGCATTATTTAAGGACTCTGCTGCATTATTTAAGGACTTTGCTGCAATATTTAAGGACTCTACTTCAGTATTTAAGGACTCTGCTGCATTATTTAAGGACTTTGTTGCATTATTTAAGGACTCTGCTGCATTAGATAAGGACTTTGCTGCATTATTTAAGGACTCTGCTGCATTATTTAAGGACTTTGCTGCAATATTTAAGGACTCTGCTTCAGTATTTAAGGACTCTGCTGCATTATTTAAGGACTTTGTTGCATTATTTAAGGACTCTGCTGCATTATTTAAGGACTTTGCTGCATTATTTAAGGACTCTGCTGCATTATTTAAGGACTCTGCTGCATTATTTAAGGACTCTGCTGAAGCATTTGAGGACTCTGCTGCATTATTAGAGGACTCTGCTGCATTATTTAATGACTTTTTTGGATTTTTTAAGGACTCTGCTGCATTATTTAAGGAATTTGCTGCTATATTAAAGGACTCTGCTTCAGTATTTAAGGACTCTGCTGCGGTATTTAAGGACTCTGCTGCATTATTTAAGGACTCTGCTGCATTATTTAACGACGTTGTTGCATTATTTAAGAACTGTGCTGCATTATTTAAGGACTTTGCTGCATTATTTAAGGACTATGCTGCATTATTTAATGACTTTGCTGAAGCATTTGAGGACTCTGCTGCATTATTAGAGGACTCTGCTGCATTATTTAAGGACTTGCTGCATTATTTAATGACTTTGTTGGATTTTTTAAGGACTCTGCTGCATTATTTAAGGACTCTGCTGCATTATTTAAGGACTTTGCTGCAATATTTAAGGACTCTGCTTCAGTATTTAAGGACTCTGCTGCATTATTTAAGGACGTTGTTGCATTATTTAAGGACTCTGCTGCATTATTTAAGGACTTTACTGCATTATTTAAGGACTCTGCTGCATTATTTAAGGACTTTGTTGCATTATTTCAGGAATCTGATGCATTATTTAAGGAATTTGCTGAATTATTTAAGGACTCTGCTTTCTTATTTAATGACTCTGCTGAAGCATTTGAGGACTCTGCTGCATTATTTGAGGACTCTGTTGCATTATTTAAGGACTTTGCTGCTTTATTTAAGGACTTTGTTGCATTATTTAAGGACTCTGCTGCCTTATTTAAGGACTTTGCTGCAATATTTAAGGACTCTGCTTCAGTATTTAAGGACTCTGCTGCATTATTTAAGGACTTTGCTGCATTATTTAAGGACTTTGTTGCATTATTTAAGTACTCTGCTGCATTATTTAAGGACTTTGTTGCATTATTTAAGGACTCTGCTGCATTATTTAAGGACTTTGTTGCATTATTTAATGACTCTGCTGCATTATTTAAGGACTTTGCAGCAATATTTAAGGACTCTGCTTCAGTATTTAAGGACTCTGCTGCATTATTTAAGGACTTTGTTGCATTATTTAAGGAATATGCTGCATTATTTAATGAATTTGCTGAAGCATTTGAGGACTCTGCTGCATTATTAGAGGACTCTGCTGCATTATTTAAGGACTTGCTGCATTATTTAATGACTTTGTTGGATTTTTTAAGGACTCTGCTGCATTATTTAAGGACATTGTTGCATTATTTAATGACTCTGCTGCATTATTTAAGGACTTTGCAGCAATATTTAAGGACTCTGCTTCAGTATTTAAGGACTCTGCTGCATTATTTAAGGACTTTGTTGCATTATTTAAGGACTCTGCTGCATTATTTAAGGACTTTGCTGCATTATTTAAGGACACTGCTGCATTATTTAAGGACTCTGCTGAAGCATTTGAGGACTCTGCTGCATTATTTAAGCACTTTGCGGCGGTATTTAAGGACTCTGTTGCATTATTTAAGGACTTTGTTGCATTATTTAAGGACTCTGCTGCATTAGTTAAGGAGTTTGCTGCATTATTTAAGGACTCTGCTGCATTATTTAACGACGTTGTTGCATTATTTAAGAACTGTGCTGCATTATTTAAGGACTTTGCTGCATTATTTAAGGACTATGCTGCATTATTTAATGACTTTGCTGAAGCATTTGAGGACTCTGCTGCATTATTAGAGGACTCTGCTGCATTATTTAAGGACTTGCTGCATTATTTAATGACTTTGTTGGATTTCTTAAGGACTCTGCTGCATTATTTAAGGAATTTGCTGCTATATTAAAGGACTCTGCTTCAGTATTTAAGGACACTGCTGCGGTATTTAAGGACCCTGCTGCATTATTTTAGGACTCTGCTGCATTATTTAAGGACTTTGCTGCATTATTTAAGGAATCTGCTGCATTATTTAAGGACTTTGTTGCATTATCTAAGGACTCTGCTGCATTATTGAAGGACTTTGCTGTATTATTTAAGGACTCTGCTGCATTATTTAAGGACTTTGCTGCAATATTTAAGGACTCTGCTTCAGTATTTAAGGACTCTGCTGAAGCATTTGAGGACTCTGCTGCATTATTTAATGACTTTGCTGAAGCATTTGAGGACTCTGCTGCATTACTAGAGGACTCTGCTGCATTATTTAATGACTTTGTTGGATTTTTTAAGGACTCTGCTGCATTATTTAAGGAATTTGCTGCTATATTAAAGGACTCTGCTTCAGTATTTAAGGACTCTGCTGCGGTATTTAAGGACTCTGCTGCATTATTTAAGGACTCTGCTGCATTATTTAAGGACTTTGCTGCATTATTTAAGGAATTTGTTGCATTATTTAAGGACTCTGCTGCATTATTTAAGGACTTTGCTGCAATATTTAAGGACTCTGCTTCAGTATTTAAGTTCTCTGCTGCATTATTTAAGGACGTTGTTGCATTATTTAAGGACTCTGCTGCATTATTTAAGGACTTTACTGCATTATTTAAGGACTCTGCTGCATTATTTAAGGACTTTGTTGCATTATTTAAGGACTCTGCTGCATTAGTTAAGGACTTTGCTGCATTATTTAAGGACTCTGCTGCATTATTTAACGACGTTGTTGCATTATTTAAGAACTGTGCTGCATTATTTAAGGACTTTGCTGCATTATTTAAGGACTATGCTGCATTATTTAATGACTTTGCTGAAGCATTTGAGGACTCTGCTGCATTATTAGAGGACTCTGCTGCATTATTTAAGGACTTGCTGCATTATTTAATGACTTTGTTGGATTTTTTAAGGACTCTGCTGCATTATTTAAGGAATTTGCTGCTATATTAAAGGACTCTGCTTCAGTATTTAAGGACTCTGCTGCGGTATTTAAGGACTCTGCTGCATTATTTAAGGACTCTGCTGCATTATTTAAGGACTTTGCTGCATTATTTAAGGAATCTGCTGCATTATTTAAGGACTTTGTTGCATTATCTAAGGACTCTGCTGCATTATTGAAGGACTTTGCTGCAATATTTAAGGACTCTGCTTCAGTATTTAAGGACTCTGCTGCATTATTTAAGGACTTTGTTGCATTATTTAATCACTTTGCTGCGGTATTTAAGGACTCTGTTGCATTATTTAAGGACTTTGTTGCATTATTTAAGGACTCTGCTGCATTAGTTAAGGACTTTGCTGCATTATTTAAGGACTCTGCTGCATTATTTAACGACGTTGTTGCATTATTTAAGAACTGTGCTGCATTATTTAAGGACTTTGCTGCATTACTTAAGGACTATGCTGCATTATTTAATGACTTTGCTGAAGCATTTGAGGACTCTGCTGCATTATTAGAGGACTCTGCTGCATTATTTAATGACTTTGTTGGATTTTTTAAGGACTCTGCTGCATTATTTAAGGAATTTGCTGCTATATTAAAGGACTCTGCTTCAGTATTTAAGGACTCTGCTGCGGTATATAAGGACTCTGCTGCATTATTTAAGGACTCTGCTGCATTATTTAAGGTCTTTGCTGCATTATTTAAGGACTCTGCTGCATTATTTAAGGACTTTGTTGCATTATTGAAGGACTCTAATGCATTATTTAAGGACTTTGCTGGAATATTTAAGGACTCTGCTGCATTAGTTAAGGACTTTGCTGCATTATTTAAGGACTCTGCTTCATTATTTAACGACTTTACTGCATTATTTAAGGACTCTGCTGCATTATTTAAGGACTTTGTTGCATTATTTAAGGACTCTGCTGCATTAGTTAAGGACTATGCTGCATTATTTAATGACTTTGCTGAAGCATTTGAGGACTCTGCTGCATTATTAGAGGACTCTGCTGCATTATTTAAGGACTTGCTGCATTATTTAATGACTTTGTTGGATTTTTTAAGGACTCTGCTGCGTTATTTAAGGAATTTGCTGCTATATTAAAGGACTCTGCTTCAGTATTTAAGGACTCTGCTGCGGTATTTAAGGACTCTGCTGCATTATTTAAGGACTCTGCTGCATTATTTAAGGACTTTGCTGCATTATTTAAGGAATCTGCTGCATTATTTAAGGACTTTGTTGCATTATCTAAGGACTCTGCTGCATTATTGAAGGACTTTGCTGCAATATTTAAGGACTCTGCTTCAGTATTTAAGGACTCTGCTGCATTATTTAAGGACTTTGTTGCATTATTTAAGGACTCTGCTGCATTATTTAAGGACTTTGTTGCATTATTTAAGGACTCTGCTGCATTATTTAAGGACTTTGCTGCAATATTTAAGGACTCTGCTTCAGTATTTAAGGACTCTGCTGCATTATTTAAGGACTTTGTTGCATTATTTAAGGACTCTGCTGCATTATTTAAGGACTTTGCTGCATTATTTAAGGATTCTGCTGCATTTTTTAAGGACTCTGCTGAAGCATTTGAGGACTCTGCTGCATTATTTAAGCACTTTGCTGCGGTATTTAAGGACTCTGTTGCATTATTTAAGGACTTTGTTGCATTATTTAAGGACTCTGCTGCATTAGTTAAGGACTTTGCTGCATTATTTAAGGACTCTGCTGCATTATTTACCGACGTTGTTGCATTATTTAAGAACTGTGCTGCTTTATTTAAGGACTTTGCATTATTTAAGGACTATGCTGCATTATTTAATGACTTTGCTGAAGCATTTGAGGACTCTGCTGCATTATTAGAGGACTCTGCTGCATTATTTAATGACTTTGTTGGATTTTTTAAGGACTATGCTGCATTATTTAAGGAATTTGCTGCTATATTAAAGGACTCTGCTTCAGTATTTAAGGACTCTGCTGCGGTATTTAAGGACTCTGCTGCATTATTTAAGGACTCTGCTGCATTATTTAAGGACTTTGTTGCATTATTTAAGGACTCTGCTGCATTATTTAAGGACTTTGCTGCAATATTTAAGGACTCTACTTCAGTATTTAAGGACTCTGCTGCATTATTTAAGGACTTTGTTGCATTATTTAAGGACTCTGCTGCATTATTTAAGGACTTTGCTGCATTATTTAAGGACTCTGCTGCATTTTTTAAGGACTCTGCTGAAGCATTTGAGGACTCTGCTGCATTATTTAAGCACTTTGCTGCGGTATTTAAGGACTCTGTTGCATTATTTAAGGACTTTGTTGCATTATTTAAGGACTCTGCTGCATTAGTTAAGGACTCTGCTGCATTATTTAAGGACGTTGTTGCATTATTTAAGGACTCTGCTGCATTATTTAAGGACTTTACTGCATTATTTAAGGACTCTGCTGCATTATTTAAGGACTTTCTTGCATTATTTAAGGACTCTGCTGCATTAGTTAAGGAATTTGCTGCATTATTTAAGGACTCTGCTGCATTATTTAACGACGTTGTTGCATTACTTAAGAACTGTGCTGCATTATTTAAGGACTTTGCTGCATTATTTAAGGACTATGCTGCATTATTTAATGACTTTGCTGAAGCATTTGAGGACTCTGCTGCATTATTAGAGGACTCTGCTGCATTATTTAAGGACTTGCTGCATTATTTAATGACTTTGTTGGATTTTTTTATGGACTCTGCTGCATTATTTAAGGAATTTGCTGCTATATTAAAGGACTCTGCTTCAGTATTTAAGGACTCTGCTGCGGTATTTAAGGACTCTGCTGCATTATTTAAGGACTCTGCTGCATTATTTAAGGACTTTGCTGCATTATTTAAGGAATCTGCTGCATTATTTAAGGACTTTGTTGCATTATCTAAGGACTCTGCTGCATTATTGAAGGACTTTGCTGCAATATTTAAGGACTCTGCTTCAGTATTTAAGGACTCTGCTGCATTATTTAAGGACTTTGTTGCATTATTTAAGGACTCTGCTGCATTAGATAAGGACTTTGCTGCATTATTTAAGGACTCTGCTGCATTATTTAAGGACTTTGCTGCAATATTTAAGGACTCTGCTTCAGTATTTAAGGACTCTGCTGCATTATTTAAGGACTTTGTTGCATTATTTAAGGACTCTGCTGCATTATTTAAGGACTTTGCTGCATTATTTAAGGATTCTGCTGCATTTTTTAAGGACTCTGCTGAAGCATTTGAGGACTCTGCTGCATTATTTAAGCACTTTGCTGCGGTATTTAAGGACTCTGTTGCATTATTTAAGGACTTTGTTGCATTATTTAAGGACTCTGCTGCATTAGTTAAGGACTTTGCTGCATTATTTAAGGACTCTGCTGCATTATTTACCGACGTTGTTGCATTATTTAAGAACTGTGCTGCTTTATTTAAGGACTTTGCATTATTTAAGGACTATGCTGCATTATTTAATGACTTTGCTGAAGCATTTGAGGACTCTGCTGCATTATTAGAGGACTCTGCTGCATTATTTAATGACTTTGTTGGATTTTTTAAGGACTCTGCTGCATTATTTAAGGAATTTGCTGCTATATTAAAGGACTCTGCTTCAGTATTTAAGGACTCTGCTGCGGTATTTAAGGACTCTGCTGCATTATTTAAGGACTCTGCTGCATTATTTAAGGACTTTGTTGCATTATTTAAGGACTCTGCTGCATTATTTAAGGACTTTGCTGCAATATTTAAGGACTCTGCTTCAGTATTTAAGGACTCTGCTGCATTATTTAAGGACTTTGTTGCATTATTTAAGGACTCTGCTGCATTATTTAAGGACTTTGCTGCATTATTTAAGGACTCTGCTGCATTTTTTAAGGACTCTGCTGAAACATTTGAGGACTCTGCTGCATTATTTAAGCACTTTGCTGCGGTATTTAAGGACTCTGTTGCATTATTTAAGGACTTTGTTGCATTATTTAAGGACTCTGCTGCATTAGTTAAGGACTCTGCTGCATTATTTAAGGACGTTGTTGCATTATTTAAGGACTCTGCTGCATTATTTAAGGACTTTACTGCATTATTTAAGGACTCTGCTGCATTATTTAAGGACTTTCTTGCATTATTTAAGGACTCTGCTGCATTAGTTAAGGAATTTGCTGCATTATTTAAGGACTCTGCTGCATTATTTAACGACGTTGTTGCATTACTTAAGAACTGTGCTGCATTATTTAAGGACTTTGCTGCATTATTTAAGGACTATGCTGCATTATTTAATGACTTTGCTGAAGCATTTGAGGACTCTGCTGCATTATTAGAGGACTCTGCTGCATTATTTAAGGACTTGCTGCATTATTTAATGACTTTGTTGGATTTTTTTATGGACTCTGCTGCATTATTTAAGGAATTTGCTGCTATATTAAAGGACTCTGCTTCAGTATTTAAGGACTCTGCTGCGGTATTTAAGGACTCTGCTGCATTATTTAAGGACTCTGCTGCATTATATAAGGACTTTGCTGCATTATTTAAGGAATCTGCTGCATTATTTAAGGACTTTGTTGCATTATCTAAGGACTCTGCTGCATTATTGAAGGACTTTGCTGCAATATTTAAGGACTCTGCTTCAGTATTTAAGGACTCTGCTGCATTATTTAAGGACTTTGTTGCATTATTTAAGGACTCTGCTGCATTAGATAAGGACTTTGCTGCATTATTTAAGGACTCTGCTGCATTATTTAAGGACTTTGCTGCAATATTTAAGGACTCTGCTTCAGTATTTAAGGACTCTGCTGCATTATTTAAGGACTTTGTTGCATTATTTAAGGACTCTGCTGCATTATTTAAGGACTTTGCTGCATTATTTAAGGACTCTGCTGCATTATTTAAGGACTCTGCTGCATTATTTAACGACGTTGTTGCATTATTTAAGAACTGTGCTGCATTATTTAAGGACTTTGCTGCATTATTTAAGGACTATGCTGCATTATTTAATGACTTTGCTGAAGCATTTGAGGACTCTGCTGCATTATTAGAGGACTCTGCTGCATTATTTAAGGACTTGCTGCATTATTTAATGACTTTGTTGGATTTTTTAAGGACTCTGCTGCATTATTTAAGGACTCTGCTGCATTATTTAAGGACTTTGCTGCAATATTTAAGGACTCTGCTTCAGTATTTAAGGACTCTGCTGCATTATTTAAGGACGTTGTTGCATTATTTAAGGACTCTGCTGCATTATTTAAGGACTTTACTGCATTATTTAAGGACTCTGCTGCATTATTTAAGGACTTTGTTGCATTATTTCAGGAATCTGATGCATTATTTAAGGAATTTGCTGAATTATTTAAGGACTCTGCTTTCTTATTTAATGACTCTGCTGAAGCATTTGAGGACTCTGCTGCATTATTTGAGGACTCTGTTGCATTATTTAAGGACTTTGCTGCTTTATTTAAGGACTTTGTTGCATTATTTAAGGACTCTGCTGCCTTATTTAAGGACTTTGCTGCAATATTTAAGGACTCTGCTTCAGTATTTAAGGACTCTGCTGCATTATTTAAGGACTTTGCTGCATTATTTAAGGACTTTGTTGCATTATTTAAGTACTCTGCTGCATTATTTAAGGACTTTGTTGCATTATTTAAGGACTCTGCTGCATTATTTAAGGACTTTGTTGCATTATTTAATGACTCTGCTGCATTATTTAAGGACTTTGCAGCAATATTTAAGGACTCTGCTTCAGTATTTAAGGACTCTGCTGCATTATTTAAGGACTTTGTTGCATTATTTAAGGAATATGCTGCATTATTTAATGAATTTGCTGAAGCATTTGAGGACTCTGCTGCATTATTAGAGGACTCTGCTGCATTATTTAAGGACTTGCTGCATTATTTAATGACTTTGTTGGATTTTTTAAGGACTCTGCTGCATTATTTAAGGACATTGTTGCATTATTTAATGACTCTGCTGCATTATTTAAGGACTTTGCAGCAATATTTAAGGACTCTGCTTCAGTATTTAAGGACTCTGCTGCATTATTTAAGGACTTTGTTGCATTATTTAAGGACTCTGCTGCATTATTTAAGGACTTTGCTGCATTATTTAAGGACACTGCTGCATTATTTAAGGACTCTGCTGAAGCATTTGAGGACTCTGCTGCATTATTTAAGCACTTTGCGGCGGTATTTAAGGACTCTGTTGCATTATTTAAGGACTTTGTTGCATTATTTAAGGACTCTGCTGCATTAGTTAAGGAGTTTGCTGCATTATTTAAGGACTCTGCTGCATTATTTAACGACGTTGTTGCATTATTTAAGAACTGTGCTGCATTATTTAAGGACTTTGCTGCATTATTTAAGGACTATGCTGCATTATTTAATGACTTTGCTGAAGCATTTGAGGACTCTGCTGCATTATTAGAGGACTCTGCTGCATTATTTAAGGACTTGCTGCATTATTTAATGACTTTGTTGGATTTCTTAAGGACTCTGCTGCATTATTTAAGGAATTTGCTGCTATATTAAAGGACTCTGCTTCAGTATTTAAGGACACTGCTGCGGTATTTAAGGACCCTGCTGCATTATTTTAGGACTCTGCTGCATTATTTAAGGACTTTGCTGCATTATTTAAGGAATCTGCTGCATTATTTAAGGACTTTGTTGCATTATCTAAGGACTCTGCTGCATTATTGAAGGACTTTGCTGTATTATTTAAGGACTCTGCTGCATTATTTAAGGACTTTGCTGCAATATTTAAGGACTCTGCTTCAGTATTTAAGGACTCTGCTGAAGCATTTGAGGACTCTGCTGCATTATTTAATGACTTTGCTGAAGCATTTGAGGACTCTGCTGCATTACTAGAGGACTCTGCTGCATTATTTAATGACTTTGTTGGATTTTTTAAGGACTCTGCTGCATTATTTAAGGAATTTGCTGCTATATTAAAGGACTCTGCTTCAGTATTTAAGGACTCTGCTGCGGTATTTAAGGACTCTGCTGCATTATCTAAGGACTCTGCTGCATTATTGAAGGACTTTGCTGCAATATTTAAGGACTCTGCTTCAGTATTTAAGGACTCTGCTGCATTATTTAAGGACTTTGTTGCATTATTTAAGGACTCTGCTGCATTAGATAAGGACTTTGCTGCATTATTTAAGGACTCTGCTGCATTATTTAAGGACTTTGCTGCAATATTTAAGGACTCTGCTTCAGTATTTAAGGACTCTGCTGCATTATTTAAGGACTTTGTTGCATTATTTAAGGACTCTGCTGCATTATTTAAGGACTTTGCTGCATTATTTAAGGACTCTGCTGCATTATTTAAGGACTCTGCTGCATTATTTAAGGACTCTGCTGAAGCATTTGAGGACTCTGCTGCATTATTAGAGGACTCTGCTGCATTATTTAATGACTTTTTTGGATTTTTTAAGGACTCTGCTGCATTATTTAAGGAATTTGCTGCTATATTAAAGGACTCTGCTTCAGTATTTAAGGACTCTGCTGCGGTATTTAAGGACTCTGCTGCATTATTTAAGGACTCTGCTGCATTATTTAACGACGTTGTTGCATTATTTAAGAACTGTGCTGCATTATTTAAGGACTTTGCTGCATTATTTAAGGACTATGCTGCATTATTTAATGACTTTGCTGAAGCATTTGAGGACTCTGCTGCATTATTAGAGGACTCTGCTGCATTATTTAAGGACTTGCTGCATTATTTAATGACTTTGTTGGATTTTTTAAGGACTCTGCTGCATTATTTAAGGACTCTGCTGCATTATTTAAGGACTTTGCTGCAATATTTAAGGACTCTGCTTCAGTATTTAAGGACTCTGCTGCATTATTTAAGGACGTTGTTGCATTATTTAAGGACTCTGCTGCATTATTTAAGGACTTTACTGCATTATTTAAGGACTCTGCTGCATTATTTAAGGACTTTGTTGCATTATTTCAGGAATCTGATGCATTATTTAAGGAATTTGCTGAATTATTTAAGGACTCTGCTTTCTTATTTAATGACTCTGCTGAAGCATTTGAGGACTCTGCTGCATTATTTGAGGACTCTGTTGCATTATTTAAGGACTTTGCTGCTTTATTTAAGGACTTTGTTGCATTATTTAAGGACTCTGCTGCCTTATTTAAGGACTTTGCTGCAATATTTAAGGACTCTGCTTCAGTATTTAAGGACTCTGCTGCATTATTTAAGGACTTTGCTGCATTATTTAAGGACTTTGTTGCATTATTTAAGTACTCTGCTGCATTATTTAAGGACTTTGTTGCATTATTTAAGGACTCTGCTGCATTATTTAAGGACTTTGTTGCATTATTTAATGACTCTGCTGCATTATTTAAGGACTTTGCAGCAATATTTAAGGACTCTGCTTCAGTATTTAAGGACTCTGCTGCATTATTTAAGGACTTTGTTGCATTATTTAAGGAATATGCTGCATTATTTAATGAATTTGCTGAAGCATTTGAGGACTCTGCTGCATTATTAGAGGACTCTGCTGCATTATTTAAGGACTTGCTGCATTATTTAATGACTTTGTTGGATTTTTTAAGGACTCTGCTGCATTATTTAAGGACATTGTTGCATTATTTAATGACTCTGCTGCATTATTTAAGGACTTTGCAGCAATATTTAAGGACTCTGCTTCAGTATTTAAGGACTCTGCTGCATTATTTAAGGACTTTGTTGCATTATTTAAGGACTCTGCTGCATTATTTAAGGACTTTGCTGCATTATTTAAGGACACTGCTGCATTATTTAAGGACTCTGCTGAAGCATTTGAGGACTCTGCTGCATTATTTAAGCACTTTGCGGCGGTATTTAAGGACTCTGTTGCATTATTTAAGGACTTTGTTGCATTATTTAAGGACTCTGCTGCATTAGTTAAGGAGTTTGCTGCATTATTTAAGGACTCTGCTGCATTATTTAACGACGTTGTTGCATTATTTAAGAACTGTGCTGCATTATTTAAGGACTTTGCTGCATTATTTAAGGACTATGCTGCATTATTTAATGACTTTGCTGAAGCATTTGAGGACTCTGCTGCATTATTAGAGGACTCTGCTGCATTATTTAAGGACTTGCTGCATTATTTAATGACTTTGTTGGATTTCTTAAGGACTCTGCTGCATTATTTAAGGAATTTGCTGCTATATTAAAGGACTCTGCTTCAGTATTTAAGGACACTGCTGCGGTATTTAAGGACCCTGCTGCATTATTTTAGGACTCTGCTGCATTATTTAAGGACTTTGCTGCATTATTTAAGGAATCTGCTGCATTATTTAAGGACTTTGTTGCATTATCTAAGGACTCTGCTGCATTATTGAAGGACTTTGCTGTATTATTTAAGGACTCTGCTGCATTATTTAAGGACTTTGCTGCAATATTTAAGGACTCTGCTTCAGTATTTAAGGACTCTGCTGAAGCATTTGAGGACTCTGCTGCATTATTTAATGACTTTGCTGAAGCATTTGAGGACTCTGCTGCATTACTAGAGGACTCTGCTGCATTATTTAATGACTTTGTTGGATTTTTTAAGGACTCTGCTGCATTATTTAAGGAATTTGCTGCTATATTAAAGGACTCTGCTTCAGTATTTAAGGACTCTGCTGCGGTATTTAAGGACTCTGCTGCATTATTTAAGGACTCTGCTGCATTATTTAAGGACTTTGCTGCATTATTTAAGGAATTTGTTGCATTATTTAAGGACTCTGCTGCATTATTTAAGGACTTTGCTGCAATATTTAAGGACTCTGCTTCAGTATTTAAGTTCTCTGCTGCATTATTTAAGGACGTTGTTGCATTATTTAAGGACTCTGCTGCATTATTTAAGGACTTTACTGCATTATTTAAGGACTCTGCTGCATTATTTAAGGACTTTGTTGCATTATTTAAGGACTCTGCTGCATTAGTTAAGGACTTTGCTGCATTATTTAAGGACTCTGCTGCATTATTTAACGACGTTGTTGCATTATTTAAGAACTGTGCTGCATTATTTAAGGACTTTGCTGCATTATTTAAGGACTATGCTGCATTATTTAATGACTTTGCTGAAGCATTTGAGGACTCTGCTGCATTATTAGAGGACTCTGCTGCATTATTTAAGGACTTGCTGCATTATTTAATGACTTTGTTGGATTTTTTAAGGACTCTGCTGCATTATTTAAGGAATTTGCTGCTATATTAAAGGACTCTGCTTCAGTATTTAAGGACTCTGCTGCGGTATTTAAGGACTCTGCTGCATTATTTAAGGACTCTGCTGCATTATTTAAGGACTTTGCTGCATTATTTAAGGAATCTGCTGCATTATTTAAGGACTTTGTTGCATTATCTAAGGACTCTGCTGCATTATTGAAGGACTTTGCTGCAATATTTAAGGACTCTGCTTCAGTATTTAAGGACTCTGCTGCATTATTTAAGGACTTTGTTGCATTATTTAATCACTTTGCTGCGGTATTTAAGGACTCTGTTGCATTATTTAAGGACTTTGTTGCATTATTTAAGGACTCTGCTGCATTAGTTAAGGACTTTGCTGCATTATTTAAGGACTCTGCTGCATTATTTAACGACGTTGTTGCATTATTTAAGAACTGTGCTGCATTATTTAAGGACTTTGCTGCATTACTTAAGGACTATGCTGCATTATTTAATGACTTTGCTGAAGCATTTGAGGACTCTGCTGCATTATTAGAGGACTCTGCTGCATTATTTAATGACTTTGTTGGATTTTTTAAGGACTCTGCTGCATTATTTAAGGAATTTGCTGCTATATTAAAGGACTCTGCTTCAGTATTTAAGGACTCTGCTGCGGTATATAAGGACTCTGCTGCATTATTTAAGGACTCTGCTGCATTATTTAAGGTCTTTGCTGCATTATTTAAGGACTCTGCTGCATTATTTAAGGACTTTGTTGCATTATTGAAGGACTCTAATGCATTATTTAAGGACTTTGCTGGAATATTTAAGGACTCTGCTGCATTAGTTAAGGACTTTGCTGCATTATTTAAGGACTCTGCTTCATTATTTAACGACTTTACTGCATTATTTAAGGACTCTGCTGCATTATTTAAGGACTTTGTTGCATTATTTAAGGACTCTGCTGCATTAGTTAAGGACTATGCTGCATTATTTAATGACTTTGCTGAAGCATTTGAGGACTCTGCTGCATTATTAGAGGACTCTGCTGCATTATTTAAGGACTTGCTGCATTATTTAATGACTTTGTTGGATTTTTTAAGGACTCTGCTGCGTTATTTAAGGAATTTGCTGCTATATTAAAGGACTCTGCTTCAGTATTTAAGGACTCTGCTGCGGTATTTAAGGACTCTGCTGCATTATTTAAGGACTCTGCTGCATTATTTAAGGACTTTGCTGCATTATTTAAGGAATCTGCTGCATTATTTAAGGACTTTGTTGCATTATCTAAGGACTCTGCTGCATTATTGAAGGACTTTGCTGCAATATTTAAGGACTCTGCTTCAGTATTTAAGGACTCTGCTGCATTATTTAAGGACTTTGTTGCATTATTTAAGGACTCTGCTGCATTATTTAAGGACTTTGTTGCATTATTTAAGGACTCTGCTGCATTATTTAAGGACTTTGCTGCAATATTTAAGGACTCTGCTTCAGTATTTAAGGACTCTGCTGCATTATTTAAGGACTTTGTTGCATTATTTAAGCACTCTGCTGCATTATTTAAGGACTTTGCTGCATTATTTAAGGATTCTGCTGCATTTTTTAAGGACTCTGCTGAAGCATTTGAGGACTCTGCTGCATTATTTAAGCACTTTGCTGCGGTATTTAAGGACTCTGTTGCATTATTTAAGGACTTTGTTGCATTATTTAAGCACTCTGCTGCATTAGTTAAGGACTTTGCTGCATTATTTAAGGACTCTGCTGCATTATTTACCGACGTTGTTGCATTATTTAAGAACTGTGCTGCTTTATTTAAGGACTTTGCATTATTTAAGGACTATGCTGCATTATTTAATGACTTTGCTGAAGCATTTGAGGACTCTGCTGCATTATTAGAGGACTCTGCTGCATTATTTAATGACTTTGTTGGATTTTTTAAGGACTCTGCTGCATTATTTAAGGAATTTGCTGCTATATTAAAGGACTCTGCTTCAGTATTTAAGGACTCTGCTGCGGTATTTAAGGACTCTGCTGCATTATTTAAGGACTCTGCTGCATTATTTAAGGACTTTGTTGCATTATTTAAGGACTCTGCTGCATTATTTAAGGACTTTGCTGCAATATTTAAGGACTCTGCTTCAGTATTTAAGGACTCTGCTGCATTATTTAAGGACTTTGTTGCATTATTTAAGGACTCTGCTGCATTATTTAAGGACTTTGCTGCATTATTTAAGGACTCTGCTGCATTTTTTAAGGACTCTGCTGAAGCATTTGAGGACTCTGCTGCATTATTTAAGCACTTTGCTGCGGTATTTAAGGACTCTGTTGCATTATTTAAGGACTTTGTTGCATTATTTAAGGACTCTGCTGCATTAGTTAAGGACTCTGCTGCATTATTTAAGGACGTTGTTGCATTATTTAAGGACTCTGCTGCATTATTTAAGGACTTTACTGCATTATTTAAGGACTCTGCTGCATTATTTAAGGACTTTCTTGCATTATTTAAGGACTCTGCTGCATTAGTTAAGGAATTTGCTGCATTATTTAAGGACTCTGCTGCATTATTTAACGACGTTGTTGCATTACTTAAGAACTGTGCTGCATTATTTAAGGACTTTGCTGCATTATTTAAGGACTATGCTGCATTATTTAATGACTTTGCTGAAGCATTTGAGGACTCTGCTGCATTATTAGAGGACTCTGCTGCATTATTTAAGGACTTGCTGCATTATTTAATGACTTTGTTGGATTTTTTTATGGACTCTGCTGCATTATTTAAGGAATTTGCTGCTATATTAAAGGACTCTGCTTCAGTATTTAAGGACTCTGCTGCGGTATTTAAGGACTCTGCTGCATTATTTAAGGACTCTGCTGCATTATTTAAGGACTTTGCTGCATTATTTAAGGAATCTGCTGCATTATTTAAGGACTTTGTTGCATTATCTAAGGACTCTGCTGCATTATTGAAGGACTTTGCTGCAATATTTAAGGACTCTGCTTCAGTATTTAAGGACTCTGCTGCATTATTTAAGGACTTTGTTGCATTATTTAAGGACTCTGCTGCATTAGATAAGGACTTTGCTGCATTATTTAAGGACTCTGCTGCATTATTTAAGGACTTTGCTGCAATATTTAAGGACTCTGCTTCAGTATTTAAGGACTCTGCTGCATTATTTAAGGACTTTGTTGCATTATTTAAGGACTCTGCTGCATTATTTAAGGACTTTGCTGCATTATTTAAGGACTCTGCTGCATTATTTAAGGACTCTGCTGAAGCATTTGAGGACTCTGCTGCATTATTTAAGCACTTTGCTGCGTTATTTAAGGACTCTGTTGCATTATTTAAGGACTTTGTTGCATTATTTAAGGACTTTGCTGCATTAGTTAAGGACTTTGCTGCATTATTTAAGGACTCTGCTGAAGCATTTGAGGACTCTGCTGCATTATTAGAGGACTCTGCTGCATTATTTAATGACTTTTTTGGATTTTTTAAGGACTCTGCTGCATTATTTAAGGAATTTGCTGCTATATTAAAGGACTCTGCTTCAGTATTTAAGGACTCTGCTGCGGTATTTAAGGACTCTGCTGCATTATTTAAGGACTCTGCTGCATTATTTAACGACGTTGTTGCATTATTTAAGAACTGTGCTGCATTATTTAAGGACTTTGCTGCATTATTTAAGGACTATGCTGCATTATTTAATGACTTTGCTGAAGCATTTGAGGACTCTGCTGCATTATTAGAGGACTCTGCTGCATTATTTAAGGACTTGCTGCATTATTTAATGACTTTGTTGGATTTTTTAAGGACTCTGCTGCATTATTTAAGGACTCTGCTGCATTATTTAAGGACTTTGCTGCAATATTTAAGGACTCTGCTTCAGTATTTAAGGACTCTGCTGCATTATTTAAGGACGTTGTTGCATTATTTAAGGACTCTGCTGCATTATTTAAGGACTTTACTGCATTATTTAAGGACTCTGCTGCATTATTTAAGGACTTTGTTGCATTATTTCAGGAATCTGATGCATTATTTAAGGAATTTGCTGAATTATTTAAGGACTCTGCTTTCTTATTTAATGACTCTGCTGAAGCATTTGAGGACTCTGCTGCATTATTTGAGGACTCTGTTGCATTATTTAAGGACTTTGCTGCTTTATTTAAGGACTTTGTTGCATTATTTAAGGACTCTGCTGCCTTATTTAAGGACTTTGCTGCAATATTTAAGGACTCTGCTTCAGTATTTAAGGACTCTGCTGCATTATTTAAGGACTTTGCTGCATTATTTAAGGACTTTGTTGCATTATTTAAGTACTCTGCTGCATTATTTAAGGACTTTGTTGCATTATTTAAGGACTCTGCTGCATTATTTAAGGACTTTGTTGCATTATTTAATGACTCTGCTGCATTATTTAAGGACTTTGCAGCAATATTTAAGGACTCTGCTTCAGTATTTAAGGACTCTGCTGCATTATTTAAGGACTTTGTTGCATTATTTAAGGAATATGCTGCATTATTTAATGAATTTGCTGAAGCATTTGAGGACTCTGCTGCATTATTAGAGGACTCTGCTGCATTATTTAAGGACTTGCTGCATTATTTAATGACTTTGTTGGATTTTTTAAGGACTCTGCTGCATTATTTAAGGACATTGTTGCATTATTTAATGACTCTGCTGCATTATTTAAGGACTTTGCAGCAATATTTAAGGACTCTGCTTCAGTATTTAAGGACTCTGCTGCATTATTTAAGGACTTTGTTGCATTATTTAAGGACTCTGCTGCATTATTTAAGGACTTTGCTGCATTATTTAAGGACACTGCTGCATTATTTAAGGACTCTGCTGAAGCATTTGAGGACTCTGCTGCATTATTTAAGCACTTTGCGGCGGTATTTAAGGACTCTGTTGCATTATTTAAGGACTTTGTTGCATTATTTAAGGACTCTGCTGCATTAGTTAAGGAGTTTGCTGCATTATTTAAGGACTCTGCTGCATTATTTAACGACGTTGTTGCATTATTTAAGAACTGTGCTGCATTATTTAAGGACTTTGCTGCATTATTTAAGGACTATGCTGCATTATTTAATGACTTTGCTGAAGCATTTGAGGACTCTGCTGCATTATTAGAGGACTCTGCTGCATTATTTAAGGACTTGCTGCATTATTTAATGACTTTGTTGGATTTCTTAAGGACTCTGCTGCATTATTTAAGGAATTTGCTGCTATATTAAAGGACTCTGCTTCAGTATTTAAGGACACTGCTGCGGTATTTAAGGACCCTGCTGCATTATTTTAGGACTCTGCTGCATTATTTAAGGACTTTGCTGCATTATTTAAGGAATCTGCTGCATTATTTAAGGACTTTGTTGCATTATCTAAGGACTCTGCTGCATTATTGAAGGACTTTGCTGTATTATTTAAGGACTCTGCTGCATTATTTAAGGACTTTGCTGCAATATTTAAGGACTCTGCTTCAGTATTTAAGGACTCTGCTGAAGCATTTGAGGACTCTGCTGCATTATTTAATGACTTTGCTGAAGCATTTGAGGACTCTGCTGCATTACTAGAGGACTCTGCTGCATTATTTAATGACTTTGTTGGATTTTTTAAGGACTCTGCTGCATTATTTAAGGAATTTGCTGCTATATTAAAGGACTCTGCTTCAGTATTTAAGGACTCTGCTGCGGTATTTAAGGACTCTGCTGCATTATTTAAGGACTCTGCTGCATTATTTAAGGACTTTGCTGCATTATTTAAGGAATTTGTTGCATTATTTAAGGACTCTGCTGCATTATTTAAGGACTTTGCTGCAATATTTAAGGACTCTGCTTCAGTATTTAAGTTCTCTGCTGCATTATTTAAGGACGTTGTTGCATTATTTAAGGACTCTGCTGCATTATTTAAGGACTTTACTGCATTATTTAAGGACTCTGCTGCATTATTTAAGGACTTTGTTGCATTATTTAAGGACTCTGCTGCATTAGTTAAGGACTTTGCTGCATTATTTAAGGACTCTGCTGCATTATTTAACGACGTTGTTGCATTATTTAAGAACTGTGCTGCATTATTTAAGGACTTTGCTGCATTATTTAAGGACTATGCTGCATTATTTAATGACTTTGCTGAAGCATTTGAGGACTCTGCTGCATTATTAGAGGACTCTGCTGCATTATTTAAGGACTTGCTGCATTATTTAATGACTTTGTTGGATTTTTTAAGGACTCTGCTGCATTATTTAAGGAATTTGCTGCTATATTAAAGGACTCTGCTTCAGTATTTAAGGACTCTGCTGCGGTATTTAAGGACTCTGCTGCATTATTTAAGGACTCTGCTGCATTATTTAAGGACTTTGCTGCATTATTTAAGGAATCTGCTGCATTATTTAAGGACTTTGTTGCATTATCTAAGGACTCTGCTGCATTATTGAAGGACTTTGCTGCAATATTTAAGGACTCTGCTTCAGTATTTAAGGACTCTGCTGCATTATTTAAGGACTTTGTTGCATTATTTAAGGACTCTGCTGCATTATTTAAGGACTTTGCTGCATTATTTATGGACTCTGCTGCATTATTTAAGGACTTTGCTGCAATATTTAAGGACTCTGCTTCAGTATTTAAGGACTCTGCTGCATTATTTAAGGACTTTGTTGCATTATTTAAGGACTCTGCTGCATTATTTAAGGACTTTGCTGCATTATTTAAGGACTCTGCTGCATTATTTAAGGACTCTGCTGAAGCATTTGAGGACTCTGCTGCATTATTTAATCACTTTGCTGCGGTATTTAAGGACTCTGTTGCATTATTTAAGGACTTTGTTGCATTATTTAAGGACTCTGCTGCATTAGTTAAGGACTTTGCTGCATTATTTAAGGACTCTGCTGCATTATTTAACGACGTTGTTGCATTATTTAAGAACTGTGCTGCATTATTTAAGGACTTTGCTGCATTACTTAAGGACTATGCTGCATTATTTAATGACTTTGCTGAAGCATTTGAGGACTCTGCTGCATTATTAGAGGACTCTGCTGCATTATTTAATGACTTTGTTGGATTTTTTAAGGACTCTGCTGCATTATTTAAGGAATTTGCTGCTATATTAAAGGACTCTGCTTCAGTATTTAAGGACTCTGCTGCGGTATATAAGGACTCTGCTGCATTATTTAAGGACTCTGCTGCATTATTTAAGGTCTTTGCTGCATTATTTAAGGACTCTGCTGCATTATTTAAGGACTTTGTTGCATTATTGAAGGACTCTAATGCATTATTTAAGGACTGTGCTGGAATATTTAAGGACTCTGCTGCATTAGTTAAGGACTTTGCTGCATTATTTAAGGACTCTGCTTCATTATTTAACGACTTTACTGCATTATTTAAGGACTCTGCTGCATTATTTAAGGACTTTGTTGCATTATTTAAGGACTCTGCTGCATTAGTTAAGGACTATGCTGCATTATTTAATGACTTTGCTGAAGCATTTGAGGACTCTGCTGCATTATTAGAGGACTCTGCTGCATTATTTAAGGACTTGCTGCATTATTTAATGACTTTGTTGGATTTTTTAAGGACTCTGCTGCGTTATTTAAGGAATTTGCTGCTATATTAAAGGACTCTGCTTCAGTATTTAAGGACTCTGCTGCGGTATTTAAGGACTCTGCTGCATTATTTAAGGACTCTGCTGCATTATTTAAGGACTTTGCTGCATTATTTAAGGAATCTGCTGCATTATTTAAGGACTTTGTTGCATTATCTAAGGACTCTGCTGCATTATTGAAGGACTTTGCTGCAATATTTAAGGACTCTGCTTCAGTATTTAAGGACTCTGCTGCATTATTTAAGGACTTTGTTGCATTATTTAAGGACTCTGCTGCATTAGATAAGGACTTTGCTGCATTATTTAAGGACTCTGCTGCATTATTTAAGGACTTTGCTGCAATATTTAAGGACTCTGCTTCAGTATTTAAGGACTCTGCTGCATTATTTAAGGACTTTGTTGCATTATTTAAGGACTCTGCTGCATTATTTAAGGACTTTGCTGCATTATTTAAGGACTCTGCTGCATTATTTAAGGACTCTGCTGAAGCATTTGAGGACTCTGCTGCATTATTTAAGCACTTTGCTGCGTTATTTAAGGACTCTGTTGCATTATTTAAGGACTTTGTTGCATTATTTAAGGACTTTGCTGCATTAGTTAAGGACTTTGCTGCATTATTTAAGGACTCTGCTGAAGCATTTGAGGACTCTGCTGCATTATTAGAGGACTCTGCTGCATTATTTAATGACTTTTTTGGATTTTTTAAGGACTCTGCTGCATTATTTAAGGAATTTGCTGCTATATTAAAGGACTCTGCTTCAGTATTTAAGGACTCTGCTGCGGTATTTAAGGACTCTGCTGCATTATTTAAGGACTCTGCTGCATTATTTAACGACGTTGTTGCATTATTTAAGAACTGTGCTGCATTATTTAAGGACTTTGCTGCATTATTTAAGGACTATGCTGCATTATTTAATGACTTTGCTGAAGCATTTGAGGACTCTGCTGCATTATTAGAGGACTCTGCTGCATTATTTAAGGACTTGCTGCATTATTTAATGACTTTGTTGGATTTTTTAAGGACTCTGCTGCATTATTTAAGGACTCTGCTGCATTATTTAAGGACTCTGCTGAAGCATTTGAGGACTCTGCTGCATTATTTAATCACTTTGCTGCGGTATTTAAGGACTCTGTTGCATTATTTAAGGACTTTGTTGCATTATTTAAGGACTCTGCTGCATTAGTTAAGGACTTTGCTGCATTATTTAAGGACTCTGCTGCATTATTTAACGACGTTGTTGCATTATTTAAGAACTGTGCTGCATTATTTAAGGACTTTGCTGCATTACTTAAGGACTATGCTGCATTATTTAATGACTTTGCTGAAGCATTTGAGGACTCTGCTGCATTATTAGAGGACTCTGCTGCATTATTTAATGACTTTGTTGGATTTTTTAAGGACTCTGCTGCATTATTTAAGGAATTTGCTGCTATATTAAAGGACTCTGCTTCAGTATTTAAGGACTCTGC
Organism: Phyllobates terribilis; assembly: GCF_046119375.1. Classification (NCBI taxonomy): domain Eukaryota; kingdom Metazoa; phylum Chordata; class Amphibia; order Anura; family Dendrobatidae; genus Phyllobates; species Phyllobates terribilis. The sequence continues at coordinate 1,946,435 of NW_027362905.1, forward strand.
TGCGGTATATAAGGACTCTGCTGCATTATTTAAGGACTCTGCTGCATTATTTAAGGTCTTTGCTGCATTATTTAAGGACTCTGCTGCATTATTTAAGGACTTTGTTGCATTATTGAAGGACTCTAATGCATTATTTAAGGACTTTGCTGGAATATTTAAGGACTCTGCTGCATTAGTTAAGGACTTTGCTGCATTATTTAAGGACTCTGCTTCATTATTTAACGACTTTACTGCATTATTTAAGGACTCTGCTGCATTATTTAAGGACTTTGTTGCATTATTTAAGGACTCTGCTGCATTAGTTAAGGACTATGCTGCATTATTTAATGACTTTGCTGAAGCATTTGAGGACTCTGCTGCATTATTAGAGGACTCTGCTGCATTATTTAAGGACTTGCTGCATTATTTAATGACTTTGTTGGATTTTTTAAGGACTCTGCTGCGTTATTTAAGGAATTTGCTGCTATATTAAAGGACTCTGCTTCAGTATTTAAGGACTCTGCTGCGGTATTTAAGGACTCTGCTGCATTATTTAAGGACTCTGCTGCATTATTTAAGGACTTTGCTGCATTATTTAAGGAATCTGCTGCATTATTTAAGGACTTTGTTGCATTATCTAAGGACTCTGCTGCATTATTGAAGGACTTTGCTGCAATATTTAAGGACTCTGCTTCAGTATTTAAGGACTCTGCTGCATTATTTAAGGACTTTGTTGCATTATTTAAGGACTCTGCTGCATTAGATAAGGACTTTGCTGCATTATTTAAGGACTCTGCTGCATTATTTAAGGACTTTGCTGCAATATTTAAGGACTCTGCTTCAGTATTTAAGGACTCTGCTGCATTATTTAAGGACTTTGTTGCATTATTTAAGGACTCTGCTGCATTATTTAAGGACTTTGCTGCATTATTTAAGGACTCTGCTGCATTATTTAAGGACTCTGCTGAAGCATTTGAGGACTCTGCTGCATTATTTAAGCACTTTGCTGCGTTATTTAAGGACTCTGTTGCATTATTTAAGGACTTTGTTGCATTATTTAAGGACTTTGCTGCATTAGTTAAGGACTTTGCTGCATTATTTAAGGACTCTGCTGAAGCATTTGAGGACTCTGCTGCATTATTAGAGGACTCTGCTGCATTATTTAATGACTTTTTTGGATTTTTTAAGGACTCTGCTGCATTATTTAAGGAATTTGCTGCTATATTAAAGGACTCTGCTTCAGTATTTAAGGACTCTGCTGCGGTATTTAAGGACTCTGCTGCATTATTTAAGGACTCTGCTGCATTATTTAACGACGTTGTTGCATTATTTAAGAACTGTGCTGCATTATTTAAGGACTTTGCTGCATTATTTAAGGACTATGCTGCATTATTTAATGACTTTGCTGAAGCATTTGAGGACTCTGCTGCATTATTAGAGGACTCTGCTGCATTATTTAAGGACTTGCTGCATTATTTAATGACTTTGTTGGATTTTTTAAGGACTCTGCTGCATTATTTAAGGACTCTGCTGCATTATTTAAGGACTTTGCTGCAATATTTAAGGACTCTGCTTCAGTATTTAAGGACTCTGCTGCATTATTTAAGGACGTTGTTGCATTATTTAAGGACTCTGCTGCATTATTTAAGGACTTTACTGCATTATTTAAGGACTCTGCTGCATTATTTAAGGACTTTGTTGCATTATTTCAGGAATCTGATGCATTATTTAAGGAATTTGCTGAATTATTTAAGGACTCTGCTTTCTTATTTAATGACTCTGCTGAAGCATTTGAGGACTCTGCTGCATTATTTGAGGACTCTGTTGCATTATTTAAGGACTTTGCTGCTTTATTTAAGGACTTTGTTGCATTATTTAAGGACTCTGCTGCCTTATTTAAGGACTTTGCTGCAATATTTAAGGACTCTGCTTCAGTATTTAAGGACTCTGCTGCATTATTTAAGGACTTTGCTGCATTATTTAAGGACTTTGTTGCATTATTTAAGTACTCTGCTGCATTATTTAAGGACTTTGTTGCATTATTTAAGGACTCTGCTGCATTATTTAAGGACTTTGTTGCATTATTTAATGACTCTGCTGCATTATTTAAGGACTTTGCAGCAATATTTAAGGACTCTGCTTCAGTATTTAAGGACTCTGCTGCATTATTTAAGGACTTTGTTGCATTATTTAAGGAATATGCTGCATTATTTAATGAATTTGCTGAAGCATTTGAGGACTCTGCTGCATTATTAGAGGACTCTGCTGCATTATTTAAGGACTTGCTGCATTATTTAATGACTTTGTTGGATTTTTTAAGGACTCTGCTGCATTATTTAAGGACATTGTTGCATTATTTAATGACTCTGCTGCATTATTTAAGGACTTTGCAGCAATATTTAAGGACTCTGCTTCAGTATTTAAGGACTCTGCTGCATTATTTAAGGACTTTGTTGCATTATTTAAGGACTCTGCTGCATTATTTAAGGACTTTGCTGCATTATTTAAGGACACTGCTGCATTATTTAAGGACTCTGCTGAAGCATTTGAGGACTCTGCTGCATTATTTAAGCACTTTGCGGCGGTATTTAAGGACTCTGTTGCATTATTTAAGGACTTTGTTGCATTATTTAAGGACTCTGCTGCATTAGTTAAGGAGTTTGCTGCATTATTTAAGGACTCTGCTGCATTATTTAACGACGTTGTTGCATTATTTAAGAACTGTGCTGCATTATTTAAGGACTTTGCTGCATTATTTAAGGACTATGCTGCATTATTTAATGACTTTGCTGAAGCATTTGAGGACTCTGCTGCATTATTAGAGGACTCTGCTGCATTATTTAAGGACTTGCTGCATTATTTAATGACTTTGTTGGATTTCTTAAGGACTCTGCTGCATTATTTAAGGAATTTGCTGCTATATTAAAGGACTCTGCTTCAGTATTTAAGGACACTGCTGCGGTATTTAAGGACCCTGCTGCATTATTTTAGGACTCTGCTGCATTATTTAAGGACTTTGCTGCATTATTTAAGGAATCTGCTGCATTATTTAAGGACTTTGTTGCATTATCTAAGGACTCTGCTGCATTATTGAAGGACTTTGCTGTATTATTTAAGGACTCTGCTGCATTATTTAAGGACTTTGCTGCAATATTTAAGGACTCTGCTTCAGTATTTAAGGACTCTGCTGAAGCATTTGAGGACTCTGCTGCATTATTTAATGACTTTGCTGAAGCATTTGAGGACTCTGCTGCATTACTAGAGGACTCTGCTGCATTATTTAATGACTTTGTTGGATTTTTTAAGGACTCTGCTGCATTATTTAAGGAATTTGCTGCTATATTAAAGGACTCTGCTTCAGTATTTAAGGACTCTGCTGCGGTATTTAAGGACTCTGCTGCATTATTTAAGGACTCTGCTGCATTATTTAAGGACTTTGCTGCATTATTTAAGGAATTTGTTGCATTATTTAAGGACTCTGCTGCATTATTTAAGGACTTTGCTGCAATATTTAAGGACTCTGCTTCAGTATTTAAGTTCTCTGCTGCATTATTTAAGGACGTTGTTGCATTATTTAAGGACTCTGCTGCATTATTTAAGGACTTTACTGCATTATTTAAGGACTCTGCTGCATTATTTAAGGACTTTGTTGCATTATTTAAGGACTCTGCTGCATTAGTTAAGGACTTTGCTGCATTATTTAAGGACTCTGCTGCATTATTTAACGACGTTGTTGCATTATTTAAGAACTGTGCTGCATTATTTAAGGACTTTGCTGCATTATTTAAGGACTATGCTGCATTATTTAATGACTTTGCTGAAGCATTTGAGGACTCTGCTGCATTATTAGAGGACTCTGCTGCATTATTTAAGGACTTGCTGCATTATTTAATGACTTTGTTGGATTTTTTAAGGACTCTGCTGCATTATTTAAGGAATTTGCTGCTATATTAAAGGACTCTGCTTCAGTATTTAAGGACTCTGCTGCGGTATTTAAGGACTCTGCTGCATTATTTAAGGACTCTGCTGCATTATTTAAGGACTTTGCTGCATTATTTAAGGAATCTGCTGCATTATTTAAGGACTTTGTTGCATTATCTAAGGACTCTGCTGCATTATTGAAGGACTTTGCTGCAATATTTAAGGACTCTGCTTCAGTATTTAAGGACTCTGCTGCATTATTTAAGGACTTTGTTGCATTATTTAAGGACTCTGCTGCATTATTTAAGGACTTTGCTGCATTATTTATGGACTCTGCTGCATTATTTAAGGACTTTGCTGCAATATTTAAGGACTCTGCTTCAGTATTTAAGGACTCTGCTGCATTATTTAAGGACTTTGTTGCATTATTTAAGGACTCTGCTGCATTATTTAAGGACTTTGCTGCATTATTTAAGGACTCTGCTGCATTATTTAAGGACTCTGCTGAAGCATTTGAGGACTCTGCTGCATTATTTAATCACTTTGCTGCGGTATTTAAGGACTCTGTTGCATTATTTAAGGACTTTGTTGCATTATTTAAGGACTCTGCTGCATTAGTTAAGGACTTTGCTGCATTATTTAAGGACTCTGCTGCATTATTTAACGACGTTGTTGCATTATTTAAGAACTGTGCTGCATTATTTAAGGACTTTGCTGCATTACTTAAGGACTATGCTGCATTATTTAATGACTTTGCTGAAGCATTTGAGGACTCTGCTGCATTATTAGAGGACTCTGCTGCATTATTTAATGACTTTGTTGGATTTTTTAAGGACTCTGCTGCATTATTTAAGGAATTTGCTGCTATATTAAAGGACTCTGCTTCAGTATTTAAGGACTCTGCTGCGGTATATAAGGACTCTGCTGCATTATTTAAGGACTCTGCTGCATTATTTAAGGTCTTTGCTGCATTATTTAAGGACTCTGCTGCATTATTTAAGGACTTTGTTGCATTATTGAAGGACTCTAATGCATTATTTAAGGACTGTGCTGGAATATTTAAGGACTCTGCTGCATTAGTTAAGGACTTTGCTGCATTATTTAAGGACTCTGCTTCATTATTTAACGACTTTACTGCATTATTTAAGGACTCTGCTGCATTATTTAAGGACTTTGTTGCATTATTTAAGGACTCTGCTGCATTAGTTAAGGACTATGCTGCATTATTTAATGACTTTGCTGAAGCATTTGAGGACTCTGCTGCATTATTAGAGGACTCTGCTGCATTATTTAAGGACTTGCTGCATTATTTAATGACTTTGTTGGATTTTTTAAGGACTCTGCTGCGTTATTTAAGGAATTTGCTGCTATATTAAAGGACTCTGCTTCAGTATTTAAGGACTCTGCTGCGGTATTTAAGGACTCTGCTGCATTATTTAAGGACTCTGCTGCATTATTTAAGGACTTTGCTGCATTATTTAAGGAATCTGCTGCATTATTTAAGGACTTTGTTGCATTATCTAAGGACTCTGCTGCATTATTGAAGGACTTTGCTGCAATATTTAAGGACTCTGCTTCAGTATTTAAGGACTCTGCTGCATTATTTAAGGACTTTGTTGCATTATTTAAGGACTCTGCTGCATTAGATAAGGACTTTGCTGCATTATTTAAGGACTCTGCTGCATTATTTAAGGACTTTGCTGCAATATTTAAGGACTCTGCTTCAGTATTTAAGGACTCTGCTGCATTATTTAAGGACTTTGTTGCATTATTTAAGGACTCTGCTGCATTATTTAAGGACTTTGCTGCATTATTTAAGGACTCTGCTGCATTATTTAAGGACTCTGCTGAAGCATTTGAGGACTCTGCTGCATTATTTAAGCACTTTGCTGCGTTATTTAAGGACTCTGTTGCATTATTTAAGGACTTTGTTGCATTATTTAAGGACTTTGCTGCATTAGTTAAGGACTTTGCTGCATTATTTAAGGACTCTGCTGAAGCATTTGAGGACTCTGCTGCATTATTAGAGGACTCTGCTGCATTATTTAATGACTTTTTTGGATTTTTTAAGGACTCTGCTGCATTATTTAAGGAATTTGCTGCTATATTAAAGGACTCTGCTTCAGTATTTAAGGACTCTGCTGCGGTATTTAAGGACTCTGCTGCATTATTTAAGGACTCTGCTGCATTATTTAACGACGTTGTTGCATTATTTAAGAACTGTGCTGCATTATTTAAGGACTTTGCTGCATTATTTAAGGACTATGCTGCATTATTTAATGACTTTGCTGAAGCATTTGAGGACTCTGCTGCATTATTAGAGGACTCTGCTGCATTATTTAAGGACTTGCTGCATTATTTAATGACTTTGTTGGATTTTTTAAGGACTCTGCTGCATTATTTAAGGACTCTGCTGCATTATTTAAGGACTCTGCTGAAGCATTTGAGGACTCTGCTGCATTATTTAATCACTTTGCTGCGGTATTTAAGGACTCTGTTGCATTATTTAAGGACTTTGTTGCATTATTTAAGGACTCTGCTGCATTAGTTAAGGACTTTGCTGCATTATTTAAGGACTCTGCTGCATTATTTAACGACGTTGTTGCATTATTTAAGAACTGTGCTGCATTATTTAAGGACTTTGCTGCATTACTTAAGGACTATGCTGCATTATTTAATGACTTTGCTGAAGCATTTGAGGACTCTGCTGCATTATTAGAGGACTCTGCTGCATTATTTAATGACTTTGTTGGATTTTTTAAGGACTCTGCTGCATTATTTAAGGAATTTGCTGCTATATTAAAGGACTCTGCTTCAGTATTTAAGGACTCTGCTGCGGTATATAAGGACTCTGCTGCATTATTTAAGGACTCTGCTGCATTATTTAAGGTCTTTGCTGCATTATTTAAGGACTCTGCTGCATTATTTAAGGACTTTGTTGCATTATTGAAGGACTCTAATGCATTATTTAAGGACTTTGCTGGAATATTTAAGGACTCTGCTGCATTAGTTAAGGACTTTGCTGCATTATTTAAGGACTCTGCTTCATTATTTAACGACTTTACTGCATTATTTAAGGACTCTGCTGCATTATTTAAGGACTTTGTTGCATTATTTAAGGACTCTGCTGCATTAGTTAAGGACTATGCTGCATTATTTAATGACTTTGCTGAAGCATTTGAGGACTCTGCTGCATTATTAGAGGACTCTGCTGCATTATTTAAGGACTTGCTGCATTATTTAATGACTTTGTTGGATTTTTTAAGGACTCTGCTGCGTTATTTAAGGAATTTGCTGCTATATTAAAGGACTCTGCTTCAGTATTTAAGGACTCTGCTGCGGTATTTAAGGACTCTGCTGCATTATTTAAGGACTCTGCTGCATTATTTAAGGACTTTGCTGCATTATTTAAGGAATCTGCTGCATTATTTAAGGACTTTGTTGCATTATCTAAGGACTCTGCTGCATTATTGAAGGACTTTGCTGCAATATTTATGGACTCTGCTTCAGTATTTAAGGACTCTGCTGCATTATTTAAGGACTTTGTTGCATTATTTAAGGACTCTGCTGCATTAGATAAGGACTTTGCTGCATTATTTAAGGACTCTGCTGCATTATTTAAGGACTTTGCTGCAATATTTAAGGACTCTGCTTCAGTATTTAAGGACTCTGCTGCATTATTTAAGGACTTTGTTGCATTATTTAAGGACTCTGCTGCATTATTTAAGGACTTTGCTGCATTATTTAAGGACTCTGCTGCATTATTTAAGGACTCTGCTGAAGCATTTGAGGACTCTGCTGCATTATTTAAGCACTTTGCTGCGTTATTTAAGGACTCTGTTGCATTATTTAAGGACTTTGTTGCATTATTTAAGGACTTTGCTGCATTAGTTAAGGACTTTGCTGCATTATTTAAGGACTCTGCTGAAGCATTTGAGGACTCTGCTGCATTATTAGAGGACTCTGCTGCATTATTTAATGACTTTTTTGGATTTTTTAAGGACTCTGCTGCATTATTTAAGGAATTTGCTGCTATATTAAAGGACTCTGCTTCAGTATTTAAGGACTCTGCTGCGGTATTTAAGGACTCTGCTGCATTATTTAAGGACTCTGCTGCATTATTTAACGACGTTGTTGCATTATTTAAGAACTGTGCTGCATTATTTAAGGACTTTGCTGCATTATTTAAGGACTATGCTGCATTATTTAATGACTTTGCTGAAGCATTTGAGGACTCTGCTGCATTATTAGAGGACTCTGCTGCATTATTTAAGGACTTGCTGCATTATTTAATGACTTTGTTGGATTTTTTAAGGACTCTGCTGCATTATTTAAGGACTCTGCTGCATTATTTAAGGACTTTGCTGCAATATTTAAGGACTCTGCTTCAGTATTTAAGGACTCTGCTGCATTATTTAAGGACGTTGTTGCATTATTTAAGGACTCTGCTGCATTATTTAAGGACTTTACTGCATTATTTAAGGACTCTGCTGCATTATTTAAGGACTTTGTTGCATTATTTCAGGAATCTGATGCATTATTTAAGGAATTTGCTGAATTATTTAAGGACTCTGCTTTCTTATTTAATGACTCTGCTGAAGCATTTGAGGACTCTGCTGCATTATTTGAGGACTCTGTTGCATTATTTAAGGACTTTGCTGCTTTATTTAAGGACTTTGTTGCATTATTTAAGGACTCTGCTGCCTTATTTAAGGACTTTGCTGCAATATTTAAGGACTCTGCTTCAGTATTTAAGGACTCTGCTGCATTATTTAAGGACTTTGCTGCATTATTTAAGGACTTTGTTGCATTATTTAAGTACTCTGCTGCATTATTTAAGGACTTTGTTGCATTATTTAAGGACTCTGCTGCATTATTTAAGGACTTTGTTGCATTATTTAATGACTCTGCTGCATTATTTAAGGACTTTGCAGCAATATTTAAGGACTCTGCTTCAGTATTTAAGGACTCTGCTGCATTATTTAAGGACTTTGTTGCATTATTTAAGGAATATGCTGCATTATTTAATGAATTTGCTGAAGCATTTGAGGACTCTGCTGCATTATTAGAGGACTCTGCTGCATTATTTAAGGACTTGCTGCATTATTTAATGACTTTGTTGGATTTTTTAAGGACTCTGCTGCATTATTTAAGGACATTGTTGCATTATTTAATGACTCTGCTGCATTATTTAAGGACTTTGCAGCAATATTTAAGGACTCTGCTTCAGTATTTAAGGACTCTGCTGCATTATTTAAGGACTTTGTTGCATTATTTAAGGACTCTGCTGCATTATTTAAGGACTTTGCTGCATTATTTAAGGACACTGCTGCATTATTTAAGGACTCTGCTGAAGCATTTGAGGACTCTGCTGCATTATTTAAGCACTTTGCGGCGGTATTTAAGGACTCTGTTGCATTATTTAAGGACTTTGTTGCATTATTTAAGGACTCTGCTGCATTAGTTAAGGAGTTTGCTGCATTATTTAAGGACTCTGCTGCATTATTTAACGACGTTGTTGCATTATTTAAGAACTGTGCTGCATTATTTAAGGACTTTGCTGCATTATTTAAGGACTATGCTGCATTATTTAATGACTTTGCTGAAGCATTTGAGGACTCTGCTGCATTATTAGAGGACTCTGCTGCATTATTTAAGGACTTGCTGCATTATTTAATGACTTTGTTGGATTTCTTAAGGACTCTGCTGCATTATTTAAGGAATTTGCTGCTATATTAAAGGACTCTGCTTCAGTATTTAAGGACACTGCTGCGGTATTTAAGGACCCTGCTGCATTATTTTAGGACTCTGCTGCATTATTTAAGGACTTTGCTGCATTATTTAAGGAATCTGCTGCATTATTTAAGGACTTTGTTGCATTATCTAAGGACTCTGCTGCATTATTGAAGGACTTTGCTGTATTATTTAAGGACTCTGCTGCATTATTTAAGGACTTTGCTGCAATATTTAAGGACTCTGCTTCAGTATTTAAGGACTCTGCTGAAGCATTTGAGGACTCTGCTGCATTATTTAATGACTTTGCTGAAGCATTTGAGGACTCTGCTGCATTACTAGAGGACTCTGCTGCATTATTTAATGACTTTGTTGGATTTTTTAAGGACTCTGCTGCATTATTTAAGGAATTTGCTGCTATATTAAAGGACTCTGCTTCAGTATTTAAGGACTCTGCTGCGGTATTTAAGGACTCTGCTGCATTATTTAAGGACTCTGCTGCATTATTTAAGGACTTTGCTGCATTATTTAAGGAATTTGTTGCATTATTTAAGGACTCTGCTGCATTATTTAAGGACTTTGCTGCAATATTTAAGGACTCTGCTTCAGTATTTAAGTTCTCTGCTGCATTATTTAAGGACGTTGTTGCATTATTTAAGGACTCTGCTGCATTATTTAAGGACTTTACTGCATTATTTAAGGACTCTGCTGCATTATTTAAGGACTTTGTTGCATTATTTAAGGACTCTGCTGCATTAGTTAAGGACTTTGCTGCATTATTTAAGGACTCTGCTGCATTATTTAACGACGTTGTTGCATTATTTAAGAACTGTGCTGCATTATTTAAGGACTTTGCTGCATTATTTAAGGACTATGCTGCATTATTTAATGACTTTGCTGAAGCATTTGAGGACTCTGCTGCATTATTAGAGGACTCTGCTGCATTATTTAAGGACTTGCTGCATTATTTAATGACTTTGTTGGATTTTTTAAGGACTCTGCTGCATTATTTAAGGAATTTGCTGCTATATTAAAGGACTCTGCTTCAGTATTTAAGGACTCTGCTGCGGTATTTAAGGACTCTGCTGCATTATTTAAGGACTCTGCTGCATTATTTAAGGACTTTGCTGCATTATTTAAGGAATCTGCTGCATTATTTAAGGACTTTGTTGCATTATCTAAGGACTCTGCTGCATTATTGAAGGACTTTGCTGCAATATTTAAGGACTCTGCTTCAGTATTTAAGGACTCTGCTGCATTATTTAAGGACTTTGTTGCATTATTTAAGGACTCTGCTGCATTATTTAAGGACTTTGCTGCATTATTTATGGACTCTGCTGCATTATTTAAGGACTTTGCTGCAATATTTAAGGACTCTGCTTCAGTATTTAAGGACTCTGCTGCATTATTTAAGGACTTTGTTGCATTATTTAAGGACTCTGCTGCATTATTTAAGGACTTTGCTGCATTATTTAAGGACTCTGCTGCATTATTTAAGGACTCTGCTGAAGCATTTGAGGACTCTGCTGCATTATTTAATCACTTTGCTGCGGTATTTAAGGACTCTGTTGCATTATTTAAGGACTTTGTTGCATTATTTAAGGACTCTGCTGCATTAGTTAAGGACTTTGCTGCATTATTTAAGGACTCTGCTGCATTATTTAACGACGTTGTTGCATTATTTAAGAACTGTGCTGCATTATTTAAGGACTTTTCTGCATTACTTAAGGACTATGCTGCATTATTTAATGACTTTGCTGAAGCATTTGAGGACTCTGCTGCATTATTAGAGGACTCTGCTGCATTATTTAATGACTTTGTTGGATTTTTTAAGGACTCTGCTGCATTATTTAAGGAATTTGCTGCTATATTAAAGGACTCTGCTTCAGTATTTAAGGACTCTGCTGCGGTATATAAGGACTCTGCTGCATTATTTAAGGATTCTGCTGCATTATTTAAGGTCTTTGCTGCATTATTTAAGGACTCTGCTGCATTATTTAAGGACTTTGTTGCATTATTGAAGGACTCTAATGCATTATTTAAGGACTTTGCTGGAATATTTAAGGACTCTGCTGCATTAGTTAAGGACTTTGCTGCATTATTTAAGGACTCTGCTTCATTATTTAACGACTTTACTGCATTATTTAAGGACTCTGCTGCATTATTTAAGGAGTTGTTGCATTATTTAAGGACTCTGCTGCATTAGTTAAGGACTATGCTGCATTATTTAATGACTTTGCTGAAGCATTTGAGGACTCTGCTGCATTATTAGAGGACTCTGCTGCATTATTTAAGGACTTGCTGCATTATTTAATGACTTTGTTGGATTTTTTAAGGACTCTGCTGCGTTATTTAAGGAATTTGCTGCTATATTAAAGGACTCTGCTTCAGTATTTAAGGACTCTGCTGCGGTATTTAAGGACTCTGCTGCATTATTTAAGGACTCTGCTGCATTATTTAAGGACTTTGCTGCATTATTTAAGGACACTGCTGCATTATTTAAGGACTCTGCTGAAGCATTTGAGGACTCTGCTGCATTATTTAAGCACTTTGCGGCGGTATTTAAGGACTCTGTTGCATTATTTAAGGACTTTGTTGCATTATTTAAGGACTCTGCTGCATTAGTTAAGGAGTTTGCTGCATTATTTAAGGACTCTGCTGCATTATTTAACGACGTTGTTGCATTATTTAAGAACTGTGCTGCATTATTTAAGGACTTTGCTGCATTATTTAAGGACTATGCTGCATTATTTAATGACTTTGCTGAAGCATTTGAGGACTCTGCTGCATTATTAGAGGACTCTGCTGCATTATTTAAGGACTTGCTGCATTATTTAATGACTTTGTTGGATTTCTTAAGGACTCTGCTGCATTATTTAAGGAATTTGCTGCTATATTAAAGGACTCTGCTTCAGTATTTAAGGACACTGCTGCGGTATTTAAGGACCCTGCTGCATTATTTTAGGACTCTGCTGCATTATTTAAGGACTTTGCTGCATTATTTAAGGAATCTGCTGCATTATTTAAGGACTTTGTTGCATTATCTAAGGACTCTGCTGCATTATTGAAGGACTTTGCTGTATTATTTAAGGACTCTGCTGCATTATTTAAGGACTTTGCTGCAATATTTAAGGACTCTGCTTCAGTATTTAAGGACTCTGCTGAAGCATTTGAGGACTCTGCTGCATTATTTAATGACTTTGCTGAAGCATTTGAGGACTCTGCTGCATTACTAGAGGACTCTGCTGCATTATTTAATGACTTTGTTGGATTTTTTAAGGACTCTGCTGCATTATTTAAGGAATTTGCTGCTATATTAAAGGACTCTGCTTCAGTATTTAAGGACTCTGCTGCGGTATTTAAGGACTCTGCTGCATTATTTAAGGACTCTGCTGCATTATTTAAGGACTTTGCTGCATTATTTAAGGAATTTGTTGCATTATTTAAGGACTCTGCTGCATTATTTAAGGACTTTGCTGCAATATTTAAGGACTCTGCTTCAGTATTTAAGTTCTCTGCTGCATTATTTAAGGACGTTGTTGCATTATTTAAGGACTCTGCTGCATTATTTAAGGACTTTACTGCATTATTTAAGGACTCTGCTGCATTATTTAAGGACTTTGTTGCATTATTTAAGGACTCTGCTGCATTAGTTAAGGACTTTGCTGCATTATTTAAGGACTCTGCTGCATTATTTAACGACGTTGTTGCATTATTTAAGAACTGTGCTGCATTATTTAAGGACTTTGCTGCATTATTTAAGGACTATGCTGCATTATTTAATGACTTTGCTGAAGCATTTGAGGACTCTGCTGCATTATTAGAGGACTCTGCTGCATTATTTAAGGACTTGCTGCATTATTTAATGACTTTGTTGGATTTTTTAAGGACTCTGCTGCATTATTTAAGGAATTTGCTGCTATATTAAAGGACTCTGCTTCAGTATTTAAGGACTCTGCTGCGGTATTTAAGGACTCTGCTGCATTATTTAAGGACTCTGCTGCATTATTTAAGGACTTTGCTGCATTATTTAAGGAATCTGCTGCATTATTTAAGGACTTTGTTGCATTATCTAAGGACTCTGCTGCATTATTGAAGGACTTTGCTGCAATATTTAAGGACTCTGCTTCAGTATTTAAGGACTCTGCTGCATTATTTAAGGACTTTGTTGCATTATTTAAGGACTCTGCTGCATTATTTAAGGACTTTGCTGCATTATTTATGGACTCTGCTGCATTATTTAAGGACTTTGCTGCAATATTTAAGGACTCTGCTTCAGTATTTAAGGACTCTGCTGCATTATTTAAGGACTTTGTTGCATTATTTAAGGACTCTGCTGCATTATTTAAGGACTTTGCTGCATTATTTAAGGACTCTGCTGCATTATTTAAGGACTCTGCTGAAGCATTTGAGGACTCTGCTGCATTATTTAATCACTTTGCTGCGGTATTTAAGGACTCTGTTGCATTATTTAAGGACTTTGTTGCATTATTTAAGGACTCTGCTGCATTAGTTAAGGACTTTGCTGCATTATTTAAGGACTCTGCTGCATTATTTAACGACGTTGTTGCATTATTTAAGAACTGTGCTGCATTATTTAAGGACTTTGCTGCATTACTTAAGGACTATGCTGCATTATTTAATGACTTTGCTGAAGCATTTGAGGACTCTGCTGCATTATTAGAGGACTCTGCTGCATTATTTAATGACTTTGTTGGATTTTTTAAGGACTCTGCTGCATTATTTAAGGAATTTGCTGCTATATTAAAGGACTCTGCTTCAGTATTTAAGGACTCTGCTGCGGTATATAAGGACTCTGCTGCATTATTTAAGGACTCTGCTGCATTATTTAAGGTCTTTGCTGCATTATTTAAGGACTCTGCTGCATTATTTAAGGACTTTGTTGCATTATTGAAGGACTCTAATGCATTATTTAAGGACTTTGCTGGAATATTTAAGGACTCTGCTGCATTAGTTAAGGACTTTGCTGCATTATTTAAGGACTCTGCTTCATTATTTAACGACTTTACTGCATTATTTAAGGACTCTGCTGCATTATTTAAGGACTTTGTTGCATTATTTAAGGACTCTGCTGCATTAGTTAAGGACTATGCTGCATTATTTAATGACTTTGCTGAAGCATTTGAGGACTCTGCTGCATTATTAGAGGACTCTGCTGCATTATTTAAGGACTTGCTGCATTATTTAATGACTTTGTTGGATTTTTTAAGGACTCTGCTGCGTTATTTAAGGAATTTGCTGCTATATTAAAGGACTCTGCTTCAGTATTTAAGGACTCTGCTGCGGTATTTAAGGACTCTGCTGCATTATTTAAGGACTCTGCTGCATTATTTAAGGACTTTGCTGCATTATTTAAGGAATCTGCTGCATTATTTAAGGACTTTGTTGCATTATCTAAGGACTCTGCTGCATTATTGAAGGACTTTGCTGCAATATTTAAGGACTCTGCTTCAGTATTTAAGGACTCTGCTGCATTATTTAAGGACTTTGTTGCATTATTTAAGGACTCTGCTGCATTAGATAAGGACTTTGCTGCATTATTTAAGGACTCTGCTGCATTATTTAAGGACTTTGCTGCAATATTTAAGGACTCTGCTTCAGTATTTAAGGACTCTGCTGCATTATTTAAGGACTTTGTTGCATTATTTAAGGACTCTGCTGCATTATTTAAGGACTTTGCTGCATTATTTAAGGACTCTGCTGCATTATTTAAGGACTCTGCTGAAGCATTTGAGGACTCTGCTGCATTATTTAAGCACTTTGCTGCGTTATTTAAGGACTCTGTTGCATTATTTAAGGACTTTGTTGCATTATTTAAGGACTTTGCTGCATTAGTTAAGGACTTTGCTGCATTATTTAAGGACTCTGCTGAAGCATTTGAGGACTCTGCTGCATTATTAGAGGACTCTGCTGCATTATTTAATGACTTTTTTGGATTTTTTAAGGACTCTGCTGCATTATTTAAGGAATTTGCTGCTATATTAAAGGACTCTGCTTCAGTATTTAAGGACTCTGCTGCGGTATTTAAGGACTCTGCTGCATTATTTAAGGACTCTGCTGCATTATTTAACGACGTTGTTGCATTATTTAAGAACTGTGCTGCATTATTTAAGGACTTTGCTGCATTATTTAAGGACTATGCTGCATTATTTAATGACTTTGCTGAAGCATTTGAGGACTCTGCTGCATTATTAGAGGACTCTGCTGCATTATTTAAGGACTTGCTGCATTATTTAATGACTTTGTTGGATTTTTTAAGGACTCTGCTGCATTATTTAAGGACTCTGCTGCATTATTTAAGGACTTTGCTGCAATATTTAAGGACTCTGCTTCAGTATTTAAGGACTCTGCTGCATTATTTAAGGACGTTGTTGCATTATTTAAGGACTCTGCTGCATTATTTAAGGACTTTACTGCATTATTTAAGGACTCTGCTGCATTATTTAAGGACTTTGTTGCATTATTTCAGGAATCTGATGCATTATTTAAGGAATTTGCTGAATTATTTAAGGACTCTGCTTTCTTATTTAATGACTCTGCTGAAGCATTTGAGGACTCTGCTGCATTATTTGAGGACTCTGTTGCATTATTTAAGGACTTTGCTGCTTTATTTAAGGACTTTGTTGCATTATTTAAGGACTCTGCTGCCTTATTTAAGGACTTTGCTGCAATATTTAAGGACTCTGCTTCAGTATTTAAGGACTCTGCTGCATTATTTAAGGACTTTGCTGCATTATTTAAGGACTTTGTTGCATTATTTAAGTACTCTGCTGCATTATTTAAGGACTTTGTTGCATTATTTAAGGACTCTGCTGCATTATTTAAGGACTTTGTTGCATTATTTAATGACTCTGCTGCATTATTTAAGGACTTTGCAGCAATATTTAAGGACTCTGCTTCAGTATTTAAGGACTCTGCTGCATTATTTAAGGACTTTGTTGCATTATTTAAGGAATATGCTGCATTATTTAATGAATTTGCTGAAGCATTTGAGGACTCTGCTGCATTATTAGAGGACTCTGCTGCATTATTTAAGGACTTGCTGCATTATTTAATGACTTTGTTGGATTTTTTAAGGACTCTGCTGCATTATTTAAGGACATTGTTGCATTATTTAATGACTCTGCTGCATTATTTAAGGACTTTGCAGCAATATTTAAGGACTCTGCTTCAGTATTTAAGGACTCTGCTGCATTATTTAAGGACTTTGTTGCATTATTTAAGGACTCTGCTGCATTATTTAAGGACTTTGCTGCATTATTTAAGGACACTGCTGCATTATTTAAGGACTCTGCTGAAGCATTTGAGGACTCTGCTGCATTATTTAAGCACTTTGCGGCGGTATTTAAGGACTCTGTTGCATTATTTAAGGACTTTGTTGCATTATTTAAGGACTCTGCTGCATTAGTTAAGGAGTTTGCTGCATTATTTAAGGACTCTGCTGCATTATTTAACGACGTTGTTGCATTATTTAAGAACTGTGCTGCATTATTTAAGGACTTTGCTGCATTATTTAAGGACTATGCTGCATTATTTAATGACTTTGCTGAAGCATTTGAGGACTCTGCTGCATTATTAGAGGACTCTGCTGCATTATTTAAGGACTTGCTGCATTATTTAATGACTTTGTTGGATTTCTTAAGGACTCTGCTGCATTATTTAAGGAATTTGCTGCTATATTAAAGGACTCTGCTTCAGTATTTAAGGACACTGCTGCGGTATTTAAGGACCCTGCTGCATTATTTTAGGACTCTGCTGCATTATTTAAGGACTTTGCTGCATTATTTAAGGAATCTGCTGCATTATTTAAGGACTTTGTTGCATTATCTAAGGACTCTGCTGCATTATTGAAGGACTTTGCTGTATTATTTAAGGACTCTGCTGCATTATTTAAGGACTTTGCTGCAATATTTAAGGACTCTGCTTCAGTATTTAAGGACTCTGCTGAAGCATTTGAGGACTCTGCTGCATTATTTAATGACTTTGCTGAAGCATTTGAGGACTCTGCTGCATTACTAGAGGACTCTGCTGCATTATTTAATGACTTTGTTGGATTTTTTAAGGACTCTGCTGCATTATTTAAGGAATTTGCTGCTATATTAAAGGACTCTGCTTCAGTATTTAAGGACTCTGCTGCGGTATTTAAGGACTCTGCTGCATTATTTAAGGACTCTGCTGCATTATTTAAGGACTTTGCTGCATTATTTAAGGAATTTGTTGCATTATTTAAGGACTCTGCTGCATTATTTAAGGACTTTGCTGCAATATTTAAGGACTCTGCTTCAGTATTTAAGTTCTCTGCTGCATTATTTAAGGACGTTGTTGCATTATTTAAGGACTCTGCTGCATTATTTAAGGACTTTACTGCATTATTTAAGGACTCTGCTGCATTATTTAAGGACTTTGTTGCATTATTTAAGGACTCTGCTGCATTAGTTAAGGACTTTGCTGCATTATTTAAGGACTCTGCTGCATTATTTAACGACGTTGTTGCATTATTTAAGAACTGTGCTGCATTATTTAAGGACTTTGCTGCATTATTTAAGGACTATGCTGCATTATTTAATGACTTTGCTGAAGCATTTGAGGACTCTGCTGCATTATTAGAGGACTCTGCTGCATTATTTAAGGACTTGCTGCATTATTTAATGACTTTGTTGGATTTTTTAAGGACTCTGCTGCATTATTTAAGGAATTTGCTGCTATATTAAAGGACTCTGCTTCAGTATTTAAGGACTCTGCTGCGGTATTTAAGGACTCTGCTGCATTATTTAAGGACTCTGCTGCATTATTTAAGGACTTTGCTGCATTATTTAAGGAATCTGCTGCATTATTTAAGGACTTTGTTGCATTATCTAAGGACTCTGCTGCATTATTGAAGGACTTTGCTGCAATATTTAAGGACTCTGCTTCAGTATTTAAGGACTCTGCTGCATTATTTAAGGACTTTGTTGCATTATTTAAGGACTCTGCTGCATTATTTAAGGACTTTGCTGCATTATTTATGGACTCTGCTGCATTATTTAAGGACTTTGCTGCAATATTTAAGGACTCTGCTTCAGTATTTAAGGACTCTGCTGCATTATTTAAGGACTTTGTTGCATTATTTAAGGACTCTGCTGCATTATTTAAGGACTTTGCTGCATTATTTAAGGACTCTGCAGCATTATTTAAGGACTCTGCTGAAGCATTTGAGGACTCTGCTGCATTATTTAATCACTTTGCTGCGGTATTTAAGGACTCTGTTGCATTATTTAAGGACTTTGTTGCATTATTTAAGGACTCTGCTGCATTAGTTAAGGACTTTGCTGCATTATTTAAGGACTCTGCTGCATTATTTAACGACGTTGTTGCATTATTTAAGAACTGTGCTGCATTATTTAAGGACTTTGCTGCATTACTTAAGGACTATGCTGCATTATTTAATGACTTTGCTGAAGCATTTGAGGACTCTGCTGCATTATTAGAGGACTCTGCTGCATTATTTAATGACTTTGTTGGATTTTTTAAGGACTCTGCTGCATTATTTAAGGAATTTGCTGCTATATTAAAGGACTCTGCTTCAGTATTTAAGGACTCTGCTGCGGTATATAAGGACTCTGCTGCATTATTTAAGGACTCTGCTGCATTATTTAAGGTCTTTGCTGCATTATTTAAGGACTCTGCTGCATTATTTAAGGACTTTGTTGCATTATTGAAGGACTCTAATGCATTATTTAAGGACTTTGCTGGAATATTTAAGGACTCTGCTGCATTAGTTAAGGACTTTGCTGCATTATTTAAGGACTCTGCTTCATTATTTAACGACTTTACTGCATTATTTAAGGACTCTGCTGCATTATTTAAGGAGTTGTTGCATTATTTAAGGACTCTGCTGCATTAGTTAAGGACTATGCTGCATTATTTAATGACTTTGCTGAAGCATTTGAGGACTCTGCTGCATTATTAGAGGACTCTGCTGCATTATTTAAGGACTTGCTGCATTATTTAATGACTTTGTTGGATTTTTTAAGGACTCTGCTGCGTTATTTAAGGAATTTGCTGCTATATTAAAGGACTCTGCTTCAGTATTTAAGGACTCTGCTGCGGTATTTAAGGACTCTGCTGCATTATTTAAGGACTCTGCTGCATTATTTAAGGACTTTGCTGCATTATTTAAGGACACTGCTGCATTATTTAAGGACTCTGCTGAAGCATTTGAGGACTCTGCTGCATTATTTAAGCACTTTGCGGCGGTATTTAAGGACTCTGTTGCATTATTTAAGGACTTTGTTGCATTATTTAAGGACTCTGCTGCATTAGTTAAGGAGTTTGCTGCATTATTTAAGGACTCTGCTGCATTATTTAACGACGTTGTTGCATTATTTAAGAACTGTGCTGCATTATTTAAGGACTTTGCTGCATTATTTAAGGACTATGCTGCATTATTTAATGACTTTGCTGAAGCATTTGAGGACTCTGCTGCATTATTAGAGGACTCTGCTGCATTATTTAAGGACTTGCTGCATTATTTAATGACTTTGTTGGATTTCTTAAGGACTCTGCTGCATTATTTAAGGAATTTGCTGCTATATTAAAGGACTCTGCTTCAGTATTTAAGGACACTGCTGCGGTATTTAAGGACCCTGCTGCATTATTTTAGGACTCTGCTGCATTATTTAAGGACTTTGCTGCATTATTTAAGGAATCTGCTGCATTATTTAAGGACTTTGTTGCATTATCTAAGGACTCTGCTGCATTATTGAAGGACTTTGCTGTA
The DNA here is from genome assembly GCF_046119375.1 of Phyllobates terribilis. Lineage (NCBI taxonomy): Eukaryota > Metazoa > Chordata > Amphibia > Anura > Dendrobatidae > Phyllobates > Phyllobates terribilis. The sequence continues at coordinate 1,966,848 of NW_027362905.1, forward strand.
TTATTTAAGGACTCTGCTGCATTATTTAAGGACTTTGCTGCAATATTTAAGGACTCTGCTTCAGTATTTAAGGACTCTGCTGAAGCATTTGAGGACTCTGCTGCATTATTTAATGACTTTGCTGAAGCATTTGAGGACTCTGCTGCATTACTAGAGGACTCTGCTGCATTATTTAATGACTTTGTTGGATTTTTTAAGGACTCTGCTGCATTATTTAAGGAATTTGCTGCTATATTAAAGGACTCTGCTTCAGTATTTAAGGACTCTGCTGCGGTATTTAAGGACTCTGCTGCATTATTTAAGGACTCTGCTGCATTATTTAAGGACTTTGCTGCATTATTTAAGGAATTTGTTGCATTATTTAAGGACTCTGCTGCATTATTTAAGGACTTTGCTGCAATATTTAAGGACTCTGCTTCAGTATTTAAGTTCTCTGCTGCATTATTTAAGGACGTTGTTGCATTATTTAAGGACTCTGCTGCATTATTTAAGGACTTTACTGCATTATTTAAGGACTCTGCTGCATTATTTAAGGACTTTGTTGCATTATTTAAGGACTCTGCTGCATTAGTTAAGGACTTTGCTGCATTATTTAAGGACTCTGCTGCATTATTTAACGACGTTGTTGCATTATTTAAGAACTGTGCTGCATTATTTAAGGACTTTGCTGCATTATTTAAGGACTATGCTGCATTATTTAATGACTTTGCTGAAGCATTTGAGGACTCTGCTGCATTATTAGAGGACTCTGCTGCATTATTTAAGGACTTGCTGCATTATTTAATGACTTTGTTGGATTTTTTAAGGACTCTGCTGCATTATTTAAGGAATTTGCTGCTATATTAAAGGACTCTGCTTCAGTATTTAAGGACTCTGCTGCGGTATTTAAGGACTCTGCTGCATTATTTAAGGACTCTGCTGCATTATTTAAGGACTTTGCTGCATTATTTAAGGAATCTGCTGCATTATTTAAGGACTTTGTTGCATTATCTAAGGACTCTGCTGCATTATTGAAGGACTTTGCTGCAATATTTAAGGACTCTGCTTCAGTATTTAAGGACTCTGCTGCATTATTTAAGGACTTTGTTGCATTATTTAAGGACTCTGCTGCATTATTTAAGGACTTTGCTGCATTATTTATGGACTCTGCTGCATTATTTAAGGACTTTGCTGCAATATTTAAGGACTCTGCTTCAGTATTTAAGGACTCTGCTGCATTATTTAAGGACTTTGTTGCATTATTTAAGGACTCTGCTGCATTATTTAAGGACTTTGCTGCATTATTTAAGGACTCTGCTGCATTATTTAAGGACTCTGCTGAAGCATTTGAGGACTCTGCTGCATTATTTAATCACTTTGCTGCGGTATTTAAGGACTCTGTTGCATTATTTAAGGACTTTGTTGCATTATTTAAGGACTCTGCTGCATTAGTTAAGGACTTTGCTGCATTATTTAAGGACTCTGCTGCATTATTTAACGACGTTGTTGCATTATTTAAGAACTGTGCTGCATTATTTAAGGACTTTGCTGCATTACTTAAGGACTATGCTGCATTATTTAATGACTTTGCTGAAGCATTTGAGGACTCTGCTGCATTATTAGAGGACTCTGCTGCATTATTTAATGACTTTGTTGGATTTTTTAAGGACTCTGCTGCATTATTTAAGGAATTTGCTGCTATATTAAAGGACTCTGCTTCAGTATTTAAGGACTCTGCTGCGGTATATAAGGACTCTGCTGCATTATTTAAGGACTCTGCTGCATTATTTAAGGTCTTTGCTGCATTATTTAAGGACTCTGCTGCATTATTTAAGGACTTTGTTGCATTATTGAAGGACTCTAATGCATTATTTAAGGACTTTGCTGGAATATTTAAGGACTCTGCTGCATTAGTTAAGGACTTTGCTGCATTATTTAAGGACTCTGCTTCATTATTTAACGACTTTACTGCATTATTTAAGGACTCTGCTGCATTATTTAAGGACTTTGTTGCATTATTTAAGGACTCTGCTGCATTAGTTAAGGACTATGCTGCATTATTTAATGACTTTGCTGAAGCATTTGAGGACTCTGCTGCATTATTAGAGGACTCTGCTGCATTATTTAAGGACTTGCTGCATTATTTAATTTCTTTGTTGGATTTTTTAAGGACTCTGCTGCGTTATTTAAGGAATTTGCTGCTATATTAAAGGACTCTGATTCAGTATTTAAGGACTCTGCTGCGGTATTTAAGGACTCTGCTGCATTATTTAAGGACTCTGCTGCATTATTTAAGGACTTTGCTGCATTATTTAAGGAATCTGCTGCATTATTTAAGGACTTTGTTGCATTATCTAAGGACTCTGCTGCATTATTGAAGGACTTTGCTGCAATATTTAAGGACTCTGCTTCAGTATTTAAGGACTCTGCTGCATTATTTAAGGACTTTGTTGCATTATTTAAGGACTCTGCTGCATTATTTAAGGACTTTGTTGCATTATTTAAGGACTCTGCTGCATTATTTAAGGACTTTGCTGCAATATTTAAGGACTCTGCTTCAGTATTTAAGGACTCTGCTGCATTATTTAAGGACTTTGTTGCATTATTTAAGGACTCTGCTGCATTATTTAAGGACTTTGCTGCATTATTTAAGGATTCTGCTGCATTTTTTAAGGACTCTGCTGAAGCATTTGAGGACTCTGCTGCATTATTTAAGCACTTTGCTGCGGTATTTAAGGACTCTGTTGCATTATTTAAGGACTTTGTTGCATTATTTAAGGACTCTGCTGCATTAGTTAAGGACTTTGCTGCATTATTTAAGGACTCTGCTGCATTATTTACCGACGTTGTTGCATTATTTAAGAACTGTGCTGATTTATTTAAGGACTTTGCATTATTTAAGGACTATGCTGCATTATTTAATGACTTTGCTGAAGCATTTGAGGACTCTGCTGCATTATTAGAGGACTCTGCTGCATTATTTAATGACTTTGTTGGATTTTTTAAGGACTCTGCTGCATTATTTAAGGAATTTGCTGCTATATTAAAGGACTCTGCTTCAGTATTTAAGGACTCTGCTGCGGTATTTAAGGACTCTGCTGCATTATTTAAGGACTCTGCTGCATTATTTAAGGACTTTGTTGCATTATTTAAGGACTCTGCTGCATTATTTAAGGACTTTGCTGCAATATTTAAGGACTCTGCTTCAGTATTTAAGGACTCTGCTGCATTATTTAAGGACTTTGTTGCATTATTTAAGGACTCTGCTGCATTATTTAAGGACTTTGCTGCATTATTTAAGGACTCTGCTGCATTTTTTAAGGACTCTGCTGAAGCATTTGAGGACTCTGCTGCATTATTTAAGCACTTTGCTGCAGTATTTAAGGACTCTGTTGCATTATTTAAGGACTTTGTTGCATTATTTAAGGACTCTGCTGCATTAGTTAAGGACTCTGCTGCATTATTTAAGGACTTTACTGCATTATTTAAGGACTCTGCTGCATTATTTAAGGACTTTCTTGCATTATTTAAGGACTCTGCTGCATTAGTTAAGGAATTTGCTGCATTATTTAAGGACTCTGCTGCATTATTTAACGACGTTGTTGCATTACTTAAGAACTGTGCTGCATTATTTAAGGACTTTGCTGCATTATTTAAGGACTATGCTGCATTATTTAATGACTTTGCTGAAGCATTTGAGGACTCTGCTGCATTATTAGAGGACTCTGCTGCATTATTTAAGGACTTGCTGCATTATTTAATGACTTTGTTGGATTTTTTTATGGACTCTGCTGCATTATTTAAGGAATTTGCTGCTATATTAAAGGACTCTGCTTCATTATTTAAGGACTCTGCTGCGGTATTTAAGGACTCTGCTGCATTATTTAAGGACTCTGCTGCATTATTTAAGGACTTTGCTGCATTATTTAAGGAATCTGCTGCATTATTTAAGGACTTTGTTGCATTATCTAAGGACTCTGCTGCATTATTGAAGGACTTTGCTGCAATATTTAAGGACTCTGCTTCAGTATTTAGTGACTCTGCTGCATTATTTAAGGACTTTGTTGCATTATTTAAGGACTCTGCTGCATTAGATAAGGACTTTGCTGCATTATTTAAGGACTCTGCTGCATTATTTAAGGACTTTGCTGCAATATTTAAGGACTCTGCTTCAGTATTTAAGGACTCTGCTGCATTATTTAAGGACTTTGTTGCATTATTTAAGGACTCTGCTGCATTATTTAAGGACTTTGCTGCATTATTTAAGGACTCTGCTGCATTATTTAAGGACTCTGCTGAAGCATTTGAGGACTCTGCTGCATTATTTAAGCACTTTGCTGCGGTATTTAAGGACTCTGTTGCATTATTTAAGGACTTTGTTGCATTATTTAAGGACTTTGCTGCATTAGTTAAGGACTTTGCTGCATTATTTAAGGACTCTGCTGAAGCATTTGAGGACTCTGCTGCATTATTAGAGGACTCTGCTGCATTATTTAATGACTTTTTTGGATTTTTTAAGGACTCTGCTGCATTATTTAAGGAATTTGCTGCTATATTAAAGGACTCTGCTTCAGTATTTAAGGACTCTGCTGCGGTATTTAAGGACTCTGCTGCATTATTTAAGGACTCTGCTGCATTATTTAACGACGTTGTTGCATTATTTAAGAACTGTGCTGCATTATTTAAGGACTTTGCTGCATTATTTAAGGACTATGCTGCATTATTTAATGACTTTGCTGAAGCATTTGAGGACTCTGCTGCATTATTAGAGGACTCTGCTGCATTATTTAAGGACTTGCTGCATTATTTAATGACTTTGTTGGATTTTTTAAGGACTCTGCTGCATTATTTAAGGACTCTGCTGCATTATTTAAGGACTTTGCTGCAATATTTAAGGACTCTGCTTCAGTATTTAAGGACTCTGCTGCATTATTTAAGGACGTTGTTGCATTATTTAAGGACTCTGCTGCATTATTTAAGGACTTTACTGCATTATTTAAGGACTCTGCTGCATTATTTAAGGACTTTGTTGCATTATTTCAGGAATCTGATGCATTATTTAAGGAATTTGCTGAATTATTTAAGGACTCTGCTTTCTTATTTAATGACTCTGCTGAAGCATTTGAGGACTCTGCTGCATTATTTGAGGACTCTGTTGCATTATTTAAGGACTTTGCTGCTTTATTTAAGGACTTTGTTGCATTATTTAAGGACTCTGCTGCCTTATTTAAGGACTTTGCTGCAATATTTAAGGACTCTGCTTCAGTATTTAAGGACTCTGCTGCATTATTTAAGGACTTTGCTGCATTATTTAAGGACTTTGTTGCATTATTTAAGTACTCTGCTGCATTATTTAAGGACTTTGTTGCATTATTTAAGGACTCTGCTGCATTATTTAAGGACTTTGTTGCATTATTTAATGACTCTGCTGCATTATTTAAGGACTTTGCAGCAATATTTAAGGACTCTGCTTCAGTATTTAAGGACTCTGCTGCATTATTTAAGGACTTTGTTGCATTATTTAAGGAATATGCTGCATTATTTAATGAATTTGCTGAAGCATTTGAGGACTCTGCTGCATTATTAGAGGACTCTGCTGCATTATTTAAGGACTTGCTGCATTATTTAATGACTTTGTTGGATTTTTTAAGGACTCTGCTGCATTATTTAAGGACATTGTTGCATTATTTAATGACTCTGCTGCATTATTTAAGGACTTTGCAGCAATATTTAAGGACTCTGCTTCAGTATTTAAGGACTCTGCTGCATTATTTAAGGACTTTGTTGCATTATTTAAGGACTCTGCTGCATTATTTAAGGACTTTGCTGCATTATTTAAGGACACTGCTGCATTATTTAAGGACTCTGCTGAAGCATTTGAGGACTCTGCTGCATTATTTAAGCACTTTGCGGCGGTATTTAAGGACTCTGTTGCATTATTTAAGGACTTTGTTGCATTATTTAAGGACTCTGCTGCATTAGTTAAGGAGTTTGCTGCATTATTTAAGGACTCTGCTGCATTATTTAACGACGTTGTTGCATTATTTAAGAACTGTGCTGCATTATTTAAGGACTTTGCTGCATTATTTAAGGACTATGCTGCATTATTTAATGACTTTGCTGAAGCATTTGAGGACTCTGCTGCATTATTAGAGGACTCTGCTGCATTATTTAAGGACTTGCTGCATTATTTAATGACTTTGTTGGATTTCTTAAGGACTCTGCTGCATTATTTAAGGAATTTGCTGCTATATTAAAGGACTCTGCTTCAGTATTTAAGGACACTGCTGCGGTATTTAAGGACCCTGCTGCATTATTTTAGGACTCTGCTGCATTATTTAAGGACTTTGCTGCATTATTTAAGGAATCTGCTGCATTATTTAAGGACTTTGTTGCATTATCTAAGGACTCTGCTGCATTATTGAAGGACTTTGCTGTATTATTTAAGGACTCTGCTGCATTATTTAAGGACTTTGCTGCAATATTTAAGGACTCTGCTTCAGTATTTAAGGACTCTGCTGAAGCATTTGAGGACTCTGCTGCATTATTTAATCACTTTGCTGAAGCATTTGAGGACTCTGCTGCATTACTAGAGGACTCTGCTGCATTATTTAATGACTTTGTTGGATTTTTTAAGGACTCTGCTGCATTATTTAAGGAATTTGCTGCTATATTAAAGGACTCTGCTTCAGTATTTAAGGACTCTGCTGCGGTATTTAAGGACTCTGCTGCATTATTTAAGGACTCTGCTGCATTATTTAAGGACTTTGCTGCATTATTTAAGGAATTTGTTGCATTATTTAAGGACTCTGCTGCATTATTTAAGGACTTTGCTGCAATATTTAAGGACTCTGCTTCAGTATTTAAGTTCTCTGCTGCATTATTTAAGGACGTTGTTGCATTATTTAAGGACTCTGCTGCATTATTTAAGGACTTTACTGCATTATTTAAGGACTCTGCTGCATTATTTAAGGACTTTGTTGCATTATTTAAGGACTCTGCTGCATTAGTTAAGGACTTTGCTGCATTATTTAAGGACTCTGCTGCATTATTTAACGACGTTGTTGCATTATTTAAGAACTGTGCTGCATTATTTAAGGACTTTGCTGCATTATTTAAGGACTATGCTGCATTATTTAATGACTTTGCTGAAGCATTTGAGGACTCTGCTGCATTATTAGAGGACTCTGCTGCATTATTTAAGGACTTGCTGCATTATTTAATGACTTTGTTGGATTTTTTAAGGACTCTGCTGCATTATTTAAGGAATTTGCTGCTATATTAAAGGACTCTGCTTCAGTATTTAAGGACTCTGCTGCATTATTTAAGGACTTTGTTGCATTATTTAAGGACTCTGCTGCATTATTTAAGGACTTTGCTGCATTATTTATGGACTCTGCTGCATTATTTAAGGAATTTGCTGCTATATTAAAGGACTCTGCTTCAGTATTTAAGGACTCTGCTGCGGTATTTAAGGACTTTGCTGCATTATTTAAGGACTCTGCTGCATTATTTAAGGACTTTGCTGCATTATTTAAGGAATCTGCTGCATTATTTAAGGACTTTGTTGCATTATCTAAGGACTCTGCTGCATTATTGAAGGACTTTGCTGCAATATTTAAGGACTCTGCTTCAGTATTTAAGGACTCTGCTGCATTATTTAAGGACTTTGTTGCATTATTTAAGGACTCTGCTGCATTATTTAAGGACTTTGCTGCATTATTTATGGACTCTGCTGCATTATTTAAGGACTTTGCTGCAATATTTAAGGACTCTGCTTCAGTATTTAAGGACTCTGCTGCATTATTTAAGGACTTTGTTGCATTATTTAAGGACTCTGCTGCATTATTTAAGGACTTTGCTGCATTATTTAAGGACTCTGCTGCATTATTTAAGGACTCTGCTGAAGCATTTGAGGACTCTGCTGCATTATTTAATCACTTTGCTGCGGTATTTAAGGACTCTGTTGCATTATTTAAGGACTTTGTTGCATTATTTAAGGACTCTGCTGCATTAGTTAAGGACTTTGCTGCATTATTTAAGGACTCTGCTGCATTATTTAACGACGTTGTTGCATTATTTAAGAACTGTGCTGCATTATTTAAGGACTTTGCTGCATTACTTAAGGACTATGCTGCATTATTTAATGACTTTGCTGAAGCATTTGAGGACTCTGCTGCATTATTAGAGGACTCTGCTGCATTATTTAATGACTTTGTTGGATTTTTTAAGGACTCTGCTGCATTATTTAAGGAATTTGCTGCTATATTAAAGGACTCTGCTTCAGTATTTAAGGACTCTGCTGCGGTATATAAGGACTCTGCTGCATTATTTAAGGACTCTGCTGCATTATTTAAGGTCTTTGCTGCATTATTTAAGGACTCTGCTGCATTATTTAAGGACTTTGTTGCATTATTGAAGGACTCTAATGCATTATTTAAGGACTTTGCTGGAATATTTAAGGACTCTGCTGCATTAGTTAAGGACTTTGCTGCATTATTTAAGGACTCTGCTTCATTATTTAACGACTTTACTGCATTATTTAAGGACTCTGCTGCATTATTTAAGGACTTTGTTGCATTATTTAAGGACTCTGCTGCATTAGTTAAGGACTATGCTGCATTATTTAATGACTTTGCTGAAGCATTTGAGGACTCTGCTGCATTATTAGAGGACTCTGCTGCATTATTTAAGGACTTGCTGCATTATTTAATGACTTTGTTGGATTTTTTAAGGACTCTGCTGCGTTATTTAAGGAATTTGCTGCTATATTAAAGGACTCTGCTTCAGTATTTAAGGATTCTGCTGCGGTATTTAAGGACTCTGCTGCATTATTTAAGGACTCTGCTGCATTATTTAAGGACTTTGCTGCATTATTTAAGGAATCTGCTGCATTATTTAAGGACTTTGTTGCATTATCTAAGGACTCTGCTGCATTATTGAAGGACTTTGCTGCAATATTTAAGGACTCTGCTTCAGTATTTAAGGACTCTGCTGCATTATTTAAGGACTTTGTTGCATTATTTAAGGACTCTGCTGCATTATTTAAGGACTTTGTTGCATTATTTAAGGACTCTGCTGCATTATTTAAGGACTTTGCTGCAATATTTAAGGACTCTGCTTCAGTATTTAAGGACTCTGCTGCATTATTTAAGGACTTTGTTGCATTATTTAAGGACTCTGCTGCATTATTTAAGGACTTTGCTGCATTATTTAAGGATTCTGCTGCATTTTTTAAGGACTCTGCTGAAGCATTTGAGGACTCTGCTGCATTATTTAAGCACTTTGCTGCGGTATTTAAGGACTCTGTTGCATTATTTAAGGACTTTGTTGCATTATTTAAGGACTCTGCTGCATTAGTTAAGGACTTTGCTGCATTATTTAAGGACTCTGCTGCATTATTTACCGACGTTGTTGCATTATTTAAGAACTGTGCTGATTTATTTAAGGACTTTGCATTATTTAAGGACTATGCTGCATTATTTAATGACTTTGCTGAAGCATTTGAGGACTCTGCTGCATTATTAGAGGACTCTGCTGCATTATTTAATGACTTTGTTGGATTTTTTAAGGACTCTGCTGCATTATTTAAGGAATTTGCTGCTATATTAAAGGACTCTGCTTCAGTATTTAAGGACTCTGCTGCGGTATTTAAGGACTCTGCTGCATTATTTAAGGACTCTGCTGCATTATTTAAGGACTTTGTTGCATTATTTAAGGACTCTGCTGCATTATTTAAGGACTTTGCTGCAATATTTAAGGACTCTGCTTCAGTATTTAAGGACTCTGCTGCATTATTTAAGGACTTTGTTGCATCATTTAAGGACTCTGCTGCATTATTTAAGGACTTTGCTGCATTATTTAAGGACTCTGCTGCATTTTTTAAGGACTCTGCTGAAGCATTTGAGGACTCTGCTGCATTATTTAAGCACTTTGCTGCAGTATTTAAGGACTCTGTTGCATTATTTAAGGACTTTGTTGCATTATTTAAGGACTCTGCTGCATTAGTTAAGGACTCTGCTGCATTATTTAAGGACGTTGTTGCATTATTTAAGGACTCTGCTGCATTATTTAAGGACTTTACTGCATTATTTAAGGACTCTGCTGCATTATTTAAGGACTTTCTTGCATTATTTAAGGACTCTGCTGCATTAGTTAAGGACTTTGCTGCATTATTTAAGGACTCTGCTGCATTATTTAACGACGTTGTTGCATTTCTTAAGAACTGTGCTGCATTATTTAAGGACTTTGCTGCATTATTTAAGGACTATGCTGCATTATTTAATGACTTTGCTGAAGCATTTGAGGACTCTGCTGCATTATTAGAGGACTCTGCTGCATTATTTAAGGACTTGCTGCATTATTTAATGACTTTGTTGGATTTTTTTATGGACTCTGCTGCATTATTTAAGGAATTTGCTGCTATATTAAAGGACTCTGCTTCAGTATTTAAGGACTCTGCTGCGGTATTTAAGGACTCTGCTGCATTATTTAAGGACTCTGCTGCATTATTTAAGGACTTTGCTGCATTATTTAAGGAATCTGCTGCATTATTTAAGGACTTTGTTGCATTATCTAAGGACTCTGCTGCATTATTGAAGGACTTTGCTGCAATATTTAAGGACTCTGCTTCAGTATTTAGTGACTCTGCTGCATTATTTAAGGACTTTGTTGCATTATTTAAGGACTCTGCTGCATTAGATAAGGACTTTGCTGCATTATTTAAGGACTCTGCTGCATTATTTAAGGACTTTGCTGCAATATTTAAGGACTCTGCTTCAGTATTTAAGGACTCTGCTGCATTATTTAAGGACTTTGTTGCATTATTTAAGGACTCTGCTGCATTATTTAAGGACTTTGCTGCATTATTTAAGGACTCTGCTGCATTATTTAAGGACTCTGCTGAAGCATTTGAGGACTCTGCTGCATTATTTAAGCACTTTGCTGCGGTATTTAAGGACTCTGTTGCATTATTTAAGGACTTTGTTGCATTATTTAAGGACTTTGCTGCATTAGTTAAGGACTTTGCTGCATTATTTAAGGACTCTGCTGAAGCATTTGAGGACTCTGCTGCATTATTAGAGGACTCTGCTGCATTATTTAATGACTTTTTTGGATTTTTTAAGGACTCTGCTGCATTATTTAAGGAATTTGCTGCTATATTAAAGGACTCTGCTTCAGTATTTAAGGACTCTGCTGCGGTATTTAAGGACTCTGCTGCATTATTTAAGGACTCTGCTGCATTATTTAACGACGTTGTTGCATTATTTAAGAACTGTGCTGCATTATTTAAGGACTTTGCTGCATTATTTAAGGACTATGCTGCATTATTTAATGACTTTGCTGAAGCATTTGAGGACTCTGCTGCATTATTAGAGGACTCTGCTGCATTATTTAAGGACTTGCTGCATTATTTAATGACTTTGTTGGATTTTTTAAGGACTCTGCTGCATTATTTAAGGACTCTGCTGCATTATTTAAGGACTTTGCTGCAATATTTAAGGACTCTGCTTCAGTATTTAAGGACTCTGCTGCATTATTTAAGGACGTTGTTGCATTATTTAAGGACTCTGCTGCATTATTTAAGGACTTTACTGCATTATTTAAGGACTCTGCTGCATTATTTAAGGACTTTGTTGCATTATTTCAGGAATCTGATGCATTATTTAAGGAATTTGCTGAATTATTTAAGGACTCTGCTTTCTTATTTAATGACTCTGCTGAAGCATTTGAGGACTCTGCTGCATTATTTGAGGACTCTGTTGCATTATTTAAGGACTTTGCTGCTTTATTTAAGGACTTTGTTGCATTATTTAAGGACTCTGCTGCCTTATTTAAGGACTTTGCTGCAATATTTAAGGACTCTGCTTCAGTATTTAAGGACTCTGCTGCATTATTTAAGGACTTTGCTGCATTATTTAAGGACTCTGCTGCATTATTTAACGACGTTGTTGCATTATTTAAGAACTGTGCTGCATTATTTAAGGACTTTGCTGCATTACTTAAGGACTATGCTGCATTATTTAATGACTTTGCTGAAGCATTTGAGGACTCTGCTGCATTATTAGAGGACTCTGCTGCATTATTTAATGACTTTGTTGGATTTTTTAAGGACTCTGCTGCATTATTTAAGGAATTTGCTGCTATATTAAAGGACTCTGCTTCAGTATTTAAGGACTCTGCTGCGGTATATAAGGACTCTGCTGCATTATTTAAGGACTCTGCTGCATTATTTAAGGTCTTTGCTGCATTATTTAAGGACTCTGCTGCATTATTTAAGGACTTTGTTGCATTATTGAAGGACTCTAATGCATTATTTAAGGACTTTGCTGGAATATTTAAGGACTCTGCTGCATTAGTTAAGGACTTTGCTGCATTATTTAAGGACTCTGCTTCATTATTTAACGACTTTACTGCATTATTTAAGGACTCTGCTGCATTATTTAAGGACTTTGTTGCATTATTTAAGGACTCTGCTGCATTAGTTAAGGACTATGCTGCATTATTTAATGACTTTGCTGAAGCATTTGAGGACTCTGCTGCATTATTAGAGGACTCTGCTGCATTATTTAAGGACTTGCTGCATTATTTAATGACTTTGTTGGATTTTTTAAGGACTCTGCTGCGTTATTTAAGGAATTTGCTGCTATATTAAAGGACTCTGCTTCAGTATTTAAGGACTCTGCTGCGGTATTTAAGGACTCTGCTGCATTATTTAAGGACTCTGCTGCATTATTTAAGGACTTTGCTGCATTATTTAAGGAATCTGCTGCATTATTTAAGGACTTTGTTGCATTATCTAAGGACTCTGCTGCATTATTGAAGGACTTTGCTGCAATATTTAAGGACTCTGCTTCAGTATTTAAGGACTCTGCTGCATTATTTAAGGACTTTGTTGCATTATTTAAGGACTCTGCTGCATTATTTAAGGACTTTGTTGCATTATTTAAGGACTCTGCTGCATTATTTAAGGACTTTGCTGCAATATTTAAGGACTCTGCTTCAGTATTTAAGGACTCTGCTGCATTATTTAAGGACTTTGTTGCATTATTTAAGGACTCTGCTGCATTATTTAAGGACTTTGCTGCATTATTTAAGGATTCTGCTGCATTTTTTAAGGACTCTGCTGAAGCATTTGAGGACTCTGCTGCATTATTTAAGCACTTTGCTGCGGTATTTAAGGACTCTGTTGCATTATTTAAGGACTTTGTTGCATTATTTAAGGACTCTGCTGCATTAGTTAAGGACTTTGCTGCATTATTTAAGGACTCTGCTGCATTATTTACCGACGTTGTTGCATTATTTAAGAACTGTGCTGATTTATTTAAGGACTTTGCATTATTTAAGGACTATGCTGCATTATTTAATGACTTTGCTGAAGCATTTGAGGACTCTGCTGCATTATTAGAGGACTCTGCTGCATTATTTAATGACTTTGTTGGATTTTTTAAGGACTCTGCTGCATTATTTAAGGAATTTGCTGCTATATTAAAGGACTCTGCTTCAGTATTTAAGGACTCTGCTGCGGTATTTAAGGACTCTGCTGCATTATTTAAGGACTCTGCTGCATTATTTAAGGACTTTGTTGCATTATTTAAGGACTCTGCTGCATTATTTAAGGACTTTGCTGCAATATTTAAGGACTCTGCTTCAGTATTTAAGGACTCTGCTGCATTATTTAAGGACTTTGTTGCATTATTTAAGGACTCTGCTGCATTATTTAAGGACTTTGCTGCATTATTTAAGGACTCTGCTGCATTTTTTAAGGACTCTGCTGAAGCATTTGAGGACTCTGCTGCATTATTTAAGCACTTTGCTGCAGTATTTAAGGACTCTGTTGCATTATTTAAGGACTTTGTTGCATTATTTAAGGACTCTGCTGCATTAGTTAAGGACTCTGCTGCATTATTTAAGGACGTTGTTGCATTATTTAAGGACTCTGCTGCATTATTTAAGGACTTTACTGCATTATTTAAGGACTCTGCTGCATTATTTAAGGACTTTCTTGCATTATTTAAGGACTCTGCTGCATTAGTTAAGGAATTTGCTGCATTATTTAAGGACTCTGCTGCATTATTTAACGACGTTGTTGCATTTCTTAAGAACTGTGCTGCATTATTTAAGGACTTTGCTGCATTATTTAAGGACTATGCTGCATTATTTAATGACTTTGCTGAAGCATTTGAGGACTCTGCTGCATTATTAGAGGACTCTGCTGCATTATTTAAGGACTTGCTGCATTATTTAATGACTTTGTTGGATTTTTTTATGGACTCTGCTGCATTATTTAAGGAATTTGCTGCTATATTAAAGGACTCTGCTTCAGTATTTAAGGACTCTGCTGCGGTATTTAAGGACTCTGCTGCATTATTTAAGGACTCTGCTGCATTATTTAAGGACTTTGCTGCATTATTTAAGGAATCTGCTGCATTATTTAAGGACTTTGTTGCATTATCTAAGGACTCTGCTGCATTATTGAAGGACTTTGCTGCAATATTTAAGGACTCTGCTTCAGTATTTAGTGACTCTGCTGCATTATTTAAGGACTTTGTTGCATTATTTAAGGACTCTGCTGCATTAGATAAGGACTTTGCTGCATTATTTAAGGACTCTGCTGCATTATTTAAGGACTTTGCTGCAATATTTAAGGACTCTGCTTCAGTATTTAAGGACTCTGCTGCATTATTTAAGGACTTTGTTGCATTATTTAAGGACTCTGCTGCATTATTTAAGGACTTTGCTGCATTATTTAAGGACTCTGCTGCATTATTTAAGGACTCTGCTGAAGCATTTGAGGACTCTGCTGCATTATTTAAGCACTTTGCTGCGGTATTTAAGGACTCTGTTGCATTATTTAAGGACTTTGTTGCATTATTTAAGGACTTTGCTGCATTAGTTAAGGACTTTGCTGCATTATTTAAGGACTCTGCTGAAGCATTTGAGGACTCTGCTGCATTATTAGAGGACTCTGCTGCATTATTTAATGACTTTTTTGGATTTTTTAAGGACTCTGCTGCATTATTTAAGGAATTTGCTGCTATATTAAAGGACTCTGCTTCAGTATTTAAGGACTCTGCTGCGGTATTTAAGGACTCTGCTGCATTATTTAAGGACTCTGCTGCATTATTTAACGACGTTGTTGCATTATTTAAGAACTGTGCTGCATTATTTAAGGACTTTGCTGCATTATTTAAGGACTATGCTGCATTATTTAATGACTTTGCTGAAGCATTTGAGGACTCTGCTGCATTATTAGAGGACTCTGCTGCATTATTTAAGGACTTGCTGCATTATTTAATGACTTTGTTGGATTTTTTAAGGACTCTGCTGCATTATTTAAGGACTCTGCTGCATTATTTAAGGACTTTGCTGCAATATTTAAGGACTCTGCTTCAGTATTTAAGGACTCTGCTGCATTATTTAAGGACGTTGTTGCATTATTTAAGGACTCTGCTGCATTATTTAAGGACTTTACTGCATTATTTAAGGACTCTGCTGCATTATTTAAGGACTTTGTTGCATTATTTCAGGAATCTGATGCATTATTTAAGGAATTTGCTGAATTATTTAAGGACTCTGCTTTCTTATTTAATGACTCTGCTGAAGCATTTGAGGACTCTGCTGCATTATTTGAGGACTCTGTTGCATTATTTAAGGACTTTGCTGCTTTATTTAAGGACTTTGTTGCATTATTTAAGGACTCTGCTGCCTTATTTAAGGACTTTGCTGCAATATTTAAGGACTCTGCTTCAGTATTTAAGGACTCTGCTGCATTATTTAAGGACTTTGCTGCATTATTTAAGGACTTTGTTGCATTATTTAAGTACTCTGCTGCATTATTTAAGGACTTTGTTGCATTATTTAAGGACTCTGCTGCATTATTTAAGGACTTTGTTGCATTATTTAATGACTCTGCTGCATTATTTAAGGACTTTGCAGCAATATTTAAGGACTCTGCTTCAGTATTTAAGGACTCTGCTGCATTATTTAAGGACTTTGTTGCATTATTTAAGGACTCTGCTGCATTATTTAAGGACTTTGCTGTATTATTTAAGGACAATGCTGCATTATTTAAGGACTCTGCTGAAGCATTTGAGGACTCTGCTGCATTATTTAAGCCCTTTGCTGCGGTATTTAAGGACTCTGTTGCATTATTTAAGGACTTTGTTGCATTATTTAAGGACTCTGCTGCATTAGTTAAGGACTTTGCTGCATTATTTAAGGACTCTGCTGCATTATTTAACGACGTTGTTGCATTATTTAAGAACTGTTCTGCATTAATTAAGGACTTTGCTGCATTATTTAAGGAATATGCTGCATTATTTAATGAATTTGCTGAAGCATTTGAGGACTCTGCTGCATTATTAGAGGACTCTGCTGCATTATTTAAGGACTTGCTGCATTATTTAATGACTTTGTTGGATTTTTTAAGGACTCTGCTGCATTATTTAAGGACATTGTTGCATTATTTAATGACTCTGCTGCATTATTTAAGGACTTTGCAGCAATATTTAAGGACTCTGCTTCAGTATTTAAGGACTCTGCTGCATTATTTAAGGACTTTGTTGCATTATTTAAGGACTCTGCTGCATTATTTAAGGACTTTGCTGCATTATTTAAGGACACTGCTGCATTATTTAAGGACTCTGCTGAAGCATTTGAGGACTCTGCTGCATTATTTAAGCACTTTGCGGCGGTATTTAAGGACTCTGTTGCATTATTTAAGGACTTTGTTGCATTATTTAAGGACTCTGCTGCATTAGTTAAGGAGTTTGCTGCATTATTTAAGGACTCTGCTGCATTATTTAACGACGTTGTTGCATTATTTAAGAACTGTGCTGCATTATTTAAGGACATTGCTGCATTATTTAAGGACTATGCTGCATTATTTAATGACTTTGCTGAAGCATTTGAGGACTCTGCTGCATTATTAGAGGACTCTGCTGCATTAGTAAGGACTTGCTGCATTATTTAATGACTTTGTTGGATTTCTTAAGGACTCTGCTGCATTATTTAAGGAATTTGCTGCTATATTAAAGGACTCTGCTTCAGTATTTAAGGACACTGCTGCGGTATTTAAGGACCCTGCTGCATTATTTTAGGACTCTGCTGCATTATTTAAGGACTTTGCTGCATTATTTAAGGAATCTGCTGCATTATTTAAGGACTTTGTTGCATTATCTAAGGACTCTGCTGCATTATTGAAGGACTTTGCTGTATTATTTAAGGACTCTGCTGCATTATTTAAGGACTTTGCTGCAATATTTAAGGACTCTGCTTCAGTATTTAAGGACTCTGCTGAAGCATTTGAGGACTCTGCTGCATTATTTAATGACTTTGCTGAAGCATTTGAGGACTCTGCTGCATTACTAGAGGACTCTGCTGCATTATTTAATGACTTTGTTGGATTTTTTAAGGACTCTGCTGCATTATTTAAGGAATTTGCTGCTATATTAAAGGACTCTGCTTCAGTATTTAAGGACTCTGCTGCGGTATTTAAGGACTCTGCTGCATTATTTAAGGACTCTGCTGCATTATTTAAGGACTTTGCTGCATTATTTAAGGAATTTGTTGCATTATTTAAGGACTCTGCTGCATTATTTAAGGACTTTGCTGCAATATTTAAGGACTCTGCTTCAGTATTTAAGTTCTCTGCTGCATTATTTAAGGACGTTGTTGCATTATTTAAGGACTCTGCTGCATTATTTAAGTACTTTACTGCATTATTTAAGGACTCTGCTGCATTATTTAAGGACTTTGTTGCATTATTTAAGGACTCTGCTGCATTAGTTAAGGACTTTGCTGCATTATTTAAGGACTCTGCTGCATTATTTAACGACGTTGTTGCATTATTTAAGAACTGTGCTGCATTATTTAAGGACTTTGCTGCATTATTTAAGGACTATGCTGCATTATTTAATGACTTTGCTGAAGCATTTGAGGACTCTGCTGCATTATTAGAGGACTCTGCTGCATTATTTAAGGACTTGCTGCATTATTTAATGACTTTGTTGGATTTTTTAAGGACTCTGCTGCATTATTTAAGGAATTTGCTGCTATATTAAAGGACTCTGCTTCAGTATTTAAGGACTCTGCTGCATTATTTAAGGACTTTGTTGCATTATTTAAGGACTCTGCTGCATTATTTAAGGACTTTGCTGCATTATTTATGGACTCTGCTGCATTATTTAAGGAATTTGCTGCTATATTAAAGGACTCTGCTTCAGTATTTAAGGACTCTGCTGCGGTATTTAAGGACTTTGCTGCATTATTTAAGGACTCTGCTGCATTATTTAAGGACTTTGCTGCATTATTTAAGGAATCTGCTGCATTATTTAAGGACTTTGTTGCATTATCTAAGGACTCTGCTGCATTATTGAAGGACTTTGCTGCAATATTTAAGGACTCTGCTTCAGTATTTAAGGACTCTGCTGCATTATTTAAGGACTTTGTTGCATTATTTAAGGACTCTGCTGCATTATTTAAGGACTTTGCTGCATTATTTATGGACTCTGCTGCATTATTTAAGGACTTTTCTGCAATATTTAAGGACTCTGCTTCAGTATTTAAGGACTCTGCTGCATTATTTAAGGACTTTGTTGCATTATTTAAGGACTCTGCTGCATTATTTAAGGACTTTGCTGCATTATTTAAGGACTCTGCTGCATTATTTAAGGACTCTGCTGAAGCATTTGAGGACTCTGCTGCATTATTTAATCACTTTGCTGCGGTATTTAAGGACTCTGTTGCATTATTTAAGGACTTTGTTGCATTATTTAAGGACTCTGCTGCATTAGTTAAGGACTTTGCTGCATTATTTAAGGACTCTGCTGCATTATTTAACGACGTTGTTGCATTATTTAAGAACTGTGCTGCATTATTTAAGGACTTTGCTGCATTACTTAAGGACTATGCTGCATTATTTAATGACTTTGCTGAAGCATTTGAGGACTCTGCTGCATTATTAGAGGACTCTGCTGCATTATTCAATGACTTTGTTGGATTTTTTAAGGACTCTGCTGCATTATTTAAGGAATTTGCTGCTATATTAAAGGACTCTGCTTCAGTATTTAAGGACTCTGCTGCGGTATATAAGGACTCTGCTGCATTATTTAAGGACTCTGCTGCATTATTTAAGGTCTTTGCTGCATTATTTAAGGACTCTGCTGCATTATTTAAGGACTTTGTTGCATTATTGAAGGACTCTAATGCATTATTTAAGGACTTTGCTGGAATATTTAAGGACTCTGCTGCATTAGTTAAGGACTTTGCTGCATTATTTAAGGACTCTGCTTCATTATTTAACGACTTTACTGCATTATTTAAGGACTCTGCTGCATTATTTAAGGACTTTGTTGCATTATTTAAGGACTCTGCTGCATTAGTTAAGGACTATGCTGCATTATTTAATGACTTTGCTGAAGCATTTGAGGACTCTGCTGCATTATTAGAGGACTCTGCTGCATTATTTAAGGACTTGCTGCATTATTTAATGACTTTGTTGGATTTTTTAAGGACTCTGCTGCGTTATTTAAGGAATTTGCTGCTATATTAAAGGACTCTGCTTCAGTATTTAAGGACTCTGCTGCGGTATTTAAGGACTCTGCTGCATTATTTAAGGACTCTGCTGCATTATTTAAGGACTTTGCTGCATTATTTAAGGAATCTGCTGCATTATTTAAGGACTTTGTTGCATTATCTAAGGACTCTGCTGCATTATTGAAGGACTTTGCTGCAATATTTAAGGACTCTGCTTCAGTATTTAAGGACTCTGCTGCATTATTTAAGGACTTTGTTGCATTATTTAAGGACTCTGCTGCATTATTTAAGGACTTTGTTGCATTATTTAAGGACTCTGCTGCATTATTTAAGGACTTTGCTGCAATATTTAAGGACTCTGCTTCAGTATTTAAGGACTCTGCTGCATTATTTAAGGACTTTGTTGCATTATTTAAGGACTCTGCTGCATTATTTAAGGACTTTGCTGCATTATTTAAGGATTCTGCTGCATTTTTTAAGGACTCTGCTGAAGCATTTGAGGACTCTGCTGCATTATTTAAGCACTTTGCTGCGGTATTTAAGGACTCTGTTGCATTATTTAAGGACTTTGTTGCATTATTTAAGGACTCTGCTGCATTAGTTAAGGACTTTGCTGCATTATTTAAGGACTCTGCTGCATTATTTACCGACGTTGTTGCATTATTTAAGAACTGTGCTGATTTATTTAAGGACTTTGCATTATTTAAGGACTATGCTGCATTATTTAATGACTTTGCTGAAGCATTTGAGGACTCTGCTGCATTATTAGAGGACTCTGCTGCATTATTTAATGACTTTGTTGGATTTTTTAAGGACTCTGCTGCATTATTTAAGGAATTTGCTGTTATATTAAAGGACTCTGCTTCAGTATTTAAGGACTCTGCTGCGGTATTTAAGGACTCTGCTGCATTATTTAAGGACTCTGCTGCATTATTTAAGGACTTTGTTGCATTATTTAAGGACTCTGCTGCATTATTTAAGGACTTTGCTGCAATATTTAAGGACTCTGCTTCAGTATTTAAGGACTCTGCTGCATTATTTAAGGACTTTGTTGCATTATTTAAGGACTCTGCTGCATTATTTAAGGACTTTGCTGCATTATTTAAGGACTCTGCTGCATTTTTTAAGGACTCTGCTGAAGCATTTGAGGACTCTGCTGCATTATTTAAGCACTTTGCTGCAGTATTTAAGGACTCTGTTGCATTATTTAAGGACTTTGTTGCATTATTTAAGGACTCTGCTGCATTAGTTAAGGACTCTGCTGCATTATTTAAGGACGTTGTTGCATTATTTAAGGACTCTGCTGCATTATTTAAGGACTTTACTGCATTATTTAAGGACTCTGCTGCATTATTTAAGGACTTTCTTGCATTATTTAAGGACTCTGCTGCATTAGTTAAGGAATTTGCTGCATTATTTAAGGACTCTGCTAAATTATTTAACGACGTTGTTGCATTACTTAAGAACTGTGCTGCATTATTTAAGGACTTTGCTGCATTATTTAAGGACTATGCTGCATTATTTAATGACTTTGCTGAAGCATTTGAGGACTCTGCTGCATTATTAGAGGACTCTGCTGCATTATTTAAGGACTTGCTGCATTATTTAATGACTTTGTTGGATTTTTTTATGGACTCTGCTGCATTATTTAAGGAATTTGCTGCTATATTAAAGGACTCTGCTTCAGTATTTAAGGACTCTGCTGCGGTATTTAAGGACTCTGCTGCATTATTTAAGGACTCTGCTGCATTATTTAAGGACTTTGCTGCATTATTTAAGGAATCTGCTGCATTATTTAAGGACTTTGTTGCATTATCTAAGGACTCTGCTGCATTATTGAAGGACTTTGCTGCAATATTTAAGGACTCTGCTTCAGTATTTAGTGACTCTGCTGCATTATTTAAGGACTTTGTTGCATTATTTAAGGACTCTGCTGCATTAGATAAGGACTTTGCTGCATTATTTAAGGACTCTGCTGCATTATTTAAGGACTTTGCTGCAATATTTAAGGACTCTGCTTCAGTATTTAAGGACTCTGCTGCATTATTTAAGGACTTTGTTGCATTATTTAAGGACTCTGCTGCATTATTTAAGGACTTTGCTGCATTATTTAAGGACTCTGCTGCATTATTTAAGGACTCTGCTGAAGCATTTGAGGACTCTGCTGCATTATTTAAGCACTTTGCTGCGGTATTTAAGGACTCTGTTGCATTATTTAAGGACTTTGTTGCATTATTTAAGGACTTTGCTGCATTAGTTAAGGACTTTGCTGCATTATTTAAGGACTCTGCTGAAGCATTTGAGGACTCTGCTGCATTATTAGAGGACTCTGCTGCATTATTTAATGACTTTTTTGGATTTTTTAAGGACTCTGCTGCATTATTTAAGGAATTTGCTGCTATATTAAAGGACTCTGCTTCAGTATTTAAGGACTCTGCTGCGGTATTTAAGGACTCTGCTGCATTATTTAAGGACTCTGCTGCATTATTTAACGACGTTGTTGCATTATTTAAGAACTGTGCTGCATTATTTAAGGACTTTGCTGCATTATTTAAGGACTATGCTGCATTATTTAATGACTTTGCTGAAGCATTTGAGGACTCTGCTGCATTATTAGAGGACTCTGCTGCATTATTTAAGGACTTGCTGCATTATTTAATGACTTTGTTGGATTTTTTAAGGACTCTGCTGCATTATTTAAGGACTCTGCTGCATTATTTAAGGACTTTGCTGCAATATTTAAGGACTCTGCTTCAGTATTTAAGGACTCTGCTGCATTATTTAAGGACGTTGTTGCATTATTTAAGGACTCTGCTGCATTATTTAAGGACTTTACTGCATTATTTAAGGACTCTGCTGCATTATTTAAGGACTTTGTGGCATTATTTCAGGAATCTGATGCATTATTTAAGGAATTTGCTGAATTATTTAAGGACTCTGCTTTCTTATTTAATGACTCTGCTGAAGCATTTGAGGACTCTGCTGCATTATTTGAGGACTCTGTTGCATTATTTAAGGACTTTGCTGCTTTATTTAAGGACTTTGTTGCATTATTTAAGGACTCTGCTGCCTTATTTAAGGACTTTGCTGCAATATTTAAGGACTCTGCTTCAGTATTTAAGGACTCTGCTGCATTATTTAAGGACTTTGCTGCATTATTTAAGGACTTTGTTGCATTATTTAAGTACTCTGCTGCATTATTTAAGGACTTTGTTGCATTATTTAAGGACTCTGCTGCATTATTTAAGGACTTTGTTGCATTATTTAATGACTCTGCTGCATTATTTAAGGACTTTGCAGCAATATTTAAGGACTCTGCTTCAGTATTTAAGGACTCTGCTGCATTATTTAAGGACTTTGTTGCATTATTTAAGGACTCTGCTGCATTATTTAAGGACTTTGCTGTATTATTTAAGGACAATGCTGCATTATTTAAGGACTCTGCTGAAGCATTTGAGGACTCTGCTGCATTATTTAAGCCCTTTGCTGCGGTATTTAAGGACTCTGTTGCATTATTTAAGGACTTTGTTGCATTATTTAAGGACTCTGCTGCATTAGTTAAGGACTTTGCTGCATTATTTAAGGACTCTGCTGCATTATTTAACGACGTTGTTGCATTATTTAAGAACTGTTCTGCATTAATTAAGGACTTTGCTGCATTATTTAAGGAATATGCTGCATTATTTAATGAATTTGCTGAAGCATTTGAGGACTCTGCTGCATTATTAGAGGACTCTGCTGCATTATTTAAGGACTTGCTGCATTATTTAATGACTTTGTTGGATTTTTTAAGGACTCTGCTGCATTATTTAAGGACATTGTTGCATTATTTAATGACTCTGCTGCATTATTTAAGGACTTTGCAGCAATATTTAAGGACACTGCTTCAGTATTTAAGGACTCTGCTGCATTATTTAAGGACTTTGTTGCATTATTTAAGGACTCTGCTGCATTATTTAAGGACTTTGCTGCATTATTTAAGGACACTGCTGCATTATTTAAGGACTCTGCTGAAGCATTTGAGGACTCTGCTGCATTATTTAAGCACTTTGCGGCGGTATTTAAGGACTCTGTTGCATTATTTAAGGACTTTGTTGCATTATTTAAGGACTCTGCTGCATTAGTTAAGGAGTTTGCTGCATTATTTAAGGACTCTGCTGCATTATTTAACGACGTTGTTGCATTATTTAAGAACTGTGCTGCATTATTTAAGGACTTTGCTGCATTATTTAAGGACTATGCTGCATTATTTAATGACTTTGCTGAAGCATTTGAGGACTCTGCTGCATTATTAGAGGACTCTGCTGCATTATTTAAGGACTTGCTGCATTATTTAATGACTTTGTTGGATTTCTTAAGGACTCTGCTGCATTATTTAAGGAATTTGCTGCTATATTAAAGGACTCTGCTTCAGTATTTAAGGACTCTGCTGCTGTATTTAAGGACCCTGCTGCATTATTTTAGGACTCTGCTGCATTATTTAAGGACTTTGCTGCATTATTTAAGGAATCTGCTGCATTATTTAAGGACTTTGTTGCATTATCTAAGGACTCTGCTGCATTATTGAAGGACTTTGCTGCATTATTTAAAGACTCTGCTGCATTTTTTAAGGACTCTGCTGAAACATTTGAGGACTCTGCTGCATTATTTAAGCACTTTGCTGCGGTATTTAAGGACTCTGTTGCATTATTTAAGGACTTTGTTGCATTATTTAAGGACTTTGTTGCATTATTTAAGGACTCTGCTGCATTAGTTAAGGACTTTGCTGCATTATTTAAGGACTCTGCTGCATTATTTACCGACGTTGTTGCATTATTTAAGAACTGTGCTGCTTTATTTAAGGACTTTGCATTATTTAAGGACTATGCTGCATTATTTAATGACTTTGCTGAAGCATTTGAGGACTCTGCTGCATTATTAGAGGACTCTGCTGCATTATTTAATGACTTTGTTGGATTTTTTAAGGACTCTGCTGCATTATTTAAGGAATTTGCTGCTATATTAAAGGACTCTGCTTCAGTATTTAAGGACTCTGCTGCGGTATTTAAGGACTCTGCTGCATTATTTAAGGACTCTGCTGCATTATTTAAGTACTTTGCTGCATTATTTAAGGACTCTGCTGCATTATTTACGGACTTTGTTGCATTATTTAAGGACTCTAATGCATTATTTAAGGACTTTGCTGCAATATTTAAGGACTCTGCTTCAGTATTTAAGGACTCTGCTGCATTATTTAAGGACGTTGTTGCATTATTTAAGGACTCTGCTGCATTATTTAAGGACTTTACTGCATTATTTAAGGACTCTGCTGCATTATTTAAGGACTTTCTTGCATTATTTAAGGACTCTGCTGCATTAGTTAAGGACTTTGCTGCATTATTTAAGGACTCTGCTGCATTATTTAACGACGTTGTTGCATTACTTAAGAACTGTGCTGCATTATTTAAGGACTTTGCTGCATTATTTAAGGACTATGCTGCATTATTTAATGACTTTGCTGAAGCATTTGAGGACTCTGCTGCATTATTAGAGGACTCTGCTGCATTATTTAAGGACTTGCTGCATTATTTAATGACTTTGTTGGATTTTTTTATGGACTCTGCTGCATTATTTACGGAATTTGCTGCTATATTAAAGGACTCTGCTTCAGTATTTAAGGACTCTGCTGCGGTATTTAAGGACTCTGCTGCATTATTTAAGGACTCTGCTGCATTATTTAAGGACTTTGCTGCATTATTTAAGGAATCTGCTGCATTATTTAAGGACTTTGTTGCATTATCTAAGGACTCTGCTGCATTATTTAAGGACTTTGCTGCATTATTTAAGGAATCTGCTGCATTATTTAAGGACTTTGTTGCATTATCTAAGGACTCTGCTGCATTATTGAAGGACTTTGCTGCAATATTTAAGGACTCTGCTTCAGTATTTAAGGACTCTGCTGCATTATTTAAGGACTTTGTTGCATTATTTAAGGACTCTGCTGCATTATTTAAGGACTTTGTTGCATTATTTAAGGACTCTGCTGCATTATTTAAGGACTTTGCTGCAATATTTAAGGACTCTGCTTCAGTATTTAAGGACTCTGCTGCATTATTTAAGGACTTTGTTGCATTATTTAAGGACTCTGCTGCATTATTTAAGGACTTTGCTGCATTATTTAAGGATTCTGCTGCATTTTTTAAGGACTCTGCTGAAGCATTTGAGGACTCTGCTGCATTATTTAAGCACTTTGCTGCGGTATTTAAGGACTCTGTTGCATTATTTAAGGACTTTGTTGCATTATTTAAGGACTCTGCTGCATTAGTTAAGGACTTTGCTGCATTATTTAAGGACTCTGCTGCATTATTTACCGACGTTGTTGCATTATTTAAGAACTGTGCTGATTTATTTAAGGACTTTGCATTATTTAAGGACTATGCTGCATTATTTAATGACTTTGCTGAAGCATTTGAGGACTCTGCTGCATTATTAGAGGACTCTGCTGCATTATTTAATGACTTTGTTGGATTTTTTAAGGACTCTGCTGCATTATTTAAGGAATTTGCTGTTATATTAAAGGACTCTGCTTCAGTATTTAAGGACTCTGCTGCGGTATTTAAGGACTCTGCTGCATTATTTAAGGACTCTGCTGCATTATTTAAGGACTTTGTTGCATTATTTAAGGACTCTGCTGCATTATTTAAGGACTTTGCTGCAATATTTAAGGACTCTGCTTCAGTATTTAAGGACTCTGCTGCATTATTTAAGGACTTTGTTGCATTATTTAAGGACTCTGCTGCATTATTTAAGGACTTTGCTGCATTATTTAAGGACTCTGCTGCATTTTTTAAGGACTCTGCTGAAGCATTTGAGGACTCTGCTGCATTATTTAAGCACTTTGCTGCAGTATTTAAGGACTCTGTTGCATTATTTAAGGACTTTGTTGCATTATTTAAGGACTCTGCTGCATTAGTTAAGGACTCTGCTGCATTATTTAAGGACGTTGTTGCATTATTTAAGGACTCTGCTGCATTATTTAAGGACTTTACTGCATTATTTAAGGACTGTGCTGCATTATTTAAGGACTTTCTTGCATTATTTAAGGACTCTGCTGCATTAGTTAAGGAATTTGCTGCATTATTTAAGGACTCTGCTAAATTATTTAACGACGTTGTTGCATTACTTAAGAACTGTGCTGCATTATTTAAGGACTTTGCTGCATTATTTAAGGACTATGCTGCATTATTTAATGACTTTGCTGAAGCATTTGAGGACTCTGCTGCATTATTAGAGGACTCTGCTGCATTATTTAAGGACTTGCTGCATTATTTAATGACTTTGTTGGATTTTTTTATGGACTCTGCTGCATTATTTAAGGAATTTGCTGCTATATTAAAGGACTCTGCTTCAGTATTTAAGGACTCTGCTGCGGTATTTAAGGACTCTGCTGCATTATTTAAGGACTCTGCTGCATTATTTAAGGACTTTGCTGCATTATTTAAGGAATCTGCTGCATTATTTAAGGACTTTGTTGCATTATCTAAGGACTCTGCTGCATTATTGAAGGACTTTGCTGCAATATTTAAGGACTCTGCTTCAGTATTTAGTGACTCTGCTGCATTATTTAAGGACTTTGTTGCATTATTTAAGGACTCTGCTGCATTAGATAAGGACTTTGCTGCATTATTTAAGGACTCTGCTGCATTATTTAAGGACTTTGCTGCAATATTTAAGGACTCTGCTTCAGTATTTAAGGACTCTGCTGCATTATTTAAGGACTTTGTTGCATTATTTAAGGACTCTGCTGCATTATTTAAGGACTTTGCTGCATTATTTAAGGACTCTGCTGCATTATTTAAGGACTCTGCTGAAGCATTTGAGGACTCTGCTGCATTATTTAAGCACTTTGCTGCGGTATTTAAGGACTCTGTTGCATTATTTAAGGACTTTGTTGCATTATTTAAGGACTTTGCTGCATTAGTTAAGGACTTTGCTGCATTATTTAAGGACTCTGCTGAAGCATTTGAGGACTCTGCTGCATTATTAGAGGACTCTGCTGCATTATTTAATGACTTTTTTGGATTTTTTAAGGACTCTGCTGCATTATTTAAGGAATTTGCTGCTATATTAAAGGACTCTGCTTCAGTATTTAAGGACTCTGCTGCGGTATTTAAGGACTCTGCTGCATTATTTAAGGACTCTGCTGCATTATTTAACGACGTTGTTGCATTATTTAAGAACTGTGCTGCATTATTTAAGGACTTTGCTGCATTATTTAAGGACTATGCTGCATTATTTAATGACTTTGCTGAAGCATTTGAGGACTCTGCTGCATTATTAGAGGACTCTGCTGCATTATTTAAGGACTTGCTGCATTATTTAATGACTTTGTTGGATTTTTTAAGGACTCTGCTGCATTATTTAAGGACTCTGCTGCATTATTTAAGGACTTTGCTGCAATATTTAAGGACTCTGCTTCAGTATTTAAGGACTCTGCTGCATTATTTAAGGACGCTGTTGCATTATTTAAGGACTCTGCTGCATTATTTAAGGACTTTACTGCATTATTTAAGGACTCTGCTGCATTATTTAAGGACTTTGTGGCATTATTTCAGGAATCTGATGCATTATTTAAGGAATTTGCTGAATTATTTAAGGACTCTGCTTTCTTATTTAATGACTCTGCTGAAGCATTTGAGGACTCTGCTGCATTATTTGAGGACTCTGTTGCATTATTTAAGGACTTTGCTGCTTTATTTAAGGACTTTGTTGCATTATTTAAGGACTCTGCTGCCTTATTTAAGGACTTTGCTGCAATATTTAAGGACTCTGCTTCAGTATTTAAGGACTCTGCTGCATTATTTAAGGACTTTGCTGCATTATTTAAGGACTTTGTTGCATTATTTAAGTACTCTGCTGCATTATTTAAGGACTTTGTTGCATTATTTAAGGACTCTGCTGCATTATTTAAGGACTTTGTTGCATTATTTAATGACTCTGCTGCATTATTTAAGGACTTTGCAGCAATATTTAAGGACTCTGCTTCAGTATTTAAGGACTCTGCTGCATTATTTAAGGACTTTGTTGCATTATTTAAGGACTCTGCTGCATTATTTAAGGACTTTGCTGTATTATTTAAGGACAATGCTGCATTATTTAAGGACTCTGCTGAAGCATTTGAGGACTCTGCTGCATTATTTAAGCCCTTTGCTGCGGTATTTAAGGACTCTGTTGCATTATTTAAGGACTTTGTTGCATTATTTAAGGACTCTGCTGCATTAGTTAAGGACTTTGCTGCATTATTTAAGGACTCTGCTGCATTATTTAACGACGTTGTTGCATTATTTAAGAACTGTTCTGCATTAATTAAGGACTTTGCTGCATTATTTAAGGAATATGCTGCATTATTTAATGAATTTGCTGAAGCATTTGAGGACTCTGCTGCATTATTAGAGGACTCTGCTGCATTATTTAAGGACTTGCTGCATTATTTAATGACTTTGTTGGATTTTTTAAGGACTCTGCTGCATTATTTAAGGACATTGTTGCATTATTTAATGACTCTGCTGCATTATTTAAGGACTTTGCAGCAATATTTAAGGACTCTGCTTCAGTATTTAAGGACTCTGCTGCATTATTTAAGGACTTTGTTGCATTATTTAAGGACTCTGCTGCATTATTTAAGGACTTTGCTGCATTATTTAAGGACACTGCTGCATTATTTAAGGACTCTGCTGAAGCATTTGAGGACTCTGCTGCATTATTTAAGCACTTTGCGGCGGTATTTAAGGACTCTGTTGCATTATTTAAGGACTTTGTTGCATTATTTAAGGACTCTGCTGCATTAGTTAAGGAGTTTGCTGCATTATTTAAGGACTCTGCTGCATTATTTAACGACGTTGTTGCATTATTTAAGAACTGTGCTGCATTATTTAAGGACTTTGCTGCATTATTTAAGGACTATGCTGCATTATTTAATGACTTTGCTGAAGCATTTGAGGACTCTGCTGCATTATTAGAGGACTCTGCTGCATTATTTAAGGACTTGCTGCATTATTTAATGACTTTGTTGGATTTCTTAAGGACTCTGCTGCATTATTTAAGGAATTTGCTGCTATATTAAAGGACTCTGCTTCAGTATTTAAGGACTCTGCTGCTGTATTTAAGGACCCTGCTGCATTATTTTAGGACTCTGCTGCATTATTTAAGGACTTTGCTGCATTATTTAAGGAATCTGCTGCATTATTTAAGGACTTTGTTGCATTATCTAAGGACTCTGCTGCATTATTGAAGGACTTTGCTGCATTATTTAAAGACTCTGCTGCATTTTTTAAGGACTCTGCTGAAACATTTGAGGACTCTGCTGCATTATTTAAGCACTTTGCTGCGGTATTTAAGGACTCTGTTGCATTATTTAAGGACTTTGTTGCATTATTTAAGGACTTTGTTGCATTATTTAAGGACTCTGCTGCATTAGTTAAGGACTTTGCTGCATTATTTAAGGACTCTGCTGCATTATTTACCGACGTTGTTGCATTATTTAAGAACTGTGCTGCTTTATTTAAGGACTTTGCATTATTTAAGGACTATGCTGCATTATTTAATGACTTTGCTGAAGCATTTGAGGACTCTGCTGCATTATTAGAGGACTCTGCTGCATTATTTAATGACTTTGTTGGATTTTTTAAGGACTCTGCTGCATTATTTAAGGAATTTGCTGCTATATTAAAGGACTCTGCTTCAGTATTTAAGGACTCTGCTGCGGTATTTAAGGACTCTGCTGCATTATTTAAGGACTCTGCTGCATTATTTAAGTACTTTGCTGCATTATTTAAGGACTCTGCTGCATTATTTAAGGACTTTGTTGCATTATTTAAGGACTCTAATGCATTATTTAAGGACTTTGCTGCAATATTTAAGGACTCTGCTTCAGTATTTAAGGACTCTGCTGCATTATTTAAGGACGTTGTTGCATTATTTAAGGACTCTGCTGCATTATTTAAGGACTTTACTGCATTATTTAAGGACTCTGCTGCATTATTTAAGGACTTTCTTGCATTATTTAAGGACTCTGCTGCATTAGTTAAGGACTTTGCTGCATTATTTAAGGACTCTGCTGCATTATTTAACGACGTTGTTGCATTACTTAAGAACTGTGCTGCATTATTTAAGGACTTTGCTGCATTATTTAAGGACTATGCTGCATTATTTAATGACTTTGCTGAAGCATTTGAGGACTCTGCTGCATTATTAGAGGACTCTGCTGCATTATTTAAGGACTTGCTGCATTATTTAATGACTTTGTTGGATTTTTTTATGGACTCTGCTGCATTATTTACGGAATTTGCTGCTATATTAAAGGACTCTGCTTCAGTATTTAAGGACTCTGCTGCGGTATTTAAGGACTCTGCTGCATTATTTAAGGACTCTGCTGCATTATTTAAGGACTTTGCTGCATTATTTAAGGAATCTGCTGCATTATTTAAGGACTTTGTTGCATTATCTAAGGACTTTGTTGCATTATTTAAGGACTTTGTTGCATTATATAAGGACTCTGCTGCATTAGTTAAGGACTTTGCTGCATTATTTAAGGACTCTGCTGCATTATTTACCGACATTGTTGCATTATTTAAGAACTGTGCTGCTTTATTTAAGGACTTTGCATTATTTAAGGACTATGCTGCATTATTTAATGACTTTGCTGAAGCATTTGAGGACTCTGCTGCATTATTAGAGGACTCTGCTGCATTATTTAATGACTTTGTTGGATTTTTTAAGGACTCTGCTGCATTATTTAAGGAATTTGCTGCTATATTAAAGGACTCTGCTTCAGTATTTAAGGACTCTGCTGCGGTATTTAAGGACTCTGCTGCATTATTTAAGGACTCTGCTGCATTATTTAAGGACTTTCTTGCATTATTTAAGGACTCTGCTGCATTAGTTAAGGACTTTGCTGCATTATTTAAGGACTCTGCTGCATTATTTAACGACGTTGTTGCATTACTTAAGAACTGTGCTGCATTATTTAAGGACTTTGCTGCATTATTTAAGGACTATGCTGCATTATTTAATGACTTTGCTGAAGCATTTGAGGACTCTGCTGCATTATTAGAGGACTCTGCTGCATTATTTAAGGACTTGCTGCATTATTTAATGACTTTGTTGGATTTTTTTATGGACTCTGCTGCATTATTTACGGAATTTGCTGCTATATTAAAGGACTCTGCTTCAGTATTTAAGGACTCTGCTGCGGTATTTAAGGACTCTGCTGCATTATTTAAGGACTCTGCTGCATTATTTAAGGACTTTGCTGCATTATTTAAGGAATCTGCTGCATTATTTAAGGACTTTGTTGCATTATCTAAGGACTCTGCTGCATTATTGAAGGACTTTGCTGCAATATTTAAGGACTCTGCTTCAGTATTTAAGGGCTCTGCTGCATTATTTAAGGACTTTGTTGCATTATTTAAGGACTCTGCTGCATTAGATAAGGACTTTGCTGCATTATTTAAGGACTCTGCTGCATTATTTAAGGACTTTGCTGCAATATTTAAGGACTCTGCTTCAGTATTTAAGGACTCTGCTGCATTATTTAAGGACTTTGTTGCATTATTTAAGGACTCTGCTGCATTATTTAAGGACTCTGCTGCATTATTTAAGGACTCTGCTGAAGCATTTGAGGACTCTGCTGCATTATTTAAGCACTTTGCTGCGGTATTTAAGGACTCTGTTGCATTATTTAAGGACTTTGTTGCATTATTTAAGGACTTTGCTGCATTAGTTAAGGACTTTGCTGCATTATTTAAGGACTCTGCTGCATTATTTAACAACGCTGTTGAATTATTTAAGAACTGTGCTGCATTATTTAAGGACTTTGCTGCATTATTTAAGGACTATGCTGCATTATTTAATGACTTTGCTGAAGCATTTGAGGACTCTGCTGCATTATTAGAGGACTCTGCTGCATTATTTAATGACTTTTTTGGATTTTTTAAGGACTCTGCTGCATTATTTAAGGAATTTGCTGCTATATTAAAGGACTCTGCTTCAGTATTTAAGGACTCTGCTGCGGTATTTAAGGACTCTGCTGCATTATTTAAGGACTCTGCTGCATTATTTAAGGACTTTGTTGCATTATTTAAGGACTCTGCTGCATTATTTAAGGACTTTGCTGCAATATTTAAGGACTCTGCTTCAGTATTTAAGGACTCTGCTGCATTATTTAAGGACTTTGTTGCATTATTTAAGGACTCTGCTGCATTATTTAAGGACTTTGCTGCATTATTTAAGGACTCTGCTGCATTTTTTAAGGACTCTGCTGAAGCATTTGAGGACTCTGCTGCATTATTTAAGCACTTTGCTGCAGTATTTAAGGACTCTGTTGCATTATTTAAGGACTTTGTTGCATTATTTAAGGACTCTGCTGCATTAGTTAAGGACTCTGCTGCATTATTTAAGGACGTTGTTGCATTATTTAAGGACTCTGCTGCATTATTTAAGGACTTTACTGCATTATTTAAGGACTCTGCTGCATTATTTAAGGACTTTCTTGCATTATTTAAGGACTCTGCTGCATTAGTTAAGGAATTTGCTGCATTATTTAAGGACTCTGCTAAATTATTTAACGACGTTGTTGCATTACTTAAGAACTGTGCTGCATTATTTAAGGACTTTGCTGCATTATTTAAGGACTATGCTGCATTATTTAATGACTTTGCTGAAGCATTTGAGGACTCTGCTGCATTATTAGAGGACTCTGCTGCATTATTTAAGGACTTGCTGCATTATTTAATGACTTTGTTGGATTTTTTTATGGACTCTGCTGCATTATTTAAGGAATTTGCTGCTATATTAAAGGACTCTGCTTCAGTATTTAAGGACTCTGCTGCGGTATTTAAGGACTCTGCTGCATTATTTAAGGACTCTGCTGCATTATTTAAGGACTTTGCTGCATTATTTAAGGAATCTGCTGCATTATTTAAGGACTTTGTTGCATTATCTAAGGACTCTGCTGCATTATTGAAGGACTTTGCTGCAATATTTAAGGACTCTGCTTCAGTATTTAGTGACTCTGCTGCATTATTTAAGGACTTTGTTGCATTATTTAAGGACTCTGCTGCATTAGATAAGGACTTTGCTGCATTATTTAAGGACTCTGCTGCATTATTTAAGGACTTTGCTGCAATATTTAAGGACTCTGCTTCAGTATTTAAGGACTCTGCTGCATTATTTAAGGACTTTGTTGCATTATTTAAGGACTCTGCTGCATTATTTAAGGACTTTGCTGCATTATTTAAGGACTCTGCTGCATTATTTAAGGACTCTGCTGAAGCATTTGAGGACTCTGCTGCATTATTTAAGCACTTTGCTGCGGTATTTAAGGACTCTGTTGCATTATTTAAGGACTTTGTTGCATTATTTAAGGACTTTGCTGCATTAGTTAAGGACTTTGCTGCATTATTTAAGGACTCTGCTGAAGCATTTGAGGACTCTGCTGCATTATTAGAGGACTCTGCTGCATTATTTAATGACTTTTTTGGATTTTTTAAGGACTCTGCTGCATTATTTAAGGAATTTGCTGCTATATTAAAGGACTCTGCTTCAGTATTTAAGGACTCTGCTGCGGTATTTAAGGACTCTGCTGCATTATTTAAGGACTCTGCTGCATTATTTAACGACGTTGTTGCATTATTTAAGAACTGTGCTGCATTATTTAAGGACTTTGCTGCATTATTTAAGGACTATGCTGCATTATTTAATGACTTTGCTGAAGCATTTGAGGACTCTGCTGCATTATTAGAGGACTCTGCTGCATTATTTAAGGACTTGCTGCATTATTTAATGACTTTGTTGGATTTTTTAAGGACTCTGCTGCATTATTTAAGGACTCTGCTGCATTATTTAAGGACTTTGCTGCAATATTTAAGGACTCTGCTTCAGTATTTAAGGACTCTGCTGCATTATTTAAGGACGCTGTTGCATTATTTAAGGACTCTGCTGCATTATTTAAGGACTTTACTGCATTATTTAAGGACTCTGCTGCATTATTTAAGGACTTTGTGGCATTATTTCAGGAATCTGATGCATTATTTAAGGAATTTGCTGAATTATTTAAGGACTCTGCTTTCTTATTTAATGACTCTGCTGAAGCATTTGAGGACTCTGCTGCATTATTTGAGGACTCTGTTGCATTATTTAAGGACTTTGCTGCTTTATTTAAGGACTTTGTTGCATTATTTAAGGACTCTGCTGCCTTATTTAAGGACTTTGCTGCAATATTTAAGGACTCTGCTTCAGTATTTAAGGACTCTGCTGCATTATTTAAGGACTTTGCTGCATTATTTAAGGACTTTGTTGCATTATTTAAGTACTCTGCTGCATTATTTAAGGACTTTGTTGCATTATTTAAGGACTCTGCTGCATTATTTAAGGACTTTGTTGCATTATTTAATGACTCTGCTGCATTATTTAAGGACTTTGCAGCAATATTTAAGGACTCTGCTTCAGTATTTAAGGACTCTGCTGCATTATTTAAGGACTTTGTTGCATTATTTAAGGACTCTGCTGCATTATTTAAGGACTTTGCTGTATTATTTAAGGACAATGCTGCATTATTTAAGGACTCTGCTGAAGCATTTGAGGACTCTGCTGCATTATTTAAGCCCTTTGCTGCGGTATTTAAGGACTCTGTTGCATTATTTAAGGACTTTGTTGCATTATTTAAGGACTCTGCTGCATTAGTTAAGGACTTTGCTGCATTATTTAAGGACTCTGCTGCATTATTTAACGACGTTGTTGCATTATTTAAGAACTGTTCTGCATTAATTAAGGACTTTGCTGCATTATTTAAGGAATATGCTGCATTATTTAATGAATTTGCTGAAGCATTTGAGGACTCTGCTGCATTATTAGAGGACTCTGCTGCATTATTTAAGGACTTGCTGCATTATTTAATGACTTTGTTGGATTTTTTAAGGACTCTGCTGCATTATTTAAGGACATTGTTGCATTATTTAATGACTCTGCTGCATTATTTAAGGACTTTGCAGCAATATTTAAGGACTCTGCTTCAGTATTTAAGGACTCTGCTGCATTATTTAAGGACTTTGTTGCATTATTTAAGGACTCTGCTGCATTATTTAAGGACTTTGCTGCATTATTTAAGGACACTGCTGCATTATTTAAGGACTCTGCTGAAGCATTTGAGGACTCTGCTGCATTATTTAAGCACTTTGCGGCGGTATTTAAGGACTCTGTTGCATTATTTAAGGACTTTGTTGCATTATTTAAGGACTCTGCTGCATTAGTTAAGGAGTTTGCTGCATTATTTAAGGACTCTGCTGCATTATTTAACGACGTTGTTGCATTATTTAAGAACTGTGCTGCATTATTTAAGGACTTTGCTGCATTATTTAAGGACTATGCTGCATTATTTAATGACTTTGCTGAAGCATTTGAGGACTCTGCTGCATTATTAGAGGACTCTGCTGCATTATTTAAGGACTTGCTGCATTATTTAATGACTTTGTTGGATTTCTTAAGGACTCTGCTGCATTATTTAAGGAATTTGCTGCTATATTAAAGGACTCTGCTTCAGTATTTAAGGACTCTGCTGCTGTATTTAAGGACCCTGCTGCATTATTTTAGGACTCTGCTGCATTATTTAAGGACTTTGCTGCATTATTTAAGGAATCTGCTGCATTATTTAAGGACTTTGTTGCATTATCTAAGGACTCTGCTGCATTATTGAAGGACTTTGCTGCATTATTTAAAGACTCTGCTGCATTTTTTAAGGACTCTGCTGAAACATTTGAGGACTCTGCTGCATTATTTAAGCACTTTGCTGCGGTATTTAAGGACTCTGTTGCATTATTTAAGGACTTTGTTGCATTATTTAAGGACTTTGTTGCATTATTTAAGGACTCTGCTGCATTAGTTAAGGACTTTGCTGCATTATTTAAGGACTCTGCTGCATTATTTACCGACGTTGTTGCATTATTTAAGAACTGTGCTGCTTTATTTAAGGACTTTGCATTATTTAAGGACTATGCTGCATTATTTAATGACTTTGCTGAAGCATTTGAGGACTCTGCTGCATTATTAGAGGACTCTGCTGCATTATTTAATGACTTTGTTGGATTTTTTAAGGACTCTGCTGCATTATTTAAGGAATTTGCTGCTATATTAAAGGACTCTGCTTCAGTATTTAAGGACTCTGCTGCGGTATTTAAGGACTCTGCTGCATTATTTAAGGACTCTGCTGCATTATTTAAGTACTTTGCTGCATTATTTAAGGACTCTGCTGCATTATTTAAGGACTTTGTTGCATTATTTAAGGACTCTAATGCATTATTTAAGGACTTTGCTGCAATATTTAAGGACTCTGCTTCAGTATTTAAGGACTCTGCTGCATTATTTAAGGACGTTGTTGCATTATTTAAGGACTCTGCTGCATTATTTAAGGACTTTACTGCATTATTTAAGGACTCTGCTGCATTATTTAAGGACTTTCTTGCATGATTTAAGGACTCTGCTGCATTAGTTAAGGACTTTGCTGCATTATTTAAGGACTCTGCTGCATTATTTAACGACGTTGTTGCATTACTTAAGAACTGTGCTGCATTATTTAAGGACTTTGCTGCATTATTTAAGGACTATGCTGCATTATTTAATGACTTTGCTGAAGCATTTGAGGACTCTGCTGCATTATTAGAGGACTCTGCTGCATTATTTAAGGACTTGCTGCATTATTTAATGACTTTGTTGGATTTTTTTATGGACTCTGCTGCATTATTTACGGAATTTGCTGCTATATTAAAGGACTCTGCTTCAGTATTTAAGGACTCTGCTGCGGTATTTAAGGACTCTGCTGCATTATTTAAGGACTCTGCTGCATTATTTAAGGACTTTGCTGCATTATTTAAGGAATCTGCTGCATTATTTAAGGACTTTGTTGCATTATCTAAGGACTTTGTTGCATTATTTAAGGACTTTGTTGCATTATATAAGGACTCTGCTGCATTAGTTAAGGACTTTGCTGCATTATTTAAGGACTCTGCTGCATTATTTACCGACATTGTTGCATTATTTAAGAACTGTGCTGCTTTATTTAAGGACTTTGCATTATTTAAGGACTATGCTGCATTATTTAATGACTTTGCTGAAGCATTTGAGGACTCTGCTGCATTATTAGAGGACTCTGCTGCATTATTTAATGACTTTGTTGGATTTTTTAAGGACTCTGCTGCATTATTTAAGGAATTTGCTGCTATATTAAAGGACTCTGCTTCAGTATTTAAGGACTCTGCTGCGGTATTTAAGGACTCTGCTGCATTATTTAAGGACTCTGCTGCATTATTTAAGGACTTTCTTGCATTATTTAAGGACTCTGCTGCATTAGTTAAGGACTTTGCTGCATTATTTAAGGACTCTGCTGCATTATTTAACGACGTTGTTGCATTACTTAAGAACTGTGCTGCATTATTTAAGGACTTTGCTGCATTATTTAAGGACTATGCTGCATTATTTAATGACTTTGCTGAAGCATTTGAGGACTCTGCTGCATTATTAGAGGACTCTGCTGCATTATTTAAGGACTTGCTGCATTATTTAATGACTTTGTTGGATTTTTTTATGGACTCTGCTGCATTATTTACGGAATTTGCTGCTATATTAAAGGACTCTGCTTCAGTATTTAAGGACTCTGCTGCGGTATTTAAGGACTCTGCTGCATTATTTAAGGACTCTGCTGCATTATTTAAGGACTTTGCTGCATTATTTAAGGAATCTGCTGCATTATTTAAGGACTTTGTTGCATTATCTAAGGACTCTGCTGCATTATTGAAGGACTTTGCTGCAATATTTAAGGACTCTGCTTCAGTATTTAAGGGCTCTGCTGCATTATTTAAGGACTTTGTTGCATTATTTAAGGACTCTGCTGCATTAGATAAGGACTTTGCTGCATTATTTAAGGACTCTGCTGCATTATTTAAGGACTTTGCTGCAATATTTAAGGACTCTGCTTCAGTATTTAAGGACTCTGCTGCATTATTTAAGGACTTTGTTGCATTATTTAAGGACTCTGCTGCATTATTTAAGGACTCTGCTGCATTATTTAAGGACTCTGCTGAAGCATTTGAGGACTCTGCTGCATTATTTAAGCACTTTGCTGCGGTATTTAAGGACTCTGTTGCATTATTTAAGGACTTTGTTGCATTATTTAAGGACTTTGCTGCATTAGTTAAGGACTTTGCTGCATTATTTAAGGACTCTGCTGCATTATTTAACAACGCTGTTGAATTATTTAAGAACTGTGCTGCATTATTTAAGGACTTTGCTGCATTATTTAAGGACTATGCTGCATTATTTAATGACTTTGCTGAAGCATTTGAGGACTCTGCTGCATTATTAGAGGACTCTGCTGCATTATTTAATGACTTTTTTGGATTTTTTAAGGACTCTGCTGCATTATTTAAGGAATTTGCTGCTATATTAAAGGACTCTGCTTCAGTATTTAAGGACTCTGCTGCGGTATTTAAGGACTCTGCTGCATTATTTAAGGACTCTGCTGCATTATTTAAGGACTTTGCTGCATTATTTAAGGACTCTGCTGCATTATTTAAGGACTTTGCTGCAATATTTAAGGACTCTGCTTCAGTATTTAAGGACTCTGCTGCATTATTTAAGGACGTTGTTGCATTATTTAAGGACTCTGCTGCATTATTTAAGGACTTTACTGCATTATTTAAGGACTCTGCTGCATTATTTAAGGACTTTGTTGCATTATTTCAGGAATCTGATGCATTATTTAAGGAATTTGCTGAATTATTTAAGGACTCTGCTTTCTTATTTAATGACTCTGCTGAAGCATTTGAGGACTCTGCTGCATTATTTGAGGACTTTGCTGCTTTATTTAAGGACTTTGTTGCATTATTTAAGGACTCTGCTGCATTATTTAAGGACTTTGCTGCAATATTTAAGGACTCTGCTTCAGTATTTAAGGACTCTGCTGCATTATTTAAGGACTTTGTTGCATTATTTAAGTACTCTGCTGCATTATTTAAGGACTTTTTTGCATTATTTAAGGACTCTGCTGCATTATTTAAGGACTTTGTTGCATTATTTAATGACTCTGCTGCATTATTTAAGGACTTTGCAGCAATATTTAAGGACTCTGCTTCAGTATTTAAGGACTCTGCTGCATTATTTAAGGACTTTGTTGCATTATTTAAGGAATATGCTGCATTATTTAATGAATTTGCTGAAGCATTTGAGGACTCTGCTGCATTATTAGAGGACTCTTCTGCATTATTTAAGGACTTGCTGCATTATTTAATGACTTTGTTGGATTTTTTAAGGACTCTGCTGCATTATTTAAGGACATTGTTGCATTATTTAATGACTCTGCTGCATTATTTAAGGACTTTGCAGCAATATTTAAGGACTCTGCTTCAGTATTTAAGGACTCGGCTGCATTATTTAAGGACTTTGTGGCATTATTTAAGGACTCTGCTGCATTATTTAAGGACTTTGCTGCATTATTTAAGGACACTGCTGCATTATTTAAGGACTCTGCTGAAGCATTTGAGGACTCTGCTGCATTATTTAAGCACTTTGCGGCGGTATTTAAGGACTCTGTTGCATTATTTAAGGACTTTGTTGCATTATTTAAGGACTCTGCTGCATTAGTTAAGGAGTTTGCTGCATTATTTAAGGACTCTGCTGCATTATTTAACGACGTTGTTGCATTATTTAAGAACTGTGCTGCATTATTTAAGGACTTTGCTGCATTATTTAAGGACTATGCTGCATTATTTAATGACTTTGCTGAAGCATTTGAGGACTCTGCTGCATTATTAGAGGACTCTGCTGCATTATTTAAGGACTTGCTGCATTATTTAATGACTTTGTTGGATTTCTTAAGGACTCTGCTGCATTATTTAAGGAATTTGCTGCTATATTAAAGGACTCTGCTTCAGTATTTAAGGACACTGCTGCGGTATTTAATGACCCTGCTGCATTATTTTAGGACTCTGCTGCATTATTTAACGACTTTGCTGCATTATTTAAGGAATCTGCTGCATTATTTAAGGACTTTGTTGCATTATCTAAGGACTCTGCTGCATTATTGAAGGACTTTGCTGCATTATTTAAGGACTCTGCTGCATTTTTTAAGGACTCTGCTGAAACATTTGAGGACTCTGCTGCATTATTTAAGCACTTTGCTGCGGTATTTAAGGACTGTGTTGCATTATTTAAGGACTTTGTTGCATTATTTAAGGACTCTGCTGCATTAGTTAAGGACTTTGCTGCATTATTTAAGGACTCTGCTGCATTATTTACCGACGTTGTTGCATTATTTAAGAACTGTGCTGCTTTATTTAAGGACTTTGCATTATTTAAGGAC
Source organism: Phyllobates terribilis (assembly GCF_046119375.1). Lineage (NCBI taxonomy): Eukaryota > Metazoa > Chordata > Amphibia > Anura > Dendrobatidae > Phyllobates > Phyllobates terribilis. The sequence continues at coordinate 2,007,751 of NW_027362905.1, forward strand.
TATGCTGCATTATTTATTGACTTTGCTGAAGCATTTGAGGACTCTGCTGCATTATTAGAGGACTCTGCTGCATTATTTAATGACTTTGTTGGATTTTTTAAGGACTCTGCTGCATTATTTAAGGAATTTGCTGCTATATTAAAGGACTCTGCTTCAGTATTTAAGGACTCTGCTGCGGTATTTAAGGACTCTGTTGCATTATTTAAGGACTCTGCTGCATTATTTAAGGACTTTGCTGCATTATTTAAGGACTCTGCTGCATTATTTAAGGACTTTGTTGCATTATTTAAGGACTCTAATGCATTATTTAAGGACTTTGCTGCAATATTTAAGGACTCTGCTTCAGTATTTAAGGACTCTGCTGCATTATTTAAGGACGTTGTTGCATTATTTAAGGACTCTGCTGCATTATTTAAGGACTTTACTGCATTATTTAAGGACTCTGCTGCATTATTTAAGGACTTTCTTGCATTATTTAAGGACTCTGCTGCATTAGTTAAGGACTTTGCTGCATTATTTAAGGACTCTGCTGCATTATTTAAGGACTTTGCTGCAATATTTAAGGACTCTGCTTCAGTATTTAAGGACTCTGCTGCATTATTTAAGGACTTTGCTGCATTATTTAAGGACTCTGCTGCATTTTTTAAGGACTCTGCTGAAGCATTTGAGGACTCTGCTGCATTATTTAAGCACTTTCCTGCGGTATTTAAGGACTCTGTTGCATTATTTAAGGACTTTGTTGCATTATTTAAGGACTCTGCTGCATTATTTAAGGACTTTGTTGCATTATTTAAGGACTCTGCTGCATTATTTAAGGACTTTGCTGCAATATTTAAGGACTCTGCTTCAGTATTTAAGGACTCTGCTGCATTATTTAAGGACTTTGTTGCATTATTTAAGGACTCTGCTGCATTATTTAAGGACTTTGCTGCATTATTTAAGGACTCTGCTGCATTTTTTAAGGACTCTGCTGAAGCATTTGAGGACTCTGCTGCATTATTTAAGCACTTTGCTGCGGTATTTAAGGACTCTGTTGCATTATTTAAGGACTTTGTTGCATTATTTAAGGACTCTGCTGCATTAGTTAAGGACTCTGCTGCATTATTTAAGGACGTTGTTGCATTATTTAAGGACTCTGCTGCATTATTTAAGGACTTTACTGCATTATTTAAGGACTCTGCTGCATTATTTAAGGACTTTCTTGCATTATTTAAGGACTCTGCTGCATTAGTTAAGGAATTTGCTGCATTATTTAAGGACTCTGCTGCATTATTTAACGACGTTGTTGCATTACTTAAGAACTGTGCTGCATTATTTAAGGACTTTGCTGCATTATTTAAGGACTATGCTGCATTATTTAATGACTTTGCTGAAGCATTTGAGGACTCTGCTGCATTATTAGAGGACTCTGCTGCATTATTTAAGGACTTGCTGCATTATTTAATGACTTTGTTGGATTTTTTTATGGACTCTGCTGCATTATTTAAGGAATTTGCTGCTATATTAAAGGACTCTGCTTCAGTATTTAAGGACTCTGCTGCGGTATTTAAGGACTCTGCTGCATTATTTAAGGACTCTGCTGCATTATTTAAGGAATTTGCTGCATTATTTAAGGAATCTGCTGCATTATTTAAGGACTTTGTTGCATTATCTAAGGACTCTGCTGCATTATTGAAGGACTTTGCTGCAATATTTAAGGACTCTGCTTCAGTATTTAAGGACTCTGCTGCATTATTTAAGGACTTTGTTGCATTATTTAAGGACTCTGCTGCATTAGATAAGGACTTTGCTGCATTATTTAAGGACTCTGCTGCATTATTTAAGGACTTTGCTGCAATATTTAAGGACTCTGCTTCAGTATTTAAGGACTCTGCTGCATTATTTAAGGACTTTGTTGCATTATTTAAGGACTCTGCTGCATTATTTAAGGACTTTGCTGCATTATTTAAGGACTCTGCTGCATTATTTAAGGACTCTGCTGAAGCATTTGAGGACTCTGCTGCATTATTTAAGCACTTTGCTGCGGTATTTAAGGACTCTGTTGCATTATTTAAGGACTTTGTTGCATTATTTAAGGACTTTGCTGCATTAGTTAAGGACTTTGCTGCATTATTTAAGGACTCTGCTGAAGCATTTGAGGACTCTGCTGCATTATTAGAGGACTCTGCTGCATTATTTAATGACTTTTTTGGATTTTTTAAGGACTCTGCTGCATTATTTAAGGAATTTGCTGCTATATTAAAGGACTCTGCTTCAGTATTTAAGGACTCTGCTGCGGTATTTAAGGACTCTGCTGCATTATTTAAGGACTCTGCTGCATTATTTAACGACGTTGTTGCATTATTTAAGAACTGTGCTGCATTATTTAAGGACTTTGCTGCATTATTTAAGGACTATGCTGCATTATTTAATGACTTTGCTGAAGCATTTGAGGACTCTGCTGCATTATTAGAGGACTCTGCTGCATTATTTAAGGACTTGCTGCATTATTTAATGACTTTGTTGGATTTTTTAAGGACTCTGCTGCATTTTTTAAGGACTCTGCTGCATTATTTAAGGACTTTGCTGCAATATTTAAGGACTCTGCTTCAGTATTTAAGGACTCTGCTGCATTATTTAAGGACGTTGTTGCATTATTTAAGGACTCTGCTGCATTATTTAAGGACTTTACTGCATTATTTAAGGACTCTGCTGCATTATTTAAGGACTTTGTTGCATTATTTCAGGAATCTGATGCATTATTTAAGGAATTTGCTGAATTATTTAAGGACTCTGCTTTCTTATTTAATGACTCTGCTGAAGCATTTGAGGACTCTGCTGCATTATTTGAGGACTCTGTTGCATTATTTAAGGACTTTGCTGCTTTATTTAAGGACTTTGTTGCATTATTTAAGGACTCTGCTGCATTATTTAAGGACTTTGCTGCAATATTTAAGGACTCTGCTTCAGTATTTAAGGACTCTGCTGCATTATTTAAGGACTTTGCTGCATTATTTAAGGACTTTGTTGCATTATTTAAGTACTCTGCTGCATTATTTAAGGACTTTGTTGCATTATTTAAGGACTCTGCTGCATTATTTAAGGACTTTGTTGCATTATTTAATGACTCTGCTGCATTATTTAAGGACTTTGCAGCAATATTTAAGGACTCTGCTTCAGTATTTAAGGACTCTGCTGCATTATTTAAGGACTTTGTTGCATTATTTAAGGACTCTGCTGCATTATTTAAGGACTTTGCTGTATTATTTAAGGACAATGCTGCATTATTTAAGGACTCTGCTGAAGCATTTGAGGACTCTGCTGCATTATTTAAGCCCTTTGCTGCGGTATTTAAGGACTCTGTTGCATTATTTAAGGACTTTGTTGCATTATTTAAGGACTCTGCTGCATTAGTTAAGGACTTTGCTGCATTATTTAAGGACTCTGCTGCATTATTTAACGACGTTGTTGCATTATTTAAGAACTGTTCTGCATTATTTAAGGACTTTGCTGCATTATTTAAGGAATATGCTGCATTATTTAATGAATTTGCTGAAGCATTTGAGGACTCTGCTGCATTATTAGAGGACTCTGCTGCATTATTTAAGGACTTGCTGCATTATTTAATGACTTTGTTGGATTTTTTAAGGACTCTGCTGCATTATTTAAGGACATTGTTGCATTATTTAATGACTCTGCTGCATTATTTAAGGACTTTGCAGCAATATTTAAGGACTCTGCTTCAGTATTTAAGGACTCTGCTGCATTATTTAAGGACTTGGTTGCATTATTTAAGGACTCTGCTGCATTATTTAAGGACTTTGCTGCATTATTTAAGGACACTGCTGCATTATTTAAGGACTCTGCTGAAGCATTTGAGGACTCTGCTGCATTATTTAAGCACTTTGCGGCGGTATTTAAGGACTCTGTTGCATTATTTAAGGACTTTGTTGCATTATTTAAGGACTCTGTTGCATTAGTTAAGGAGTTTGCTGCATTATTTAAGGACTCTGCTGCATTATTTAACGACGTTGTTGCATTATTTAAGAACTGTGCTGCATTATTTAAGGACTTTGCTGCATTATTTAAGGACTATGCTGCATTATTTAATGACTTTGCTGAAGCATTTGAGGACTCTGCTGCATTATTAGAGGACTCTGCTGCATTATTTAAGGACTTGCTGCATTATTTAATGACTTTGTTGGATTTCTTAAGGACTCTGCTGCATTATTTAAGGAATTTGCTGCTATATTAAAGGACTCTGCTTCAGTATTTAAGGACTCTGCTGCTGTATTTAAGGACCCTGCTGCATTATTTTAGGACTCTGCTGCATTATTTAAGGACTTTGCTGCATTATTTAAGGAATCTGCTGCATTATTTAAGGACTTTGTTGCATTATCTAAGGACTCTGCTGCATTATTGAAGGACTTTGCTGCATTATTTAAGGACTCTGCTGCATTTTTTAAGGACTCTGCTGAAACATTTGAGGACTCTGCTGCATTATTTAAGCACTTTGCTGCGGTATTTAAGGACTCTGTTGCATTATTTAAGGACTTTGTTGCATTATTTAAGGACTCTGCTGCATTAGTTAAGGACTTTGCTGCATTATTTAAGGACTCTGCTGCATTATTTACCGACGTTGTTGCATTATTTAAGAACTGTGCTGCTTTATTTAAGGACTTTGCATTATTTAAGGACTATGCTGCATTATTTAATGACTTTGCTGAAGCATTTGAGGACTCTGCTGCATTATTAGAGGACTCTGCTGCATTATTTAATGACTTTGTTGGATTTTTTAAGGACTCTGCTGCATTATTTAAGGAATTTGCTGCTATATTAAAGGACTCTGCTTCAGTATTTAAGGACTCTGCTGCGGTATTTAAGGACTCTGTTGCATTATTTAAGGACTCTGCTGCATTATTTAAGGACTTTGCTGCATTATTTAAGGACTCTGCTGCATTATTTAAGGACTTTGTTGCATTATTTAAGGACTCTAATGCATTATTTAAGGACTTTGCTGCAATATTTAAGGACTCTGCTTCAGTATTTAAGGACTCTGCTGCATTATTTAAGGACGTTGTTGCATTATTTAAGGACTCTGCTGCATTATTTAAGGACTTTACTGCATTATTTAAGGACTCTGCTGCATTATTTAAGTACTTTCTTGCATTATTTAAGGACTCTGCTGCATTAGTTAAGGACTTTGCTGCATTATTTAAGGACTCTGCTGCATTATTTAAGGACTTTGCTGCAATATTTAAGGACTCTGCTTCAGTATTTAAGGACTCTGCTGCATTATTTAAGGACTTTGCTGCATTATTTAAGGACTCTGCTGCATTTTTTAAGGACTCTGCTGAAGCATTTGAGGACTCTGCTGCATTATTTAAGCACTATCCTGCGGTATTTAAGGACTCTGTTGCATTATTTAAGGACTTTGTTGCATTATTTAAGGACTCTGCTGCATTATTTAAGGACTTTGTTGCATTATTTAAGGAGTCTGCTGCATTATTTAAGGACTTTGCTGCAATATTTAAGGACTCTGCTTCAGTATTTAAGGACTCTGCTGCATTATTTAAGGACTTTGTTGCATTATTTAAGGACTCTGCTGCATTATTTAAGGACTTTGCTGCATTATTTAAGGACTCTGCTGCATTTTTTAAGGACTCTGCTGAAGCATTTGAGGACTCTGCTGCATTATTTAAGCACTTTGCTGCGGTATTTAAGGACTCTGTTGCATTATTTAAGGACTTTGTTGCATTATTTAAGGACTCTGCTGCATTAGTTAAGGACTCTGCTGCATTATTTAAGGACGTTGTTGCATTATTTAAGGACTCTGCTGCATTATTTAAGGACTTTACTGCATTATTTAAGGACTCTGCTGCATTATTTAAGGACTTTCTTGCATTATTTAAGGACTCTGCTGCATTAGTTAAGGAATTTGCTGCATTATTTAAGGACTCTGCTGCATTATTTAACGACGTTGTTGCATTACTTAAGAACTGTGCTGCATTATTTAAGGACTTTGCTGCATTATTTAAGGACTATGCTGCATTATTTAATGACTTTGCTGAAGCATTTGAGGACTCTGCTGCATTATTAGAGGACTCTGCTGCATTATTTAAGGACTTGCTGCATTATTTAATGACTTTGTTGGATTTTTTTATGGACTCTGCTGCATTATTTAAGGAATTTGCTGCTATATTAAAGGACTCTGCTTCAGTATTTAAGGACTCTGCTGCGGTATTTAAGGACTCTGCTGCATTATTTAAGGACTCTGCTGCATTATTTAAGGACTTTGCTGCATTATTTAAGGAATCTGCTGCATTATTTAAGGACTTTGTTGCATTATCTAAGGACTCTGCTGCATTATTGAAGGACTTTGCTGCAATATTTAAGGACTCTGCTTCAGTATTTAAGGACTCTGCTGCATTATTTAAGGACTTTGTTGCATTATTTAAGGACTCTGCTGCATTAGATAAGGACTTTGCTGCATTATTTAAGGACTCTGCTGCATTATTTAAGGACTTTGCTGCAATATTTAAGGACTCTGCTTCAGTATTTAAGGACTCTGCTGCATTATTTAAGGACTTTGTTGCATTATTTAAGGACTCTGCTGCATTATTTAAGGACTTTGCTGCATTATTTAAGGACTCTGCTGCATTATTTAAGGACTCTGCTGAAGCATTTGAGGACTCTGCTGCATTATTTAAGCACTTTGCTGCGGTATTTAAGGACTCTGTTGCATTATTTAAGGACTTTGTTGCATTATTTAAGGACTTTGCTGCATTAGTTAAGGACTTTGCTGCATTATTTAAGGACTCTGCTGAAGCATTTGAGGACTCTGCTGCATTATTAGAGGACTCTGCTGCATTATTTAATGACTTTTTTGGATTTTTTAAGGACTCTGCTGCATTATTTAAGGAATTTGCTGCTATATTAAAGGACTCTGCTTCAGTATTTAAGGACTCTGCTGCGGTATTTAAGGACTCTGCTGCATTATTTAAGGACTCTGCTGCATTATTTAACGACGTTGTTGCATTATTTAAGAACTGTGCTGCATTATTTAAGGACTTTGCTGCATTATTTAAGGACTATGCTGCATTATTTAATGACTTTGCTGAAGCATTTGAGGACTCTGCTGCATTATTAGAGGACTCTGCTGCATTATTTAAGGACTTGCTGCATTATTTAATGACTTTGTTGGATTTTTTAAGGACTCTGCTGCATTATTTAAGGACTCTGCTGCATTATTTAAGGACTTTGCTGCAATATTTAAGGACTCTGCTTCAGTATTTAAGGACTCTGCTGCATTATTTAAGGACGTTGTTGCATTATTTAAGGACTCTGCTGCATTATTTAAGGACTTTACTGCATTATTTAAGGACTCTGCTGCATTATTTAAGGACTTTGTTGCATTATTTCAGGAATCTGATGCATTATTTAAGGAATTTGCTGAATTATTTAAGGACTCTGCTTTCTTATTTAATGACTCTGCTGAAGCATTTGAGGACTCTGCTGCATTATTTGAGGACTCTGTTGCATTATTTAAGGACTTTGCTGCTTTATTTAAGGACTTTGTTGCATTATTTAAGGACTCTGCTGCATTATTTAAGGACTTTGCTGCAATATTTAAGGACTCTGCTTCAGTATTTAAGGACTCTGCTGCATTATTTAAGGACTTTGCTGCATTATTTAAGGACTTTGTTGCATTATTTAAGTACTCTGCTGCATTATTTAAGGACTTTGTTGCATTATTTAAGGACTCTGCTGCATTATTTAAGGACTTTGTTGCATTATTTAATGACTCTGCTGCATTATTTAAGGACTTTGCAGCAATATTTAAGGACTCTGCTTCAGTATTTAAGGACTCTGCTGCATTATTTAAGGACTTTGTTGCATTATTTAAGGACTCTGCTGCATTATTTAAGGACTTTGCTGTATTATTTAAGGACAATGCTGCATTATTTAAGGACTCTGCTGAAGCATTTGAGGACTCTGCTGCATTATTTAAGCCCTTTGCTGCGGTATTTAAGGACTCTGTTGCATTATTTAAGGACTTTGTTGCATTATTTAAGGACTCTGCTGCATTAGTTAAGGACTTTGCTGCATTATTTAAGGACTCTGCTGCATTATTTAACGACGTTGTTGCATTATTTAAGAACTGTTCTGCATTATTTAAGGACTTTGCTGCATTATTTAAGGAATATGCTGCATTATTTAATGAATTTGCTGAAGCATTTGAGGACTCTGCTGCATTATTAGAGGACTCTGCTGCATTATTTAAGGACTTGCTGCATTATTTAATGACTTTGTTGGATTTTTTAAGGACTCTGCTGCATTATTTAAGGACATTGTTGCATTATTTAATGACTCTGCTGCACTATTTAAGGACTTTGCAGCAATATTTAAGGACTCTGCTTCAGTATTTAAAGACTCTGCTGCATTATTTAAGGACTTGGTTGCATTATTTAAGGACTCTGCTGCATTATTTAAGGACTTTGCTGCATTATTTAAGGACACTGCTGCATTTTTTAAGGACTCTGCTGAAGCATTTGAGGACTCTGCTGCATTATTTAAGCACTTTGCGGCGGTATTTAAGGACTCTGTTGCATTATTTAAGGACTTTGTTGCATTATTTAAGGACTCTGCTGCATTAGTTAAGGAGTTTGCTGCATTATTTAAGGACTCTGCTGCATTATTTAACGACGTTGTTGCATTATTTAAGAACTGTGCTGCATTATTTAAGGACTTTGCTGCATTATTTAAGGACTATGCTGCATTATTTAATGACTTTGCTGAAGCATTTGAGGACTCTGCTGCATTATTAGAGGACTCTGCTGCATTATTTAAGGACTTGCTGCATTATTTAATGACTTTGTTGGATTTCTTAAGGACTCTGCTGCATTATTTAAGGAATTTGCTGCTATATTAAAGGACTCTGCTTCAGTATTTAAGGACTCTGCTGCTGTATTTAAGGACCCTGCTGCATTATTTTAGGACTCTGCTGCATTATTTAAGGACTTTGCTGCATTATTTAAGGAATCTGCTGCATTATTTAAGGACTTTGTTGCATTATCTAAGGACTCTGCTGCATTATTGAAGGACTTTGCTGCATTATTTAAGGACTCTGCTGCATTTTTTAAGGACTCTGCTGAAACATTTGAGGACTCTGCTGCATTATTTAAGCACTTTGCTGCGGTATTTAAGGACTCTGTTGCATTATTTAAGGACTTTGTTGCATTATTTAAGGACTCTGCTGCATTAGTTAAGGACTTTGCTGCATTATTTAAGGACTCTGCTGCATTATTTACCGACGTTGTTGCATTATTTAAGAACTGTGCTGCTTTATTTAAGGACTTTGCATTATTTAAGGACTATGCTGCATTATTTAATGACTTTGCTGAAGCATTTGAGGACTCTGCTGCATTATTAGAGGACTCTGCTGCATTATTTAATGACTTTGTTGGATTTTTTAAGGACTCTGCTGCATTATTTAAGGAATTTGCTGCTATATTAAAGGACTCTGCTTCAGTATTTAAGGACTCTGCTGCGGTATTTAAGGACTCTGCTGCATTATTTAAGGACTCTGCTGCATTATTTAACGACGTTGTTGCATTATTTAAGAACTGTGCTGCATTATTTAAGGACTTTGCTGCATTATTTAAGGACTATGCTGCATTATTTAATGACTTTGCTGAAGCATTTGAGGACTCTGCTGCATTATTAGAGGACTCTGCTGCATTATTTAAGGACTTGCTGCATTATTTAATGACTTTGTTGGATTTTTTAAGGACTCTGCTGCATTATTTAAGGACTCTGCTGCATTATTTAAGGACTTTGCTGCAATATTTAAGGACTCTGCTTCAGTATTTAAGGACTCTGCTGCATTATTTAAGGACGTTGTTGCATTATTTAAGGACTCTGCTGCATTATTTAAGGACTTTACTGCATTATTTAAGGACTCTGCTGCATTATTTAAGGACTTTGTTGCATTATTTCAGGAATCTGATGCATTATTTAAGGAATTTGCTGAATTATTTAAGGACTCTGCTTTCTTATTTAATGACTCTGCTGAAGCATTTGAGGACTCTGCTGCATTATTTGAGGACTCTGTTGCATTATTTAAGGACTTTGCTGCTTTATTTAAGGACTTTGTTGCATTATTTAAGGACTCTGCTGCATTATTTAAGGACTTTGCTGCAATATTTAAGGACTCTGCTTCAGTATTTAAGGACTCTGCTGCATTATTTAAGGACTTTGCTGCATTATTTAAGGACTTTGTTGCATTATTTAAGTACTCTGCTGCATTATTTAAGGACTTTGTTGCATTATTTAAGGACTCTGCTGCATTATTTAAGGACTTTGTTGCATTATTTAATGACTCTGCTGCATTATTTAAGGACTTTGCAGCAATATTTAAGGACTCTGCTTCAGTATTTAAGGACTCTGCTGCATTATTTAAGGACTTTGTTGCATTATTTAAGGACTCTGCTGCATTATTTAAGGACTTTGCTGTATTATTTAAGGACAATGCTGCATTATTTAAGGACTCTGCTGAAGCATTTGAGGACTCTGCTGCATTATTTAAGCCCTTTGCTGCGGTATTTAAGGACTCTGTTGCATTATTTAAGGACTTTGTTGCATTATTTAAGGACTCTGCTGCATTAGTTAAGGACTTTGCTGCATTATTTAAGGACTCTGCTGCATTATTTAACGACGTTGTTGCATTATTTAAGAACTGTTCTGCATTATTTAAGGACTTTGCTGCATTATTTAAGGAATATGCTGCATTATTTAATGAATTTGCTGAAGCATTTGAGGACTCTGCTGCATTATTAGAGGACTCTGCTGCATTATTTAAGGACTTGCTGCATTATTTAATGACTTTGTTGGATTTTTTAAGGACTCTGCTGCATTATTTAAGGACATTGTTGCATTATTTAATGACTCTGCTGCATTATTTAAGGACTTTGCAGCAATATTTAAGGACTCTGCTTCAGTATTTAAAGACTCTGCTGCATTATTTAAGGACTTGGTTGCATTATTTAAGGACTCTGCTGCATTATTTAAGGACTTTGCTGCATTATTTAAGGACACTGCTGCATTTTTTAAGGACTCTGCTGAAGCATTTGAGGACTCTGCTGCATTATTTAAGCACTTTGCGGCGGTATTTAAGGACTCTGTTGCATTATTTAAGGACTTTGTTGCATTATTTAAGGACTCTGCTGCATTAGTTAAGGAGTTTGCTGCATTATTTAAGGACTCTGCTGCATTATTTAACGACGTTGTTGCATTATTTAAGAACTGTGCTGCATTATTTAAGGACTTTGCTGCATTATTTAAGGACTATGCTGCATTATTTAATGACTTTGCTGAAGCATTTGAGGACTCTGCTGCATTATTAGAGGACTCTGCTGCATTATTTAAGGACTTGCTGCATTATTTAATGACTTTGTTGGATTTCTTAAGGACTCTGCTGCATTATTTAAGGAATTTGCTGCTATATTAAAGGACTCTGCTTCAGTATTTAAGGACTCTGCTGCTGTATTTAAGGACCCTGCTGCATTATTTTAGGACTCTGCTGCATTATTTAAGGACTTTGCTGCATTATTTAAGGAATCTGCTGCATTATTTAAGGACTTTGTTGCATTATCTAAGGACTCTGCTGCATTATTGAAGGACTTTGCTGCATTATTTAAGGACTCTGCTGCATTTTTTAAGGACTCTGCTGAAACATTTGAGGACTCTGCTGCATTATTTAAGCACTTTGCTGCGGTATTTAAGGACTCTGTTGCATTATTTAAGGACTTTGTTGCATTATTTAAGGACTCTGCTGCATTAGTTAAGGACTTTGCTGCATTATTTAAGGACTCTGCTGCATTATTTACCGACGTTGTTGCATTATTTAAGAACTGTGCTGCTTTATTTAAGGACTTTGCATTATTTAAGGACTATGCTGCATTATTTAATGACTTTGCTGAAGCATTTGAGGACTCTGCTGCATTATTAGAGGACTCTGCTGCATTATTTAATGACTTTGTTGGATTTTTTAAGGACTCTGCTGCATTATTTAAGGAATTTGCTGCTATATTAAAGGACTCTGCTTCAGTATTTAAGGACTCTGCTGCGGTATTTAAGGACTCTGCTGCATTATTTAAGGACTCTGCTGCATTATTTAAGGACTTTGCTGCATTATTTAAGGACTCTGCTGCATTATTTAAGGACTTTGTTGCATTATTTAAGGACTCTAATGCATTATTTAAGGACTTTGCTGCAATATTTAAGGACTCTGCTTCAGTATTTTATGACTCTGCTGCATTATTTAAGGACGTTGTTGCATTATTTAAGGACTCTGCTGCATTATTTAAGGACTTTACTGCATTATTTAAGGACTCTGCTGCATTATTTAAGGACTTTCTTGCATTATTTAAGGACTCTGCTGCATTAGTTAAGGACTTTGCTGCATTATTTAAGGACTCTGCTGCATTATTTAAGGACTCTGCTGCATTATTTAACGACGTTGTTGCATTACTTAAGAACTGTGCTGCATTATTTAAGGACTTTGCTGCATTATTTAAGGACTATGCTGCATTATTTAATGACTTTGCTGAAGCATTTGAGGACTCTGCTGCATTATTAGAGGACTCTGCTGCATTATTTAAGGACTTGCTGCATTATTTAATGACTTTGTTGGATTTTTTTATGGACTCTGCTGCATTATTTACGGAATTTGCTGCTATATTAAAGGACTCTGCTTCAGTATTTAAGGACTCTGCTGCGGTATTTAAGGACTCTGCTGCATTATTTAAGGACTCTGCTGCATTATTTAAGGACTTTGCTGCATTATTTAAGGAATCTGCTGCATTATTTAAGGACTTTGTTGCATTATCTAAGGACTCTGCTGCATTATTGAAGGACTTTGCTGCAATATTTAAGGACTCTGCTTCAGTATTTAAGGGCTCTGCTGCATTATTTAAGGACTTTGTTGCATTATTTAAGGACTCTGCTGCATTAGATAAGGACTTTGCTGCATTATTTAAGGACTCTGCTGCATTATTTAAGGACTTTGCTGCAATATTTAAGGACTCTGCTTCAGTATTTAAGGACTCTGCTGCATTATTTAAGGACTTTGTTGCATTATTTAAGGACTCTGCTGCATTATTTAAGGACTCTGCTGCATTATTTAAGGACTCTGCTGAAGCATTTGAGGACTCTGCTGCATTATTTAAGCACTTTGCTGCGGTATTTAAGGACTCTGTTGCATTATTTAAGGACTTTGTTGCATTATTTAAGGACTTTGCTGCATTAGTTAAGGACTTTGCTGCATTATTTAAGGACTCTGCTGCATTATTTAACGACGCTGTTGCATTATTTAAGAACTGTGCTGCATTATTTAAGGACTTTGCTGCATTATTTAAGGACTATGCTGCATTATTTAATGACTTTGCTGAAGCATTTGAGGACTCTGCTGCATTATTAGAGGACTCTGCTGCATTATTTAATGACTTTTTTGGATTTTTTAAGGACTCTGCTGCATTATTTAAGGAATTTGCTGCTATATTAAAGGACTCTGCTTCAGTATTTAAGGACTCTGCTGCGGTATTTAAGGACTCTGCTGCATTATTTAAGGACTCTGCTGCATTATTTAAGGACTTTGCTGCATTATTTAAGGACTCTGCTGCATTATTTAAGGACTTTGCTGCAATATTTAAGGACTCTGCTTCAGTATTTAAGGACTCTGCTGCATTATTTAAGGACGTTGTTGCATTATTTAAGGACTCTGCTGCATTATTTAAGGACTTTACTGCATTATTTAAGGACTCTGCTGCATTATTTAAGGACTTTGTTGCATTATTTCAGGAATCTGATGCATTATTTAAGGAATTTGCTGAATTATTTAAGGACTCTGCTTTCTTATTTAATGACTCTGCTGAAGCATTTGAGGACTCTGCTGCATTATTTGAGGACTTTGCTGCTTTATTTAAGGACTTTGTTGCATTATTTAAGGACTCTGCTGCATTATTTAAGGACTTTGCTGCAATATTTAAGGACTCTGCTTCAGTATTTAAGGACTCTGCTGCATTATTTAAGGACTTTGCTGCATTATTTAAGGACTTTGTTGCATTATTTAAGTACTCTGCTGCATTATTTAAGGACTTTGTTGCATTATTTAAGGACTCTGCTGCATTATTTAAGGACTTTGTTGCATTATTTAATGACTCTGCTGCATTATTTAAGGACTTTGCAGCAATATTTAAGGACTCTGCTTCAGTATTTAAGGACTCTGCTGCATTATTTAAGGACTTTGTTGCATTATTTAAGGAATATGCTGCATTATTTAATGAATTTGCTGAAGCATTTGAGGACTCTGCTGCATTATTAGAGGACTCTTCTGCATTATTTAAGGACTTGCTGCATTATTTAATGACTTTGTTGGATTTTTTAAGGACTCTGCTGCATTATTTAAGGACATTGTTGCATTATTTAATGACTCTGCTGCATTATTTAAGGACTTTGCAGCAATATTTAAGGACTCTGCTTCAGTATTTAAGGACTCTGCTGCATTATTTAAGGACTTTGTTGCATTATTTAAGGACTCTGCTGCATTATTTAAGGACTTTGCTGCATTATTTAAGGACACTGCTGCATTATTTAAGGACTCTGCTGAAGCATTTGAGGACTCTGCTGCATTATTTAAGCACTTTGCGGCGGTATTTAAGGACTCTGTTGCATTATTTAAGGACTTTGTTGCATTATTTAAGGACTCTGCTGCATTAGTTAAGGAGTTTGCTGCATTATTTAAGGACTCTGCTGCATTATTTAACGACGTTGTTGCATTATTTAAGAACTGTGCTGCATTATTTAAGGACTTTGCTGCATTATTTAAGGACTATGCTGCATTATTTAATGACTTTGCTGAAGCATTTGAGGACTCTGCTGCATTATTAGAGGACTCTGCTGCATTATTTAAGGACTTGCTGCATTATTTAATGACTATGTTGGATTTCTTAAGGACTCTGCTGCATTATTTAAGGAATTTGCTGCTATATTAAAGGACTCTGCTTCAGTATTTAAGGACACTGCTGCGGTATTTAAGGACCCTGCTGCATTATTTTAGGACTCTGCTGCATTATTTAAGGACTTTGCTGCATTATTTAAGGAATCTGCTGCATTATTTAAGGACTTTGTTGCATTATCTAAGGACTCTGCTGCATTATTGAAGGACTTTGCTGCATTATTTAAGGACTCTGCTGCATTTTTTAAGGACTCTGCTGAAACATTTGAGGACTCTGCTGCATTATTTAAGCACTTTGCTGCGGTATTTAAGGACTCTGTTGCATTATTTAAGGACTTTGTTGCATTATTTAAGGACTCTGCTGCATTAGTTAAGGACTTTGCTGCATTATTTAAGGACTCTGCTGCATTATTTACCGACGTTGTTGCATTATTTAAGAACTGTGCTGCTTTATTTAATGACTTTGCATTATTTAAGGACTATGCTGCATTATTTAATGACTTTGCTGAAGCATTTGAGGACTCTGCTGCATTATTAGAGGACTCTGCTGCATTATTTAATGACTTTGTTGGATTTTTTAAGGACTCTGCTGCATTATTTAAGGAATTTGCTGCTATATTAAAGGACTCTGCTTCAGTATTTAAGGACTCTGCTGCGGTATTTAAGGACTCTGCTGCATTATTTAAGGACTCTGCTGCATTATTTAAGGACTTTGCTGCATTATTTAAGGACTCTGCTGCATTATTTAAGGACTTTGTTGCATTATTTAAGGACTCTAATGCATTATTTAAGGACTTTGCTGCAATATTTAAGGACTCTGCTTCAGTATTTAAGGACTCTGCTGCATTATTTAAGGACGTTGTTGCATTATTTAAGGACTCTGCTGCATTATTTAAGGACTTTACTGCATTATTTAAGGACTCTGCTGCATTATTTAAGGACTTTCTTGCATTATTTAAGGACTCTGCTGCATTAGTTAAGGACTTTGCTGCATTATTTAAGGACTCTGCTGCATTATTTAACGACGTTGTTGCATTACTTAAGAACTGTGCTGCATTATTTAAGGACTTTGCTGCATTATTTAAGGACTATGCTGCATTATTTAATGACTTTGCTGAAGCATTTGAGGACTCTGCTGCATTATTAGAGGACTCTGCTGCATTATTTAAGGACTTGCTGCATTATTTAATGACTTTGTTGGATTTTTTTATGGACTCTGCTGCATTATTTACGGAATTTGCTGCTATATTAAAGGACTCTGCTTCAGTATTTAAGGACTCTGCTGCGGTATTTAAGGACTCTGCTGCATTATTTAAGGACTCTGCTGCATTATTTAAGGACTTTGCTGCATTATTTAAGGAATCTGCTGCATTATTTAAGGACTTTGTTGCATTATCTAAGGACTCTGCTGCATTATTGAAGGACTTTGCTGCAATATTTAAGGACTCTGCTTCAGTATTTAAGGGCTCTGCTGCATTATTTAAGGACTTTGTTGCATTATCTAAGGACTCTGCTGCATTATTGAAGGACTTTGCTGCATTATTTAAGGACTCTGCTGCATTATTTAAGGACTTTGCTGCAATATTTAAGGACTCTGCTTCAGTATTTAAGGACTCTGCTGCATTATTTAAGGACGTTGTTGCATTATTTAAGGACTCTGCTGCATAATTTAAGGACTTTACTGCATTATTTAAGGACTCTGCTGCATTATTTAAGGACTTTGTTGCATTATTTCAGGAATCTGATGCATTATTTAAGGAATTTGCTGAATTATTTAAGGACTCTGCTTTCTTATTTAATGACTCTGCTGAAGCATTTGAGGACTCTGCTGCATTATTTGAGGACTCTGTTGCATTATTTAAGGACTTTGCTGCTTTATTTAAGGACTTTGTTGCATTATTTAAGGACTCTGCTACATTATTTAAGGACTTTGCTGCAATATTTAAGGACTCTGCTTCAGTATTTAAGGACTCTGCTGCATTATTTAAGGACTTTGCTGCATTATTTAAGGACTTTGTTGCATTATTTAAGTACTCTGCTGCATTATTTAAGGAATTTGTTGCATTATTTAAGGACTCTGCTGCATTATTTAAGGACTTTGTTGCATTATTTAATGACTCTGCTGCATTATTTAAGGACTTTGCAGCAATATTTAAGGACTCTGCTTCAGTATTTAAGGACTCTGCTGCATTATTTAAGGACTTTGTTGCATTATTTAAGGAATATGCTGCAATATTTAATGAATTTGCTGAAGCATTTGAGGACTCTGCTGCATTATTAGAGGACTCTGCTGCATTATTTAAGGACTTGCTGCATTATTTAATGACTTTGTTGGATTTTTTAAGGACTCTGCTGCATTATTTAAGGACATTGTTGCATTATTTAATGACTCTGCTGCATTATTTAAGGACTTTGCAGCAATATTTAAGGACTCTGCTTCAGTATTTAAGGACTCTGCTGCATTATTTAAGGACTTTGTTGCATTATTTAAGGACTCTGCTGCATTATTTAAGGACTTTGCTGCATTATTTAAGGACACTGCTGCATTATTTAAGGACTCTGCTGAAGCATTTGAGGACTCTGCTGCATTATTTAAGCACTTTGCGGCGGTATTTAAGGACTCTGTTGCATTATTTAAGGACTTTGTTGCATTATTTAAGGACTCTGCTGCATTAGTTAAGGAGTTTGCTGCATTATTTAAGGACTCTGCTGCATTATTTAACGACGTTGTTGCATTATTTAAGAACTGTGCTGCATTATTTAAGGACTTTGCTGCATTATTTAAGGACTATGCTGCATTATTTAATGACTTTGCTGAAGCATTTGAGGACTCTGCTGCATTATTAGAGGACTCTGCTGCATTATTTAAGGACTTGCTGCATTATTTAATGACTTTGTTGGATTTCTTAAGGACTCTGCTGCATTATTTAAGGAATTTGCTGCTATATTAAAGGACTCTGCTTCAGTATTTAAGGACACTGCTGCGGTATTTAAGGACCCTGCTGCATTATTTTAGGACTCTGCTGCATTATTTAAGGACTTTGCTGCATTATTTAAGGAATCTGCTGCATTATTTAAGGACTTTGGTGCATTATCTAAGGACTCTGCTGCATTATTGAAGGACTTTGCTGCATTATTTAAGGACTCTGATGCATTATTTAAGGACTTTGCTGCAATATTTAAGGACTCTGCTTCAGTATTTAAGGACTCTGCTGAAGCATTTGAGGACTCTGCTGCATTATTTAATGACTTTGCTGAAGCATTTGAGGACTCTGCTGCATTATTAGAGGACTCTGCTGCATTATTTAATGACTTTGTTGGATTTTTTAAGGACTCTGCTGCATTATTTAAGGAATTTGCTGCTATATTAAAGGACTCTGCTTCAGTATTTAAGGACTCTGCTGCGGTATTTAAGGACTCTGCTGCATTATTTAAGGACTCTGCTGCATTATTTAAGGACTTTGCTGCATTATTTAAGGAATTTGTTGCATTATTTAAGGACTCTGCTGCATTATTTAAGGACTTTGCTGCAATATTTAAGGACTCTGCTTCAGTATTTAAGTTCTCTGCTGCATTATTTAAGGACGTTGTTGCATTATTTAAGGACTCTGCTGCATTATTTAAGGACTCTGCTGCATTATTTAAGGACTCTGCTGCATTATTTAAGGACTTTGTTGCATTATTTAAGGACTCTGCTGCATTAGTTAAGGACTTTGCTGCATTATTTAAGGACTCTGCTGCATTATTTAACGACGTTGTTGCATTATTTAAGAACTGTGCTGCATTATTTAAGGACTTTGCTGCATTATTTAAGGACTATGCTGCATTATTTAATGACTTTGCTGAAGCATTTGAGGACTCTGCTGCATTATTAGAGGACTCTGCTGCATTATTTAAGGACTTGCTGCATTATTTAATGACTTTGTTGGATTTTTTAAGGACTCTGCTGCATTATTTAAGGAATTTGCTGCTATATTAAAGGACTCTGCTTCAGTATTTAAGGACTCTGCTGCGGTATTTAAGGACTCTGCTGCATTATTTAAGGACTCTGCTGCATTATTTAAGGACTTTGCTGCATTATTTAAGGAATCTGCTGCATTATTTAAGGACTTTGTTGCATTATCTAAGGACTCTGCTGCATTATTGAAGGACTTTGCTGCAATATTTAAGGACTCTGCTTCAGTATTTAAGGACTCTGCTGCATTATTTAAGGACTTTGTTGCATTATTTAAGGACTCTGCTGCATTATTTAAGGACTTTGCTGCATTATTTAAGGACTCTGCTGCATTATTTAAGGACTCTGCTGAAGCATTTGAGGACTCTGCTGCATTATTTAATCACTTTGCTGCGGTATTTAAGGACTCTGTTGCATTATTTAAGGACTTTGTTGCATTATTTAAGGACTCTGCTGCATTAGTTAAGGACTTTGCTGCATTATTTAAGGACTCTGCTGCATTATTTAACGACGTTGTTGCATTATTTAAGAACTGTGCTGCATTATTTAAGGACTTTGCTGCATTATTTAAGGACTATGCTGCATTATTTAATGACTTTGCTGAAGCATTTGAGGACTCTGCTGCATTATTAGAGGACTCTGCTGCATTATTTAATGACTTTGTTGGATTTTTTAAGGACTCTGCTGCATTATTTAAGGAATTTGCTGCTATATTAAAGGACTCTGCTTCAGTATTTAAGGACTCTGCTGCGGTATATAAGGACTCTGCTGCATTATTTAAGGACTCTGCTGCATTATTTAAGGACTTTGCTGCATTATTTAAGGACTCTGCTGCATTATTTAAGGACTTTGTTGCATTATTTAAGGACTCTAATGCATTATTTAAGGACTTTGCTGGAATATTTAAGGACTCTGCTGCATTAGTTAAGGACTTTGCTGCATTATTTAAGGACTCTGCTGCATTATTTAACGACTTTACTGCATTATTTAAGGACTCTGCTGCATTATTTAAGGACTTTGTTGCATTATTTAAGGACTCTGCTGCATTAGTTAAGGACTATGCTGCATTATTTAATGACTTTGCTGAAGCATTTGAGGACTCTGCTGCATTATTAGAGGACTCTGCTGCATTATTTAAGGACTTGCTGCATTATTTAATGACTTTGTTGGATTTTTTAAGGACTCTGCTGCGTTATTTAAGGAATTTGCTGCTATATTAAAGGACTCTGCTTCAGTATTTAAGGACTCTGCTGCGGTATTTAAGGACTCTGCTGCATTATTTAAGGACTCTGCTGCATTATTTAAGGACTTTGCTGCATTATTTAAGGAATCTGCTGCATTATTTAAGGACTTTGTTGCATTATCTAAGGACTCTGCTGCATTATTGAAGGACTTTGCTGCAATATTTAAGGACTCTGCTTCAGTATTTAAGGACTCTGCTGCATTATTTAAGGACTTTGTTGCATTATTTAAGGACTCTGCTGCATTACTTAAGGACTTTGTTGCATTATTTAAGGACTCTGCTGCATTATTTAAGGACTTTGCTGCAATATTTAAGGACTCTGCTTCAGTATTTAAGGACTCTGCTGCATTAGTTAAGGACTTTGCTGCATTATTTAAGGACTCTGCTGCATTATTTACCGACGTTGTTGCATTATTTAAGAACTGTGCTGCTTTATTTAAGGACTTTGCATTATTTAAGGACTATGCTGCATTATTTAATGACTTTGCTGAAGCATTTGAGGACTCTGCTGCATTATTAGAGGACTCTGCTGCATTATTTAATGACTTTGTTGGATTTTTTAAGGACTCTGCTGCATTATTTAAGGAATTTGCTGCTATATTAAAGGACTCTGCTTCAGTATTTAAGGACTCTGCTGCGGTATTTAAGGACTCTGCTGCATTATTTAAGGACTCTGCTGCATTATTTAAGGACTTTGCTGCATTATTTAAGGACTCTGCTGCATTATTTAAGGACTTTGTTGCATTATTTAAGGACTCTAATGCATTATTTAAGGACTTTGCTGCAATATTTAAGGACTCTGCTTCAGTATTTAAGGACTCTGCTGCATTATTTAAGGACGTTGTTGCATTATTTAAGGACTCTGCTGCATTATTTAAGGACTTTACTGCATTATTTAAGGACTCTGCTGCATTATGTAAGGACTTTGTTGCATTATTTCAGGAATCTGATGCATTATTTAAGGAATTTGCTGAATTATTTAAGGACTCTGCTTTCTTATTTAATGACTCTGCTGAAGCATTTGAGGACTCTGCTGCATTATTTGAGGACTCTGTTGCATTATTTAATGACTTTGTTGGATTTTTTAAGGACTCTGCTGCGTTATTTAAGGAATTTGCTGCTATATTAAAGGACTCTGCTTCAGTATTTAAGGACTCTGCTGCGGTATTTAAGGACTCTGCTGCATTATTTAAGGACTCTGCTGCATTATTTAAGGACTTTGCTGCATTATTTAAGGAATCTGCTGCATTATTTAAGGACTTTGTTGCATTATCTAAGGACTCTGCTGCATTATTGAAGGACTTTGCTGCAATATTTAAGGACTCTGCTTCAGTATTTAAGGACTCTGCTGCATTATTTAAGGACTTTGTTGCATTATTTAAGGACTCTGCTGCATTATTTAAGGACTTTGTTGCATTATTTAAGGACTCTGCTGCATTATTTAAGGACTTTGCTGCAATATTTAAGGACTCTGCTTCAGTATTTAAGGACTCTGCTGCATTATTTAAGGACTTTGTTGCATTATTTAAGGACTCTGCTGCATTATTTAAGGACTTTGCTGCATTATTTAAGGATTCTGCTGCATTTTTTAAGGACTCTGCTGAAGCATTTGAGGACTCTGCTGCATTATTTAAGCACTTTGCTGCGGTATTTAAGGACTCTGTTGCATTATTTAAGGACTTTGTTGCATTATTTAAGGACTCTGCTGCATTAGTTAAGGACTTTGCTGCATTATTTAAGGACTCTGCTGCATTATTTACCGACGTTGTTGCATTATTTAAGAACTGTGCTGCTTTATTTAAGGACTTTGCATTATTTAAGGACTATGCTGCATTATTTAATGACTTTGCTGAAGCATTTGAGGACTCTGCTGCATTATTAGAGGACTCTGCTGCATTATTTAATGACTTTGTTGGATTTTTTAAGGACTCTGCTGCATTATTTAAGGAATTTGCTGCTATATTAAAGGACTCTGCTTCAGTATTTAAGGACTCTGCTGCGGTATTTAAGGACTCTGCTGCATTATTTAAGGACTCTGCTGCATTATTTAAGGACTTTGCTGCATTATTTAAGGACTCTGCTGCATTATTTAAGGACTTTGTTGCATTATTTAAGGACTCTAATGCATTATTTAAGGACTTTGCTGCAATATTTAAGGACTCTGCTTCAGTATTTAAGGACTCTGCTGCATTATTTAAGGACGTTGTTGCATTATTTAAGGACTCTGCTGCATTATTTAAGGACTTTACTGCATTATTTAAGGACTCTGCTGCATTATTTAAGGACTTTCTTGCATTATTTAAGGACTCTGCTGCATTAGTTAAGGACTTTGCTGCATTATTTAAGGACTCTGCTGCATTATTTAAGGACTTTGCTGCAATATTTAAGGACTCTGCTGCATTATTTAAGGACTTTGTTGCATTATTTAAGGACTCTGCTGCATTATTTAAGGACTTTGCTGCATTATTTAAGGACTCTGCTGCATTTTTTAAGGACTCTGCTGAAGCATTTGAGGACTCTGCTGCATTATTTAAGCACTTTGCTGCGGTATTTAAGGACTCTGTTGCATTATTTAAGGACTTTGTTGCATTATTTAAGGACTCTGCTGCATTATTTAAGGACTTTGTTGCATTATTTAAGGACTCTGCTGCATTATTTAAGGACTTTGCTGCAATATTTAAGGACTCTGCTTCAGTATTTAAGGACTCTGCTGCATTATTTAAGGACTTTGTTGCATTATTTAAGGACTCTGCTGCATTATTTAAGGACTTTGCTGCATTATTTAAGGACTCTGCTGCATTTTTTAAGGACTCTGCTGAAGCATTTGAGGACTCTGCTGCATTATTTAAGCACTTTGCTGCGGTATTTAAGGACTCTGTTGCATTATTTAAGGACTTTGTTGCATTATTTAAGGACTCTGCTGCATTAGTTAAGGACTCTGCTGCATTATTTAAGGACGTTGTTGCATTATTTAAGGACTCTGCTGCATTATTTAAGGACTTTACTGCATTATTTAAGGACTCTGCTGCATTATTTAAGGACTTTCTTGCATTATTTAAGGACTCTGCTGCATTAGTTAAGGACTTTGCTGCATTATTTAAGGACTCTGCTGCATTATTTAACGACGTTGTTGCATTACTTAAGAACTGTGCTGCATTATTTAAGGACTTTGCTGCATTAGTTAAGGACTATGCTGCATTTTTTAATGACTTTGCTGAAGCATTTGAGGACTCTGCTGCATTATTAGAGGACTCTGCTGCATTATTTAAGGACTTGCTGCATTATTTAATGACTTTGTTGGATTTTTTAAGGACTCTGCTGCGTTATTTAAGGAATTTGCTGCTATATTAAAGGACTCTGCTTCAGTATTTAAGGACTCTGCTGCTGTATTTAAGGACTTTGCTGCATTATTTAAGGACTCTGCTGCATTATTTAAGGACTTTGCTGCATTATTTAAGGAATCTGCTGCATTATTTAAGGACTTTGTTGCATTATCTAAGGACTCTGCTGCATTATTGAAGGACTTTGCTGCAATATTTAAGGACTCTGCTTCAGTATTTAAGGACTCTGCTGCATTATTTAAGGACTTTGTTGCATTATTTAAGGACTCTGCTGCATTATTTAAGGACTTTGTTGCATTATTTAAGGACTCTGCTGCATTATTTAAGGACTTTGCTGCAATATTTAAGGACTCTGCTTCAGTATTTAAGGACTCTGCTGCATTATTTAAGGACTTTGTTGCATTATTTAAGGACTCTGCTGCATTATTTAAGGACTTTGCTGCATTATTTAAGGACTCTGCTGCATTTTTTAAGGACTCTGCTGAAGCATTTGAGGACTCTGCTGCATTATTTAAGCACTTTGCTGCGGTATTTAAGGACTCTGTTGCATTATTTAAGGACTTTGTTGCATTATTTAAGGACTCTGCTGCATTATTTAAGGACTTTGTTGCATTATTTAAGGACTCTGCTGCATTATTTAAGGACTTTGCTGCAATATTTAAGGACTCTGCTTCAGTATTTAAGGACTCTGCTGCATTATTTAAGGACTTTGTTGCATTATTTAAGGACTCTGCTGCATTATTTAAGGACTTTGCTGCATTATTTAAGGACTCTGCTGCATTTTTTAAGGACTCTGCTGAAGCATTTGAGGACTCTGCTGCATTATTTAAGCACTTTGCTGCGGTATTTAAGGACTCTGTTGCATTATTTAAGGACTTTGTTGCATTATTTAAGGACTCTGCTGCATTAGTTAAGGACTCTGCTGCATTATTTAAGGACGTTGTTGCATTATTTAAGGACTCTGCTGCATTATTTAAGGACTTTACTGCATTATTTAAGGACTCTGCTGCATTATTTAAGGACTTTCTTGCATTATTTAAGGACTCTGCTGCATTAGTTAAGGACTTTGCTGCATTATTTAAGGACTCTGCTGCATTATTTAACGACGTTGTTGCATTACTTAAGAACTGTGCTGCATTATTTAAGGACTTTGCTGCATTAGTTAAGGACTATGCTGCATTTTTTAATGACTTTGCTGAAGCATTTGAGGACTCTGCTGCATTATTAGAGGACTCTGCTGCATTATTTAAGGACTTGCTGCATTATTTAATGACTTTGTTGGATTTTTTAAGGACTCTGCTGCGTTATTTAAGGAATTTGCTGCTATATTAAAGGACTCTGCTTCAGTATTTAAGGACTCTGCTGCTGTATTTAAGGACTTTGCTGCATTATTTAAGGACTCTGCTGCATTATTTAAGGACTTTGCTGCATTATTTAAGGAATCTGCTGCATTATTTAAGGACTTTGTTGCATTATCTAAGGACTCTGCTGCATTATTGAAGGACTTTGCTGCAATATTTAAGGACTCTGCTTCAGTATTTAAGGACTCTGCTGCATTATTTAAGGACTTTGTTGCATTATTTAAGGACTCTGCTGCATTATTTAAGGACTTTGTTGCATTATTTAAGGACTCTGCTGCATTATTTAAGGACTTTGCTGCAATATTTAAGGACTCTGCTTCAGTATTTAAGGACTCTGCTGCATTATTTAAGGACTTTGTTGCATTATTTAAGGACTCTGCTGCATTATTTAAGGACTTTGCTGCATTATTTAAGGACTCTACTGCATTTTTTAAGGACTCTGCTGAAGCATTTGAGGACTCTGCTCCATTATTTAAGCACTTTGCTGCGGTATTTAAGGACTCTGTTGCATTATTTAAGGACTTTGTTGCATTATTTGAGGACTCTGCTGCATTAGTTAAGGACTTTGCTGCATTATTTAAGGACTCTGCTGCATTATTTACCGACGTTGTTGCATTATTTAAGAACTGTGCTGCTTTATTTAAGGACTTTGCATTATTTAAGGACTATGCTGCATTATTTAATGACTTTGCTGAAGCATTTGAGGACTCTGCTGCATTATTAGAGGACTCTGCTGCATTATTTAATGACTTTGTTGGATTTTTTAAGGACTCTGCTGCATTATTTAAGGAATTTGCTGCTATATTAAAGGACTCTGCTTCAGTATTTAAGGACTCTGCTGCGGTATTTAAGGACTCTGCTGCATTATTTAAGGACTCTGCTGCATTATTTAAGGACTTTGCTGCATTATTTAAGGACTCTGCTGCATTATTTAAGGACTTTGTTGCATTATTTAAGGACTCTAATGCATTATTTAAGGACTTTGCTGCAATATTTAAGGACTCTGCTTCAGTATTTAAGGACTCTGCTGCATTATTTAAGGACGTTGTTGCATTATTTAAGGACTCTGCTGCATTATTTAAGGACTTTACTGCATTATTTAAGGACTCTGCTGCATTATGTAAGGACTTTGTTGCATTATTTCAGGAATCTGATGCATTATTTAAGGAATTTGCTGAATTATTTAAGGACTCTGCTTTCTTATTTAATGACTCTGCTGAAGCATTTGAGGACTCTGCTGCATTATTTGAGGACTCTGTTGCATTATTTAAGGACTTTGCTGCTTTATTTAAGGACTTTGTTGCATTATTTAAGGACTCTGCTGCATTATTTAAGGACTTTGCTGCAATATTTAAGGACTCTGCTTCAGTATTTAAGGACTCTGCTGCATTATTTAAGGACTTTGCTGCATTATTTAAGGACTTTGTTGCATTATTTAAGTACTCTGCTGCATTATTTAAGGACTTTGTTGCATTATTTAAGGACTCTGCTGCATTATTTAAGGACTTTGTTGCATTATTTAATGACTCTGCTGCATTATTTAAGGACTTTGCAGCAATATTTAAGGACTCTGCTTCAGTATTTAAGGACTCTGCTGCATTATTTAAGGACTTTGTTGCATTATCTAAGGACTCTGCTGCATTATTGAAGGACTTTGCTGCAATATTTAAGGACTCTGCTTCAGTATTTAAGGACTCTGCTGCATTATTTAAGGACTTTGTTGCATTATTTAAGGACTCTGCTGCATTATTTAAGGACTTTGCTGCATTATTTATGGACTCTGCTGCATTATTTAAAGACTTTGCTGCAATATTTAAGGACTCTGCTTCAGTATTTAAGGACTCTGCTGCATTATTTAAGGACTTTGTTGCATTACTTAAGGACTCTGCTGCATTATTTAAGAACTTTGCTGCATTATTTATGGACTCTGCTGCATTATTTAAGGACTTTGCTGCAATATTTAAGGACTCTGCTTCAGTATTTAAGGACTCTGCTGCATTATTTAAGGACTTTGTTGCATTATTTAAGGACTCTGCTGCATTATTTAAGGACTTTGCTGCATTATTTAAGGACTCTGCTGCATTATTTAAGGACTCTGCTGAAGCATTTGAGGACTCTGCTGCATTATTTAATCACTTTGCTGCGGTATTTAAGGACTCTGTTGCATTATTTAAGGACTTTGTTGCATTATTTAAGGACTCTGCTGCATTAGTTAAGGACTTTGCTGCATTATTTAAGGACTCTGCTGCATTATTTAAGGACTTTGCTGCATTATTTAAGGAATCTGCTGCATTATTTAAGGACTTTGTTGCATTATCTAAGGACTCTGCTGCATTATTGAAGGACTTTGCTGCAATATTTAAGGACTCTGCTTCAGTATTTAAGGACTCTGCTGCATTATTTAAGGACTTTGTTGCATTATTTAAGGACTCTGCTGCATTATTTAAGGACTTTGTTGCATTATTTAAGGACTCTGCTGCATTATTTAAGGACTTTGCTGCAATATTTAAGGACTCTGCTTCAGTATTTAAGGACTCTGCTGCATTATTTAAGGACTTTGTTGCATTATTTAAGGACTCTGCTGCATTATTTAAGGACTTTGCTGCATTATTTAAGGATTCTGCTGCATTTTTTAAGGACTCTGCTGAAGCATTTGAGGACTCTGCTGCATTATTTAAGCACTTTGCTGCGGTATTTAAGGACTCTGTTGCATTATTTAAGGACTTTGTTGCATTATTTAAGGACTCTGCTGCATTAGTTAAGGACTTTGCTGCATTATTTAAGGACTCTGCTGCATTATTTACCGACGTTGTTGCATTATTTAAGAACTGTGCTGCTTTATTTAAGGACTTTGCATTATTTAAGGACTATGCTGCATTATTTAATGACTTTGCTGAAGCATTTGAGGACTCTGCTGCATTATTAGAGGACTCTGCTGCATTATTTAATGACTTTGTTGGATTTTTTAAGGACTCTGCTGCATTATTTAAGGAATTTGCTGCTATATTAAAGGACTCTGCTTCAGTATTTAAGGACTCTGCTGCGGTATTTAAGGACTCTGCTGCATTATTTAAGGACTCTGCTGCATTATTTAAGGACTTTGCTGCATTATTTAAGGACTCTGCTGCATTATTTAAGGACTTTGTTGCATTATTTAAGGACTCTAATGCATTATTTAAGGACTTTGCTGCAATATTTAAGGACTCTGCTTCAGTATTTAAGGACTCTGCTGCATTATTTAAGGACGTTGTTGCATTATTTAAGGACTCTGCTGCATTATTTAAGGACTTTACTGCATTATTTAAGGACTCTGCTGCATTATTTAAGGACTTTCTTGCATTATTTAAGGACTCTGCTGCATTAGTTAAGGACTTTGCTGCATTATTTAAGGACTCTGCTGCATTATTTAAGGACTTTGCTGCAATATTTAAGGACTCTGCTGCATTATTTAAGGACTTTGTTGCATTATTTAAGGACTCTGCTGCATTATTTAAGGACTTTGCTGCATTATTTAAGGACTCTGCTGCATTTTTTAAGGACTCTGCTGAAGCATTTGAGGACTCTGCTGCATTATTTAAGCACTTTGCTGCGGTATTTAAGGACTCTGTTGCATTATTTAAGGACTTTGTTGCATTATTTAAGGACTCTGCTGCATTATTTAAGGACTTTGTTGCATTATTTAAGGACTCTGCTGCATTATTTAAGGACTTTGCTGCAATATTTAAGGACTCTGCTTCAGTATTTAAGGACTCTGCTGCATTATTTAAGGACTTTGTTGCATTATTTAAGGACTCTGCTGCATTATTTAAGGACTTTGCTGCATTATTTAAGGACTCTGCTGCATTTTTTAAGGACTCTGCTGAAGCATTTGAGGACTCTGCTGCATTATTTAAGCACTTTGCTGCGGTATTTAAGGACTCTGTTGCATTATTTAAGGACTTTGTTGCATTATTTAAGGACTCTGCTGCATTAGTTAAGGACTCTGCTGCATTATTTAAGGACGTTGTTGCATTATTTAAGGACTCTGCTGCATTATTTAAGGACTTTACTGCATTATTTAAGGACTCTGCTGCATTATTTAAGGACTTTCTTGCATTATTTAAGGACTCTGCTGCATTAGTTAAGGACTTTGCTGCATTATTTAAGGACTCTGCTGCATTATTTAACGACGTTGTTGCATTACTTAAGAACTGTGCTGCATTATTTAAGGACTTTGCTGCATTAGTTAAGGACTATGCTGCATTTTTTAATGACTTTGCTGAAGCATTTGAGGACTCTGCTGCATTATTAGAGGACTCTGCTGCATTATTTAAGGACTTGCTGCATTATTTAATGACTTTGTTGGATTTTTTAAGGACTCTGCTGCGTTATTTAAGGAATTTGCTGCTATATTAAAGGACTCTGCTTCAGTATTTAAGGACTCTGCTGCTGTATTTAAGGACTTTGCTGCATTATTTAAGGACTCTGCTGCATTATTTAAGGACTTTGCTGCATTATTTAAGGAATCTGCTGCATTATTTAAGGACTTTGTTGCATTATCTAAGGACTCTGCTGCATTATTGAAGGACTTTGCTGCAATATTTAAGGACTCTGCTTCAGTATTTAAGGACTCTGCTGCATTATTTAAGGACTTTGTTGCATTATTTAAGGACTCTGCTGCATTATTTAAGGACTTTGTTGCATTATTTAAGGACTCTGCTGCATTATTTAAGGACTTTGCTGCAATATTTAAGGACTCTGCTTCAGTATTTAAGGACTCTGCTGCATTATTTAAGGACTTTGTTGCATTATTTAAGGACTCTGCTGCATTATTTAAGGACTTTGCTGCATTATTTAAGGACTCTACTGCATTTTTTAAGGACTCTGCTGAAGCATTTGAGGACTCTGCTCCATTATTTAAGCACTTTGCTGCGGTATTTAAGGACTCTGTTGCATTATTTAAGGACTTTGTTGCATTATTTGAGGACTCTGCTGCATTAGTTAAGGACTTTGCTGCATTATTTAAGGACTCTGCTGCATTATTTACCGACGTTGTTGCATTATTTAAGAACTGTGCTGCTTTATTTAAGGACTTTGCATTATTTAAGGACTATGCTGCATTATTTAATGACTTTGCTGAAGCATTTGAGGACTCTGCTGCATTATTAGAGGACTCTGCTGCATTATTTAATGACTTTGTTGGATTTTTTAAGGACTCTGCTGCATTATTTAAGGAATTTGCTGCTATATTAAAGGACTCTGCTTCAGTATTTAAGGACTCTGCTGCGGTATTTAAGGACTCTGCTGCATTATTTAAGGACTCTGCTGCATTATTTAAGGACTTTGCTGCATTATTTAAGGACTCTGCTGCATTATTTAAGGACTTTGTTGCATTATTTAAGGACTCTAATGCATTATTTAAGGACTTTGCTGCAATATTTAAGGACTCTGCTTCAGTATTTAAGGACTCTGCTGCATTATTTAAGGACGTTGTTGCATTATTTAAGGACTCTGCTGCATTATTTAAGGACTTTACTGCATTATTTAAGGACTCTGCTGCATTATGTAAGGACTTTGTTGCATTATTTCAGGAATCTGATGCATTATTTAAGGAATTTGCTGAATTATTTAAGGACTCTGCTTTCTTATTTAATGACTCTGCTGAAGCATTTGAGGACTCTGCTGCATTATTTGAGGACTCTGTTGCATTATTTAAGGACTTTGCTGCTTTATTTAAGGACTTTGTTGCATTATTTAAGGACTCTGCTGCATTATTTAAGGACTTTGCTGCAATATTTAAGGACTCTGCTTCAGTATTTAAGGACTCTGCTGCATTATTTAAGGACTTTGCTGCATTATTTAAGGACTTTGTTGCATTATTTAAGTACTCTGCTGCATTATTTAAGGACTTTGTTGCATTATTTAAGGACTCTGCTGCATTATTTAAGGACTTTGTTGCATTATTTAATGACTCTGCTGCATTATTTAAGGACTTTGCAGCAATATTTAAGGACTCTGCTTCAGTATTTAAGGACTCTGCTGCATTATTTAAGGACTTTGTTGCATTATCTAAGGACTCTGCTGCATTATTGAAGGACTTTGCTGCAATATTTAAGGACTCTGCTTCAGTATTTAAGGACTCTGCTGCATTATTTAAGGACTTTGTTGCATTATTTAAGGACTCTGCTGCATTATTTAAGGACTTTGCTGCATTATTTATGGACTCTGCTGCATTATTTAAAGACTTTGCTGCAATATTTAAGGACTCTGCTTCAGTATTTAAGGACTCTGCTGCATTATTTAAGGACTTTGTTGCATTACTTAAGGACTCTGCTGCATTATTTAAGGACTTTGCTGCATTATTTATGGACTCTGCTGCATTATTTAAGGACTTTGCTGCAATATTTAAGGACTCTGCTTCAGTATTTAAGGACTCTGCTGCATTATTTAAGGACTTTGTTGCATTATTTAAGGACTCTGCTGCATTATTTAAGGACTTTGCTGCATTATTTAAGGACTCTGCTGCATTATTTAAGGACTCTGCTGAAGCATTTGAGGACTCTGCTGCATTATTTAATCACTTTGCTGCGGTATTTAAGGACTCTGTTGCATTATTTAAGGACTTTGTTGCATTATTTAAGGACTCTGCTGCATTAGTTAAGGACTTTGCTGCATTATTTAAGGACTCTGCTGCATTATTAACGACGTTGTTGCATTATTTAAGAACTGTGCTGCATTATTTAAGGACTTTGCTGCATTATTTAAGGACTATGCTGCATTATTTAATGACTTTGCTGAAGCATTTGAGGACTCTGCTGCATTATTAGAGGACTCTGCTGCATTATTTAATGACTTTGTTGGATTTTTTAAGGACTCTGCTGCATTATTTAAGGAATTTGCTGCTATATTAAAGGACTCTGCTTCAGTATTTAAGGACTCTGCTGCGGTATATAAGGACTCTGCTGCATTATTTAAGGACTCTGCTGCATTATTTAAGGACTTTGCTGCATTATTTAAGGACTCTGCTGCATTATTTAAGGACTTTGTTGCATTATTTAAGGACTCTAATGCATTATTTAAGGACTTTGCTGGAATATTTAAGGACTCTGCTGCATTAGTTAAGGACTTTGCTGCAATTTTTAAGGACTCTGCTGCATTATTTAACGACTTTACTGCATTATTTAAGGACTCTGCTGCATTATTTAAGGACTTTGTTGCATTATTTAAGGACTCTGCTGCATTAGTTAAGGACTATGCTGCATTATTTAATGACTTTGCTGAAGCATTTGAGGACTCTGCTGCATTATTAGAGGACTCTGCTGCATTATTTAAGGACTTGCTGCATTATTTAATGACTTTGTTGGATTTTTTGAGGACTCTGTTGCATTATTAGAGGACTCTGCTGCATTATTTAAGGACTTGCTGCATTATTTAAGGACTTTGCTGCATTATTTAAGGACACTGCTGCATTATTTAAGGACTCTGCTGAAGCATTTGAGGACTCTGCTGCATTATTTAAGCACTTTGGGGCGGTATTTAAGGACTCTGTTGCATTATTTAAGGACTTTGTTGCATTATTTAAGGACTCTGCTGCATTAGTTAAGGAGTTTGCTGCATTATTTAAGGACTCTGCTGCATTATTTAACGACGTTGTTGCATTATTTAAGAACTGTGCTGCATTATTTAAGGACTTTGCTGCATTATTTAAGGACTATGCTGCATTATTTAATGACTTTGCTGAAGCATTTGAGGACTCTGCTGCATTATTAGAGGACTCTGCTGCATTATTTAAGGACTTGCTGCATTATTTAATGACTTTGTTGGATTTCTTAAGGACTCTGCTGCATTATTTAAGGAATTTGCTGCTATATTAAAGGACTCTGCTTCAGTATTTAAGGACACTGCTGCGGTATTTAAGGACCCTGCTGCATTATTTTAGGACTCTGCTGCATTATTTAAGGACTTTGCTGCATTATTTAAGGAATCTGCTGCATTATTTAAGGACTTTGGTGCATTATCTAAGGACTCTGCTGCATTATTGAAGGACTTTGCTGCATTATTTAAGGACTCTGATGCATTATTTAAGGACTTTGCTGCAATATTTAAGGACTCTGCTTCAGTATTTAAGGACTCTGCTGAAGCATTTGAGGACTCTGGTGCATTATTTAATGACTTTGCTGAAGCATTTGAGGACTCTGCTGCATTATTAGAGGACTCTGCTGCATTATTTAATGACTTTGTTGGATTTTTTAAGGACTCTGCTGCATTATTTAAGGAATTTGCTGCTATATTAAAGGACTCTGCTTCAGTATTTAAGGACTCTGCTGCGGTATTTAAGGACTCTGCTGCATTATTTAAGGACTCTGCTGCATTATTTAAGGACTTTGCTGCATTATTTAAGGAATTTGTTGCATTATTTAAGGACTCTGCTGCATTATTTAAGGACTTTGCTGCAATATTTAAGGACTCTGCTTCAGTATTTAAGTTCTCTGCTGCATTATTTAAGGACGTTGTTGCATTATTTAAGGACTCTGCTGCATTATTTAAGGACTCTGCTGCATTATTTAAGGACTCTGCTGCATTATTTAAGGACTCTGCTGCATTAGTTAAGGACTTTGCTGCATTATTTAAGGACTCTGCTGCATTATTTAACGACGTTGTTGCATTATTTAAGAACTGTGCTGCATTATTTAAGGACTTTGCTGCATTATTTAAGGACTATGCTGCATTATTTAATGACTTTGCTGAAGCATTTGAGGACTCTGCTGCATTATTAGAGGACTCTGCTGCATTATTTAAGGACTTGCTGCATTATTTAATGACTTTGTTGGATTTTTTAAGGACTCTGCTGCATTATTTAAGGAATTTGCTGCTATATTAAAGGACTCTGCTTCAGTATTTAAGGACTCTGCTGCGGTATTTAAGGACTCTGCTGCATTATTTAAGGACTCTGCTGCATTATTAAAGGACTTTGCTGCATTATTTAAGGAATCTGCTGCATTATTTAAGGACTTTGTTGCATTATCTAAGGACTCTGCTGCATTATTGAAGGACTTTGCTGCAATATTTAAGGACTCTGCTTCAGTATTTAAGGACTCTGCTGCATTATTTAAGGACTTTGTTGCATTATTTAAGGACTCTGCTGCATTATTTAAGGACTTTGCTGCATTATTTAAGGACTCTGCTGCATTATTTAAGGACTCTGCTGAAGCATTTGAGGACTCTGCTGCATTATTTAATCACTTTGCTGCGATATTTAAGGACTCTGTTGCATTATTTAAGGACTTTGTTGCATTATTTAAGGACTCTGCTGCATTAGTTAAGGACTTTGCTGCATTATTTAAGGACTCTGCTGCATTATTTAACGACGTTGTTGCATTATTTAAGAACTGTGCTGCATTATTTAAGGACTTTGCTGCATTATTTAAGGACTATGCTGCATTATTTAATGACTTTGCTGAAGCATTTGAGGACTCTGCTGCATTATTAGAGGACTCTGCTGCATTATTTAATGACTTTGTTGGATTTTTTAAGGACTCTGCTGCATTATTTAAGGAATTTGCTGCTATATTAAAGGACTCTGCTTCAGTATTTAAGGACTCTGCTGCGGTATATAAGGACTCTGCTGCATTATTTAAGGACTCTGCTGCATTATTTAAGGACTTTGCTGCATTATTTAAGGACTCTGCTGCATTATTTAAGGACTTTGTTGCATTATTTAAGGACTCTAATGCATTATTTAAGGACTTTGCTGGAATATTTAAGGACTCTGCTGCATTAGTTAAGGACTTTGCTGCATTATTTAAGGACTCTGCTGCATTATTTAACGACTTTACTGCATTATTTAAGGACTCTGCTGCATTATTTAAGGACTTTGTTGCATTATTTAAGGACTCTGCTGCATTAGTTAAGGACTATGCTGCATTATTTAATGACTTTGCTGAAGCATTTGAGGACTCTGCTGCATTATTAGAGGACTCTGCTGCATTATTTAAGGACTTGCTGCATTATTTAATGACTTTGTTGGATTTTTTAAGGACTCTGCTGCGTTATTTAAGGAATTTGCTGCTATATTAAAGGACTCTGCTTCAGTATTTAAGGACTCTGCTGCGGTATTTAAGGACTCTGCTGCATTATTTAAGGACTCTGCTGCATTATTTAAGGACTTTGCTGCATTATTTAAGGAATCTGCTGCATTATTTAAGGACTTTGTTGCATTATCTAAGGACTCTGCTGCATTATTGAAGGACTTTGCTGCAATATTTAAGGACTCTGCTTCAGTATTTAAGGACTCTGCTGCATTATTTAAGGACTTTGTTGCATTATTTAAGGACTCTGCTGCATTATTTAAGGACTTTGTTGCATTATTTAAGGACTCTGCTGCATTATTTAAGGACTTTGCTGCAATATTTAAGGACTCTGCTTCAGTATTTAAGGACTCTGCTGCATTATTTAAGGACTTTGTTGCATTATTTAAGGACTCTGCTGCATTATTTAAGGACTCTGCTGCATTATTTAAGGATTCTGCTGCATTTTTTAAGGACTCTGCTGAAGCATTTGAGGACTCTGCTGCATTATTTAAGCACTTTGCTGCGGTATTTAAGGACTCTGTTGCATTATTTAAGGACTTTGTTGCATTATTTAAGGACTCTGCTGCATTAGTTAAGGACTTTGCTGCATTATTTAAGGACTCTGCTGCATTATTTACCGACGTTGTTGCATTATTTAAGAACTGTGCTGCTTTATTTAAGGACTTTGCATTATTTAAGGACTATGCTGCATTATTTAATGACTTTGCTGAAGCATTTGAGGACTCTGCTGCATTATTAGAGGACTCTGCTGCATTATTTAATGACTTTGTTGGATTTTTTAAGGACTCTGCTGCATTATTTAAGGAATTTGCTGCTATATTAAAGGACTCTGCTTCAGTATTTAAGGACTCTGCTGCGGTATTTAAGGACTCTGCTGCATTATTTAAGGACTCTGCTGCATTATTTAAGGACTTTGCTGCATTATTTAAGGACTCTGCTGCATTATTTAAGGACTTTGTTGCATTATTTAAGGACTCTAATGCATTATTTAAGGACTTTGCTGCAATATTTAAGGACTCTGCTTCAGTATTTAAGGACTCTGCTGCATTATTTAAGGACGTTGTTGCATTATTTAAGGACTCTGCTGCATTATTTAAGGACTTTACTGCATTATTTAAGGACTCTGCTGCATTATTTAAGGACTTTCTTGCATTATTTAAGGACTCTGCTGCATTAGTTAAGGACTTTACTGCATTATTTAAGGACTCTGCTGCATTATTTAAGGACTTTGCTGCAATATTTAAGGACTCTGCTTCAGTATTTAAGGACTCTGCTGCATTATTTAAGGACTTTGTTGCATTATTTAAGGACTCTGCTGCATTATTTAAGGACTTTGCTGCATTATTTAAGGACTCTGCTGCATTTTTTAAGGACTCTGCTGAAGCATTTGAGGACTCTGCTGCATTATTTAAGCACTTTGCTGCGGTATTTAAGGACTCTGTTGCATTATTTAAGGACTTTGTTGCATTATTTAAGGACTCTGCTGCATTATTTAAGGACTTTGTTGCATTATTTAAGGACTCTGCTGCATTATTTAAGGACTTTGCTGCAATATTTAAGGACTCTGCTTCAGTATTTAAGGACTCTGCTGCATTATTTAAGGACTTTGTTGCATTATTTAAGGACTCTGCTGCATTATTTAAGGACTTTGCTGCATTATTTAAGGACTCTGCTGCATTTTTTAAGGACTCTGCTGAAGCATTTGAGGACTCTGCTGCATTATTTAAGCACTTTGCTGCGGTATTTAAGGACTCTGCTGCATTATTTAAGGACTTTGTTGCATTATTTAAGGACTCTGCTGCATTAGTTAAGGACTCTGCTGCATTATTTAAGGACGTTGTTGCATTATTTAAGGACTCTGCTGCATTATTTAAGGACTTTACTGCATTATTTAAGGACTCTGCTGCATTATTTAAGGACTTTCTTGCATTATTTAAGGACTCTGCTGCATTAGTTAAGGACTTTGCTGCATTATTTAAGGACTCTGCTGCATTATTTAACGACGTTGTTGCATTACTTAAGAACTGTGCTGCATTATTTAAGGACTTTGCTGCATTAGTTAAGGACTATGCTGCATTATTTAATGACTTTGCTGAAGCATTTGAGGACTCTGCTGCATTATTAGAGGACTCTGCTGCATTATTTAAGGACTTTGCTGCATTATTTAAGGACTTTGTTGCATTATTTAAGTACTCTGCTGCATTATTTAAGGACTTTGTTGCATTATTTAAGGACTCTGCTGCATTATTTAAGGACTTTGTTGCATTATTTAATGACTCTGCTGCATTATTTAAGGACTTTGCAGCAATATTTAAGGACTCTGCTTCAGTATTTAAGGACTCTGCTGCATTATTTAAGGACTTTGTTGCATTATCTAAGGACTCTGCTGCATTATTGAAGGACTTTGCTGCAATATTTAAGGACTCTGCTTCAGTATTTAAGGACTCTGCTGCATTATTTAAGGACTTTGTTGCATTATTTAAGGACTCTGCTGCATTATTTAAGGACTTTGCTGCATTATTTATGGACTCTGCTGCATTATTTAAAGACTTTGCTGCAATATTTAAGGACTCTGCTTCAGTATTTAAGGACTCTGCTGCATTATTTAAGGACTTTGTTGCATTACTTAAGGACTCTGCTGCATTATTTAAGGACTTTGCTGCATTATTTATGGACTCTGCTGCATTATTTAAGGACTTTGCTGCAATATTTAAGGACTCTGCTTCAGTATTTAAGGACTCTGCTGCATTATTTAAGGACTTTGTTGCATTATTTAAGGACTCTGCTGCATTATTTAAGGACTTTGCTGCATTATTTATGGACTCTGCTGCATTATTTAAGGACTTTGCTGCAATATTTAAGGACTCTGCTTCAGTATTTAAGGACTCTGCTGCATTATTTAAGGACTTTGTTGCATTATTTAAGGACTCTGCTGCATTATTTAAGGACTTTGCTGCATTATTTAAGGACTCTGCTGCATTATTTAAGGACTCTGCTGCATTATTTAAGGACTTTGTTGCATTATTTAAGGACTCTGCTGCATTATTTAAGGACTTTGCTGCATTATTTAAGGACTCTGCTGCATTATTTAAGGACTCTGCTGCATTATTTAAGGACTTTGCTGCATTATTTAAGGACTCTGTTGCATTATTTAAGGACTTTGTTGCATTATTTAAGGACTCTGCTGCATTATTTAAGGACTTTGTTGCATTATTTAAGGACTCTGCTGCATTATTTAAGGACTTTGCTGCAATATTTAAGGACTCTGCTTCAGTATTTAAGGACTCTGCTGCATTATTTAAGGACTTTGTTGCATTATTTAAGGACTCTGCTGCATTATTTAAGGACTTTGCTGCATTATTTAAGGACTCTGCTGCATTTTTTAAGGACTCTGCTGAAGCATTTGAGGACTCTGCTGCATTATTTAAGCACTTTGCTGCGGTATTTAAGGACTCTGCTGCATTATTTAAGGACTTTGTTGCATTATTTAAGGACTCTGCTGCATTAGTTAAGGACTCTGCTGCATTATTTAAGGACGTTGTTGCATTATTTAAGGACTCTGCTGCATTATTTAAGGACTTTACTGCATTATTTAAGGACTCTGCTGCATTATTTAAGGACTTTCTTGCATTATTTAAGGACTCTGCTGCATTAGTTAAGGACTTTGCTGCATTATTTAAGGACTCTGCTGCATTATTTAACGACGTTGTTGCATTACTTAAGAACTGTGCTGCATTATTTAAGGACTTTGCTGCATTAGTTAAGGACTATGCTGCATTATTTAATGACTTTGCTGAAGCATTTGAGGACTCTGCTGCATTATTAGAGGACTCTGCTGCATTATTTAAGGACTTTGCTGCATTATTTAAGGACTTTGTTGCATTATTTAAGTACTCTGCTGCATTATTTAAGGACTTTGTTGCATTATTTAAGGACTCTGCTGCATTATTTAAGGACTTTGTTGCATTATTTAATGACTCTGCTGCATTATTTAAGGACTTTGCAGCAATATTTAAGGACTCTGCTTCAGTATTTAAGGACTCTGCTGCATTATTTAAGGACTTTGTTGCATTATCTAAGGACTCTGCTGCATTATTGAAGGACTTTGCTGCAATATTTAAGGACTCTGCTTCAGTATTTAAGGACTCTGCTGCATTATTTAAGGACTTTGTTGCATTATTTAAGGACTCTGCTGCATTATTTAAGGACTTTGCTGCATTATTTATGGACTCTGCTGCATTATTTAAAGACTTTGCTGCAATATTTAAGGACTCTGCTTCAGTATTTAAGGACTCTGCTGCATTATTTAAGGAATTTGTTGCATTACTTAAGGACTCTGCTGCATTATTTAAGGACTTTGCTGCATTATTTATGGACTCTGCTGCATTATTTAAGGACTTTGCTGCAATATTTAAGGACTCTGCTTCAGTATTTAAGGACTCTGCTGCATTATTTAAGGACTTTGTTGCATTATTTAAGGACTCTGCTGCATTATTTAAGGACTTTGCTGCATTATTTATGGACTCTGCTGCATTATTTAAGGACTTTGCTGCAATATTTAAGGACTCTGCTTCAGTATTTAAGGACTCTGCTGCATTATTTAAGGACTTTGTTGCATTATTTAAGGACTCTGCTGCATTATTTAAGGACTTTGCTGCATTATTTAAGGACTCTGCTGCATTATTTAAGGACTCTGCTGAAGCATTTGAGGACTCTGCTGCATTATTTAATCACTTTGCTGCGGTATTTAAGGACTCTGTTGCATTATTTAAGGACTTTGTTGCATTATTTAAGGACTCTGCTGCATTAGTTAAGGACTTTGCTGCATTATTTAAGGACTCTGCTGCATTATTAACGACGTTGTTGCATTATTTAAGAACTGTGCTGCATTATTTAAGGACTTTGCTGCATTATTTAAGGACTATGCTGCATTATTTAATGACTTTGCTGAAGCACTTGAGGACTCTGCTGCATTATTAGAGGACTCTGCTGCATTATTTAATGACTTTGTTGGATTTTTTAAGGACTCTGCTGCATTATTTAAGGAATTTGCTGCTATATTAAAGGACTCTGCTTCAGTATTTAAGGACTCTGCTGCGGTATATAAGGACTCTGCTGCATTATTTAAGGACTCTGCTGCATTATTTAAGGACTTTGCTGCATTATTTAAGGACTCTGCTGCATTATTTAAGGACTTTGTTGCATTATTTAAGGACTCTAATGCATTATTTAAGGACTTTGCTGGAATATTTAAGGACTCTGCTGCATTAGTTAAGGACTTTGCTGCATTATTTAAGGACTCTGCTGCATTATTTAACGACTTTACTGCATTATTTAAGGACTCTGCTGCATTATTTAAGGACTTTGTTGCATTATTTAAGGACTCTGCTGCATTAGTTAAGGACTATGCTGCATTATTTAATGACTTTGCTGAAGCATTTGAGGACTCTGCTGCATTATTAGAGGACTCTGCTGCATTATTTAAGGACTTGCTGCATTATTTAATGACTTTGTTGGATTTTTTGAGGACTCTGTTGCATTATTAGAGGACTCTGCTGCATTATTTAAGGACTTGCTGCATTATTTAATGACTTTGTTGGATTTTTTAAGGACTCTGCTGCGTTATTTAAGGAATTTGCTGCTATATTAAAGGACTCTGCTTCAGTATTTAAGGACTCTGCTGCGGTATTTAAGGACTCTGCTGCATTATTTAAGGACTCTGCTGCATTATTTAAGGACTTTGCTGCATTATTTAAGGAATCTGCTGCATTATTTAAGGACTTTGTTGCATTATCTAAGGACTCTGCTGCATTATTGAAGGACTTTGCTGCAATATTTAAGGACTCTGCTTCAGTATTTAAGGACTCTGCTGCATTATTTAAGGACTTTGTTGCATTATTTAAGGACTCTGCTGCATTATTTAAGGACTTTGTTGCATTATTTAAGGACTCTGCTGCATTATTTAAGGACTTTGCTGCAATATTTAAGGACTCTGCTTCAGTATTTAAGGACTCTGCTGCATTATTTAAGGACTTTGTTGCATTATTTAAGGACTCTGCTGCATTATTTAAGGACTTTGCGGCATTATTTAAGGATTCTGCTGCATTTTTTAAGGACTCTGCTGAAGCATTTGAGGACTCTGCTGCATTATTTAAGCACTTTGCTGCGGTATTTAAGGACTCTGTTGCATTATTTAAGGACTTTGTTGCATTATTTAAGGACTCTGCTGCATTAGTTAAGGACTTTGCTGCATTATTTAAGGACTCTGCTGCATTATTTACCGACGTTGTTGCATTATTTAAGAACTGTGCTGCTTTATTTAAGGACTTTGCATTATTTAAGGACTATGCTGCATTATTTAATGACTTTGCTGAAGCATTTGAGGACTCTGCTGCATTATTAGAGGACTCTGCTGCATTATTTAATGACTTTGTTGGATTTTTTAAGGACTCTGCTGCATTATTTAAGGAATTTGCTGCTATATTAAAGGACTCTGCTTCAGTATTTAAGGACTCTGCTGCGGTATTTAAGGACTCTGCTGCATTATTTAAGGACTCTGCTGCATTATTTAAGGACTTTGCTGCATTATTTAAGGACTCTGCTGCATTATTTAAGGACTTTGTTGCATTATTTAAGGACTCTAATGCATTATTTAAGGACTTTGCTGCAATATTTAAGGACTCTGCTTCAGTATTTAAGGACTCTGCTGCATTATTTAAGGACGTTGTTGCATTATTTAAGGACTCTGCTGCATTATTTAAGGACTTTACTGCATTATTTAAGGACTCTGCTGCATTATTTAAGGACTTTCTTGCATTATTTAAGGACTCTGCTGCATTAGTTAAGGACTTTGCTGCATTATTTAAGGACTCTGCTGCATTATTTAAGGACTTTGCTGCAATATTTAAGGACTCTGCTTCAGTATTTAAGGACTCTGCTGCATTATTTAAGGACTTTGTTGCATTATTTAAGGACTCTGCTGCATTATTTAAGGACTTTGCTGCATTATTTAAGGACTCTGCTGCATTTTTTAAGGACTCTGCTGAAGCATTTGAGGACTCTGCTGCATTATTTAAGCACTTTGCTGCGGTATTTAAGGACTCTGTTGCATTATTTAAGGACTTTGTTGCATTATTTAAGGACTCTGCTGCATTATTTAAGGACTTTGTTGCATTATTTAAGGACTCTGCTGCATTATTTAAGGACTTTGCTGCAATATTTAAGGACTCTGCTTCAGTATTTAAGGACTCTGCTGCATTATTTAAGGACTTTGTTGCATTATTTAAGGACTCTGCTGCATTATTTAAGGACTTTGTTGCATTATCTAAGGACTCTGCTGCATTATTGAAGGACTTTGCTGCAATATTTAAGGACTCTGCTTCAGTATTTAAGGACTCTGCTGCATTATTTAAGGACTTTGTTGCATTATTTAAGGACTCTGCTGCATTATTTAAGGACTTTGTTGCATTATTTAAGGACTCTGCTGCATTATTTAAGGACTTTGCTGCAATATTTAAGGACTCTGCTTCAGTATTTAAGGACTCTGCTGCATTATTTAAGGACTTTGTTGCATTATTTAAGGACTCTGCTGCATTATTTAAGGACTCTGCTGCATTATTTAAGGATTCTGCTGCATTTTTTAAGGACTCTGCTGAAGCATTTGAGGACTCTGCTGCATTATTTAAGCACTTTGCTGCGGTATTTAAGGACTCTGTTGCATTATTTAAGGACTTTGTTGCATTATTTAAGGACTCTGCTGCATTAGTTAAGGACTTTGCTGCATTATTTAAGGACTCTGCTGCATTATTTACCGACGTTGTTGCATTATTTAAGAACTGTGCTGCTTTATTTAAGGACTTTGCATTATTTAAGGACTATGCTGCATTATTTAATGACTTTGCTGA
Organism: Phyllobates terribilis; assembly: GCF_046119375.1. Taxonomy (NCBI): domain Eukaryota; kingdom Metazoa; phylum Chordata; class Amphibia; order Anura; family Dendrobatidae; genus Phyllobates; species Phyllobates terribilis. The sequence goes on from NW_027362905.1 coordinate 2,050,620, forward strand.
AGCATTTGAGGACTCTGCTGCATTATTAGAGGACTCTGCTGCATTATTTAATGACTTTGTTGGATTTTTTAAGGACTCTGCTGCATTATTTAAGGAATTTGCTGCTATATTAAAGGACTCTGCTTCAGTATTTAAGGACTCTGCTGCGGTATTTAAGGACTCTGCTGCATTATTTAAGGACTCTGCTGCATTATTTAAGGACTTTGCTGCATTATTTAAGGACTCTGCTGCATTATTTAAGGACTTTGTTGCATTATTTAAGGACTCTAATGCATTATTTAAGGACTTTGCTGCAATATTTAAGGACTCTGCTTCAGTATTTAAGGACTCTGCTGCATTATTTAAGGACGTTGTTGCATTATTTAAGGACTCTGCTGCATTATTTAAGGACTTTACTGCATTATTTAAGGACTCTGCTGCATTATTTAAGGACTTTCTTGCATTATTTAAGGACTCTGCTGCATTAGTTAAGGACTTTACTGCATTATTTAAGGACTCTGCTGCATTATTTAAGGACTTTGCTGCAATATTTAAGGACTCTGCTTCAGTATTTAAGGACTCTGCTGCATTATTTAAGGACTTTGTTGCATTATTTAAGGACTCTGCTGCATTATTTAAGGACTTTGCTGCATTATTTAAGGACTCTGCTGCATTTTTTAAGGACTCTGCTGAAGCATTTGAGGACTCTGCTGCATTATTTAAGCACTTTGCTGCGGTATTTAAGGACTCTGTTGCATTATTTAAGGACTTTGTTGCATTATTTAAGGACTCTGCTGCATTATTTAAGGACTTTGTTGCATTATTTAAGGACTCTGCTGCATTATTTAAGGACTTTGCTGCAATATTTAAGGACTCTGCTTCAGTATTTAAGGACTCTGCTGCATTATTTAAGGACTTTGTTGCATTATTTAAGGACTCTGCTGCATTATTTAAGGACTTTGCTGCATTATTTAAGGACTCTGCTGCATTTTTTAAGGACTCTGCTGAAGCATTTGAGGACTCTGCTGCATTATTTAAGCACTTTGCTGCGGTATTTAAGGACTCTGCTGCATTATTTAAGGACTTTGTTGCATTATTTAAGGACTCTGCTGCATTAGTTAAGGACTCTGCTGCATTATTTAAGGACGTTGTTGCATTATTTAAGGACTCTGCTGCATTATTTAAGGACTTTACTGCATTATTTAAGGACTCTGCTGCATTATTTAAGGACTTTCTTGCATTATTTAAGGACTCTGCTGCATTAGTTAAGGACTTTGCTGCATTATTTAAGGACTCTGCTGCATTATTTAACGACGTTGTTGCATTACTTAAGAACTGTGCTGCATTATTTAAGGACTTTGCTGCATTAGTTAAGGACTATGCTGCATTATTTAATGACTTTGCTGAAGCATTTGAGGACTCTGCTGCATTATTAGAGGACTCTGCTGCATTATTTAAGGACTTTGCTGCATTATTTAAGGACTTTGTTGCATTATTTAAGTACTCTGCTGCATTATTTAAGGACTTTGTTGCATTATTTAAGGACTCTGCTGCATTATTTAAGGACTTTGTTGCATTATTTAATGACTCTGCTGCATTATTTAAGGACTTTGCAGCAATATTTAAGGACTCTGCTTCAGTATTTAAGGACTCTGCTGCATTATTTAAGGACTTTGTTGCATTATCTAAGGACTCTGCTGCATTATTGAAGGACTTTGCTGCAATATTTAAGGACTCTGCTTCAGTATTTAAGGACTCTGCTGCATTATTTAAGGACTTTGTTGCATTATTTAAGGACTCTGCTGCATTATTTAAGGACTTTGCTGCATTATTTATGGACTCTGCTGCATTATTTAAAGACTTTGCTGCAATATTTAAGGACTCTGCTTCAGTATTTAAGGACTCTGCTGCATTATTTAAGGACTTTGTTGCATTACTTAAGGACTCTGCTGCATTATTTAAGGACTTTGCTGCATTATTTATGGACTCTGCTGCATTATTTAAGGACTTTGCTGCAATATTTAAGGACTCTGCTTCAGTATTTAAGGACTCTGCTGCATTATTTAAGGACTTTGTTGCATTATTTAAGGACTCTGCTGCATTATTTAAGGACTTTGCTGCATTATTTATGGACTCTGCTGCATTATTTAAGGACTTTGCTGCAATATTTAAGGACTCTGCTTCAGTATTTAAGGACTCTGCTGCATTATTTAAGGACTTTGTTGCATTATTTAAGGACTCTGCTGCATTATTTAAGGACTTTGCTGCATTATTTAAGGACTCTGCTGCATTATTTAAGGACTCTGCTGCATTATTTAAGGACTTTGTTGCATTATTTAAGGACTCTGCTGCATTATTTAAGGACTTTGCTGCATTATTTAAGGACTCTGCTGCATTATTTAAGGACTCTGCTGCATTATTTAAGGACTTTGCTGCATTATTTAAGGACTCTGTTGCATTATTTAAGGACTTTGTTGCATTATTTAAGGACTCTGCTGCATTATTTAAGGACTTTGTTGCATTATTTAAGGACTCTGCTGCATTATTTAAGGACTTTGCTGCAATATTTAAGGACTCTGCTTCAGTATTTAAGGACTCTGCTGCATTATTTAAGGACTTTGTTGCATTATTTAAGGACTCTGCTGCATTATTTAAGGACTTTGCTGCATTATTTAAGGACTCTGCTGCATTTTTTAAGGACTCTGCTGAAGCATTTGAGGACTCTGCTGCATTATTTAAGCACTTTGCTGCGGTATTTAAGGACTCTGCTGCATTATTTAAGGACTTTGTTGCATTATTTAAGGACTCTGCTGCATTAGTTAAGGACTCTGCTGCATTATTTAAGGACGTTGTTGCATTATTTAAGGACTCTGCTGCATTATTTAAGGACTTTACTGCATTATTTAAGGACTCTGCTGCATTATTTAAGGACTTTCTTGCATTATTTAAGGACTCTGCTGCATTAGTTAAGGACTTTGCTGCATTATTTAAGGACTCTGCTGCATTATTTAACGACGTTGTTGCATTACTTAAGAACTGTGCTGCATTATTTAAGGACTTTGCTGCATTAGTTAAGGACTATGCTGCATTATTTAATGACTTTGCTGAAGCATTTGAGGACTCTGCTGCATTATTAGAGGACTCTGCTGCATTATTTAAGGACTTTGCTGCATTATTTAAGGACTTTGTTGCATTATTTAAGTACTCTGCTGCATTATTTAAGGACTTTGTTGCATTATTTAAGGACTCTGCTGCATTATTTAAGGACTTTGTTGCATTATTTAATGACTCTGCTGCATTATTTAAGGACTTTGCAGCAATATTTAAGGACTCTGCTTCAGTATTTAAGGACTCTGCTGCATTATTTAAGGACTTTGTTGCATTATCTAAGGACTCTGCTGCATTATTGAAGGACTTTGCTGCAATATTTAAGGACTCTGCTTCAGTATTTAAGGACTCTGCTGCATTATTTAAGGACTTTGTTGCATTATTTAAGGACTCTGCTGCATTATTTAAGGACTTTGCTGCATTATTTATGGACTCTGCTGCATTATTTAAAGACTTTGCTGCAATATTTAAGGACTCTGCTTCAGTATTTAAGGACTCTGCTGCATTATTTAAGGAATTTGTTGCATTACTTAAGGACTCTGCTGCATTATTTAAGGACTTTGCTGCATTATTTATGGACTCTGCTGCATTATTTAAGGACTTTGCTGCAATATTTAAGGACTCTGCTTCAGTATTTAAGGACTCTGCTGCATTATTTAAGGACTTTGTTGCATTATTTAAGGACTCTGCTGCATTATTTAAGGACTTTGCTGCATTATTTATGGACTCTGCTGCATTATTTAAGGACTTTGCTGCAATATTTAAGGACTCTGCTTCAGTATTTAAGGACTCTGCTGCATTATTTAAGGACTTTGTTGCATTATTTAAGGACTCTGCTGCATTATTTAAGGACTTTGCTGCATTATTTAAGGACTCTGCTGCATTATTTAAGGACTCTGCTGAAGCATTTGAGGACTCTGCTGCATTATTTAATCACTTTGCTGCGGTATTTAAGGACTCTGTTGCATTATTTAAGGACTTTGTTGCATTATTTAAGGACTCTGCTGCATTAGTTAAGGACTTTGCTGCATTATTTAAGGACTCTGCTGCATTATTAACGACGTTGTTGCATTATTTAAGAACTGTGCTGCATTATTTAAGGACTTTGCTGCATTATTTAAGGACTATGCTGCATTATTTAATGACTTTGCTGAAGCACTTGAGGACTCTGCTGCATTATTAGAGGACTCTGCTGCATTATTTAATGACTTTGTTGGATTTTTTAAGGACTCTGCTGCATTATTTAAGGAATTTGCTGCTATATTAAAGGACTCTGCTTCAGTATTTAAGGACTCTGCTGCGGTATATAAGGACTCTGCTGCATTATTTAAGGACTCTGCTGCATTATTTAAGGACTTTGCTGCATTATTTAAGGACTCTGCTGCATTATTTAAGGACTTTGTTGCATTATTTAAGGACTCTAATGCATTATTTAAGGACTTTGCTGGAATATTTAAGGACTCTGCTGCATTAGTTAAGGACTTTGCTGCATTATTTAAGGACTCTGCTGCATTATTTAACGACTTTACTGCATTATTTAAGGACTCTGCTGCATTATTTAAGGACTTTGTTGCATTATTTAAGGACTCTGCTGCATTAGTTAAGGACTATGCTGCATTATTTAATGACTTTGCTGAAGCATTTGAGGACTCTGCTGCATTATTAGAGGACTCTGCTGCATTATTTAAGGACTTGCTGCATTATTTAATGACTTTGTTGGATTTTTTGAGGACTCTGTTGCATTATTAGAGGACTCTGCTGCATTATTTAAGGACTTGCTGCATTATTTAATGACTTTGTTGGATTTTTTAAGGACTCTGCTGCGTTATTTAAGGAATTTGCTGCTATATTAAAGGACTCTGCTTCAGTATTTAAGGACTCTGCTGCGGTATTTAAGGACTCTGCTGCATTATTTAAGGACTCTGCTGCATTATTTAAGGACTTTGCTGCATTATTTAAGGAATCTGCTGCATTATTTAAGGACTTTGTTGCATTATCTAAGGACTCTGCTGCATTATTGAAGGACTTTGCTGCAATATTTAAGGACTCTGCTTCAGTATTTAAGGACTCTGCTGCATTATTTAAGGACTTTGTTGCATTATTTAAGGACTCTGCTGCATTATTTAAGGACTTTGTTGCATTATTTAAGGACTCTGCTGCATTATTTAAGGACTTTGCTGCAATATTTAAGGACTCTGCTTCAGTATTTAAGGACTCTGCTGCATTATTTAAGGACTTTGTTGCATTATTTAAGGACTCTGCTGCATTATTTAAGGACTTTGCGGCATTATTTAAGGATTCTGCTGCATTTTTTAAGGACTCTGCTGAAGCATTTGAGGACTCTGCTGCATTATTTAAGCACTTTGCTGCGGTATTTAAGGACTCTGTTGCATTATTTAAGGACTTTGTTGCATTATTTAAGGACTCTGCTGCATTAGTTAAGGACTTTGCTGCATTATTTAAGGACTCTGCTGCATTATTTACCGACGTTGTTGCATTATTTAAGAACTGTGCTGCTTTATTTAAGGACTTTGCATTATTTAAGGACTATGCTGCATTATTTAATGACTTTGCTGAAGCATTTGAGGACTCTGCTGCATTATTAGAGGACTCTGCTGCATTATTTAATGACTTTGTTGGATTTTTTAAGGACTCTGCTGCATTATTTAAGGAATTTGCTGCTATATTAAAGGACTCTGCTTCAGTATTTAAGGACTCTGCTGCGGTATTTAAGGACTCTGCTGCATTATTTAAGGACTCTGCTGCATTATTTAAGGACTTTGCTGCATTATTTAAGGACTCTGCTGCATTATTTAAGGACTTTGTTGCATTATTTAAGGACTCTAATGCATTATTTAAGGACTTTGCTGCAATATTTAAGGACTCTGCTTCAGTATTTAAGGACTCTGCTGCATTATTTAAGGACGTTGTTGCATTATTTAAGGACTCTGCTGCATTATTTAAGGACTTTACTGCATTATTTAAGGACTCTGCTGCATTATTTAAGGACTTTCTTGCATTATTTAAGGACTCTGCTGCATTAGTTAAGGACTTTGCTGCATTATTTAAGGACTCTGCTGCATTATTTAAGGACTTTGCTGCAATATTTAAGGACTCTGCTTCAGTATTTAAGGACTCTGCTGCATTATTTAAGGACTTTGTTGCATTATTTAAGGACTCTGCTGCATTATTTAAGGACTTTGCTGCATTATTTAAGGACTCTGCTGCATTTTTTAAGGACTCTGCTGAAGCATTTGAGGACTCTGCTGCATTATTTAAGCACTTTGCTGCGGTATTTAAGGACTCTGTTGCATTATTTAAGGACTTTGTTGCATTATTTAAGGACTCTGCTGCATTATTTAAGGACTTTGTTGCATTATTTAAGGACTCTGCTGCATTATTTAAGGACTTTGCTGCAATATTTAAGGACTCTGCTTCAGTATTTAAGGACTCTGCTGCATTATTTAAGGACTTTGTTGCATTATTTAAGGACTCTGCTGCATTATTTAAGGACTTTGTTGCATTATCTAAGGACTCTGCTGCATTATTGAAGGACTTTGCTGCAATATTTAAGGACTCTGCTTCAGTATTTAAGGACTCTGCTGCATTATTTAAGGACTTTGTTGCATTATTTAAGGACTCTGCTGCATTATTTAAGGACTTTGTTGCATTATTTAAGGACTCTGCTGCATTATTTAAGGACTTTGCTGCAATATTTAAGGACTCTGCTTCAGTATTTAAGGACTCTGCTGCATTATTTAAGGACTTTGTTGCATTATTTAAGGACTCTGCTGCATTATTTAAGGACTCTGCTGCATTATTTAAGGATTCTGCTGCATTTTTTAAGGACTCTGCTGAAGCATTTGAGGACTCTGCTGCATTATTTAAGCACTTTGCTGCGGTATTTAAGGACTCTGTTGCATTATTTAAGGACTTTGTTGCATTATTTAAGGACTCTGCTGCATTAGTTAAGGACTTTGCTGCATTATTTAAGGACTCTGCTGCATTATTTACCGACGTTGTTGCATTATTTAAGAACTGTGCTGCTTTATTTAAGGACTTTGCATTATTTAAGGACTATGCTGCATTATTTAATGACTTTGCTGAAGCATTTGAGGACTCTGCTGCATTATTAGAGGACTCTGCTGCATTATTTAATGACTTTGTTGGATTTTTTAAGGACTCTGCTGCATTATTTAAGGAATTTGCTGCTATATTAAAGGACTCTGCTTCAGTATTTAAGGACTCTGCTGCGGTATTTAAGGACTCTGCTGCATTATTTAAGGACTCTGCTGCATTATTTAAGGACTTTGCTGCATTATTTAAGGACTCTGCTGCATTATTTAAGGACTTTGTTGCATTATTTAAGGACTCTAATGCATTATTTAAGGACTTTGCTGCAATATTTAAGGACTCTGCTTCAGTATTTAAGGACTCTGCTGCATTATTTAAGGACGTTGTTGCATTATTTAAGGACTCTGCTGCATTATTTAAGGACTTTACTGCATTATTTAAGGACTCTGCTGCATTATTTAAGGACTTTCTTGCATTATTTAAGGACTCTGCTGCATTAGTTAAGGACTTTACTGCATTATTTAAGGACTCTGCTGCATTATTTAAGGACTTTGCTGCAATATTTAAGGACTCTGCTTCAGTATTTAAGGACTCTGCTGCATTATTTAAGGACTTTGTTGCATTATTTAAGGACTCTGCTGCATTATTTAAGGACTTTGCTGCATTATTTAAGGACTCTGCTGCATTTTTTAAGGACTCTGCTGAAGCATTTGAGGACTCTGCTGCATTATTTAAGCACTTTGCTGCGGTATTTAAGGACTCTGTTGCATTATTTAAGGACTTTGTTGCATTATTTAAGGACTCTGCTGCATTATTTAAGGACTTTGTTGCATTATTTAAGGACTCTGCTGCATTATTTAAGGACTTTGCTGCAATATTTAAGGACTCTGCTTCAGTATTTAAGGACTCTGCTGCATTATTTAAGGACTTTGTTGCATTATTTAAGGACTCTGCTGCATTATTTAAGGACTTTGCTGCATTATTTAAGGACTCTGCTGCATTTTTTAAGGACTCTGCTGAAGCATTTGAGGACTCTGCTGCATTATTTAAGCACTTTGCTGCGGTATTTAAGGACTCTGCTGCATTATTTAAGGACTTTGTTGCATTATTTAAGGACTCTGCTGCATTAGTTAAGGACTCTGCTGCATTATTTAAGGACGTTGTTGCATTATTTAAGGACTCTGCTGCATTATTTAAGGACTTTACTGCATTATTTAAGGACTCTGCTGCATTATTTAAGGACTTTCTTGCATTATTTAAGGACTCTGCTGCATTAGTTAAGGACTTTGCTGCATTATTTAAGGACTCTGCTGCATTATTTAACGACGTTGTTGCATTACTTAAGAACTGTGCTGCATTATTTAAGGACTTTGCTGCATTAGTTAAGGACTATGCTGCATTATTTAATGACTTTGCTGAAGCATTTGAGGACTCTGCTGCATTATTAGAGGACTCTGCTGCATTATTTAAGGACTTTGCTGCATTATTTAAGGACTTTGTTGCATTATTTAAGTACTCTGCTGCATTATTTAAGGACTTTGTTGCATTATTTAAGGACTCTGCTGCATTATTTAAGGACTTTGTTGCATTATTTAATGACTCTGCTGCATTATTTAAGGACTTTGCAGCAATATTTAAGGACTCTGCTTCAGTATTTAAGGACTCTGCTGCATTATTTAAGGACTTTGTTGCATTATCTAAGGACTCTGCTGCATTATTGAAGGACTTTGCTGCAATATTTAAGGACTCTGCTTCAGTATTTAAGGACTCTGCTGCATTATTTAAGGACTTTGTTGCATTATTTAAGGACTCTGCTGCATTATTTAAGGACTTTGCTGCATTATTTATGGACTCTGCTGCATTATTTAAAGACTTTGCTGCAATATTTAAGGACTCTGCTTCAGTATTTAAGGACTCTGCTGCATTATTTAAGGACTTTGTTGCATTACTTAAGGACTCTGCTGCATTATTTAAGGACTTTGCTGCATTATTTATGGACTCTGCTGCATTATTTAAGGACTTTGCTGCAATATTTAAGGACTCTGCTTCAGTATTTAAGGACTCTGCTGCATTATTTAAGGACTTTGTTGCATTATTTAAGGACTCTGCTGCATTATTTAAGGACTTTGCTGCATTATTTATGGACTCTGCTGCATTATTTAAGGACTTTGCTGCAATATTTAAGGACTCTGCTTCAGTATTTAAGGACTCTGCTGCATTATTTAAGGACTTTGTTGCATTATTTAAGGACTCTGCTGCATTATTTAAGGACTTTGCTGCATTATTTAAGGACTCTGCTGCATTATTTAAGGACTCTGCTGCATTATTTAAGGACTTTGTTGCATTATTTAAGGACTCTGCTGCATTATTTAAGGACTTTGCTGCATTATTTAAGGACTCTGCTGCATTATTTAAGGACTCTGCTGCATTATTTAAGGACTTTGCTGCATTATTTAAGGACTCTGTTGCATTATTTAAGGACTTTGTTGCATTATTTAAGGACTCTGCTGCATTAGTTAAGGACTCTGCTGCATTATTTAAGGACGTTGTTGCATTATTTAAGGACTCTGCTGCATTATTTAAGGACTTTACTGCATTATTTAAGGACTCTGCTGCATTATTTAAGGACTTTCTTGCATTATTTAAGGACTCTGCTGCATTAGTTAAGGACTTTGCTGCATTATTTAAGGACTCTGCTGCATTATTTAACGACGTTGTTGCATTACTTAAGAACTGTGCTGCATTATTTAAGGACTTTGCTGCATTAGTTAAGGACTATGCTGCATTATTTAATGACTTTGCTGAAGCATTTGAGGACTCTGCTGCATTATTAGAGGACTCTGCTGCATTATTTAAGGACTTTGCTGCATTATTTAAGGACTTTGTTGCATTATTTAAGTACTCTGCTGCATTATTTAAGGACTTTGTTGCATTATTTAAGGACTCTGCTGCATTATTTAAGGACTTTGTTGCATTATTTAATGACTCTGCTGCATTATTTAAGGACTTTGCAGCAATATTTAAGGACTCTGCTTCAGTATTTAAGGACTCTGCTGCATTATTTAAGGACTTTGTTGCATTATCTAAGGACTCTGCTGCATTATTGAAGGACTTTGCTGCAATATTTAAGGACTCTGCTTCAGTATTTAAGGACTCTGCTGCATTATTTAAGGACTTTGTTGCATTATTTAAGGACTCTGCTGCATTATTTAAGGACTTTGCTGCATTATTTATGGACTCTGCTGCATTATTTAAAGACTTTGCTGCAATATTTAAGGACTCTGCTTCAGTATTTAAGGACTCTGCTGCATTATTTAAGGAATTTGTTGCATTACTTAAGGACTCTGCTGCATTATTTAAGGACTTTGCTGCATTATTTATGGACTCTGCTGCATTATTTAAGGACTTTGCTGCAATATTTAAGGACTCTGCTTCAGTATTTAAGGACTCTGCTGCATTATTTAAGGACTTTGTTGCATTATTTAAGGACTCTGCTGCATTATTTAAGGACTTTGCTGCATTATTTATGGACTCTGCTGCATTATTTAAGGACTTTGCTGCAATATTTAAGGACTCTGCTTCAGTATTTAAGGACTCTGCTGCATTATTTAAGGACTTTGTTGCATTATTTAAGGACTCTGCTGCATTATTTAAGGACTTTGCTGCATTATTTAAGGACTCTGCTGCATTATTTAAGGACTCTGCTGAAGCATTTGAGGACTCTGCTGCATTATTTAATCACTTTGCTGCGGTATTTAAGGACTCTGTTGCATTATTTAAGGACTTTGTTGCATTATTTAAGGACTCTGCTGCATTAGTTAAGGACTTTGCTGCATTATTTAAGGACTCTGCTGCATTATTAACGACGTTGTTGCATTATTTAAGAACTGTGCTGCATTATTTAAGGACTTTGCTGCATTATTTAAGGACTATGCTGCATTATTTAATGACTTTGCTGAAGCACTTGAGGACTCTGCTGCATTATTAGAGGACTCTGCTGCATTATTTAATGACTTTGTTGGATTTTTTAAGGACTCTGCTGCATTATTTAAGGAATTTGCTGCTATATTAAAGGACTCTGCTTCAGTATTTAAGGACTCTGCTGCGGTATATAAGGACTCTGCTGCATTATTTAAGGACTCTGCTGCATTATTTAAGGACTTTGCTGCATTATTTAAGGACTCTGCTGCATTATTTAAGGACTTTGTTGCATTATTTAAGGACTCTAATGCATTATTTAAGGACTTTGCTGGAATATTTAAGGACTCTGCTGCATTAGTTAAGGACTTTGCTGCATTATTTAAGGACTCTGCTGCATTATTTAACGACTTTACTGCATTATTTAAGGACTCTGCTGCATTATTTAAGGACTTTGTTGCATTATTTAAGGACTCTGCTGCATTAGTTAAGGACTATGCTGCATTATTTAATGACTTTGCTGAAGCATTTGAGGACTCTGCTGCATTATTAGAGGACTCTGCTGCATTATTTAAGGACTTGCTGCATTATTTAATGACTTTGTTGGATTTTTTGAGGACTCTGTTGCATTATTAGAGGACTCTGCTGCATTATTTAAGGACTTGCTGCATTATTTAATGACTTTGTTGGATTTTTTAAGGACTCTGCTGCGTTATTTAAGGAATTTGCTGCTATATTAAAGGACTCTGCTTCAGTATTTAAGGACTCTGCTGCGGTATTTAAGGACTCTGCTGCATTATTTAAGGACTCTGCTGCATTATTTAAGGACTTTGCTGCATTATTTAAGGAATCTGCTGCATTATTTAAGGACTTTGTTGCATTATCTAAGGACTCTGCTGCATTATTGAAGGACTTTGCTGCAATATTTAAGGACTCTGCTTCAGTATTTAAGGACTCTGCTGCATTATTTAAGGACTTTGTTGCATTATTTAAGGACTCTGCTGCATTATTTAAGGACTTTGTTGCATTATTTAAGGACTCTGCTGCATTATTTAAGGACTTTGCTGCAATATTTAAGGACTCTGCTTCAGTATTTAAGGACTCTGCTGCATTATTTAAGGACTTTGTTGCATTATTTAAGGACTCTGCTGCATTATTTAAGGACTTTGCGGCATTATTTAAGGATTCTGCTGCATTTTTTAAGGACTCTGCTGAAGCATTTGAGGACTCTGCTGCATTATTTAAGCACTTTGCTGCGGTATTTAAGGACTCTGTTGCATTATTTAAGGACTTTGTTGCATTATTTAAGGACTCTGCTGCATTAGTTAAGGACTTTGCTGCATTATTTAAGGACTCTGCTGCATTATTTACCGACGTTGTTGCATTATTTAAGAACTGTGCTGCTTTATTTAAGGACTTTGCATTATTTAAGGACTATGCTGCATTATTTAATGACTTTGCTGAAGCATTTGAGGACTCTGCTGCATTATTAGAGGACTCTGCTGCATTATTTAATGACTTTGTTGGATTTTTTAAGGACTCTGCTGCATTATTTAAGGAATTTGCTGCTATATTAAAGGACTCTGCTTCAGTATTTAAGGACTCTGCTGCGGTATTTAAGGACTCTGCTGCATTATTTAAGGACTCTGCTGCATTATTTAAGGACTTTGCTGCATTATTTAAGGACTCTGCTGCATTATTTAAGGACTTTGTTGCATTATTTAAGGACTCTAATGCATTATTTAAGGACTTTGCTGCAATATTTAAGGACTCTGCTTCAGTATTTAAGGACTCTGCTGCATTATTTAAGGACGTTGTTGCATTATTTAAGGACTCTGCTGCATTATTTAAGGACTTTACTGCATTATTTAAGGACTCTGCTGCATTATTTAAGGACTTTCTTGCATTATTTAAGGACTCTGCTGCATTAGTTAAGGACTTTGCTGCATTATTTAAGGACTCTGCTGCATTATTTAAGGACTTTGCTGCAATATTTAAGGACTCTGCTTCAGTATTTAAGGACTCTGCTGCATTATTTAAGGACTTTGTTGCATTATTTAAGGACTCTGCTGCATTATTTAAGGACTTTGCTGCATTATTTAAGGACTCTGCTGCATTTTTTAAGGACTCTGCTGAAGCATTTGAGGACTCTGCTGCATTATTTAAGCACTTTGCTGCGGTATTTAAGGACTCTGTTGCATTATTTAAGGACTTTGTTGCATTATTTAAGGACTCTGCTGCATTATTTAAGGACTTTGTTGCATTATTTAAGGACTCTGCTGCATTATTTAAGGACTTTGCTGCAATATTTAAGGACTCTGCTTCAGTATTTAAGGACTCTGCTGCATTATTTAAGGACTTTGTTGCATTATTTAAGGACTCTGCTGCATTATTTAAGGACTTTGTTGCATTATCTAAGGACTCTGCTGCATTATTGAAGGACTTTGCTGCAATATTTAAGGACTCTGCTTCAGTATTTAAGGACTCTGCTGCATTATTTAAGGACTTTGTTGCATTATTTAAGGACTCTGCTGCATTATTTAAGGACTTTGTTGCATTATTTAAGGACTCTGCTGCATTATTTAAGGACTTTGCTGCAATATTTAAGGACTCTGCTTCAGTATTTAAGGACTCTGCTGCATTATTTAAGGACTTTGTTGCATTATTTAAGGACTCTGCTGCATTATTTAAGGACTCTGCTGCATTATTTAAGGATTCTGCTGCATTTTTTAAGGACTCTGCTGAAGCATTTGAGGACTCTGCTGCATTATTTAAGCACTTTGCTGCGGTATTTAAGGACTCTGTTGCATTATTTAAGGACTTTGTTGCATTATTTAAGGACTCTGCTGCATTAGTTAAGGACTTTGCTGCATTATTTAAGGACTCTGCTGCATTATTTACCGACGTTGTTGCATTATTTAAGAACTGTGCTGCTTTATTTAAGGACTTTGCATTATTTAAGGACTATGCTGCATTATTTAATGACTTTGCTGAAGCATTTGAGGACTCTGCTGCATTATTAGAGGACTCTGCTGCATTATTTAATGACTTTGTTGGATTTTTTAAGGACTCTGCTGCATTATTTAAGGAATTTGCTGCTATATTAAAGGACTCTGCTTCAGTATTTAAGGACTCTGCTGCGGTATTTAAGGACTCTGCTGCATTATTTAAGGACTCTGCTGCATTATTTAAGGACTTTGCTGCATTATTTAAGGACTCTGCTGCATTATTTAAGGACTTTGTTGCATTATTTAAGGACTCTAATGCATTATTTAAGGACTTTGCTGCAATATTTAAGGACTCTGCTTCAGTATTTAAGGACTCTGCTGCATTATTTAAGGACGTTGTTGCATTATTTAAGGACTCTGCTGCATTATTTAAGGACTTTACTGCATTATTTAAGGACTCTGCTGCATTATTTAAGGACTTTCTTGCATTATTTAAGGACTCTGCTGCATTAGTTAAGGACTTTACTGCATTATTTAAGGACTCTGCTGCATTATTTAAGGACTTTGCTGCAATATTTAAGGACTCTGCTTCAGTATTTAAGGACTCTGCTGCATTATTTAAGGACTTTGTTGCATTATTTAAGGACTCTGCTGCATTATTTAAGGACTTTGCTGCATTATTTAAGGACTCTGCTGCATTTTTTAAGGACTCTGCTGAAGCATTTGAGGACTCTGCTGCATTATTTAAGCACTTTGCTGCGGTATTTAAGGACTCTGTTGCATTATTTAAGGACTTTGTTGCATTATTTAAGGACTCTGCTGCATTATTTAAGGACTTTGTTGCATTATTTAAGGACTCTGCTGCATTATTTAAGGACTTTGCTGCAATATTTAAGGACTCTGCTTCAGTATTTAAGGACTCTGCTGCATTATTTAAGGACTTTGTTGCATTATTTAAGGACTCTGCTGCATTATTTAAGGACTTTGCTGCATTATTTAAGGACTCTGCTGCATTTTTTAAGGACTCTGCTGAAGCATTTGAGGACTCTGCTGCATTATTTAAGCACTTTGCTGCGGTATTTAAGGACTCTGCTGCATTATTTAAGGACTTTGTTGCATTATTTAAGGACTCTGCTGCATTAGTTAAGGACTCTGCTGCATTATTTAAGGACGTTGTTGCATTATTTAAGGACTCTGCTGCATTATTTAAGGACTTTACTGCATTATTTAAGGACTCTGCTGCATTATTTAAGGACTTTCTTGCATTATTTAAGGACTCTGCTGCATTAGTTAAGGACTTTGCTGCATTATTTAAGGACTCTGCTGCATTATTTAACGACGTTGTTGCATTACTTAAGAACTGTGCTGCATTATTTAAGGACTTTGCTGCATTAGTTAAGGACTATGCTGCATTATTTAATGACTTTGCTGAAGCATTTGAGGACTCTGCTGCATTATTAGAGGACTCTGCTGCATTATTTAAGGACTTTGCTGCATTATTTAAGGACTTTGTTGCATTATTTAAGTACTCTGCTGCATTATTTAAGGACTTTGTTGCATTATTTAAGGACTCTGCTGCATTATTTAAGGACTTTGTTGCATTATTTAATGACTCTGCTGCATTATTTAAGGACTTTGCAGCAATATTTAAGGACTCTGCTTCAGTATTTAAGGACTCTGCTGCATTATTTAAGGACTTTGTTGCATTATCTAAGGACTCTGCTGCATTATTGAAGGACTTTGCTGCAATATTTAAGGACTCTGCTTCAGTATTTAAGGACTCTGCTGCATTATTTAAGGACTTTGTTGCATTATTTAAGGACTCTGCTGCATTATTTAAGGACTTTGCTGCATTATTTATGGACTCTGCTGCATTATTTAAAGACTTTGCTGCAATATTTAAGGACTCTGCTTCAGTATTTAAGGACTCTGCTGCATTATTTAAGGACTTTGTTGCATTACTTAAGGACTCTGCTGCATTATTTAAGGACTTTGCTGCATTATTTATGGACTCTGCTGCATTATTTAAGGACTTTGCTGCAATATTTAAGGACTCTGCTTCAGTATTTAAGGACTCTGCTGCATTATTTAAGGACTTTGTTGCATTATTTAAGGACTCTGCTGCATTATTTAAGGACTTTGCTGCATTATTTATGGACTCTGCTGCATTATTTAAGGACTTTGCTGCAATATTTAAGGACTCTGCTTCAGTATTTAAGGACTCTGCTGCATTATTTAAGGACTTTGTTGCATTATTTAAGGACTCTGCTGCATTATTTAAGGACTTTGCTGCATTATTTAAGGACTCTGCTGCATTATTTAAGGACTCTGCTGCATTATTTAAGGACTTTGTTGCATTATTTAAGGACTCTGCTGCATTATTTAAGGACTTTGCTGCATTATTTAAGGACTCTGCTGCATTATTTAAGGACTCTGCTGCATTATTTAAGGACTTTGCTGCATTATTTAAGGACTCTGTTGCATTATTTAAGGACTTTGTTGCATTATTTAAGGACTCTGCTGCATTATTTAAGGACTTTGTTGCATTATTTAAGGACTCTGCTGCATTATTTAAGGACTTTGCTGCAATATTTAAGGACTCTGCTTCAGTATTTAAGGACTCTGCTGCATTATTTAAGGACTTTGTTGCATTATTTAAGGACTCTGCTGCATTATTTAAGGACTTTGCTGCATTATTTAAGGACTCTGCTGCATTTTTTAAGGACTCTGCTGAAGCATTTGAGGACTCTGCTGCATTATTTAAGCACTTTGCTGCGGTATTTAAGGACTCTGCTGCATTATTTAAGGACTTTGTTGCATTATTTAAGGACTCTGCTGCATTAGTTAAGGACTCTGCTGCATTATTTAAGGACGTTGTTGCATTATTTAAGGACTCTGCTGCATTATTTAAGGACTTTACTGCATTATTTAAGGACTCTGCTGCATTATTTAAGGACTTTCTTGCATTATTTAAGGACTCTGCTGCATTAGTTAAGGACTTTGCTGCATTATTTAAGGACTCTGCTGCATTATTTAACGACGTTGTTGCATTACTTAAGAACTGTGCTGCATTATTTAAGGACTTTGCTGCATTAGTTAAGGACTATGCTGCATTATTTAATGACTTTGCTGAAGCATTTGAGGACTCTGCTGCATTATTAGAGGACTCTGCTGCATTATTTAAGGACTTTGCTGCATTATTTAAGGACTTTGTTGCATTATTTAAGTACTCTGCTGCATTATTTAAGGACTTTGTTGCATTATTTAAGGACTCTGCTGCATTATTTAAGGACTTTGTTGCATTATTTAATGACTCTGCTGCATTATTTAAGGACTTTGCAGCAATATTTAAGGACTCTGCTTCAGTATTTAAGGACTCTGCTGCATTATTTAAGGACTTTGTTGCATTATCTAAGGACTCTGCTGCATTATTGAAGGACTTTGCTGCAATATTTAAGGACTCTGCTTCAGTATTTAAGGACTCTGCTGCATTATTTAAGGACTTTGTTGCATTATTTAAGGACTCTGCTGCATTATTTAAGGACTTTGCTGCATTATTTATGGACTCTGCTGCATTATTTAAAGACTTTGCTGCAATATTTAAGGACTCTGCTTCAGTATTTAAGGACTCTGCTGCATTATTTAAGGAATTTGTTGCATTACTTAAGGACTCTGCTGCATTATTTAAGGACTTTGCTGCATTATTTATGGACTCTGCTGCATTATTTAAGGACTTTGCTGCAATATTTAAGGACTCTGCTTCAGTATTTAAGGACTCTGCTGCATTATTTAAGGACTTTGTTGCATTATTTAAGGACTCTGCTGCATTATTTAAGGACTTTGCTGCATTATTTATGGACTCTGCTGCATTATTTAAGGACTTTGCTGCAATATTTAAGGACTCTGCTTCAGTATTTAAGGACTCTGCTGCATTATTTAAGGACTTTGTTGCATTATTTAAGGACTCTGCTGCATTATTTAAGGACTTTGCTGCATTATTTAAGGACTCTGCTGCATTTTTTAAGGACTCTGCTGAAGCATTTGAGGACTCTGCTGCATTATTTAAGCACTTTGCTGCGGTATTTAAGGACTCTGTTGCATTATTTAAGGACTTTGTTGCATTATTTAAGGACTCTGCTGCATTATTTAAGGACTTTGTTGCATTATTTAAGGACTCTGCTGCATTATTTAAGGACTTTGCTGCAATATTTAAGGACTCTGCTTCAGTATTTAAGGACTCTGCTGCATTATTTAAGGACTTTGTTGCATTATTTAAGGACTCTGCTGCATTATTTAAGGACTTTGTTGCATTATCTAAGGACTCTGCTGCATTATTGAAGGACTTTGCTGCAATATTTAAGGACTCTGCTTCAGTATTTAAGGACTCTGCTGCATTATTTAAGGACTTTGTTGCATTATTTAAGGACTCTGCTGCATTATTTAAGGACTTTGTTGCATTATTTAAGGACTCTGCTGCATTATTTAAGGACTTTGCTGCAATATTTAAGGACTCTGCTTCAGTATTTAAGGACTCTGCTGCATTATTTAAGGACTTTGTTGCATTATTTAAGGACTCTGCTGCATTATTTAAGGACTCTGCTGCATTATTTAAGGATTCTGCTGCATTTTTTAAGGACTCTGCTGAAGCATTTGAGGACTCTGCTGCATTATTTAAGCACTTTGCTGCGGTATTTAAGGACTCTGTTGCATTATTTAAGGACTTTGTTGCATTATTTAAGGACTCTGCTGCATTAGTTAAGGACTTTGCTGCATTATTTAAGGACTCTGCTGCATTATTTACCGACGTTGTTGCATTATTTAAGAACTGTGCTGCTTTATTTAAGGACTTTGCATTATTTAAGGACTATGCTGCATTATTTAATGACTTTGCTGAAGCATTTGAGGACTCTGCTGCATTATTAGAGGACTCTGCTGCATTATTTAATGACTTTGTTGGATTTTTTAAGGACTCTGCTGCATTATTTAAGGAATTTGCTGCTATATTAAAGGACTCTGCTTCAGTATTTAAGGACTCTGCTGCGGTATTTAAGGACTCTGCTGCATTATTTAAGGACTCTGCTGCATTATTTAAGGACTTTGCTGCATTATTTAAGGACTCTGCTGCATTATTTAAGGACTTTGTTGCATTATTTAAGGACTCTAATGCATTATTTAAGGACTTTGCTGCAATATTTAAGGACTCTGCTTCAGTATTTAAGGACTCTGCTGCATTATTTAAGGACGTTGTTGCATTATTTAAGGACTCTGCTGCATTATTTAAGGACTTTACTGCATTATTTAAGGACTCTGCTGCATTATTTAAGGACTTTCTTGCATTATTTAAGGACTCTGCTGCATTAGTTAAGGACTTTACTGCATTATTTAAGGACTCTGCTGCATTATTTAAGGACTTTGCTGCAATATTTAAGGACTCTGCTTCAGTATTTAAGGACTCTGCTGCATTATTTAAGGACTTTGTTGCATTATTTAAGGACTCTGCTGCATTATTTAAGGACTTTGCTGCATTATTTAAGGACTCTGCTGCATTTTTTAAGGACTCTGCTGAAGCATTTGAGGACTCTGCTGCATTATTTAAGCACTTTGCTGCGGTATTTAAGGACTCTGTTGCATTATTTAAGGACTTTGTTGCATTATTTAAGGACTCTGCTGCATTATTTAAGGACTTTGTTGCATTATTTAAGGACTCTGCTGCATTATTTAAGGACTTTGCTGCAATATTTAAGGACTCTGCTTCAGTATTTAAGGACTCTGCTGCATTATTTAAGGACTTTGTTGCATTATTTAAGGACTCTGCTGCATTATTTAAGGACTTTGCTGCATTATTTAAGGACTCTGCTGCATTTTTTAAGGACTCTGCTGAAGCATTTGAGGACTCTGCTGCATTATTTAAGCACTTTGCTGCGGTATTTAAGGACTCTGCTGCATTATTTAAGGACTTTGTTGCATTATTTAAGGACTCTGCTGCATTAGTTAAGGACTCTGCTGCATTATTTAAGGACGTTGTTGCATTATTTAAGGACTCTGCTGCATTATTTAAGGACTTTACTGCATTATTTAAGGACTCTGCTGCATTATTTAAGGACTTTCTTGCATTATTTAAGGACTCTGCTGCATTAGTTAAGGACTTTGCTGCATTATTTAAGGACTCTGCTGCATTATTTAACGACGTTGTTGCATTACTTAAGAACTGTGCTGCATTATTTAAGGACTTTGCTGCATTAGTTAAGGACTATGCTGCATTATTTAATGACTTTGCTGAAGCATTTGAGGACTCTGCTGCATTATTAGAGGACTCTGCTGCATTATTTAAGGACTTTGCTGCATTATTTAAGGACTTTGTTGCATTATTTAAGTACTCTGCTGCATTATTTAAGGACTTTGTTGCATTATTTAAGGACTCTGCTGCATTATTTAAGGACTTTGTTGCATTATTTAATGACTCTGCTGCATTATTTAAGGACTTTGCAGCAATATTTAAGGACTCTGCTTCAGTATTTAAGGACTCTGCTGCATTATTTAAGGACTTTGTTGCATTATCTAAGGACTCTGCTGCATTATTGAAGGACTTTGCTGCAATATTTAAGGACTCTGCTTCAGTATTTAAGGACTCTGCTGCATTATTTAAGGACTTTGTTGCATTATTTAAGGACTCTGCTGCATTATTTAAGGACTTTGCTGCATTATTTATGGACTCTGCTGCATTATTTAAAGACTTTGCTGCAATATTTAAGGACTCTGCTTCAGTATTTAAGGACTCTGCTGCATTATTTAAGGACTTTGTTGCATTACTTAAGGACTCTGCTGCATTATTTAAGGACTTTGCTGCATTATTTATGGACTCTGCTGCATTATTTAAGGACTTTGCTGCAATATTTAAGGACTCTGCTTCAGTATTTAAGGACTCTGCTGCATTATTTAAGGACTTTGTTGCATTATTTAAGGACTCTGCTGCATTATTTAAGGACTTTGCTGCATTATTTATGGACTCTGCTGCATTATTTAAGGACTTTGCTGCAATATTTAAGGACTCTGCTTCAGTATTTAAGGACTCTGCTGCATTATTTAAGGACTTTGTTGCATTATTTAAGGACTCTGCTGCATTATTTAAGGACTTTGCTGCATTATTTAAGGACTCTGCTGCATTATTTAAGGACTCTGCTGCATTATTTAAGGACTTTGTTGCATTATTTAAGGACTCTGCTGCATTATTTAAGGACTTTGCTGCATTATTTAAGGACTCTGCTGCATTATTTAAGGACTCTGCTGCATTATTTAAGGACTTTGCTGCATTATTTAAGGACTCTGTTGCATTATTTAAGGACTTTGTTGCATTATTTAAGGACTCTGCTGCATTATTTAAGGACTTTGTTGCATTATTTAAGGACTCTGCTGCAATATTTAAGGACTTTGCTGCAATATTTAAGGACTCTGCTTCAGTATTTAAGGACTCTGCTGCATTATTTAAGGACTTTGTTGCATTATTTAAGGACTCTGCTGCATTATTTAAGGACTTTGCTGCATTATTTAAGGACTCTGCTGCATTTTTTAAGGACTCTGCTGAAGCATTTGAGGACTCTGCTGCATTATTTAAGCACTTTGCTGCGGTATTTAAGGACTCTGCTGCATTATTTAAGGACTTTGTTGCATTATTTAAGGACTCTGCTGCATTAGTTAAGGACTCTGCTGCATTATTTAAGGACGTTGTTGCATTATTTAAGGACTCTGCTGCATTATTTAAGGACTTTACTGCATTATTTAAGGACTCTGCTGCATTATTTAAGGACTTTCTTGCATTATTTAAGGACTCTGCTGCATTAGTTAAGGACTTTGCTGCATTATTTAAGGACTCTGCTGCATTATTTAACGACGTTGTTGCATTACTTAAGAACTGTGCTGCATTATTTAAGGACTTTGCTGCATTAGTTAAGGACTATGCTGCATTATTTAATGACTTTGCTGAAGCATTTGAGGACTCTGCTGCATTATTAGAGGACTCTGCTGCATTATTTAAGGACTTTGCTGCATTATTTAAGGACTTTGTTGCATTATTTAAGTACTCTGCTGCATTATTTAAGGACTTTGTTGCATTATTTAAGGACTCTGCTGCATTATTTAAGGACTTTGTTGCATTATTTAATGACTCTGCTGCATTATTTAAGGACTTTGCAGCAATATTTAAGGACTCTGCTTCAGTATTTAAGGACTCTGCTGCATTATTTAAGGACTTTGTTGCATTATCTAAGGACTCTGCTGCATTATTGAAGGACTTTGCTGCAATATTTAAGGACTCTGCTTCAGTATTTAAGGACTCTGCTGCATTATTTAAGGACTTTGTTGCATTATTTAAGGACTCTGCTGCATTATTTAAGGACTTTGCTGCATTATTTATGGACTCTGCTGCATTATTTAAAGACTTTGCTGCAATATTTAAGGACTCTGCTTCAGTATTTAAGGACTCTGCTGCATTATTTAAGGACTTTGTTGCATTACTTAAGGACTCTGCTGCATTATTTAAGGACTTTGCTGCATTATTTATGGACTCTGCTGCATTATTTAAGGACTTTGCTGCAATATTTAAGGACTCTGCTTCAGTATTTAAGGACTCTGCTGCATTATTTAAGGACTTTGTTGCATTATTTAAGGACTCTGCTGCATTATTTAAGGACTTTGCTGCATTATTTATGGACTCTGCTGCATTATTTAAGGACTTTGCTGCAATATTTAAGGACTCTGCTTCAGTATTTAAGGACTCTGCTGCATTATTTAAGGACTTTGTTGCATTATTTAAGGACTCTGCTGCATTATTTAAGGACTTTGCTGCATTATTTAAGGACTCTGCTGCATTATTTAAGGACTCTGCTGCATTATTTAAGGACTTTGTTGCATTATTTAAGGACTCTGCTGCATTATTTAAGGACTTTGCTGCATTATTTAAGGACTCTGCTGCATTATTTAAGGACTCTGCTGCATTATTTAAGGACTTTGCTGCATTATTTAAGGACTCTGTTGCATTATTTAAGGACTTTGTTGCATTATTTAAGGACTCTGCTGCATTATTTAAGGACTTTGTTGCATTATTTAAGGACTCTGCTGCATTATTTAAGGACTTTGCTGCAATATTTAAGGACTCTGCTTCAGTATTTAAGGACTCTGCTGCATTATTTAAGGACTTTGTTGCATTATTTAAGGACTCTGCTGCATTATTTAAGGACTTTGCTGCATTATTTAAGGACTCTGCTGCATTTTTTAAGGACTCTGCTGAAGCATTTGAGGACTCTGCTGCATTATTTAAGCACTTTGCTGCGGTATTTAAGGACTCTGCTGCATTATTTAAGGACTTTGTTGCATTATTTAAGGACTCTGCTGCATTAGTTAAGGACTCTGCTGCATTATTTAAGGACGTTGTTGCATTATTTAAGGACTCTGCTGCATTATTTAAGGACTTTACTGCATTATTTAAGGACTCTGCTGCATTATTTAAGGACTTTCTTGCATTATTTAAGGACTCTGCTGCATTAGTTAAGGACTTTGCTGCATTATTTAAGGACTCTGCTGCATTATTTAACGACGTTGTTGCATTACTTAAGAACTGTGCTGCATTATTTAAGGACTTTGCTGCATTAGTTAAGGACTATGCTGCATTATTTAATGACTTTGCTGAAGCATTTGAGGACTCTGCTGCATTATTAGAGGACTCTGCTGCATTATTTAAGGACTTTGCTGCATTATTTAAGGACTTTGTTGCATTATTTAAGTACTCTGCTGCATTATTTAAGGACTTTGTTGCATTATTTAAGGACTCTGCTGCATTATTTAAGGACTTTGTTGCATTATTTAATGACTCTGCTGCATTATTTAAGGACTTTGCAGCAATATTTAAGGACTCTGCTTCAGTATTTAAGGACTCTGCTGCATTATTTAAGGACTTTGTTGCATTATCTAAGGACTCTGCTGCATTATTGAAGGACTTTGCTGCAATATTTAAGGACTCTGCTTCAGTATTTAAGGACTCTGCTGCATTATTTAAGGACTTTGTTGCATTATTTAAGGACTCTGCTGCATTATTTAAGGACTTTGCTGCATTATTTATGGACTCTGCTGCATTATTTAAAGACTTTGCTGCAATATTTAAGGACTCTGCTTCAGTATTTAAGGACTCTGCTGCATTATTTAAGGAATTTGTTGCATTACTTAAGGACTCTGCTGCATTATTTAAGGACTTTGCTGCATTATTTATGGACTCTGCTGCATTATTTAAGGACTTTGCTGCAATATTTAAGGACTCTGCTTCAGTATTTAAGGACTCTGCTGCATTATTTAAGGACTTTGTTGCATTATTTAAGGACTCTGCTGCATTATTTAAGGACTTTGCTGCATTATTTATGGACTCTGCTGCATTATTTAAGGACTTTGCTGCAATATTTAAGGACTCTGCTTCAGTATTTAAGGACTCTGCTGCATTATTTAAGGACTTTGTTGCATTATTTAAGGACTCTGCTGCATTATTTAAGGACTTTGCTGCATTATTTAAGGACTCTGCTGCATTTTTTAAGGACTCTGCTGAAGCATTTGAGGACTCTGCTGCATTATTTAAGCACTTTGCTGCGGTATTTAAGGACTCTGTTGCATTATTTAAGGACTTTGTTGCATTATTTAAGGACTCTGCTGCATTATTTAAGGACTTTGTTGCATTATTTAAGGACTCTGCTGCATTATTTAAGGACTTTGCTGCAATATTTAAGGACTCTGCTTCAGTATTTAAGGACTCTGCTGCATTATTTAAGGACTTTGTTGCATTATTTAAGGACTCTGCTGCATTATTTAAGGACTTTGTTGCATTATCTAAGGACTCTGCTGCATTATTGAAGGACTTTGCTGCAATATTTAAGGACTCTGCTTCAGTATTTAAGGACTCTGCTGCATTATTTAAGGACTTTGTTGCATTATTTAAGGACTCTGCTGCATTATTTAAGGACTTTGTTGCATTATTTAAGGACTCTGCTGCATTATTTAAGGACTTTGCTGCAATATTTAAGGACTCTGCTTCAGTATTTAAGGACTCTGCTGCATTATTTAAGGACTTTGTTGCATTATTTAAGGACTCTGCTGCATTATTTAAGGACTCTGCTGCATTATTTAAGGATTCTGCTGCATTTTTTAAGGACTCTGCTGAAGCATTTGAGGACTCTGCTGCATTATTTAAGCACTTTGCTGCGGTATTTAAGGACTCTGTTGCATTATTTAAGGACTTTGTTGCATTATTTAAGGACTCTGCTGCATTAGTTAAGGACTTTGCTGCATTATTTAAGGACTCTGCTGCATTATTTACCGACGTTGTTGCATTATTTAAGAACTGTGCTGCTTTATTTAAGGACTTTGCATTATTTAAGGACTATGCTGCATTATTTAATGACTTTGCTGAAGCATTTGAGGACTCTGCTGCATTATTAGAGGACTCTGCTGCATTATTTAATGACTTTGTTGGATTTTTTAAGGACTCTGCTGCATTATTTAAGGAATTTGCTGCTATATTAAAGGACTCTGCTTCAGTATTTAAGGACTCTGCTGCGGTATTTAAGGACTCTGCTGCATTATTTAAGGACTCTGCTGCATTATTTAAGGACTTTGCTGCATTATTTAAGGACTCTGCTGCATTATTTAAGGACTTTGTTGCATTATTTAAGGACTCTAATGCATTATTTAAGGACTTTGCTGCAATATTTAAGGACTCTGCTTCAGTATTTAAGGACTCTGCTGCATTATTTAAGGACGTTGTTGCATTATTTAAGGACTCTGCTGCATTATTTAAGGACTTTACTGCATTATTTAAGGACTCTGCTGCATTATTTAAGGACTTTCTTGCATTATTTAAGGACTCTGCTGCATTAGTTAAGGACTTTACTGCATTATTTAAGGACTCTGCTGCATTATTTAAGGACTTTGCTGCAATATTTAAGGACTCTGCTTCAGTATTTAAGGACTCTGCTGCATTATTTAAGGACTTTGTTGCATTATTTAAGGACTCTGCTGCATTATTTAAGGACTTTGCTGCATTATTTAAGGACTCTGCTGCATTTTTTAAGGACTCTGCTGAAGCATTTGAGGACTCTGCTGCATTATTTAAGCACTTTGCTGCGGTATTTAAGGACTCTGTTGCATTATTTAAGGACTTTGTTGCATTATTTAAGGACTCTGCTGCATTATTTAAGGACTTTGTTGCATTATTTAAGGACTCTGCTGCATTATTTAAGGACTTTGCTGCAATATTTAAGGACTCTGCTTCAGTATTTAAGGACTCTGCTGCATTATTTAAGGACTTTGTTGCATTATTTAAGGACTCTGCTGCATTATTTAAGGACTTTGCTGCATTATTTAAGGACTCTGCTGCATTTTTTAAGGACTCTGCTGAAGCATTTGAGGACTCTGCTGCATTATTTAAGCACTTTGCTGCGGTATTTAAGGACTCTGCTGCATTATTTAAGGACTTTGTTGCATTATTTAAGGACTCTGCTGCATTAGTTAAGGACTCTGCTGCATTATTTAAGGACGTTGTTGCATTATTTAAGGACTCTGCTGCATTATTTAAGGACTTTACTGCATTATTTAAGGACTCTGCTGCATTATTTAAGGACTTTCTTGCATTATTTAAGGACTCTGCTGCATTAGTTAAGGACTTTGCTGCATTATTTAAGGACTCTGCTGCATTATTTAACGACGTTGTTGCATTACTTAAGAACTGTGCTGCATTATTTAAGGACTTTGCTGCATTAGTTAAGGACTATGCTGCATTATTTAATGACTTTGCTGAAGCATTTGAGGACTCTGCTGCATTATTAGAGGACTCTGCTGCATTATTTAAGGACTTTGCTGCATTATTTAAGGACTTTGTTGCATTATTTAAGTACTCTGCTGCATTATTTAAGGACTTTGTTGCATTATTTAAGGACTCTGCTGCATTATTTAAGGACTTTGTTGCATTATTTAATGACTCTGCTGCATTATTTAAGGACTTTGCAGCAATATTTAAGGACTCTGCTTCAGTATTTAAGGACTCTGCTGCATTATTTAAGGACTTTGTTGCATTATCTAAGGACTCTGCTGCATTATTGAAGGACTTTGCTGCAATATTTAAGGACTCTGCTTCAGTATTTAAGGACTCTGCTGCATTATTTAAGGACTTTGTTGCATTATTTAAGGACTCTGCTGCATTATTTAAGGACTTTGCTGCATTATTTATGGACTCTGCTGCATTATTTAAAGACTTTGCTGCAATATTTAAGGACTCTGCTTCAGTATTTAAGGACTCTGCTGCATTATTTAAGGACTTTGTTGCATTACTTAAGGACTCTGCTGCATTATTTAAGGACTTTGCTGCATTATTTATGGACTCTGCTGCATTATTTAAGGACTTTGCTGCAATATTTAAGGACTCTGCTTCAGTATTTAAGGACTCTGCTGCATTATTTAAGGACTTTGTTGCATTATTTAAGGACTCTGCTGCATTATTTAAGGACTTTGCTGCATTATTTATGGACTCTGCTGCATTATTTAAGGACTTTGCTGCAATATTTAAGGACTCTGCTTCAGTATTTAAGGACTCTGCTGCATTATTTAAGGACTTTGTTGCATTATTTAAGGACTCTGCTGCATTATTTAAGGACTTTGCTGCATTATTTAAGGACTCTGCTGCATTATTTAAGGACTCTGCTGCATTATTTAAGGACTTTGTTGCATTATTTAAGGACTCTGCTGCATTATTTAAGGACTTTGCTGCATTATTTAAGGACTCTGCTGCATTATTTAAGGACTCTGCTGCATTATTTAAGGACTTTGCTGCATTATTTAAGGACTCTGTTGCATTATTTAAGGACTTTGTTGCATTATTTAAGGACTCTGCTGCATTATTTAAGGACTTTGTTGCATTATTTAAGGACTCTGCTGCATTATTTAAGGACTTTGCTGCAATATTTAAGGACTCTGCTTCAGTATTTAAGGACTCTGCTGCATTATTTAAGGACTTTGTTGCATTATTTAAGGACTCTGCTGCATTATTTAAGGACTTTGCTGCATTATTTAAGGACTCTGCTGCATTTTTTAAGGACTCTGCTGAAGCATTTGAGGACTCTGCTGCATTATTTAAGCACTTTGCTGCGGTATTTAAGGACTCTGCTGCATTATTTAAGGACTTTGTTGCATTATTTAAGGACTCTGCTGCATTAGTTAAGGACTCTGCTGCATTATTTAAGGACGTTGTTGCATTATTTAAGGACTCTGCTGCATTATTTAAGGACTTTACTGCATTATTTAAGGACTCTGCTGCATTATTTAAGGACTTTCTTGCATTATTTAAGGACTCTGCTGCATTAGTTAAGGACTTTGCTGCATTATTTAAGGACTCTGCTGCATTATTTAACGACGTTGTTGCATTACTTAAGAACTGTGCTGCATTATTTAAGGACTTTGCTGCATTAGTTAAGGACTATGCTGCATTATTTAATGACTTTGCTGAAGCATTTGAGGACTCTGCTGCATTATTAGAGGACTCTGCTGCATTATTTAAGGACTTTGCTGCATTATTTAAGGACTTTGTTGCATTATTTAAGTACTCTGCTGCATTATTTAAGGACTTTGTTGCATTATTTAAGGACTCTGCTGCATTATTTAAGGACTTTGTTGCATTATTTAATGACTCTGCTGCATTATTTAAGGACTTTGCAGCAATATTTAAGGACTCTGCTTCAGTATTTAAGGACTCTGCTGCATTATTTAAGGACTTTGTTGCATTATCTAAGGACTCTGCTGCATTATTGAAGGACTTTGCTGCAATATTTAAGGACTCTGCTTCAGTATTTAAGGACTCTGCTGCATTATTTAAGGACTTTGTTGCATTATTTAAGGACTCTGCTGCATTATTTAAGGACTTTGCTGCATTATTTATGGACTCTGCTGCATTATTTAAAGACTTTGCTGCAATATTTAAGGACTCTGCTTCAGTATTTAAGGACTCTGCTGCATTATTTAAGGAATTTGTTGCATTACTTAAGGACTCTGCTGCATTATTTAAGGACTTTGCTGCATTATTTATGGACTCTGCTGCATTATTTAAGGACTTTGCTGCAATATTTAAGGACTCTGCTTCAGTATTTAAGGACTCTGCTGCATTATTTAAGGACTTTGTTGCATTATTTAAGGACTCTGCTGCATTATTTAAGGACTTTGCTGCATTATTTATGGACTCTGCTGCATTATTTAAGGACTTTGCTGCAATATTTAAGGACTCTGCTTCAGTATTTAAGGACTCTGCTGCATTATTTAAGGACTTTGTTGCATTATTTAAGGACTCTGCTGCATTATTTAAGGACTTTGCTGCATTATTTAAGGACTCTGCTGCATTATTTAAGGACTCTGCTGAAGCATTTGAGGACTCTGCTGCATTATTTAATCACTTTGCTGCGGTATTTAAGGACTCTGTTGCATTATTTAAGGACTTTGTTGCATTATTTAAGGACTCTGCTGCATTAGTTAAGGACTTTGCTGCATTATTTAAGGACTCTGCTGCATTATTAACGACGTTGTTGCATTATTTAAGAACTGTGCTGCATTATTTAAGGACTTTGCTGCATTATTTAAGGACTATGCTGCATTATTTAATGACTTTGCTGAAGCACTTGAGGACTCTGCTGCATTATTAGAGGACTCTGCTGCATTATTTAATGACTTTGTTGGATTTTTTAAGGACTCTGCTGCATTATTTAAGGAATTTGCTGCTATATTAAAGGACTCTGCTTCAGTATTTAAGGACTCTGCTGCGGTATATAAGGACTCTGCTGCATTATTTAAGGACTCTGCTGCATTATTTAAGGACTTTGCTGCATTATTTAAGGACTCTGCTGCATTATTTAAGGACTTTGTTGCATTATTTAAGGACTCTAATGCATTATTTAAGGACTTTGCTGGAATATTTAAGGACTCTGCTGCATTAGTTAAGGACTTTGCTGCATTATTTAAGGACTCTGCTGCATTATTTAACGACTTTACTGCATTATTTAAGGACTCTGCTGCATTATTTAAGGACTTTGTTGCATTATTTAAGGACTCTGCTGCATTAGTTAAGGACTATGCTGCATTATTTAATGACTTTGCTGAAGCATTTGAGGACTCTGCTGCATTATTAGAGGACTCTGCTGCATTATTTAAGGACTTGCTGCATTATTTAATGACTTTGTTGGATTTTTTGAGGACTCTGTTGCATTATTAGAGGACTCTGCTGCATTATTTAAGGACTTGCTGCATTATTTAATGACTTTGTTGGATTTTTTAAGGACTCTGCTGCGTTATTTAAGGAATTTGCTGCTATATTAAAGGACTCTGCTTCAGTATTTAAGGACTCTGCTGCGGTATTTAAGGACTCTGCTGCATTATTTAAGGACTCTGCTGCATTATTTAAGGACTTTGCTGCATTATTTAAGGAATCTGCTGCATTATTTAAGGACTTTGTTGCATTATCTAAGGACTCTGCTGCATTATTGAAGGACTTTGCTGCAATATTTAAGGACTCTGCTTCAGTATTTAAGGACTCTGCTGCATTATTTAAGGACTTTGTTGCATTATTTAAGGACTCTGCTGCATTATTTAAGGACTTTGTTGCATTATTTAAGGACTCTGCTGCATTATTTAAGGACTTTGCTGCAATATTTAAGGACTCTGCTTCAGTATTTAAGGACTCTGCTGCATTATTTAAGGACTTTGTTGCATTATTTAAGGACTCTGCTGCATTATTTAAGGACTTTGCGGCATTATTTAAGGATTCTGCTGCATTTTTTAAGGACTCTGCTGAAGCATTTGAGGACTCTGCTGCATTATTTAAGCACTTTGCTGCGGTATTTAAGGACTCTGTTGCATTATTTAAGGACTTTGTTGCATTATTTAAGGACTCTGCTGCATTAGTTAAGGACTTTGCTGCATTATTTAAGGACTCTGCTGCATTATTTACCGACGTTGTTGCATTATTTAAGAACTGTGCTGCTTTATTTAAGGACTTTGCATTATTTAAGGACTATGCTGCATTATTTAATGACTTTGCTGAAGCATTTGAGGACTCTGCTGCATTATTAGAGGACTCTGCTGCATTATTTAATGACTTTGTTGGATTTTTTAAGGACTCTGCTGCATTATTTAAGGAATTTGCTGCTATATTAAAGGACTCTGCTTCAGTATTTAAGGACTCTGCTGCGGTATTTAAGGACTCTGCTGCATTATTTAAGGACTCTGCTGCATTATTTAAGGACTTTGCTGCAATATTTAAGGACTCTGCTTCAGTATTTAAGGACTCTGCTGCATTATTTAAGGACTTTGTTGCATTATTTAAGGACTCTGCTGCATTATTTAAGGACTTTGTTGCATTATCTAAGGACTCTGCTGCATTATTGAAGGACTTTGCTGCAATATTTAAGGACTCTGCTTCAGTATTTAAGGACTCTGCTGCATTATTTAAGGACTTTGTTGCATTATTTAAGGACTCTGCTGCATTATTTAAGGACTTTGTTGCATTATTTAAGGACTCTGCTGCATTATTTAAGGACTTTGCTGCAATATTTAAGGACTCTGCTTCAGTATTTAAGGACTCTGCTGCATTATTTAAGGACTTTGTTGCATTATTTAAGGACTCTGCTGCATTATTTAAGGACTCTGCTGCATTATTTAAGGATTCTGCTGCATTTTTTAAGGACTCTGCTGAAGCATTTGAGGACTCTGCTGCATTATTTAAGCACTTTGCTGCGGTATTTAAGGACTCTGTTGCATTATTTAAGGACTTTGTTGCATTATTTAAGGACTCTGCTGCATTAGTTAAGGACTTTGCTGCATTATTTAAGGACTCTGCTGCATTATTTACCGACGTTGTTGCATTATTTAAGAACTGTGCTGCTTTATTTAAGGACTTTGCATTATTTAAGGACTATGCTGCATTATTTAATGACTTTGCTGAAGCATTTGAGGACTCTGCTGCATTATTAGAGGACTCTGCTGCATTATTTAATGACTTTGTTGGATTTTTTAAGGACTCTGCTGCATTATTTAAGGAATTTGCTGCTATATTAAAGGACTCTGCTTCAGTATTTAAGGACTCTGCTGCGGTATTTAAGGACTCTGCTGCATTATTTAAGGACTCTGCTGCATTATTTAAGGACTTTGCTGCATTATTTAAGGACTCTGCTGCATTATTTAAGGACTTTGTTGCATTATTTAAGGACTCTAATGCATTATTTAAGGACTTTGCTGCAATATTTAAGGACTCTGCTTCAGTATTTAAGGACTCTGCTGCATTATTTAAGGACGTTGTTGCATTATTTAAGGACTCTGCTGCATTATTTAAGGACTTTACTGCATTATTTAAGGACTCTGCTGCATTATTTAAGGACTTTCTTGCATTATTTAAGGACTCTGCTGCATTAGTTAAGGACTTTACTGCATTATTTAAGGACTCTGCTGCATTATTTAAGGACTTTGCTGCAATATTTAAGGACTCTGCTTCAGTATTTAAGGACTCTGCTGCATTATTTAAGGACTTTGTTGCATTATTTAAGGACTCTGCTGCATTATTTAAGGACTTTGCTGCATTATTTAAGGACTCTGCTGCATTTTTTAAGGACTCTGCTGAAGCATTTGAGGACTCTGCTGCATTATTTAAGCACTTTGCTGCGGTATTTAAGGACTCTGTTGCATTATTTAAGGACTTTGTTGCATTATTTAAGGACTCTGCTGCATTATTTAAGGACTTTGTTGCATTATTTAAGGACTCTGCTGCATTATTTAAGGACTTTGCTGCAATATTTAAGGACTCTGCTTCAGTATTTAAGGACTCTGCTGCATTATTTAAGGACTTTGTTGCATTATTTAAGGACTCTGCTGCATTATTTAAGGACTTTGCTGCATTATTTAAGGACTCTGCTGCATTTTTTAAGGACTCTGCTGAAGCATTTGAGGACTCTGCTGCATTATTTAAGCACTTTGCTGCGGTATTTAAGGACTCTGCTGCATTATTTAAGGACTTTGTTGCATTATTTAAGGACTCTGCTGCATTAGTTAAGGACTCTGCTGCATTATTTAAGGACGTTGTTGCATTATTTAAGGACTCTGCTGCATTATTTAAGGACTTTACTGCATTATTTAAGGACTCTGCTGCATTATTTAAGGACTTTCTTGCATTATTTAAGGACTCTGCTGCATTAGTTAAGGACTTTGCTGCATTATTTAAGGACTCTGCTGCATTATTTAACGACGTTGTTGCATTACTTAAGAACTGTGCTGCATTATTTAAGGACTTTGCTGCATTAGTTAAGGACTATGCTGCATTATTTAATGACTTTGCTGAAGCATTTGAGGACTCTGCTGCATTATTAGAGGACTCTGCTGCATTATTTAAGGACTTTGCTGCATTATTTAAGGACTTTGTTGCATTATTTAAGTACTCTGCTGCATTATTTAAGGACTTTGTTGCATTATTTAAGGACTCTGCTGCATTATTTAAGGACTTTGTTGCATTATTTAATGACTCTGCTGCATTATTTAAGGACTTTGCAGCAATATTTAAGGACTCTGCTTCAGTATTTAAGGACTCTGCTGCATTATTTAAGGACTTTGTTGCATTATCTAAGGACTCTGCTGCATTATTGAAGGACTTTGCTGCAATATTTAAGGACTCTGCTTCAGTATTTAAGGACTCTGCTGCATTATTTAAGGACTTTGTTGCATTATTTAAGGACTCTGCTGCATTATTTAAGGACTTTGCTGCATTATTTATGGACTCTGCTGCATTATTTAAAGACTTTGCTGCAATATTTAAGGACTCTGCTTCAGTATTTAAGGACTCTGCTGCATTATTTAAGGACTTTGTTGCATTACTTAAGGACTCTGCTGCATTATTTAAGGACTTTGCTGCATTATTTATGGACTCTGCTGCATTATTTAAGGACTTTGCTGCAATATTTAAGGACTCTGCTTCAGTATTTAAGGACTCTGCTGCATTATTTAAGGACTTTGTTGCATTATTTAAGGACTCTGCTGCATTATTTAAGGACTTTGCTGCATTATTTATGGACTCTGCTGCATTATTTAAGGACTTTGCTGCAATATTTAAGGACTCTGCTTCAGTATTTAAGGACTCTGCTGCATTATTTAAGGACTTTGTTGCATTATTTAAGGACTCTGCTGCATTATTTAAGGACTTTGCTGCATTATTTAAGGACTCTGCTGCATTATTTAAGGACTCTGCTGCATTATTTAAGGACTTTGTTGCATTATTTAAGGACTCTGCTGCATTATTTAAGGACTTTGCTGCATTATTTAAGGACTCTGCTGCATTATTTAAGGACTCTGCTGCATTATTTAAGGACTTTGCTGCATTATTTAAGGACTCTGTTGCATTATTTAAGGACTTTGTTGCATTATTTAAGGACTCTGCTGCATTATTTAAGGACTTTGTTGCATTATTTAAGGACTCTGCTGCATTATTTAAGGACTTTGCTGCAATATTTAAGGACTCTGCTTCAGTATTTAAGGACTCTGCTGCATTATTTAAGGACTTTGTTGCATTATTTAAGGACTCTGCTGCATTATTTAAGGACTTTGCTGCATTATTTAAGGACTCTGCTGCATTTTTTAAGGACTCTGCTGAAGCATTTGAGGACTCTGCTGCATTATTTAAGCACTTTGCTGCGGTATTTAAGGACTCTGCTGCATTATTTAAGGACTTTGTTGCATTATTTAAGGACTCTGCTGCATTAGTTAAGGACTCTGCTGCATTATTTAAGGATGTTGTTGCATTATTTAAGGACTCTGCTGCATTATTTAAGGACTTTACTGCATTATTTAAGGACTCTGCTGCATTATTTAAGGACTTTCTTGCATTATTTAAGGACTCTGCTGCATTAGTTAAGGACTTTGCTGCATTATTTAAGGACTCTGCTGCATTATTTAACGACGTTGTTGCATTACTTAAGAACTGTGCTGCATTATTTAAGGACTTTGCTGCATTAGTTAAGGACTATGCTGCATTATTTAATGACTTTGCTGAAGCATTTGAGGACTCTGCTGCATTATTAGAGGACTCTGCTGCATTATTTAAGGACTTTGCTGCATTATTTAAGGACTTTGTTGCATTATTTAAGTACTCTGCTGCATTATTTAAGGACTTTGTTGCATTATTTAAGGACTCTGCTGCATTATTTAAGGACTTTGTTGCATTATTTAATGACTCTGCTGCATTATTTAAGGACTTTGCAGCAATATTTAAGGACTCTGCTTCAGTATTTAAGGACTCTGCTGCATTATTTAAGGACTTTGTTGCATTATCTAAGGACTCTGCTGCATTATTGAAGGACTTTGCTGCAATATTTAAGGACTCTGCTTCAGTATTTAAGGACTCTGCTGCATTATTTAAGGACTTTGTTGCATTATTTAAGGACTCTGCTGCATTATTTAAGGACTTTGCTGCATTATTTATGGACTCTGCTGCATTATTTAAAGACTTTGCTGCAATATTTAAGGACTCTGCTTCAGTATTTAAGGACTCTGCTGCATTATTTAAGGAATTTGTTGCATTACTTAAGGACTCTGCTGCATTATTTAAGGACTTTGCTGCATTATTTATGGACTCTGCTGCATTATTTAAGGACTTTGCTGCAATATTTAAGGACTCTGCTTCAGTATTTAAGGACTCTGCTGCATTATTTAAGGACTTTGTTGCATTATTTAAGGACTCTGCTGCATTATTTAAGGACTTTGCTGCATTATTTATGGACTCTGCTGCATTATTTAAGGACTTTGCTGCAATATTTAAGGACTCTGCTTCAGTATTTAAGGACTCTGCTGCATTATTTAAGGACTTTGTTGCATTATTTAAGGACTCTGCTGCATTATTTAAGGACTTTGCTGCATTATTTAAGGACTCTGCTGCATTATTTAAGGACTCTGCTGAAGCATTTGAGGACTCTGCTGCATTATTTAATCACTTTGCTGCGGTATTTAAGGACTCTGTTGCATTATTTAAGGACTTTGTTGCATTATTTAAGGACTCTGCTGCATTAGTTAAGGACTTTGCTGCATTATTTAAGGACTCTGCTGCATTATTAACGACGTTGTTGCATTATTTAAGAACTGTGCTGCATTATTTAAGGACTTTGCTGCATTATTTAAGGACTATGCTGCATTATTTAATGACTTTGCTGAAGCACTTGAGGACTCTGCTGCATTATTAGAGGACTCTGCTGCATTATTTAATGACTTTGTTGGATTTTTTAAGGACTCTGCTGCATTATTTAAGGAATTTGCTGCTATATTAAAGGACTCTGCTTCAGTATTTAAGGACTCTGCTGCGGTATATAAGGACTCTGCTGCATTATTTAAGGACTCTGCTGCATTATTTAAGGACTTTGCTGCATTATTTAAGGACTCTGCTGCATTATTTAAGGACTTTGTTGCATTATTTAAGGACTCTAATGCATTATTTAAGGACTTTGCTGGAATATTTAAGGACTCTGCTGCATTAGTTAAGGACTTTGCTGCATTATTTAAGGACTCTGCTGCATTATTTAACGACTTTACTGCATTATTTAAGGACTCTGCTGCATTATTTAAGGACTTTGTTGCATTATTTAAGGACTCTGCTGCATTAGTTAAGGACTATGCTGCATTATTTAATGACTTTGCTGAAGCATTTGAGGACTCTGCTGCATTATTAGAGGACTCTGCTGCATTATTTAAGGACTTGCTGCATTATTTAATGACTTTGTTGGATTTTTTGAGGACTCTGTTGCATTATTAGAGGACTCTGCTGCATTATTTAAGGACTTGCTGCATTATTTAATGACTTTGTTGGATTTTTTAAGGACTCTGCTGCGTTATTTAAGGAATTTGCTGCTATATTAAAGGACTCTGCTTCAGTATTTAAGGACTCTGCTGCGGTATTTAAGGACTCTGCTGCATTATTTAAGGACTCTGCTGCATTATTTAAGGACTTTGCTGCATTATTTAAGGAATCTGCTGCATTATTTAAGGACTTTGTTGCATTATCTAAGGACTCTGCTGCATTATTGAAGGACTTTGCTGCAATATTTAAGGACTCTGCTTCAGTATTTAAGGACTCTGCTGCATTATTTAAGGACTTTGTTGCATTATTTAAGGACTCTGCTGCATTATTTAAGGACTTTG
The DNA here is from genome assembly GCF_046119375.1 of Phyllobates terribilis. Lineage (NCBI taxonomy): Eukaryota > Metazoa > Chordata > Amphibia > Anura > Dendrobatidae > Phyllobates > Phyllobates terribilis. The sequence continues at coordinate 2,087,876 of NW_027362905.1, forward strand.
TTGCATTATTTAAGGACTCTGCTGCATTATTTAAGGACTTTGCTGCAATATTTAAGGACTCTGCTTCAGTATTTAAGGACTCTGCTGCATTATTTAAGGACTTTGTTGCATTATTTAAGGACTCTGCTGCATTATTTAAGGACTTTGCGGCATTATTTAAGGATTCTGCTGCATTTTTTAAGGACTCTGCTGAAGCATTTGAGGACTCTGCTGCATTATTTAAGCACTTTGCTGCGGTATTTAAGGACTCTGTTGCATTATTTAAGGACTTTGTTGCATTATTTAAGGACTCTGCTGCATTAGTTAAGGACTTTGCTGCATTATTTAAGGACTCTGCTGCATTATTTACCGACGTTGTTGCATTATTTAAGAACTGTGCTGCTTTATTTAAGGACTTTGCATTATTTAAGGACTATGCTGCATTATTTAATGACTTTGCTGAAGCATTTGAGGACTCTGCTGCATTATTAGAGGACTCTGCTGCATTATTTAATGACTTTGTTGGATTTTTTAAGGACTCTGCTGCATTATTTAAGGAATTTGCTGCTATATTAAAGGACTCTGCTTCAGTATTTAAGGACTCTGCTGCGGTATTTAAGGACTCTGCTGCATTATTTAAGGACTCTGCTGCATTATTTAAGGACTTTGCTGCATTATTTAAGGACTCTGCTGCATTATTTAAGGACTTTGTTGCATTATTTAAGGACTCTAATGCATTATTTAAGGACTTTGCTGCAATATTTAAGGACTCTGCTTCAGTATTTAAGGACTCTGCTGCATTATTTAAGGACGTTGTTGCATTATTTAAGGACTCTGCTGCATTATTTAAGGACTTTACTGCATTATTTAAGGACTCTGCTGCATTATTTAAGGACTTTCTTGCATTATTTAAGGACTCTGCTGCATTAGTTAAGGACTTTGCTGCATTATTTAAGGACTCTGCTGCATTATTTAAGGACTTTGCTGCAATATTTAAGGACTCTGCTTCAGTATTTAAGGACTCTGCTGCATTATTTAAGGACTTTGTTGCATTATTTAAGGACTCTGCTGCATTATTTAAGGACTTTGCTGCATTATTTAAGGACTCTGCTGCATTTTTTAAGGACTCTGCTGAAGCATTTGAGGACTCTGCTGCATTATTTAAGCACTTTGCTGCGGTATTTAAGGACTCTGTTGCATTATTTAAGGACTTTGTTGCATTATTTAAGGACTCTGCTGCATTATTTAAGGACTTTGTTGCATTATTTAAGGACTCTGCTGCATTATTTAAGGACTTTGCTGCAATATTTAAGGACTCTGCTTCAGTATTTAAGGACTCTGCTGCATTATTTAAGGACTTTGTTGCATTATTTAAGGACTCTGCTGCATTATTTAAGGACTTTGTTGCATTATCTAAGGACTCTGCTGCATTATTGAAGGACTTTGCTGCAATATTTAAGGACTCTGCTTCAGTATTTAAGGACTCTGCTGCATTATTTAAGGACTTTGTTGCATTATTTAAGGACTCTGCTGCATTATTTAAGGACTTTGTTGCATTATTTAAGGACTCTGCTGCATTATTTAAGGACTTTGCTGCAATATTTAAGGACTCTGCTTCAGTATTTAAGGACTCTGCTGCATTATTTAAGGACTTTGTTGCATTATTTAAGGACTCTGCTGCATTATTTAAGGACTTTGCTGCATTATTTAAGGATTCTGCTGCATTTTTTAAGGACTCTGCTGAAGCATTTGAGGACTCTGCTGCATTATTTAAGCACTTTGCTGCGGTATTTAAGGACTCTGTTGCATTATTTAAGGACTTTGTTGCATTATTTAAGGACTCTGCTGCATTAGTTAAGGACTTTGCTGCATTATTTAAGGACTCTGCTGCATTATTTACCGACGTTGTTGCATTATTTAAGAACTGTGCTGCTTTATTTAAGGACTTTGCATTATTTAAGGACTATGCTGCATTATTTAATGACTTTGCTGAAGCATTTGAGGACTCTGCTGCATTATTAGAGGACTCTGCTGCATTATTTAATGACTTTGTTGGATTTTTTAAGGACTCTGCTGCATTATTTAAGGAATTTGCTGCTATATTAAAGGACTCTGCTTCAGTATTTAAGGACTCTGCTGCGGTATTTAAGGACTCTGCTGCATTATTTAAGGACTCTGCTGCATTATTTAAGGACTTTGCTGCATTATTTAAGGACTCTGCTGCATTATTTAAGGACTTTGTTGCATTATTTAAGGACTCTAATGCATTATTTAAGGACTTTGCTGCAATATTTAAGGACTCTTCCTCAGTATTTAAGGACTCTGCTGCATTATTTAAGGACGTTGTTGCATTATTTAAGGACTCTGCTGCATTATTTAAGGACTTTACTGCATTATTTAAGGACTCTGCTGCATTATTTAAGGACTTTCTTGCATTATTTAAGGACTCTGCTGCATTAGTTAAGGACTTTGCTGCATTATTTAAGGACTCTGCTGCATTATTTAAGGACTTTGCTGCAATATTTAAGGACTCTGCTTCAGTATTTAAGGACTCTGCTGCATTATTTAAGGACTTTGTTGCATTATTTAAGGACTCTGCTGCATTATTTAAGGACTTTGCTGCATTATTTAAGGACTCTGCTGCATTTTTTAAGGACTCTGCTGAAGCATTTGAGGACTCTGCTGCATTATTTAAGCACTTTGCTGCGGTATTTAAGGACTCTGTTGCATTATTTAAGGACTTTGTTGCATTATTTAAGGACTCTGCTGCATTATTTAAGGACTTTGTTGCATTATTTAAGGACTCTGCTGCATTATTTAAGGACTTTGCTGCAATATTTAAGGACTCTGCTTCAGTATTTAAGGACTCTGCTGCATTATTTAAGGACTTTGTTGCATTATTTAAGGACTCTGCTGCATTATTTAAGGACTTTGCTGCATTATTTAAGGACTCTGCTGCATTTTTTAAGGACTCTGCTGAAGCATTTGAGGACTCTGCTGCATTATTTAAGCACTTTGCTGCGGTATTTAAGGACTCTGCTGCATTATTTAAGGACTTTGTTGCATTATTTAAGGACTCTGCTGCATTAGTTAAGGACTCTGCTGCATTATTTAAGGACGTTGTTGCATTATTTAAGGACTCTGCTGCATTATTTAAGGACTTTACTGCATTATTTAAGGACTCTGCTGCATTATTTAAGGACTTTCTTGCATTATTTAAGGACTCTGCTGCATTAGTTAAGGACTTTGCTGCATTATTTAAGGACTCTGCTGCATTATTTAACGACGTTGTTGCATTACTTAAGAACTGTGCTGCATTATTTAAGGACTTTGCTGCATTAGTTAAGGACTATGCTGCATTATTTAATGACTTTGCTGAAGCATTTGAGGACTCTGCTGCATTATTAGAGGACTCTGCTGCATTATTTAAGGACTTGCTGCATTATTTAATGACTTTGTTGGATTTTTTGAGGACTCTGTTGCATTATTAGAGGACTCTGCTGCATTATTTAAGGACTTGCTGCATTATTTAATGACTTTGTTGGATTTTTTAAGGACTCTGCTGCGTTATTTAAGGAATTTGCTGCTATATTAAAGGACTCTGCTTCAGTATTTAAGGACTCTGCTGCGGTATTTAAGGACTCTGCTGCATTATTTAAGGACTCTGCTGCATTATTTAAGGACTTTGCTGCATTATTTAAGGAATCTGCTGCATTATTTAAGGACTTTGTTGCATTATCTAAGGACTCTGCTGCATTATTGAAGGACTTTGCTGCAATATTTAAGGACTCTGCTTCAGTATTTAAGGACTCTGCTGCATTATTTAAGGACTTTGTTGCATTATTTAAGGACTCTGCTGCATTATTTAAGGACTTTGTTGCATTATTTAAGGACTCTGCTGCATTATTTAAGGACTTTGCTGCAATATTTAAGGACTCTGCTTCAGTATTTAAGGACTCTGCTGCATTATTTAAGGACTTTGTTGCATTATTTAAGGACTCTGCTGCATTATTTAAGGACTTTGCGGCATTATTTAAGGATTCTGCTGCATTTTTTAAGGACTCTGCTGAAGCATTTGAGGACTCTGCTGCATTATTTAAGCACTTTGCTGCGGTATTTAAGGACTCTGTTGCATTATTTAAGGACTTTGTTGCATTATTTAAGGACTCTGCTGCATTAGTTAAGGACTTTGCTGCATTATTTAAGGACTCTGCTGCATTATTTACCGACGTTGTTGCATTATTTAAGAACTGTGCTGCTTTATTTAAGGACTTTGCATTATTTAAGGACTATGCTGCATTATTTAATGACTTTGCTGAAGCATTTGAGGACTCTGCTGCATTATTAGAGGACTCTGCTGCATTATTTAATGACTTTGTTGGATTTTTTAAGGACTCTGCTGCATTATTTAAGGAATTTGCTGCTATATTAAAGGACTCTGCTTCAGTATTTAAGGACTCTGCTGCGGTATTTAAGGACTCTGCTGCATTATTTAAGGACTCTGCTGCATTATTTAAGGACTTTGCTGCATTATTTAAGGACTCTGCTGCATTATTTAAGGACTTTGTTGCATTATTTAAGGACTCTAATGCATTATTTAAGGACTTTGCTGCAATATTTAAGGACTCTGCTTCAGTATTTAAGGACTCTGCTGCATTATTTAAGGACGTTGTTGCATTATTTAAGGACTCTGCTGCATTATTTAAGGACTTTACTGCATTATTTAAGGACTCTGCTGCATTATTTAAGGACTTTCTTGCATTATTTAAGGACTCTGCTGCATTAGTTAAGGACTTTGCTGCATTATTTAAGGACTCTGCTGCATTATTTAAGGACTTTGCTGCAATATTTAAGGACTCTGCTTCAGTATTTAAGGACTCTGCTGCATTATTTAAGGACTTTGTTGCATTATTTAAGGACTCTGCTGCATTATTTAAGGACTTTGCTGCATTATTTAAGGACTCTGCTGCATTTTTTAAGGACTCTGCTGAAGCATTTGAGGACTCTGCTGCATTATTTAAGCACTTTGCTGCGGTATTTAAGGACTCTGTTGCATTATTTAAGGACTTTGTTGCATTATTTAAGGACTCTGCTGCATTATTTAAGGACTTTGTTGCATTATTTAAGGACTCTGCTGCATTATTTAAGGACTTTGCTGCAATATTTAAGGACTCTGCTTCAGTATTTAAGGACTCTGCTGCATTATTTAAGGACTTTGTTGCATTATTTAAGGACTCTGCTGCATTATTTAAGGACTTTGTTGCATTATCTAAGGACTCTGCTGCATTATTGAAGGACTTTGCTGCAATATTTAAGGACTCTGCTTCAGTATTTAAGGACTCTGCTGCATTATTTAAGGACTTTGTTGCATTATTTAAGGACTCTGCTGCATTATTTAAGGACTTTGTTGCATTATTTAAGGACTCTGCTGCATTATTTAAGGACTTTGCTGCAATATTTAAGGACTCTGCTTCAGTATTTAAGGACTCTGCTGCATTATTTAAGGACTTTGTTGCATTATTTAAGGACTCTGCTGCATTATTTAAGGACTTTGCTGCATTATTTAAGGATTCTGCTGCATTTTTTAAGGACTCTGCTGAAGCATTTGAGGACTCTGCTGCATTATTTAAGCACTTTGCTGCGGTATTTAAGGACTCTGTTGCATTATTTAAGGACTTTGTTGCATTATTTAAGGACTCTGCTGCATTAGTTAAGGACTTTGCTGCATTATTTAAGGACTCTGCTGCATTATTTACCGACGTTGTTGCATTATTTAAGAACTGTGCTGCTTTATTTAAGGACTTTGCATTATTTAAGGACTATGCTGCATTATTTAATGACTTTGCTGAAGCATTTGAGGACTCTGCTGCATTATTAGAGGACTCTGCTGCATTATTTAATGACTTTGTTGGATTTTTTAAGGACTCTGCTGCATTATTTAAGGAATTTGCTGCTATATTAAAGGACTCTGCTTCAGTATTTAAGGACTCTGCTGCGGTATTTAAGGACTCTGCTGCATTATTTAAGGACTCTGCTGCATTATTTAAGGACTTTGCTGCATTATTTAAGGACTCTGCTGCATTATTTAAGGACTTTGTTGCATTATTTAAGGACTCTAATGCATTATTTAAGGACTTTGCTGCAATATTTAAGGACTCTTCCTCAGTATTTAAGGACTCTGCTGCATTATTTAAGGACGTTGTTGCATTATTTAAGGACTCTGCTGCATTATTTAAGGACTTTACTGCATTATTTAAGGACTCTGCTGCATTATTTAAGGACTTTCTTGCATTATTTAAGGACTCTGCTGCATTAGTTAAGGACTTTGCTGCATTATTTAAGGACTCTGCTGCATTATTTAAGGACTTTGCTGCAATATTTAAGGACTCTGCTTCAGTATTTAAGGACTCTGCTGCATTATTTAAGGACTTTGTTGCATTATTTAAGGACTCTGCTGCATTATTTAAGGACTTTGCTGCATTATTTAAGGACTCTGCTGCATTTTTTAAGGACTCTGCTGAAGCATTTGAGGACTCTGCTGCATTATTTAAGCACTTTGCTGCGGTATTTAAGGACTCTGTTGCATTATTTAAGGACTTTGTTGCATTATTTAAGGACTCTGCTGCATTATTTAAGGACTTTGTTGCATTATTTAAGGACTCTGCTGCATTATTTAAGGACTTTGCTGCAATATTTAAGGACTCTGCTTCAGTATTTAAGGACTCTGCTGCATTATTTAAGGACTTTGTTGCATTATTTAAGGACTCTGCTGCATTATTTAAGGACTTTGCTGCATTATTTAAGGACTCTGCTGCATTTTTTAAGGACTCTGCTGAAGCATTTGAGGACTCTGCTGCATTATTTAAGCACTTTGCTGCGGTATTTAAGGACTCTGCTGCATTATTTAAGGACTTTGTTGCATTATTTAAGGACTCTGCTGCATTAGTTAAGGACTCTGCTGCATTATTTAAGGACGTTGTTGCATTATTTAAGGACTCTGCTGCATTATTTAAGGACTTTACTGCATTATTTAAGGACTCTGCTGCATTATTTAAGGACTTTCTTGCATTATTTAAGGACTCTGCTGCATTAGTTAAGGACTTTGCTGCATTATTTAAGGACTCTGCTGCATTATTTAACGACGTTGTTGCATTACTTAAGAACTGTGCTGCATTATTTAAGGACTTTGCTGCATTAGTTAAGGACTATGCTGCATTATTTAATGACTTTGCTGAAGCATTTGAGGACTCTGCTGCATTATTAGAGGACTCTGCTGCATTATTTAAGGACTTGCTGCATTATTTAATGACTTTGTTGGATTTTTTAAGGACTCTGCTGCGTTATTTAAGGAATTTGCTGCTATATTAAAGGACTCTGCTTCAGTATTTAAGGACTCTGCTGCGGTATTTAAGGACTTTGCTGCATTATTTAAGGACTCTGCTGCATTATTTAAGGACTTTGCTGCATTATTTAAGGAATCTGCTGCATTATTTAAGGACTTTGTTGCATTATCTAAGGACTCTGCTGCATTATTGAAGGACTTTGCTGCATTATTTAAGGACTCTACTGCATTTTTTAAGGACTCTGCTGAAGCATTTGAGGACTCTGCTCCATTATTTAAGCACTTTGCTGCGGTATTTAAGGACTCTGTTGCATTATTTAAGGACTTTGTTGCATTATTTGAGGACTCTGCTGCATTAGTTAAGGACTTTGCTGCATTATTTAAGGACTCTGCTGCATTATTTACCGACGTTGTTGCATTATTTAAGAACTGTGCTGCTTTATTTAAGGACTTTGCATTATTTAAGGACTATGCTGCATTATTTAATGACTTTGCTGAAGCATTTGAGGACTCTGCTGCATTATTAGAGGACTCTGCTGCATTATTTAATGACTTTGTTGGATTTTTTAAGGACTCTGCTGCATTATTTAAGGAATTTGCTGCTATATTAAAGGACTCTGCTTCAGTATTTAAGGACTCTGCTGCGGTATTTAAGGACTCTGCTGCATTATTTAAGGACTCTGCTGCATTATTTAAGGACTTTGCTGCATTATTTAAGGACTCTGCTGCATTATTTAAGGACTTTGTTGCATTATTTAAGGACTCTAATGCATTATTTAAGGACTTTGCTGCAATATTTAAGGACTCTGCTTCAGTATTTAAGGACTCTGCTGCATTATTTAAGGACGTTGTTGCATTATTTAAGGACTCTGCTGCATTATTTAAGGACTTTACTGCATTATTTAAGGACTCTGCTGCATTATTTAAGGACTTTGTTGCATTATTTCAGGAATCTGATGCATTATTTAAGGAATTTGCTGAATTATTTAAGGACTCTGCTTTCTTATTTAATGACTCTGCTGAAGCATTTGAGGACTCTGCTGCATTATTTGAGGACTCTGTTGCATTATTTAAGGACTTTGCTGCTTTATTTAAGGACTTTGTTGCATTATTTAAGGACTCTGCTGCATTATTTAAGGACTTTGCTGCAATATTTAAGGACTCTGCTTCAGTATTTAAGGACTCTGCTGCATTATTTAAGGACTTTGCTGCATTATTTAAGGACTTTGTTGCATTATTTAAGTACTCTGCTGCATTATTTAAGGACTTTGTTGCATTATTTAAGGACTCTGCTGCATTATTTAAGGACTTTGTTGCATTATTTAATGACTCTGCTGCATTATTTAAGGACTTTGCAGCAATATTTAAGGACTCTGCTTCAGTATTTAAGGACTCTGCTGCATTATTTAAGGACTTTGTTGCATTATTTAAGGACTCTGCTGCATTATTTAAGGACTTTGCTGTATTATTTAAGGACAATGCTGCATTATTTAAGGACTCTGCTGAAGCATTTGAGGACTCTGCTGCATTATTTAAGCCCTTTGCTGCGGTATTTAAGGACTCTGTTGCATTATTTAAGGACTTTGTTGCATTATTTAAGGACTCTGCTGCATTATTTAAGGACTTTGCTGCATTATTTAAGGACTCTGCTGCATTATTTAACGACGTTGTTGCATTATTTAAGAACTGTTCTGCATTATTTAAGGACTTTGCTGCATTATTTAAGGAATATGCTGCATTATTTAATGAATTTGCTGAAGCATTTGAGGACTCTGCTGCATTATTAGAGGACTCTGCTGCATTATTTAAGGACTTGCTGCATTATTTAATGACTTTGTTGGATTTTTTAAGGACTCTGCTGCATTATTTAAGGACATTGTTGCATTATTTAATGACTCTGCTGCATTATTTAAGGACTTTGCAGCAATATTTAAGGACTCTGCTTCAGTATTTAAGGACTCTGCTGCATTATTTAAGGACTTTGTTGCATTATTTAAGGACTCTGCTGCATTATTTAAGGACTTTGCTGCATTATTTAAGGACACTGCTGCATTATTTAAGGACTCTGCTGAAGCATTTGAGGACTCTGCTGCATTATTTAAGCACTTTGCGGCGGTATTTAAGGACTCTGTTGCATTATTTAAGGACTTTGTTGCATTATTTAAGGACTCTGCTGCATTAGTTAAGGAGTTTGCTGCATTATTTAAGGACTCTGCTGCATTATTTAACGACGTTGTTGCATTATTTAAGAACTGTGCTGCATTATTTAAGGACTTTGCTGCATTATTTAAGGACTATGCTGCATTATTTAATGACTTTGCTGAAGCATTTGAGGACTCTGCTGCATTATTAGAGGACTCTGCTGCATTATTTAAGGACTTGCTGCATTATTTAATGACTTTGTTGGATTTCTTAAGGACTCTGCTGCATTATTTAAGGAATTTGCTGCTATATTAAAGGACTCTGCTTCAGTATTTAAGGACTCTGCTGCTGTATTTAAGGACCCTGCTGCATTATTTTAGGACTCTGCTGCATTATTTAAGGACTTTGCTGCATTATTTAAGGACTCTGCTGCATTATTTAACGACGTTGTTGCATTATTTAAGAACTGTGCTGCATTATTTAAGGACTTTGCTGCATTATTTAAGGACTATGCTGCATTATTTAATGACTTTGCTGAAGCATTTGAGGACTCTGCTGCATTATTAGAGGACTCTGCTGCATTATTTAAGGACTTGCTGCATTATTTAATGACTTTGTTGGATTTTTTAAGGACTCTGCTGCATTATTTAAGGAATTTGCTGCTATATTAAAGGACTCTGCTTCAGTATTTAAGGACTCTGCTGCGGTATTTAAGGACTCTGCTGCATTATTTAAGGACTCTGCTGCATTATTTAAGGACTTTGCTGCATTATTTAAGGAATCTGCTGCATTATTTAAGGACTTTGTTGCATTATCTAAGGACTCTGCTGCATTATTGAAGGACTTTGCTGCAATATTTAAGGACTCTGCTTCAGTATTTAAGGACTCTGCTGCATTATTTAAGGACTTTGTTGCATTATTTAAGGACTCTGCTGCATTATTTAAGGACTTTGCTGCATTATTTATGGACTCTGCTGCATTATTTAAGGACTTTGCTGCAATATTTAAGGACTCTGCTTCAGTATTTAAGGACTCTGCTGCATTATTTAAGGACTTTGTTGCATTATTTAAGGACTCTGCTGCATTATTTAAGGACTTTGCTGCATTATTTAAGGACTCTGCTGCATTATTTAAGGACTCTGCTGAAGCATTTGAGGACTCTGCTGCATTATTTAATCACTTTGCTGCGGTATTTAAGGACTCTGTTGCATTATTTAAGGACTTTGTTGCATTATTTAAGGACTCTGCTGCATTAGTTAAGGACTTTGCTGCATTATTTAAGGACTCTGCTGCATTATTTAACGACGTTGTTGCATTATTTAAGAACTGTGCTGCATTATTTAAGGACTTTGTTGCATTATTTAAGGACTATGCTGCATTATTTAATGACTTTGCTGAAGCATTTGAGGACTCTGCTGCATTATTAGAGGACTCTGCTGCATTATTTAATGACTTTGTTGGATTTTTTAAGGACTCTGCTGCATTATTTAAGGAATTTGCTGCTATATTAAAGGACTCTGCTTCAGTATTTAAGGACTCTGCTGCGGTATATAAGGACTCTGCTGCATTATTTAAGGACTCTGCTGCATTATTTAAGGACTTTGCTGCATTATTTAAGGACTCTGCTGCATTATTTAAGGACTTTGTTGCATTATTTAAGGACTCTAATGCATTATTTAAGGACTTTGCTGGAATATTTAAGGACTCTGCTGCATTAGTTAAGGACTTTGCTGCATTATTTAAGGACTCTGCTGCATTATTTAACGACTTTACTGCATTATTTAAGGACTCTGCTGCATTATTTAAGGACTTTGTTGCATTATTTAAGGACTCTGCTGCATTAGTTAAGGACTATGCTGCATTATTTAATGACTTTGCTGAAGCATTTGAGGACTCTGCTGCATTATTAGAGGACTCTGCTGCATTATTTAAGGACTTGCTGCATTATTTAATGACTTTGTTGGATTTTTTGAGGACTCTGTTGCATTATTAGAGGACTCTGCTGCATTATTTAAGGACTTGCTGCATTATTTAATGACTTTGTTGGATTTTTTAAGGACTCTGCTGCGTTATTTAAGGAATTTGCTGCTATATTAAAGGACTCTGCTTCAGTATTTAAGGACTCTGCTGCGGTATTTAAGGACTCTGCTGCATTATTTAAGGACTCTGCTGCATTATTTAAGGACTTTGCTGCATTATTTAAGGAATCTGCTGCATTATTTAAGGACTTTGTTGCATTATCTAAGGACTCTGCTGCATTATTGAAGGACTTTGCTGCAATATTTAAGGACTCTGCTTCAGTATTTAAGGACTCTGCTGCATTATTTAAGGACTTTGTTGCATTATTTAAGGACTCTGCTGCATTATTTAAGGACTTTGTTGCATTATTTAAGGACTCTGCTGCATTATTTAAGGACTTTGCTGCAATATTTAAGGACTCTGCTTCAGTATTTAAGGACTCTGCTGCATTATTTAAGGACTTTGTTGCATTATTTAAGGACTCTGCTGCATTATTTAAGGACTTTGCGGCATTATTTAAGGATTCTGCTGCATTTTTTAAGGACTCTGCTGAAGCATTTGAGGACTCTGCTGCATTATTTAAGCACTTTGCTGCGGTATTTAAGGACTCTGTTGCATTATTTAAGGACTTTGTTGCATTATTTAAGGACTCTGCTGCATTAGTTAAGGACTTTGCTGCATTATTTAAGGACTCTGCTGCATTATTTACCGACGTTGTTGCATTATTTAAGAACTGTGCTGCTTTATTTAAGGACTTTGCATTATTTAAGGACTATGCTGCATTATTTAATGACTTTGCTGAAGCATTTGAGGACTCTGCTGCATTATTAGAGGACTCTGCTGCATTATTTAATGACTTTGTTGGATTTTTTAAGGACTCTGCTGCATTATTTAAGGAATTTGCTGCTATATTAAAGGACTCTGCTTCAGTATTTAAGGACTCTGCTGCGGTATTTAAGGACTCTGCTGCATTATTTAAGGACTCTGCTGCATTATTTAAGGACTTTGCTGCATTATTTAAGGACTCTGCTGCATTATTTAAGGACTTTGTTGCATTATTTAAGGACTCTAATGCATTATTTAAGGACTTTGCTGCAATATTTAAGGACTCTGCTTCAGTATTTAAGGACTCTGCTGCATTATTTAAGGACGTTGTTGCATTATTTAAGGACTCTGCTGCATTATTTAAGGACTTTACTGCATTATTTAAGGACTCTGCTGCATTATTTAAGGACTTTCTTGCATTATTTAAGGACTCTGCTGCATTAGTTAAGGACTTTGGTGCATTATTTAAGGACTCTGCTGCATTATTTAAGGACTTTGCTGCAATATTTAAGGACTCTGCTTCAGTATTTAAGGACTCTGCTGCATTATTTAAGGACTTTGTTGCATTATTTAAGGACTCTGCTGCATTATTTAAGGACTTTGCTGCATTATTTAAGGACTCTGCTGCATTTTTTAAGGACTCTGCTGAAGCATTTGAGGACTCTGCTGCATTATTTAAGCACTTTGCTGCGGTATTTAAGGACTCTGTTGCATTATTTAAGGACTTTGTTGCATTATTTAAGGACTCTGCTGCATTATTTAAGGACTTTGTTGCATTATTTAAGGACTCTGCTGCATTATTTAAGGACTTTGCTGCAATATTTAAGGACTCTGCTTCAGTATTTAAGGACTCTGCTGCATTATTTAAGGACTTTGTTGCATTATTTAAGGACTCTGCTGCATTATTTAAGGACTTTGTTGCATTATCTAAGGACTCTGCTGCATTATTGAAGGACTTTGCTGCAATATTTAAGGACTCTGCTTCAGTATTTAAGGACTCTGCTGCATTATTTAAGGACTTTGTTGCATTATTTAAGGACTCTGCTGCATTATTTAAGGACTTTGTTGCATTATTTAAGGACTCTGCTGCATTATTTAAGGACTTTGCTGCAATATTTAAGGACTCTGCTTCAGTATTTAAGGACTCTGCTGCATTATTTAAGGACTTTGTTGCATTATTTAAGGACTCTGCTGCATTATTTAAGGACTTTGCTGCATTATTTAAGGATTCTGCTGCATTTTTTAAGGACTCTGCTGAAGCATTTGAGGACTCTGCTGCATTATTTAAGCACTTTGCTGCGGTATTTAAGGACTCTGTTGCATTATTTAAGGACTTTGTTGCATTATTTAAGGACTCTGCTGCATTAGTTAAGGACTTTGCTGCATTATTTAAGGACTCTGCTGCATTATTTACCGACGTTGTTGCATTATTTAAGAACTGTGCTGCTTTATTTAAGGACTTTGCATTATTTAAGGACTATGCTGCATTATTTAATGACTTTGCTGAAGCATTTGAGGACTCTGCTGCATTATTAGAGGACTCTGCTGCATTATTTAATGACTTTGTTGGATTTTTTAAGGACTCTGCTGCATTATTTAAGGAATTTGCTGCTATATTAAAGGACTCTGCTTCAGTATTTAAGGACTCTGCTGCGGTATTTAAGGACTCTGCTGCATTATTTAAGGACTCTGCTGCATTATTTAAGGACTTTGCTGCATTATTTAAGGACTCTGCTGCATTATTTAAGGACTTTGTTGCATTATTTAAGGACTCTAATGCATTATTTAAGGACTTTGCTGCAATATTTAAGGACTCTGCTTCAGTATTTAAGGACTCTGCTGCATTATTTAAGGACGTTGTTGCATTATTTAAGGACTCTGCTGCATTATTTAAGGACTTTACTGCATTATTTAAGGACTCTGCTGCATTATTTAAGGACTTTCTTGCATTATTTAAGGACTCTGCTGCATTAGTTAAGGACTTTGCTGCATTATTTAAGGACTCTGCTGCATTATTTAAGGACTTTGCTGCAATATTTAAGGACTCTGCTTCAGTATTTAAGGACTCTGCTGCATTATTTAAGGACTTTGTTGCATTATTTAAGGACTCTGCTGCATTATTTAAGGACTTTGCTGCATTATTTAAGGACTCTGCTGCATTTTTTAAGGACTCTGCTGAAGCATTTGAGGACTCTGCTGCATTATTTAAGCACTTTGCTGCGGTATTTAAGGACTCTGTTGCATTATTTAAGGACTTTGTTGCATTATTTAAGGACTCTGCTGCATTATTTAAGGACTTTGTTGCATTATTTAAGGACTCTGCTGCATTATTTAAGGACTTTGCTGCAATATTTAAGGACTCTGCTTCAGTATTTAAGGACTCTGCTGCATTATTTAAGGACTTTGTTGCATTATTTAAGGACTCTGCTGCATTATTTAAGGACTTTGCTGCATTATTTAAGGACTCTGCTGCATTTTTTAAGGACTCTGCTGAAGCATTTGAGGACTCTGCTGCATTATTTAAGCACTTTGCTGCGGTATTTAAGGACTCTGCTGCATTATTTAAGGACTTTGTTGCATTATTTAAGGACTCTGCTGCATTAGTTAAGGACTCTGCTGCATTATTTAAGGACGTTGTTGCATTATTTAAGGACTCTGCTGCATTATTTAAGGACTTTACTGCATTATTTAAGGACTCTGCTGCATTATTTAAGGACTTTCTTGCATTATTTAAGGACTCTGCTGCATTAGTTAAGGACTTTGCTGCATTATTTAAGGACTCTGCTGCATTATTTAACGACGTTGTTGCATTACTTAAGAACTGTGCTGCATTATTTAAGGACTTTGCTGCATTAGTTAAGGACTATGCTGCATTATTTAATGACTTTGCTGAAGCATTTGAGGACTCTGCTGCATTATTAGAGGAGTCTGCTGCATTATTTAAGGACTTGCTGCATTATTTAATGACTTTGTTGGATTTTTTAAGGACTCTGCTGCGTTATTTAAGGAATTTGCTGCTATATTAAAGGACTCTGCTTCAGTATTTAAGGACTCTGCTGTGGTATTTAAGGACTTTGCTGCATTATTTAAGGACTCTGCTGCATTATTTAAGGACTTTGCTGCATTATTTAAGGAATCTGCTGCATTATTTAAGGACTTTGTTGCATTATCTAAGGACTCTGCTGCATTATTGAAGGACTTTGCTGCAATATTTAAGGACTCTGCTTCAGTATTTAAGGACTCTGCTGCATTATTTAAGGACTTTGTTGCATTATTTAAGGACTCTGCTGCATTATTTAAGGACTTTGTTGCATTATTTAAGGACTCTGCTGCATTATTTAAGGACTTTGCTGCAATATTTAAGGACTCTGCTTCAGTATTTAAGGACTCTGCTGCATTATTTAAGGACTTTGTTGCATTATATAAGGACTCTGCTGCATTATTTAAGGACTTTGCTGCATTATTTAAGGACTCTACTGCATTTTTTAAGGACTCTGCTGAAGCATTTGAGGACTCTGCTCCATTATTTAAGCACTTTGCTGCGGTATTTAAGGACTCTGTTGCATTATTTAAGGACTTTGTTGCATTATTTGAGGACTCTGCTGCATTAGTTAAGGACTTTGCTGCATTATTTAAGGACTCTGCTGCATTATTTACTGACGTTGTTGCATTATTTAAGAACTGTGCTGCTTTATTTAAGGACTTTGCATTATTTAAGGACTATGCTGCATTATTTAATGACTTTGCTGAAGCATTTGAGGACTCTGCTGCATTATTAGAGGACTCTGCTGCATTATTTAATGACTTTGTTGGATTTTTTAAGGACTCTGCTGCATTATTTAAGGAATTTGCTGCTATATTAAAGGACTCTGCTTCAGTATTTAAGGACTCTGCTGCGGTATTTAAGGACTCTGCTGCATTATTTAAGGACTCTGCTGCATTATTTAAGGACTTTGCTGCATTATTTAAGGAATCTGCTGCATTATTTAAGGACTTTGTTGCATTATCTAAGGACTCTGCTGCATTATTGAAGGACTTTGCTGCAATATTTAAGGACTCTGCTTCAGTATTTAAGGACTCTGCTGCATTATTTAAGGACTTTGTTGCATTATTTAAGGACTCTGCTGCATTATTTAAGGACTTTGTTGCATTATTTAAGGACTCTGCTGCATTATTTAAGGACTTTGCTGCAATATTTAAGGACTCTGCTTCAGTATTTAAGGACTCTGCTGCATTATTTAAGGACTTTGTTGCATTATTTAAGGACTCTGCTGCATTATTTAAGGACTTTGCGGCATTATTTAAGGATTCTGCTGCATTTTTTAAGGACTCTGCTGAAGCATTTGAGGACTCTGCTGCATTATTTAAGCACTTTGCTGCGGTATTTAAGGACTCTGTTGCATTATTTAAGGACTTTGTTGCATTATTTAAGGACTCTGCTGCATTAGTTAAGGACTTTGCTGCATTATTTAAGGACTCTGCTGCATTATTTACCGACGTTGTTGCATTATTTAAGAACTGTGCTGCTTTATTTAAGGACTTTGCATTATTTAAGGACTATGCTGCATTATTTAATGACTTTGCTGAAGCATTTGAGGACTCTGCTGCATTATTAGAGGACTCTGCTGCATTATTTAATGACTTTGTTGGATTTTTTAAGGACTCTGCTGCATTATTTAAAGAATTTGCTGCTATATTAAAGGACTCTGCTTCAGTATTTAAGGACTCTGCTGCGGTATTTAAGGACTCTGCTGCATTATTTAAGGACTCTGCTGCATTATTTAAGGACTTTGCTGCATTATTTAAGGACTCTGCTGCATTTTTTAAGGACTCTGCTGAAGCATTTGAGGACTCTGCTGCATTATTTAAGCACTTTGCTGCGGTATTTAAGGACTCTGTTGCATTATTTAAGGACTTTGTTGCATTATTTAAGGACTCTGCTGCATTAGTTAAGGACTCTGCTGCATTATTTAAGGACGTTGTTGCATTATTTAAGGACTCTGCTGCATTATTTAAGGACTTTACTGCATTATTTAAGGACTCTGCTGCATTATTTAAGGACTTTCTTGCATTATTTAAGGACTCTGCTGCATTAGTTAAGGACTTTGCTGCATTATTTAAGGACTCTGCTGCATTATTTAACGACGTTGTTGCATTACTTAAGAACTGTGCTGCATTATTTAAGGACTTTGCTGCATTAGTTAAGGACTATGCTGCATTTTTTAATGACTTTGCTGAAGCATTTGAGGACTCTGCTGCATTATTAGAGGACTCTGCTGCATTATTTAAGGACTTGCTGCATTATTTAATGACTTTGTTGGATTTTTTAAGGACTCTGCTGCGTTATTTAAGGAATTTGCTGCTATATTAAAGGACTCTGCTTCAGTATTTAAGGACTCTGCTGCTGTATTTAAGGACTTTGCTGCATTATTTAAGGACTCTGCTGCATTATTTAAGGACTTTGCTGCATTATTTAAGGAATCTGCTGCATTATTTAAGGACTTTGTTGCATTATCTAAGGACTCTGCTGCATTATTGAAGGACTTTGCTGCAATATTTAAGGACTCTGCTTCAGTATTTAAGGACTCTGCTGCATTATTTAAGGACTTTGTTGCATTATTTAAGGACTCTGCTGCATTATTTAAGGACTTTGTTGCATTATTTAAGGACTCTGCTGCATTATTTAAGGACTTTGCTGCAATATTTAAGGACTCTGCTTCAGTATTTAAGGACTCTGCTGCATTATTTAAGGACTTTGTTGCATTATTTAAGGACTCTGCTGCATTATTTAAGGACTTTGCTGCATTATTTAAGGACTCTGCTGCATTTTTTAAGGACTCTGCTGAAGCATTTGAGGACTCTGCTGCATTATTTAAGCACTTTGCTGCGGTATTTAAGGACTCTGTTGCATTATTTAAGGACTTTGTTGCATTATTTAAGGACTCTGCTGCATTATTTAAGGACTTTGTTGCATTATTTAAGGACTCTGCTGCATTATTTAAGGACTTTGCTGCAATATTTAAGGACTCTGCTTCAGTATTTAAGGACTCTGCTGCATTATTTAAGGACTTTGTTGCATTATTTAAGGACTCTGCTGCATTATTTAAGGACTTTGCTGCATTATTTAAGGACTCTGCTGCATTTTTTAAGGACTCTGCTGAAGCATTTGAGGACTCTGCTGCATTATTTAAGCACTTTGCTGCGGTATTTAAGGACTCTGTTGCATTATTTAAGGACTTTGTTGCATTATTTAAGGACTCTGCTGCATTAGTTAAGGACTCTGCTGCATTATTTAAGGACGTTGTTGCATTATTTAAGGACTCTGCTGCATTATTTAAGGACTTTACTGCATTATTTAAGGACTCTGCTGCATTATTTAAGGACTTTCTTGCATTATTTAAGGACTCTGCTGCATTAGTTAAGGACTTTGCTGCATTATTTAAGGACTCTGCTGCATTATTTAACGACGTTGTTGCATTACTTAAGAACTGTGCTGCATTATTTAAGGACTTTGCTGCATTAGTTAAGGACTATGCTGCATTTTTTAATGACTTTGCTGAAGCATTTGAGGACTCTGCTGCATTATTAGAGGACTCTGCTGCATTATTTAAGGACTTGCTGCATTATTTAATGACTTTGTTGGATTTTTTAAGGACTCTGCTGCGTTATTTAAGGAATTTGCTGCTATATTAAAGGACTCTGCTTCAGTATTTAAGGACTCTGCTGCTGTATTTAAGGACTTTGCTGCATTATTTAAGGACTCTGCTGCATTATTTAAGGACTTTGCTGCATTATTTAAGGAATCTGCTGCATTATTTAAGGACTTTGTTGCATTATCTAAGGACTCTGCTGCATTATTGAAGGACTTTGCTGCAATATTTAAGGACTCTGCTTCAGTATTTAAGGACTCTGCTGCATTATTTAAGGACTTTGTTGCATTATTTAAGGACTCTGCTGCATTATTTAAGGACTTTGTTGCATTATTTAAGGACTCTGCTGCATTATTTAAGGACTTTGCTGCAATATTTAAGGACTCTGCTTCAGTATTTAAGGACTCTGCTGCATTATTTAAGGACTTTGTTGCATTATTTAAGGACTCTGCTGCATTATTTAAGGACTTTGCTGCATTATTTAAGGACTCTACTGCATTTTTTAAGGACTCTGCTGAAGCATTTGAGGACTCTGCTCCATTATTTAAGCACTTTGCTGCGGTATTTAAGGACTCTGTTGCATTATTTAAGGACTTTGTTGCATTATTTGAGGACTCTGCTGCATTAGTTAAGGACTTTGCTGCATTATTTAAGGACTCTGCTGCATTATTTACCGACGTTGTTGCATTATTTAAGAACTGTGCTGCTTTATTTAAGGACTTTGCATTATTTAAGGACTATGCTGCATTATTTAATGACTTTGCTGAAGCATTTGAGGACTCTGCTGCATTATTAGAGGACTCTGCTGCATTATTTAATGACTTTGTTGGATTTTTTAAGGACTCTGCTGCATTATTTAAGGAATTTGCTGCTATATTAAAGGACTCTGCTTCAGTATTTAAGGACTCTGCTGCGGTATTTAAGGACTCTGCTGCATTATTTAAGGACTCTGCTGCATTATTTAAGGACTTTGCTGCATTATTTAAGGACTCTGCTGCATTATTTAAGGACTTTGTTGCATTATTTAAGGACTCTAATGCATTATTTAAGGACTTTGCTGCAATATTTAAGGACTCTGCTTCAGTATTTAAGGACTCTGCTGCATTATTTAAGGACGTTGTTGCATTATTTAAGGACTCTGCTGCATTATTTAAGGACTTTACTGCATTATTTAAGGACTCTGCTGCATTATGTAAGGACTTTGTTGCATTATTTCAGGAATCTGATGCATTATTTAAGGAATTTGCTGAATTATTTAAGGACTCTGCTTTCTTATTTAATGACTCTGCTGAAGCATTTGAGGACTCTGCTGCATTATTTGAGGACTCTGTTGCATTATTTAAGGACTTTGCTGCTTTATTTAAGGACTTTGTTGCATTATTTAAGGACTCTGCTGCATTATTTAAGGACTTTGCTGCAATATTTAAGGACTCTGCTTCAGTATTTAAGGACTCTGCTGCATTATTTAAGGACTTTGCTGCATTATTTAAGGACTTTGTTGCATTATTTAAGTACTCTGCTGCATTATTTAAGGACTTTGTTGCATTATTTAAGGACTCTGCTGCATTATTTAAGGACTTTGTTGCATTATTTAATGACTCTGCTGCATTATTTAAGGACTTTGCAGCAATATTTAAGGACTCTGCTTCAGTATTTAAGGACTCTGCTGCATTATTTAAGGACTTTGTTGCATTATCTAAGGACTCTGCTGCATTATTGAAGGACTTTGCTGCAATATTTAAGGACTCTGCTTCAGTTTTTAAGGACTCTGCTGCATTATTTAAGGACTTTGTTGCATTATTTAAGGACTCTGCTGCATTATTTAAGGACTTTGCTGCATTATTTATGGACTCTGCTGCATTATTTAAAGACTTTGCTGCAATATTTAAGGACTCTGCTTCAGTATTTAAGGACTCTGCTGCATTATTTAAGGACTTTGTTGCATTACTTAAGGACTCTGCTGCATTATTTAAGGACTTTGCTGCATTATTTATGGACTCTGCTGCATTATTTAAGGACTTTGCTGCAATATTTAAGGACTCTGCTTCAGTATTTAAGGACTCTGCTGCATTATTTAAGGACTTTGTTGCATTATTTAAGGACTCTGCTGCATTATTTAAGGACTTTGCTGCATTATTTAAGGACTCTGCTGCATTATTTAAGGACTCTGCTGAAGCATTTGAGGACTCTGCTGCATTATTTAATCACTTTGCTGCGGTATTTAAGGACTCTGTTGCATTATTTAAGGACTTTGTTGCATTATTTAAGGACTCTGCTGCATTAGTTAAGGACTTTGCTGCATTATTTAAGGACTCTGCTGCATTATTAACGACGTTGTTGCATTATTTAAGAACTGTGCTGCATTATTTAAGGACTTTGCTGCATTATTTAAGGACTATGCTGCATTATTTAATGACTTTGCTGAAGCATTTGAGGACTCTGCTGCATTATTAGAGGACTCTGCTGCATTATTTAATGACTTTGTTGGATTTTTTAAGGACTCTGCTGCATTATTTAAGGAATTTGCTGCTATATTAAAGGACTCTGCTTCAGTATTTAAGGACTCTGCTGCGGTATATAAGGACTCTGCTGCATTATTTAAGGACTCTGCTGCATTATTTAAGGACTTTGCTGCATTATTTAAGGACTCTGCTGCATTATTTAAGGACTTTGTTGCATTATTTAAGGACTCTAATGCATTATTTAAGGACTTTGCTGGAATATTTAAGGACTCTGCTGCATTAGTTAAGGACTTTGCTGCAATTTTTAAGGACTCTGCTGCATTATTTAACGACTTTACTGCATTATTTAAGGACTCTGCTGCATTATTTAAGGACTTTGTTGCATTATTTAAGGACTCTGCTGCATTAGTTAAGGACTATGCTGCATTATTTAATGACTTTGCTGAAGCATTTGAGGACTCTGCTGCATTATTAGAGGACTCTGCTGCATTATTTAAGGACTTGCTGCATTATTTAATGACTTTGTTGGATTTTTTGAGGACTCTGTTGCATTATTAGAGGACTCTGCTGCATTATTTAAGGACTTGCTGCATTATTTAAGGACTTTGCTGCATTATTTAAGGACACTGCTGCATTATTTAAGGACTCTGCTGAAGCATTTGAGGACTCTGCTGCATTATTTAAGCACTTTGGGGCGGTATTTAAGGACTCTGTTGCATTATTTAAGGACTTTGTTGCATTATTTAAGGACTCTGCTGCATTAGTTAAGGACTTTGCTGCATTATTTAAGGACTCTGCTGCATTATTTACCGACGTTGTTGCATTATTTAAGAACTGTGCTGCTTTATTTAAGGACTTTGCATTATTTAAGGACTATGCTGCATTATTTAATGACTTTGCTGAAGCATTTGAGGACTCTGCTGCATTATTAGAGGACTCTGCTGCATTATTTAATGACTTTGTTGGATTTTTTAAGGACTCTGCTGCATTATTTAAAGAATTTGCTGCTATATTAAAGGACTCTGCTTCAGTATTTAAGGACTCTGCTGCGGTATTTAAGGACTCTGCTGCATTATTTAAGGACTCTGCTGCATTATTTAAGGACTTTGCTGCATTATTTAAGGACTCTGCTGCATTTTTTAAGGACTCTGCTGAAGCATTTGAGGACTCTGCTGCATTATTTAAGCACTTTGCTGCGGTATTTAAGGACTCTGTTGCATTATTTAAGGACTTTGTTGCATTATTTAAGGACTCTGCTGCATTAGTTAAGGACTCTGCTGCATTATTTAAGGACGTTGTTGCATTATTTAAGGACTCTGCTGCATTATTTAAGGACTTTACTGCATTATTTAAGGACTCTGCTGCATTATTTAAGGACTTTCTTGCATTATT
Source organism: Phyllobates terribilis (assembly GCF_046119375.1). Classification (NCBI taxonomy): domain Eukaryota; kingdom Metazoa; phylum Chordata; class Amphibia; order Anura; family Dendrobatidae; genus Phyllobates; species Phyllobates terribilis. The sequence continues at coordinate 2,110,687 of NW_027362905.1, forward strand.
TAAGGACTCTGCTGCATTAGTTAAGGACTTTGCTGCATTATTTAAGGACTCTGCTGCATTATTTAACGACGTTGTTGCATTACTTAAGAACTGTGCTGCATTATTTAAGGACTTTGCTGCATTAGTTAAGGACTATGCTGCATTTTTTAATGACTTTGCTGAAGCATTTGAGGACTCTGCTGCATTATTAGAGGACTCTGCTGCATTATTTAAGGACTTGCTGCATTATTTAATGACTTTGTTGGATTTTTTAAGGACTCTGCTGCGTTATTTAAGGAATTTGCTGCTATATTAAAGGACTCTGCTTCAGTATTTAAGGACTCTGCTGCTGTATTTAAGGACTTTGCTGCATTATTTAAGGACTCTGCTGCATTATTTAAGGACTTTGCTGCATTATTTAAGGAATCTGCTGCATTATTTAAGGACTTTGTTGCATTATCTAAGGACTCTGCTGCATTATTGAAGGACTTTGCTGCAATATTTAAGGACTCTGCTTCAGTATTTAAGGACTCTGCTGCATTATTTAAGGACTTTGTTGCATTATTTAAGGACTCTGCTGCATTATTTAAGGACTTTGTTGCATTATTTAAGGACTCTGCTGCATTATTTAAGGACTTTGCTGCAATATTTAAGGACTCTGCTTCAGTATTTAAGGACTCTGCTGCATTATTTAAGGACTTTGTTGCATTATTTAAGGACTCTGCTGCATTATTTAAGGACTTTGCTGCATTATTTAAGGACTCTGCTGCATTTTTTAAGGACTCTGCTGAAGCATTTGAGGACTCTGCTGCATTATTTAAGCACTTTGCTGCGGTATTTAAGGACTCTGTTGCATTATTTAAGGACTTTGTTGCATTATTTAAGGACTCTGCTGCATTATTTAAGGACTTTGTTGCATTATTTAAGGACTCTGCTGCATTATTTAAGGACTTTGCTGCAATATTTAAGGACTCTGCTTCAGTATTTAAGGACTCTGCTGCATTATTTAAGGACTTTGTTGCATTATTTAAGGACTCTGCTGCATTATTTAAGGACTTTGCTGCATTATTTAAGGACTCTGCTGCATTTTTTAAGGACTCTGCTGAAGCATTTGAGGACTCTGCTGCATTATTTAAGCACTTTGCTGCGGTATTTAAGGACTCTGTTGCATTATTTAAGGACTTTGTTGCATTATTTAAGGACTCTGCTGCATTAGTTAAGGACTCTGCTGCATTATTTAAGGACGTTGTTGCATTATTTAAGGACTCTGCTGCATTATTTAAGGACTTTACTGCATTATTTAAGGACTCTGCTGCATTATTTAAGGACTTTCTTGCATTATTTAAGGACTCTGCTGCATTAGTTAAGGACTTTGCTGCATTATTTAAGGACTCTGCTGCATTATTTAACGACGTTGTTGCATTACTTAAGAACTGTGCTGCATTATTTAAGGACTTTGCTGCATTAGTTAAGGACTATGCTGCATTTTTTAATGACTTTGCTGAAGCATTTGAGGACTCTGCTGCATTATTAGAGGACTCTGCTGCATTATTTAAGGACTTGCTGCATTATTTAATGACTTTGTTGGATTTTTTAAGGACTCTGCTGCGTTATTTAAGGAATTTGCTGCTATATTAAAGGACTCTGCTTCAGTATTTAAGGACTCTGCTGCTGTATTTAAGGACTTTGCTGCATTATTTAAGGACTCTGCTGCATTATTTAAGGACTTTGCTGCATTATTTAAGGAATCTGCTGCATTATTTAAGGACTTTGTTGCATTATCTAAGGACTCTGCTGCATTATTGAAGGACTTTGCTGCAATATTTAAGGACTCTGCTTCAGTATTTAAGGACTCTGCTGCATTATTTAAGGACTTTGTTGCATTATTTAAGGACTCTGCTGCATTATTTAAGGACTTTGTTGCATTATTTAAGGACTCTGCTGCATTATTTAAGGACTTTGCTGCAATATTTAAGGACTCTGCTTCAGTATTTAAGGACTCTGCTGCATTATTTAAGGACTTTGTTGCATTATTTAAGGACTCTGCTGCATTATTTAAGGACTTTGCTGCATTATTTAAGGACTCTACTGCATTTTTTAAGGACTCTGCTGAAGCATTTGAGGACTCTGCTCCATTATTTAAGCACTTTGCTGCGGTATTTAAGGACTCTGTTGCATTATTTAAGGACTTTGTTGCATTATTTGAGGACTCTGCTGCATTAGTTAAGGACTTTGCTGCATTATTTAAGGACTCTGCTGCATTATTTACCGACGTTGTTGCATTATTTAAGAACTGTGCTGCTTTATTTAAGGACTTTGCATTATTTAAGGACTATGCTGCATTATTTAATGACTTTGCTGAAGCATTTGAGGACTCTGCTGCATTATTAGAGGACTCTGCTGCATTATTTAATGACTTTGTTGGATTTTTTAAGGACTCTGCTGCATTATTTAAGGAATTTGCTGCTATATTAAAGGACTCTGCTTCAGTATTTAAGGACTCTGCTGCGGTATTTAAGGACTCTGCTGCATTATTTAAGGACTCTGCTGCATTATTTAAGGACTTTGCTGCATTATTTAAGGACTCTGCTGCATTATTTAAGGACTTTGTTGCATTATTTAAGGACTCTAATGCATTATTTAAGGACTTTGCTGCAATATTTAAGGACTCTGCTTCAGTATTTAAGGACTCTGCTGCATTATTTAAGGACGTTGTTGCATTATTTAAGGACTCTGCTGCATTATTTAAGGACTTTACTGCATTATTTAAGGACTCTGCTGCATTATGTAAGGACTTTGTTGCATTATTTCAGGAATCTGATGCATTATTTAAGGAATTTGCTGAATTATTTAAGGACTCTGCTTTCTTATTTAATGACTCTGCTGAAGCATTTGAGGACTCTGCTGCATTATTTGAGGACTCTGTTGCATTATTTAAGGACTTTGCTGCTTTATTTAAGGACTTTGTTGCATTATTTAAGGACTCTGCTGCATTATTTAAGGACTTTGCTGCAATATTTAAGGACTCTGCTTCAGTATTTAAGGACTCTGCTGCATTATTTAAGGACTTTGCTGCATTATTTAAGGACTTTGTTGCATTATTTAAGTACTCTGCTGCATTATTTAAGGACTTTGTTGCATTATTTAAGGACTCTGCTGCATTATTTAAGGACTTTGTTGCATTATTTAATGACTCTGCTGCATTATTTAAGGACTTTGCAGCAATATTTAAGGACTCTGCTTCAGTATTTAAGGACTCTGCTGCATTATTTAAGGACTTTGTTGCATTATCTAAGGACTCTGCTGCATTATTGAAGGACTTTGCTGCAATATTTAAGGACTCTGCTTCAGTTTTTAAGGACTCTGCTGCATTATTTAAGGACTTTGTTGCATTATTTAAGGACTCTGCTGCATTATTTAAGGACTTTGCTGCATTATTTATGGACTCTGCTGCATTATTTAAAGACTTTGCTGCAATATTTAAGGACTCTGCTTCAGTATTTAAGGACTCTGCTGCATTATTTAAGGACTTTGTTGCATTACTTAAGGACTCTGCTGCATTATTTAAGGACTTTGCTGCATTATTTATGGACTCTGCTGCATTATTTAAGGACTTTGCTGCAATATTTAAGGACTCTGCTTCAGTATTTAAGGACTCTGCTGCATTATTTAAGGACTTTGTTGCATTATTTAAGGACTCTGCTGCATTATTTAAGGACTTTGCTGCATTATTTAAGGACTCTGCTGCATTATTTAAGGACTCTGCTGAAGCATTTGAGGACTCTGCTGCATTATTTAATCACTTTGCTGCGGTATTTAAGGACTCTGTTGCATTATTTAAGGACTTTGTTGCATTATTTAAGGACTCTGCTGCATTAGTTAAGGACTTTGCTGCATTATTTAAGGACTCTGCTGCATTATTAACGACGTTGTTGCATTATTTAAGAACTGTGCTGCATTATTTAAGGACTTTGCTGCATTATTTAAGGACTATGCTGCATTATTTAATGACTTTGCTGAAGCATTTGAGGACTCTGCTGCATTATTAGAGGACTCTGCTGCATTATTTAATGACTTTGTTGGATTTTTTAAGGACTCTGCTGCATTATTTAAGGAATTTGCTGCTATATTAAAGGACTCTGCTTCAGTATTTAAGGACTCTGCTGCGGTATATAAGGACTCTGCTGCATTATTTAAGGACTCTGCTGCATTATTTAAGGACTTTGCTGCATTATTTAAGGACTCTGCTGCATTATTTAAGGACTTTGTTGCATTATTTAAGGACTCTAATGCATTATTTAAGGACTTTGCTGGAATATTTAAGGACTCTGCTGCATTAGTTAAGGACTTTGCTGCAATTTTTAAGGACTCTGCTGCATTATTTAACGACTTTACTGCATTATTTAAGGACTCTGCTGCATTATTTAAGGACTTTGTTGCATTATTTAAGGACTCTGCTGCATTAGTTAAGGACTATGCTGCATTATTTAATGACTTTGCTGAAGCATTTGAGGACTCTGCTGCATTATTAGAGGACTCTGCTGCATTATTTAAGGACTTGCTGCATTATTTAATGACTTTGTTGGATTTTTTGAGGACTCTGTTGCATTATTAGAGGACTCTGCTGCATTATTTAAGGACTTGCTGCATTATTTAAGGACTTTGCTGCATTATTTAAGGACACTGCTGCATTATTTAAGGACTCTGCTGAAGCATTTGAGGACTCTGCTGCATTATTTAAGCACTTTGGGGCGGTATTTAAGGACTCTGTTGCATTATTTAAGGACTTTGTTGCATTATTTAAGGACTCTGCTGCATTAGTTAAGGAGTTTGCTGCATTATTTAAGGACTCTGCTGCATTATTTAACGACGTTGTTGCATTATTTAAGAACTGTGCTGCATTATTTAAGGACTTTGCTGCATTATTTAAGGACTATGCTGCATTATTTAATGACTTTGCTGAAGCATTTGAGGACTCTGCTGCATTATTAGAGGACTCTGCTGCATTATTTAAGGACTTGCTGCATTATTTAATGACTTTGTTGGATTTCTTAAGGACTCTGCTGCATTATTTAAGGAATTTGCTGCTATATTAAAGGACTCTGCTTCAGTATTTAAGGACACTGCTGCGGTATTTAAGGACCCTGCTGCATTATTTTAGGACTCTGCTGCATTATTTAAGGACTTTGCTGCATTATTTAAGGAATCTGCTGCATTATTTAAGGACTTTGGTGCATTATCTAAGGACTCTGCTGCATTATTGAAGGACTTTGCTGCATTATTTAAGGACTCTGATGCATTATTTAAGGACTTTGCTGCAATATTTAAGGACTCTGCTTCAGTATTTAAGGACTCTGCTGAAGCATTTGAGGACTCTGCTGCATTATTTAATGACTTTGCTGAAGCATTTGAGGACTCTGCTGCATTATTAGAGGACTCTGCTGCATTATTTAATGACTTTGTTGGATTTTTTAAGGACTCTGCTGCATTATTTAAGGAATTTGCTGCTATATTAAAGGACTCTGCTTCAGTATTTAAGGACTCTGCTGCGGTATTTAAGGACTCTGCTGCATTATTTAAGGACTCTGCTGCATTATTTAAGGACTTTGCTGCATTATTTAAGGAATTTGTTGCATTATTTAAGGACTCTGCTGCATTATTTAAGGACTTTGCTGCAATATTTAAGGACTCTGCTTCAGTATTTAAGTTCTCTGCTGCATTATTTAAGGACGTTGTTGCATTATTTAAGGACTCTGCTGCATTATTTAAGGACTCTGCTGCATTATTTAAGGACTCTGCTGCATTATTTAAGGACTCTGCTGCATTAGTTAAGGACTTTGCTGCATTATTTAAGGACTCTGCTGCATTATTTAACGACGTTGTTGCATTATTTAAGAACTGTGCTGCATTATTTAAGGACTTTGCTGCATTATTTAAGGACTATGCTGCATTATTTAATGACTTTGCTGAAGCATTTGAGGACTCTGCTGCATTATTAGAGGACTCTGCTGCATTATTTAAGGACTTGCTGCATTATTTAATGACTTTGTTGGATTTTTTAAGGACTCTGCTGCATTATTTAAGGAATTTGCTGCTATATTAAAGGACTCTGCTTCAGTATTTAAGGACTCTGCTGCGGTATTTAAGGACTCTGCTGCATTATTTAAGGACTCTGCTGCATTATTAAAGGACTTTGCTGCATTATTTAAGGAATCTGCTGCATTATTTAAGGACTTTGTTGCATTATCTAAGGACTCTGCTGCATTATTGAAGGACTTTGCTGCAATATTTAAGGACTCTGCTTCAGTATTTAAGGACTCTGCTGCATTATTTAAGGACTTTGTTGCATTATTTAAGGACTCTGCTGCATTATTTAAGGACTTTGCTGCATTATTTAAGGACTCTGCTGCATTATTTAAGGACTCTGCTGAAGCATTTGAGGACTCTGCTGCATTATTTAATCACTTTGCTGCGATATTTAAGGACTCTGTTGCATTATTTAAGGACTTTGTTGCATTATTTAAGGACTCTGCTGCATTAGTTAAGGACTTTGCTGCATTATTTAAGGACTCTGCTGCATTATTTAACGACGTTGTTGCATTATTTAAGAACTGTGCTGCATTATTTAAGGACTTTGCTGCATTATTTAAGGACTATGCTGCATTATTTAATGACTTTGCTGAAGCATTTGAGGACTCTGCTGCATTATTAGAGGACTCTGCTGCATTATTTAATGACTTTGTTGGATTTTTTAAGGACTCTGCTGCATTATTTAAGGAATTTGCTGCTATATTAAAGGACTCTGCTTCAGTATTTAAGGACTCTGCTGCGGTATATAAGGACTCTGCTGCATTATTTAAGGACTCTGCTGCATTATTTAAGGACTTTGCTGCATTATTTAAGGACTCTGCTGCATTATTTAAGGACTTTGTTGCATTATTTAAGGACTCTAATGCATTATTTAAGGACTTTGCTGGAATATTTAAGGACTCTGCTGCATTAGTTAAGGACTTTGCTGCATTATTTAAGGACTCTGCTGCATTATTTAACGACTTTACTGCATTATTTAAGGACTCTGCTGCATTATTTAAGGACTTTGTTGCATTATTTAAGGACTCTGCTGCATTAGTTAAGGACTATGCTGCATTATTTAATGACTTTGCTGAAGCATTTGAGGACTCTGCTGCATTATTAGAGGACTCTGCTGCATTATTTAAGGACTTGCTGCATTATTTAATGACTTTGTTGGATTTTTTAAGGACTCTGCTGCGTTATTTAAGGAATTTGCTGCTATATTAAAGGACTCTGCTTCAGTATTTAAGGACTCTGCTGCGGTATTTAAGGACTCTGCTGCATTATTTAAGGACTCTGCTGCATTATTTAAGGACTTTGCTGCATTATTTAAGGAATCTGCTGCATTATTTAAGGACTTTGTTGCATTATCTAAGGACTCTGCTGCATTATTGAAGGACTTTGCTGCAATATTTAAGGACTCTGCTTCAGTATTTAAGGACTCTGCTGCATTATTTAAGGACTTTGTTGCATTATTTAAGGACTCTGCTGCATTATTTAAGGACTTTGTTGCATTATTTAAGGACTCTGCTGCATTATTTAAGGACTTTGCTGCAATATTTAAGGACTCTGCTTCAGTATTTAAGGACTCTGCTGCATTATTTAAGGACTTTGTTGCATTATTTAAGGACTCTGCTGCATTATTTAAGGACTCTGCTGCATTATTTAAGGATTCTGCTGCATTTTTTAAGGACTCTGCTGAAGCATTTGAGGACTCTGCTGCATTATTTAAGCACTTTGCTGCGGTATTTAAGGACTCTGTTGCATTATTTAAGGACTTTGTTGCATTATTTAAGGACTCTGCTGCATTAGTTAAGGACTTTGCTGCATTATTTAAGGACTCTGCTGCATTATTTACCGACGTTGTTGCATTATTTAAGAACTGTGCTGCTTTATTTAAGGACTTTGCATTATTTAAGGACTATGCTGCATTATTTAATGACTTTGCTGAAGCATTTGAGGACTCTGCTGCATTATTAGAGGACTCTGCTGCATTATTTAATGACTTTGTTGGATTTTTTAAGGACTCTGCTGCATTATTTAAGGAATTTGCTGCTATATTAAAGGACTCTGCTTCAGTATTTAAGGACTCTGCTGCGGTATTTAAGGACTCTGCTGCATTATTTAAGGACTCTGCTGCATTATTTAAGGACTTTGCTGCATTATTTAAGGACTCTGCTGCATTATTTAAGGACTTTGTTGCATTATTTAAGGACTCTAATGCATTATTTAAGGACTTTGCTGCAATATTTAAGGACTCTGCTTCAGTATTTAAGGACTCTGCTGCATTATTTAAGGACGTTGTTGCATTATTTAAGGACTCTGCTGCATTATTTAAGGACTTTACTGCATTATTTAAGGACTCTGCTGCATTATTTAAGGACTTTCTTGCATTATTTAAGGACTCTGCTGCATTAGTTAAGGACTTTACTGCATTATTTAAGGACTCTGCTGCATTATTTAAGGACTTTGCTGCAATATTTAAGGACTCTGCTTCAGTATTTAAGGACTCTGCTGCATTATTTAAGGACTTTGTTGCATTATTTAAGGACTCTGCTGCATTATTTAAGGACTTTGCTGCATTATTTAAGGACTCTGCTGCATTTTTTAAGGACTCTGCTGAAGCATTTGAGGACTCTGCTGCATTATTTAAGCACTTTGCTGCGGTATTTAAGGACTCTGTTGCATTATTTAAGGACTTTGTTGCATTATTTAAGGACTCTGCTGCATTATTTAAGGACTTTGTTGCATTATTTAAGGACTCTGCTGCATTATTTAAGGACTTTGCTGCAATATTTAAGGACTCTGCTTCAGTATTTAAGGACTCTGCTGCATTATTTAAGGACTTTGTTGCATTATTTAAGGACTCTGCTGCATTATTTAAGGACTTTGCTGCATTATTTAAGGACTCTGCTGCATTTTTTAAGGACTCTGCTGAAGCATTTGAGGACTCTGCTGCATTATTTAAGCACTTTGCTGCGGTATTTAAGGACTCTGCTGCATTATTTAAGGACTTTGTTGCATTATTTAAGGACTCTGCTGCATTAGTGAAGGACTCTGCTGCATTATTTAAGGACGTTGTTGCATTATTTAAGGACTCTGCTGCATTATTTAAGGACTTTACTGCATTATTTAAGGACTCTGCTGCATTATTTAAGGACTTTCTTGCATTATTTAAGGACTCTGCTGCATTAGTTAAGGACTTTGCTGCATTATTTAAGGACTCTGCTGCATTATTTAACGACGTTGTTGCATTACTTAAGAACTGTGCTGCATTATTTAAGGACTTTGCTGCATTAGTTAAGGACTATGCTGCATTATTTAATGACTTTGCTGAAGCATTTGAGGACTCTGCTGCATTATTAGAGGACTCTGCTGCATTATTTAAGGACTTTGCTGCATTATTTAAGGACTTTGTTGCATTATTTAAGTACTCTGCTGCATTATTTAAGGACTTTGTTGCATTATTTAAGGACTCTGCTGCATTATTTAAGGACTTTGTTGCATTATTTAATGACTCTGCTGCATTATTTAAGGACTTTGCAGCAATATTTAAGGACTCTGCTTCAGTATTTAAGGACTCTGCTGCATTATTTAAGGACTTTGTTGCATTATCTAAGGACTCTGCTGCATTATTGAAGGACTTTGCTGCAATATTTAAGGACTCTGCTTCAGTATTTAAGGACTCTGCTGCATTATTTAAGGACTTTGTTGCATTATTTAAGGACTCTGCTGCATTATTTAAGGACTTTGCTGCATTATTTATGGACTCTGCTGCATTATTTAAAGACTTTGCTGCAATATTTAAGGACTCTGCTTCAGTATTTAAGGACTCTGCTGCATTATTTAAGGACTTTGTTGCATTACTTAAGGACTCTGCTGCATTATTTAAGGACTTTGCTGCATTATTTATGGACTCTGCTGCATTATTTAAGGACTTTGCTGCAATATTTAAGGACTCTGCTTCAGTATTTAAGGACTCTGCTGCATTATTTAAGGACTTTGTTGCATTATTTAAGGACTCTGCTGCATTATTTAAGGACTTTGCTGCATTATTTATGGACTCTGCTGCATTATTTAAGGACTTTGCTGCAATATTTAAGGACTCTGCTTCAGTATTTAAGGACTCTGCTGCATTATTTAAGGACTTTGTTGCATTATTTAAGGACTCTGCTGCATTATTTAAGGACTTTGCTGCATTATTTAAGGACTCTGCTGCATTATTTAAGGACTCTGCTGCATTATTTAAGGACTTTGTTGCATTATTTAAGGACTCTGCTGCATTATTTAAGGACTTTGCTGCATTATTTAAGGACTCTGCTGCATTATTTAAGGACTCTGCTGCATTATTTAAGGACTTTGCTGCATTATTTAAGGACTCTGTTGCATTATTTAAGGACTTTGTTGCATTATTTAAGGACTCTGCTGCATTATTTAAGGACTTTGTTGCATTATTTAAGGACTCTGCTGCATTATTTAAGGACTTTGCTGCAATATTTAAGGACTCTGCTTCAGTATTTAAGGACTCTGCTGCATTATTTAAGGACTTTGTTGCATTATTTAAGGACTCTGCTGCATTATTTAAGGACTTTGCTGCATTATTTAAGGACTCTGCTGCATTTTTTAAGGACTCTGCTGAAGCATTTGAGGACTCTGCTGCATTATTTAAGCACTTTGCTGCGGTATTTAAGGACTCTGCTGCATTATTTAAGGACTTTGTTGCATTATTTAAGGACTCTGCTGCATTAGTTAAGGACTCTGCTGCATTATTTAAGGACGTTGTTGCATTATTTAAGGACTCTGCTGCATTATTTAAGGACTTTACTGCATTATTTAAGGACTCTGCTGCATTATTTAAGGACTTTCTTGCATTATTTAAGGACTCTGCTGCATTAGTTAAGGACTTTGCTGCATTATTTAAGGACTCTGCTGCATTATTTAACGACGTTGTTGCATTACTTAAGAACTGTGCTGCATTATTTAAGGACTTTGCTGCATTAGTTAAGGACTATGCTGCATTATTTAATGACTTTGCTGAAGCATTTGAGGACTCTGCTGCATTATTAGAGGACTCTGCTGCATTATTTAAGGACTTTGCTGCATTATTTAAGGACTTTGTTGCATTATTTAAGTACTCTGCTGCATTATTTAAGGACTTTGTTGCATTATTTAAGGACTCTGCTGCATTATTTAAGGACTTTGTTGCATTATTTAATGACTCTGCTGCATTATTTAAGGACTTTGCAGCAATATTTAAGGACTCTGCTTCAGTATTTAAGGACTCTGCTGCATTATTTAAGGACTTTGTTGCATTATCTAAGGACTCTGCTGCATTATTGAAGGACTTTGCTGCAATATTTAAGGACTCTGCTTCAGTATTTAAGGACTCTGCTGCATTATTTAAGGACTTTGTTGCATTATTTAAGGACTCTGCTGCATTATTTAAGGACTTTGCTGCATTATTTATGGACTCTGCTGCATTATTTAAAGACTTTGCTGCAATATTTAAGGACTCTGCTTCAGTATTTAAGGACTCTGCTGCATTATTTAAGGAATTTGTTGCATTACTTAAGGACTCTGCTGCATTATTTAAGGACTTTGCTGCATTATTTATGGACTCTGCTGCATTATTTAAGGACTTTGCTGCAATATTTAAGGACTCTGCTTCAGTATTTAAGGACTCTGCTGCATTATTTAAGGACTTTGTTGCATTATTTAAGGACTCTGCTGCATTATTTAAGGACTTTGCTGCATTATTTATGGACTCTGCTGCATTATTTAAGGACTTTGCTGCAATATTTAAGGACTCTGCTTCAGTATTTAAGGACTCTGCTGCATTATTTAAGGACTTTGTTGCATTATTTAAGGACTCTGCTGCATTATTTAAGGACTTTGCTGCATTATTTAAGGACTCTGCTGCATTATTTAAGGACTCTGCTGAAGCATTTGAGGACTCTGCTGCATTATTTAATCACTTTGCTGCGGTATTTAAGGACTCTGTTGCATTATTTAAGGACTTTGTTGCATTATTTAAGGACTCTGCTGCATTAGTTAAGGACTTTGCTGCATTATTTAAGGACTCTGCTGCATTATTAACGACGTTGTTGCATTATTTAAGAACTGTGCTGCATTATTTAAGGACTTTGCTGCATTATTTAAGGACTATGCTGCATTATTTAATGACTTTGCTGAAGCATTTGAGGACTCTGCTGCATTATTAGAGGACTCTGCTGCATTATTTAATGACTTTGTTGGATTTTTTAAGGACTCTGCTGCATTATTTAAGGAATTTGCTGCTATATTAAAGGACTCTGCTTCAGTATTTAAGGACTCTGCTGCGGTATATAAGGACTCTGCTGCATTATTTAAGGACTCTGCTGCATTATTTAAGGACTTTGCTGCATTATTTAAGGACTCTGCTGCATTATTTAAGGACTTTGTTGCATTATTTAAGGACTCTAATGCATTATTTAAGGACTTTGCTGGAATATTTAAGGACTCTGCTGCATTAGTTAAGGACTTTGCTGCATTATTTAAGGACTCTGCTGCATTATTTAACGACTTTACTGCATTATTTAAGGACTCTGCTGCATTATTTAAGGACTTTGTTGCATTATTTAAGGACTCTGCTGCATTAGTTAAGGACTATGCTGCATTATTTAATGACTTTGCTGAAGCATTTGAGGACTCTGCTGCATTATTAGAGGACTCTGCTGCATTATTTAAGGACTTGCTGCATTATTTAATGACTTTGTTGGATTTTTTGAGGACTCTGTTGCATTATTAGAGGACTCTGCTGCATTATTTAAGGACTTGCTGCATTATTTAATGACTTTGTTGGATTTTTTAAGGACTCTGCTGCGTTATTTAAGGAATTTGCTGCTATATTAAAGGACTCTGCTTCAGTATTTAAGGACTCTGCTGCGGTATTTAAGGACTCTGCTGCATTATTTAAGGACTCTGCTGCATTATTTAAGGACTTTGCTGCATTATTTAAGGAATCTGCTGCATTATTTAAGGACTTTGTTGCATTATCTAAGGACTCTGCTGCATTATTGAAGGACTTTGCTGCAATATTTAAGGACTCTGCTTCAGTATTTAAGGACTCTGCTGCATTATTTAAGGACTTTGTTGCATTATTTAAGGACTCTGCTGCATTATTTAAGGACTTTGTTGCATTATTTAAGGACTCTGCTGCATTATTTAAGGACTTTGCTGCAATATTTAAGGACTCTGCTTCAGTATTTAAGGACTCTGCTGCATTATTTAAGGACTTTGTTGCATTATTTAAGGACTCTGCTGCATTATTTAAGGACTTTGCGGCATTATTTAAGGATTCTGCTGCATTTTTTAAGGACTCTGCTGAAGCATTTGAGGACTCTGCTGCATTATTTAAGCACTTTGCTGCGGTATTTAAGGACTCTGTTGCATTATTTAAGGACTTTGTTGCATTATTTAAGGACTCTGCTGCATTAGTTAAGGACTTTGCTGCATTATTTAAGGACTCTGCTGCATTATTTACCGACGTTGTTGCATTATTTAAGAACTGTGCTGCTTTATTTAAGGACTTTGCATTATTTAAGGACTATGCTGCATTATTTAATGACTTTGCTGAAGCATTTGAGGACTCTGCTGCATTATTAGAGGACTCTGCTGCATTATTTAATGACTTTGTTGGATTTTTTAAGGACTCTGCTGCATTATTTAAGGAATTTGCTGCTATATTAAAGGACTCTGCTTCAGTATTTAAGGACTCTGCTGCGGTATTTAAGGACTCTGCTGCATTATTTAAGGACTCTGCTGCATTATTTAAGGACTTTGCTGCATTATTTAAGGACTCTGCTGCATTATTTAAGGACTTTGTTGCATTATTTAAGGACTCTAATGCATTATTTAAGGACTTTGCTGCAATATTTAAGGACTCTGCTTCAGTATTTAAGGACTCTGCTGCATTATTTAAGGACGTTGTTGCATTATTTAAGGACTCTGCTGCATTATTTAAGGACTTTACTGCATTATTTAAGGACTCTGCTGCATTATTTAAGGACTTTCTTGCATTATTTAAGGACTCTGCTGCATTAGTTAAGGACTTTGCTGCATTATTTAAGGACTCTGCTGCATTATTTAAGGACTTTGCTGCAATATTTAAGGACTCTGCTTCAGTATTTAAGGACTCTGCTGCATTATTTAAGGACTTTGTTGCATTATTTAAGGACTCTGCTGCATTATTTAAGGACTTTGCTGCATTATTTAAGGACTCTGCTGCATTTTTTAAGGACTCTGCTGAAGCATTTGAGGACTCTGCTGCATTATTTAAGCACTTTGCTGCGGTATTTAAGGACTCTGTTGCATTATTTAAGGACTTTGTTGCATTATTTAAGGACTCTGCTGCATTATTTAAGGACTTTGTTGCATTATTTAAGGACTCTGCTGCATTATTTAAGGACTTTGCTGCATTATTTAAGGACTCTGCTGCATTTTTTAAGGACTCTGCTGAAGCATTTGAGGACTCTGCTGCATTATTTAAGCACTTTGCTGCGGTATTTAAGGACTCTGCTGCATTATTTAAGGACTTTGTTGCATTATTTAAGGACTCTGCTGCATTAGTTAAGGACTCTGCTGCATTATTTAAGGACGTTGTTGCATTATTTAAGGACTCTGCTGCATTATTTAAGGACTTTACTGCATTATTTAAGGACTCTGCTGCATTATTTAAGGACTTTCTTGCATTATTTAAGGACTCTGCTGCATTAGTTAAGGACTTTGCTGCATTATTTAAGGACTCTGCTGCATTATTTAACGACGTTGTTGCATTACTTAAGAACTGTGCTGCATTATTTAAGGACTTTGCTGCATTAGTTAAGGACTATGCTGCATTATTTAATGACTTTGCTGAAGCATTTGAGGACTCTGCTGCATTATTAGAGGACTCTGCTGCATTATTTAAGGACTTTGCTGCATTATTTAAGGACTTTGTTGCATTATTTAAGTACTCTGCTGCATTATTTAAGGACTTTGTTGCATTATTTAAGGACTCTGCTGCATTATTTAAGGACTTTGTTGCATTATTTAATGACTCTGCTGCATTATTTAAGGACTTTGCAGCAATATTTAAGGACTCTGCTTCAGTATTTAAGGACTCTGCTGCATTATTTAAGGACTTTGTTGCATTATCTAAGGACTCTGCTGCATTATTGAAGGACTTTGCTGCAATATTTAAGGACTCTGCTTCAGTATTTAAGGACTCTGCTGCATTATTTAAGGACTTTGTTGCATTATTTAAGGACTCTGCTGCATTATTTAAGGACTTTGCTGCATTATTTATGGACTCTGCTGCATTATTTAAAGACTTTGCTGCAATATTTAAGGACTCTGCTTCAGTATTTAAGGACTCTGCTGCATTATTTAAGGAATTTGTTGCATTACTTAAGGACTCTGCTGCATTATTTAAGGACTTTGCTGCATTATTTATGGACTCTGCTGCATTATTTAAGGACTTTGCTGCAATATTTAAGGACTCTGCTTCAGTATTTAAGGACTCTGCTGCATTATTTAAGGACTTTGTTGCATTATTTAAGGACTCTGCTGCATTATTTAAGGACTTTGCTGCATTATTTATGGACTCTGCTGCATTATTTAAGGACTTTGCTGCAATATTTAAGGACTCTGCTTCAGTATTTAAGGACTCTGCTGCATTATTTAAGGACTTTGTTGCATTATTTAAGGACTCTGCTGCATTATTTAAGGACTTTGCTGCATTATTTAAGGACTCTGCTGCATTATTTAAGGACTCTGCTGAAGCATTTGAGGACTCTGCTGCATTATTTAATCACTTTGCTGCGGTATTTAAGGACTCTGTTGCATTATTTAAGGACTTTGTTGCATTATTTAAGGACTCTGCTGCATTAGTTAAGGACTTTGCTGCATTATTTAAGGACTCTGCTGCATTATTAACGACGTTGTTGCATTATTTAAGAACTGTGCTGCATTATTTAAGGACTTTGCTGCATTATTTAAGGACTATGCTGCATTATTTAATGACTTTGCTGAAGCATTTGAGGACTCTGCTGCATTATTAGAGGACTCTGCTGCATTATTTAATGACTTTGTTGGATTTTTTAAGGACTCTGCTGCATTATTTAAGGAATTTGCTGCTATATTAAAGGACTCTGCTTCAGTATTTAAGGACTCTGCTGCGGTATATAAGGACTCTGCTGCATTATTTAAGGACTCTGCTGCATTATTTAAGGACTTTGCTGCATTATTTAAGGACTCTGCTGCATTATTTAAGGACTTTGTTGCATTATTTAAGGACTCTAATGCATTATTTAAGGACTTTGCTGGAATATTTAAGGACTCTGCTGCATTAGTTAAGGACTTTGCTGCATTATTTAAGGACTCTGCTGCATTATTTAACGACTTTACTGCATTATTTAAGGACTCTGCTGCATTATTTAAGGACTTTGTTGCATTATTTAAGGACTCTGCTGCATTAGTTAAGGACTATGCTGCATTATTTAATGACTTTGCTGAAGCATTTGAGGACTCTGCTGCATTATTAGAGGACTCTGCTGCATTATTTAAGGACTTGCTGCATTATTTAATGACTTTGTTGGATTTTTTGAGGACTCTGTTGCATTATTAGAGGACTCTGCTGCATTATTTAAGGACTTGCTGCATTATTTAATGACTTTGTTGGATTTTTTAAGGACTCTGCTGCGTTATTTAAGGAATTTGCTGCTATATTAAAGGACTCTGCTTCAGTATTTAAGGACTCTGCTGCGGTATTTAAGGACTCTGCTGCATTATTTAAGGACTCTGCTGCATTATTTAAGGACTTTGCTGCATTATTTAAGGAATCTGCTGCATTATTTAAGGACTTTGTTGCATTATCTAAGGACTCTGCTGCATTATTGAAGGACTTTGCTGCAATATTTAAGGACTCTGCTTCAGTATTTAAGGACTCTGCTGCATTATTTAAGGACTTTGTTGCATTATTTAAGGACTCTGCTGCATTATTTAAGGACTTTGTTGCATTATTTAAGGACTCTGCTGCATTATTTAAGGACTTTGCTGCAATATTTAAGGACTCTGCTTCAGTATTTAAGGACTCTGCTGCATTATTTAAGGACTTTGTTGCATTATTTAAGGACTCTGCTGCATTATTTAAGGACTTTGCGGCATTATTTAAGGATTCTGCTGCATTTTTTAAGGACTCTGCTGAAGCATTTGAGGACTCTGCTGCATTATTTAAGCACTTTGCTGCGGTATTTAAGGACTCTGTTGCATTATTTAAGGACTTTGTTGCATTATTTAAGGACTCTGCTGCATTAGTTAAGGACTTTGCTGCATTATTTAAGGACTCTGCTGCATTATTTACCGACGTTGTTGCATTATTTAAGAACTGTGCTGCTTTATTTAAGGACTTTGCATTATTTAAGGACTATGCTGCATTATTTAATGACTTTGCTGAAGCATTTGAGGACTCTGCTGCATTATTAGAGGACTCTGCTGCATTATTTAATGACTTTGTTGGATTTTTTAAGGACTCTGCTGCATTATTTAAGGAATTTGCTGCTATATTAAAGGACTCTGCTTCAGTATTTAAGGACTCTGCTGCGGTATTTAAGGACTCTGCTGCATTATTTAAGGACTCTGCTGCATTATTTAAGGACTTTGCTGCATTATTTAAGGACTCTGCTGCATTATTTAAGGACTTTGTTGCATTATTTAAGGACTCTAATGCATTATTTAAGGACTTTGCTGCAATATTTAAGGACTCTGCTTCAGTATTTAAGGACTCTGCTGCATTATTTAAGGACGTTGTTGCATTATTTAAGGACTCTGCTGCATTATTTAAGGACTTTACTGCATTATTTAAGGACTCTGCTGCATTATTTAAGGACTTTCTTGCATTATTTAAGGACTCTGCTGCATTAGTTAAGGACTTTGCTGCATTATTTAAGGACTCTGCTGCATTATTTAAGGACTTTGCTGCAATATTTAAGGACTCTGCTTCAGTATTTAAGGACTCTGCTGCATTATTTAAGGACTTTGTTGCATTATTTAAGGACTCTGCTGCATTATTTAAGGACTTTGCTGCATTATTTAAGGACTCTGCTGCATTTTTTAAGGACTCTGCTGAAGCATTTGAGGACTCTGCTGCATTATTTAAGCACTTTGCTGCGGTATTTAAGGACTCTGTTGCATTATTTAAGGACTTTGTTGCATTATTTAAGGACTCTGCTGCATTATTTAAGGACTTTGTTGCATTATTTAAGGACTCTGCTGCATTATTTAAGGACTTTGCTGCAATATTTAAGGACTCTGCTTCAGTATTTAAGGACTCTGCTGCATTATTTAAGGACTTTGTTGCATTATTTAAGGACTCTGCTGCATTATTTAAGGACTTTGTTGCATTATCTAAGGACTCTGCTGCATTATTGAAGGACTTTGCTGCAATATTTAAGGACTCTGCTTCAGTATTTAAGGACTCTGCTGCATTATTTAAGGACTTTGTTGCATTATTTAAGGACTCTGCTGCATTATTTAAGGACTTTGTTGCATTATTTAAGGACTCTGCTGCATTATTTAAGGACTTTGCTGCAATATTTAAGGACTCTGCTTCAGTATTTAAGGACTCTGCTGCATTATTTAAGGACTTTGTTGCATTATTTAAGGACTCTGCTGCATTATTTAAGGACTTTGCTGCATTATTTAAGGATTCTGCTGCATTTTTTAAGGACTCTGCTGAAGCATTTGAGGACTCTGCTGCATTATTTAAGCACTTTGCTGCGGTATTTAAGGACTCTGTTGCATTATTTAAGGACTTTGTTGCATTATTTAAGGACTCTGCTGCATTAGTTAAGGACTTTGCTGCATTATTTAAGGACTCTGCTGCATTATTTACCGACGTTGTTGCATTATTTAAGAACTGTGCTGCTTTATTTAAGGACTTTGCATTATTTAAGGACTATGCTGCATTATTTAATGACTTTGCTGAAGCATTTGAGGACTCTGCTGCATTATTAGAGGACTCTGCTGCATTATTTAATGACTTTGTTGGATTTTTTAAGGACTCTGCTGCATTATTTAAGGAATTTGCTGCTATATTAAAGGACTCTGCTTCAGTATTTAAGGACTCTGCTGCGGTATTTAAGGACTCTGCTGCATTATTTAAGGACTCTGCTGCATTATTTAAGGACTTTGCTGCATTATTTAAGGACTCTGCTGCATTATTTAAGGACTTTGTTGCATTATTTAAGGACTCTAATGCATTATTTAAGGACTTTGCTGCAATATTTAAGGACTCTTCCTCAGTATTTAAGGACTCTGCTGCATTATTTAAGGACGTTGTTGCATTATTTAAGGACTCTGCTGCATTATTTAAGGACTTTACTGCATTATTTAAGGACTCTGCTGCATTATTTAAGGACTTTCTTGCATTATTTAAGGACTCTGCTGCATTAGTTAAGGACTTTGCTGCATTATTTAAGGACTCTGCTGCATTATTTAAGGACTTTGCTGCAATATTTAAGGACTCTGCTTCAGTATTTAAGGACTCTGCTGCATTATTTAAGGACTTTGTTGCATTATTTAAGGACTCTGCTGCATTATTTAAGGACTTTGCTGCATTATTTAAGGACTCTGCTGCATTTTTTAAGGACTCTGCTGAAGCATTTGAGGACTCTGCTGCATTATTTAAGCACTTTGCTGCGGTATTTAAGGACTCTGTTGCATTATTTAAGGACTTTGTTGCATTATTTAAGGACTCTGCTGCATTATTTAAGGACTTTGTTGCATTATTTAAGGACTCTGCTGCATTATTTAAGGACTTTGCTGCAATATTTAAGGACTCTGCTTCAGTATTTAAGGACTCTGCTGCATTATTTAAGGACTTTGTTGCATTATTTAAGGACTCTGCTGCATTATTTAAGGACTTTGCTGCATTATTTAAGGACTCTGCTGCATTTTTTAAGGACTCTGCTGAAGCATTTGAGGACTCTGCTGCATTATTTAAGCACTTTGCTGCGGTATTTAAGGACTCTGCTGCATTATTTAAGGACTTTGTTGCATTATTTAAGGACTCTGCTGCATTAGTTAAGGACTCTGCTGCATTATTTAAGGACGTTGTTGCATTATTTAAGGACTCTGCTGCATTATTTAAGGACTTTACTGCATTATTTAAGGACTCTGCTGCATTATTTAAGGACTTTCTTGCATTATTTAAGGACTCTGCTGCATTAGTTAAGGACTATGCTGCATTATTTAATGACTTTGCTGAAGCATTTGAGGACTCTGCTGCATTATTAGAGGACTCTGCTGCATTATTTAAGGACTTGCTGCATTATTTAATGACTTTGTTGGATTTTTTGAGGACTCTGTTGCATTATTAGAGGACTCTGCTGCATTATTTAAGGACTTGCTGCATTATTTAATGACTTTGTTGGATTTTTTAAGGACTCTGCTGCGTTATTTAAGGAATTTGCTGCTATATTAAAGGACTCTGCTTCAGTATTTAAGGACTCTGCTGCGGTATTTAAGGACTCTGCTGCATTATTTAAGGACTCTGCTGCATTATTTAAGGACTTTGCTGCATTATTTAAGGAATCTGCTGCATTATTTAAGGACTTTGTTGCATTATCTAAGGACTCTGCTGCATTATTGAAGGACTTTGCTGCAATATTTAAGGACTCTGCTTCAGTATTTAAGGACTCTGCTGCATTATTTAAGGACTTTGTTGCATTATTTAAGGACTCTGCTGCATTATTTAAGGACTTTGTTGCATTATTTAAGGACTCTGCTGCATTATTTAAGGACTTTGCTGCAATATTTAAGGACTCTGCTTCAGTATTTAAGGACTCTGCTGCATTATTTAAGGACTTTGTTGCATTATTTAAGGACTCTGCTGCATTATTTAAGGACTTTGCGGCATTATTTAAGGATTCTGCTGCATTTTTTAAGGACTCTGCTGAAGCATTTGAGGACTCTGCTGCATTATTTAAGCACTTTGCTGCGGTATTTAAGGACTCTGTTGCATTATTTAAGGACTTTGTTGCATTATTTAAGGACTCTGCTGCATTAGTTAAGGACTTTGCTGCATTATTTAAGGACTCTGCTGCATTATTTACCGACGTTGTTGCATTATTTAAGAACTGTGCTGCTTTATTTAAGGACTTTGCATTATTTAAGGACTATGCTGCATTATTTAATGACTTTGCTGAAGCATTTGAGGACTCTGCTGCATTATTAGAGGACTCTGCTGCATTATTTAATGACTTTGTTGGATTTTTTAAGGACTCTGCTGCATTATTTAAGGAATTTGCTGCTATATTAAAGGACTCTGCTTCAGTATTTAAGGACTCTGCTGCGGTATTTAAGGACTCTGCTGCATTATTTAAGGACTCTGCTGCATTATTTAAGGACTTTGCTGCATTATTTAAGGACTCTGCTGCATTATTTAAGGACTTTGTTGCATTATTTAAGGACTCTAATGCATTATTTAAGGACTTTGCTGCAATATTTAAGGACTCTGCTTCAGTATTTAAGGACTCTGCTGCATTATTTAAGGACGTTGTTGCATTATTTAAGGACTCTGCTGCATTATTTAAGGACTTTACTGCATTATTTAAGGACTCTGCTGCATTATTTAAGGACTTTCTTGCATTATTTAAGGACTCTGCTGCATTAGTTAAGGACTTTGCTGCATTATTTAAGGACTCTGCTGCATTATTTAAGGACTTTGCTGCAATATTTAAGGACTCTGCTTCAGTATTTAAGGACTCTGCTGCATTATTTAAGGACTTTGTTGCATTATTTAAGGACTCTGCTGCATTATTTAAGGACTTTGCTGCATTATTTAAGGACTCTGCTGCATTTTTTAAGGACTCTGCTGAAGCATTTGAGGACTCTGCTGCATTATTTAAGCACTTTGCTGCGGTATTTAAGGACTCTGTTGCATTATTTAAGGACTTTGTTGCATTATTTAAGGACTCTGCTGCATTATTTAAGGACTTTGTTGCATTATTTAAGGACTCTGCTGCATTATTTAAGGACTTTGCTGCAATATTTAAGGACTCTGCTTCAGTATTTAAGGACTCTGCTGCATTATTTAAGGACTTTGTTGCATTATTTAAGGACTCTGCTGCATTATTTAAGGACTTTGTTGCATTATCTAAGGACTCTGCTGCATTATTGAAGGACTTTGCTGCAATATTTAAGGACTCTGCTTCAGTATTTAAGGACTCTGCTGCATTATTTAAGGACTTTGTTGCATTATTTAAGGACTCTGCTGCATTATTTAAGGACTTTGTTGCATTATTTAAGGACTCTGCTGCATTATTTAAGGACTTTGCTGCAATATTTAAGGACTCTGCTTCAGTATTTAAGGACTCTGCTGCATTATTTAAGGACTTTGTTGCATTATTTAAGGACTCTGCTGCATTATTTAAGGACTTTGCTGCATTATTTAAGGATTCTGCTGCATTTTTTAAGGACTCTGCTGAAGCATTTGAGGACTCTGCTGCATTATTTAAGCACTTTGCTGCGGTATTTAAGGACTCTGTTGCATTATTTAAGGACTTTGTTGCATTATTTAAGGACTCTGCTGCATTAGTTAAGGACTTTGCTGCATTATTTAAGGACTCTGCTGCATTATTTACCGACGTTGTTGCATTATTTAAGAACTGTGCTGCTTTATTTAAGGACTTTGCATTATTTAAGGACTATGCTGCATTATTTAATGACTTTGCTGAAGCATTTGAGGACTCTGCTGCATTATTAGAGGACTCTGCTGCATTATTTAATGACTTTGTTGGATTTTTTAAGGACTCTGCTGCATTATTTAAGGAATTTGCTGCTATATTAAAGGACTCTGCTTCAGTATTTAAGGACTCTGCTGCGGTATTTAAGGACTCTGCTGCATTATTTAAGGACTCTGCTGCATTATTTAAGGACTTTGCTGCATTATTTAAGGACTCTGCTGCATTATTTAAGGACTTTGTTGCATTATTTAAGGACTCTAATGCATTATTTAAGGACTTTGCTGCAATATTTAAGGACTCTTCCTCAGTATTTAAGGACTCTGCTGCATTATTTAAGGACGTTGTTGCATTATTTAAGGACTCTGCTGCATTATTTAAGGACTTTACTGCATTATTTAAGGACTCTGCTGCATTATTTAAGGACTTTCTTGCATTATTTAAGGACTCTGCTGCATTAGTTAAGGACTTTGCTGCATTATTTAAGGACTCTGCTGCATTATTTAAGGACTTTGCTGCAATATTTAAGGACTCTGCTTCAGTATTTAAGGACTCTGCTGCATTATTTAAGGACTTTGTTGCATTATTTAAGGACTCTGCTGCATTATTTAAGGACTTTGCTGCATTATTTAAGGACTCTGCTGCATTTTTTAAGGACTCTGCTGAAGCATTTGAGGACTCTGCTGCATTATTTAAGCACTTTGCTGCGGTATTTAAGGACTCTGTTGCATTATTTAAGGACTTTGTTGCATTATTTAAGGACTCTGCTGCATTATTTAAGGACTTTGTTGCATTATTTAAGGACTCTGCTGCATTATTTAAGGACTTTGCTGCAATATTTAAGGACTCTGCTTCAGTATTTAAGGACTCTGCTGCATTATTTAAGGACTTTGTTGCATTATTTAAGGACTCTGCTGCATTATTTAAGGACTTTGCTGCATTATTTAAGGACTCTGCTGCATTTTTTAAGGACTCTGCTGAAGCATTTGAGGACTCTGCTGCATTATTTAAGCACTTTGCTGCGGTATTTAAGGACTCTGCTGCATTATTTAAGGACTTTGTTGCATTATTTAAGGACTCTGCTGCATTAGTTAAGGACTCTGCTGCATTATTTAAGGACGTTGTTGCATTATTTAAGGACTCTGCTGCATTATTTAAGGACTTTACTGCATTATTTAAGGACTCTGCTGCATTATTTAAGGACTTTCTTGCATTATTTAAGGACTCTGCTGCATTAGTTAAGGACTTTGCTGCATTATTTAAGGACTCTGCTGCATTATTTAACGACGTTGTTGCATTACTTAAGAACTGTGCTGCATTATTTAAGGACTTTGCTGCATTAGTTAAGGACTATGCTGCATTATTTAATGACTTTGCTGAAGCATTTGAGGACTCTGCTGCATTATTAGAGGACTCTGCTGCATTATTTAAGGACTTGCTGCATTATTTAATGACTTTGTTGGATTTTTTAAGGACTCTGCTGCGTTATTTAAGGAATTTGCTGCTATATTAAAGGACTCTGCTTCAGTATTTAAGGACTCTGCTGCGGTATTTAAGGACTTTGCTCCATTATTTAAGGACTCTGCTGCATTATTTAAGGACTTTGCTGCATTATTTAAGGAATCTGCTGCATTATTTAAGGACTTTGTTGCATTATCTAAGGACTCTGCTGCATTATTGAAGGACTTTGCTGCATTATTTAAGGACTCTACTGCATTTTTTAAGGACTCTGCTGAAGCATTTGAGGACTCTGCTCCATTATTTAAGCACTTTGCTGCGGTATTTAAGGACTCTGTTGCATTATTTAAGGACTTTGTTGCATTATTTGAGGACTCTGCTGCATTAGTTAAGGACTTTGCTGCATTATTTAAGGACTCTGCTGCATTATTTACCGACGTTGTTGCATTATTTAAGAACTGTGCTGCTTTATTTAAGGACTTTGCATTATTTAAGGACTATGCTGCATTATTTAATGACTTTGCTGAAGCATTTGAGGACTCTGCTGCATTATTAGAGGACTCTGCTGCATTATTTAATGACTTTGTTGGATTTTTTAAGGACTCTGCTGCATTATTTAAGGAATTTGCTGCTATATTAAAGGACTCTGCTTCAGTATTTAAGGACTCTGCTGCGGTATTTAAGGACTCTGCTGCATTATTTAAGGACTCTGCTGCATTATTTAAGGACTTTGCTGCATTATTTAAGGACTCTGCTGCATTATTTAAGGACTTTGTTGCATTATTTAAGGACTCTAATGCATTATTTAAGGACTTTGCTGCAATATTTAAGGACTCTGCTTCAGTATTTAAGGACTCTGCTGCATTATTTAAGGACGTTGTTGCATTATTTAAGGACTCTGCTGCATTATTTAAGGACTTTACTGCATTATTTAAGGACTCTGCTGCATTATTTAAGGACTTTGTTGCATTATTTCAGGAATCTGATGCATTATTTAAGGAATTTGCTGAATTATTTAAGGACTCTGCTTTCTTATTTAATGACTCTGCTGAAGCATTTGAGGACTCTGGTGCATTATTTGAGGACTCTGTTGCATTATTTAAGGACTTTGCTGCTTTATTTAAGGACTTTGTTGCATTATTTAAGGACTCTGCTGCATTATTTAAGGACTTTGCTGCAATATTTAAGGACTCTGCTTCAGTATTTAAGGACTCTGCTGCATTATTTAAGGACTTTGCTGCATTATTTAAGGACTTTGTTGCATTATTTAAGTACTCTGCTGCATTATTTAAGGACTTTGTTGCATTATTTAAGGACTCTGCTGCATTATTTAAGGACTTTGTTGCATTATTTAATGACTCTGCTGCATTATTTAAGGACTTTGCAGCAATATTTAAGGACTCTGCTTCAGTATTTAAGGACTCTGCTGCATTATTTAAGGACTTTGTTGCATTATTTAAGGACTCTGCTGCATTATTTAAGGACTTTGCTGTATTATTTAAGGACAATGCTGCATTATTTAAGGACTCTGCTGAAGCATTTGAGGACTCTGCTGCATTATTTAAGCCCTTTGCTGCGGTATTTAAGGACTCTGTTGCATTATTTAAGGACTTTGTTGCATTATTTAAGGACTCTGCTGCATTATTTAAGGACTTTGCTGCATTATTTAAGGACTCTGCTGCATTATTTAACGACGTTGTTGCATTATTTAAGAACTGTTCTGCATTATTTAAGGACTTTGCTGCATTATTTAAGGAATATGCTGCATTATTTAATGAATTTGCTGAAGCATTTGAGGACTCTGCTGCATTATTAGAGGACTCTGCTGCATTATTTAAGGACTTGCTGCATTATTTAATGACTTTGTTGGATTTTTTAAGGACTCTGCTGCATTATTTAAGGACATTGTTGCATTATTTAATGACTCTGCTGCATTATTTAAGGACTTTGCAGCAATATTTAAGGACTCTGCTTCAGTATTTAAGGACTCTGCTGCATTATTTAAGGACTTTGTTGCATTATTTAAGGACTCTGCTGCATTATTTAAGGACTTTGCTGCATTATTTAAGGACACTGCTGCATTATTTAAGGACTCTGCTGAAGCATTTGAGGACTCTGCTGCATTATTTAAGCACTTTGCGGCGGTATTTAAGGACTCTGTTGCATTATTTAAGGACTTTGTTGCATTATTTAAGGACTCTGCTGCATTAGTTAAGGAGTTTGCTGCATTATTTAAGGACTCTGCTGCATTATTTAACGACGTTGTTGCATTATTTAAGAACTGTGCTGCATTATTTAAGGACTTTGCTGCATTATTTAAGGACTATGCTGCATTATTTAATGACTTTGCTGAAGCATTTGAGGACTCTGCTGCATTATTAGAGGACTCTGCTGCATTATTTAAGGACTTGCTGCATTATTTAATGACTTTGTTGGATTTTTTAAGGACTCTGCTGCATTATTTAAGGACATTGTTGCATTATTTAATGACTCTGCTGCATTATTTAAGGACTTTGCAGCAATATTTAAGGACTCTGCTTCAGTATTTAAGGACTCTGCTGCATTATTTAAGGACTTTGTTGCATTATTTAAGGACTCTGCTGCATTATTTAAGGACTTTGCTGCATTATTTAAGGACACTGCTGCATTATTTAAGGACTCTGCTGAAGCATTTGAGGACTCTGCTGCATTATTTAAGCACTTTGCGGCGGTATTTAAGGACTCTGTTGCATTATTTAAGGACTTTGTTGCATTATTTAAGGACTCTGCTGCATTAGTTAAGGAGTTTGCTGCATTATTTAAGGACTCTGCTGCATTATTTAACGACGTTGTTGCATTATTTAAGAACTGTGCTGCATTATTTAAGGACTTTGCTGCATTATTTAAGGACTATGCTGCATTATTTAATGACTTTGCTGAAGCATTTGAGGACTCTGCTGCATTATTAGAGGACTCTGCTGCATTATTTAAGGACTTGCTGCATTATTTAATGACTTTGTTGGATTTCTTAAGGACTCTGCTGCATTATTTAAGGAATTTGCTGCTATATTAAAGGACTCTGCTTCAGTATTTAAGGACTCTGCTGCTGTATTTAAGGACCCTGCTGCATTATTTTAGGACTCTGCTGCATTATTTAAGGACTTTGCTGCATTATTTAAGGACTCTGCTGCATTATTTAACGACGTTGTTGCATTATTTAAGAACTGTGCTGCATTATTTAAGGACTTTGCTGCATTATTTAAGGACTATGCTGCATTATTTAATGACTTTGCTGAAGCATTTGAGGACTCTGCTGCATTATTAGAGGACTCTGCTGCATTATTTAAGGACTTGCTGCATTATTTAATGACTTTGTTGGATTTTTTAAGGACTCTGCTGCATTATTTAAGGAATTTGCTGCTATATTAAAGGACTCTGCTTCAGTATTTAAGGACTCTGCTGCGGTATTTAAGGACTCTGCTGCATTATTTAAGGACTCTGCTGCATTATTTAAGGACTTTGCTGCATTATTTAAGGAATCTGCTGCATTATTTAAGGACTTTGTTGCATTATCTAAGGACTCTGCTGCATTATTGAAGGACTTTGCTGCAATATTTAAGGACTCTGCTTCAGTATTTAAGGACTCTGCTGCATTATTTAAGGACTTTGTTGCATTATTTAAGGACTCTGCTGCATTATTTAAGGACTTTGCTGCATTATTTATGGACTCTGCTGCATTATTTAAGGACTTTGCTGCAATATTTAAGGACTCTGCTTCAGTATTTAAGGACTCTGCTGCATTATTTAAGGAATTTGTTGCATTATTTAAGGACTCTGCTGCATTATTTAAGGACTTTGCTGCATTATTTAAGGACTCTGCTGCATTATTTAAGGACTCTGCTGAAGCATTTGAGGACTCTGCTGCATTATTTAATCACTTTGCTGCGGTATTTAAGGACTCTGTTGCATTATTTAAGGACTTTGTTGCATTATTTAAGGACTCTGCTGCATTAGTTAAGGACTTTGCTGCATTATTTAAGGACTCTGCTGCATTATTTAACGACGTTGTTGCATTATTTAAGAACTGTGCTGCATTATTTAAGGACTTTGTTGCATTATTTAAGGACTATGCTGCATTATTTAATGACTTTGCTGAAGCATTTGAGGACTCTGCTGCATTATTAGAGGACTCTGCTGCATTATTTAATGACTTTGTTGGATTTTTTAAGGACTCTGCTGCATTATTTAAGGAATTTGCTGCTATATTAAAGGACTCTGCTTCAGTATTTAAGGACTCTGCTGCGGTATATAAGGACTCTGCTGCATTATTTAAGGACTCTGCTGCATTATTTAAGGACTTTGCTGCATTATTTAAGGACTCTGCTGCATTATTTAAGGACTTTGTTGCATTATTTAAGGACTCTAATGCATTATTTAAGGACTTTGCTGGAATATTTAAGGACTCTGCTGCATTAGTTAAGGACTTTGCTGCATTATTTAAGGACTCTGCTGCATTATTTAACGACTTTACTGCATTATTTAAGGACTCTGCTGCATTATTTAAGGACTTTGTTGCATTATTTAAGGACTCTGCTGCATTAGTTAAGGACTATGCTGCATTATTTAATGACTTTGCTGAAGCATTTGAGGACTCTGCTGCATTATTAGAGGACTCTGCTGCATTATTTAAGGACTTGCTGCATTATTTAATGACTTTGTTGGATTTTTTGAGGACTCTGTTGCATTATTAGAGGACTCTGCTGCATTATTTAAGGACTTGCTGCATTATTTAATGACTTTGTTGGATTTTTTAAGGACTCTGCTGCGTTATTTAAGGAATTTGCTGCTATATTAAAGGACTCTGCTTCAGTATTTAAGGACTCTGCTGCGGTATTTAAGGACTCTGCTGCATTATTTAAGGACTCTGCTGCATTATTTAAGGACTTTGCTGCATTATTTAAGGAATCTGCTGCATTATTTAAGGACTTTGTTGCATTATCTAAGGACTCTGCTGCATTATTGAAGGACTTTGCTGCAATATTTAAGGACTCTGCTTCAGTATTTAAGGACTCTGCTGCATTATTTAAGGACTTTGTTGCATTATTTAAGGACTCTGCTGCATTATTTAAGGACTTTGTTGCATTATTTAAGGACTCTGCTGCATTATTTAAGGACTTTGCTGCAATATTTAAGGACTCTGCTTCAGTATTTAAGGACTCTGCTGCATTATTTAAGGACTTTGTTGCATTATTTAAGGACTCTGCTGCATTATTTAAGGACTTTGCGGCATTATTTAAGGATTCTGCTGCATTTTTTAAGGACTCTGCTGAAGCATTTGAGGACTCTGCTGCATTATTTAAGCACTTTGCTGCGGTATTTAAGGACTCTGTTGCATTATTTAAGGACTTTGTTGCATTATTTAAGGACTCTGCTGCATTAGTTAAGGACTTTGCTGCATTATTTAAGGACTCTGCTGCATTATTTACCGACGTTGTTGCATTATTTAAGAACTGTGCTGCTTTATTTAAGGACTTTGCATTATTTAAGGACTATGCTGCATTATTTAATGACTTTGCTGAAGCATTTGAGGACTCTGCTGCATTATTAGAGGACTCTGCTGCATTATTTAATGACTTTGTTGGATTTTTTAAGGACTCTGCTGCATTATTTAAGGAATTTGCTGCTATATTAAAGGACTCTGCTTCAGTATTTAAGGACTCTGCTGCGGTATTTAAGGACTCTGCTGCATTATTTAAGGACTCTGCTGCATTATTTAAGGACTTTGCTGCATTATTTAAGGACTCTGCTGCATTATTTAAGGACTTTGTTGCATTATTTAAGGACTCTAATGCATTATTTAAGGACTTTGCTGCAATATTTAAGGACTCTGCTTCAGTATTTAAGGACTCTGCTGCATTATTTAAGGACGTTGTTGCATTATTTAAGGACTCTGCTGCATTATTTAAGGACTTTACTGCATTATTTAAGGACTCTGCTGCATTATTTAAGGACTTTCTTGCATTATTTAAGGACTCTGCTGCATTAGTTAAGGACTTTGCTGCATTATTTAAGGACTCTGCTGCATTATTTAAGGACTTTGCTGCAATATTTAAGGACTCTGCTTCAGTATTTAAGGACTCTGCTGCATTATTTAAGGACTTTGTTGCATTATTTAAGGACTCTGCTGCATTATTTAAGGACTTTGCTGCATTATTTAAGGACTCTGCTGCATTTTTTAAGGACTCTGCTGAAGCATTTGAGGACTCTGCTGCATTATTTAAGCACTTTGCTGCGGTATTTAAGGACTCTGTTGCATTATTTAAGGACTTTGTTGCATTATTTAAGGACTCTGCTGCATTATTTAAGGACTTTGTTGCATTATTTAAGGACTCTGCTGCATTATTTAAGGACTTTGCTGCAATATTTAAGGACTCTGCTTCAGTATTTAAGGACTCTGCTGCATTATTTAAGGACTTTGTTGCATTATTTAAGGACTCTGCTGCATTATTTAAGGACTTTGTTGCATTATCTAAGGACTCTGCTGCATTATTGAAGGACTTTGCTGCAATATTTAAGGACTCTGCTTCAGTATTTAAGGACTCTGCTGCATTATTTAAGGACTTTGTTGCATTATTTAAGGACTCTGCTGCATTATTTAAGGACTTTGTTGCATTATTTAAGGACTCTGCTGCATTATTTAAGGACTTTGCTGCAATATTTAAGGACTCTGCTTCAGTATTTAAGGACTCTGCTGCATTATTTAAGGACTTTGTTGCATTATTTAAGGACTCTGCTGCATTATTTAAGGACTTTGCTGCATTATTTAAGGATTCTGCTGCATTTTTTAAGGACTCTGCTGAAGCATTTGAGGACTCTGCTGCATTATTTAAGCACTTTGCTGCGGTATTTAAGGACTCTGTTGCATTATTTAAGGACTTTGTTGCATTATTTAAGGACTCTGCTGCATTAGTTAAGGACTTTGCTGCATTATTTAAGGACTCTGCTGCATTATTTACCGACGTTGTTGCATTATTTAAGAACTGTGCTGCTTTATTTAAGGACTTTGCATTATTTAAGGACTATGCTGCATTATTTAATGACTTTGCTGAAGCATTTGAGGACTCTGCTGCATTATTAGAGGACTCTGCTGCATTATTTAATGACTTTGTTGGATTTTTTAAGGACTCTGCTGCATTATTTAAGGAATTTGCTGCTATATTAAAGGACTCTGCTTCAGTATTTAAGGACTCTGCTGCGGTATTTAAGGACTCTGCTGCATTATTTAAGGACTCTGCTGCATTATTTAAGGACTTTGCTGCATTATTTAAGGACTCTGCTGCATTATTTAAGGACTTTGTTGCATTATTTAAGGACTCTAATGCATTATTTAAGGACTTTGCTGCAATATTTAAGGACTCTGCTTCAGTATTTAAGGACTCTGCTGCATTATTTAAGGACGTTGTTGCATTATTTAAGGACTCTGCTGCATTATTTAAGGACTTTACTGCATTATTTAAGGACTCTGCTGCATTATTTAAGGACTTTCTTGCATTATTTAAGGACTCTGCTGCATTAGTTAAGGACTTTGCTGCATTATTTAAGGACTCTGCTGCATTATTTAAGGACTTTGCTGCAATATTTAAGGACTCTGCTTCAGTATTTAAGGACTCTGCTGCATTATTTAAGGACTTTGTTGCATTATTTAAGGACTCTGCTGCATTATTTAAGGACTTTGCTGCATTATTTAAGGACTCTGCTGCATTTTTTAAGGACTCTGCTGAAGCATTTGAGGACTCTGCTGCATTATTTAAGCACTTTGCTGCGGTATTTAAGGACTCTGTTGCATTATTTAAGGACTTTGTTGCATTATTTAAGGACTCTGCTGCATTATTTAAGGACTTTGTTGCATTATTTAAGGACTCTGCTGCATTATTTAAGGACTTTGCTGCAATATTTAAGGACTCTGCTTCAGTATTTAAGGACTCTGCTGCATTATTTAAGGACTTTGTTGCATTATTTAAGGACTCTGCTGCATTATTTAAGGACTTTGCTGCATTATTTAAGGACTCTGCTGCATTTTTTAAGGACTCTGCTGAAGCATTTGAGGACTCTGCTGCATTATTTAAGCACTTTGCTGCGGTATTTAAGGACTCTGCTGCATTATTTAAGGACTTTGTTGCATTATTTAAGGACTCTGCTGCATTAGTTAAGGACTCTGCTGCATTATTTAAGGACGTTGTTGCATTATTTAAGGACTCTGCTGCATTATTTAAGGACTTTACTGCATTATTTAAGGACTCTGCTGCATTATTTAAGGACTTTCTTGCATTATTTAAGGACTCTGCTGCATTAGTTAAGGACTTTGCTGCATTATTTAAGGACTCTGCTGCATTATTTAACGACGTTGTTGCATTACTTAAGAACTGTGCTGCATTATTTAAGGACTTTGCTGCATTAGTTAAGGACTATGCTGCATTATTTAATGACTTTGCTGAAGCATTTGAGGACTCTGCTGCATTATTAGAGGACTCTGCTGCATTATTTAAGGACTTGCTGCATTATTTAATGACTTTGTTGGATTTTTTAAGGACTCTGCTGCGTTATTTAAGGAATTTGCTGCTATATTAAAGGACTCTGCTTCAGTATTTAAGGACTCTGCTGTGGTATTTAAGGACTTTGCTGCATTATTTAAGGACTCTGCTGCATTATTTAAGGACTTTGCTGCATTATTTAAGGAATCTGCTGCATTATTTAAGGACTTTGTTGCATTATCTAAGGACTCTGCTGCATTATTGAAGGACTTTGCTGCAATATTTAAGGACTCTGCTTCAGTATTTAAGGACTCTGCTGCATTATTTAAGGACTTTGTTGCATTATTTAAGGACTCTGCTGCATTATTTAAGGACTTTGTTGCATTATTTAAGGACTCTGCTGCATTATTTAAGGACTTTGCTGCAATATTTAAGGACTCTGCTTCAGTATTTAAGGACTCTGCTGCATTATTTAAGGACTTTGTTGCATTATATAAGGACTCTGCTGCATTATTTAAGGACTTTGCTGCATTATTTAAGGACTCTACTGCATTTTTTAAGGACTCTGCTGAAGCATTTGAGGACTCTGCTCCATTATTTAAGCACTTTGCTGCGGTATTTAAGGACTCTGTTGCATTATTTAAGGACTTTGTTGCATTATTTGAGGACTCTGCTGCATTAGTTAAGGACTTTGCTGCATTATTTAAGGACTCTGCTGCATTATTTACCGACGTTGTTGCATTATTTAAGAACTGTGCTGCTTTATTTAAGGACTTTGCATTATTTAAGGACTATGCTGCATTATTTAATGACTTTGCTGAAGCATTTGAGGACTCTGCTGCATTATTAGAGGACTCTGCTGCATTATTTAATGACTTTGTTGGATTTTTTAAGGACTCTGCTGCATTATTTAAGGAATTTGCTGCTATATTAAAGGACTCTGCTTCAGTATTTAAGGACTCTGCTGCGGTATTTAAGGACTCTGCTGCATTATTTAAGGACTCTGCTGCATTATTTAAGGACTTTGCTGCATTATTTAAGGAATCTGCTGCATTATTTAAGGACTTTGTTGCATTATCTAAGGACTCTGCTGCATTATTGAAGGACTTTGCTGCAATATTTAAGGACTCTGCTTCAGTATTTAAGGACTCTGCTGCATTATTTAAGGACTTTGTTGCATTATTTAAGGACTCTGCTGCATTATTTAAGGACTTTGTTGCATTATTTAAGGACTCTGCTGCATTATTTAAGGACTTTGCTGCAATATTTAAGGACTCTGCTTCAGTATTTAAGGACTCTGCTGCATTATTTAAGGACTTTGTTGCATTATTTAAGGACTCTGCTGCATTATTTAAGGACTTTGCGGCATTATTTAAGGATTCTGCTGCATTTTTTAAGGACTCTGCTGAAGCATTTGAGGACTCTGCTGCATTATTTAAGCACTTTGCTGCGGTATTTAAGGACTCTGTTGCATTATTTAAGGACTTTGTTGCATTATTTAAGGACTCTGCTGCATTAGTTAAGGACTTTGCTGCATTATTTAAGGACTCTGCTGCATTATTTACCGACGTTGTTGCATTATTTAAGAACTGTGCTGCTTTATTTAAGGACTTTGCATTATTTAAGGACTATGCTGCATTATTTAATGACTTTGCTGAAGCATTTGAGGACTCTGCTGCATTATTAGAGGACTCTGCTGCATTATTTAATGACTTTGTTGGATTTTTTAAGGACTCTGCTGCATTATTTAAGGAATTTGCTGCTATATTAAAGGACTCTGCTTCAGTATTTAAGGACTCTGCTGCGGTATTTAAGGACTCTGCTGCATTATTTAAGGACTCTGCTGCATTATTTAAGGACTTTGCTGCATTATTTAAGGACTCTGCTGCATTATTTAAGGACTTTGTTGCATTATTTAAGGACTCTAATGCATTATTTAAGGACTTTGCTGCAATATTTAAGGACTCTGCTTCAGTATTTAAGGACTCTGCTGCATTATTTAAGGACGTTGTTGCATTATTTAAGGACTCTGCTGCATTATTTAAGGACTTTACTGCATTATTTAAGGACTCTGCTGCATTATTTAAGGACTTTCTTGCATTATTTAAGGACTCTGCTGCATTAGTTAAGGACTTTGCTGCATTATTTAAGGACTCTGCTGCATTATTTAAGGACTTTGCTGCAATATTTAAGGACTCTGCTTCAGTATTTAAGGACTCTGCTGCATTATTTAAGGACTTTGTTGCATTATTTAAGGACTCTGCTGCATTATTTAAGGACTTTGCTGCATTATTTAAGGACTCTGCTGCATTTTTTAAGGACTCTGCTGAAGCATTTGAGGACTCTGCTGCATTATTTAAGCACTTTGCTGCGGTATTTAAGGACTCTGTTGCATTATTTAAGGACTTTGTTGCATTATTTAAGGACTCTGCTGCATTATTTAAGGACTTTGTTGCATTATTTAAGGACTCTGCTGCATTATTTAAGGACTTTGCTGCAATATTTAAGGACTCTGCTTCAGTATTTAAGGACTCTGCTGCATTATTTAAGGACTTTGTTGCATTATTTAAGGACTCTGCTGCATTATTTAAGGACTTTGTTGCATTATCTAAGGACTCTGCTGCATTATTGAAGGACTTTGCTGCAATATTTAAGGACTCTGCTTCAGTATTTAAGGACTCTGCTGCATTATTTAAGGACTTTGTTGCATTATTTAAGGACTCTGCTGCATTATTTAAGGACTTTGTTGCATTATTTAAGGACTCTGCTGCATTATTTAAGGACTTTGCTGCAATATTTAAGGACTCTGCTTCAGTATTTAAGGACTCTGCTGCATTATTTAAGGACTTTGTTGCATTATTTAAGGACTCTGCTGCATTATTTAAGGACTTTGCTGCATTATTTAAGGATTCTGCTGCATTTTTTAAGGACTCTGCTGAAGCATTTGAGGACTCTGCTGCATTATTTAAGCACTTTGCTGCGGTATTTAAGGACTCTGTTGCATTATTTAAGGACTTTGTTGCATTATTTAAGGACTCTGCTGCATTAGTTAAGGACTTTGCTGCATTATTTAAGGACTCTGCTGCATTATTTACCGACGTTGTTGCATTATTTAAGAACTGTGCTGCTTTATTTAAGGACTTTGCATTATTTAAGGACTATGCTGCATTATTTAATGACTTTGCTGAAGCATTTGAGGACTCTGCTGCATTATTAGAGGACTCTGCTGCATTATTTAATGACTTTGTTGGATTTTTTAAGGACTCTGCTGCATTATTTAAGGAATTTGCTGCTATATTAAAGGACTCTGCTTCAGTATTTAAGGACTCTGCTGCGGTATTTAAGGACTCTGCTGCATTATTTAAGGACTCTGCTGCATTATTTAAGGACTTTGCTGCATTATTTAAGGACTCTGCTGCATTATTTAAGGACTTTGTTGCATTATTTAAGGACTCTAATGCATTATTTAAGGACTTTGCTGCAATATTTAAGGACTCTGCTTCAGTATTTAAGGACTCTGCTGCATTATTTAAGGACGTTGTTGCATTATTTAAGGACTCTGCTGCATTATTTAAGGACTTTACTGCATTATTTAAGGACTCTGCTGCATTATTTAAGGACTTTCTTGCATTATTTAAGGACTCTGCTGCATTAGTTAAGGACTTTGCTGCATTATTTAAGGACTCTGCTGCATTATTTAAGGACTTTGCTGCAATATTTAAGGACTCTGCTTCAGTATTTAAGGACTCTGCTGCATTATTTAAGGACTTTGTTGCATTATTTAAGGACTCTGCTGCATTATTTAAGGACTTTGCTGCATTATTTAAGGACTCTGCTGCATTTTTTAAGGACTCTGCTGAAGCATTTGAGGACTCTGCTGCATTATTTAAGCACTTTGCTGCGGTATTTAAGGACTCTGTTGCATTATTTAAGGACTTTGTTGCATTATTTAAGGACTCTGCTGCATTATTTAAGGACTTTGTTGCATTATTTAAGGACTCTGCTGCATTATTTAAGGACTTTGCTGCAATATTTAAGGACTCTGCTTCAGTATTTAAGGACTCTGCTGCATTATTTAAGGACTTTGTTGCATTATTTAAAGACTCTGCTGCATTATTTAAGGACTTTGCTGCATTATTTAAGGACTCTGCTGCATTTTTTAAGGACTCTGCTGAAGCATTTGAGGACTCTGCTGCATTATTTAAGCACTTTGCTGCGGTATTTAAGGACTCTGCTGCATTATTTAAGGACTTTGTTGCATTATTTAAGGACTCTGCTGCATTAGTTAAGGACTCTGCTGCATTATTTAAGGACGTTGTTGCATTATTTAAGGACTCTGCTGCATTATTTAAGGACTTTACTGCATTATTTAAGGACTCTGCTGCATTATTTAAGGACTTTCTTGCATTATTTAAGGACTCTGCTGCATTAGTTAAGGACTTTGCTGCATTATTTAAGGACTCTGCTGCATTATTTAACGACGTTGTTGCATTACTTAAGAACTGTGCTGCATTATTTAAGGACTTTGCTGCATTAGTTAAGGACTATGCTGCATTATTTAATGACTTTGCTGAAGCATTTGAGGACTCTGCTGCATTATTAGAGGACTCTGCTGCATTATTTAAGGACTTGCTGCATTATTTAATGACTTTGTTGGATTTTTTAAGGACTCTGCTGCGTTATTTAAGGAATTTGCTGCTATATTAAAGGACTCTGCTTCAGTATTTAAGGACTCTGCTGTGGTATTTAAGGACTTTGCTGCATTATTTAAGGACTCTGCTGCATTATTTAAGGACTTTGCTGCATTATTTAAGGAATCTGCTGCATTATTTAAGGACTTTGTTGCGTTATCTAAGGACTCTGCTGCATTATTGAAGGACTTTGCTGCAATATTTAAGGACTCTGCTTCAGTATTTAAGGACTCTGCTGCATTATTTAAGGACTTTGTTGCATTATTTAAGGACTCTGCTGCATTATTTAAGGACTTTGTTGCATTATTTAAGGACTCTGCTGCATTATTTAAGGACTTTGCTGCAATATTTAAGGACTCTGCTTCAGTATTTAAGGACTCTGCTGCATTATTTAAGGACTTTGTTGCATTATATAAGGACTCTGCTGCATTATTTAAGGACTTTGCTGCATTATTTAAGGACTCTACTGCATTTTTTAAGGACTCTGCTGAAGCATTTGAGGACTCTGCTCCATTATTTAAGCACTTTGCTGCGGTATTTAAGGACTCTGTTGCATTATTTAAGGACTTTGTTGCATTATTTGAGGACTCTGCTGCATTAGTTAAGGACTTTGCTGCATTATTTAAGGACTCTGCTGCATTATTTACCGACGTTGTTGCATTATTTAAGAACTGTGCTGCTTTATTTAAGGACTTTGCATTATTTAAGGACTATGCTGCATTATTTAATGACTTTGCTGAAGCATTTGAGGACTCTGCTGCATTATTAGAGGACTCTGCTGCATTATTTAATGACTTTGTTGGATTTTTTAAGGACTCTGCTGCATTATTTAAGGAATTTGCTGCTATATTAAAGGACTCTGCTTCAGTATTTAAGGACTCTGCTGCGGTATTTAAGGACTCTGCTGCATTATTTAAGGACTCTGCTGCATTATTTAAGGACTTTGCTGCATTATTTAAGGACTCTGCTGCATTATTTAAGGACTTTGTTGCATTATTTAAGGACTCTAATGCATTATTTAAGGACTTTGCTGCAATATTTAAGGACTCTGCTTCAGTATTTAAGGACTCTGCTGCATTATTTAAGGATGTTGTTGCATTATTTAAGGACTCTGCTGCATTATTTAAGGACTTTACTGCATTATTTAAGGACTCTGCTGCATTATTTAAGGACTTTGTTGCATTATTTCAGGAATCTGATGCATTATTTAAGGAATTTGCTGAATTATTTAAGGACTCTGCTTTCTTATTTAATGACTCTGCTGAAGCATTTGAGGACTCTGCTGCATTATTTGAGGACTCTGTTGCATTATTTAAGGACTTTGCTGCTTTATTTAAGGACTTTGTTGCATTATTTAAGGACTCTGCTGCATTATTTAAGGACTTTGCTGCAATATTTAAGGACTCTGCTTCAGTATTTAAGGACTCTGCTGCATTATTTAAGGACTTTGCTGCATTATTTAAGGACTTTGTTGCATTATTTAAGTACTCTGCTGCATTATTTAAGGACTTTGTTGCATTATTTAAGGACTCTGCTGCATTATTTAAGGACTTTGTTGCATTATTTAATGACTCTGCTGCATTATTTAAGGACTTTGCAGCAATATTTAAGGACTCTGCTTCAGTATTTAAGGACTCTGCTGCATTATTTAAGGACTTTGTTGCATTATTTAAGGACTCTGCTGCATTATTTAAGGACTTTGCTGTATTATTTAAGGACAATGCTGCATTATTT
The DNA here is from genome assembly GCF_046119375.1 of Phyllobates terribilis. NCBI lineage: Eukaryota > Metazoa > Chordata > Amphibia > Anura > Dendrobatidae > Phyllobates > Phyllobates terribilis. The sequence continues at coordinate 2,149,891 of NW_027362905.1, forward strand.
AAGGACTCTGCTGAAGCATTTGAGGACTCTGCTGCATTATTTAAGCCCTTTGCTGCGGTATTTAAGGACTCTGTTGCATTATTTAAGGACTTTGTTGCATTATTTAAGGACTCTGCTGCATTAGTTAAGGACTTTGCTGCATTATTTAAGGACTCTGCTGCATTATTTAACGACGTTGTTGCATTATTTAAGAACTGTTCTGCATTATTTAAGGACTTTGCTGCATTATTTAAGGAATATGCTGCATTATTTAATGAATTTGCTGAAGCATTTGAGGACTCTGCTGCATTATTAGAGGACTCTGCTGCATTATTTAAGGACTTGCTGCATTATTTAATGACTTTGTTGGATTTTTTAAGGACTCTGCTGCATTATTTAAGGACATTGTTGCATTATTTAATGACTCTGCTGCATTATTTAAGGACTTTGCAGCAATATTTAAGGACTCTGCTTCAGTATTTAAGGACTCTGCTGCATTATTTAAGGACTTTGTTGCATTATTTAAGGACTCTGCTGCATTATTTAAGGACTTTGCTGCATTATTTAAGGACACTGCTGCATTATTTAAGGACTCTGCTGAAGCATTTGAGGACTCTGCTGCATTATTTAAGCACTTTGCGGCGGTATTTAAGGACTCTGTTGCATTATTTAAGGACTTTGTTGCATTATTTAAGGACTCTGCTGCATTAGTTAAGGAGTTTGCTGCATTATTTAAGGACTCTGCTGCATTATTTAACGACGTTGTTGCATTATTTAAGAACTGTGCTGCATTATTTAAGGACTTTGCTGCATTATTTAAGGACTATGCTGCATTATTTAATGACTTTGCTGAAGCATTTGAGGACTCTGCTGCATTATTAGAGGACTCTGCTGCATTATTTAAGGACTTGCTGCATTATTTAATGACTTTGTTGGATTTCTTAAGGACTCTGCTGCATTATTTAAGGAATTTGCTGCTATATTAAAGGACTCTGCTTCAGTATTTAAGGACTCTGCTGCTGTATTTAAGGACCCTGCTGCATTATTTTAGGACTCTGCTGCATTATTTAAGGACTTTGCTGCATTATTTAAGGACTCTGCTGCATTATTTAACGACGTTGCATTATTTAAGAACTGTGCTGCATTATTTAAGGACTTTGCTGCATTATTTAAGGACTATGCTGCATTATTTAATGACTTTGCTGAAGCATTTGAGGACTCTGCTGCATTATTAGAGGACTCTGCTGCATTATTTAAGGACTTGCTGCATTATTTAATGACTTTGTTGGATTTTTTAAGGACTCTGCTGCATTATTTAAGGAATTTGCTGCTATATTAAAGGACTCTGCTTCAGTATTTAAGGACTCTGCTGCGGTATTTAAGGACTCTGCTGCATTATTTAAGGACTCTGCTGCATTATTTAAGGACTTTGCTGCATTATTTAAGGAATCTGCTGCATTATTTAAGGACTTTGTTGCATTATCTAAGGACTCTGCTGCATTATTGAAGGACTTTGCTGCAATATTTAAGGACTCTGCTTCAGTATTTAAGGACTCTGCTGCATTATTTAAGGACTTTGTTGCATTATTTAAGGACTCTGCTGCATTATTTAAGGACTTTGCTGCATTATTTATGGACTCTGCTGCATTATTTAAGGACTTTGCTGCAATATTTAAGGACTCTGCTTCAGTATTTAAGGACTCTGCTGCATTATTTAAGGACTTTGTTGCATTATTTAAGGACTCTGCTGCATTATTTAAGGACTTTGCTGCATTATTTAAGGACTCTGCTGCATTATTTAAGGACTCTGCTGAAGCATTTGAGGACTCTGCTGCATTATTTAATCACTTTGCTGCGGTATTTAAGGACTCTGTTGCATTATTTAAGGACTTTGTTGCATTATTTAAGGACTCTGCTGCATTAGTTAAGGACTTTGCTGCATTATTTAAGGACTCTGCTGCATTATTTAACGACGTTGTTGCATTATTTAAGAACTGTGCTGCATTATTTAAGGACTTTGTTGCATTATTTAAGGACTATGCTGCATTATTTAATGACTTTGCTGAAGCATTTGAGGACTCTGCTGCATTATTAGAGGACTCTGCTGCATTATTTAATGACTTTGTTGGATTTTTTAAGGACTCTGCTGCATTATTTAAGGAATTTGCTGCTATATTAAAGGACTCTGCTTCAGTATTTAAGGACTCTGCTGCGGTATATAAGGACTCTGCTGCATTATTTAAGGACTCTGCTGCATTATTTAAGGACTTTGCTGCATTATTTAAGGTCTCTGCTGCATTATTTAAGGACTTTGTTGCATTATTTAAGGACTCTAATGCATTATTTAAGGACTTTGCTGGAATATTTAAGGACTCTGCTGCATTAGTTAAGGACTTTGCTGCCTTATTTAAGGACTCTGCTGCATTATTTAATGACTTTGCTGAAGCATTTGAGGACTCTGCTGCATTATTAGAGGACTCTGCTGCATTATTTAAGGACTTGCTGCATTATTTAATGACTTTGTTGGATTTTTTAAGGACTCTGCTGCGTTATTTAAGGAATTTGCTGCTATATTAAAGGACTCTGCTTCAGTATTTAAGGACTCTGCTGCGGTATTTAAGGACTCTGCTGCATTATTTAAGGACTCTGCTGCATTATTTAAGGACTTTGCTGCATTATTTAAGGAATCTGCTGCATTATTTAAGGACTTTGTTGCATTATCTAAGGACTCTGCTGCATTATTGAAGGACTTTGCTGCAATATTTAAGGACTCTGCTTCAGTATTTAAGGACTCTGCTGCATTATTTAAGGACTTTGTTGGATTATTTAAGGACTCTGCTGCATTATTTAAGGACTTTGTTGCATTATTTAAGGACTCTGCTGCATTATTTAAGGACTTTGCTGCAATATTTAAGGACTCTGCTTCAGTATTTAAGGACTCTGCTGCATTATTTAAGGACTTTGTTGCATTATTTAAGGACTCTGCTGCATTATTTAAGGACTTTGCTGCATTATTTAAGGATTCTGCTGCATTTTTTAAGGACTCTGCTGAAGCATTTGAGGACTCTGCTGCATTATTTAAGCACTTTGCTGCGGTATTTAAGGACTCTGTTGCATTATTTAAGGACTTTGTTGCATTATTTAAGGACTCTGCTGCATTAGTTAAGGACTTTGCTGCATTATTTAAGGACTCTGCTGCATTATTTACCGACGTTGTTGCATTATTTAAGAACTGTGCTGCTTTATTTAAGGACTTTGCATTATTTAAGGACTATGCTGCATTATTTAATGACTTTGCTGAAGCATTTGAGGACTCTGCTGCATTATTAGAGGACTCTGCTGCATTATTTAATGACTTTGTTGGATTTTTTAAGGACTCTGCTGCATTATTTAAGGAATTTGCTGCTATATTAAAGGACTCTGCTTCAGTATTTAAGGACTCTGCTGCGGTATTTAAGGACTCTGCTGCATTATTTAAGGACTCTGCTGCATTATTTAAGGACTTTGCTGCATTATTTAAGGACTCTGCTGCATTATTTAAGGACTTTGTTGCATTATTTAAGGACTCTAATGCATTATTTAAGGACTTTGCTGCAATATTTAAGGACTCTGCTTCAGTATTTAAGGACTCTGCTGCATTATTTAAGGACGTTGTTGCATTATTTAAGGACTCTGCTGCATTATTTAAGGACTTTACTGCATTATTTAAGGACTCTGCTGCATTATTTAAGGACTTTCTTGCATTATTTAAGGACTCTGCTGCATTAGTTAAGGACTTTGCTGCATTATTTAAGGACTCTGCTGCATTATTTAAGGACTTTGCTGCAATATTTAAGGACTCTGCTTCAGTATTTAAGGACTCTGCTGCATTATTTAAGGACTTTGTTGCATTATTTAAGGACTCTGCTGCATTATTTAAGGACTTTGCTGCATTATTTAAGGACTCTGCTGCATTTTTTAAGGACTCTGCTGAAGCATTTGAGGACTCTGCTGCATTATTTAAGCACTTTGCTGCGGTATTTAAGGACTCTGTTGCATTATTTAAGGACTTTGTTGCATTATTTAAGGACTCTGCTGCATTATTTAAGGACTTTGTTGCATTATTTAAGGACTCTGCTGCATTATTTAAGGACTTTGCTGCAATATTTAAGGACTCTGCTTCAGTATTTAAGGACTCTGCTGCATTATTTAAGGACTTTGTTGCATTATTTAAGGACTCTGCTGCATTATTTAAGGACTTTGCTGCATTATTTAAGGACTCTGCTGCATTTTTTAAGGACTCTGCTGAAGCATTTGAGGACTCTGCTGCATTATTTAAGCACTTTGCTGCGGTATATAAGGACTCTGCTGCATTATTTAAGGACTTTGTTGCATTATTTAAGGACTCTGCTGCATTAGTTAAGGACTCTGCTGCATTATTTAAGGACGTTGTTGCATTATTTAAGGACTCTGCTGCATTATTTAAGGACTTTACTGCATTATTTAAGGACTCTGCTGCATTATTTAAGGACTTTCTTGCATTATTTAAGGACTCTGCTGCATTAGTTAAGGACTTTGCTGCATTATTTAAGGACTCTGCTGCATTATTTAACGACGTTGTTGCATTACTTAAGAACTGTGCTGCATTATTTAAGGACTTTGCTGCATTAGTTAAGGACTATGCTGCATTATTTAATGACTTTGCTGAAGCATTTGAGGACTCTGCTGCATTATTAGAGGACTCTGCTGCATTATTTAAGGACTTGCTGCATTATTTAATGACTTTGTTGGATTTTTTAAGGACTCTGCTGCGTTATTTAAGGAATTTGCTGCTATATTAAAGGACTCTGCTTCAGTATTTAAGGACTCTGCTGTGGTATTTAAGGACTTTGCTGCATTATTTAAGGACTCTGCTGCATTATTTAAGGACTTTGCTGCATTATTTAAGGAATCTGCTGCATTATTTAAGGACTTTGTTGCGTTATCTAAGGACTCTGCTGCATTATTGAAGGACTTTGCTGCAATATTTAAGGACTCTGCTTCAGTATTTAAGGACTCTGCTGCATTATTTAAGGACTTTGTTGCATTATTTAAGGACTCTGCTGCATTATTTAAGGACTTTGTTGCATTATTTAAGGACTCTGCTGCATTATTTAAGGACTTTGCTGCAATATTTAAGGACTCTGCTTCAGTATTTAAGGACTCTGCTGCATTATTTAAGGACTTTGTTGCATTATATAAGGACTCTGCTGCATTATTTAAGGACTTTGCTGCATTATTTAAGGACTCTACTGCATTTTTTAAGGACTCTGCTGAAGCATTTGAGGACTCTGCTCCATTATTTAAGCACTTTGCTGCGGTATTTAAGGACTCTGTTGCATTATTTAAGGACTTTGTTGCATTATTTGAGGACTCTGCTGCATTAGTTAAGGACTTTGCTGCATTATTTAAGGACTCTGCTGCATTATTTACCGACGTTGTTGCATTATTTAAGAACTGTGCTGCTTTATTTAAGGACTTTGCATTATTTAAGGACTATGCTGCATTATTTAATGACTTTGCTGAAGCATTTGAGGACTCTGCTGCATTATTAGAGGACTCTGCTGCATTATTTAATGACTTTGTTGGATTTTTTAAGGACTCTGCTGCATTATTTAAGGAATTTGCTGCTATATTAAAGGACTCTGCTTCAGTATTTAAGGACTCTGCTGCGGTATTTAAGGACTCTGCTGCATTATTTAAGGACTCTGCTGCATTATTTAAGGACTTTGCTGCATTATTTAAGGACTCTGCTGCATTATTTAAGGACTTTGTTGCATTATTTAAGGACTCTAATGCATTATTTAAGGACTTTGCTGCAATATTTAAGGACTCTGCTTCAGTATTTAAGGACTCTGCTGCATTATTTAAGGACGTTGTTGCATTATTTAAGGACTCTGCTGCATTATTTAAGGACTTTACTGCATTATTTAAGGACTCTGCTGCATTATTTAAGGACTTTGTTGCATTATTTCAGGAATCTGATGCATTATTTAAGGAATTTGCTGAATTATTTAAGGACTCTGCTTTCTTATTTAATGACTCTGCTGAAGCATTTGAGGACTCTGCTGCATTATTTGAGGACTCTGTTGCATTATTTAAGGACTTTGCTGCTTTATTTAAGGACTTTGTTGCATTATTTAAGGACTCTGCTGCATTATTTAAGGACTTTGCTGCAATATTTAAGGACTCTGCTTCAGTATTTAAGGACTCTGCTGCATTATTTAAGGACTTTGCTGCATTATTTAAGGACTTTGTTGCATTATTTAAGTACTCTGCTGCATTATTTAAGGACTTTGTTGCATTATTTAAGGACTCTGCTGCATTATTTAAGGACTTTGTTGCATTATTTAATGACTCTGCTGCATTATTTAAGGACTTTGCAGCAATATTTAAGGACTCTGCTTCAGTATTTAAGGACTCTGCTGCATTATTTAAGGACTTTGTTGCATTATTTAAGGACTCTGCTGCATTATTTAAGGACTTTGCTGTATTATTTAAGGACAATGCTGCATTATTTAAGGACTCTGCTGAAGCATTTGAGGACTCTGCTGCATTATTTAAGCCCTTTGCTGCGGTATTTAAGGACTCTGTTGCATTATTTAAGGACTTTGTTGCATTATTTAAGGACTCTGCTGCATTAGTTAAGGACTTTGCTGCATTATTTAAGGACTCTGCTGCATTATTTAACGACGTTGTTGCATTATTTAAGAACTGTTCTGCATTATTTAAGGACTTTGCTGCATTATTTAAGGAATATGCTGCATTATTTAATGAATTTGCTGAAGCATTTGAGGACTCTGCTGCATTATTAGAGGACTCTGCTGCATTATTTAAGGACTTGCTGCATTATTTAATGACTTTGTTGGATTTTTTAAGGACTCTGCTGCATTATTTAAGGACATTGTTGCATTATTTAATGACTCTGCTGCATTATTTAAGGACTTTGCAGCAATATTTAAGGACTCTGCTTCAGTATTTAAGGACTCTGCTGCATTATTTAAGGACTTTGTTGCATTATTTAAGGACTCTGCTGCATTATTTAAGGACTTTGCTGCATTATTTAAGGACACTGCTGCATTATTTAAGGACTCTGCTGAAGCATTTGAGGACTCTGCTGCATTATTTAAGCACTTTGCGGCGGTATTTAAGGACTCTGTTGCATTATTTAAGGACTTTGTTGCATTATTTAAGGACTCTGCTGCATTAGTTAAGGAGTTTGCTGCATTATTTAAGGACTCTGCTGCATTATTTAACGACGTTGTTGCATTATTTAAGAACTGTGCTGCATTATTTAAGGACTTTGCTGCATTATTTAAGGACTATGCTGCATTATTTAATGACTTTGCTGAAGCATTTGAGGACTCTGCTGCATTATTAGAGGACTCTGCTGCATTATTTAAGGACTTGCTGCATTATTTAATGACTTTGTTGGATTTCTTAAGGACTCTGCTGCATTATTTAAGGAATTTGCTGCTATATTAAAGGACTCTGCTTCAGTATTTAAGGACTCTGCTGCTGTATTTAAGGACCCTGCTGCATTATTTTAGGACTCTGCTGCATTATTTAAGGACTTTGCTGCATTATTTAAGGACTCTGCTGCATTATTTAACGACGTTGCATTATTTAAGAACTGTGCTGCATTATTTAAGGACTTTGCTGCATTATTTAAGGACTATGCTGCATTATTTAATGACTTTGCTGAAGCATTTGAGGACTCTGCTGCATTATTAGAGGACTCTGCTGCATTATTTAAGGACTTGCTGCATTATTTAATGACTTTGTTGGATTTTTTAAGGACTCTGCTGCATTATTTAAGGAATTTGCTGCTATATTAAAGGACTCTGCTTCAGTATTTAAGGACTCTGCTGCGGTATTTAAGGACTCTGCTGCATTATTTAAGGACTCTGCTGCATTATTTAAGGACTTTGCTGCATTATTTAAGGAATCTGCTGCATTATTTAAGGACTTTGTTGCATTATCTAAGGACTCTGCTGCATTATTGAAGGACTTTGCTGCAATATTTAAGGACTCTGCTTCAGTATTTAAGGACTCTGCTGCATTATTTAAGGACTTTGTTGCATTATTTAAGGACTCTGCTGCATTATTTAAGGACTTTGCTGCATTATTTATGGACTCTGCTGCATTATTTAAGGACTTTGCTGCAATATTTAAGGACTCTGCTTCAGTATTTAAGGACTCTGCTGCATTATTTAAGGACTTTGTTGCATTATTTAAGGACTCTGCTGCATTATTTAAGGACTTTGCTGCATTATTTAAGGACTCTGCTGCATTATTTAAGGACTCTGCTGAAGCATTTGAGGACTCTGCTGCATTATTTAATCACTTTGCTGCGGTATTTAAGGACTCTGTTGCATTATTTAAGGACTTTGTTGCATTATTTAAGGACTCTGCTGCATTAGTTAAGGACTTTGCTGCATTATTTAAGGACTCTGCTGCATTATTTAACGACGTTGTTGCATTATTTAAGAACTGTGCTGCATTATTTAAGGACTTTGTTGCATTATTTAAGGACTATGCTGCATTATTTAATGACTTTGCTGAAGCATTTGAGGACTCTGCTGCATTATTAGAGGACTCTGCTGCATTATTTAATGACTTTGTTGGATTTTTTAAGGACTCTGCTGCATTATTTAAGGAATTTGCTGCTATATTAAAGGACTCTGCTTCAGTATTTAAGGACTCTGCTGCGGTATATAAGGACTCTGCTGCATTATTTAAGGACTCTGCTGCATTATTTAAGGACTTTGCTGCATTATTTAAGGTCTCTGCTGCATTATTTAAGGACTTTGTTGCATTATTTAAGGACTCTAATGCATTATTTAAGGACTTTGCTGGAATATTTAAGGACTCTGCTGCATTAGTTAAGGACTTTGCTGCCTTATTTAAGGACTCTGCTGCATTATTTAATGACTTTGCTGAAGCATTTGAGGACTCTGCTGCATTATTAGAGGACTCTGCTGCATTATTTAAGGACTTGCTGCATTATTTAATGACTTTGTTGGATTTTTTAAGGACTCTGCTGCGTTATTTAAGGAATTTGCTGCTATATTAAAGGACTCTGCTTCAGTATTTAAGGACTCTGCTGCGGTATTTAAGGACTCTGCTGCATTATTTAAGGACTCTGCTGCATTATTTAAGGACTTTGCTGCATTATTTAAGGAATCTGCTGCATTATTTAAGGACTTTGTTGCATTATCTAAGGACTCTGCTGCATTATTGAAGGACTTTGCTGCAATATTTAAGGACTCTGCTTCAGTATTTAAGGACTCTGCTGCATTATTTAAGGACTTTGTTGGATTATTTAAGGACTCTGCTGCATTATTTAAGGACTTTGTTGCATTATTTAAGGACTCTGCTGCATTATTTAAGGACTTTGCTGCAATATTTAAGGACTCTGCTTCAGTATTTAAGGACTCTGCTGCATTATTTAAGGACTTTGTTGCATTATTTAAGGACTCTGCTGCATTATTTAAGGACTTTGCTGCATTATTTAAGGATTCTGCTGCATTTTTTAAGGACTCTGCTGAAGCATTTGAGGACTCTGCTGCATTATTTAAGCACTTTGCTGCGGTATTTAAGGACTCTGTTGCATTATTTAAGGACTTTGTTGCATTATTTAAGGACTCTGCTGCATTAGTTAAGGACTTTGCTGCATTATTTAAGGACTCTGCTGCATTATTTACCGACGTTGTTGCATTATTTAAGAACTGTGCTGCTTTATTTAAGGACTTTGCATTATTTAAGGACTATGCTGCATTATTTAATGACTTTGCTGAAGCATTTGAGGACTCTGCTGCATTATTAGAGGACTCTGCTGCATTATTTAATGACTTTGTTGGATTTTTTAAGGACTCTGCTGCATTATTTAAGGAATTTGCTGCTATATTAAAGGACTCTGCTTCAGTATTTAAGGACTCTGCTGCGGTATTTAAGGACTCTGCTGCATTATTTAAGGACTCTGCTGCATTATTTAAGGACTTTGCTGCATTATTTAAGGACTCTGCTGCATTATTTAAGGACTTTGTTGCATTATTTAAGGACTCTAATGCATTATTTAAGGACTTTGCTGCAATATTTAAGGACTCTGCTTCAGTATTTAAGGACTCTGCTGCATTATTTAAGGACGTTGTTGCATTATTTAAGGACTCTGCTGCATTATTTAAGGACTTTACTGCATTATTTAAGGACTCTGCTGCATTATTTAAGGACTTTCTTGCATTATTTAAGGACTCTGCTGCATTAGTTAAGGACTTTGCTGCATTATTTAAGGACTCTGCTGCATTATTTAAGGACTTTGCTGCAATATTTAAGGACTCTGCTTCAGTATTTAAGGACTCTGCTGCATTATTTAAGGACTTTGTTGCATTATTTAAGGACTCTGCTGCATTATTTAAGGACTTTGCTGCATTATTTAAGGACTCTGCTGCATTTTTTAAGGACTCTGCTGAAGCATTTGAGGACTCTGCTGCATTATTTAAGCACTTTGCTGCGGTATTTAAGGACTCTGTTGCATTATTTAAGGACTTTGTTGCATTATTTAAGGACTCTGCTGCATTATTTAAGGACTTTGTTGCATTATTTAAGGAATCTGCTGCATTATTTAAGGACTTTGCTGCAATATTTAAGGACTCTGCTTCAGTATTTAAGGACTCTGCTGCATTATTTAAGGACTTTGTTGCATTATTTAAGGACTCTGCTGCATTATTTAAGGACTTTGTTGCATTATCTAAGGACTCTGCTGCATTATTGAAGGACTTTGCTGCAATATTTAAGGACTCTGCTTCAGTATTTAAGGACTCTGCTGCATTATTTAAGGACTTTGTTGCATTATTTAAGGACTCTGCTGCATTATTTAAGGACTTTGTTGCATTATTTAAGGACTCTGCTGCATTATTTAAGGACTTTGCTGCAATATTTAAGGACTCTGCTTCAGTATTTAAGGACTCTGCTGCATTATTTAAGGACTTTGTTGCATTATTTAAGGACTCTGCTGCATTATTTAAGGACTTTGCTGCATTATTTAAGGATTCTGCTGCATTTTTTAAGGACTCTGCTGAAGCATTTGAGGACTCTGCTGCATTATTTAAGCACTTTGCTGCGGTATTTAAGGACTCTGTTGCATTATTTAAGGACTTTGTTGCATTATTTAAGGACTCTGCTGCATTAGTTAAGGACTTTGCTGCATTATTTAAGGACTCTGCTGCATTATTTAACGACGTTGTTGCATTATTTAAGAACTGTTCTGCATTATTTAAGGACTTTGCTGCATTATTTAAGGAATATGCTGCATTATTTAATGAATTTGCTGAAGCATTTGAGGACTCTGCTGCATTATTTAAGGACTTGCTGCATTATTTAATGACTTTGTTGGATTTTTTAAGGACTCTGCTGCATTATTTAAGGACATTGTTGCATTATTTAATGACTCTGCTGCATTATTTAAGGACTTTGCAGCAATATTTAAGGACTCTGCTTCAGTATTTAAGGACTCTGCTGCATTATTTAAGGACTTTGTTGCATTATTTAAGGACTCTGCTGCATTATTTAAGGACTTTGCTGCATTATTTAAGGACACTGCTGCATTATTTAAGGACTCTGCTGAAGCATTTGAGGACTCTGCTGCATTATTTAAGCACTTTGCGGCGGTATTTAAGGACTCTGTTGCATTATTTAAGGACTTTGTTGCATTATTTAAGGACTCTGCTGCATTAGTTAAGGAGTTTGCTGCATTATTTAAGGACTCTGCTGCATTATTTAACGACGTTGTTGCATTATTTAAGAACTGTGCTGCATTATTTAAGGACTTTGCTGCATTATTTAAGGACTATGCTGCATTATTTAATGACTTTGCTGAAGCATTTGAGGACTCTGCTGCATTATTAGAGGACTCTGCTGCATTATTTAAGGACTTGCTGCATTATTTAATGACTTTGTTGGATTTCTTAAGGACTCTGCTGCATTATTTAAGGAATTTGCTGCTATATTAAAGGACTCTGCTTCAGTATTTAAGGACTCTGCTGCTGTATTTAAGGACCGTGCTGCATTATTTTAGGACTCTGCTGCATTATTTAAGGACTTTGCTGCATTATTTAAGGACTCTGCTGCATTATTTAACGACGTTGTTGCATTATTTAAGAACTGTGCTGCATTATTTAAGGACTTTGCTGCATTATTTAAGGACTATGCTGCATTATTTAATGACTTTGCTGAAGCATTTGAGGACTCTGCTGCATTATTAGAGGACTCTGCTGCATTATTTAAGGACTTGCTGCATTATTTAATGACTTTGTTGGATTTTTTAAGGACTCTGCTGCATTATTTAAGGAATTTGCTGCTATATTAAAGGACTCTGCTTCAGTATTTAAGGACTCTGCTGCGGTATTTAAGGACTCTGCTGCATTATTTAAGGACTCTGCTGCATTATTTAAGGACTTTGCTGCATTATTTAAGGAATCTGCTGCATTATTTAAGGACTTTGTTGCATTATCTAAGGACTCTGCTGCATTATTTAAGGACATTGTTGCATTATTTAATGACTCTGCTGCATTATTTAAGGACTTTGCAGCAATATTTAAGGACTCTGCTTCAGTATTTAAGGACTCTGCTGCATTATTTAAGGACTTTGTTGCATTATTTAAGGACTCTGCTGCATTAGTTAAGGAGTTTGCTGCATTATTTAAGGACTCTGCTGCATTATTTAACGACGTTGTTGCATTATTTAAGAACTGTGCTGCATTATTTAATGACTTTGCTGAAGCATTTGAGGACTCTGCTGCATTATTAGAGGACTCTGCTGCATTATTTAAGGACTTGCTGCATTATTTAATGACTTTGTTGGATTTCTTAAGGACTCTGCTGCATTATTTAAGGAATTTGCTGCTATATTAAAGGACTCTGCTTCAGTATTTAAGGACTCTGCTGCTTTATTTAAGGACCCTGCTGCATTATTTTAGGACTCTGCTGCATTATTTAAGGACTTTGCTGCATTATTTAAGGACTCTGCTGCATTATTTAACGACGTTGTTGCATTATTTAAGAACTGTGCTGCATTATTTAAGGACTTTGCTGCATTATTTAAGGACTATGCTGCATTATTTAAGGACTTTGCTGCATTATTTAAGGACTATGCTGCATTATTTAATGACTTTGCTGAAGCATTTGAGGACTCTGCTGCATTATTAGAGGACTCTGCTGCATTATTTAAGGACTTGCTGCATTATTTAATGACTTTGTTGGATTTTTTAAGGACTCTGCTGCATTATTTAAGGAATTTGCTGCTATATTAAAGGACTCTGCTTCAGTATTTAAGGACTCTGCTGCGGTATTTAAGGACTCTGCTGCATTATTTAAGGACTCTGCTGCATTATTTAAGGACTTTGCTGCATTATTTAAGGAATCTGCTGCATTATTTAAGGACTTTGTTGCATTATCTAAGGACTCTGCTGCATTATTGAAGGACTTTGCTGCAATATTTAAGGACTCTGCTTCAGTATTTAAGGACTCTGCTGCATTATTTAAGGACTTTGTTGCATTATTTAAGGACTCTGCTGCATTATTTAAGGACTTTGCTGCATTATTTATGGACTCTGCTGCATTATTTAAGGACTTTGCTGCAATATTTAAGGACTCTGCTTCAGTATTTAAGGACTCTGCTGCATTATTTAAGGACTTTGTTGCATTATTTAAGGACTCTGCTGCATTATTTAAGGACTTTGCTGCATTATTTAAGGACTCTGCTGCATTATTTAAGGACTCTGCTGAAGCATTTGAGGACTCTGCTGCATTATTTAATCACTTTGCTGCGGTATTTAAGGACTCTGTTGCATTATTTAAGGACTTTGTTGCATTATTTAAGGACTCTGCTGCATTAGTTAAGGACTTTGCTGCATTATTTAAGGACTCTGCTGCATTATTTAACGACGTTGTTGCATTATTTAAGAACTGTGCTGCATTATTTAAGGACTTTGTTGCATTATTTAAGGACTATGCTGCATTATTTAATGACTTTGCTGAAGCATTTGAGGACTCTGCTGCATTATTAGAGGACTCTGCTGCATTATTTAATGACTTTGTTGGATTTTTTAAGGACTCTGCTGCATTATTTAAGGAATTTGCTGCTATATTAAAGGACTCTGCTTCAGTATTTAAGGACTCTGCTGCGGTATATAAGGACTCTGCTGCATTATTTAAGGACTCTGCTGCATTATTTAAGGACTTTGCTGCATTATTTAAGGACTCTGCTGCATTATTTAAGGACTTTGTTGCATTATTTAAGGACTCTAATGCATTATTTAAGGACTTTGCTGGAATATTTAAGGACTCTGCTGCATTAGTTAAGGACTTTGCTGCCTTATTTAAGGACTCTGCTGCATTATTTAATGACTTTGCTGAAGCATTTGAGGACTCTGCTGCATTATTAGAGGACTCTGCTGCATTATTTAAGGACTTGCTGCATTATTTAATGACTTTGTTGGATTTTTTAAGGACTCTGCTGCGTTATTTAAGGAATTTGCTGCTATATTAAAGGACTCTGCTTCAGTATTTAAGGACTCTGCTGCGGTATTTAAGGACTCTGCTGCATTATTTAAGGACACTGCTGCATTATTTAAGGACTTTGCTGCATTATTTAAGGAATCTGCTGCATTATTTAAGGACTTTGTTGCATTATCTAAGGACTCTGCTGCATTATTGAAGGACTTTGCTGCAATATTTAAGGACTCTGCTTCAGTATTTAAGGACTCTGCTGCATTATTTAAGGACTTTGTTGGATTATTTAAGGACTCTGCTGCATTATTTAAGGACTTTGTTGCATTATTTAAGGACTCTGCTGCATTATTTAAGGACTTTGCTGCAATATTTAAGGACTCTGCTTCAGTATTTAAGGACTCTGCTGCATTATTTAAGGACTTTGTTGCATTATTTAAGGACTCTGCTGCATTATTTAAGGACTTTGCTGCATTATTTAAGGATTCTGCTGCATTTTTTAATGACTCTGCTGAAGCATTTGAGGACTCTGCTGCATTATTTAAGCACTTTGCTGTGGTATTTAAGGACTCTGTTGCATTATTTAAGGACTTTGTTGCATTATTTAAGGACTCTGCTGCATTAGTTAAGGACTTTGCTGCATTATTTAAGGACTCTGCTGCATTATTTACCGACGTTGTTGCATTATTTAAGAACTGTGCTGCTTTATTTAAGGACTTTGCATTATTTAAGGACTATGCTGCATTATTTAATGACTTTGCTGAAGCATTTGAGGACTCTGCTGCATTATTAGAGGACTCTGCTGCATTATTTAATGACTTTGTTGGATTTTTTAAGGACTCTGCTGCATTATTTAAGGAATTTGCTGCTATATTAAAGGACTCTGCTTCAGTATTTAAGGACTCTGCTGCGGTATTTAAGGACTCTGCTGCATTATTTAAGGACTCTGCTGCATTATTTAAGGACTTTGCTGCATTATTTAAGGACTCTGCTGCATTATTTAAGGACTTTGTTGCATTATTTAAGGACTCTAATGCATTATTTAAGGACTTTGCTGCAATATTTAAGGACTCTGCTTCAGTATTTAAGGACTCTGCTGCATTATTTAAGGACGTTGTTGCATTATTTAAGGACTCTGCTGCATTATTTAAGGACTTTACTGCATTATTTAAGGACTCTGCTGCATTATTTAAGGACTTTCTTGCATTATTTAAGGACTCTGCTGCATTAGTTAAGGACTTTGCTGCATTATTTAAGGACTCTGCTGCATTATTTAAGGACTTTGCTGCAATATTTAAGGACTCTGCTTCAGTATTTAAGGACTCTGCTGCATTATTTAAGGACTTTGTTGCATTATTTAAGGACTCTGCTGCATTATTTAAGGACTTTGCTGCATTATTTAAGGACTCTGCTGCATTTTTTAAGGACTCTGCTGAAGCATTTGAGGACTCTGCTGCATTATTTAAGCACTTTGCTGCGGTATTTAAGGACTCTGTTGCATTATTTAAGGACTTTGTTGCATTATTTAAGGACTCTGCTGCATTATTTAAGGACTTTGTTGCATTATTTAAGGAATCTGCTGCATTATTTAAGGACTTTGCTGCAATATTTAAGGACTCTGCTTCAGTATTTAAGGACTCTGCTGCATTATTTAAGGACTTTGTTGCATTATTTAAGGACTCTGCTGCATTATTTAAGGACTTTGTTGCATTATCTAAGGACTCTGCTGCATTATTGAAGGACTTTGCTGCAATATTTAAGGACTCTGCTTCAGTATTTAAGGACTCTGCTGCATTATTTAAGGACTTTGTTGCATTATTTAAGGACTCTGCTGCATTATTTAAGGACTTTGCTGCAATATTTAAGGACTCTGCTTCAGTATTTAAGGACTCTGCTGCATTATTTAAGGACTTTGTTGCATTATTTAAGGACTCTGCTTCAGTATTTAAGGACTCTGCTGCATTATTTAAGGACTTTGTTGCATTATTTAAGGACTCTGCTGCATTATTTAAGGACTTTGTTGCATTATCTAAGGACTCTGCTGCATTATTGAAGGACTTTGCTGCAATATTTAAGGACTCTGCTTCAGTATTTAAGGACTCTGCTGCATTATTTAAGGACTTTGTTGCATTATTTAAGGACTCTGCTGCATTATTTAAGGACTTTGCTGCAATATTTAAGGACTCTGCTTCAGTATTTAAGGACTCTGCTGCATTATTTAAGGACTTTGTTGCATTATTTAAGGACTCTGCTGCATTATTTAAGGACTTTGCTGCATTATTTAAGGATTCTGCTGCATTTTTTAAGGACTCTGCTGAAGCATTTGAGGACTCTGCTGCATTATTTAAGCACTTTGCTGCGGTATTTAAGGACTCTGTTGCATTATTTAAGGACTTTGTTGCATTATTTAAGGACTCTGCTGCATTAGTTAAGGACTTTGCTGCATTATTTAAGGACTCTGCTGCATTATTTAACGACGTTGTTGCATTATTTAAGAACTGTTCTGCATTATTTAAGGACTTTGCTGCATTATTTAAGGAATATGCTGCATTATTTAATGAATTTGCTGAAGCATTTGAGGACTCTGCTGCATTATTTAAGGACTTGCTGCATTATTTAATGACTTTGTTGGATTTTTTAAGGACTCTGCTGCATTATTTAAGGACATTGTTGCATTATTTAATGACTCTGCTGCATTATTTAAGGACTTTGCAGCAATATTTAAGGACTCTGCTTCAGTATTTAAGGACTCTGCTGCATTATTTAAGGACTTTGTTGCATTATTTAAGGACTCTGCTGCATTATTTAAGGACTTTGCTGCATTATTTAAGGACACTGCTGCATTATTTAAGGACTCTGCTGAAGCATTTGAGGACTCTGCTGCATTATTTAAGCACTTTGCGGCGGTATTTAAGGACTCTGTTGCATTATTTAAGGACTTTGTTGCATTATTTAAGGACTCTGCTGCATTAGTTAAGGAGTTTGCTGCATTATTTAAGGACTCTGCTGCATTATTTAACGACGTTGTTGCATTATTTAAGAACTGTGCTGCATTATTTAAGGACTTTGCTGCATTATTTAAGGACTATGCTGCATTATTTAATGACTTTGCTGAAGCATTTGAGGACTCTGCTGCATTATTAGAGGACTCTGCTGCATTATTTAAGGACTTGCTGCATTATTTAATGACTTTGTTGGATTTCTTAAGGACTCTGCTGCATTATTTAAGGAATTTGCTGCTATATTAAAGGACTCTGCTTCAGTATTTAAGGACTCTGCTGCTGTATTTAAGGACCCTGCTGCATTATTTTAGGACTCTGCTGCATTATTTAAGGACTTTGCTGCATTATTTAAGGACTCTGCTGCATTATTTAACGACGTTGTTGCATTATTTAAGAACTGTGCT
This sequence comes from Phyllobates terribilis, assembly GCF_046119375.1. Taxonomy (NCBI): domain Eukaryota; kingdom Metazoa; phylum Chordata; class Amphibia; order Anura; family Dendrobatidae; genus Phyllobates; species Phyllobates terribilis. The sequence goes on from NW_027362905.1 coordinate 2,167,802, forward strand.
GCATTATTTAAGGACTTTGCTGCATTATTTAAGGACTATGCTGCATTATTTAATGACTTTGCTGAAGCATTTGAGGACTCTGCTGCATTATTAGAGGACTCTGCTGCATTATTTAAGGACTTGCTGCATTATTTAATGACTTTGTTGGATTTTTTAAGGACTCTGCTGCATTATTTAAGGAATTTGCTGCTATATTAAAGGACTCTGCTTCAGTATTTAAGGACTCTGCTGCGGTATTTAAGGACTCTGCTGCATTATTTAAGGACTCTGCTGCATTATTTAAGGACTTTGCTGCATTATTTAAGGAATCTGCTGCATTATTTAAGGACTTTGTTGCATTATCTAAGGACTCTGCTGCATTATTGAAGGACTTTGCTGCAATATTTAAGGACTCTGCTTCAGTATTTAAGGACTCTGCTGCATTATTTAAGGACTTTGTTGCATTATTTAAGGACTCTGCTGCATTATTTAAGGACTTTGCTGCATTATTTATGGACTCTGCTGCATTATTTAAGGACTTTGCTGCAATATTTAAGGACTCTGCTTCAGTATTTAAGGACTCTGCTGCATTATTTAAGGACTTTGTTGCATTATTTAAGGACTCTGCTGCATTATTTAAGGACTTTGCTGCATTATTTAAGGACTCTGCTGCATTATTTAAGGACGTTGTTGCATTATTTAAGGACTCTACTGCATTATTTAAGGACTTTACTGCATTATTTAAGGACTCTGCTGCATTATTTAAGGACTTTCTTGCATTATTTAAGGACTCTGCTGCATTAGTTAAGGACTTTGCTGCATTATTTAAGGACTCTGCTGCATTATTTAAGGACTTTGCTGCAATATTTAAGGACTCTGCTTCAGTATTTAAGGACTCTGCTGCATTATTTAAGGACTTTGTTGCATTATTTAAGGACTCTGCTGCATTATTTAAGGACTTTGCTGCATTATTTAAGGACTCTGCTGCATTTTTTAAGGACTCTGCTGAAGCATTTGAGGACTCTGCTGCATTATTTAAGCACTTTGCTGCGGTATTTAAGGACTCTGTTGCATTATTTAAGGACTTTGTTGCATTATTTAAGGACTCTGCTGCATTATTTAAGGACTTTGTTGCATTATTTAAGGAATCTGCTGCATTATTTAAGGACTTTGCTGCAATATTTAAGGACTCTGCTTCAGTATTTAAGGACTCTGCTGCATTATTTAAGGACTTTGTTGCATTATTTAAGGACTCTGCTGCATTATTTAAGGACTTTGTTGCATTATCTAAGGACTCTGCTGCATTATTGAAGGACTTTGCTGCAATATTTAAGGACTCTGCTTCAGTATTTAAGGACTCTGCTGCATTATTTAAGGACTTTGTTGCATTATTTAAGGACTCTGCTGCATTATTTAAGGACTTTGTTGCATTATTTAAGGACTCTGCTGCATTATTTAAGGACTTTGCTGCAATATTTAAGGACTCTGCTTCAGTATTTAAGGACTCTGCTGCATTATTTAAGGACTTTGTTGCATTATTTAAGGACTCTGCTGCATTATTTAAGGACTTTGCTGCATTATTTAAGGATTCTGCTGCATTTTTTAAGGACTCTGCTGAAGCATTTGAGGACTCTGCTGCATTATTTAAGCACTTTGCTGCGGTATTTAAGGACTCTGTTGCATTATTTAAGGACTTTGTTGCATTATTTAAGGACTCTGCTGCATTAGTTAAGGACTTTGCTGCATTATTTAAGGACTCTGCTGCATTATTTAACGACGTTGTTGCATTATTTAAGAACTGTTCTGCATTATTTAAGGACTTTGCTGCATTATTTAAGGAATATGCTGCATTATTTAATGAATTTGCTGAAGCATTTGAGGACTCTGCTGCATTATTTAAGGACTTGCTGCATTATTTAATGACTTTGTTGGATTTTTTAAGGACTCTGCTGCATTATTTAAGGACATTGTTGCATTATTTAATGACTCTGCTGCATTATTTAAGGACTTTGCAGCAATATTTAAGGACTCTGCTTCAGTATTTAAGGACTCTGCTGCATTATTTAAGGACTTTGTTGCATTATTTAAGGACTCTGCTGCATTATTTAAGGACTTTGCTGCATTATTTAAGGACACTGCTGCATTATTTAAGGACTCTGCTGAAGCATTTGAGGACTCTGCTGCATTATTTAAGCACTTTGCGGCGGTATTTAAGGACTCTGTTGCATTATTTAAGGACTTTGTTGCATTATTTAAGGACTCTGCTGCATTAGTTAAGGAGTTTGCTGCATTATTTAAGGACTCTGCTGCATTATTTAACGACGTTGTTGCATTATTTAAGAACTGTGCTGCATTATTTAAGGACTTTGCTGCATTATTTAAGGACTATGCTGCATTATTTAATGACTTTGCTGAAGCATTTGAGGACTCTGCTGCATTATTAGAGGACTCTGCTGCATTATTTAAGGACTTGCTGCATTATTTAATGACTTTGTTGGATTTCTTAAGGACTCTGCTGCATTATTTAAGGAATTTGCTGCTATATTAAAGGACTCTGCTTCAGTATTTAAGGACTCTGCTGCTGTATTTAAGGACCCTGCTGCATTATTTTAGGACTCTGCTGCATTATTTAAGGACTTTGCTGCATTATTTAAGGACTCTGCTGCATTATTTAACGACGTTGTTGCATTATTTAAGAACTGTGCTGCATTATTTAAGGACTTTGCTGCATTATTTAAGGACTATGCTGCATTATTTAATGACTTTGCTGAAGCATTTGAGGACTCTGCTGCATTATTAGAGGACTCTGCTGCATTATTTAAGGACTTGCTGCATTATTTAATGACTTTGTTGGATTTTTTAAGGACTCTGCTGCATTATTTAAGGAATTTGCTGCTATATTAAAGGACTCTGCTTCAGTATTTAAGGACTCTGCTGCGGTATTTAAGGACTCTGCTGCATTATTTAAGGACTCTGCTGCATTATTTAAGGACTTTGCTGCATTATTTAAGGAATCTGCTGCATTATTTAAGGACTTTGTTGCATTATCTAAGGACTCTGCTGCATTATTGAAGGACTTTGCTGCAATATTTAAGGACTCTGCTTCAGTATTTAAGGACTCTGCTGCATTATTTAAGGACTTTGTTGCATTATTTAAGGACTCTGCTGCATTATTTAAGGACTTTGCTGCATTATTTATGGACTCTGCTGCATTATTTAAGGACTTTGCTGCAATATTTAAGGACTCTGCTTCAGTATTTAAGGACTCTGCTGCATTATTTAAGGACTTTGTTGCATTATTTAAGGACTCTGCTGCATTATTTAAGGACTTTGCTGCATTATTTAAGGACTCTGCTGCATTATTTAAGGACTCTGCTGAAGCATTTGAGGACTCTGCTGCATTATTTAATCACTTTGCTGCGGTATTTAAGGACTCTGTTGCATTATTTAAGGACTTTGTTGCATTATTTAAGGACTCTGCTGCATTAGTTAAGGACTTTGCTGCATTATTTAAGGACTCTGCTGCATTATTTAACGACGTTGTTGCATTATTTAAGAACTGTGCTGCATTATTTAAGGACTTTGCTGCATTATTTAAGGACTATGCTGCATTATTTAATGACTTTGCTGAAGCATTTGAGGACTCTGCTGCATTATTAGAGGACTCTGCTGCATTATTTAATGACTTTGTTGGATTTTTTAAGGAGTCTGCTGCATTATTTAAGGAATTTGCTGCTATATTAAAGGACTCTGCTTCAGTATTTAAGGACTCTGCTGCGGTATATAAGGACTCTGCTGCATTATTTAAGGACTCTGCTGCATTATTTAAGGACTTTGCTGCATTATTTAAGGACTCTGCTGCATTATTTAAGGACTTTGTTGCATTATTTAAGGACTCTAATGCATTATTTAAGGACTTTGCTGCAATATTTAAGGACTCTGCTTCAGTATTTAAGGACTCTGCTGCATTATTTAAGGACGTTGTTGCATTATTTAAGGACTCTGCTGCATTATTTAAGGACTTTACTGCATTATTTAAGGACTCTGCTGCATTATTTAAGGACTTTCTTGCATTATTTAAGGACTCTGCTGCATTAGTTAAGGACTTTGCTGCATTATTTAAGGACTCTGCTGCATTATTTAAGGACTTTGCTGCAATATTTAAGGACTCTGCTTCAGTATTTAAGGACTCTGCTGCATTATTTAAGGACTTTGTTGCATTATTTAAGGACTCTGCTGCATTATTTAAGGACTTTGCTGCATTATTTAAGGACTCTGCTGCATTTTTTAAGGACTCTGCTGAAGCATTTGAGGACTCTGCTGCATTATTTAAGCACTTTGCTGCGGTATTTAAGGACTCTGTTGCATTATTTAAGGACTTTGTTGCATTATTTAAGGACTCTGCTGCATTATTTAAGGACTTTGTTGCATTATTTAAGGAATCTGCTGCATTATTTAAGGACTTTGCTGCAATATTTAAGGACTCTGCTTCAGTATTTAAGGACTCTGCTGCATTATTTAAGGACTTTGTTGCATTATTTAAGGACTCTGCTGCATTATTTAAGGACTTTGTTGCATTATCTAAGGACTCTGCTGCATTATTGAAGGACTTTGCTGCAATATTTAAGGACTCTGCTTCAGTATTTAAGGACTCTGCTGCATTATTTAAGGACTTTGTTGCATTATTTAAGGACTCTGCTGCATTATTTAAGGACTTTGCTGCAATATTTAAGGACTCTGCTTCAGTATTTAAGGACTCTGCTGCATTATTTAAGGACTTTGTTGCATTATTTAAGGACTCTGCTTCAGTATTTAAGGACTCTGCTGCATTATTTAAGGACTTTGTTGCATTATTTAAGGACTCTGCTGCATTATTTAAGGACTTTGTTGCATTATCTAAGGACTCTGCTGCATTATTGAAGGACTTTGCTGCAATATTTAAGGACTCTGCTTCAGTATTTAAGGACTCTGCTGCATTATTTAAGGACTTTGTTGCATTATTTAAGGACTCTGCTGCATTATTTAAGGACTTTGCTGCAATATTTAAGGACTCTGCTTCAGTATTTAAGGACTCTGCTGCATTATTTAAGGACTTTGTTGCATTATTTAAGGACTCTGCTGCATTATTTAAGGACTTTGCTGCATTATTTAAGGATTCTGCTGCATTTTTTAAGGACTCTGCTGAAGCATTTGAGGACTCTGCTGCATTATTTAAGCACTTTGCTGCGGTATTTAAGGACTCTGTTGCATTATTTAAGGACTTTGTTGCATTATTTAAGGACTCTGCTGCATTAGTTAAGGACTTTGCTGCATTATTTAAGGACTCTGCTGCATTATTTAACGACGTTGTTGCATTATTTAAGAACTGTTCTGCATTATTTAAGGACTTTGCTGCATTATTTAAGGAATATGCTGCATTATTTAATGAATTTGCTGAAGCATTTGAGGACTCTGCTGCATTATTTAAGGACTTGCTGCATTATTTAATGACTTTGTTGGATTTTTTAAGGACTCTGCTGCATTATTTAAGGACATTGTTGCATTATTTAATGACTCTGCTGCATTATTTAAGGACTTTGCAGCAATATTTAAGGACTCTGCTTCAGTATTTAAGGACTCTGCTGCATTATTTAAGGACTTTGTTGCATTATTTAAGGACTCTGCTGCATTATTTAAGGACTTTGCTGCATTATTTAAGGACACTGCTGCATTATTTAAGGACTCTGCTGAAGCATTTGAGGACTCTGCTGCATTATTTAAGCACTTTGCGGCGGTATTTAAGGACTCTGTTGCATTATTTAAGGACTTTGTTGCATTATTTAAGGACTCTGCTGCATTAGTTAAGGAGTTTGCTGCATTATTTAAGGACTCTGCTGCATTATTTAACGACGTTGTTGCATTATTTAAGAACTGTGCTGCATTATTTAAGGACTTTGCTGCATTATTTAAGGACTATGCTGCATTATTTAATGACTTTGCTGAAGCATTTGAGGACTCTGCTGCATTATTAGAGGACTCTGCTGCATTATTTAAGGACTTGCTGCATTATTTAATGACTTTGTTGGATTTCTTAAGGACTCTGCTGCATTATTTAAGGAATTTGCTGCTATATTAAAGGACTCTGCTTCAGTATTTAAGGACTCTGCTGCTGTATTTAAGGACCCTGCTGCATTATTTTAGGACTCTGCTGCATTATTTAAGGACTTTGCTGCATTATTTAAGGACTCTGCTGCATTATTTAACGACGTTGTTGCATTATTTAAGAACTGTGCTGCATTATTTAAGGACTTTGCTGCATTATTTAAGGACTATGCTGCATTATTTAATGACTTTGCTGAAGCATTTGAGGACTCTGCTGCATTATTAGAGGACTCTGCTGCATTATTTAAGGACTTGCTGCATTATTTAATGACTTTGTTGGATTTTTTAAGGACTCTGCTGCATTATTTAAGGAATTTGCTGCTATATTAAAGGACTCTGCTTCAGTATTTAAGGACTCTGCTGCGGTATTTAAGGACTCTGCTGCATTATTTAAGGACTCTGCTGCATTATTTAAGGACTTTGCTGCATTATTTAAGGAATCTGCTGCATTATTTAAGGACTTTGTTGCATTATCTAAGGACTCTGCTGCATTATTGAAGGACTTTGCTGCAATATTTAAGGACTCTGCTTCAGTATTTAAGGACTCTGCTGCATTATTTAAGGACTTTGTTGCATTATTTAAGGACTCTGCTGCATTATTTAAGGACTTTGCTGCATTATTTATGGACTCTGCTGCATTATTTAAGGACTTTGCTGCAATATTTAAGGACTCTGCTTCAGTATTTAAGGACTCTGCTGCATTATTTAAGGACTTTGTTGCATTATTTAAGGACTCTGCTGCATTATTTAAGGACTTTGCTGCATTATTTAAGGACTCTGCTGCATTATTTAAGGACGTTGTTGCATTATTTAAGGACTCTACTGCATTATTTAAGGACTTTACTGCATTATTTAAGGACTCTGCTGCATTATTTAAGGACTTTCTTGCATTATTTAAGGACTCTGCTGCATTAGTTAAGGACTTTGCTGCATTATTTAAGGACTCTGCTGCATTATTTAAGGACTTTGCTGCAATATTTAAGGACTCTGCTTCAGTATTTAAGGACTCTGCTGCATTATTTAAGGACTTTGTTGCATTATTTAAGGACTCTGCTGCATTATTTAAGGACTTTGCTGCATTATTTAAGGACTCTGCTGCATTTTTTAAGGACTCTGCTGAAGCATTTGAGGACTCTGCTGCATTATTTAAGCACTTTGCTGCGGTATTTAAGGACTCTGTTGCATTATTTAAGGACTTTGTTGCATTATTTAAGGACTCTGCTGCATTATTTAAGGACTTTGTTGCATTATTTAAGGAATCTGCTGCATTATTTAAGGACTTTGCTGCAATATTTAAGGACTCTGCTTCAGTATTTAAGGACTCTGCTGCATTATTTAAGGACTTTGTTGCATTATTTAAGGACTCTGCTGCATTATTTAAGGACTTTGTTGCATTATCTAAGGACTCTGCTGCATTATTGAAGGACTTTGCTGCAATATTTAAGGACTCTGCTTCAGTATTTAAGGACTCTGCTGCATTATTTAAGGACTTTGTTGCATTATTTAAGGACTCTGCTGCATTATTTAAGGACTTTGTTGCATTATTTAAGGACTCTGCTGCATTATTTAAGGACTTTGCTGCAATATTTAAGGACTCTGCTTCAGTATTTAAGGACTCTGCTGCATTATTTAAGGACTTTGTTGCATTATTTAAGGACTCTGCTGCATTATTTAAGGACTTTGCTGCATTATTTAAGGATTCTGCTGCATTTTTTAAGGACTCTGCTGAAGCATTTGAGGACTCTGCTGCATTATTTAAGCACTTTGCTGCGGTATTTAAGGACTCTGTTGCATTATTTAAGGACTTTGTTGCATTATTTAAGGACTCTGCTGCATTAGTTAAGGACTTTGCTGCATTATTTAAGGACTCTGCTGCATTATTTAACGACGTTGTTGCATTATTTAAGAACTGTTCTGCATTATTTAAGGACTTTGCTGCATTATTTAAGGAATATGCTGCATTATTTAATGAATTTGCTGAAGCATTTGAGGACTCTGCTGCATTATTTAAGGACTTGCTGCATTATTTAATGACTTTGTTGGATTTTTTAAGGACTCTGCTGCATTATTTAAGGACATTGTTGCATTATTTAATGACTCTGCTGCATTATTTAAGGACTTTGCAGCAATATTTAAGGACTCTGCTTCAGTATTTAAGGACTCTGCTGCATTATTTAAGGACTTTGTTGCATTATTTAAGGACTCTGCTGCATTATTTAAGGACTTTGCTGCATTATTTAAGGACACTGCTGCATTATTTAAGGACTCTGCTGAAGCATTTGAGGACTCTGCTGCATTATTTAAGCACTTTGCGGCGGTATTTAAGGACTCTGTTGCATTATTTAAGGACTTTGTTGCATTATTTAAGGACTCTGCTGCATTAGTTAAGGAGTTTGCTGCATTATTTAAGGACTCTGCTGCATTATTTAACGACGTTGTTGCATTATTTAAGAACTGTGCTGCATTATTTAAGGACTTTGCTGCATTATTTAAGGACTATGCTGCATTATTTAATGACTTTGCTGAAGCATTTGAGGACTCTGCTGCATTATTAGAGGACTCTGCTGCATTATTTAAGGACTTGCTGCATTATTTAATGACTTTGTTGGATTTCTTAAGGACTCTGCTGCATTATTTAAGGAATTTGCTGCTATATTAAAGGACTCTGCTTCAGTATTTAAGGACTCTGCTGCTGTATTTAAGGACCCTGCTGCATTATTTTAGGACTCTGCTGCATTATTTAAGGACTTTGCTGCATTATTTAAGGACTCTGCTGCATTATTTAACGACGTTGTTGCATTATTTAAGAACTGTGCTGCATTATTTAAGGACTTTGCTGCATTATTTAAGGACTATGCTGCATTATTTAATGACTTTGCTGAAGCATTTGAGGACTCTGCTGCATTATTAGAGGACTCTGCTGCATTATTTAAGGACTTGCTGCATTATTTAATGACTTTGTTGGATTTTTTAAGGACTCTGCTGCATTATTTAAGGAATTTGCTGCTATATTAAAGGACTCTGCTTCAGTATTTAAGGACTCTGCTGCGGTATTTAAGGACTCTGCTGCATTATTTAAGGACTCTGCTGCATTATTTAAGGACTTTGCTGCATTATTTAAGGAATCTGCTGCATTATTTAAGGACTTTGTTGCATTATCTAAGGACTCTGCTGCATTATTGAAGGACTTTGCTGCAATATTTAAGGACTCTGCTTCAGTATTTAAGGACTCTGCTGCATTATTTAAGGACTTTGTTGCATTATTTAAGGACTCTGCTGCATTATTTAAGGACTTTGCTGCATTATTTATGGACTCTGCTGCATTATTTAAGGACTTTGCTGCAATATTTAAGGACTCTGCTTCAGTATTTAAGGACTCTGCTGCATTATTTAAGGACTTTGTTGCATTATTTAAGGACTCTGCTGCATTATTTAAGGACTTTGCTGCATTATTTAAGGACTCTGCTGCATTATTTAAGGACTCTGCTGAAGCATTTGAGGACTCTGCTGCATTATTTAATCACTTTGCTGCGGTATTTAAGGACTCTGTTGCATTATTTAAGGACTTTGTTGCATTATTTAAGGACTCTGCTGCATTAGTTAAGGACTTTGCTGCATTATTTAAGGACTCTGCTGCATTATTTAACGACGTTGTTGCATTATTTAAGAACTGTGCTGCATTATTTAAGGACTTTGCTGCATTATTTAAGGACTATGCTGCATTATTTAATGACTTTGCTGAAGCATTTGAGGACTCTGCTGCATTATTAGAGGACTCTGCTGCATTATTTAATGACTTTGTTGGATTTTTTAAGGAGTCTGCTGCATTATTTAAGGAATTTGCTGCTATATTAAAGGACTCTGCTTCAGTATTTAAGGACTCTGCTGCGGTATATAAGGACTCTGCTGCATTATTTAAGGACTCTGCTGCATTATTTAAGGACTTTGCTGCATTATTTAAGGACTCTGCTGCATTATTTAAGGACTTTGTTGCATTATTTAAGGACTCTAATGCATTATTTAAGGACTTTGCTGGAATATTTAAGGACTCTGCTGCATTAGTTAAGGACTTTGCTGCATTATTTAAGGACTCTGCTGCATTGTTTAACGACTTTACTGCATTATTTAAGGACTCTGCTGCATTATTTAAGGACTTTGTTGCATTATTTAAGGACTCTGCTGCATTAGTTAAGGACTATGCTGCATTATTTAATGACTTTGCTGAAGCATTTGAGGACTCTGCTGCATTATTAGAGGACTCTGCTGCATTATTTAAGGACTTGCTGCATTATTTAATGACTTTGTTGGATTTTTTAAGGACTCTGCTGCGTTATTTAAGGAATTTGCTGCTATATTAAAGGACTCTGCTTCAGTATTTAAGGACTCTGCTGCGGTATTTAAGGACTCTGCTGCATTATTTAAGGACATTGTTGCATTATTTAATGACTCTGCTGCATTATTTAAGGACTTTGCAGCAATATTTAAGGACTCTGCTTCAGTATTTAAGGACTCTGCTGCATTATTTAAGGACTTTGTTGCATTATTTAAGGACTCTGCTGCATTAGTTAAGGAGTTTGCTGCATTATTTAAGGACTCTGCTGCATTATTTAACGACGTTGTTGCATTATTTAAGAACTTTGCTGCATTATTTAATGACTTTGCTGAAGCATTTGAGGACTCTGCTGCATTATTAGAGGACTCTGCTGCATTATTTAAGGACTTGCTGCATTATTTAATGACTTTGTTGGATTTCTTAAGGACTCTGCTGCATTATTTAAGGAATTTGCTGCTATATTAAAGGACTCTGCTTCAGTATTTAAGGACTCTGCTGCTTTATTTAAGGACCCTGCTGCATTATTTTAGGACTCTGCTGCATTATTTAAGGACTTTGCTGCATTATTTAAGGACTCTGCTGCATTATTTAACGACGTTGTTGCATTATTTAAGAACTGTGCTGCATTATTTAAGGACTTTGCTGCATTATTTAAGGACTATGCTGCATTATTTAATGACTTTGCTGAAGCATTTGAGGACTCTGCTGCATTATTAGAGGACTCTGCTGCATTATTTAAGGACTTGCTGCATTATTTAATGACTTTGTTGGATTTTTTAAGGACTCTGCTGCATTATTTAAGGAATTTGCTGCTATATTAAAGGACTCTGCTTCAGTATTTAAGGACTCTGCTGCGGTATTTAAGGACTCTGCTGCATTATTTAAGGACTCTGCTGCATTATTTAAGGACTTTGCTGCATTATTTAAGGAATCTGCTGCATTATTTAAGGACTTTGTTGCATTATCTAAGGACTCTGCTGCATTATTGAAGGACTTTGCTGCAATATTTAAGGACTCTGCTTCAGTATTTAAGGACTCTGCTGCATTATTTAAGGACTTTGTTGCATTATTTAAGGACTCTGCTGCATTATTTAAGGACTTTGCTGCATTATTTATGGACTCTGCTGCATTATTTAAGGACTTTGCTGCAATATTTAAGGACTCTGCTTCAGTATTTAAGGACTCTGCTGCATTATTTAAGGACTTTGTTGCATTATTTAAGGACTCTGCTGCATTATTTAAGGACTTTGCTGCATTATTTAAGGACTCTGCTGCATTATTTAAGGACTCTGCTGAAGCATTTGAGGACTCTGCTGCATTATTTAATCACTTTGCTGCGGTATTTAAGGACTCTGTTGCATTATTTAAGGACTTTGTTGCATTATTTAAGGACTCTGCTGCATTAGTTAAGGACTTTGCTGCATTATTTAAGGACTCTGCTGCATTATTTAACGACGTTGTTGCATTATTTAAGAACTGTGCTGCATTATTTAAGGACTTTGTTGCATTATTTAAGGACTATGCTGCATTATTTAATGACTTTGCTGAAGCATTTGAGGACTCTGCTGCATTATTAGAGGACTCTGCTGCATTATTTAATGACTTTGTTGGATTTTTTAAGGACTCTGCTGCATTATTTAAGGAATTTGCTGCTATATTAAAGGACTCTGCTTCAGTATTTAAGGACTCTGCTGCGGTATATAAGGACTCTGCTGCATTATTTAAGGACTCTGCTGCATTATTTAAGGACTTTGCTGCATTATTTAAGGACTCTGCTGCATTATTTAAGGACTTTGTTGCATTATTTAAGGACTCTAATGCATTATTTAAGGACTTTGCTGGAATATTTAAGGACTCTGCTGCATTAGTTAAGGACTTTGCTGCATTATTTAAGGACTCTGCTGCATTATTTAACGACTTTACTGCATTATTTAAGGACTCTGCTGCATTATTTAAGGACTTTGTTGCATTATTTAAGGACTCTGCTGCATTAGTTAAGGACTATGCTGCATTATTTAATGACTTTGCTGAAGCATTTGAGGACTCTGCTGCATTATTAGAGGACTCTGCTGCATTATTTAAGGACTTGCTGCATTATTTAATGACTTTGTTGGATTTTTTAAGGACTCTGCTGCGTTATTTAAGGAATTTGCTGCTATATTAAAGGACTCTGCTTCAGTATTTAAGGACTCTGCTGCGGTATTTAAGGACTCTGCTGCATTATTTAAGGACTCTGCTGCATTATTTAAGGACTTTGCTGCATTATTTAAGGAATCTGCTGCATTATTTAAGGACTTTGTTGCATTATCTAAGGACTCTGCTGCATTATTGAAGGACTTTGCTGCAATATTTAAGGACTCTGCTTCAGTATTTAAGGACTCTGCTGCATTATTTAAGGACTTTGTTGGATTATTTAAGGACTCTGCTGCATTATTTAAGGACTTTGTTGCATTATTTAAGGACTCTGCTGCATTATTTAAGGACTTTGCTGCAATATTTAAGGACTCTGCTTCAGTATTTAAGGACTCTGCTGCATTATTTAAGGACTTTGTTGCATTATTTAAGGACTCTGCTGCATTATTTAAGGACTTTGCTGCATTATTTAAGGATTCTGCTGCATTTTTTAAGGACTCTGCTGAAGCATTTGAGGACTCTGCTGCATTATTTAAGCACTTTGCTGCGGTATTTAAGGACTCTGTTGCATTATTTAAGGACTTTGTTGCATTATTTAAGGACTCTGCTGCATTAGTTAAGGACTTTGCTGCATTATTTAAGGACTCTGCTGCATTATTTACCGACGTTGTTGCATTATTTAAGAACTGTGCTGCTTTATTTAAGGACTTTGCATTATTTAAGGACTATGCTGCATTATTTAATGACTTTGCTGAAGCATTTGAGGACTCTGCTGCATTATTAGAGGACTCTGCTGCATTATTTAATGACTTTGTTGGATTTTTTAAGGACTCTGCTGCATTATTTAAGGAATTTGCTGCTATATTAAAGGACTCTGCTTCAGTATTTAAGGACTCTGCTGCGGTATTTAAGGACTCTGCTGCATTATTTAAGGACTCTGCTGCATTATTTAAGGACTTTGCTGCATTATTTAAGGACTCTGCTGCATTATTTAAGGACTTTGTTGCATTATTTAAGGACTCTAATGCATTATTTAAGGACTTTGCTGCAATATTTAAGGACTCTGCTTCAGTATTTAAGGACTCTGCTGCATTATTTAAGGACGTTGTTGCATTATTTAAGGACTCTGCTGCATTATTTAAGGACTTTACTGCATTATTTAAGGACTCTGCTGCATTATTTAAGGACTTTCTTGCATTATTTAAGGACTCTGCTGCATTAGTTAAGGACTTTGCTGCATTATTTAAGGACTCTGCTGCATTATTTAAGGACTTTGCTGCAATATTTAAGGACTCTGCTTCAGTATTTAAGGACTCTGCTGCATTATTTAAGGACTTTGTTGCATTATTTAAGGACTCTGCTGCATTATTTAAGGACTTTGCTGCATTATTTAAGGACTCTGCTGCATTTTTTAAGGACTCTGCTGAAGCATTTGAGGACTCTGCTGCATTATTTAAGCACTTTGCTGCGGTATTTAAGGACTCTGTTGCATTATTTAAGGACTTTGTTGCATTATTTAAGGACTCTGCTGCATTATTTAAGGACTTTGTTGCATTATTTAAGGAATCTGCTGCATTATTTAAGGACTTTGCTGCAATATTTAAGGACTCTGCTTCAGTATTTAAGGACTCTGCTGCATTATTTAAGGACTTTGTTGCATTATTTAAGGACTCTGCTGCATTATTTAAGGACTTTGTTGCATTATCTAAGGACTCTGCTGCATTATTGAAGGACTTTGCTGCAATATTTAAGGACTCTGCTTCAGTATTTAAGGACTCTGCTGCATTATTTAAGGACTTTGTTGCATTATTTAAGGACTCTGCTGCATTATTTAAGGACTTTGTTGCATTATTTAAGGACTCTGCTGCATTATTTAAGGACTTTGCTGCAATATTTAAGGACTCTGCTTCAGTATTTAAGGACTCTGCTGCATTATTTAAGGACTTTGTTGCATTATTTAAGGACTCTGCTGCATTATTTAAGGACTCTGCTGCATTATTTAAGGACTTTGTTGCATTATTTAAGGACTCTGCTGCATTATTTAAGGACTTTGCTGCAATATTTAAGGACTCTGCTTCAGTATTTAAGGACTCTGCTGCATTATTTAAGGACTTTGTTGCATTATTTAAGGACTCTGCTGCATTATTTAAGGACTTTGCTGCATTATTTATGGACTCTGCTGCATTATTTAAGGACTTTGCTGCAATATTTAAGGACTCTGCTTCAGTATTTAAGGACTCTGCTGCATTATTTAAGGACTTTGTTGCATTATTTAAGGACTCTGCTGCATTATTTAAGGACTTTGCTGCATTATTTAAGGACTCTGCTGCATTATTTAAGGACTCTGCTGAAGCATTTGAGGACTCTGCTGCATTATTTAATCACTTTGCTGCGGTATTTAAGGACTCTGTTGCATTATTTAAGGACTTTGTTGCATTATTTAAGGACTCTGCTGCATTAGTTAAGGACTTTGCTGCATTATTTAAGGACTCTGCTGCATTATTTAACGACGTTGTTGCATTATTTAAGAACTGTGCTGCATTATTTAAGGACTTTGCTGCATTATTTAAGGACTATGCTGCATTATTTAATGACTTTGCTGAAGCATTTGAGGACTCTGCTGCATTATTAGAGGACTCTGCTGCATTATTTAATGACTTTGTTGGATTTTTTAAGGACTCTGCTGCATTATTTAAGGAATTTGCTGCTATATTAAAGGACTCTGCTTCAGTATTTAAGGACTCTGCTGCGGTATATAAGGACTCTGCTGCATTATTTAAGGACTCTGCTGCATTATTTAAGGACTTTGCTGCATTATTTAAGGACTCTGCTGCATTATTTAAGGACTTTGTTGCATTATTTAAGGACTCTAATGCATTATTTAAGGACTTTGCTGGAATATTTAAGGACTCTGCTGCATTAGTTAAGGACTTTGCTGCATTATTTAAGGACTCTGCTGCATTGTTTAACGACTTTACTGCATTATTTAAGGACTCTGCTGCATTATTTAAGGACTTTGTTGCATTATTTAAGGACTCTGCTGCATTAGTTAAGGACTATTCTGCATTATTTAATGACTTTGCTGAAGCATTTGAGGACTCTGCTGCATTATTAGAGGACTCTGCTGCATTATTTAAGGACTTGCTGCATTATTTAATGACTTTGTTGGATTTTTTAAGGACTCTGCTGCGTTATTTAAGGAATTTGCTGCTATATTAAAGGACTCTGCTTCAGTATTTAAGGACTCTGCTGCGGTATTTAAGGACTCTGCTGCATTATTTAAGGACATTGTTGCATTATTTAATGACTCTGCTGCATTATTTAAGGACTTTGCAGCAATATTTAAGGACTCTGCTTCAGTATTTAAGGACTCTGCTGCATTATTTAAGGACTTTGTTGCATTATTTAAGGACTCTGCTGCATTAGTTAAGGAGTTTGCTGCATTATTTAAGGACTCTGCTGCATTATTTAACGACGTTGTTGCATTATTTAAGAACTGTGCTGCATTATTTAAGGACTTTGCTGCATTATTTAAGGACTATGCTGCATTATTTAATGACTTTGCTGAAGCATTTGATCACTCTGCTGCATTATTAGAGGACTCTGCTGCATTATTTAAGGACTTGCTGCATTATTTAATGACTTTGTTGGATTTCTTAAGGACTCTGCTGCATTATTTAAGGAATTTGCTGCTATATTAAAGGACTCTGCTTCAGTATTTAAGGACTCTGCTGCTTTATTTAAGGACCCTGCTGCATTATTTTAGGACTCTGCTGCATTATTTAAGGACTTTGCTGCATTATTTAAGGACTCTGCTGCATTATTTAACGACGTTGTTGCATTATTTAAGAACTGTGCTGCATTATTTAAGGACTTTGCTGCATTATTTAAGGACTATGCTGCATTATTTAATGACTTTGCTGAAGCATTTGAGGACTCTGCTGCATTATTAGAGGACTCTGCTGCATTATTTAAGGACTTGCTGCATTATTTAATGACTTTGTTGGATTTTTTAAGGACTCTGCTGCATTATTTAAGGAATTTGCTGCTATATTAAAGGACTCTGCTTCAGTATTTAAGGACTCTGCTGCGGTATTTAAGGACTCTGCTGCATTATTTAAGGACTCTGCTGCATTATTTAAGGACTTTGCTGCATTATTTAAGGAATCTGCTGCATTATTTAAGGACTTTGTTGCATTATCTAAGGACTCTGCTGCATTATTGAAGGACTTTGCTGCAATATTTAAGGACTCTGCTTCAGTATTTAAGGACTCTGCTGCATTATTTAAGGACTTTGTTGCATTATTTAAGGACTCTGCTGCATTATTTAAGGACTTTGCTGCATTATTTATGGACTCTGCTGCATTATTTAAGGACTTTGCTGCAATATTTAAGGACTCTGCTTCAGTATTTAAGGACTCTGCTGCATTATTTAAGGACTTTGTTGCATTATTTAAGGACTCTGCTGCATTATTTAAGGACTTTGCTGCATTATTTAAGGACTCTGCTGCATTATTTAAGGACTCTGCTGAAGCATTTGAGGACTCTGCTGCATTATTTAATCACTTTGCTGCGGTATTTAAGGACTCTGTTGCATTATTTAAGGACTTTGTTGCATTATTTAAGGACTCTGCTGCATTAGTTAAGGACTTTGCTGCATTATTTAAGGACTCTGCTGCATTATTTAACGACGTTGTTGCATTATTTAAGAACTGTGCTGCATTATTTAAGGACTTTGTTGCATTATTTAAGGACTATGCTGCATTATTTAATGACTTTGCTGAAGCATTTGAGGACTCTGCTGCATTATTAGAGGACTCTGCTGCATTATTTAATGACTTTGTTGGATTTTTTAAGGACTCTGCTGCATTATTTAAGGAATTTGCTGCTATATTAAAGGACTCTGCTTCAGTATTTAAGGACTCTGCTGCGGTATATAAGGACTCTGCTGCATTATTTAAGGACTCTGCTGCATTATTTAAGGACTTTGCTGCATTATTTAAGGACTCTGCTGCATTATTTAAGGACTTTGTTGCATTATTTAAGGACTCTAATGCATTATTTAAGGACTTTGCTGGAATATTTAAGGACTCTGCTGCATTAGTTAAGGACTTTGCTGCATTATTTAAGGACTCTGCTGCATTATTTAACGACTTTACTGCATTATTTAAGGACTCTGCTGCATTATTTAAGGACTTTGTTGCATTATTTAAGGACTCTGCTGCATTAGTTAAGGACTATGCTGCATTATTTAATGACTTTGCTGAAGCATTTGAGGACTCTGCTGCATTATTAGAGGACTCTGCTGCATTATTTAAGGACTTGCTGCATTATTTAATGACTTTGTTGGATTTTTTAAGGACTCTGCTGCGTTATTTAAGGAATTTGCTGCTATATTAAAGGACTCTGCTTCAGTATTTAAGGACTCTGCTGCGGTATTTAAGGACTCTGCTGCATTATTTAAGGACTCTGCTGCATTATTTAAGGACTTTGCTGCATTATTTAAGGAATCTGCTGCATTATTTAAGGACTTTGTTGCATTATCTAAGGACTCTGCTGCATTATTGAAGGACTTTGCTGCAATATTTAAGGACTCTGCTTCAGTATTTAAGGACTCTGCTGCATTATTTAAGGACTTTGTTGGATTATTTAAGGACTCTGCTGCATTATTTAAGGACTTTGTTGCATTATTTAAGGACTCTGCTGCATTATTTAAGGACTTTGCTGCAATATTTAAGGACTCTGCTTCAGTATTTAAGGACTCTGCTGCATTATTTAAGGACTTTGTTGCATTATTTAAGGACTCTGCTGCATTATTTAAGGACTTTGCTGCATTATTTAAGGATTCT
Source organism: Phyllobates terribilis (assembly GCF_046119375.1). Lineage (NCBI taxonomy): Eukaryota > Metazoa > Chordata > Amphibia > Anura > Dendrobatidae > Phyllobates > Phyllobates terribilis. The sequence goes on from NW_027362905.1 coordinate 2,186,237, forward strand.
GCTGCATTTTTTAAGGACTCTGCTGAAGCATTTGAGGACTCTGCTGCATTATTTAAGCACTTTGCTGCAGTATTTAAGGACTCTGTTGCATTATTTAAGGACTTTGTTGCATTATTTAAGGACTCTGCTGCATTAGTTAAGGACTTTGCTGCATTATTTAAGGACTCTGCTGCATTATTTACCGACGTTGTTGCATTATTTAAGAACTGTGCTGCTTTATTTAAGGACTTTGCATTATTTAAGGACTATGCTGCATTATTTAATGACTTTGCTGAAGCATTTGAGGACTCTGCTGCATTATTAGAGGACTCTGCTGCATTATTTAATGACTTTGTTGGATTTTTTAAGGACTCTGCTGCATTATTTAAGGAATTTGCTGCTATATTAAAGGACTCTGCTTCAGTATTTAAGGACTCTGCTGCGGTATTTAAGGACTCTGCTGCATTATTTAAGGACTCTGCTGCATTATTTAAGGACTTTGCTGCATTATTTAAGGACTCTGCTGCATTATTTAAGGACTTTGTTGCATTATTTAAGGACTCTAATGCATTATTTAAGGACTTTGCTGCAATATTTAAGGACTCTGCTTCAGTATTTAAGGACTCTGCTGCATTATTTAAGGACGTTGTTGCATTATTTAAGGACTCTGCTGCATTATTTAAGGACTTTACTGCATTATTTAAGGACTCTGCTGCATTATTTAAGGACTTTCTTGCATTATTTAAGGACTCTGCTGCATTAGTTAAGGACTTTGCTGCATTATTTAAGGACTCTGCTGCATTATTTAAGGACTTTGCTGCAATATTTAAGGACTCTGCTTCAGTATTTAAGGAATCTGCTGCATTATTTAAGGACTTTGCTGCATTATTTAAGGACTCTGCTGCATTTTTTAAGGACTCTGCTGAAGCATTTGAGGACTCTGCTGCATTATTTAAGCACTTTGCTGCGGTATTTAAGGACTCTGTTGCATTATTTAAGGACTTTGTTGCATTATTTAAGGACTCTGCTGCATTATTTAAGGACTTTGTTGCATTATTTAAGGAATCTGCTGCATTATTTAAGGACTTTGCTGCAATATTTAAGGACTCTGTTCAGTATTTAAGGACTCTGCTGCATTATTTAAGGACTTTGTTGCATTATTTAAGGACTCTGCTGCATTATTTAAGGACTTTGTTGCATTATCTAAGGACTCTGCTGCATTATTGAAGGACTTTGCTGCAATATTTAAGGACTCTGCTTCAGTATTTAAGGACTCTGCTGCATTATTTAAGGACTTTGTTGCATTATTTAAGGACTCTGCTGCATTATTTAAGGACTTTGTTGCATTATTTAAGGACTCTGCTGCATTATTTAAGGACTTTGCTGCAATATTTAAGGACTCTGCTTCAGTATTTAAGGACTCTGCTGCATTATTTAAGGACTTTGTTGCATTATTTAAGGACTCTGCTGCATTATTTAAGGACTTTGCTGCATTATTTAAGGATTCTGCTGCATTTTTTAAGGACTCTGCTGAAGCATTTGAGGACTCTGCTGCATTATTTAAGCACTTTGCTGCGGTATTTAAGGACTCTGTTGCATTATTTAAGGACTTTGTTGCATTATTTAAGGACTCTGCTGCATTAGTTAAGGACTTTGCTGCATTATTTAAGGACTCTGCTGCATTATTTAACGACGTTGTTGCATTATTTAAGAACTGTTCTGCATTATTTAAGGACTTTGCTGCATTATTTAAGGAATATGCTGCATTATTTAATGACTTTGTTGGATTTTTTAAGGACTCTGCTGCGTTATTTAAGGAATTTGCTGCTATATTAAAGGACTCTGCTTCAGTATTTAAGGACTCTGCTGCGGTATTTAAGGACTCTGCTGCATTATTTAAGGACATTGTTGCATTATTTAATGACTCTGCTGCATTATTTAAGGACTTTGCAGCAATATTTAAGGACTCTGCTTCAGTATTTAAGGACTCTGCTGCATTATTTAAGGACTTTGTTGCATTATTTAAGGACTCTGCTGCATTAGTTAAGGAGTTTGCTGCATTATTTAAGGACTCTGCTGCATTATTTAACGACGTTGTTGCATTATTTAAGAACTGTGCTGCATTATTTAAGGACTTTGCTGCATTATTTAAGGACTATGCTGCATTATTTAATGACTTTGCTGAAGCATTTGAGGACTCTGCTGCATTATTAGAGGACTCTGCTGCATTATTTAAGGACTTGCTGCATTATTTAATGACTTTGTTGGATTTCTTAAGGACTCTGCTGCATTATTTAAGGAATTTGCTGCTATATTAAAGGACTCTGCTTCAGTATTTAAGGACTCTGCTGCTTTATTTAAGGACCCTGCTGCATTATTTTAGGACTCTGCTGCATTATTTAAGGACTTTGCTGCATTATTTAAGGACTCTGCTGCATTATTTAACGACGTTGTTGCATTATTTAAGAACTGTGCTGCATTATTTAAGGACTTTGCTGCATTATTTAAGGACTATGCTGCATTATTTAATGACTTTGCTGAAGCATTTGAGGACTCTGCTGCATTATTAGAGGACTCTGCTGCATTATTTAAGGACTTGCTGCATTATTTAATGACTTTGTTGGATTTTTTAAGGACTCTGCTGCATTATTTAAGGAATTTGCTGCTATATTAAAGGACTCTGCTTCAGTATTTAAGGACTCTGCTGCGGTATTTAAGGACTCTGCTGCATTATTTAAGGACTCTGCTGCATTATTTAAGGACTTTGCTGCATTATTTAAGGAATCTGCTGCATTATTTAAGGACTTTGTTGCATTATCTAAGGACTCTGCTGCATTATTGAAGGACTTTGCTGCAATATTTAAGGACTCTGCTTCAGTATTTAAGGACTCTGCTGCATTATTTAAGGACTTTGTTGCATTATTTAAGGACTCTGCTGCATTATTTAAGGACTTTGCTGCATTATTTATGGACTCTGCTGCATTATTTAAGGACTTTGCTGCAATATTTAAGGACTCTGCTTCAGTATTTAAGGACTCTGCTGCATTATTTAAGGACTTTGTTGCATTATTTAAGGACTCTGCTGCATTATTTAAGGACTTTGCTGCATTATTTAAGGACTCTGCTGCATTATTTAAGGACTCTGCTGAAGCATTTGAGGACTCTGCTGCATTATTTAATCACTTTGCTGCGGTATTTAAGGACTCTGTTGCATTATTTAAGGACTTTGTTGCATTATTTAAGGACTCTGCTGCATTAGTTAAGGACTTTGCTGCATTATTTAAGGACTCTGCTGCATTATTTAACGACGTTGTTGCATTATTTAAGAACTGTGCTGCATTATTTAAGGACTTTGTTGCATTATTTAAGGACTATGCTGCATTATTTAATGACTTTGCTGAAGCATTTGAGGACTCTGCTGCATTATTAGAGGACTCTGCTGCATTATTTAATGACTTTGTTGGATTTTTTAAGGACTCTGCTGCATTATTTAAGGAATTTGCTGCTATATTAAAGGACTCTGCTTCAGTATTTAAGGACTCTGCTGCGGTATATAAGGACTCTGCTGCATTATTTAAGGACTCTGCTGCATTATTTAAGGACTTTGCTGCATTATTTAAGGACTCTGCTGCATTATTTAAGGACTTTGTTGCATTATTTAAGGACTCTAATGCATTATTTAAGGACTTTGCTGGAATATTTAAGGACTCTGCTGCATTAGTTAAGGACTTTGCTGCATTATTTAAGGACTCTGCTGCATTATTTAACGACTTTACTGCATTATTTAAGGACTCTGCTGCATTATTTAAGGACTTTGTTGCATTATTTAAGGACTCTGCTGCATTAGTTAAGGACTATGCTGCATTATTTAATGACTTTGCTGAAGCATTTGAGGACTCTGCTGCATTATTAGAGGACTCTGCTGCATTATTTAAGGACTTGCTGCATTATTTAATGACTTTGTTGGATTTTTTAAGGACTCTGCTGCGTTATTTAAGGAATTTGCTGCTATATTAAAGGACTCTGCTTCAGTATTTAAGGACTCTGCTGCGGTATTTAAGGACTCTGCTGCATTATTTAAGGACTCTGCTGCATTATTTAAGGACTTTGCTGCATTATTTAAGGAATCTGCTGCATTATTTAAGGACTTTGTTGCATTATCTAAGGACTCTGCTGCATTATTGAAGGACTTTGCTGCAATATTTAAGGACTCTGCTTCAGTATTTAAGGACTCTGCTGCATTATTTAAGGACTTTGTTGGATTATTTAAGGACTCTGCTGCATTATTTAAGGACTTTGTTGCATTATTTAAGGACTCTGCTGCATTATTTAAGGACTTTGCTGCAATATTTAAGGACTCTGCTTCAGTATTTAAGGACTCTGCTGCATTATTTAAGGACTTTGTTGCATTATTTAAGGACTCTGCTGCATTATTTAAGGACTTTGCTGCATTATTTAAGGATTCTGCTGCATTTTTTAAGGACTCTGCTGAAGCATTTGAGGACTCTGCTGCATTATTTAAGCACTTTGCTGCAGTATTTAAGGACTCTGTTGCATTATTTAAGGACTTTGTTGCATTATTTAAGGACTCTGCTGCATTAGTTAAGGACTTTGCTGCATTATTTAAGGACTCTGCTGCATTATTTACCGACGTTGTTGCATTATTTAAGAACTGTGCTGCTTTATTTAAGGACTTTGCATTATTTAAGGACTATGCTGCATTATTTAATGACTTTGCTGAAGCATTTGAGGACTCTGCTGCATTATTAGAGGACTCTGCTGCATTATTTAATGACTTTGTTGGATTTTTTAAGGACTCTGCTGCATTATTTAAGGAATTTGCTGCTATATTAAAGGACTCTGCTTCAGTATTTAAGGACTCTGCTGCGGTATTTAAGGACTCTGCTGCATTATTTAAGGACTCTGCTGCATTATTTAAGGACTTTGCTGCATTATTTAAGGACTCTGCTGCATTATTTAAGGACTTTGTTGCATTATTTAAGGACTCTAATGCATTATTTAAGGACTTTGCTGCAATATTTAAGGACTCTGCTTCAGTATTTAAGGACTCTGCTGCATTATTTAAGGACGTTGTTGCATTATTTAAGGACTCTGCTGCATTATTTAAGGACTTTACTGCATTATTTAAGGACTCTGCTGCATTATTTAAGGACTTTCTTGCATTATTTAAGGACTCTGCTGCATTAGTTAAGGACTTTGCTGCATTATTTAAGGACTCTGCTGCATTATTTAAGGACTTTGCTGCAATATTTAAGGACTCTGCTTCAGTATTTAAGGACTCTGCTGCATTATTTAAGGACTTTGCTGCATTATTTAAGGACTCTGCTGCATTTTTTAAGGACTCTGCTGAAGCATTTGAGGACTCTGCTGCATTATTTAAGCACTTTGCTGCGGTATTTAAGGACTCTGTTGCATTATTTAAGGACTTTGTTGCATTATTTAAGGACTCTGCTGCATTATTTAAGGACTTTGTTGCATTATTTAAGGAATCTGCTGCATTATTTAAGGACTTTGCTGCAATATTTAAGGACTCTGTTCAGTATTTAAGGACTCTGCTGCATTATTTAAGGACTTTGTTGCATTATTTAAGGACTCTGCTGCATTATTTAAGGACTTTGTTGCATTATCTAAGGACTCTGCTGCATTATTGAAGGACTTTGCTGCAATATTTAAGGACTCTGCTTCAGTATTTAAGGACTCTGCTGCATTATTTAAGGACTTTGTTGCATTATTTAAGGACTCTGCTGCATTATTTAAGGACTTTGTTGCATTATTTAAGGACTCTGCTGCATTATTTAAGGACTTTGCTGCAATATTTAAGGACTCTGCTTCAGTATTTAAGGACTCTGCTGCATTATTTAAGGACTTTGTTGCATTATTTAAGGACTCTGCTGCATTATTTAAGGACTTTGCTGCATTATTTAAGGATTCTGCTGCATTTTTTAAGGACTCTGCTGAAGCATTTGAGGACTCTGCTGCATTATTTAAGCACTTTGCTGCGGTATTTAAGGACTCTGTTGCATTATTTAAGGACTTTGTTGCATTATTTAAGGACTCTGCTGCATTAGTTAAGGACTTTGCTGCATTATTTAAGGACTCTGCTGCATTATTTAACGACGTTGTTGCATTATTTAAGAACTGTTCTGCATTATTTAAGGACTTTGCTGCATTATTTAAGGAATATGCTGCATTATTTAATGAATTTGCTGAAGCATTTGAGGACTCTGCTGCATTATTAGAGGACTCTGCTGCATTATTTAAGGACTTGCTGCATTATTTAATGACTTTGTTGGATTTTTTAAGGACTCTGCTGCATTATTTAAGGACATTGTTGCATTATTTAATGACTCTGCTGCATTATTTAAGGACTTTTCAGCAATATTTAAGGACTCTGCTTCAGTATTTAAGGACTCTGCTGCATTATTTAAGGACTTTGTTGCATTATTTAAGGACTCTGCTGCATTATTTAAGGACTTTGCTGCATTATTTAAGGACACTGCTGCATTATCTAAGGACTCTGCTGAAGCATTTGAGGACTCTGCTGCATTATTTAAGCACTTTGCGGCGGTATTTAAGGACTCTGTTGCATTATTTAAGGACTTTGTTGCATTATTTAAGGACTCTGCTGCATTAGTTAAGGAGTTTGCTGCATTATTTAAGGACTCTGCTGCATTATTTAACGACGTTGTTGCATTATTTAAGAACTGTGCTGCATTATTTAAGGACTTTGCTGCATTATTTAAGGACTATGCTGCATTATTTAATGACTTTGCTGAAGCATTTGAGGACTCTGCTGCATTATTAGAGGACTCTGCTGCATTATTTAAGGACTTGCTGCATTATTTAATGACTTTGTTGGATTTCTTAAGGACTCTGCTGCATTATTTAAGGAATTTGCTGCTATATTAAAGGACTCTGCTTCAGTATTTAAGGACTCTGCTGCTGTATTTAAGGACCCTGCTGCATTATTTTAGGACTCTGCTGCATTATTTAAGGACTTTGCTGCATTATTTAAGGACTCTGCTGCATTATTTAACGACGTTGTTGCATTATTTAAGAACTGTGCTGCATTATTTAAGGACTTTGCTGCATTATTTAAGGACTATGCTGCATTATTTAATGACTTTGCTGAAGCATTTGAGGACTCTGCTGCATTATTAGAGGACTCTGCTGCATTATTTAAGGACTTGCTGCATTATTTAATGACTTTGTTGGATTTTTTAAGGACTCTGCTGCATTATTTAAGGAATTTGCTGCTATATTAAAGGACTCTGCTTCAGTATTTAAGGACTCTGCTGCGGTATTTAAGGACTCTGCTGCATTATTTAAGGACTCTGCTGCATTATTTAAGGACTTTGCTGCATTATTTAAGGACTTTACTGCATTATTTAAGGACTCTGCTGCATTATTTAAGGACTTTCTTGCATTATTTAAGGACTCTGCTGCATTAGTTAAGGACTTTGCTGCATTATTTAAGGACTCTGCTGCATTATTTAAGGACTTTGCTGCAATATTTAAGGACTCTGCTTCAGTATTTAAGGACTCTGCTGCATTATTTAAGGACTTTGCTGCATTATTTAAGGACTCTGCTGCATTTTTTAAGGACTCTGCTGAAGCATTTGAGGACTCTGCTGCATTATTTAAGCACTTTGCTGCGGTATTTAAGGACTCTGTTGCATTATTTAAGGACTTTGTTGCATTATTTAAGGACTCTGCTGCATTATTTAAGGACTTTGTTGCATTATTTAAGGAATCTGCTGCATTATTTAAGGACTTTGCTGCAATATTTAAGGACTCTGTTCAGTATTTAAGGACTCTGCTGCATTATTTAAGGACTTTGTTGCATTATTTAAGGACTCTGCTGCATTATTTAAGGACTTTGTTGCATTATCTAAGGACTCTGCTGCATTATTGAAGGACTTTGCTGCAATATTTAAGGACTCTGCTTCAGTATTTAAGGACTCTGCTGCATTATTTAAGGACTTTGTTGCATTATTTAAGGACTCTGCTGCATTATTTAAGGACTTTGTTGCATTATTTAAGGACTCTGCTGCATTATTTAAGGACTTTGCTGCAATATTTAAGGACTCTGCTTCAGTATTTAAGGACTCTGCTGCATTATTTAAGGACTTTGTTGCATTATTTAAGGACTCTGCTGCATTATTTAAGGACTTTGCTGCATTATTTAAGGATTCTGCTGCATTTTTTAAGGACTCTGCTGAAGCATTTGAGGACTCTGCTGCATTATTTAAGCACTTTGCTGCGGTATTTAAGGACTCTGTTGCATTATTTAAGGACTTTGTTGCATTATTTAAGGACTCTGCTGCATTAGTTAAGGACTTTGCTGCATTATTTAAGGACTCTGCTGCATTATTTAACGACGTTGTTGCATTATTTAAGAACTGTTCTGCATTATTTAAGGACTTTGCTGCATTATTTAAGGAATATGCTGCATTATTTAATGAATTTGCTGAAGCATTTGAGGACTCTGCTGCATTATTAGAGGACTCTGCTGCATTATTTAAGGACTTGCTGCATTATTTAATGACTTTGTTGGATTTTTTAAGGACTCTGCTGCATTATTTAAGGACATTGTTGCATTATTTAATGACTCTGCTGCATTATTTAAGGACTTTTCAGCAATATTTAAGGACTCTGCTTCAGTATTTAAGGACTCTGCTGCATTATTTAAGGACTTTGTTGCATTATTTAAGGACTCTGCTGCATTATTTAAGGACTTTGCTGCATTATTTAAGGACACTGCTGCATTATCTAAGGACTCTGCTGAAGCATTTGAGGACTCTGCTGCATTATTTAAGCACTTTGCGGCGGTATTTAAGGACTCTGTTGCATTATTTAAGGACTTTGTTGCATTATTTAAGGACTCTGCTGCATTAGTTAAGGAGTTTGCTGCATTATTTAAGGACTCTGCTGCATTATTTAACGACATTGTTGCATTATTTAAGAACTGTGCTGCATTATTTAAGGACTTTGCTGCATTATTTAAGGACTATGCTGCATTATTTAATGACTTTGCTGAAGCATTTGAGGACTCTGCTGCATTATTAGAGGACTCTGCTGCATTATTTAAGGACTTGCTGCATTATTTAATGACTTTGTTGGATTTCTTAAGGACTCTGCTGCATTATTTAAGGAATTTGCTGCTATATTAAAGGACTCTGCTTCAGTATTTAAGGACTCTGCTGCTGTATTTAAGGACCCTGCTGCATTATTTTAGGACTCTGCTGCATTATTTAAGGACTTTGCTGCATTATTTAAGGACTCTGCTGCATTATTTAACGACGTTGTTGCATTATTTAAGAACTGTGCTGCATTATTTAAGGACTTTGCTGCATTATTTAAGGACTATGCTGCATTATTTAATGACTTTGCTGAAGCATTTGAGGACTCTGCTGCATTATTAGAGGACTCTGCTGCATTATTTAAGGACTTGCTGCATTATTTAATGACTTTGTTGGATTTTTTAAGGACTCTGCTGCATTATTTAAGGAATTTGCTGCTATATTAAAGGACTCTGCTTCAGTATTTAAGGACTCTGCTGCGGTATTTAAGGACTCTGCTGCATTATTTAAGGACTCTGCTGCATTATTTAAGGACTTTGCTGCATTATTTAAGGAATCTGCTGCATTATTTAAGGACTTTGTTGCATTATCTAAGGACTCTGCTGCATTATTGAAGGACTTTGCTGCAATATTTAAGGACTCTGCTTCAGTATTTAAGGACTCTGCTGCATTATTTAAGGACTTTGTTGCATTATTTAAGGACTCTGCTGCATTATTTAAGGACTTTGCTGCATTATTTATGGACTCTGCTGCATTATTTAAGGACTTTGCTGCAATATTTAAGGACTCTGCTTCAGTATTTAAGGACTCTGCTGCATTATTTAAGGACTTTGTTGCATTATTTAAGGACTCTGCTGCATTATTTAAGGACTTTGCTGCATTATTTAAGGACTCTGCTGCATTATTTAAGGACTCTGCTGAAGCATTTGAGGACTCTGCTGCATTATTTAATCACTTTGCTGCGGTATTTAAGGACTCTGTTGCATTATTTAAGGACTTTGTTGCATTATTTAAGGACTCTGCTGCATTAGTTAAGGACTTTGCTGCATTATTTAAGGACTCTGCTGCATTATTTAACGACGTTGTTGCATTATTTAAGAACTGTGCTGCATTATTTAAGGACTTTGCTGCATTATTTAAGGACTCTGCTGCATTATTTAAGGACTTTGCTGCATTATTTAAGGACTCTGCTGCATTATTTAAGGACTTTGTTGCATTATTTAAGGACTCTAATGCATTATTTAAGGACTTTGCTGGAATATTTAAGGACTCTGCTGCATTAGTTAAGGACTTTGCTGCATTATTTAAGGACTCTGCTGCATTGTTTAACGACTTTACTGCATTATTTAAGGACTCTGCTGCATTATTTAAGGACTTTGTTGCATTATTTAAGGACTCTGCTGCATTAGTTAAGGACTATGCTGCATTATTTAATGACTTTGCTGAAGCATTTGAGGACTCTGCTGCATTATTAGAGGACTCTGCTGCATTATTTAAGGACTTGCTGCATTATTTAATGACTTTGTTGGATTTTTTAAGGACTCTGCTGCGTTATTTAAGGAATTTGCTGCTATATTAAAGGACTCTGCTTCAGTATTTAAGGACTCTGCTGCGGTATTTAAGGACTCTGCTGCATTATTTAAGGACATTGTTGCATTATTTAATGACTCTGCTGCATTATTTAAGGACTTTGCAGCAATATTTAAGGACTCTGCTTCAGTATTTAAGGACTCTGCTGCATTATTTAAGGACTTTGTTGCATTATTTAAGGACTCTGCTGCATTAGTTAAGGAGTTTGCTGCATTATTTAAGGACTCTGCTGCATTATTTAACGACGTTGTTGCATTATTTAAGAACTGTGCTGCATTATTTAATGACTTTGCTGAAGCATTTGAGGACTCTGCTGCATTATTAGAGGACTCTGCTGCATTATTTAAGGACTTGCTGCATTATTTAATGACTTTGTTGGATTTCTTAAGGACTCTGCTGCATTATTTAAGGAATTTGCTGCTATATTAAAGGACTCTGCTTCAGTATTTAAGGACTCTGCTGCTTTATTTAAGGACCCTGCTGCATTATTTTAGGACTCTGCTGCATTATTTAAGGACTTTGCTGCATTATTTAAGGACTCTGCTGCATTATTTAACGACGTTGTTGCATTATTTAAGAACTGTGCTGCATTATTTAAGGACTTTGCTGCATTATTTAAGGACTATGCTGCATTATTTAATGACTTTGCTGAAGCATTTGAGGACTCTGCTGCATTATTAGAGGACTCTGCTGCATTATTTAAGGACTTGCTGCATTATTTAATGACTTTGTTGGATTTTTTAAGGACTCTGCTGCATTATTTAAGGAATTTGCTGCTATATTAAAGGACTCTGCTTCAGTATTTAAGGACTCTGCTGCGGTATTTAAGGACTCTGCTGCATTATTTAAGGACTCTGCTGCATTATTTAAGGACTTTGCTGCATTATTTAAGGAATCTGCTGCATTATTTAAGGACTTTGTTGCATTATCTAAGGACTCTGCTGCATTATTGAAGGACTTTGCTGCAATATTTAAGGACTCTGCTTCAGTATTTAAGGACTCTGCTGCATTATTTAAGGACTTTGTTGCATTATTTAAGGACTCTGCTGCATTATTTAAGTACTTTGCTGCATTATTTATGGACTCTGCTGCATTATTTAAGGACTTTGCTGCAATATTTAAGGACTCTGCTTCAGTATTTAAGGACTCTGCTGCATTATTTAAGGACTTTGTTGCATTATTTAAGGACTCTGCTGCATTATTTAAGGACTTTGCTGCATTATTTAAGGACTCTGCTGCATTATTTAAGGACTCTGCTGAAGCATTTGAGGACTCTGCTGCATTATTTAATCACTTTGCTGCGGTATTTAAGGACTCTGTTGCATTATTTAAGGACTTTGTTGCATTATTTAAGGACTCTGCTGCATTAGTTAAGGACTTTGCTGCATTATTTAAGGACTCTGCTGCATTATTTAACGACGTTGTTGCATTATTTAAGAACTGTGCTGCATTATTTAAGGACTTTGTTGCATTATTTAAGGACTATGCTGCATTATTTAATGACTTTGCTGAAGCATTTGAGGACTCTGCTGCATTATTAGAGGACTCTGCTGCATTATTTAATGACTTTGTTGGATTTTTTAAGGACTCTGCTGCATTATTTAAGGAATTTGCTGCTATATTAAAGGACTCTGCTTCAGTATTTAAGGACTCTGCTGCGGTATATAAGGACTCTGCTGCATTATTTAAGGACTCTGCTGCATTATTTAAGGACTTTGCTGCATTATTTAAGGACTCTGCTGCATTATTTAAGGACTTTGTTGCATTATTTAAGGACTCTAATGCATTATTTAAGGACTTTGCTGGAATATTTAAGGACTCTGCTGCATTAGTTAAGGACTTTGCTGCATTATTTAAGGACTCTGCTGCATTATTTAACGACTTTACTGCATTATTTAAGGACTCTGCTGCATTATTTAAGGACTTTGTTGCATTATTTAAGGACTCTGCTGCATTAGTTAAGGACTATGCTGCATTATTTAATGACTTTGCTTAAGCATTTGAGGACTCTGCTGCATTATTAGAGGACTCTGCTGCATTATTTAAGGACTTGCTGCATTATTTAATGACTTTGTTGGATTTTTTAAGGACTCTGCTGCGTTATTTAAGGAATTTGCTGCTATATTAAAGGACTCTGCTTCAGTATTTAAGGACTCTGCTGCGGTATTTAAGGACTCTGCTGCATTATTTAAGGACTCTGCTGCATTATTTAAGGACTTTGCTGCATTATTTAAGGAATCTGCTGCATTATTTAAGGACTTTGTTGCATTATCTAAGGACTCTGCTGCATTATTGAAGGACTTTGCTGCAATATTTAAGGACTCTGCTTCAGTATTTAAGGACTCTGCTGCATTATTTAAGGACTTTGTTGGATTATTTAAGGACTCTGCTGCATTATTTAAGGACTTTGTTGCATTATTTAAGGACTCTGCTGCATTATTTAAGGACTTTGCTGCAATATTTAAGGACTCTGCTTCAGTATTTAAGGACTCTGCTGCATTATTTAAGGACTTTGTTGCATTATTTAAGGACTCTGCTGCATTATTTAAGGACTTTGCTGCATTATTTAAGGATTCTGCTGCATTTTTTAAGGACTCTGCTGAAGCATTTGAGGACTCTGCTGCATTATTTAAGCACTTTGCTGCGGTATTTAAGGACTCTGTTGCATTATTTAAGGACTTTGTTGCATTATTTAAGGACTCTGCTGCATTAGTTAAGGACTTTGCTGCATTATTTAAGGACTCTGCTGCATTATTTACCGACGTTGTTGCATTATTTAAGAACTGTGCTGCTTTATTTAAGGACTTTGCATTATTTAAGGACTATGCTGCATTATTTAATGACTTTGCTGAAGCATTTGAGGACTCTGCTGCATTATTAGAGGACTCTGCTGCATTATTTAATGACTTTGTTGGATTTTTTAAGGACTCTGCTGCATTATTTAAGGAATTTGCTGCTATATTAAAGGACTCTGCTTCAGTATTTAAGGACTCTGCTGCGGTATTTAAGGACTCTGCTGCATTATTTAAGGACTCTGCTGCATTATTTAAGGACTTTGCTGCATTATTTAAGGACTCTGCTGCATTATTTAAGGACTTTGTTGCATTATTTAAGGACTCTGCTGCATTATTTAAGGACTTTGTTGCATTATCTAAGGACTCTGCTGCATTATTGAAGGACTTTGCTGCAATATTTAAGGACTCTGCTTCAGTATTTAAGGACTCTGCTGCATTATTTAAGGACTTTGTTGCATTATTTAAGGACTCTGCTGCATTATTTAAGGACTTTGTTGCATTATTTAAGGACTCTGCTGCATTATTTAAGGACTTTGCTGCAATATTTAAGGACTCTGCTTCAGTATTTAAGGACTCTGCTGCATTATTTAAGGACTTTGTTGCATTATTTAAGGACTCTGCTGCATTATTTAAGGACTTTGCTGCATTATTTAAGGATTCTGCTGCATTTTTTAAGGACTCTGCTGAAGCATTTGAGGACTCTGCTGCATTATTTAAGCACTTTGCTGCGGTATTTAAGGACTCTGTTGCATTATTTAAGGACTTTGTTGCATTATTTAAGGACTCTGCTGCATTAGTTAAGGACTTTGCTGCATTATTTAAGGACTCTGCTGCATTATTTAACGACGTTGTTGCATTATTTAAGAACTGTTCTGCATTATTTAAGGACTTTGCTGCATTATTTAAGGAATATGCTGCATTATTTAATGAATTTGCTGAAGCATTTGAGGACTCTGCTGCATTATTAGAGGACTCTGCTGCATTATTTAAGGACTTGCTGCATTATTTAATGACTTTGTTGGATTTTTTAAGGACTCTGCTGCATTATTTAAGGACATTGTTGCATTATTTAATGACTCTGCTGCATTATTTAAGGACTTTTCAGCAATATTTAAGGACTCTGCTTCAGTATTTAAGGACTCTGCTGCATTATTTAAGGACTTTGTTGCATTATTTAAGGACTCTGCTGCATTATTTAAGGACTTTGCTGCATTATTTAAGGACACTGCTGCATTATCTAAGGACTCTGCTGAAGCATTTGAGGACTCTGCTGCATTATTTAAGCACTTTGCGGCGGTATTTAAGGACTCTGTTGCATTATTTAAGGACTTTGTTGCATTATTTAAGGACTCTGCTGCATTAGTTAAGGAGTTTGCTGCATTATTTAAGGACTCTGCTGCATTATTTAACGACGTTGTTGCATTATTTAAGAACTGTGCTGCATTATTTAAGGACTTTGCTGCATTATTTAAGGACTATGCTGCATTATTTAATGACTTTGCTGAAGCATTTGAGGACTCTGCTGCATTATTAGAGGACTCTGCTGCATTATTTAAGGACTTGCTGCATTATTTAATGACTTTGTTGGATTTCTTAAGGACTCTGCTGCATTATTTAAGGAATTTGCTGCTATATTAAAGGACTCTGCTTCAGTATTTAAGGACTCTGCTGCTGTATTTAAGGACCCTGCTGCATTATTTTAGGACTCTGCTGCATTATTTAAGGACTTTGCTGCATTATTTAAGGACTCTGCTGCATTATTTAACGACGTTGTTGCATTATTTAAGAACTGTGCTGCATTATTTAAGGACTTTGCTGCATTATTTAAGGACTATGCTGCATTATTTAATGACTTTGCTGAAGCATTTGAGGACTCTGCTGCATTATTAGAGGACTCTGCTGCATTATTTAAGGACTTGCTGCATTATTTAATGACTTTGTTGGATTTTTTAAGGACTCTGCTGCATTATTTAAGGAATTTGCTGCTATATTAAAGGACTCTGCTTCAGTATTTAAGGACTCTGCTGCGGTATTTAAGGACTCTGCTGCATTATTTAAGGACTCTGCTGCATTATTTAAGGACTTTGCTGCATTATTTAAGGACTTTACTGCATTATTTAAGGACTCTGCTGCATTATTTAAGGACTTTCTTGCATTATTTAAGGACTCTGCTGCATTAGTTAAGGACTTTGCTGCATTATTTAAGGACTCTGCTGCATTATTTAAGGACTTTGCTGCAATATTTAAGGACTCTGCTTCAGTATTTAAGGACTCTGCTGCATTATTTAAGGACTTTGCTGCATTATTTAAGGACTCTGCTGCATTTTTTAAGGACTCTGCTGAAGCATTTGAGGACTCTGCTGCATTATTTAAGCACTTTGCTGCGGTATTTAAGGACTCTGTTGCATTATTTAAGGACTTTGTTGCATTATTTAAGGACTCTGCTGCATTATTTAAGGACTTTGTTGCATTATTTAAGGAATCTGCTGCATTATTTAAGGACTTTGCTGCAATATTTAAGGACTCTGTTCAGTATTTAAGGACTCTGCTGCATTATTTAAGGACTTTGTTGCATTATTTAAGGACTCTGCTGCATTATTTAAGGACTTTGTTGCATTATCTAAGGACTCTGCTGCATTATTGAAGGACTTTGCTGCAATATTTAAGGACTCTGCTTCAGTATTTAAGGACTCTGCTGCATTATTTAAGGACTTTGTTGCATTATTTAAGGACTCTGCTGCATTATTTAAGGACTTTGTTGCATTATTTAAGGACTCTGCTGCATTATTTAAGGACTTTGCTGCAATATTTAAGGACTCTGCTTCAGTATTTAAGGACTCTGCTGCATTATTTAAGGACTTTGTTGCATTATTTAAGGACTCTGCTGCATTATTTAAGGACTTTGCTGCATTATTTAAGGATTCTGCTGCATTTTTTAAGGACTCTGCTGAAGCATTTGAGGACTCTGCTGCATTATTTAAGCACTTTGCTGCGGTATTTAAGGACTCTGTTGCATTATTTAAGGACTTTGTTGCATTATTTAAGGACTCTGCTGCATTAGTTAAGGACTTTGCTGCATTATTTAAGGACTCTGCTGCATTATTTAACGACGTTGTTGCATTATTTAAGAACTGTTCTGCATTATTTAAGGACTTTGCTGCATTATTTAAGGAATATGCTGCATTATTTAATGAATTTGCTGAAGCATTTGAGGACTCTGCTGCATTATTAGAGGACTCTGCTGCATTATTTAAGGACTTGCTGCATTATTTAATGACTTTGTTGGATTTTTTAAGGACTCTGCTGCATTATTTAAGGACATTGTTGCATTATTTAATGACTCTGCTGCATTATTTAAGGACTTTTCAGCAATATTTAAGGACTCTGCTTCAGTATTTAAGGACTCTGCTGCATTATTTAAGGACTTTGTTGCATTATTTAAGGACTCTGCTGCATTATTTAAGGACTTTGCTGCATTATTTAAGGACACTGCTGCATTATCTAAGGACTCTGCTGAAGCATTTGAGGACTCTGCTGCATTATTTAAGCACTTTGCGGCGGTATTTAAGGACTCTGTTGCATTATTTAAGGACTTTGTTGCATTATTTAAGGACTCTGCTGCATTAGTTAAGGAGTTTGCTGCATTATTTAAGGACTCTGCTGCATTATTTAACGACGTTGTTGCATTATTTAAGAACTGTGCTGCATTATTTAAGGACTTTGCTGCATTATTTAAGGACTATGCTGCATTATTTAATGACTTTGCTGAAGCATTTGAGGACTCTGCTGCATTATTAGAGGACTCTGCTGCATTATTTAAGGACTTGCTGCATTATTTAATGACTTTGTTGGATTTCTTAAGGACTCTGCTGCATTATTTAAGGAATTTGCTGCTATATTAAAGGACTCTGCTTCAGTATTTAAGGACTCTGCTGCTGTATTTAAGGACCCTGCTGCATTATTTTAGGACTCTGCTGCATTATTTAAGGACTTTGCTGCATTATTTAAGGACTCTGCTGCATTATTTAACGACGTTGTTGCATTATTTAAGAACTGTGCTGCATTATTTAAGGACTTTGCTGCATTATTTAAGGACTATGCTGCATTATTTAATGACTTTGCTGAAGCATTTGAGGACTCTGCTGCATTATTAGAGGACTCTGCTGCATTATTTAAGGACTTGCTGCATTATTTAATGACTTTGTTGGATTTTTTAAGGACTCTGCTGCATTATTTAAGGAATTTGCTGCTATATTAAAGGACTCTGCTTCAGTATTTAAGGACTCTGCTGCGGTATTTAAGGACTCTGCTGCATTATTTAAGGACTCTGCTGCATTATTTAAGGACTTTGCTGCATTATTTAAGGAATCTGCTGCATTATTTAAGGACTTTGTTGCATTATCTAAGGACTCTGCTGCATTATTGAAGGACTTTGCTGCAATATTTAAGGACTCTGCTTCAGTATTTAAGGACTCTGCTGCATTATTTAAGGACTTTGTTGCATTATTTAAGGACTCTGCTGCATTATTTAAGGACTTTGCTGCATTATTTATGGACTCTGCTGCATTATTTAAGGACTTTGCTGCAATATTTAAGGACTCTGCTTCAGTATTTAAGGACTCTGCTGCATTATTTAAGGACTTTGTTGCATTATTTAAGGACTCTGCTGCATTATTTAAGGACTTTGCTGCATTATTTAAGGACTCTGCTGCATTATTTAAGGACTCTGCTGAAGCATTTGAGGACTCTGCTGCATTATTTAATCACTTTGCTGCGGTATTTAAGGACTCTGTTGCATTATTTAAGGACTTTGTTGCATTATTTAAGGACTCTGCTGCATTAGTTAAGGACTTTGCTGCATTATTTAAGGACTCTGCTGCATTATTTAACGACGTTGTTGCATTATTTAAGAACTGTGCTGCATTATTTAAGGACTTTGCTGCATTATTTAAGGACTCTGCTGCATTATTTAAGGACTTTGCTGCATTATTTAAGGACTCTGCTGCATTATTTAAGGACTTTGTTGCATTATTTAAGGACTCTAATGCATTATTTAAGGACTTTGCTGGAATATTTAAGGACTCTGCTGCATTAGTTAAGGACTTTGCTGCATTATTTAAGGACTCTGCTGCATTGTTTAACGACTTTACTGCATTATTTAAGGACTCTGCTGCATTATTTAAGGACTTTGTTGCATTATTTAAGGACTCTGCTGCATTAGTTAAGGACTATGCTGCATTATTTAATGACTTTGCTGAAGCATTTGAGGACTCTGCTGCATTATTAGAGGACTCTGCTGCATTATTTAAGGACTTGCTGCATTATTTAATGACTTTGTTGGATTTTTTAAGGACTCTGCTGCGTTATTTAAGGAATTTGCTGCTATATTAAAGGACTCTGCTTCAGTATTTAAGGACTCTGCTGCGGTATTTAAGGACTCTGCTGCATTATTTAAGGACATTGTTGCATTATTTAATGACTCTGCTGCATTATTTAAGGACTTTGCAGCAATATTTAAGGACTCTGCTTCAGTATTTAAGGACTCTGCTGCATTATTTAAGGACTTTGTTGCATTATTTAAGGACTCTGCTGCATTAGTTAAGGAGTTTGCTGCATTATTTAAGGACTCTGCTGCATTATTTAACGACGTTGTTGCATTATTTAAGAACTGTGCTGCATTATTTAATGACTTTGCTGAAGCATTTGAGGACTCTGCTGCATTATTAGAGGACTCTGCTGCATTATTTAAGGACTTGCTGCATTATTTAATGACTTTGTTGGATTTCTTAAGGACTCTGCTGCATTATTTAAGGAATTTGCTGCTATATTAAAGGACTCTGCTTCAGTATTTAAGGACTCTGCTGCTTTATTTAAGGACCCTGCTGCATTATTTTAGGACTCTGCTGCATTATTTAAGGACTTTGCTGCATTATTTAAGGACTCTGCTGCATTATTTAACGACGTTGTTGCATTATTTAAGAACTGTGCTGCATTATTTAAGGACTTTGCTGCATTATTTAAGGACTATGCTGCATTATTTAATGACTTTGCTGAAGCATTTGAGGACTCTGCTGCATTATTAGAGGACTCTGCTGCATTATTTAAGGACTTGCTGCATTATTTAATGACTTTGTTGGATTTTTTAAGGACTCTGCTGCATTATTTAAGGAATTTGCTGCTATATTAAAGGACTCTGCTTCAGTATTTAAGGACTCTGCTGCGGTATTTAAGGACTCTGCTGCATTATTTAAGGACTCTGCTGCATTATTTAAGGACTTTGCTGCATTATTTAAGGAATCTGCTGCATTATTTAAGGACTTTGTTGCATTATCTAAGGACTCTGCTGCATTATTGAAGGACTTTGCTGCAATATTTAAGGACTCTGCTTCAGTATTTAAGGACTCTGCTGCATTATTTAAGGACTTTGTTGCATTATTTAAGGACTCTGCTGCATTATTTAAGGACTTTGCTGCATTATTTATGGACTCTGCTGCATTATTTAAGGACTTTGCTGCAATATTTAAGGACTCTGCTTCAGTATTTAAGGACTCTGCTGCATTATTTAAGGACTTTGTTGCATTATTTAAGGACTCTGCTGCATTATTTAAGGACTTTGCTGCATTATTTAAGGACTCTGCTGCATTATTTAAGGACTCTGCTGAAGCATTTGAGGACTCTGCTGCATTATTTAATCACTTTGCTGCGGTATTTAAGGACTCTGTTGCATTATTTAAGGACTTTGTTGCATTATTTAAGGACTCTGCTGCATTAGTTAAGGACTTTGCTGCATTATTTAAGGACTCTGCTGCATTATTTAACGACGTTGTTGCATTATTTAAGAACTGTGCTGCATTATTTAAGGACTTTGTTGCATTATTTAAGGACTATGCTGCATTATTTAATGACTTTGCTGAAGCATTTGAGGACTCTGCTGCATTATTAGAGGACTCTGCTGCATTATTTAATGACTTTGTTGGATTTTTTAAGGACTCTGCTGCATTATTTAAGGAATTTGCTGCTATATTAAAGGACTCTGCTTCAGTATTTAAGGACTCTGCTGCGGTATATAAGGACTCTGCTGCATTATTTAAGGACTCTGCTGCATTATTTAAGGACTTTGCTGCATTATTTAAGGACTCTGCTGCATTATTTAAGGACTTTGTTGCATTATTTAAGGACTCTAATGCATTATTTAAGGACTTTGCTGGAATATTTAAGGACTCTGCTGCATTAGTTAAGGACTTTGCTGCATTATTTAAGGACTCTGCTGCATTATTTAACGACTTTACTGCATTATTTAAGGACTCTGCTGCATTATTTAAGGACTTTGTTGCATTATTTAAGGACTCTGCTGCATTAGTTAAGGACTATGCTGCATTATTTAATGACTTTGCTGAAGCATTTGAGGACTCTGCTGCATTATTAGAGGACTCTGCTGCATTATTTAAGGACTTGCTGCATTATTTAATGACTTTGTTGGATTTTTTAAGGACTCTGCTGCGTTATTTAAGGAATTTGCTGCTATATTAAAGGACTCTGCTTCAGTATTTAAGGACTCTGCTGCGGTATTTAAGGACTCTGCTGCATTATTTAAGGACTCTGCTGCATTATTTAAGGACTTTGCTGCATTATTTAAGGAATCTGCTGCATTATTTAAGGACTTTGTTGCATTATCTAAGGACTCTGCTGCATTATTGAAGGACTTTGCTGCAATATTTAAGGACTCTGCTTCAGTATTTAAGGACTCTGCTGCATTATTTAAGGACTTTGTTGGATTATTTAAGGACTCTGCTGCATTATTTAAGGACTTTGTTGCATTATTTAAGGACTCTGCTGCATTATTTAAGGACTTTGCTGCAATATTTAAGGACTCTGCTTCAGTATTTAAGGACTCTGCTGCATTATTTAAGGACTTTGTTGCATTATTTAAGGACTCTGCTGCATTATTTAAGGACTTTGCTGCATTATTTAAGGATTCTGCTGCATTTTTTAAGGACTCTGCTGAAGCATTTGAGGACTCTGCTGCATTATTTAAGCACTTTGCTGCGGTATTTAAGGACTCTGTTGCATTATTTAAGGACTTTGTTGCATTATTTAAGGACTCTGCTGCATTAGTTAAGGACTTTGCTGCATTATTTAAGGACTCTGCTGCATTATTTACCGACGTTGTTGCATTATTTAAGAACTGTGCTGCTTTATTTAAGGACTTTGCATTATTTAAGGACTATGCTGCATTATTTAATGACTTTGCTGAAGCATTTGAGGACTCTGCTGCATTATTAGAGGACTCTGCTGCATTATTTAATGACTTTGTTGGATTTTTTAAGGACTCTGCTGCATTATTTAAGGAATTTGCTGCTATATTAAAGGACTCTGCTTCAGTATTTAAGGACTCTGCTGCGGTATTTAAGGACTCTGCTGCATTATTTAAGGACTCTGCTGCATTATTTAAGGACTTTGCTGCATTATTTAAGGACTCTGCTGCATTATTTAAGGACTTTGTTGCATTATTTAAGGACTCTAATGCATTATTTAAGGACTTTGCTGCAATATTTAAGGACTCTGCTTCAGTATTTAAGGACTCTGCTGCATTATTTAAGGACGTTGTTGCATTATTTAAGGACTCTGCTGCATTATTTAAGGACTTTACTGCATTATTTAAGGACTCTGCTGCATTATTTAAGGACTTTCTTGCATTATTTAAGGACTCTGCTGCATTAGTTAAGGACTTTGCTGCATTATTTAAGGACTCTGCTGCATTATTTAAGGACTTTGCTGCAATATTTAAGGACTCTGCTTCAGTATTTAAGGACTCTGCTGCATTATTTAAGGACTTTGTTGCATTATTTAAGGACTCTGCTGCATTATTTAAGGACTTTGCTGCATTATTTAAGGACTCTGCTGCATTTTTTAAGGACTCTGCTGAAGCATTTGAGGACTCTGCTGCATTATTTAAGCACTTTGCTGCGGTATTTAAGGACTCTGTTGCATTATTTAAGGACTTTGTTGCATTATTTAAGGACTCTGCTGCATTATTTAAGGACTTTGTTGCATTATTTAAGGAATCTGCTGCATTATTTAAGGACTTTGCTGCAATATTTAAGGACTCTGCTTCAGTATTTAAGGACTCTGCTGCATTATTTAAGGACTTTGTTGCATTATTTAAGGACTCTGCTGCATTATTTAAGGACTTTGTTGCATTATCTAAGGACTCTGCTGCATTATTGAAGGACTTTGCTGCAATATTTAAGGACTCTGCTTCAGTATTTAAGGACTCTGCTGCATTATTTAAGGACTTTGTTGCATTATTTAAGGACTCTGCTGCATTATTTAAGGACTTTGTTGCATTATTTAAGGACTCTGCTGCATTATTTAAGGACTTTGCTGCAATATTTAAGGACTCTGCTTCAGTATTTAAGGACTCTGCTGCATTATTTAAGGACTTTGTTGCATTATTTAAGGACTCTGCTGCATTATTTAAGGACTCTGCTGCATTATTTAAGGACTTTGTTGCATTATTTAAGGACTCTGCTGCATTATTTAAGGACTTTGCTGCAATATTTAAGGACTCTGCTTCAGTATTTAAGGACTCTGCTGCATTATTTAAGGACTTTGTTGCATTATTTAAGGACTCTGCTGCATTATTTAAGGACTTTGCTGCATTATTTATGGACTCTGCTGCATTATTTAAGGACTTTGCTGCAATATTTAAGGACTCTGCTTCAGTATTTAAGGACTCTGCTGCATTATTTAAGGACTTTGTTGCATTATTTAAGGACTCTGCTGCATTATTTAAGGACTTTGCTGCATTATTTAAGGACTCTGCTGCATTATTTAAGGACTCTGCTGAAGCATTTGAGGACTCTGCTGCATTATTTAATCACTTTGCTGCGGTATTTAAGGACTCTGTTGCATTATTTAAGGACTTTGTTGCATTATTTAAGGACTCTGCTGCATTAGTTAAGGACTTTGCTGCATTATTTAAGGACTCTGCTGCATTATTTAACGACGTTGTTGCATTATTTAAGAACTGTGCTGCATTATTTAAGGACTTTGCTGCATTATTTAAGGACTATGCTGCATTATTTAATGACTTTGCTGAAGCATTTGAGGACTCTGCTGCATTATTAGAGGACTCTGCTGCATTATTTAATGACTTTGTTGGATTTTTTAAGGACTCTGCTGCATTATTTAAGGAATTTGCTGCTATATTAAAGGACTCTGCTTCAGTATTTAAGGACTCTGCTGCGGTATATAAGGACTCTGCTGCATTATTTAAGGACTCTGCTGCATTATTTAAGGACTTTGCTGCATTATTTAAGGACTCTGCTGCATTATTTAAGGACTTTGTTGCATTATTTAAGGACTCTAATGCATTATTTAAGGACTTTGCTGGAATATTTAAGGACTCTGCTGCATTAGTTAAGGACTTTGCTGCATTATTTAAGGACTCTGCTGCATTGTTTAACGACTTTACTGCATTATTTAAGGACTCTGCTGCATTATTTAAGGACTTTGTTGCATTATTTAAGGACTCTGCTGCATTAGTTAAGGACTATGCTGCATTATTTAATGACTTTGCTGAAGCATTTGAGGACTCTGCTGCATTATTAGAGGACTCTGCTGCATTATTTAAGGACTTGCTGCATTATTTAATGACTTTGTTGGATTTTTTAAGGACTCTGCTGCGTTATTTAAGGAATTTGCTGCTATATTAAAGGACTCTGCTTCAGTATTTAAGGACTCTGCTGCGGTATTTAAGGACTCTGCTGCATTATTTAAGGACATTGTTGCATTATTTAATGACTCTGCTGCATTATTTAAGGACTTTGCAGCAATATTTAAGGACTCTGCTTCAGTATTTAAGGACTCTGCTGCATTATTTAAGGACTTTGTTGCATTATTTAAGGACTCTGCTGCATTAGTTAAGGAGTTTGCTGCATTATTTAAGGACTCTGCTGCATTATTTAACGACGTTGTTGCATTATTTAAGAACTGTGCTGCATTATTTAAGGACTTTGCTGCATTATTTAAGGACTATGCTGCATTATTTAATGACTTTGCTGAAGCATTTGAGGACTCTGCTGCATTATTAGAGGACTCTGCTGCATTATTTAAGGACTTGCTGCATTATTTAATGAGTTTGTTGGATTTCTTAAGGACTCTGCTGCATTATTTAAGGAATTTGCTGCTATATTAAAGGACTCTGCTTCAGTATTTAAGGACTCTGCTGCTTTATTTAAGGACCCTGCTGCATTATTTTAGGACTCTGCTGCATTATTTAAGGACTTTGCTGCATTATTTAAGGACTCTGCTGCATTATTTAACGACGTTGTTGCATTATTTAAGAACTGTGCTGCATTATTTAAGGACTTTGCTGCATTATTTAAGGACTATGCTGCATTATTTAATGACTTTGCTGAAGCATTTGAGGACTCTGCTGCATTATTAGAGGACTCTGCTGCATTATTTAAGGACTTGCTGCATTATTTAATGACTTTGTTGGATTTTTTAAGGACTCTGCTGCATTATTTAAGGAATTTGCTGCTATATTAAAGGACTCTGCTTCAGTATTTAAGGACTCTGCTGCGGTATTTAAGGACTCTGCTGCATTATTTAAGGACTCTGCTGCATTATTTAAGGACTTTGCTGCATTATTTAAGGAATCTGCTGCATTATTTAAGGACTTTGTTGCATTATCTAAGGACTCTGCTGCATTATTGAAGGACTTTGCTGCAATATTTAAGGACTCTGCTTCAGTATTTAAGGACTCTGCTGCATTATTTAAGGACTTTGTTGCATTATTTAAGGACTCTGCTGCATTATTTAAGGACTTTGCTGCATTATTTATGGACTCTGCTGCATTATTTAAGGACTTTGCTGCAATATTTAAGGACTCTGCTTCAGTATTTAAGGACTCTGCTGCATTATTTAAGGACTTTGTTGCATTATTTAAGGACTCTGCTGCATTATTTAAGGACTTTGCTGCATTATTTAAGGACTCTGCTGCATTATTTAAGGACTCTGCTGAAGCATTTGAGGACTCTGCTGCATTATTTAATCACTTTGCTGCGGTATTTAAGGACTCTGTTGCATTATTTAAGGACTTTGTTGCATTATTTAAGGACTCTGCTGCATTAGTTAAGGACTTTGCTGCATTATTTAAGGACTCTGCTGCATTATTTAACGACGTTGTTGCATTATTTAAGAACTGTGCTGCATTATTTAAGGACTTTGTTGCATTATTTAAGGACTATGCTGCATTATTTAATGACTTTGCTGAAGCATTTGAGGACTCTGCTGCATTATTAGAGGACTCTGCTGCATTATTTAATGACTTTGTTGGATTTTTTAAGGACTCTGCTGCATTATTTAAGGAATTTGCTGCTATATTAAAGGACTCTGCTTCAGTATTTAAGGACTCTGCTGCGGTATATAAGGACTCTGCTGCATTATTTAAGGACTCTGCTGCATTATTTAAGGACTTTGCTGCATTATTTAAGGACTCTGCTGCATTATTTAAGGACTTTGTTGCATTATTTAAGGACTCTAATGCATTATTTTAGGACTTTGCTGGAATATTTAAGGACTCTGCTGCATTAGTTAAGGACTTTGCTGCATTATTTAAGGACTCTGCTGCATTATTTAACGACTTTACTGCATTATTTAAGGACTCTGCTGCATTATTTAAGGACTTTGTTGCATTATTTAAGGACTCTGCTGCATTAGTTAAGGACTATGCTGCATTATTTAATGACTTTGCTGAAGCATTTGAGGACTCTGCTGCATTATTAGAGGACTCTGCTGCATTATTTAAGGACTTGCTGCATTATTTAATGACTTTGTTGGATTTTTTAAGGACTCTGCTGCGTTATTTAAGGAATTTGCTGCTATATTAAAGGACTCTGCTTCAGTATTTAAGGACTCTGCTGCGGTATTTAAGGACTCTGCTGCATTATTTAAGGACTCTGCTGCATTATTTAAGGACTTTGCTGCATTATTTAAGGAATCTGCTGCATTATTTAAGGACTTTGTTGCATTATCTAAGGACTCTGCTGCATTATTGAAGGACTTTGCTGCAATATTTAAGGACTCTGCTTCAGTATTTAAGGACTCTGCTGCATTATTTAAGGACTTTGTTGGATTATTTAAGGACTCTGCTGCATTATTTAAGGACTTTGTTGCATTATTTAAGGACTCTGCTGCATTATTTAAGGACTTTGCTGCAATATTTAAGGACTCTGCTTCAGTATTTAAGGACTCTGCTGCATTATTTAAGGACTTTGTTGCATTATTTAAGGACTCTGCTGCATTATTTAAGGACTTTGCTGCATTATTTAAGGATTCTGCTGCATTTTTTAAGGACTCTGCTGAAGCATTTGAGGACTCTGCTGCATTATTTAAGCACTTTGCTGCGGTATTTAAGGACTCTGTTGCATTATTTAAGGACTTTGTTGCATTATTTAAGGACTCTGCTGCATTAGTTAAGGACTTTGCTGCATTATTTAAGGACTCTGCTGCATTATTTACCGACGTTGTTGCATTATTTAAGAACTGTGCTGCTTTATTTAAGGACTTTGCATTATTTAAGGACTATGCTGCATTATTTAATGACTTTGCTGAAGCATTTGAGGACTCTGCTGCATTATTAGAGGACTCTGCTGCATTATTTAATGACTTTGTTGGATTTTTTAAGGACTCTGCTGCATTATTTAAGGAATTTGCTGCTATATTAAAGGACTCTGCTTCAGTATTTAAGGACTCTGCTGCGGTATTTAAGGACTCTGCTGCATTATTTAAGGACTCTGCTGCATTATTTAAGGACTTTGCTGCATTATTTAAGGACTCTGCTGCATTATTTAAGGACTTTGTTGCATTATTTAAGGACTCTAATGCATTATTTAAGGACTTTGCTGCAATATTTAAGGACTCTGCTTCAGTATTTAAGGACTCTGCTGCATTATTTAAGGACGTTGTTGCATTATTTAAGGACTCTGCTGCATTATTTAAGGACTTTACTGCATTATTTAAGGACTCTGCTGCATTATTTAAGGACTTTCTTGCATTATTTAAGGACTCTGCTGCATTAGTTAAGGACTTTGCTGCATTATTTAAGGACTCTGCTGCATTATTTAAGGACTTTGCTGCAATATTTAAGGACTCTGCTTCAGTATTTAAGGACTCTGCTGCATTATTTAAGGACTTTGCTGCATTATTTAAGGACTCTGCTGCATTTTTTAAGGACTCTGCTGAAGCATTTGAGGACTCTGCTGCATTATTTAAGCACTTTGCTGCGGTATTTAAGGACTCTGTTGCATTATTTAAGGACTTTGTTGCATTATTTAAGGACTCTGCTGCATTATTTAAGGACTTTGTTGCATTATTTAAGGAATCTGCTGCATTATTTAAGGACTTTGCTGCAATATTTAAGGACTCTGTTCAGTATTTAAGGACTCTGCTGCATTATTTAAGGACTTTGTTGCATTATTTAAGGACTCTGCTGCATTATTTAAGGACTTTGTTGCATTATCTAAGGACTCTGCTGCATTATTGAAGGACTTTGCTGCAATATTTAAGGACTCTGCTTCAGTATTTAAGGACTCTGCTGCATTATTTAAGGACTTTGTTGCATTATTTAAGGACTCTGCTGCATTATTTAAGGACTTTGTTGCATTATTTAAGGACTCTGCTGCATTATTTAAGGACTTTGCTGCAATATTTAAGGACTCTGCTTCAGTATTTAAGGACTCTGCTGCATTATTTAAGGACTTTGTTGCATTATTTAAGGACTCTGCTGCATTATTTAAGGACTTTGCTGCATTATTTAAGGATTCTGCTGCATTTTTTAAGGACTCTGCTGAAGCATTTGAGGACTCTGCTGCATTATTTAAGCACTTTGCTGCGGTATTTAAGGACTCTGTTGCATTATTTAAGGACTTTGTTGCATTATTTAAGGACTCTGCTGCATTAGTTAAGGACTTTGCTGCATTATTTAAGGACTCTGCTGCATTATTTAACGACGTTGTTGCATTATTTAAGAACTGTTCTGCATTATTTAAGGACTTTGCTGCATTATTTAAGGAATATGCTGCATTATTTAATGAATTTGCTGAAGCATTTGAGGACTCTGCTGCATTATTAGAGGACTCTGCTGCATTATTTAAGGACTTGCTGCATTATTTAATGACTTTGTTGGATTTTTTAAGGACTCTGCTGCATTATTTAAGGACATTGTTGCATTATTTAATGACTCTGCTGCATTATTTAAGGACTTTTCAGCAATATTTAAGGACTCTGCTTCAGTATTTAAGGACTCTGCTGCATTATTTAAGGACTTTGTTGCATTATTTAAGGACTCTGCTGCATTATTTAAGGACTTTGCTGCATTATTTAAGGACACTGCTGCATTATCTAAGGACTCTGCTGAAGCATTTGAGGACTCTGCTGCATTATTTAAGCACTTTGCGGCGGTATTTAAGGACTCTGTTGCATTATTTAAGGACTTTGTTGCATTATTTAAGGACTCTGCTGCATTAGTTAAGGAGTTTGCTGCATTATTTAAGGACTCTGCTGCATTATTTAACGACGTTGTTGCATTATTTAAGAACTGTGCTGCATTATTTAAGGACTTTGCTGTATTATTTAAGGACTATGCTGCATTATTTAATGACTTTGCTGAAGCATTTGAGGACTCTGCTGCATTATTAGAGGACTCTGCTGCATTATTTAAGGACTTGCTGCATTATTTAATGACTTTGTTGGATTTCTTAAGGACTCTGCTGCATTATTTAAGGAATTTGCTGCTATATTAAAGGACTCTGCTTCAGTATTTAAGGACTCTGCTGCTGTATTTAAGGACCCTGCTGCATTATTTTAGGACTCTGCTGCATTATTTAAGGACTTTGCTGCATTATTTAAGGACTCTGCTGCATTATTTAACGACGTTGTTGCATTATTTAAGAACTGTGCTGCATTATTTAAGGACTTTGCTGCATTATTTAAGGACTATGCTGCATTATTTAAGGACTTTGTTGCATTATCTAAGGACTCTGCTGCATTATTGAAGGACTTTGCTGCAATATTTAAGGACTCTGCTTCAGTATTTAAGGACTCTGCTGCATTATTTAAGGACTTTGTTGCATTATTTAAGGACTCTGCTGCATTATTTAAGGACTTTGCTGCATTATTTATGGACTCTGCTGCATTATTTAAGGACTTTGCTGCAATATTTAAGGACTCTGCTTCAGTATTTAAGGACTCTGCTGCATTATTTAAGGACTTTGTTGCATTATTTAAGGACTCTGCTGCATTATTTAAGGACTTTGCTGCATTATTTAAGGACTCTGCTGCATTATTTAAGGACTCTGCTGAAGCATTTGAGGACTCTGCTGCATTATTTAATCACTTTGCTGCGGTATTTAAGGACTCTGTTGCATTATTTAAGGACTTTGTTGCATTATTTAAGGACTCTGCTGCATTAGTTAAGGACTTTGCTGCATTATTTAAGGACTCTGCTGCATTATTTAACGACGTTGTTGCATTATTTAAGAACTGTGCTGCATTATTTAAGGACTTTGCTGCATTATTTAAGGACTATGCTGCATTATTTAATGACTTTGCTGAAGCATTTGAGGACTCTGCTGCATTATTAGAGGACTCTGCTGCATTATTTAATGACTTTGTTGGATTTTTTAAGGACTCTGCTGCATTATTTAAGGAATTTGCTGCTATATTAAAGGACTCTGCTTCAGTATTTAAGGACTCTGCTGCGGTATATAAGGACTCTGCTGCATTATTTAAGGACTCTGCTGCATTATTTAAGGACTTTGCTGCATTATTTAAGGACTCTGCTGCATTATTTAAGGACTTTGTTGCATTATTTAAGGACTCTAATGCATTATTTAAGGACTTTGCTGGAATATTTAAGGACTCTGCTGCATTAGTTAAGGACTTTGCTGCATTATTTAAGGACTCTGCTGCATTGTTTAACGACTTTACTGCATTATTTAAGGACTCTGCTGCATTATTTAAGGACTTTGTTGCATTATTTAAGGACTCTGCTGCATTAGTTAAGGACTATGCTGCATTATTTAATGACTTTGCTGAAGCATTTGAGGACTCTGCTGCATTATTAGAGGACTCTGCTGCATTATTTAAGGACTTGCTGCATTATTTAATGACTTTGTTGGATTTTTTAAGGACTCTGCTGCGTTATTTAAGGAATTTGCTGCTATATTAAAGGACTCTGCTTCAGTATTTAAGGACTCTGCTGCGGTATTTAAGGACTCTGCTGCATTATTTAAGGACTCTGCTGCATTATTTAAGGACTTTGCTGCATTATTTAAGGAATCTGCTGCATTATTTAAGGACTTTGTTGCATTATCTAAGGACTCTGCTGCATTATTGAAGGACTTTGCTGCAATATTTAAGGACTCTGCTTCAGTATTTAAGGACTCTGCTGCATTATTTAAGGACTTTGTTGCATTATTTAAGGACTCTGCTGCATTATTTAAGGACTTTGCTGCATTATTTAAGGACTCTGCTGCACTTTTTAAGGACTCTGCTGAAGCATTTGAGGACTCTGCTGCATTATTTAAGCACTTTGCTGCGGTATTTAAGGACTCTGTTGCATTATTTAAGGACTTTGTTGCATTATTTAAGGACTCTGCTGCATTATTTAAGGACTTTGTTGCATTATTTAAGGACTCTGCTGCATTATTTAAGGACTTTGCTGCAATATTTAAGGACTCTGCTTCAGTATTTAAGGACTCTGCTGCATTATTTAAGGACTTTGTTGCATTATTTAAGGACTCTGCTGCATTATTTAAGGACTTTGTTGCATTATCTAAGGACTCTGCTGCATTATTGAAGGACTTTGCTGCAATATTTAAGGACTCTGCTTCAGTATTTAAGGACTCTGCTGCATTATTTAAGGACTTTGTTGCATTATTTAAGGACTCTGCTGCATTATTTAAGGACTTTGTTGCATTATTTAAGGACTCTGCTGCATTATTTAAGGACTTTGCTGCAATATTTAAGGACTCTGCTTCAGTATTTAAGGACTCTGCTGCATTATTTAAGGACTTTTTTGCATTATTTAAGGACTCTGCTGCATTATTTAAGGACTTTGCTGCATTATTTAAGGATTCTGCTGCATTTTTTAAGGACTCTGCTGAAGCATTTGAGGACTCTGCTGCATTATTTAAGCACTTTGCTGCGGTATTTAAGGACTCTGTTGCATTATTTAAGGACTTTGTTGCATTATTTAAGGACTCTGCTGCATTAGTTAAGGACTTTGCTGCATTATTTAAGGACTCTGCTGCATTATTTAACGACGTTGTTGCATTATTTAAGAACTGTTCTGCATTATTTAAGGACTTTGCTGCATTATTTAAGGAATATGCTGCATTATTTAATGAATTTGCTGAAGCATTTGAGGACTCTGCTGCATTATTAGAGGACTCTGCTGCATTATTTAAGGACTTGCTGCATTATTTAATGACTTTGTTGGATTTTTTAAGGACTCTGCTGCATTATTTAAGGACTTTGCTGCATTATTTAAGGAATCTGCTGCATTATTTAAGGACTTTGTTGCATTATCTAAGGACTCTGCTGCATTATTGAAGGACTTTGCTGCAATATTTAAGGACTCTGCTTCAGTATTTAAGGACTCTGCTGCATTATTTAAGGACTTTGTTGCATTATTTAAGGACTCTGCTGCATTATTTAAGGACTTTGCTGCATTATTTATGGACTCTGCTGCATTATTTAAGGACTTTGCTGTAATATTTAAGGACTCTGCTTCAGTATTTAAGGACTCCGCTGCATTATTTAAGGACTTTGTTGCATTATTTAAGGACTCTGCTGCATTATTTAAGGACTTTGTTGCATTATCTAAGGACTCTGCTGCATTATTGAAGGACTTTGCTGCAATATTTAAGGACTCTGCTTCAGTATTTAAGGACTCTGCTGCATTATTTAAGGACTTTGTTGCATTATTTAAGGACTCTGCTGCATTATTTAAGGACTTTGCTGCATTATTTAAGGATTCTGCTGCATTTTTTAAGGACTCTGCTGAAGCATTTGAGGACTCTGCTGCATTATTTAAGCACTTTGCTGCGGTATTTAAGGACTCTGTTGCATTATTTAAGGACTTTGTTGCATTATTTAAGGACTCTGCTGCATTAGTTAAGGACTTTGCTGCATTATTTAAGGACTCTGCTGCATTATTTAACGACGTTGTTGCATTATTTAAGAACTGTGCTGCATTATTTAAGGACTTTGCTGCATTATTTAAGGACTATGCTGCATTATTTAATGACTTTGCTGAAGCATTTGAGGACTCTGCTGCATTATTAGAGGACTCTGCTGCATTATTTAATGACTTTGTTGGATTTTTTAAGGACTCTGCTGCATTATTTAAGGAATTTGCTGCTATATTAAAGGACTCTGCTTCAGTATTTAAGGACTCTGCTGCGGTATTTAAGGACTCTGCTGCATTATTTAAGGACTCTGCTGCATTATTTAAGGACTTTGCTGCATTATTTAAGGAATCTGCTGCATTATTTAAGGACTTTGTTGCATTATCTAAGGACTCTGCTGCATTATTGAAGGACTTTGCTGCAATATTTAAGGACTCTGCTTCAGTATTTAAGGACTCTGCTGCATTATTTAAGGACTTTGTTGCATTATTTAAGGACTCTGCTGCATTATTTAAGGACTTTGCTGCATTATTTAAGGACTCTGCTGCATTTTTTAAGGACTCTGCTGAAGCATTTGAGGACTCTGCTGCATTATTTAAGCACTTTGCTGCGGTATTTAAGGACTCTGTTGCATTATTTAAGGACTTTGTTGCATTATTTAAGGACTCTGCTGCATTATTTAAGGACTTTGTTGCATTATTTAAGGACTCTGCTGCATTATTTAAGGACTTTGCTGCAATATTTAAGGACTCTGCTTCAGTATTTAAGGACTCTGCTGCATTACTTAAGGACTTTGTTGCATTATTTAAGGACTCTGCTGCATTATTTAAGGACTTTGTTGCATTATCTAAGGACTCTGCTGCATTACTGAAGGACTTTGCTGCAATATTTAAGGACTCTGCTTCAGTATTTAAGGACTCTGCTGCATTATTTAAGGACTTTGTTGCATTATTTAAGGACTCTGCTGCATTATTTAAGGACTTTGTTGCATTATTTAAGGACTCTGCTGCATTATTTAAGGACTTTGCTGCAATATTTAAGGACTCTGCTTCAGTATTTAAGGACTCTGCTGCATTATTTAAGGACTTTGTTGCATTATTTAAGGACTCTGCTGCATTATTTAAGGACTTTGCTGCATTATTTAAGGATTCTGCTGCATTTTTTAAGGACTCTGCTGAAGCATTTGAGGACTCTGCTGCATTATTTAAGCACTTTGCTGCGGTATTTAAGGACTCTGTTGCATTATTTAAGGACTTTGTTGCATTATTTAAGGACTCTGCTGCATTAGTTAAGGACTTTGCTGCATTATTTAAGGACTCTGCTGCATTATTTAACGACGTTGTTGCATTATTTAAGAACTGTTCTGCATTATTTAAGGACTTTGCTGCATTATTTAAGGAATATGCTGCATTATTTAATGAATTTGCTGAAGCATTTGAGGACTCTGCTGCATTATTAGAGGACTCTGCTGCATTATTTAAGGACTTGCTGCATTATTTAATGACTTTGTTGGATTTTTTAAGGACTCTGCTGCATTATTTAAGGACATTGTTGCATTATTTAATGACTCTGCTGCATTATTTAAGGACTTTGCAGCAATATTTAAGGACTCTGCTTCAGTATTTAAGGACTCTGCTGCATTATTTAAGGACTTTGTTGCATTATTTAAGGACTCTGCTGCATTATTTAAGGACTTTGCTGCATTATTTAAGGACACTGCTGCATTATTTAAGGACTCTGCTGAAGCATTTGAGGACTCTGCTGCATTATTTAAGCACTTTGCGGCGGTATTTAAGGACTCTGTTGCATTATTTAAGGACTTTGTTGCATTATTTAAGGACTCTGCTGCATTAGTTAAGGAGTTTGCTGCATTATTTAAGGACTCTGCTGCATTATTTAACGACGTTGTTGCATTATTTAAGAACTGTGCTGCATTATTTAAGGACTTTGCTGCATTATTTAAGGACTATGCTGCATTATTTAATGACTTTGCTGAAGCATTTGAGGACTCTGCTGCATTATTAGAGGACTCTGCTGCATTATTTAAGGACTTGCTGCATTATTTAATGACTTTGTTGGATTTCTTAAGGACTCTGCTGCATTATTTAAGGAATTTGCTGCTATATTAAAGGACTCTGCCTCAGTATTTAAGGACTCTGCTGCTGTATTTAAGGACCCTGCTGCATTATTTTAGGACTCTGCTGCATTATATAAGGACTTTGCTGCATTATTTAAGGACTCTGCTGCATTATTTAACGACGTTGTTGCATTATTTAAGAACTGTGCTGCATTATTTAAGGACTTTGCTGCATTATTTAAGGACTATGCTGCATTATTTAATGACTTTGCTGAAGCATTTGAGGACTCTGCTGCATTATTAGAGGACTCTGCTGCATTATTTAAGGACTTGCTGCATTATTTAATGACTTTGTTGGATTTTTTAAGGACTCTGCTGCATTATTTAAGGAATTTGCTGCTATATTAAAGGACTCTGCTTCAGTATTTAAGGACTCTGCTGCGGTATTTAAGGACTCTGCTGCATTATTTAAGGACTCTGCTGCATTATTTAAGGACTTTGCTGCATTATTTAAGGAATCTGCTGCATTATTTAAGGACTTTGTTGCATTATCTAAGGACTCTGCTGCATTATTGAAGGACTTTGCTGCAATATTTAAGGACTCTGCTTCAGTATTTAAGGACTCTGCTGCATTATTTAAGGACTTTGTTGCATTATTTAAGGACTCTGCTGCATTATTTAAGGACTTTGCTGCAATATTTAAGGACTCTGCTTCAGTATTTAAGGACTCTGCTGCATTATTTAAGGACTCTGCTGCATTATTTAACGACGTTGTTGCATTATTTAAGAACTGTGCTGCATTATTTAAGGACTTTGCTGCATTATTTAAGGACTATGCTGCATTATTTAATGACTTTGCTGAAGCATTTGAGGACTCTGCTGCATTATTAGAGGACTCTGCTGCATTATTTAATGACTTTGTTGGATTTTTTAAGGACTCTGCTGCATTATTTAAGGAATTTGCTGCTATATTAAAGGACTCTGCTTCAGTATTTAAGGACTCTGCTGCGGTATATAAGGACTCTGCTGCATTATTTAAGGACTCTGCTGCATTATTTAAGGACTTTGCTGCATTATTTAAGGACTCTGCTGCATTATTTAAGGACTTTGTTGCATTATTTAAGGACTCTAATGCATTATTTAAGGACTTTGCTGGAATATTTAAGGACTCTGCTGCATTAGTTAAGGACTTTGCTGCATTATTTAAGGACTCTGCTGCATTGTTTAACGACTTTACTGCATTATTTAAGGACTCTGCTGCATTATTTAAGGACTTTGTTGCATTATTTAAGGACTCTGCTGCATTAGTTAAGGACTATGCTGCATTATTTAATGACTTTGCTGAAGCATTTGAGGACTCTGCTGCATTATTAGAGGACTCTGCTGCATTATTTAAGGACTTGCTGCATTATTTAATGACTTTGTTGGATTTTTTAAGGACTCTGCTGCGTTATTTAAGGAATTTGCTGCTATATTAAAGGACTCTGCTTCAGTATTTAAGGACTCTGCTGCGGTATTTAAGGACTCTGCTGCATTATTTAAGGACTCTGCTGCATTATTTAAGGACTTTGCTGCATTATTTAAGGAATCTGCTGCATTATTTAAGGACTTTGTTGCATTATCTAAGGACTCTGCTGCATTATTGAAGGACTTTGCTGCAATATTTAAGGACTCTGCTTCAGTATTTAAGGACTCTGCTGCATTATTTAAGGACTTTGTTGCATTATTTAAGGACTCTGCTGCATTATTTAAGGACTTTGTTGCATTATTTAAGGACTCTGCTGCATTATTTAAGGACTTTGCTGCATTATTTAAGGACACTGCTGCATTATTTAAGGACTCTGCTGAAGCATTTGAGGACTCTGCTGCATTATTTAAGCACTTTGCGGCGGTATTTAAGGACTCTGTTGCATTATTTAAGGACTTTGTTGCATTATTTAAGGACTCTGCTGCATTAGTTAAGGAGTTTGCTGCATTATTTAAGGACTCTGCTGCATTATTTAACGACGTTGTTGCATTATTTAAGAACTGTGCTGCATTATTTAAGGACTTTGCTGCATTATTTAAGGACTATGCTGCATTATTTAATGACTTTGCTGAAGCATTTGAGGACTCTGCTGCATTATTAGAGGACTCTGCTGCATTATTTAAGGACTTGCTGCATTATTTAATGACTTTGTTGGATTTCTTAAGGACTCTGCTGCATTATTTAAGGAATTTGCTGCTATATTAAAGGACTCTGCTTCAGTATTTAAGGACTCTGCTGCTGTATTTAAGGACCCTGCTGCATTATTTTAGGACTCTGCTGCATTATTTAAGGACTTTGCTGCATTATTTAAGGACTCTGCTGCATTATTTAACGACGTTGTTGCATTATTTAAGAACTGTGCTGCATTATTTAAGGACTTTGCTGCATTATTTAAGGACTATGCTGCATTATTTAATGACTTTGCTGAAGCATTTGAGGACTCTGCTGCATTATTAGAGGACTCTGCTGCATTATTTAAGGACTTGCTGCATTATTTAATGACTTTGTTGGATTTTTTAAGGACTCTGCTGCATTATTTAAGGAATTTGCTGCTATATTAAAGGACTCTGCTTCAGTATTTAAGGACTCTGCTGCGGTATTTAAGGACTCTGCTGCATTATTTAAGGACTCTGCTGCATTATTTAAGGACTTTGCTGCATTATTTAAGGAATCTGCTGCATTATTTAAGGACTTTGTTGCATTATCTAAGGACTCTGCTGCATTATTGAAGGACTTTGCTGCAATATTTAAGGACTCTGCTTCAGTATTTAAGGACTCTGCTGCATTATTTAAGGACTTTGTTGCATTATTTAAGGACTCTGCTGCATTATTTAAGGACTTTGCTGCATTATTTATGGACTCTGCTGCATTATTTAAGGACTTTGCTGCAATATTTAAGGACTCTGCTTCAGTATTTAAGGACTCTGCTGCATTATTTAAGGACTTTGTTGCATTATTTAAGGACTCTGCTGCATTATTTAAGGACTTTGCTGCATTATTTAAGGACTCTGCTGCATTATTTAAGGACTCTGCTGAAGCATTTGAGGACTCTGCTGCATTATTTAATCACTTTGCTGCGGTATTTAAGGACTCTGTTGCATTATTTAAGGACTTTGTTGCATTATTTAAGGACTCTGCTGCATTAGTTAAGGACTTTGCTGCATTATTTAAGGACTCTGCTGCATTATTTAACGACGTTGTTGCATTATTTAAGAACTGTGCTGCATTATTTAAGGACTTTGCTGCATTATTTAAGGACTATGCTGCATTATTTAATGACTTTGCTGAAGCATTTGAGGACTCTGCTGCATTATTAGAGGACTCTGCTGCATTATTTAATGACTTTGTTGGATTTTTTAAGGACTCTGCTGCATTATTTAAGGAATTTGCTGCTATATTAAAGGACTCTGCTTCAGTATTTAAGGACTCTGCTGCGGTATATAAGGACTCTGCTGCATTATTTAAGGACTCTGCTGCATTATTTAAGGACTTTGCTGCATTATTTAAGGACTCTGCTGCATTATTTAAGGACTTTGTTGCATTATTTAAGGACTCTAATGCATTATTTAAGGACTTTGCTGGAATATTTAAGGACTCTGCTGCATTAGTTAAGGACTTTGCTGCATTATTTAAGGACTCTGCTGCATTGTTTAACGACTTTACTGCATTATTTAAGGACTCTGCTGCATTATTTAAGGACTTTGTTGCATTATTTAAGGACTCTGCTGCATTAGTTAAGGACTATGCTGCATTATTTAATGACTTTGCTGAAGCATTTGAGGACTCTGCTGCATTATTAGAGGACTCTGCTGCATTATTTAAGGACTTGCTGCATTATTTAATGACTTTGTTGGATTTTTTAAGGACTCTGCTGCGTTATTTAAGGAATTTGCTGCTATATTAAAGGACTCTGCTTCAGTATTTAAGGACTCTGCTGCGGTATTTAAGGACTCTGCTGCATTATTTAAGGACTCTGCTGCATTATTTAAGGACTTTGCTGCATTATTTAAGGAATCTGCTGCATTATTTAAGGACTTTGTTGCATTATCTAAGGACTCTGCTGCATTATTGAAGGACTTTGCTGCAATATTTAAGGACTCTGCTTCAGTATTTAAGGACTCTGCTGCATTATTTAAGGACTTTGTTGCATTATTTAAGGACTCTGCTGCATTATTTAAGGACTTTGTTGCATTATTTAAGGACTCTGCTGCATTATTTAAGGACTTTGCTGCATTATTTAAGGACACTGCTGCATTATTTAAGGACTCTGCTGAAGCATTTGAGGACTCTGCTGCATTATTTAAGCACTTTGCGGCGGTATTTAAGGACTCTGTTGCGTTATTTAAGGACTTTGTTGCATTATTTAAGGACTCTGCTGCATTAGTTAAGGAGTTTGCTGCATTATTTAAGGACTCTGCTGCATTATTTAACGACGTTGTTGCATTATTTAAGAACTGTGCTGCATTATTTAAGGACTTTGCTGCATTATTTAAGGACTATGCTGCATTATTTAATGACTTTGCTGAAGCATTTGAGGACTCTGCTGCATTATTAGAGGACTCTGCTGCATTATTTAAGGACTTGCTGCATTATTTAATGACTTTGTTGGATTTCTTAAGGACTCTGCTGCATTATTTAAGGAATTTGCTGCTATATTAAAGGACTCTGCTTCAGTATTTAAGGACTCTGCTGCTGTATTTAAGGACCCTGCTGCATTATTTTAGGACTCTGCTGCATTATTTAAGGACTTTGCTGCATTATTTAAGGACTCTGCTGCATTATTTAACGACGTTGTTGCATTATTTAAGAACTGTGCTGCATTATTTAAGGACTTTGCTGCATTATTTAAGGACTATGCTGCATTATTTAATGACTTTGCTGAAGCATTTGAGGACTCTGCTGCATTATTAGAGGACTCTGCTGCATTATTTAAGGACTTGCTGCATTATTTAATGACTTTGTTGGATTTTTTAAGGACTCTGCTGCATTATTTAAGGAATTTGCTGCTATATTAAAGGACTCTGCTTCAGTATTTAAGGACTCTGCTGCGGTATTTAAGGACTCTGCTGCATTATTTAAGGACTCTGCTGCATTATTTAAGGACTTTGCTGCATTATTTAAGGAATCTGCTGCATTATTTAAGGACTTTGTTGCATTATCTAAGGACTCTGCTGCATTATTGAAGGACTTTGCTGCAATATTTAAGGACTCTGCTTCAGTATTTAAGGACTCTGCTGCATTATTTAAGGACTTTGTTGCATTATTTAAGGACTCTGCTGCATTATTTAAGGACTTTGCTGCATTATTTATGGACTCTGCTGCATTATTTAAGGACTTTGCTGCAATATTTAAGGACTCTGCTTCAGTATTTAAGGACTCTGCTGCATTATTTAAGGACTTTGTTGCATTATTTAAGGACTCTGCTGCATTATTTAAGGACTTTGCTGCATTATTTAAGGACTCTGCTGCATTATTTAAGGACTCTGCTGAAGCATTTGAGGACTCTGCTGCATTATTTAATCACTTTGCTGCGGTATTTAAGGACTCTGTTGCATTATTTAAGGACTTTGTTGCATTATTTAAGGACTCTGCTGCATTAGTTAAGGACTTTGCTGCATTATTTAAGGACTCTGCTGCATTATTTAACGACGTTGTTGCATTATTTAAGAACTGTGCTGCATTATTTAAGGACTTTGCTGCATTATTTAAGGACTATGCTGCATTATTTAATGACTTTGCTGAAGCATTTGAGGACTCTGCTGCATTATTAGAGGACTCTGCTGCATTATTTAATGACTTTGTTGGATTTTTTAAGGACTCTGCTGCATTATTTAAGGAATTTGCTGCTATATTAAAGGACTCTGCTTCAGTATTTAAGGACTCTGCTGCGGTATATAAGGACTCTGCTGCATTATTTAAGGACTCTGCTGCATTATTTAAGGACTTTGCTGCATTATTTAAGGACTCTGCTGCATTATTTAAGGACTTTGTTGCATTATTTAAGGACTCTAATGCATTATTTAAGGACTTTGCTGGAATATTTAAGGACTCTGCTGCATTAGTTAAGGACTTTGCTGCATTATTTAAGGACTCTGCTGCATTATTTAACGACTTTACTGCATTATTTAAGGACTCTGCTGCATTATTTAAGGACTTTGTTGCATTATTTAAGGACTCTGCTGCATTAGTTAAGGACTATGCTGCATTATTTAATGACTTTGCTGAAGCATTTGAGGACTCTGCTGCATTATTAGAGGACTCTGCTGCATTATTTAAGGACTTGCTGCATTATTTAATGACTTTGTTGGATTTTTTAAGGACTCTGCTGCGTTATTTAAGGAATTTGCTGCTATATTAAAGGACTCTGCTTCAGTATTTAAGGACTCTGCTGCGGTATTTAAGGACTCTGCTGCATTATTTAAGGACTCTGCTGCATTATTTAAGGACTTTGCTGCATTATTTAAGGAATCTGCTGCATTATTTAAGGACTTTGTTGCATTATCTAAGGACTCTGCTGCATTATTGAAGGACTTTGCTGCAATATTTAAGGACTCTGCTTCAGTATTTAAGGACTCTGCTGCATTATTTAAGGACTTTGTTGCATTATTTAAGGACTCTGCTGCATTATTTAAGGACTTTGTTGCATTATTTAAGGACTCTGCTGCATTATTTAAGGACTTTGCTGCAATATTTAAGGACTCTGCTTCAGTATTTAAGGACTCTGCTGCATTATTTAAGGACTTTGTTGCATTATTTATGGACTCTGCTGCATTATTTAAGGACTTTGCTGCATTATTTAAGGATTCTGCTGCATTTTTTAAGGACTCTGCTGAAGCATTTGAGGACTCTGCTGCATTATTTAAGCACTTTGCTGCGGTATTTAAGGACTCTGTTGCATTATTTAAGGACTTTGTTGCATTATTTAAGGACTCTGCTGCATTAGTTAAGGACTTTGCTGCATTATTTAAGGACTCTGCTGCATTATTTACCGACGTTGTTGCATTATTTAAGAACTGTGCTGCTTTATTTAAGGACTTTGCATTATTTAAGGACTATGCTGCATTATTTAATGACTTTGCTGAAGCATTTGAGGACTCTGCTGCATTATTAGAGGACTCTGCTGCATTATTTAATGACTTTGTTGGATTTTTTAAGGACTCTGCTGCATTATTTAAGGAATTTGCTGCTATATTAAAGGACTCTGCTTCAGTATTTAAGGACTCTGCTGCGGTATTTAAGGACTCTGCTGCATTATTTAATCATAGAATCATAGAATCATAGAATGGTAGAGTTGGAAGGGACCTACTGGGTCATCTGGTCCAACCCCCTGCTCAAAGCAGGATTCACTAGATCATCTCAGACAGATGTCTGTCCAGCCTCTGTTTGAAGACGTCCATTGAAGGGGAACTCACCACCTCTCGTGGCAGCCTGTTCCACTCATTAATCACCCTAACTGTCAAAAAGTTTTTTCTAATATCTAATCTGTGTCTCCTCCCATTTAGTTTCATCCCATTAAGGACTCTGCTGCATTATTTAAGGACTTTGCTGCATTATTTAAGGACTCTGCTGCATTATTTAAGGACTTTGTTGCATTATTTAAGGACTCTAATGCATTATTTAAGGACTTTGCTGCAATATTTAAGGACTCTGCTTCAGTATTTAAGGACTCTGCTGCATTATTTAAGGACGTTGTTGCATTATTTAAGGACTCTGCTGCATTATTTAAGGACTTTACTGCATTATTTAAGGACTCTGCTGCATTATTTAAGGACTTTCTTGCATTATTTAAGGACTCTGCTGCATTAGTTAAGGACTTTGCTGCATTATTTAAGGACTCTGCTGCATTATTTAAGGACTTTGCTGCAATATTTAAGGACTCTGCTTCAGTATTTAAGGACTCTGCTGCATTATTTAAGGACTTTGTTGCATTATTTAAGGACTCTGCTGCATTATTTAAGGACTTTGCTGCATTATTTAAGGACTCTGCTGCATTTTTTAAGGACTCTGCTGAAGCATTTGAGGACTCTGCTGCATTATTTAAGCACTTTGCTGCGGTATTTAAGGACTCTGTTGCATTATTTAAGGACTTTGTTGCATTATTTAAGGACTCTGCTGCATTATTTAAGGACTTTGTTGCATTATTTAAGGACTCTGCTGCATTATTTAAGGACTTTGCTGCAATATTTAAGGACTCTGCTTCAGTATTTAAGGACTCTGCTGCATTATTTAAGGACTTTGTTGCATTATTTAACGACTCTGCTGCATTATTTAAGGACTTTGTTGCATTATCTAAGGACTCTGCTGCATTATTGAAGGACTTTGCTGCAATATTTAAGGACTCTGCTTCAGTATTTAAGGACTCTGCTGCATTATTTAAGGACTTTGTTGCATTATTTAAGGACTCTGCTGCATTATTTAAGGACTTTGTTGCATTATTTAAGGACTCTGCTGCATTATTTAAGGACTTTGCTGCAATATTTAAGGACTCTGCTTCAGTATTTAAGGACTCTGCTGCATTATTTAAGGACTTTGTTGCATTATTTAAGGACTCTGCTGCATTATTTAAGGACTTTGCTGCATTATTTAAGGATTCTGCTGCATTTTTTAAGGACTCTGCTGAAGCATTTGAGGACTCTGCTGCATTATTTAAGCACTTTGCTGCGGTATTTAAGGACTCTGTTGCATTATTTAAGGACTTTGTTGCATTATTTAAGGACTCTGCTGCATTAGTTAAGGACTTTGCTGCATTATTTAAGGACTCTGCTGCATTATTTACCGACGTTGTTGCATTATTTAAGAACTGTGCTGCTTTATTTAAGGACTTTGCATTATTTAAGGACTATGCTGCATTATTTAATGACTTTGCTGAAGCATTTGAGGACTCTGCTGCATTATTAGAGGACTCTGCTGCATTATTTAATGACTTTGTTGGATTTTTTAAGGACTCTGCTGCATTATTTAAGGAATTTGCTGCTATATTAAAGGACTCTGCTTCAGTATTTAAGGACTCTGCTGCGGTATTTAAGGACTCTGCTGCATTATTTAAGGACTCTGCTGCATTATTTAAGGACTTTGCTGCATTATTTAAGGACTCTGCTGCATTATTTAAGGACTTTGTTGCATTATTTAAGGACTCTAATGCATTATTTAAGGACTTTGCTGCAATATTTAAGGACTCTGCTTCAGTATTTAAGGACTCTGCTGCATTATTTAAGGACGTTGTTGCATTATTTAAGGACTCTGCTGCATTATTTAAGGACTTTACTACATTATTTAAGGACTCTGCTGCATTATTTAAGGACTTTCTTGCATTATTTAAGGACTCTGCTGCATTAGTTAAGGACTTTGCTGCATTATTTAAGGACTCTGCTGCATTATTTAAGGACTTTGCTGCAATATTTAA
Organism: Phyllobates terribilis; assembly: GCF_046119375.1. NCBI lineage: Eukaryota > Metazoa > Chordata > Amphibia > Anura > Dendrobatidae > Phyllobates > Phyllobates terribilis. The sequence continues at coordinate 2,230,415 of NW_027362905.1, forward strand.
GGACTCTGCTTCAGTATTTAAGGACTCTGCTGCATTATTTAAGGACTTTGTTGCATTATTTAAGGACTCTGCTGCATTATTTAAGGACTTTGCTGCATTATTTAAGGACTCTGCTGCATTTTTTAAGGACTCTGCTGAAGCATTTGAGGACTCTGCTGCATTATTTAAGCACTTTGCTGCGGTATTTAAGGACTCTGTTGCATTATTTAAGGACTTTGTTGCATTATTTAAGGACTCTGCTGCATTATTTAAGGACTTTGTTGCATTATTTAAGGACTCTGCTGCATTATTTAAGGACTTTGCTGCAATATTTAAGGACTCTGCTTCAGTATTTAAGGACTCTGCTGCATTATTTAAGGACTTTGTTGCATTATTTAAGGACTCTGCTGCATTATTTAAGGACTTTGCTGCATTATTTAAGGACTCTGCTGCATTTTTTAAGGACTCTGCTGAAGCATTTGAGGACTCTGCTGCATTATTTAAGCACTTTGCTGCGGTATTTAAGGACTCTGTTGCATTATTTAAGGACTTTGTTGCATTATTTAAGGACTCTGCTGCATTAGTTAAGGACTCTGCTGCATTATTTAAGGACGTTGTTGCATTATTTAAGGACTCTGCTGCATTATTTAAGGACTTTACTGCATTATTTAAGGACTCTGCTGCATTATTTAAGGACTTTCTTGCATTATTTAAGGACTCTGCTGCATTAGTTAAGGACTTTGCTGCATTATTTAAGGACTCTGCTGCATTATTTAACGACGTTGTTGCATTACTTAAGAACTGTGCTGCATTATTTAAGGACTTTGCTGCATTAGTTAAGGACTATGCTGCATTATTTAATGAATTTGCTGAAGCATTTGAGGACTCTGCTGCATTATTAGAGGACTCTGCTGCATTATTTAAGGACTTGCTGCATTATTTAATGACTTTGTTGGATTTTTTAAGGACTCTGCTGCGTTATTTAAGGAATTTGCTGCTATATTAAAGGACTCTGCTTCAGTATTTAAGGACTCTGCTGCGGTATTTAAGGACTTTGCTGCATTATTTAAGGACTCTGCTGCATTATTTAAGGACTTTGCTGCATTATTTAAGGAATCTGCTGCATTATTTAAGGACTTTGTTGCATTATCTAAGGACTCTGCTGCATTATTGAAGGACTTTGCTGCAATATTTAAGGACTCTGCTTCAGTATTTAAGGACTCTGCTGCATTATTTAAGGACTTTGTTGCATTATTTAAGGACTCTGCTGCATTATTTAAGGACTTTACTGCATTATTTAAGGACTCTACTGCATTTTTTAAGGACTCTGCTGAAGCATTTGAGGACTCTGCTCCATTATTTAAGCACTTTGCTGCGGTATTTAAGGACTCTGTTGCATTATTTAAGGACTTTGTTGCATTATTTGAGGACTCTGCTGCATTAGTTAAGGACTTTGCTGCATTATTTAAGGACTCTGCTGCATTATTTACCGACGTTGTTGCATTATTTAAGTACTGTGCTGCTTTATTTAAGGACTTTGCATTATTTAAGGACTATGCTGCATTATTTAATGACTTTGCTGAAGCATTTGAGGACTCTGCTGCATTATTAGAGGACTCTGCTGCATTATTTAATGACTTTGTTGGATTTTTTAAGGACTCTGCTGCATTATTTAAGGAATTTGCTGCTATATTAAAGGACTCTGCTTCAGTATTTAAGGACTCTGCTGCGGTATTTAAGGACTCTGCTGCATTATTTAAGGACTCTGCTGCATTATTTAAGGACTTTGCTGCATTATTTAAGGACTCTGCTGCATTATTTAAGGACTTTGTTGCATTATTTAAGGACTCTAATGCATTATTTAAGGACTTTGCTGCAATATTTAAGGACTCTGCTTCAGTATTTAAGGACTCTGCTGCATTATTTAAGGACGTTGTTGCATTATTTAAGGACTCTGCTGCATTATTTAAGGACTTTACTACATTATTTAAGGACTCTGCTGCATTATTTAAGGACTTTCTTGCATTATTTAAGGACTCTGCTGCATTAGTTAAGGACTTTGCTGCATTATTTAAGGACTCTGCTGCATTATTTAAGGACTTTGCTGCAATATTTAAGGACTCTGCTTCAGTATTTAAGGACTCTGCTGCATTATTTAAGGACTTTGTTGCATTATTTAAGGACTCTGCTGCATTATTTAAGGACTTTGCTGCATTATTTAAGGACTCTGCTGCATTTTTTAAGGACTCTGCTGAAGCATTTGAGGACTCTGCTGCATTATTTAAGCACTTTGCTGCGGTATTTAAGGACTCTGTTGCATTATTTAAGGACTTTGTTGCATTATTTAAGGACTCTGCTGCATTATTTAAGGACTTTGTTGCATTATTTAAGGACTCTGCTGCATTATTTAAGGACTTTGCTGCAATATTTAAGGACTCTGCTTCAGTATTTAAGGACTCTGCTGCATTATTTAAGGACTTTGTTGCATTATTTAAGGACTCTGCTGCATTATTTAAGGACTTTGCTGCATTATTTAAGGACTCTGCTGCATTTTTTAAGGACTCTGCTGAAGCATTTGAGGACTCTGCTGCATTATTTAAGCACTTTGCTGCGGTATTTAAGGACTCTGTTGCATTATTTAAGGACTTTGTTGCATTATTTAAGGACTCTGCTGCATTAGTTAAGGACTCTGCTGCATTATTTAAGGACGTTGTTGCATTATTTAAGGACTCTGCTGCATTATTTAAGGACTTTACTGCATTATTTAAGGACTCTGCTGCATTATTTAAGGACTTTCTTGCATTATTTAAGGACTCTGCTGCATTAGTTAAGGACTTTGCTGCATTATTTAAGGACTCTGCTGCATTATTTAACGACGTTGTTGCATTACTTAAGAACTGTGCTGCATTATTTAAGGACTTTGCTGCATTAGTTAAGGACTATGCTGCATTATTTAATGACTTTGCTGAAGCATTTGAGGACTCTGCTGCATTATTAGAGGACTCTGCTGCATTATTTAAGGACTTGCTGCATTATTTAATGACTTTGTAGGATTTTTTAAGGACTCTGCTGCGTTATTTAAGGAATTTGCTGCTATATTAAAGGACTCTGCTTCAGTATTTAAGGACTCTGCTGCGGTATTTAAGGACTTTGCTGCATTATTTAAGGACTCTGCTGCATTATTTAAGGACTTTGCTGCATTATTTAAGGAATATGCGGCATTATTTAAGGACTTTGTTGCATTATCTAAGGACTCTGCTGCATTATTGAAGGACTTTGCTGCAATATTTAAGGACTCTGCTTCAGTATTTAAGGACTCTGCTGCATTATTTAAGGACTTTGTTGCATTATTTAAGGACTCTGCTGCATTATTTAAGGACTTTACTGCATTATTTAAGGACTCTACTGCATTTTTTAAGGACTCTGCTGAAGCATTTGAGGACTCTGCTCCATTATTTAAGCACTTTGCTGCGGTATTTAAGGACTCTGTTGCATTATTTAAGGACTTTGTTGCATTATTTGAGGACTCTGCTGCATTAGTTAAGGACTTTGCTGCATTATTTAAGGACTCTGCTGCATTATTTACCGACGTTGTTGCATTATTTAAGTACTGTGCTGCTTTATTTAAGGACTTTGCATTATTTAAGGACTATGCTGCATTATTTAATGACTTTGCTGAAGCATTTGAGGACTCTGCTGCATTATTAGAGGACTCTGCTGCATTATTTAATGACTTTGTTGGATTTTTTAAGGACTCTGCTGCATTATTTAAGGAATTTGCTGCTATATTAAAGGACTCTGCTTCAGTATTTAAGGACTCTGCTGCGGTATTTAAGGACTCTGCTGCATTATTTAAGGACTCTGCTGCATTATTTAAGGACTTTGCTGCATTATTTAAGGACTCTGCTGCATTATTTAAGGACTTTGTTGCATTATTTAAGGACTCTAATGCATTATTTAAGGACTTTGCTGCAATATTTAAGGACTCTGCTTCAGTATTTAAGGACTCTGCTGCATTATTTAAGGACGTTGTTGCATTATTTAAGGACTCTGCTGCATTATTTAAGGACTTTACTGCATTATTTAAGGACTCTGCTGCATTATTTAAGGACTTTGTTGCATTATTTCAGGAATCTGATGCATTATTTAAGGAATTTGCTGAATTATTTAAGGACTCTGCTTTCTTATTTAATGACTCTGCTGAAGCATTTGAGGACTCTGCTGCATTATTTGAGGACTCTGTTGCATTATTTAAGGACTTTGCTGCTTTATTTAAGGACTTTGTTGCATTATTTAAGGACTCTGCTGCATTATTTAAGGACTTTGCTGCAATATTTAAGGACTCTGCTTCAGTATTTAAGGACTCTGCTGCATTATTTAAGGACTTTGCTGCATTATTTAAGGACTTTGTTGCATTATTTAAGTACTCTGCTGCATTATTTAAGGACTTTGTTGCATTATTTAAGGACTCTGCTGCATTATTTAAGGACTTTGTTGCATTATTTAATGACTCTGCTGCATTATTTAAGGACTTTGCAGCAATATTTAAGGACTCTGCTTCAGTATTTAAGGACTCTGCTGCATTATTTAAGGACTTTGTTGCATTATTTAAGGACTCTGCTGCATTATTTAAGGACTTTGCTGTATTATTTAAGGACAATGCTGCATTATTTAAGGACTCTGCTGAAGCATTTGAGGACTCTGCTGCATTATTTAAGCCCTTTGCTGCGGTATTTAAGGACTCTGTTGCATTATTTAAGGACTTTGTTGCATTATTTAAGGACTCTGCTGCATTAGTTAAGGACTTTGCTGCATTATTTAAGGACTCTGCTGCATTATTTAACGACGTTGTTGCATTATTTAAGAACTGTTCTGCATTATTTAAGGACTTTGCTGCATTATTTAAGGAATATGCTGCATTATTTAATGAATTTGCTGAAGCATTTGAGGACTCTGCTGCATTATTAGAGGACTCTGCTGCATTATTTAAGGACTTGCTGCATTATTTAATGACTTTGTTGGATTTTTTAAGGACTCTGCTGCATTATTTAAGGACATTGTTGCATTATTTAATGACTCTGCTGCATTATTTAAGGACTTTGCAGCAATATTTAAGGACTCTGCTTCAGTATTTAAGGACTCTGCTGCATTATTTAAGGACTTTGTTGCATTATTTAAGGACTCTGCTGCATTATTTAAGGACTTTGCTGCATTATTTAAGGACACTGCTGCATTATTTAAGGACTCTGCTGAAGCATTTGAGGACTCTGCTGCATTATTTAAGCACTTTGCGGCGGTATTTAAGGACTCTGTTGCATTATTTAAGGACTTTGTTGCATTATTTAAGGACTCTGCTGCATTAGTTAAGGAGTTTGCTGCATTATTTAAGGACTCTGCTGCATTATTTAACGACGTTGTTGCATTATTTAAGAACTGTGCTGCATTATTTAAGGACTTTGCTGCATTATTTAAGGACTATGCTGCATTATTTAATGACTTTGCTGAAGCATTTGAGGACTCTGCTGCATTATTAGAGGACTCTGCTGCATTATTTAAGGACTTGCTGCATTATTTAATGACTTTGTTGGATTTCTTAAGGACTCTGCTGCATTATTTAAGGAATTTGCTGCTATATTAAAGGACTCTGCTTCAGTATTTAAGGACTCTGCTGCTGTATTTAAGGACCCTGCTGCATTATTTTAGGACTCTGCTGCATTATTTAAGGACTTTGCTGCATTATTTATGGACTCTGCTGCATTATTTAACGACGTTGCATTATTTAAGAACTGTGCTGCATTATTTAAGGACTTTGCTGCATTATTTAAGGACTATGCTGCATTATTTAATGACTTTGCTGAAGCATTTGAGGACTCTGCTGCATTATTAGAGGACTCTGCTGCATTATTTAAGGACTTGCTGCATTATTTAATGACTTTGTTGGATTTTTTAAGGACTCTGCTGCATTATTTAAGGAATTTGCTGCTATATAAAAGGACTCTGCTTCAGTATTTAAGGACTCTGCTGCGGTATTTAAGGACTCTGCTGCATTATTTAAGGACTCTGCTGCATTATTTAAGGACTTTGCTGCATTATTTAAGGAATCTGCTGCATTATTTAAGGACTTTGTTGCATTATCTAAGGACTCTGCTGCATTATTGAAGGACTTTGCTGCAATATTAAAGGACTCTGCTTCAGTATTTAAGGACTCTGCTGCATTATTTAAGGACTTTGTTGCATTATTTAAGGACTCTGCTGCATTATTTAAGGACTTTGCTGCATTATTTATGGACTCTGCTGCATTATTTAAGGACTTTGCTGCAATATTTAAGGACTCTGCTTCAGTATTTAAGGACTCTGCTGCATTATTTAAGGACTTTGTTGCATTATTTAAGGACTCTGCTGCATTATTTAAGGACTTTGCTGCATTATTTAAGGACTCTGCTGCATTATTTAAGGACTCTGCTGAAGCATTTGAGGACTCTGCTGCATTATTTAATCACTTTGCTGCGGTATTTAAGGACTCTGTTGCATTATTTAAGGACTTTGTTGCATTATTTAAGGACTCTGCTGCATTAGTTAAGGACTTTGCTGCATTATTTAAGGACTCTGCTGCATTATTTAACGACGTTGTTGCATTATTTAAGAACTGTGCTGCATTATTTAAGGACTTTGCTGCATTATTTAAGTACTATGCTGCATTATTTAATGACTTTGCTGAAGCATTTGAGGACTCTGCTGCATTATTAGAGGACTCTGCTGCATTATTTAATGACTTTGTTGGATTTTTTAAGGACTCTGCTGCATTATTTAAGGAATTTGCTGCTATATTAAAGGACTCTGCTTCAGTATTTAAGGACTCTGCTGCGGTATATAAGGACTCTGCTGCATTATTTAAGGACTCTGCTGCATTATTTAAGGACTTTGCTGCATTATTTAAGGACTCTGCTGCATTATTTAAGGACTTTGTTGCATTATTTAAGGACTCTAATGCATTATTTAAGGACTTTGCTGGAATATTTAAGGACTCTGCTGCATTAGTTAAGGACTTTGCTGCATTATTTAAGGACTCTGCTGCATTATTTAACGACTTTACTGCATTATTTAAGGACTCTGCTGCATTATTTAAGGACTTTGTTGCATTATTTAAGGACTCTGCTGCATTAGTTAAGGACTATGCTGCATTATTTAATGACTTTGCTGAAGCATTTGAGGACTCTGCTGCATTATTAGAGGACTCTGCTGCATTATTTAAGGACTTGCTGCATTATTTAATGACTTTGTTGGATTTTTTAAGGACTCTGCTGCGTTATTTAAGGAATTTGCTGCTATATTAAAGGACTCTGCTTCAGTATTTAAGGACTCTGCTGCGGTATTTAAGGACTCTGCTGCATTATTTAAGGACTCTGCTGCATTATTTAAGGACTTTGCTGCATTATTTAAGGAATCTGCTGCATTATTTAAGGACTTTGTTGCATTATCTAAGGACTCTGCTGCATTATTGAAGGACTTTGCTGCAATATTTAAGGACTCTGCTTCAGTATTTAAGGACTCTGCTGCATTATTTAAGGACTTTGTTGCATTATTTAAGGACTCTGCTGCATTATTTAAGGACTTTGTTGCATTATTTAAGGACTCTGCTGCATTATTTAAGGACTTTGCTGCAATATTTAAGGACTCTGCTTCAGTATTTAAGGACTCTGCTGCATTATTTAAGGACTTTGTTGCAATATTTAAGGACTCTGCTGCATTATTTAAGGACTTTGCTGCATTATTTAAGGATTCCGCTGCATTTTTTAAGGACTCTGCTGAAGCATTTGAGGACTCTGCTGCATTATTTAAGCACTTTGCTGCGGTATTTAAGGACTCTGTTGCATTATTTAAGGACTTTGTTGCATTATTTAAGGACTCTGCTGCATTAGTTAAGGACTTTGCTGCATTATTTAAGGACTCTGCTGCATTATTTACCGACGTTGTTGCATTATTTAAGAACTGTGCTGCTTTATTTAAGGACTTTGCATTATTTAAGGACTATGCTGCATTATTTAATGACTTTGCTGAAGCATTTGAGGACTCTGCTGCATTATTAGAGGAGTCTGCTGCATTATTTAATGACTTTGTTGGATTTTTTAAGGACTCTGCTGCATTATTTAAGGAATTTGCTGCTATATTAAAGGACTCTGCTTCAGTATTTAAGGACTCTGCTGCGGTATTTAAGGACTCTGCTGCATTATTTAAGGACTCTGCTGCATTATTTAAGGACTTTGCTGCATTATTTAAGGACTCTGCTGCATTATTTAAGGACTTTGTTGCATTATTTAAGGACTCTAATGCATTATTTAAGGACTTTGCTGCAATATTTAAGGACTCTGCTTCAGTATTTAAGGACTCTGCTGCATTATTTAAGGACGTTGTTGCATTATTTAAGGACTCTGCTGCATTATTTAAGGACTTTACTGCATTATTTAAGGACTCTGCTGCATTATTTAAGGACTTTCTTGCATTATTTAAGGACTCTGCTGCATTAGTTAAGGACTTTGCTGCATTATTTAAGGACTCTGCTGCATTATTTAAGGACTTTGCTGCAATATTTAAGGACTCTGCTTCAGTATTTAAGGACTCTGCTGCATTATTTAAGGACTTTGTTGCATTATTTAAGGACTCTGCTGCATTATTTAAGGACTTTGCTGCATTATTTAAGGACTCTGCTGCATTTTTTAAGGACTCTGCTGAAGCATTTGAGGACTCTGCTGCATTATTTAAGCACTTTGCTGCGGTATTTAAGGACTCTGTTGCATTATTTAAGGACTTTGTTGCATTATTTAAGGACTCTGCTGCATTATTTAAGGACTTTGTTGCATTATTTAAGGACTCTGCTGCATTATTTAAGGACTTTGCTGCAATATGTAAGGACTCTGCTTCAGTATTTAAGGACTCTGCTGCATTATTTAAGGACTTTGTTGCATTATTTAAGGACTCTGCTGCATTATTTAAGGACTTTGTTGCATTATCTAAGGACTCTGCTGCATTATTGAAGGACTTTGCTGCAATATTTAAGGACTCTGCTTCAGTATTTAAGGACTCTGCTGCATTATTTAAGGACTTTGTTGCATTATTTAAGGACTCTGCTGCATTATTTAAGGACTTTGTTGCATTATTTAAGGACTCTGCTGCATTATTTAAGGACTTTGCTGCAATATTTATGGACTCTGCTTCAGTATTTAAGGACTCTGCTGCATTATTTAAGGACTTTGTTGCATTATTTAAGGACTCTGCTGCATTATTTAAGGACTTTGCTGCATTATTTAAGGATTCTGCTGCATTTTTTAAGGACTCTGCTGAAACATTTGAGGACTCTGCTGCATTATTTAAGCACTTTGCTGCGGTATTTAAGGACTTTGTTGCATTATTTAAGGACTTTGTTGCATTATTTAAGGACTCTGCTGCATTAGTTAAGGACTTTGCTGCATTATTTAAGGACTCTGCTGCATTATTTACCGACGTTGTTGCATTATTTAAGAACTGTGCTGCTTTATTTAAGGACTTTGCATTATTTAAGGACTATGCTGCATTATTTAATGACTTTGCTGAAGCATTTGAGGACTCTGCTGCATTATTAGAGGACTCTGCTGCATTATTTAAGGACTTTGCTGCATTATTTAAGGACTTTGTTGCATTATTTAAGTACTCTGCTGCATTATTTAAGGACTTTGTTTCATTATTTAAGGACTCTGCTGCATTATTTAAGGACTTTGTTGCATTATTTAATGACTCTGCTGCATTATTTAAGGACTTTGCAGCAATATTTAAGGACTCTGCTTCAGTATTTAAGGACTCTGCTGCATTATTTAAGGACTTTGTTGCATTATTTAAGGACTCTGCTGCATTATTTAAGGACATTGCTGTATTATTTAAGGACAATGCTGCATTATTTAAGGACTCTGCTGAAGCATTTGAGGACTCTGCTGCATTATTTAAGCCCTTTGCTGCGGTATTTAAGGACTCTGTTGCATTATTTAAGGACTTTGTTGCATTATTTAAGGACTCTGCTGCATTAGTTAAGGACTTTGCTGCATTATTTAAGGACTCTGCTGCATTATTTAACGACGTTGTTGCATTATTTAAGAACTGTTCTGCATTATTTAAGGACTTTGCTGCATTATTTAAGGAATATGCTGCATTATTTAATGAATTTGCTGAAGCATTTGAGGACTCTGCTGCATTATTAGAGGACTCTGCTGCATTATTTAAGGACTTGCTGCATTATTTAATGACTTTGTTGGATTTTTTAAGGACTCTGCTGCATTATTTAAGGACATTGTTGCATTATTTAATGACTCTGCTGCATTATTTAAGGACTTTGCAGCAATATTTAAGGACTCTGCTTCAGTATTTAAGGACTCTGCTGCATTATTTAAGGACTTTGTTGCATTATTTAAGGACTCTGCTGCATTATTTAAGGACTTTGCTGCATTATTTAAGGACACTGCTGCATTATTTAAGGACTCTGCTGAAGCATTTGAGGACTCTGCTGCATTATTTAAGCACTTTGCGGCGGTATTTAAGGACTCTGTTGCATTATTTAAGGACTTTGTTGCATTATTTAAGGACTCTGCTGCATTAGTTAAGGAGTTTGCTGCATTATTTAAGGACTCTGCTGCATTATTTAACGACGTTGTTGCATTATTTAAGAACTGTGCTGCATTATTTAAGGACTTTGCTGCATTATTTAAGGACTATGCTGCATTATTTAATGACTTTGCTGAAGCATTTGAGGACTCTGCTGCATTATTAGAGGACTCTGCTGCATTATTTAAGGACTTGCTGCATTATTTAATGACTTTGTTGGATTTCTTAAGGACTCTGCTGCATTATTTAAGGAATTTGCTGCTATATTAAAGGACTCTGCTTCAGTATTTAAGGACTCTGCTGCTGTATTTAAGGACCCTGCTGCATTATTTTAGGACTCTGCTGCATTATTTAAGGACTTTGCTGCATTATTTATGGACTCTGCTGCATTATTTAACGACGTTGTTGCATTATTTAAGAACTGTGCTGCATTATTTAAGGACTTTGCTGCATTATTTAAGGACTATGCTGCATTATTTAATGACTTTGCTGAAGCATTTGAGGACTCTGCTGCATTATTAGAGGACTCTGCTGCATTATTTAAGGACTTGCTGCATTATTTAATGACTTTGTTGGATTTTTTAAGGACTCTGCTGCATTATTTAAGGAATTTGCTGCTATATAAAAGGACTCTGCTTCAGTATTTAAGGACTCTGCTGCGGTATTTAAGGACTCTGCTGCATTATTTAAGGACTCTGCTGCATTATTTAAGGACTTTGTTGCATTATCTAAGGACTCTGCTGCATTATTGAAGGACTTTGCTGCAATATTAAAGGACTCTGCTTCAGTATTTAAGGACTCTGCTGCATTATTTAAGGACTTTGTTGCATTATTTAAGGACTCTGCTGCATTATTTAAGGACTTTGCTGCATTATTTATGGACTCTGCTGCATTATTTAAGGACTTTGCTGCAATATTTAAGGACTCTGCTTCAGTATTTAAGGACTCTGCTGCATTATTTAAGGACTTTGTTGCATTATTTAAGGACTCTGCTGCATTATTTAAGGACTTTGCTGCATTATTTAAGGACTCTGCTGCATTATTTAAGGACTCTGCTGAAGCATTTGAGGACTCTGCTGCATTATTTAATCACTTTGCTGCGGTATTTAAGGACTCTGTTGCATTATTTAAGGACTTTGTTGCATTATTTAAGGACTCTGCTGCATTAGTTAAGGACTTTGCTGCATTATTTAAGGACTCTGCTGCATTATTTAACGACGTTGTTGCATTATTTAAGAACTGTGCTGCATTATTTAAGGACTTTGCTGCATTATTTAAGTACTATGCTGCATTATTTAATGACTTTGCTGAAGCATTTGAGGACTCTGCTGCATTATTAGAGGACTCTGCTGCATTATTTAATGACTTTGTTGGATTTTTTAAGGACTCTGCTGCATTATTTAAGGAATTTGCTGCTATATTAAAGGACTCTGCTTCAGTATTTAAGGACTCTGCTGCGGTATATAAGGACTCTGCTGCATTATTTAAGGACTCTGCTGCATTATTTAAGGACTTTGCTGCATTATTTAAGGACTCTGCTGCATTATTTAAGGACTTTGTTGCATTATTTAAGGACTCTAATGCATTATTTAAGGACTTTGCTGGAATATTTAAGGACTCTGCTGCATTAGTTAAGGACTTTGCTGAATTATTTAAGGACTCTGCTGCATTATTTAACGACTTTACTGCATTATTTAAGGACTCTGCTGCATTATTTAAGGACTTTGTTGCATTATTTAAGGACTCTGCTGCATTAGTTAAGGACTATGCTGCATTATTTAATGACTTTGCTGAAGCATTTGAGGACTCTGCTGCATTATTAGAGGACTCTGCTGCATTATTTAAGGACTTGCTGCATTATTTAATGACTTTGTTGGATTTTTTAAGGACTCTGCTGCGTTATTTAAGGAATTTGCTGCTATATTAAAGGACTCTGCTTCAGTATTTAAGGACTCTGCTGCGGTATTTAAGGACTCTGCTGCATTATTTAAGGACTCTGCTGCATTATTTAAGGACTTTGCTGCATTATTTAAGGAATCTGCTGCATTATTTAAGGACTTTGTTGCATTATCTAAGGACTCTGCTGCATTATTGAAGGACTTTGCTGCAATATTTAAGGACTCTGCTTCAGTATTTAAGGACTCTGCTGCATTATTTAAGGACTTTGTTGCATTATTTAAGGACTCTGCTGCATTATTTAAGGACTTTGTTGCATTATTTAAGGACTCTGCTGCATTATTTAAGGACATTGCTGCAATATTTAAGGACTCTGCTTCAGTATTTAAGGACTCTGCTGCATTATTTAAGGACTTTGTTGCAATATTTAAGGACTCTGCTGCATTATTTAAGGACTTTGCTGCATTATTTAAGGATTCCGCTGCATTTTTTAAGGACTCTGCTGAAGCATTTGAGGACTCTGCTGCATTATTTAAGCACTTTGCTGCGGTATTTAAGGACTCTGTTGCATTATTTAAGGACTTTGTTGCATTATTTAAGGACTCTGCTGCATTAGTTAAGGACTTTGCTGCATTATTTAAGGACTCTGCTGCATTATTTACCGACGTTGTTGCATTATTTAAGAACTGTGCTGCTTTATTTAAGGACTTTGCATTATTTAAGGACTATGCTGCATTATTTAATGACTTTGCTGAAGCATTTGAGGACTCTGCTGCATTATTAGAGGAGTCTGCTGCATTATTTAATGACTTTGTTGGATTTTTTAAGGACTCTGCTGCATTATTTAAGGAATTTGCTGCTATATTAAAGGACTCTGCTTCAGTATTTAAGGACTCTGCTGCGGTATTTAAGGACTCTGCTGCATTATTTAAGGACTCTGCTGCATTATTTAAGGACTTTGCTGCATTATTTAAGGACTCTGCTGCATTATTTAAGGACTTTGTTGCATTATTTAAGGACTCTAATGCATTATTTAAGGACTTTGCTGCAATATTTAAGGACTCTGCTTCAGTATTTAAGGACTCTGCTGCATTATTTAAGGACGTTGTTGCATTATTTAAGGACTCTGCTGCATTATTTAAGGACTTTACTGCATTATTTAAGGACTCTGCTGCATTATTTAAGGACTTTCTTGCATTATTTAAGGACTCTGCTGCATTAGTTAAGGACTTTGCTGCATTATTTAAGGACTCTGCTGCATTATTTAAGGACTTTGCTGCAATATTTAAGGACTCTGCTTCAGTATTTAAGGACTCTGCTGCATTATTTAAGGACTTTGTTGCATTATTTAAGGACTCTGCTGCATTATTTAAGGACTTTGCTGCATTATTTAAGGACTCTGCTGCATTTTTTAAGGACTCTGCTGAAGCATTTGAGGACTCTGCTGCATTATTTAAGCACTTTGCTGCGGTATTTAAGGACTCTGTTGCATTATTTAAGGACTTTGTTGCATTATTTAAGGACTCTGCTGCATTATTTAAGGACTTTGTTGCATTATTTAAGGACTCTGCTGCATTATTTAAGGACTTTGCTGCAATATGTAAGGACTCTGCTTCAGTATTTAAGGACTCTGCTGCATTATTTAAGGACTTTGTTGCATTATTTAAGGACTCTGCTGCATTATTTAAGGACTTTGTTGCATTATCTAAGGACTCTGCTGCATTATTGAAGGACTTTGCTGCAATATTTAAGGACTCTGCTTCAGTATTTAAGGACTCTGCTGCATTATTTAAGGACTTTGTTGCATTATTTAAGGACTCTGCTGCATTATTTAAGGACTTTGTTGCATTATTTAAGGACTCTGCTGCATTATTTAAGGACTTTGCTGCAATATTTATGGACTCTGCTTCAGTATTTAAGGACTCTGCTGCATTATTTAAGGACTTTGTTGCATTATTTAAGGACTCTGCTGCATTATTTAAGGACTTTGCTGCATTATTTAAGGATTCTGCTGCATTTTTTAAGGACTCTGCTGAAACATTTGAGGACTCTGCTGCATTATTTAAGCACTTTGCTGCGGTATTTAAGGACTTTGTTGCATTATTTAAGGACTTTGTTGCATTATTTAAGGACTCTGCTGCATTAGTTAAGGACTTTGCTGCATTATTTAAGGACTCTGCTGCATTATTTACCGACGTTGTTGCATTATTTAAGAACTGTGCTGCTTTATTTAAGGACTTTGCATTATTTAAGGACTATGCTGCATTATTTAATGACTTTGCTGAAGCATTTGAGGACTCTGCTGCATTATTAGAGGACTCTGCTGCATTATTTAATGACTTTGTTGGATTTTTTAAGGACTCTGCTGCATTATTTAAGGAATTTGCTGCTATATTAAAGGACTCTGCTTCAGTATTTAAGGACTCTGCTGCGGTATTTAAGGACTCTGCTGCATTATTTAAGGACTCTGCTGCATTATTTAAGGACTTTGCTGCATTATTTAAGGACTCTGCTGCATTATTTAAGGACTTTGTTGCATTATTTAAGGACTCTAATGCATTATTTAAGGACTTTGCTGCAATATTTAAGGACTCTGCTTCAGTATTTAAGGACTCTGCTGCATTATTTAAGGACGTTGTTGCATTATTTAAGGACTCTGCTGCATTATTTAAGGACTTTACTGCATTATTTAAGGACTCAGCTGCATTATTTAAGGACTTTCTTGCATTATTTAAGGACTCTGCTGCATTAGTTAAGGACTTTGCTGCATTATTTAAGGACTCTGCTGCATTATTTAAGGACTTTGCTGCAATATTTAAGGACTCTGCTTCAGTATTTAAGGACTCTGCTGCATTATTTAAGGACTTTGTTGCATTATTTAAGGACTCTGCTGCATTATTTAAGGACTTTGCTGCATTATTTAAGGACTCTGCTGCATTTTTTAAGGACTCTGCTGAAGCATTTGAGGACTCTGCTGCATTATTTAAGCACTTTGCTGCGGTATTTAAGGACTCTGTTGCATTATTTAAGGACTTTGTTGCATTATTTAAGGACTCTGCTGCATTATTTAAGGACTTTGTTGCATTATTTAAGGACTCTGCTGCATTATTTAAGGACTTTGCTGCAATATTTAAGGACTCTGCTTCAGTATTTAAGGACTCTGCTGCATTATTTAAGGACTTTGTTGCATTATTTAAGGACTCTGCTGCATTATTTAAGGACTTTGCTGCATTATTTAAGGACTCTGCTGCATTTTTTAAGGACTCTGCTGAAGCATTTGAGGACTCTGCTGCATTATTTAAGCACTTTGCTGCGGTATTTAAGGACTCTGTTGCATTATTTAAGGACTTTGTTGCATTATTTAAGGACTCTGCTGCATTAGTTAAGGACTCTGCTGCATTATTTAAGGACGTTGTTGCATTATTTAAGGACTCTGCTGCATTATTTAAGGACTTTACTGCATTATTTAAGGACTCTGCTGCATTATTTAAGGACTTTCTTGCATTATTTAAGGACTCTGCTGCATTAGTTAAGGACTTTGCTGCATTATTTAAGGACTCTGCTGCATTATTTAACGACGTTGTTGCATTACTTAAGAACTGTGCTGCATTATTTAAGGACTTTGCTGCATTAGTTAAGGACTATGCTGCATTATTTAATGACTTTGCTGAAGCATTTGAGGACTCTGCTGCATTATTAGAGGACTCTGCTGCATTATTTAAGGACTTGCTGCATTATTTAATGACTTTGTTGGATTTTTTAAGGACTCTGCTGCGTTATTTAAGGAATTTGCTGCTATATTAAAGGACTCTGCTTCAGTATTTAAGGACTCTGCTGCAGTATTTAAGGACTTTGCTGCATTATTTAAGGACTCTGCTGCATTATTTAAGGACTTTGCTGCATTATTTAAGGAATCTGCTGCATTATTTAAGGACTTTGTTGCATTATCTAAGGACTCTGCTGCATTATTGAAGGACTTTGCTGCAATATTTAAGGACTCTGCTTCAGTATTTAAGGACTCTGCTGCATTATTTAAGGACTTTGTTGCATTATTTAAGGACTCTGCTGCATTATTTAAGGACTTTGTTGCATTATTTAAGGACTCTGCTGCATTATTTAAGGACTTTGCTGCAATATTTAAGGACTCTGCTTCAGTATTTAAGGACTCTGCTGCATTATTTAAGGACTTTGTTGCATTATTTAAGGACTCTGCTGCATTATTTAAGGACTTTGCTGCATTATTTAAGGACTCTACTGCATTTTTTAAGGACTCTGCTGAAGCATTTGAGGACTCTGCTCCATTATTTAAGCACTTTGCTGCGGTATTTAAGGACTCTGTTGCATTATTTAAGGACTTTGTTGCATTATTTGAGGACTCTGCTGCATTAGTTAAGGACTTTGCTGCATTATTTAAGGACTCTGCTGCATTATTTACCGACGTTGTTGCATTATTTAAGAACTGTGCTGCTTTATTTAAGGACTTTGCATTATTTAAGGACTATGCTGCATTATTTAATGACTTTGCTGAAGCATTTGAGGACTCTGCTGCATTATTAGAGGACTCTGCTGCATTATTTAATGACTTTGTTGGATTTTTTAAGGACTCTGCTGCATTATTTAAGGAATTTGCTGCTATATTAAAGGACTCTGCTTCAGTATTTAAGGACTCTGCTGCGGTATTTAAGGACTCTGCTGCATTATTTAAGGACTCTGCTGCATTATTTAAGGACTTTGCTGCATTATTTAAGGACTCTGCTGCATTATTTAAGGACTTTGTTGCATTATTTAAGGACTCTAATGCATTATTTAAGGACTTTGCTGCAATATTTAAGGACTCTGCTTCAGTATTTAAGGACTCTGCTGCATTATTTAAGGACGTTGTTGCATTATTTAAGGACTCTGCTGCATTATTTAAGGACTTTACTGCATTATTTAAGGACTCTGCTGCATTATTTAAGGACTTTGTTGCATTATTTCAGGAATCTGATGCATTATTTAAGGAATTTGCTGAATTATTTAAGGACTCTGCTTTCTTATTTAATGACTCTGCTGAAGCATTTGAGGACTCTGCTGCATTATTTGAGGACTCTGTTGCATTATTTAAGGACTTTGCTGCTTTATTTAAGGACTTTGTTGCATTATTTAAGGACTCTGCTGCATTATTTAAGGACTTTGCTGCAATATTTAAGGACTCTGCTTCAGTATTTAAGGACTCTGCTGCATTATTTAAGGACTTTGCTGCATTATTTAAGGACTTTGTTGCATTATTTAAGTACTCTGCTGCATTATTTAAGGACTTTGTTGCATTATTTAAGGACTCTGCTGCATTATTTAAGGACTTTGTTGCATTATTTAATGACTCTGCTGCATTATTTAAGGACTTTGCAGCAATATTTAAGGACTCTGCTTCAGTATTTAAGGACTCTGCTGCATTATTTAAGGACTTTGTTGCATTATTTAAGGACTCTGCTGCATTATTTAAGGACTTTGCTGTATTATTTAAGGACAATGCTGCATTATTTAAGGACTCTGCTGAAGCATTTGAGGACTCTGCTGCATTATTTAAGCCCTTTGCTGCGGTATTTAAGGACTCTGTTGCATTATTTAAGGACTTTGTTGCATTATTTAAGGACTCTGCTGCATTAGTTAAGGACTTTGCTGCATTATTTAAGGACTCTGCTGCATTATTTAACGACGTTGTTGCATTATTTAAGAACTGTTCTGCATTATTTAAGGACTTTGCTGCATTATTTAAGGAATATGCTGCATTATTTAATGAATTTGCTGAAGCATTTGAGGACTCTGCTGCATTATTAGAGGACTCTGCTGCATTATTTAAGGACTTGCTGCATTATTTAATGACTTTGTTGGATTTTTTAAGGACTCTGCTGCATTATTTAAGGACATTGTTGCATTATTTAATGACTCTGCTGCATTATTTAAGGACTTTGCAGCAATATTTAAGGACTCTGCTTCAGTATTTAAGGACTCTGCTGCATTATTTAAGGACTTTGTTGCATTATTTAAGGACTCTGCTGCATTATTTAAGGACTTTGCTGCATTATTTAAGGACACTGCTGCATTATTTAAGGACTCTGCTGAAGCATTTGAGGACTCTGCTGCATTATTTAAGCACTTTGCGGCGGTATTTAAGGACTCTGTTGCATTATTTAAGGACTTTGTTGCATTATTTAAGGACTCTGCTGCATTAGTTAAGGAGTTTGCTGCATTATTTAAGGACTCTGCTGCATTATTTAACGACGTTGTTGCATTATTTAAGAACTGTGCTGCATTATTTAAGGACTTTGCTGCATTATTTAAGGACTATGCTGCATTATTTAATGACTTTGCTGAAGCATTTGAGGACTCTGCTGCATTATTAGTGGACTCTGCTGCATTATTTAAGGACTTGCTGCATTATTTAATGACTTTGTTGGATTTCTTAAGGACTCTGCTGCATTATTTAAGGAATTTGCTGCTATATTAAAGGACTCTGCTTCAGTATTTAAGGACTCTGCTGCTGTATTTAAGGACCCTGCTGCATTATTTTAGGACTCTGCTGCATTATTTAAGGACTTTGCTGCATTATTTATGGACTCTGCTGCATTATTTAACGACGTTGTTGCATTATTTAAGAACTGTGCTGCATTATTTAAGGACTTTGCTGCATTATTTAAGGACTATGCTGCATTATTTAATGACTTTGCTGAAGCATTTGAGGACTCTGCTGCATTATTAGAGGACTCTGCTGCATTATTTAAGGACTTGCTGCATTATTTAATGACTTTGTTGGATTTTTTAAGGACTCTGCTGCATTATTTAAGGAATTTGCTGCTATATTAAAGGACTCTGCTTCAGTATTTAAGGACTCTGCTGCGGTATTTAAGGACTCTGCTGCATTATTTAAGGACTCTGCTGCATTATTTAAGGACTTTGCTGCATTATTTAAGGAATCTGCTGCATTATTTAAGGACTTTGTTGCATTATCTAAGGACTCTGCTGCATTATTGAAGGACTTTGCTGCAATATTAAAGGACTCTGCTTCAGTATTTAAGGACTCTGCTGCATTATTTAAGGACTTTGTTGCATTATTTAAGGACTCTGCTGCATTATTTAAGGACTTTGCTGCATTATTTATGGACTCTGCTGCATTATTTAAGGACTTTGTTGCATTATTTAAGGACTCTGCTGCATTATTTAAGGACTTTGCTGCATTATTTAAGGACTCTGCTGCATTATTTAAGGACTCTGCTGAAGCATTTGAGGACTCTGCTGCATTATTTAATCACTTTGCTGCGGTATTTAAGGACTCTGTTGCATTATTTAAGGACTTTGTTGCATTATTTAAGGACTCTGCTGCATTAGTTAAGGACTTTGCTGCATTATTTAAGGACTCTGCTGCATTATTTAACGACGTTGTTGCATTATTTAAGAACTGTGCTGCATTATTTAAGGACTTTGCTGCATTATTTAAGGACTATGCTGCATTATTTAATGACTTTGCTGAAGCATTTGAGGACTCTGCTGCATTATTAGAGGACTCTGCTGCATTATTTAATGACTTTGTTGGATTTTTTAAGGACTCTGCTGCATTATTTAAGGAATTTGCTGCTATATTAAAGGACTCTGCTTCAGTATTTAAGGACTCTGCTGCGGTATATAAGGACTCTGCTGCATTATTTAAGGACTCTGCTGCATTATTTAAGGACTTTGCTGCATTATTTAAGGACTCTGCTGCATTATTTAAGGACTTTGTTGCATTATTTAAGGACTCTAATGCATTATTTAAGGACTTTGCTGGAATATTTAAGGACTCTGCTGCATTAGTTAAGGACTTTGCTGCATTATTTAAGGACTCTGATGCATTATTTAACGACTTTACTGCATTATTTAAGGACTCTGCTGCATTATTTAAGGACTTTGTTGCATTATTTAAGGACTCTGCTGCATTAGTTAAGGACTATGCTGCATTATTTAATGACTTTGCTGAAGCATTTGAGGACTCTGCTGCATTATTAGAGGACTCTGCTGCATTATGTAAGGACTTGCTGCATTATTTAATGACTTTGTTGGATTTTTTAAGGACTCTGCTGCGTTATTTAAGGAATTTGCTGCTATATTAAAGGACTCTGCTTCAGTATTTAAGGACTCTGCTGCGGTATTTAAGGACTCTGCTGCATTATTTAAGGACTCTGCTGCATTATTTAAGGACTTTGCTGCATTATTTAAGGAATCTGCTGCATTATTTAAGGACTTTGTTGCATTATCTAAGGACTCTGCTGCATTATTGAAGGACTTTGCTGCAATATTTAAGGACTCTGCTTCAGTATTTAAGGACTCTGCTGCATTATTTAAGGACTTTGTTGCATTATTTAAGGACTCTGCTGCATTATTTAAGGACTTTGTTGCATTATTTAAGGACTCTGCTGCATTATTTAAGGACTTTGCTGCAATATTTAAGGACTCTGCTTCAGTATTTAAGGACTCTGCTGCATTATTTAAGGACTTTGTTGCAATACTTAAGGACTCTGCTGCATTATTTAAGGACTTTGCTGCATTATTTAAGGATTCAGCTGCATTTTTTAAGGACTCTGCTGAAGCATTTGAGGACTCTGCTGCATTATTTAAGCACTTTGCTGCGGTATTTAAGGACTCTGTTGCATTATTTAAGGACTTTGTTGCATTATTTAAGGACTCTGCTGCATTAGTTAAGGACTTTGCTGCATTATTTAAGGACTCTGCTGCATTATTTACCGACGTTGTTGCATTATTTAAGAACTGTGCTGCTTTATTTAAGGACTTTGCATTATTTAAGGACTATGCTGCATTATTTAATGACTTTGCTGAAGCATTTGAGGACTCTGCTGCATTATTAGAGGACTCTGCTGCATTATTTAATGACTTTGTTGGATTTTTTAAGGACTCTGCTGCATTATTTAAGGAATTTGCTGCTATATTAAAGGACTCTGCTTCAGTATTTAAGGACTCTGCTGCGGTATTTAAGGACTCTGCTGCATTATTTAAGGACTCTGCTGCATTATTTAAGGACTTTGCTGCATTATTTAAGGACTCTGCTGCATTATTTAAGGACTTTGTTGCATTATTTAAGGACTCTAATGCATTATTTAAGGACTTTGCTGCAATATTTAAGGACTCTGCTTCAGTATTTAAGGACTCTGCTGCATTATTTAAGGACGTTGTTGCATTATTTAAGGACTCTGCTGCATTATTTAAGGACTTTACTGCATTATTTAAGGACTCTGCTGCATTATTTAAGGACTTTCTTGCATTATTTAAGGACTCTGCTGCATTAGTTAAGGACTTTGCTGCATTATTTAAGGACTCTGCTGCATTATTTAAGGACTTTGCTGCAATATTTAAGGACTCTGCTTCAGTATTTAAGGACTCTGCTGCATTATTTAAGGACTTTGTTGCATTATTTAAGGACTCTGCTGCATTATTTAAGGACTTTGCTGCATTATTTAAGGACTCTGCTGCATTTTTTAAGGACTCTGCTGAAGCATTTGAGGACTCTGCTGCATTATTTAAGCACTTTGCTGCGGTATTTAAGGACTCTGTTGCATTATTTAAGGACTTTGTTGCATTATTTAAGGACTCTGCTGCATTATTTAAGGACTTTGTTGCATTATTTAAGGACTCTGCTGCATTATTTAAGGACTTTGCTGCAATATTTAAGGACTCTGCTTCAGTATTTAAGGACTCTGCTGCATTATTTAAGGACTTTGTTGCATTATTTAAGGACTCTGCTGCATTATTTAAGGACTTTGTTGCATTATCTAAGGACTCTGCTGCATTATTGAAGGACTTTGCTGCAATATTTAAGGACTCTGCTTCAGTATTTAAGGACTCTGCTGCATTATTTAAGGACTTTGTTGCATTATTTAAGGACTCTGCTGCATTATTTAAGGACTTTGTTGCATTATTTAAGGACTCTGCTGCATTATTTAAGGACTTTGCTGCAATATTTAAGGACTCTGCTTCAGTATTTAAGGACTCTGCTGCATTATTTAAGGACTTTGTTGCATTATTTAAGGACTCTGCTGCATTATTTAAGGACTTTGCTGCATTATTTAAGGATTCTGCTGGATTTTTTTAAGGACTCTGCTGAAACATTTGAGGACTCTGCTGCATTATTTAAGCACTTTGCTGCGGTATTTAAGGACTTTGTTGCATTATTTAAGGACTTTGTTGCATTATTTAAGGACTCTGCTGCATTAGTTAAGGACTTTGCTGCATTATTTAAGGACTCTGCTGCATTATTTACCGACGTTGTTGCATTATTTAAGAACTGTGCTGCTTTATTTAAGGACTTTGCATTATTTAAGGACTATGCTGCATTATTTAATGACTTTGCTGAAGCATTTGAGGACTCTGCTGCATTATTAGAGGACTCTGCTGCATTATTTAATGACTTTGTTGGATTTTTTAAGGACTCTGCTGCATTATTTAAGGAATTTGCTGCTATATTAAAGGACTCTGCTTCAGTATTTAAGGACTCTGCTGCGGTATTTAAGGACTCTGCTGCATTATTTAAGGACTCTGCTGCATTATTTAAGGACTTTGCTGCATTATTTAAGGACTCTGCTGCATTATTTAAGGACTTGTTGCATTATTTAAGGACTCTAATGCATTATTTAAGGACTTTGCTGCAATATTTAAGGACTCTGCTTCAGTATTTAAGGACTCTGCTGCATTATTTAAGGACGTTGTTGCATTATTTAAGGACTCTGCTGCATTATTTAAGGACTTTACTGCATTATTTAAGGACTCTGCTGCATTATTTAAGGACTTTCTTGCATTATTTAAGGACTCTGCTGCATTAGTTAAGGACTTTGCTGCATTATTTAAGGACTCTGCTGCATTATTTAAGGACTTTGCTGCAATATTTAAGGACTCTGCTTCAGTATTTAAGGACTCTGCTGCATTATTTAAGGACTTTGTTGCATTATTTAAGGACTCTGCTGCATTATTTAAGGACTTTGTTGCATTATTTAAGGACTCTGCTGCATTATTTAAGGACTTTGTTGCATTATTTAAGGACTCTGCTGCATTATTTAAGGACTTTGCTGCAATATTTAAGGACTCTGCTTCAGTATTTAAGGACTCTGCTGCATTATTTAAGGACTTTGTTGCATTATTTAAGGACTCTGCTGCATTATTTAAGGACTTTGCTGCATTATTTAAGGACTCTACTGCATTTTTTAAGGACTCTGCTGAAGCATTTGAGGACTCTGCTCCATTATTTAAGCACTTTGCTGCGGTATTTAAGGACTCTGTTGCATTATTTAAGGACTTTGTTGCATTATTTGAGGACTCTGCTGCATTAGTTAAGGACTTTGCTGCATTATTTAAGGACTCTGCTGCATTATTTACCGACGTTGTTGCATTATTTAAGAACTGTGCTGCTTTATTTAAGGACTTTGCATTATTTAAGGACTATGCTGCATTATTTAATGACTTTGCTGAAGCATTTGAGGACTCTGCTGCATTATTAGAGGACTCTGCTGCATTATTTAATGACTTTGTTGGATTTTTTAAGGACTCTGCTGCATTATTTAAGGAATTTGCTGCTATATTAAAGGACTCTGCTTCAGTATTTAAGGACTCTGCTGCGGTATTTAAGGACTCTGCTGCATTATTTAAGGACTCTGCTGCATTATTTAAGGACTTTGCTGCATTATTTAAGGACTCTGCTGCATTATTTAAGGACTTTGTTGCATTATTTAAGGACTCTAATGCATTATTTAAGGACTTTGCTGCAATATTTAAGGACTCTGCTTCAGTATTTAAGGACTCTGCTGCATTATTTAAGGACGTTGTTGCATTATTTAAGGACTCTGCTGCATTATTTAAGGACTTTACTGCATTATTTAAGGACTCTGCTGCATTATTTAAGGACTTTGTTGCATTATTTCAGGAATCTGATGCATTATTTAAGGAATTTGCTGAATTATTTAAGGACTCTGCTTTCTTATTTAATGACTCTGCTGAAGCATTTGAGGACTCTGCTGCATTATTTGAGGACTCTGTTGCATTATTTAAGGACTTTGCTGCTTTATTTAAGGACTTTGTTGCATTATTTAAGGACTCTGCTGCATTATTTAAGGACTTTGCTGCAATATTTAAGGACTCTGCTTCAGTATTTAAGGACTCTGCTGCATTATTTAAGGACTTTGCTGCATTATTTAAGGACTTTGTTGCATTATTTAAGTACTCTGCTGCATTATTTAAGGACTTTGTTGCATTATTTAAGGACTCTGCTGCATTATTTAAGGACTTTGTTGCATTATTTAATGACTCTGCTGCATTATTTAAGGACTTTGCAGCAATATTTAAGGACTCTGCTTCAGTATTTAAGGACTCTGCTGCATTATTTAAGGACTTTGTTGCATTATTTAAGGACTCTGCTGCATTATTTAAGGACTTTGCTGTATTATTTAAGGACAATGCTGCATTATTTAAGGACTCTGCTGAAGCATTTGAGGACTCTGCTGCATTATTTAAGCCCTTTGCTGCGGTATTTAAGGACTCTGTTGCATTATTTAAGGACTTTGTTGCATTATTTAAGGACTCTGCTGCATTAGTTAAGGACTTTGCTGCATTATTTAAGGACTCTGCTGCATTATTTAACGACGTTGTTGCATTATTTAAGAACTGTTCTGCATTATTTAAGGACTTTGCTGCATTATTTAAAGAATATGCTGCATTATTTAATGAATTTGCTGAAGCATTTGAGGACTCTGCTGCATTATTAGAGGACTCTGCTGCATTATTTAAGGACTTGCTGCATTATTTAATGACTTTGTTGGATTTTTTAAGGACTCTGCTGCATTATTTAAGGACATTGTTGCATTATTTAATGACTCTGCTGCATTATTTAAGGACTTTGCAGCAATATTTAAGGACTCTGCTTCAGTATTTAAGGACTCTGCTGCATTATTTAAGGACTTTGTTGCATTATTTAAGGACTCTGCTGCATTATTTAAGGACTTTGCTGCATTATTTAAGGACACTGCTGCATTATTTAAGGACTCTGCTGAAGCATTTGAGGACTCTGCTGCATTATTTAAGCACTTTGCGGCGGTATTTAAGGACTCTGTTGCATTATTTAAGGACTTTGTTGCATTATTTAAGGACTCTGCTGCATTAGTTAAGGAGTTTGCTGCATTATTTAAGGACTCTGCTGCATTATTTAACGACGTTGTTGCATTATTTAAGAACTGTGCTGCATTATTTAAGGACTTTGCTGCATTATTTAAGGACTATGCTGCATTATTTAATGACTTTGCTGAAGCATTTGAGGACTCTGCTGCATTATTAGAGGACTCTGCTGCATTATTTAAGGACTTGCTGCATTATTTAATGACTTTGTTGGATTTCTTAAGGACTCTGCTGCATTATTTAAGGAATTTGCTGCTATATTAAAGGACTCTGCTTCAGTATTTAAGGACTCTGCTGCTGTATTTAAGGACCCTGCTGCATTATTTTAGGACTCTGCTGCATTATTTAAGGACTTTGCTGCATTATTTATGGACTCTGCTGCATTATTTAACGACGTTGTTGCATTATTTAAGAACTGTGCTGCATTATTTAAGGACTTTGCTGCATTATTTAAGGACTATGCTGCATTATTTAATGACTTTGCTGAAGCATTTGAGGACTCTGCTGCATTATTAGAGGACTCTGCTGCATTATTTAAGGACTTGCTGCATTATTTAATGACTTTGTTGGATTTTTTAAGGACTCTGCTGCATTATTTAAGGAATTTGCTGCTATATTAAAGGACTCTGCTTCAGTATTTAAGGACTCTGCTGCGGTATTTAAGGACTCTGCTGCATTATTTAAGGACTCTGCTGCATTATTTAAGGACTTTGCTGCATTATTTAAGGAATCTGCTGCATTATTTAAGGACTTTGTTGCATTATCTAAGGACTCTGCTGCATTATTGAAGGACTTTGCTGCAATATTAAAGGACTCTGCTTCAGTATTTAAGGACTCTGCTGCATTATTTAAGGACTTTGTTGCATTATTTAAGGACTCTGCTGCATTATTTAAGGACTTTGCTGCATTATTTATGGACTCTGCTGCATTATTTAAGGACTTTGCTGCAATATTTAAGGACTCTGCTTCAGTATTTAAGGACTCTGCTGCATTATTTAAGGACTTTGTTGCATTATTTAAGGACTCTGCTGCATTATTTAAGGACTTTGCTGCATTATTTAAGGACTCTGCTGCATTATTTAAGGACTCTGCTGAAGCATTTGAGGACTCTGCTGCATTATTTAATCACTTTGCTGCGGTATTTAAGGACTCTGTTGCATTATTTAAGGACTTTGTTGCATTATTTAAGGACTCTGCTGCATTAGTTAAGGACTTTGCTGCATTATTTAAGGACTCTGCTGCATTATTTAACGACGTTGTTGCATTATTTAAGAACTGTGCTGCATTATTTAAGGACTTTGCTGCATTATTTAAGGACTATGCTGCATTATTTAATGACTTTGCTGAAGCATTTGAGGACTCTGCTGCATTATTAGAGGACTCTGCTGCATTATTTAATGACTTTGTTGGATTTTTTAAGGACTCTGCTGCATTATTTAAGGAATTTGCTGCTATATTAAATGACTCTGCTTCAGTATTTAAGGACTCTGCTGCGGTATATAAGGACTCTGCTGCATTATTTAAGGACTCTGCTGCATTATTTAAGGACTTTGCTGCATTATTTAAGGACTCTGCTGCATTATTTAAGGACTTTGTTGCATTATTTAAGGACTCTAATGCATTATTTAAGGACTTTGCTGGAATATTTAAGGACTCTGCTGCATTAGTTAAGGACTTTGCTGCATTATTTAAGGACTCTGCTGCATTATTTAACGACTTTACTGCATTATTTAAGGACTCTGCTGCATTATTTAAGGACTTTGTTGCATTATTTAAGGACTCTGCTGCATTAGTTAAGGACTATGCTGCATTATTTAATGACTTTGCTGAAGCATTTGAGGACTCTGCTGCATTATTAGAGGACTCTGCTGCATTATTTAAGGACTTGCTGCATTATTTAATGACTTTGTTGGATTTTTTAAGGACTCTGCTGCGTTATTTAAGGAATTTGCTGCTATATTAAAGGACTCTGCTTCAGTATTTAAGGACTCTGCTGCGGTATTTAAGGACTCTGCTGCATTATTTAAGGACTCTGCTGCATTATTTAAGGACTTTGCTGCATTATTTAAGGAATCTGCTGCATTATTTAAGGACTTTGTTGCATTATCTAAGGACTCTGCTGCATTATTGAAGGACTTTGCTGCAATATTTAAGGACTCTGCTTCAGTATTTAAGGACTCTGCTGCATTATTTAAGGACTTTGTTGCATTATTTAAGGACTCTGCTGCATTATTTAAGGACTTTGTTGCATTATTTAAGGACTCTGCTGCATTATTTAAGGACTTTGCTGCAATATTTAAGGACTCTGCTTCAGTATTTAAGGACTCTGCTGCATTATTTAAGGACTTTGTTGCAATATTTAAGGACTCTGCTGCATTATTTAAGGACTTTGCTGCATTATTTAAGGATTCTGCTGCATTTTTTAAGGACTCTGCTGAAGCATTTGAGGACTCTGCTGCATTATTTAAGCACTTTGCTGCGGTATTTAAGGACTCTGTTGCATTAGTTAAGGACTTTGCTGCATTATTTAAGGACTCTGCTGCATTATTTACCGACGTTGTTGCATTATTTAAGAACTGTGCTGCTTTATTTAAGGACTTTGCATTATTTAAGGACTATGCTGCATTATTTAATGACTTTGCTGAAGCATTTGAGGACTCTGCTGCATTATTAGAGGACTCTGCTGCATTATTTAATGACTTTGTTGGATTTTTTAAGGACTCTGCTGCATTATTTAAGGAATTTGCTGCTATATTAAAGGACTCTGCTTCAGTATTTAAGGACTCTGCTGCGGTATTTAAGGACTCTGCTGCATTATTTAAGGACTCTGCTGCATTATTTAAGGACTTTGCTGCATTATTTAAGGACTCTGCTGCATTATTTAAGGACTTTGTTGCATTATTTAAGGACTCTAATGCATTATTTAAGGACTTTGCTGCAATATTTAAGGACTCTGCTTCAGTATTTAAGGACTCTGCTGCATTATTTAAGGACGTTGTTGCATTATTTAAGGACTCTGCTGCATTATTTAAGGACTTTACTGCATTATTTAAGGACTCTGCTGCATTATTTAAGGACTTTCTTGCATTATTTAAGGACTCTGCTGCATTAGTTAAGGACTTTGCTGCATTATTTAAGGACTCTGCTGCATTATTTAAGGACTTTGCTGCAATATTTAAGGACTCTGCTTCAGTATTTAAGGACTCTGCTGCATTATTTAAGGACTTTGTTGCATTATTTAAGGACTCTGCTGCATTATTTAAGGACTTTGCTGCATTATTTAAGGACTCTGCTGCATTTTTTAAGAACTCTGCTGAAGCATTTGAGGACTCTGCTGCATTATTTAAGCACTTTGCTGCGGTATTTAAGGACTCTGTTGCATTATTTAAGGACTTTGTTGCATTATTTAAGGACTCTGCTGCATTATTTAAGGACTTTGCTGCAATATTTAAGGACTCTGCTTCAGTATTTAAGGACTCTGCTGCATTATTTAAGGACTTTGTTGCATTATTTAAGGACTCTGCTGCATTATTTAAGCACTTTGTTGCATTATCTAAGGACTCTGCTGCATTATTGAAGGACTTTGCTGCAATATTTAAGGACTCTGCTTCAGTATTTAAGGACTCTGCTGCATTATTTAAGGACTTTGTTGCATTATTTAAGGACTCTGCTGCATTATTTAAGGACTTTGTTGCATTATTTAAGGACTCTGCTGCATTATTTAAGGACTTTGCTGCAATATTTAAGGACTCTGCTTCAGTATTTAAGGACTCTGCTGCATTATTTAAGGACTTTGTTGCATTATTTAAGGACTCTGCTGCATTATTTAAGGACTTTGCTGCATTATTTAAGGATTCTGCTGCATTTTTTAAGGACTCTGCTGAAACATTTGAGGACTCTGCTGCATTATTTAAGCACTTTGCTGCGGTATTTAAGGACTTTGTTGCATTATTTAAGGACTTTGTTGCATTATTTAAGGACTCTGCTGCATTAGTTAAGGACTTTGCTGCATTATTTAAGGACTCTGCTGCATTATTTACCGACGTTGTTGCATTATTTAAGAACTGTGCTGCTTTATTTAAGGACTTTGCATTATTTAAGGACTATGCTGCATTATTTAATGACTTTGCTGAAGCATTTGAGGACTCTGCTGCATTATTAGAGGACTCTGCTGCATTATTTAATGACTTTGTTGGATTTTTTAAGGACTCTGCTGCATTATTTAAGGAATTTGCTGCTATATTAAAGGACTCTGCTTCAGTATTTAAGGACTCTGCTGCGGTATTTAAGGACTCTGCTGCATTATTTAAGGACTCTGCTGCATTATTTAAGGACTTTGCTGCATTATTTAAGGACTCTGCTGCATTATTTAAGGACTTTGTTGCATTATTTAAGGACTCTAATGCATTATTTAAGGACTTTGCTGCAATATTTAAGGACTCTGCTTCAGTATTTAAGGACTCTGCTGCATTATTTAAGGACGTTGTTGCATTATTTAAGGACTCTGCTGCATTATTTAAGGACTTTACTGCATTATTTAAGGACTCTGCTGCATTATTTAAGGACTTTCTTGCATTATTTAAGGACTCTGCTGCATTAGTTAAGGACTTTGCTGCATTATTTAAGGACTCTACTGCATTATTTAAGGACTTTGCTGCAATATTTAAGGACTCTGCTTCAGTATTTAAGGACTCTGCTGCATTATTTAAGGACTTTGTTGCATTATTTAAGGACTCTGCTGCATTATTTAAGGACTTTGCTGCATTATTTAAGGACTCTGCTGCATTTTTTAAGGACTCTGCTGAAGCATTTGAGGACTCTGCTGCATTATTTAAGCACTTTGCTGCGGTATTTAAGGACTCTGTTGCATTATTTAAGGACTTTGTTGCATTATTTAAGGACTCTGCTGCATTATTTAAGGACTTTGTTGCATTATTTAACGACTCTGCTGCATTATTTAAGGACTTTGCTGCAATATTTAAGGACTCTGCTTCAGTATTTAAGGACTCTGCTGCATTATTTAAGGACTTTGTTGCATTATTTAAGGACTCTGCTGCATTATTTAAGGACTTTGCTGCATTATTTAAGGACTCTGCTGCATTTTTTAAGGACTCTGCTGAAGCATTTGAGGACTCTGCTGCATTATTTAAGCACTTTGCTGCGGTATTTAAGGACTCTGTTGCATTATTTAAGGACTTTGTTGCATTATTTAAGGACTCTGCTGCATTAGTTAAGGACTCTGCTGCATTATTTAAGGACGTTGTTGCATTATTTAAGGACTCTGCTGCATTATTTAAGGACTTTACTGCATTATTTAAGGACTCTGCTGCATTATTTAAGGACTTTCTTGCATTATTTAAGGACTCTGCTGCATTAGTTAAGGACTTTGCTGCATTATTTAAGGACTCTGCTGCATTATTTAACGACGTTGTTGCATTACTTAAGAACTGTGCTGCATTATTTAAGGACTTTGCTGCATTAGTTAAGGACTATGCTGCATTATTTAATGACTTTGCTGAAGCATTTGAGGACTCTGCTGCATTATTAGAGGACTCTGCTGCATTATTTAAGGACTTGCTGCATTATTTAATGACTTTGTTGGATTTTTTAAGGACTCTGCTGCGTTATTTAAGGAATTTGCTGCTATATTAAAGGACTCTGCTTCAGTATTTAAGGACTCTGCTGCGGTATTTAAGGACTTTGCTGCATTATTTAAGGACTCTGCTGCATTATTTAAGGACTTTGCTGCATTATTTAAGGAATCTGCTGCATTATTTAAGGACTTTGTTGCATTATCTAAGGACTCTGCTGCATTATTGAAGGACTTTGCTGCAATATTTAAGGACTCTGCTTCAGTATTTAAGGACTCTGCTGCATTATTTAAGGATTTTGTTGCATTATTTAAGGACTCTGCTGCATTATTTAAGGACTTTGTTGCATTATTTAAGGACTCTGCTGCATTATTTAAGGACTTTGCTGCAATATTTAAGGACTCTGCTTCAGTATTTAAGGACTCTGCTGCATTATTTAAGGACTTTGTTGCATTATTTAAGGACTCTGCTGCATTATTTAAGGACTTTGCTGCATTATTTAAGGACTCTACTGCATTTTTTAAGGACTCTGCTGAAGCATTTGAGGACTCTGCTCCATTATTTAAGCACTTTGCTGCGGTATTTAAGGACTCTGTTGCATTATTTAAGGACTTTGTTGCATTATTTGAGGACTCTGCTGCATTAGTTAAGGACTTTGCTGCATTATTTAAGGACTCTGCTGCATTATTTACCGACGTTGTTGCATTATTTAAGAACTGTGCTGCTTTATTTAAGGACTTTGCATTATTTAAGGACTATGCTGCATTATTTAATGACTTTGCTGAAGCATTAGAGGACTCTGCTGCATTATTTAATGACTTTGTTGGATTTTTTAAGGACTCTGCTGCATTATTTAAGGAATTTGCTGCTATATTAAAGGACTCTGCTTCAGTATTTAAGGACTCTGCTGCGGTATTTAAGGACTCTGCTGCATTATTTAAGGACTCTGCTGCATTATTTAAGGACTTTGCTGCATTATTTAAGGACTCTGCTGCATTATTTAAGGACTTTGTTGCATTATTTAAGGACTCTAATGCATTATTTAAGGACTTTGCTGCAATATTTAAGGACTCTGCTTCAGTATTTAAGGACTCTGCTGCATTATTTAAGGACGTTGTTGCATTATTTAAGGACTCTGCTGCATTATTTAAGGACTTTACTGCATTATTTAAGGACTCTGCTGCATTATTTAAGGACTTTGTTGCATTATTTCAGGAATCTGATGCATTATTTAAGGAATTTGCTGAATTATTTAAGGACTCTGCTTTCTTATTTAATGACTCTGCTGAAGCATTTGAGGACTCTGCTGCATTATTTGAGGACTCTGTTGCATTATTTAAGGACTTTGCTGCTTTATTTAAGGACTTTGTTGCATTATTTAAGGACTCTGCTGCATTATTTAAGGACTTTGCTGCAATATTTAAGGACTCTGCTTCAGTATTTAAGGACTCTGCTGCATTATTTAAGGACTTTGCTGCATTATTTAAGGACTTTGTTGCATTATTTAAGTACTCTGCTGCATTATTTAAGGACTTTGTTGCATTATTTAAGGACTCTGCTGCATTATTTAAGGACTTTGTTGCATTATTTAATGACTCTGCTGCATTATTTAAGGACTTTGCAGCAATATTTAAGGACTCTGCTTCAGTATTTAAGGACTCTGCTGCATTATTTAAGGACTTTGTTGCATTATTTAAGGACTCTGCTGCATTATTTAAGGACTTTGCTGTATTATTTAAGGACAATGCTGCATTATTTAAGGACTCTGCTGAAGCATTTGAGGACTCTGCTGCATTATTTAAGCCCTTTGCTGCGGTATTTAAGGACTCTGTTGCATTATTTAAGGACTTTGTTGCATTATTTAAGGACTCTGCTGCATTAGTTAAGGACTTTGCTGCATTATTTAAGGACTCTGCTGCATTATTTAACGACGTTGTTGCATTATTTAAGAACTGTTCTGCATTATTTAAGGACTTTGCTGCATTATTTAAGGAATATGCTGCATTATTTAATGAATTTGCTGAAGCATTTGAGGACTCTGCTGCATTATTAGAGGACTCTGCTGCATTATTTAAGGACTTGCTGCATTATTTAATGACTTTGTTGGATTTTTTAAGGACTCTGCTGCATTATTTAAGGACATTGTTGCATTATTTAATGACTCTGCTGCATTATTTAAGGACTTTGCAGCAATATTTAAGGACTCTGCTTCAGTATTTAAGGACTCTGCTGCATTATTTAAGGACTTTGTTGCATTATTTAAGGACTCTGCTGCATTATTTAAGGACTTTGCTGCATTATTTAAGGACACTGCTGCATTATTTAAGGACTCTGCTGAAGCATTTGAGGACTCTGCTGCATTATTTAAGGACTTTGTTGCATTATTTAAGGACTCTGCTGCATTAGTTAAGGAGTTTGCTGCATTATTTAAGGACTCTGCTGCATTATTTAACGACGTTGTTGCATTATTTAAGAACTGTGCTGCATTATTTAAGGACTTTGCTGCATTATTTAAGGACTATGCTGCATTATTTAATGACTTTGCTGAAGCATTTGAGGACTCTGCTGCATTATTAGAGGACTCTGCTGCATTATTTAAGGACTTGCTGCATTATTTAATGACTTTGTTGGATTTCTTAAGGACTCTGCTGCATTATTTAAGGAATTTGCTGCTATATTAAAGGACTCTGCTTCAGTATTTAAGGACTCTGCTGCTGTATTTAAGGACCCTGCTGCATTATTTTAGGACTCTGCTGCATTATTTAAGGACTTTGCTGCATTATTTAAGGACTCTGCTGCATTATTTAATGACGTTGTTGCATTATTTAAGAACTGTGCTGCATTATTTAAGGACTTTGCTGCATTATTTAAGGACTATGCTGCATTATTTAATGACTTTGCTGAAGCATTTGAGGACTCTGCTGCATTATTAGAGGACTCTGCTGCATTATTTAAGGACTTGCTGCATTATTTAATGACTTTGTTGGATTTTTTAAGGACTCTGCTGCATTATTTAAGGAATTTGCTGCTATATTAAAGGACTCTGCTTCAGTATTTAAGGACTCTGCTGCGGTATTTAAGGACTCTGCTGCATTATTTAAGGACTCTGCTGCATTATTTAAGGACTTTGCTGCATTATTTAAGGAATCTGCTGCATTATTTAAGGACTTTGTTGCATTATCTAAGGACTCTGCTGCATTATTGAAGGACTTTGCTGCAATATTTAAGGACTCTGCTTCAGTATTTAAGGACTCTGCTGCATTATTTAAGGACTTTGTTGCATTATTTAAGGACTCTGCTGCATTATTTAAGGACTTTGCTGCATTATTTAAGGATTCTGCTGCATTTTTTAAGGACTCTGCTGAAGCATTTGAGGACTCTGCTGCATTATTTAAGCACTTTGCTGCGGTATTTAAGGACT
The DNA here is from genome assembly GCF_046119375.1 of Phyllobates terribilis. Lineage (NCBI taxonomy): Eukaryota > Metazoa > Chordata > Amphibia > Anura > Dendrobatidae > Phyllobates > Phyllobates terribilis. The sequence goes on from NW_027362905.1 coordinate 2,265,110, forward strand.
CTGTTGCATTATTTAAGGACTTTGTTGCATTATTTAAGGACTCTGCTGCATTAGTTAAGGACTTTGCTGCATTATTTAAGGACTCTGCTGCATTATTTACCGACGTTGTTGCATTATTTAAGAACTGTGCTGCTTTATTTAAGGACTTTGCATTATTTAAGGACTATGCTGCATTATTTAATGACTTTGCTGAAGCATTTGAGGACTCTGCTGCATTATTAGAGGACTCTGCTGCATTATTTAAGGACTATGCTGCATTATTTAAGGACTTTCTTGCATTATTTAAGGACTCTGCTGCATTAGTTAAGGACTTTGCTGCATTATTTAAGGACTCTGCTGCATTATTTACCGACGTTGTTGCATTATTTAAGAACTGTGCTGCTTTATTTAAGGACTTTGCATTATTTAAGGACTATGCTGCATTATTTAATGACTTTGCTGAAGCATTTGAGGACTCTGCTGCATTATTAGAGGACTCTGCTGCATTATTTAATGACTTTGTTGGATTTTTTAAGGACTCTGCTGCATTATTTAAGGAATTTGCTGCTATATTAAAGGACTCTGCTTCAGTATTTAAGGACTCTGCTGCGGTATTTAAGGACTCTGCTGCATTATTTAAGGACTCTGCTGCATTATTTAAGGACTTTGCTGCATTATTTAAGGACTCTGCTGCATTATTTAAGGACTTTGTTGCATTATTTAAGGACTCTAATGCATTATTTAAGGACTTTGCTGCAATATTTAAGGACTCTGCTTCAGTATTTAAGGACTCTGCTGCATTATTTAAGGACGTTGTTGCATTATTTAAGGACTCTGCTGCATTATTTAAGGACTTTACTGCATTATTTAAGGACTCTGCTGCATTATTTAAGGACTTTGTTGCATTATTTCAGGAATCTGATGCATTATTTAAGGAATTTGCTGAATTATTTAAGGACTCTGCTTTCTTATTTAATGACTCTGCTGAAGCATTTGAGGACTCTGCTGCATTATTTGAGGACTCTGTTGCATTATTTAAGGACTTTGCTGCTTTATTTAAGGACTTTGTTGCATTATTTAAGGACTCTGCTGCATTATTTAAGGACTTTGCTGCAATATTTAAGGACTCTGCTTCAGTATTTAAGGACTCTGCTGCATTATTTAAGGACTTTGCTGCATTATTTAAGGACTTTGTTGCATTATTTAAGTACTCTGCTGCATTATTTAAGGACTTTGTTGCATTATTTAAGGACTCTGCTGCATTATTTAAGGACTTTGTTGCATTATTTAATGACTCTGCTGCATTATTTAAGGACTTTGCAGCAATATTTAAGGACTCTGCTTCAGTATTTAAGGACTCTGCTGCATTATTTAAGGACTTTGTTGCATTATTTAAGGACTCTGCTGCATTATTTAAGGACTTTGCTGTATTATTTAAGGACAATGCTGCATTATTTAAGGACTCTGCTGAAGCATTTGAGGACTCTGCTGCATTATTTAAGCCCTTTGCTGCGGTATTTAAGGACTCTGTTGCATTATTTAAGGACTTTGTTGCATTATTTAAGGACTCTGCTGCATTATTTAAGGAATTTGCTGCTATATTAAAGGACTCTGCTTCAGTATTTAAGGACTCTGCTGCGGTATTTAAGGACTCTGCTGCATTATTTAAGGACTCTGCTGCATTATTTAAGGACTTTGCTGCATTATTTAAGGACTCTGCTGCATTATTTAAGGACTTTGTTGCATTATTTAAGGACTCTAATGCATTATTTAAGGACTTTGCTGCAATATTTAAGGACTCTGCTTCAGTATTTAAGGACTCTGCTGCATTATTTAAGGACGTTGTTGCATTATTTAAGGACTCTGCTGCATTATTTAAGGACTTTACTGCATTATTTAAGGACTCTGCTGCATTATTTAAGGACTTTGTTGCATTATTTCAGGAATCTGATGCATTATTTAAGGAATTTGCTGAATTATTTAAGGACTCTGCTTTCTTATTTAATGACTCTGCTGAAGCATTTGAGGACTCTGCTGCATTATTTGAGGACTCTGTTGCATTATTTAAGGACTTTGCTGCTTTATTTAAGGACTTTGTTGCATTATTTAAGGACTCTGCTGCATTATTTAAGGACTTTGCTGCAATATTTAAGGACTCTGCTTCAGTATTTAAGGACTCTGCTGCATTATTTAAGGACTTTGCTGCATTATTTAAGGACTTTGTTGCATTATTTAAGTACTCTGCTGCATTATTTAAGGACTTTGTTGCATTATTTAAGGACTCTGCTGCATTATTTAAGGACTTTGTTGCATTATTTAATGACTCTGCTGCATTATTTAAGGACTTTGCAGCAATATTTAAGGACTCTGCTTCAGTATTTAAGGACTCTGCTGCATTATTTAAGGACTTTGTTGCATTATTTAAGGACTCTGCTGCATTATTTAAGGACTTTGCTGTATTATTTAAGGACAATGCTGCATTATTTAAGGACTCTGCTGAAGCATTTGAGGACTCTGCTGCATTATTTAAGCCCTTTGCTGCGGTATTTAAGGACTCTGTTGCATTATTTAAGGACTTTGTTGCATTATTTAAGGACTCTGCTGCATTAGTTAAGGACTTTGCTGCATTATTTAAGGACTCTGCTGCATTATTTAACGACGTTGTTGCATTATTTAAGAACTGTTCTGCATTATTTAAGGACTTTGCTGCATTATTTAAGGAATATGCTGCATTATTTAATGAATTTGCTGAAGCATTTGAGGACTCTGCTGCATTATTAGAGGACTCTGCTGCATTATTTAAGGACTTGCTGCATTATTTAATGACTTTGTTGGATTTTTTAAGGACTCTGCTGCATTATTTAAGGACATTGTTGCATTATTTAATGACTCTGCTGCATTATTTAAGGACTTTGCAGCAATATTTAAGGACTCTGCTTCAGTATTTAAGGACTCTGCTGCATTATTTAAGGACTTTGTTGCATTATTTAAGGACTCTGCTGCATTATTTAAGGACTTTGCTGCATTATTTAAGGACACTGCTGCATTATTTAAGGACTCTGCTGAAGCATTTGAGGACTCTGCTGCATTATTTAAGCACTTTGCGGCGGTATTTAAGGACTCTGCTGCATTATTTAAGGACTTTGTTGCATTATTTAAGGACTCTGCTGCATTAGTTAAGGAGTTTGCTGCATTATTTAAGGACTCTGCTGCATTATTTAACGACGTTGTTGCATTATTTAAGAACTGTGCTGCATTATTTAAGGACTTTGCTGCATTATTTAAGGACTATGCTGCATTATTTAATGACTTTGCTGAAGCATTTGAGGACTCTGCTGCATTATTAGAGGACTCTGCTGCATTATTTAAGGACTTGCTGCATTATTTAATGACTTTGTTGGATTTCTTAAGGACTCTGCTGCATTATTTAAGGAATTTGCTGCTATATTAAAGGACTCTGCTTCAGTATTTAAGGACTCTGCTGCTGTATTTAAGGACCCTGCTGCATTATTTTAGGACGCTGCTGCATTATTTAAGGACTTTGCTGCATTATTTAAGGACTCTGCTGCATTATTTAATGACGTTGTTGCATTATTTAAGAACTGTGCTGCATTATTTAAGGACTTTGCTGCATTATTTAAGGACTATGCTGCATTATTTAATGACTTTGCTGAAGCATTTGAGGACTCTGCTGCATTATTAGAGGACTCTGCTGCATTATTTAAGGACTTGCTGCATTATTTAATGACTTTGTTGGATTTTTTAAGGACTCTGCTGCATTATTTAAGGAATTTGCTGCTATATTAAAGGACTCTGCTTCAGTATTTAAGGACTCTGCTGCGGTATTTAAGGACTCTGCTGCATTATTTAAGGACTTTGCTGCATTATTTAAGGACTTTGTTGCATTATTTAAGTACTCTGCTGCATTATTTAAGGACTTTGTTGCATTATTTAAGGACTCTGCTGCATTATTTAAGGACTTTGTTGCATTATTTAATGACTCTGCTGCATTATTTAAGGACTTTGCAGCAATATTTAAGGACTCTGCTTCAGTATTTAAGGACTCTGCTGCATTATTTAAGGACTTTGTTGCATTATTTAAGGACTCTGCTGCATTATTTAAGGACTTTGCTGTATTATTTAAGGACAATGCTGCATTATTTAAGGACTCTGCTGAAGCATTTGAGGACTCTGCTGCATTATTTAAGCCCTTTGCTGCGGTATTTAAGGACTCTGTTGCATTATTTAAGGACTTTGTTGCATTATTTAAGGACTCTGCTGCATTATTTAAGGAATTTGCTGCTATATTAAAGGACTCTGCTTCAGTATTTAAGGACTCTGCTGCGGTATTTAAGGACTCTGCTGCATTATTTAAGGACTCTGCTGCATTATTTAAGGACTTTGCTGCATTATTTAAGGACTCTGCTGCATTATTTAAGGACTTTGTTGCATTATTTAAGGACTCTAATGCATTATTTAAGGACTTTGCTGCAATATTTAAGGACTCTGCTTCAGTATTTAAGGACTCTGCTGCATTATTTAAGGACGTTGTTGCATTATTTAAGGACTCTGCTGCATTATTTAAGGACTTTACTGCATTATTTAAGGACTCTGCTGCATTATTTAAGGACTTTGTTGCATTATTTCAGGAATCTGATGCATTATTTAAGGAATTTGCTGAATTATTTAAGGACTCTGCTTTCTTATTTAATGACTCTGCTGAAGCATTTGAGGACTCTGCTGCATTATTTGAGGACTCTGTTGCATTATTTAAGGACTTTGCTGCTTTATTTAAGGACTTTGTTGCATTATTTAAGGACTCTGCTGCATTATTTAAGGACTTTGCTGCAATATTTAAGGACTCTGCTTCAGTATTTAAGGACTCTGCTGCATTATTTAAGGACTTTGCTGCATTATTTAAGGACTTTGTTGCATTATTTAAGTACTCTGCTGCATTATTTAAGGACTTTGTTGCATTATTTAAGGACTCTGCTGCATTATTTAAGGACTTTGTTGCATTATTTAATGACTCTGCTGCATTATTTAAGGACTTTGCAGCAATATTTAAGGACTCTGCTTCAGTATTTAAGGACTCTGCTGCATTATTTAAGGACTTTGTTGCATTATTTAAGGACTCTGCTGCATTATTTAAGGACTTTGCTGTATTATTTAAGGACAATGCTGCATTATTTAAGGACTCTGCTGAAGCATTTGAGGACTCTGCTGCATTATTTAAGCCCTTTGCTGCGGTATTTAAGGACTCTGTTGCATTATTTAAGGACTTTGTTGCATTATTTAAGGACTCTGCTGCATTAGTTAAGGACTTTGCTGCATTATTTAAGGACTCTGCTGCATTATTTAACGACGTTGTTGCATTATTTAAGAACTGTTCTGCATTATTTAAGGACTTTGCTGCATTATTTAAGGAATATGCTGCATTATTTAATGAATTTGCTGAAGCATTTGAGGACTCTGCTGCATTATTAGAGGACTCTGCTGCATTATTTAAGGACTTGCTGCATTATTTAATGACTTTGTTGGATTTTTTAAGGACTCTGCTGCATTATTTAAGGACATTGTTGCATTATTTAATGACTCTGCTGCATTATTTAAGGACTTTGCAGCAATATTTAAGGACTCTGCTTCAGTATTTAAGGACTCTGCTGCATTATTTAAGGACTTTGTTGCATTATTTAAGGACTCTGCTGCATTATTTAAGGACTTTGCTGCATTATTTAAGGACACTGCTGCATTATTTAAGGACTCTGCTGAAGCATTTGAGGACTCTGCTGCATTATTTAAGCACTTTGCGGCGGTATTTAAGGACTCTGTTGCATTATTTAAGGACTTTGTTGCATTATTTAAGGACTCTGCTGCATTAGTTAAGGAGTTTGCTGCATTATTTAAGGACTCTGCTGCATTATTTAACGACGTTGTTGCATTATTTAAGAACTGTGCTGCATTATTTAAGGACTTTGCTGCATTATTTAAGGACTATGCTGCATTATTTAATGACTTTGCTGAAGCATTTGAGGACTCTGCTGCATTATTAGAGGACTCTGCTGCATTATTTAAGGACTTGCTGCATTATTTAATGACTTTGTTGGATTTCTTAAGGACTCTGCTGCATTATTTAAGGAATTTGCTGCTATATTAAAGGACTCTGCTTCAGTATTTAAGGACTCTGCTGCTGTATTTAAGGACCCTGCTGCATTATTTTAGGACGCTGCTGCATTATTTAAGGACTTTGCTGCATTATTTAAGGACTCTGCTGCATTATTTAATGACGTTGTTGCATTATTTAAGAACTGTGCTGCATTATTTAAGGACTTTGCTGCATTATTTAAGGACTATGCTGCATTATTTAATGACTTTGCTGAAGCATTTGAGGACTCTGCTGCATTATTAGAGGACTCTGCTGCATTATTTAAGGACTTGCTGCATTATTTAATGACTTTGTTGGATTTTTTAAGGACTCTGCTGCATTATTTAAGGAATTTGCTGCTATATTAAAGGACTCTGCTTCAGTATTTAAGGACTCTGCTGCGGTATTTAAGGACTCTGCTGCATTATTTAAGGACTCTGCTGCATTATTTAAGGACTTTGCTGCATTATTTAAGGAATCTGCTGCATTATTTAAGGACTTTGTTGCATTATCTAAGGACTCTGCTGCATTATTGAAGGACTTTGCTGCAATATTTAAGGACTCTGCTTCAGTATTTAAGGACTCTGCTGCATTATTTAAGGACTTTGTTGCATTATTTAAGGACTCTGCTGCATTATTTAAGGACTTTGCTGCATTATTTAAGGATTCTGCTGCATTTTTTAAGGACTCTGCTGAAGCATTTGAGGACTCTGCTGCATTATTTAAGCACTTTGCTGCGGTATTTAAGGACTCTGTTGCATTATTTAAGGACTTTGTTGCATTATTTAAGGACTCTGCTGCATTAGTTAAGGACTTTGCTGCATTATTTAAGGACTCTGCTGCATTATTTACCGACGTTGTTGCATTATTTAAGAACTGTGCTGCTTTATTTAAGGACTTTGCATTATTTAAGGACTATGCTGCATTATTTAATGACTTTGCTGAAGCATTTGAGGACTCTGCTGCATTATTAGAGGACTCTGCTGCATTATTTAAGGACTATGCTGCATTATTTAAGGACTTTCTTGCATTATTTAAGGACTCTGCTGCATTAGTTAAGGACTTTGCTGCATTATTTAAGGACTCTGCTGCATTATTTACCGACGTTGTTGCATTATTTAAGAACTGTGCTGCTTTATTTAAGGACTTTGCATTATTTAAGGACTATGCTGCATTATTTAATGACTTTGCTGAAGCATTTGAGGACTCTGCTGCATTATTAGAGGACTCTGCTGCATTATTTAATGACTTTGTTGGATTTTTTAAGGACTCTGCTGCATTATTTAAGGAATTTGCTGCTATATTAAAGGACTCTGCTTCAGTATTTAAGGACTCTGCTGCGGTATTTAAGGACTCTGCTGCATTATTTAAGGACTCTGCTGCATTATTTAAGGACTTTGCTGCATTATTTAAGGACTCTGCTGCATTATTTAAGGACTTTGTTGCATTATTTAAGGACTCTAATGCATTATTTAAGGACTTTGCTGCAATATTTAAGGACTCTGCTTCAGTATTTAAGGACTCTGCTGCATTATTTAAGGACGTTGTTGCATTATTTAAGGACTCTGCTGCATTATTTAAGGACTTTACTGCATTATTTAAGGACTCTGCTGCATTATTTAAGGACTTTGTTGCATTATTTCAGGAATCTGATGCATTATTTAAGGAATTTGCTGAATTATTTAAGGACTCTGCTTTCTTATTTAATGACTCTGCTGAAGCATTTGAGGACTCTGCTGCATTATTTGAGGACTCTGTTGCATTATTTAAGGACTTTGCTGCTTTATTTAAGGACTTTGTTGCATTATTTAAGGACTCTGCTGCATTATTTAAGGACTTTGCTGCAATATTTAAGGACTCTGCTTCAGTATTTAAGGACTCTGCTGCATTATTTAAGGACTTTGCTGCATTATTTAAGGACTTTGTTGCATTATTTAAGTACTCTGCTGCATTATTTAAGGACTTTGTTGCATTATTTAAGGACTCTGCTGCATTATTTAAGGACTTTGTTGCATTATTTAATGACTCTGCTGCATTATTTAAGGACTTTGCAGCAATATTTAAGGACTCTGCTTCAGTATTTAAGGACTCTGCTGCATTATTTAAGGACTTTGTTGCATTATTTAAGGACTCTGCTGCATTATTTAAGGACTTTGCTGTATTATTTAAGGACAATGCTGCATTATTTAAGGACTCTGCTGAAGCATTTGAGGACTCTGCTGCATTATTTAAGCCCTTTGCTGCGGTATTTAAGGACTCTGTTGCATTATTTAAGGACTTTGTTGCATTATTTAAGGACTCTGCTGCATTATTTAAGGAATTTGCTGCTATATTAAAGGACTCTGCTTCAGTATTTAAGGACTCTGCTGCGGTATTTAAGGACTCTGCTGCATTATTTAAGGACTCTGCTGCATTATTTAAGGACTTTGCTGCATTATTTAAGGACTCTGCTGCATTATTTAAGGACTTTGTTGCATTATTTAAGGACTCTAATGCATTATTTAAGGACTTTGCTGCAATATTTAAGGACTCTGCTTCAGTATTTAAGGACTCTGCTGCATTATTTAAGGACGTTGTTGCATTATTTAAGGACTCTGCTGCATTATTTAAGGACTTTACTGCATTATTTAAGGACTCTGCTGCATTATTTAAGGACTTTGTTGCATTATTTCAGGAATCTGATGCATTATTTAAGGAATTTGCTGAATTATTTAAGGACTCTGCTTTCTTATTTAATGACTCTGCTGAAGCATTTGAGGACTCTGCTGCATTATTTGAGGACTCTGTTGCATTATTTAAGGACTTTGCTGCTTTATTTAAGGACTTTGTTGCATTATTTAAGGACTCTGCTGCATTATTTAAGGACTTTGCTGCAATATTTAAGGACTCTGCTTCAGTATTTAAGGACTCTGCTGCATTATTTAAGGACTTTGCTGCATTATTTAAGGACTTTGTTGCATTATTTAAGTACTCTGCTGCATTATTTAAGGACTTTGTTGCATTATTTAAGGACTCTGCTGCATTATTTAAGGACTTTGTTGCATTATTTAATGACTCTGCTGCATTATTTAAGGACTTTGCAGCAATATTTAAGGACTCTGCTTCAGTATTTAAGGACTCTGCTGCATTATTTAAGGACTTTGTTGCATTATTTAAGGACTCTGCTGCATTATTTAAGGACTTTGCTGTATTATTTAATGACAATGCTGCATTATTTAAGGACTCTGCTGAAGCATTTGAGGACTCTGCTGCATTATTTAAGCCCTTTGCTGCGGTATTTAAGGACTCTGTTGCATTATTTAAGGACTTTGTTGCATTATTTAAGGACTCTGCTGCATTAGTTAAGGACTTTGCTGCATTATTTAAGGACTCTGCTGCATTATTTAACGACGTTGTTGCATTATTTAAGAACTGTTCTGCATTATTTAAGGACTTTGCTGCATTATTTAAGGAATATGCTGCATTATTTAATGAATTTGCTGAAGCATTTGAGGACTCTGCTGCATTATTAGAGGACTCTGCTGCATTATTTAAGGACTTGCTGTATTATTTAATGACTTTGTTGGATTTTTTAAGGACTCTGCTGCATTATTTAAGGACATTGTTGCATTATTTAATGACTCTGCTGCATTATTTAAGGACTTTGCAGCAATATTTAAGGACTCTGCTTCAGTATTTAAGGACTCTGCTGCATTATTTAAGGACTTTGTTGCATTATTTAAGGACTCTGCTGCATTATTTAAGGACTTTGCTGCATTATTTAAGGACACTGCTGCATTATTTAAGGACTCTGCTGAAGCATTTGAGGACTCTGCTGCATTATTTAAGCACTTTGCGGCGGTATTTAAGGACTCTGTTGCATTATTTAAGGACTTTGTTGCATTATTTAAGGACTCTGCTGCATTAGTTAAGGAGTTTGCTGCATTATTTAAGGACTCTGCTGCATTATTTAACGACGTTGTTGCATTATTTAAGAACTGTGCTGCATTATTTAAGGACTTTGCTGCATTATTTAAGGACTATGCTGCATTATTTAATGACTTTGCTGAAGCATTTGAGGACTCTGCTGCATTATTAGAGGACTCTGCTGCATTATTTAAGGACTTGCTGCATTATTTAATGACTTTGTTGGATTTCTTAAGGACTCTGCTGCATTATTTAAGGAATTTGCTGCTATATTAAAGGACTCTGCTTCAGTATTTAAGGACTCTGCTGCTGTATTTAAGGACCCTGCTGCATTATTTTAGGACTCTGCTGCATTATTTAAGGACTTTGCTGCATTATTTAAGGACTCTGCTGCATTATTTAACGACGTTGTTGCATTATTTAAGAACTGTGCTGCATTATTTAAGGACTTTGCTGCATTATTTAAGGACTATGCTGCATTATTTAATGACTTTGCTGAAGCATTTGAGGACTCTGCTGCATTATTAGAGGACTCTGCTGCATTATTTAAGGACTTGCTGCATTATTTAATGACTTTGTTGGATTTTTTAAGGACTCTGCTGCATTATTTAAGGAATTTGCTGCTATATTAAAGGACTCTGCTTCAGTATTTAAGGACTCTGCTGCGGTATTTAAGGACTCTGCTGCATTATTTAAGGACTCTGCTGCATTATTTAAGGACTTTGCTGCATTATTTAAGGAATCTGCTGCATTATTTAAGGACTTTGTTGCATTATCTAAGGACTCTGCTGCATTATTGAAGGACTTTGCTGCAATATTTAAGGACTCTGCTTCAGTATTTAAGGACTCTGCTGCATTATTTAAGGACTTTGTTGCATTATTTAAGGACTCTGCTGCATTATTTAAGGACTTTGCTGCATTATTTAAGGATTCTGCTGCATTTTTTAAGGACTCTACTGAAGCATTTGAGGACTCTGCTGCATTATGTAAGCACTTTGCTGCGGTATTTAAGGACTCTGTTGCATTATTTAAGGACTTTGTTGCATTATTTAAGGACTCTGCTGCATTAGTTAAGGACTTTGCTGCATTATTTAAGGACTCTGCTGCATTATTTACCGACGTTGTTGCATTATTTAAGAACTGTGCTGCTTTATTTAAGGACTTTGCATTATTTAAGGACTATGCTGCATTATTTAATGACTTTGCTGAAGCATTTGAGGACTCTGCTGCATTATTAGAGGACTCTGCTGCATTATTTAAGGACTCTGCTGCATTATTTAAGGACTTTCTTGCATTATTTAAGGACTCTGCTGCATTAGTTAAGGACTTTGCTGCATTATTTAAGGACTCTGCTGCATTATTTACCGACGTTGTTGCATTATTTAAGAACTGTGCTGCTTTATTTAAGGACTTTGCATTATTTAAGGACTATGCTGCATTATTTAATGACTTTGCTGAAGCATTTGAGGACTCTGCTGCATTATTAGAGGACTCTGCTGCATTATTTAATGACTTTGTTGGATTTTTTAAGGACTCTGCTGCATTATTTAAGGAATTTGCTGCTATATTAAAGGACTCTGCTTCAGTATTTAAGGACTCTGCTGCGGTATTTAAGGACTCTGCTGCATTATTTAAGGACTCTGCTGCATTATTTAAGGACTTTGCTGCATTATTTAAGGACTCTGCTGCATTATTTAAGGACTTTGTTGCATTATTTAAGGACTCTAATGCATTATTTAAGGACTTTGCTGCAATATTTAAGGACTCTGCTTCAGTATTTAAGGACTCTGCTGCATTATTTAAGGACGTTGTTGCATTATTTAAGGACTCTGCTGCATTATTTAAGGACTTTACTGCATTATTTAAGGACTCTGCTGCATTATTTAAGGACTTTGTTGCATTATTTCAGGAATCTGATGCATTATTTAAGGAATTTGCTGAATTATTTAAGGACTCTGCTTTCTTATTTAATGACTCTGCTGAAGCATTTGAGGACTCTGCTGCATTATTTGAGGACTCTGTTGCATTATTTAAGGACTTTGCTGCTTTATTTAAGGACTTTGTTGCATTATTTAAGGACTCTGCTGCATTATTTAAGGACTTTGCTGCAATATTTAAGGACTCTGCTTCAGTATTTAAGGACTCTGCTGCATTATTTAAGGACTTTGCAGCATTATTTAAGGACTTTGTTGCATTATTTAAGTACTCTGCTGCATTATTTAAGGACTTTGTTGCATTATTTAAGGACTCTGCTGCATTATTTAAGGACTTTGTTGCATTATTTAATGACTCTGCTGCATTATTTATGGACTTTGCAGCAATATTTAAGGACTCTGCTTCAGTATTTAAGGACTCTGCTGCATTATTTAAGGACTTTGTTGCATTACTTAAGGACTCTGCTGCATTATTTAAGGACTTTGCTGTATTATTTAAGGACAATGCTGCATTATTTAAGGACTCTGCTGAAGCATTTGAGGACTCTGCTGCATTATTTAAGCCCTTTGCTGCGGTATTTAAGGACTCTGTTGCATTATTTAAGGACTTTGTTGCATTATTTAAGGACTCTGCTGCATTAGTTAAGGACTTTGCTGCATTATTTAAGGACTCTGCTGCATTATTTAACGACGTTGTTGCATTATTTAAGAACTGTTCTGCATTATTTAAGGACTTTGCTGCATTATTTAAGGAATATGCTGCATTATTTAATGAATTTGCTGAAGCATTTGAGGACTCTGCTGCATTATTAGAGGACTCTGCTGCATTATTTAAGGACTTGCTGCATTATTTAATGACTTTGTTGGATTTTTTAAGGACTCTGCTGCATTATTTAAGGACATTGTTGCATTATTTAATGACTCTGCTGCATTATTTAAGGACTTTGCAGCAATATTTAAGGACTCTGCTTCAGTATTTAAGGACTCTGCTGCATTATTTAAGGACTTTGTTGCATTATTTAAGGACTCTGCTGCATTATTTAAGGACTTTGCTGCATTATTTAAGGACACTGCTGCATTATTTAAGGACTCTGCTGAAGCATTTGAGGACTCTGCTGCATTATTTAAGCACTTTGCGGCGGTATTTAAGGACTCTGTTGCATTATTTAAGGACTTTGTTGCATTATTTAAGGACTCTGCTGCATTAGTTAAGGAGTTTGCTGCATTATTTAAGGACTCTGCTGCATTATTTAACGACGTTGTTGCATTATTTAAGAACTGTGCTGCATTATTTAAGGACTTTGCTGCATTATTTAAGGACTATGCTGCATTATTTAATGACTTTGCTGAAGCATTTGAGGACTCTGCTGCATTATTAGAGGACTCTGCTGCATTATTTAAGGACTTGCTGCATTATTTAATGACTTTGTTGGATTTCTTAAGGACTCTGCTGCATTATTTAAGGAATTTGCTGCTATATTAAAGGACTCTGCTTCAGTATTTAAGGACTCTGCTGCTGTATTTAAGGACCCTGCTGCATTATTTTAGGACTCTGCTGCATTATTTAAGGACTTTGCTGCATTATTTAAGGACTCTGCTGCATTATTTAACGACGTTGTTGCATTATTTAAGAACTGTGCTGCATTATTTAAGGACTTTGCTGCATTATTTAAGGACTATGCTGCATTATTTAATGACTTTGCTGAAGCATTTGAGGACTCTGCTGCATTATTAGAGGACTCTGCTGCATTATTTAAGGACTTGCTGCATTATTTAATGACTTTGTTGGATTTTTTAAGGACTCTGCTGCATTATTTAAGGAATTTGCTGCTATATTAAAGGACTCTGCTTCAGTATTTAAGGACTCTGCTGCGGTATTTAAGGACTCTGCTGCATTATTTAAGGACTCTGCTGCATTATTTAAGGACTTTGCTGCATTATTTAAGGAATCTGCTGCATTATTTAAGGACTTTGTTGCATTATCTAAGGACTCTGCTGCATTATTGAAGGACTTTGCTGCAATATTTAAGGACTCTGCTTCAGTATTTAAGGACTCTGCTGCATTATTTAAGGACTTTGTTGCATTATTTAAGGACTCTGCTGCATTATTTAAGGACTTTGCTGCATTATTTAAGGATTCTGCTGCATTTTTAAGGACTCTGCTGAAGCATTTGAGGACTCTGCTGCATTATTTAAGCACTTTGCTGCGGTATTTAAGGACTCTGTTGCATTATTTAAGGACTTTGTTGCATTATTTAAGGACTCTGCTGCATTAGTTAAGGACTTTGCTGCATTATTTAAGGACTCTGCTGCATTATTTACCGACGTTGTTGCATTATTTAAGAACTGTGCTGCTTTATTTAAGGACTTTGCATTATTTAAGGACTATGCTGCATTATTTAATGACTTTGCTGAAGCATTTGAGGACTCTGCTGCATTATTAGAGGACTCTGCTGCATTATTTAATGACTTTGTTGGATTTTTTAAGGACTCTGCTGCATTATTTAAGGAATTTGCTGCTATATTAAAGGACTCTGCTTCAGTATTTAAGGACTCTGCTGCGGTATTTAAGGACTCTGCTGCATTATTTAAGGACTCTGCTGCATTATTTAAGGACTCTGCTGCATTATTTAACGACGTTGTTGCATTATTTAAGAACTGTGCTGCATTATTTAAGGACTTTGCTGCATTATTTAAGGACTATGCTGCATTACTTAATGACTTTGCTGAAGCATTTGAGGACTCTGCTGCATTATTAGAGGACTCTGCTGCATTATTTAAGGACTTGCTGCATTATTTAATGACTGTTGGATTTCTTAAGGACTCTGCTGCATTATTTAAGGAATTTGCTGCTATATTAAAGGACTCTGCTTCAGTATTTAAGGACTCTGCTGCTGTATTTAAGGACCCTGCTGCATTATTTTAGGACTCTGCTGCATTATTTAAGGACTTTGCTGCATTATTTAAGGACTCTGCTGCATTATTTAACGACGTTGTTGCATTATTTAAGAACTGTGCTGCATTATTTAAGGACTTTGCTGCATTATTTAAGGACTATGCTGCATTATTTAATGACTTTGCTGAAGCATTTGAGGACTCTGCTGCATTATTAGAGGACTCTGCTGCATTATTTAAGGACTTGCTGCATTATTTAATGACTTTGTTGGATTTTTTATGGACTCTGCTGCATTATTTAAGGAATTTGCAACTATATTAAAGGACTCTGCTTCAGTATTTAAGGACTCTGCTGCGGTATTTAAGGACTCTGCTGCATTATTTAAGGACTCTGCTGCATTATTTAAGGACTTTGCTGCATTATTTAAGGAATCTGCTGCATTATTTAAGGACTTTGTTGCATTATCTAAGGACTCTGCTGCATTATTGAAGGACTTTGCTGCAATATTTAAGGACTCTGCTTCAGTATTTAAGGACTCTGCTGCATTATTTAAGGACTTTGTTGCATTATTTAAGGACTCTGCTGCATTATTTAAGGACTTTGCTGCATTATTTAAGGATTCTGCTGCATTTTTTAAGGACTCTACTGAAGCATTTGAGGACTCTGCTGCATTATGTAAGCACTTTGCTGCGGTATTTAAGGACTCTGTTGCATTATTTAAGGACTTTGTTGCATTATTTAAGGACTCTGCTGCATTAGTTAAGGACTTTGCTGCATTATTTAAGGACTCTGCTGCATTATTTACCGACGTTGTTGCATTATTTAAGAACTGTGCTGCTTTATTTAAGGACTTTGCATTATTTAAGGACTATGCTGCATTATTTAATGACTTTGCTGAAGCATTTGAGGACTCTGCTGCATTATTAGAGGACTCTGCTGCATTATTTAAGGACTCTGCTGCATTATTTAAGGACTTTCTTGCATTATTTAAGGACTCTGCTGCATTAGTTAAGGACTTTGCTGCATTATTTAAGGACTCTGCTGCATTATTTACCGACGTTGTTGCATTATTTAAGAACTGTGCTGCTTTATTTAAGGACTTTGCATTATTTAAGGACTATGCTGCATTATTTAATGACTTTGCTGAAGCATTTGAGGACTCTGCTGCATTATTAGAGGACTCTGCTGCATTATTTAATGACTTTGTTGGATTTTTTAAGGACTCTGCTGCATTATTTAAGGAATTTGCTGCTATATTAAAGGACTCTGCTTCAGTATTTAAGGACTCTGCTGCGGTATTTAAGGACTCTGCTGCATTATTTAAGGACTCTGCTGCATTATTTAAGGACTTTGCTGCATTATTTAAGGACTCTGCTGCATTATTTAAGGACTTTGTTGCATTATTTAAGGACTCTAATGCATTATTTAAGGACTTTGCTGCAATATTTAAGGACTCTGCTTCAGTATTTAAGGACTCTGCTGCATTATTTAAGGACGTTGTTGCATTATTTAAGGACTCTGCTGCATTATTTAAGGACTTTACTGCATTATTTAAGGACTCTGCTGCATTATTTAAGGACTTTGTTGCATTATTTCAGGAATCTGATGCATTATTTAAGGAATTTGCTGAATTATTTAAGGACTCTGCTTTCTTATTTAATGACTCTGCTGAAGCATTTGAGGACTCTGCTGCATTATTTGAGGACTCTGTTGCATTATTTAAGGACTTTGCTGCTTTATTTAAGGACTTTGTTGCATTATTTAAGGACTCTGCTGCATTATTTAAGGACTTTGCTGCAATATTTAAGGACTCTGCTTCAGTATTTAAGGACTCTGCTGCATTATTTAAGGACTTTGCAGCATTATTTAAGGACTTTGTTGCATTATTTAAGTACTCTGCTGCATTATTTAAGGACTTTGTTGCATTATTTAAGGACTCTGCTGCATTATTTAAGGACTTTGTTGCATTATTTAATGACTCTGCTGCATTATTTATGGACTTTGCAGCAATATTTAAGGACTCTGCTTCAGTATTTAAGGACTCTGCTGCATTATTTAAGGACTTTGTTGCATTATTTAAGGACTCTGCTGCATTATTTAAGGACTTTGCTGTATTATTTAAGGACAATGCTGCATTATTTAAGGACTCTGCTGAAGCATTTGAGGACTCTGCTGCATTATTTAAGCCCTTTGCTGCGGTATTTAAGGACTCTGTTGCATTATTTAAGGACTTTGTTGCATTATTTAAGGACTCTGCTGCATTAGTTAAGGACTTTGCTGCATTATTTAAGGACTCTGCTGCATTATTTAACGACGTTGTTGCATTATTTAAGAACTGTTCTGCATTATTTAAGGACTTTGCTGCATTATTTAAGGAATATGCTGCATTATTTAATGAATTTGCTGAAGCATTTGAGGACTCTGCTGCATTATTAGAGGACTCTGCTGCATTATTTAAGGACTTGCTGCATTATTTAATGACTTTGTTGGATTTTTTAAGGACTCTGCTGCATTATTTAAGGACATTGTTGCATTATTTAATGACTCTGCTGCATTATTTAAGGACTTTGCAGCAATATTTAAGGACTCTGCTTCAGTATTTAAGGACTCTGCTGCATTATTTAAGGACTTTGTTGCATTATTTAAGGACTCTGCTGCATTATTTAAGGACTTTGCTGCATTATTTAAGGACACTGCTGCATTATTTAAGGACTCTGCTGAAGCATTTGAGGACTCTGCTGCATTATTTAAGCACTTTGCGGCGGTATTTAAGGACTCTGTTGCATTATTTAAGGACTTTGTTGCATTATTTAAGGACTCTGCTGCATTAGTTAAGGAGTTTGCTGCATTATTTAAGGACTCTGCTGCATTATTTAACGACGTTGTTGCATTATTTAAGAACTGTGCTGCATTATTTAAGGACTTTGCTGCATTATTTAAGGACTATGCTGCATTATTTAATGACTTTGCTGAAGCATTTGAGGACTCTGCTGCATTATTAGAGGACTCTGCTACATTATTTAAGGACTTGCTGCATTATTTAATGACTTTGTTGGATTTTTTAAGGACTCTGCTGCATTATTTAAGGAATTTGCTGCTATATTAAAGGACTCTGCTTCAGTATTTAAGGACTCTGCTGCGGTATTTAAGGACTCTGCTGCATTATTTAAGGACTCTGCTGCATTATTTAAGGACTTTGCTGCATTATTTAAGGAATCTGCTGCATTATTTAAGGACTTTGTTGCATTATCTAAGGACTCTGCTGCATTATTGAAGGACTTTGCTGCAATATTTAAGGACTCTGCTTCAGTATTTAAGGACTCTGCTGCATTATTTAAGGACTTTGTTGCATTATTTAAGGACTCTGCTGCATTATTTAAGGACTTTGCTGCATTATTTAAGGATTCTGCTGCATTTTTAAGGACTCTGCTGAAGCATTTGAGGACTCTGCTGCATTATTTAAGCACTTTGCTGCGGTATTTAAGGACTCTGTTGCATTATTTAAGGACTTTGTTGCATTATTTAAGGACTCTGCTGCATTAGTTAAGGACTTTGCTGCATTATTTAAGGACTCTGCTGCATTATTTACCGACGTTGTTGCATTATTTAAGAACTGTGCTGCTTTATTTAAGGACTTTGCATTATTTAAGGACTATGCTGCATTATTTAATGACTTTGCTGAAGCATTTGAGGACTCTGCTGCATTATTAGAGGACTCTGCTGCATTATTTAATGACTTTGTTGGATTTTTTAAGGACTCTGCTGCATTATTTAAGGAATTTGCTGCTATATTAAAGGACTCTACTTCAGTATTTAAGGACTCTGCTGCGGTATTTAAGGACTCTGCTGCATTATTTAAGGACTCTGCTGCATTATTTAAGGACTCTGCTGCATTATTTAACGACATTGTTGCATTATTTAAGAACTGTGCTGCATTATTTAAGGACTTTGCTGCATTATTTAAGGACTATGCTGCATTACTTAATGACTTTGCTGAAGCATTTGAGGACTCTGCTGCATTATTAGAGGACTCTGCTGCATTATTTAAGGACTTGCTGCATTATTTAATGACTGTTGGATTTCTTAAGGACTCTGCTGCATTATTTAAGGAATTTGCTGCTATATTAAAGGACTCTGCTTCAGTATTTAAGGACTCTGCTGCTGTATTTAAGGACCCTGCTGCATTATTTTAGGACTCTGCTGCATTATTTAAGGACTTTGCTGCATTATTTAAGGACTCTGCTGCATTATTTAACGACGTTGTTGCATTATTTAAGAACTGTGCTGCATTATTTAAGGACTTTGCTGCATTATTTAAGGACTATGCTGCATTATTTAATGACTTTGCTGAAGCATTTGAGGACTCTGCTGCATTATTAGAGGACTCTGCTGCATTATTTAAGGACTTGCTGCATTATTTAATGACTTTGTTGGATTTTTTATGGACTCTGCTGCATTATTTAAGGAATTTGCAACTATATTAAAGGACTCTGCTTCAGTATTTAAGGACTCTGCTGCGGTATTTAAGGACTCTGCTGCATTATTTAAGGACTCTGCTGCATTATTTAAGGACTTTGCTGCATTATTTAAGGAATCTGCTGCATTATTTAAGGACTTTGTTGCATTATCTAAGGACTCTGCTGCATTATTGAAGGACTTTGCTGCAATATTTAAGGACTCTGCTTCAGTATTTAAGGACTCTGCTGCATTATTTAAGGACTTTGTTGCATTATTTAAGGACTCTGCTGCATTATTTAAGGACTTTGCTGCATTATTTAAGGATTCTGCTGCATTTTTTAAGGACTCTACTGAAGCATTTGAGGACTCTGCTGCATTATGTAAGCACTTTGCTGCGGTATTTAAGGACTCTGTTGCATTATTTAAGGACTTTGTTGCATTATTTAAGGACTCTGCTGCATTAGTTAAGGACTTTGCTGCATTATTTAAGGACTCTGCTGCATTATTTACCGACGTTGTTGCATTATTTAAGAACTGTGCTGCTTTATTTAAGGACTTTGCATTATTTAAGGACTATGCTGCATTATTTAATGACTTTGCTGAAGCATTTGAGGACTCTGCTGCATTATTAGAGGACTCTGCTGCATTATTTAAGGACTCTGCTGCATTATTTAAGGACTTTCTTGCATTATTTAAGGACTCTGCTGCATTAGTTAAGGACTTTGCTGCATTATTTAAGGACTCTGCTGCATTATTTACCGACGTTGTTGCATTATTTAAGAACTGTGCTGCTTTATTTAAGGACTTTGCATTATTTAAGGACTATGCTGCATTATTTAATGACTTTGCTGAAGCATTTGAGGACTCTGCTGCATTATTAGAGGACTCTGCTGCATTATTTAATGACTTTGTTGGATTTTTTAAGGACTCTGCTGCATTATTTAAGGAATTTGCTGCTATATTAAAGGACTCTGCTTCAGTATTTAAGGACTCTGCTGCGGTATTTAAGGACTCTGCTGCATTATTTAAGGACTCTGCTGCATTATTTAAGGACTTTGCTGCATTATTTAAGGACTCTGCTGCATTATTTAAGGACTTTGTTGCATTATTTAAGGACTCTAATGCATTATTTAAGGACTTTGCTGCAATATTTAAGGACTCTGCTTCAGTATTTAAGGACTCTGCTGCATTATTTAAGGACGTTGTTGCATTATTTAAGGACTCTGCTGCATTATTTAAGGACTTTACTGCATTATTTAAGGACTCTGCTGCATTATTTAAGGACTTTGTTGCATTATTTCAGGAATCTGATGCATTATTTAAGGAATTTGCTGAATTATTTAAGGACTCTGCTTTCTTATTTAATGACTCTGCTGAAGCATTTGAGGACTCTGCTGCATTATTTGAGGACTCTGTTGCATTATTTAAGGACTTTGCTGCTTTATTTAAGGACTTTGTTGCATTATTTAAGGACTCTGCTGCATTATTTAAGGACTTTGCTGCAATATTTAAGGACTCTGCTTCAGTATTTAAGGACTCTGCTGCATTATTTAAGGACTTTGCAGCATTATTTAAGGACTTTGTTGCATTATTTAAGTACTCTGCTGCATTATTTAAGGACTTTGTTGCATTATTTAAGGACTCTGCTGCATTATTTAAGGACTTTGTTGCATTATTTAATGACTCTGCTGCATTATTTATGGACTTTGCAGCAATATTTAAGGACTCTGCTTCAGTATTTAAGGACTCTGCTGCATTATTTAAGGACTTTGTTGCATTATTTAAGGACTCTGCTGCATTATTTAAGGACTTTGCTGTATTATTTAAGGACAATGCTGCATTATTTAAGGACTCTGCTGAAGCATTTGAGGACTCTGCTGCATTATTTAAGCCCTTTGCTGCGGTATTTAAGGACTCTGTTGCATTATTTAAGGACTTTGTTGCATTATTTAAGGACTCTGCTGCATTAGTTAAGGACTTTGCTGCATTATTTAAGGACTCTGCTGCATTATTTAACGACGTTGTTGCATTATTTAAGAACTGTTCTGCATTATTTAAGGACTTTGCTGCATTATTTAAGGAATATGCTGCATTATTTAATGAATTTGCTGAAGCATTTGAGGACTCTGCTGCATTATTAGAGGACTCTGCTGCATTATTTAAGGACTTGCTGCATTATTTAATGACTTTGTTGGATTTTTTAAGGACTCTGCTGCATTATTTAAGGACATTGTTGCATTATTTAATGACTCTGCTGCATTATTTAAGGACTTTGCAGCAATATTTAAGGACTCTGCTTCAGTATTTAAGGACTCTGCTGCATTATTTAAGGACTTTGTTGCATTATTTAAGGACTCTGCTGCATTATTTAAGGACTTTGCTGCATTATTTAAGGACACTGCTGCATTATTTAAGGACTCTGCTGAAGCATTTGAGGACTCTGCTGCATTATTTAAGCACTTTGCGGCGGTATTTAAGGACTCTGTTGCATTATTTAAGGACTTTGTTGCATTATTTAAGGACTCTGCTGCATTAGTTAAGGAGTTTGCTGCATTATTTAAGGACTCTGCTGCATTATTTAACGACGTTGTTGCATTATTTAAGAACTGTGCTGCATTATTTAAGGACTTTGCTGCATTATTTAAGGACTATGCTGCATTATTTAATGACTTTGCTGAAGCATTTGAGGACTCTGCTGCATTATTAGAGGACTCTGCTACATTATTTAAGGACTTGCTGCATTATTTAATGACTTTGTTGGATTTTTTAAGGACTCTGCTGCATTATTTAAGGAATTTGCTGCTATATTAAAGGACTCTGCTTCAGTATTTAAGGACTCTGCTGCGGTATTTAAGGACTCTGCTGCATTATTTAAGGACTCTGCTGCATTATTTAAGGACTTTGCTGCATTATTTAAGGAATCTGCTGCATTATTTAAGGACTTTGTTGCATTATCTAAGGACTCTGCTGCATTATTGAAGGACTTTGCTGCAATATTTAAGGACTCTGCTTCAGTATTTAAGGACTCTGCTGCATTATTTAAGGACTTTGTTGCATTATTTAAGGACTCTGCTGCATTATTTAAGGACTTTGCTGCATTATTTAAGGATTCTGCTGCATTTTTAAGGACTCTGCTGAAGCATTTGAGGACTCTGCTGCATTATTTAAGCACTTTGCTGCGGTATTTAAGGACTCTGTTGCATTATTTAAGGACTTTGTTGCATTATTTAAGGACTCTGCTGCATTAGTTAAGGACTTTGCTGCATTATTTAAGGACTCTGCTGCATTATTTACCGACGTTGTTGCATTATTTAAGAACTGTGCTGCTTTATTTAAGGACTTTGCATTATTTAAGGACTATGCTGCATTATTTAATGACTTTGCTGAAGCATTTGAGGACTCTGCTGCATTATTAGAGGACTCTGCTGCATTATTTAATGACTTTGTTGGATTTTTTAAGGACTCTGCTGCATTATTTAAGGAATTTGCTGCTATATTAAAGGACTCTGCTTCAGTATTTAAGGACTCTGCTGCGGTATTTAAGGACTCTGCTGCATTATTTAAGGACTCTGCTGCATTATTTAAGGACTCTGCTGCATTATTTAACGACGTTGTTGCATTATTTAAGAACTGTGCTGCATTATTTAAGGACTTTGCTGCATTATTTAAGGACTATGCTGCATTACTTAATGACTTTGCTGAAGCATTTGAGGACTCTGCTGCATTATTAGAGGACTCTGCTGCATTATTTAAGGACTTGCTGCATTATTTAATGACTGTTGGATTTCTTAAGGACTCTGCTGCATTATTTAAGGAATTTGCTGCTATATTAAAGGACTCTGCTTCAGTATTTAAGGACTCTGCTGCTGTATTTAAGGACCCTGCTGCATTATTTTAGGACTCTGCTGCATTATTTAAGGACTTTGCTGCATTATTTAAGGACTCTGCTGCATTATTTAACGACGTTGTTGCATTATTTAAGAACTGTGCTGCATTATTTAAGGACTTTGCTGCATTATTTAAGGACTATGCTGCATTATTTAATGACTTTGCTGAAGCATTTGAGGACTCTGCTGCATTATTAGAGGACTCTGCTGCATTATTTAAGGACTTGCTGCATTATTTAATGACTTTGTTGGATTTTTTATGGACTCTGCTGCATTATTTAAGGAATTTGCAACTATATTAAAGGACTCTGCTTCAGTATTTAAGGACTCTGCTGCGGTATTTAAGGACTCTGCTGCATTATTTAAGGACTCTGCTGCATTATTTAAGGACTTTGCTGCATTATTTAAGGAATCTGCTGCATTATTTAAGGACTTTGTTGCATTATCTAAGGACTCTGCTGCATTATTGAAGGACTTTGCTGCAATATTTAAGGACTCTGCTTCAGTATTTAAGGACTCTGCTGCATTATTTAAGGACTTTGTTGCATTATTTAAGGACTCTGCTGCATTATTTAAGGACTTTGCTGCATTATTTAAGGATTCTGCTGCATTTTTTAAGGACTCTACTGAAGCATTTGAGGACTCTGCTGCATTATTTAAGCACTTTGCTGCGGTATTTAAGGACTCTGTTGCATTATTTAAGGACTTTGTTGCATTATTTAAGGACTCTGCTGCATTAGTTAAGGACTTTGCTGCATTATTTAAGGACTCTGCTGCATTATTTACCGACGTTGTTGCATTATTTAAGAACTGTGCTGCCTTATTTAAGGACTTTGCATTATTTAAGGACTATGCTGCATTATTTAATGACTTTGCTGAAGCATTTGAGGACTCTGCTGCATTATTAGAGGACTCTGCTGCATTATTTAAGGACTCTGCTGCATTATTTAAGGACTTTCTTGCATTATTTAAGGACTCTGCTGCATTAGTTAAGGACTTTGCTGCATTATTTAAGGACTCTGCTGCATTATTTACCGACGTTGTTGCATTATTTAAGAACTGTGCTGCTTTATT
Organism: Phyllobates terribilis; assembly: GCF_046119375.1. Classification (NCBI taxonomy): domain Eukaryota; kingdom Metazoa; phylum Chordata; class Amphibia; order Anura; family Dendrobatidae; genus Phyllobates; species Phyllobates terribilis. Next base: position 2,289,389 of record NW_027362905.1, read on the forward strand.
TAAGGACTTTGCATTATTTAAGGACTATGCTGCATTATTTAATGACTTTGCTGAAGCATTTGAGGACTCTGCTGCATTATTAGAGGACTCTGCTGCATTATTTAATGACTTTGTTGGATTTTTTAAGGACTCTGCTGCATTATTTAAGGAATTTGCTGCTATATTAAAGGACTCTGCTTCAGTATTTAAGGACTCTGCTGCGGTATTTAAGGACTCTGCTGCATTATTTAAGGACTCTGCTGCATTATTTAAGGACTTTGCTGCATTATTTAAGGACTCTGCTGCATTATTTAAGGACTTTGTTGCATTATTTAAGGACTCTAATGCATTATTTAAGGACTTTGCTGCAATATTTAAGGACTCTGCTTCAGTATTTAAGGACTCTGCTGCATTATTTAAGGACGTTGTTGCATTATTTAAGGACTCTGCTGCATTATTTAAGGACTTTACTGCATTATTTAAGGACTCTGCTGCATTATTTAAGGACTTTGTTGCATTATTTCAGGAATCTGATGCATTATTTAAGGAATTTGCTGAATTATTTAAGGACTCTGCTTTCTTATTTAATGACTCTGCTGAAGCATTTGAGGACTCTGCTGCATTATTTGAGGACTCTGTTGCATTATTTAAGGACTTTGCTGCTTTATTTAAGGACTTTGTTGCATTATTTAAGGACTCTGCTGCATTATTTAAGGACTTTGCTGCAATATTTAAGGACTCTGCTTCAGTATTTAAGGACTCTGCTGCATTATTTAAGGACTTTGCAGCATTATTTAAGGACTTTGTTGCATTATTTAAGTACTCTGCTGCATTATTTAAGGACTTTGTTGCATTATTTAAGGACTCTGCTGCATTATTTAAGGACTTTGTTGCATTATTTAATGACTCTGCTGCATTATTTATGGACTTTGCAGCAATATTTAAGGACTCTGCTTCAGTATTTAAGGACTCTGCTGCATTATTTAAGGACTTTGTTGCATTATTTAAGGACTCTGCTGCATTATTTAAGGACTTTGCTGTATTATTTAAGGACAATGCTGCATTATTTAAGGACTCTGCTGAAGCATTTGAGGACTCTGCTGCATTATTTAAGCCCTTTGCTGCGGTATTTAAGGACTCTGTTGCATTATTTAAGGACTTTGTTGCATTATTTAAGGACTCTGCTGCATTAGTTAAGGACTTTTCTGCATTATTTAAGGACTCTGCTGCATTATTTAACGACGTTGTTGCATTATTTAAGAACTGTTCTGCATTATTTAAGGACTTTGCTGCATTATTTAAGGAATATGCTGCATTATTTAATGAATTTGCTGAAGCATTTGAGGACTCTGCTGCATTATTAGAGGACTCTGCTGCATTATTTAAGGACTTGCTGCATTATTTAATGACTTTGTTGGATTTTTTAAGGACTCTGCTGCATTATTTAAGGACATTGTTGCATTATTTAATGACTCTGCTGCATTATTTAAGGACTTTGCAGCAATATTTAAGGACTCTGCTTCAGTATTTAAGGACTCTGCTGCATTATTTAAGGACTTTGTTGCATTATTTAAGGACTCTGCTGCATTATTTAAGGACTTTGCTGCATTATTTAAGGACACTGCTGCATTATTTAAGGACTCTGCTGAAGCATTTGAGGACTCTGCTGCATTATTTAAGCACTTTGCGGCGGTATTTAAGGACTCTGTTGCATTATTTAAGGACTTTGTTGCATTATTTAAGGACTCTGCTGCATTAGTTAAGGAGTTTGCTGCATTATTTAAGGACTCTGCTGCATTATTTAACGACGTTGTTGCATTATTTAAGAACTGTGCTGCATTATTTAAGGACTTTGCTGCATTATTTAAGGACTATGCTGCATTATTTAATGACTTTGCTGAAGCATTTGAGGACTCTGCTGCATTATTAGAGGACTCTGCTGCATTATTTAAGGACTTGCTGCATTATTTAATGACTTTGTTGGATTTCTTAAGGACTCTGCTGCATTATTTAAGGAATTTGCTGCTATATTAAAGGACTCTGCTTCAGTATTTAAGGACTCTGCTGCTGTATTTAAGGACCCTGCTGCATTATTTTAGGACTCTGCTGCATTATTTAAGGACTTTGCTGCATTATTTAAGGACTCTGCTGCATTATTTAACGACGTTGTTGCATTATTTAAGAACTGTGCTGCATTATTTAAGGACTTTGCTGCATTATTTAAGGACTATGCTGCATTATTTAATGACTTTGCTGAAGCATTTGAGGACTCTGCTGCATTATTAGAGGACTCTGCTGCATTATTTAAGGACTTGCTGCATTATTTAATGACTTTGTTGGATTTTTTAAGGACTCTGCTGCATTATTTAAGGAATTTGCTGCTATATTAAAGGACTCTGCTTCAGTATTTAAGGACTCTGCTGCGGTATTTAAGGACTCTGCTGCATTATTTAAGGACTCTGCTGCATTATTTAAGGACTTTGCTGCATTATTTAAGGAATCTGCTGCATTATTTAAGGACTTTGTTGCATTATCTAAGGACTCTGCTGCATTATTGAAGGACTTTGCTGCAATATTTAAGGACTCTGCTTCAGTATTTAAGGACTCTGCTGCATTATTTAAGGACTTTGTTGCATTATTTAAGGACTCTGCTGCATTATTTAAGGACTTTGCTGCATTATTTAAGGATTCTGCTGCATTTTTAAGGACTCTGCTGAAGCATTTGAGGACTCTGCTGCATTATTTAAGCACTTTGCTGCGGTATTTAAGGACTCTGTTGCATTATTTAAGGACTTTGTTGCATTATTTAAGGACTCTGCTGCATTAGTTAAGGACTTTGCTGCATTATTTAAGGACTCTGCTGCATTATTTACCGACGTTGTTGCATTATTTAAGAACTGTGCTGCTTTATTTAAGGACTTTGCATTATTTAAGGACTATGCTGCATTATTTAATGACTTTGCTGAAGCATTTGAGGACTCTGCTGCATTATTAGAGGACTCTGCTGCATTATTTAATGACTTTGTTGGATTTTTTAAGGACTCTGCTGCATTATTTAAGGAATTTGCTGCTATATTAAAGGACTCTGCTTCAGTATTTAAGGACTCTGCTGCGGTATTTAAGGACTCTGCTGCATTATTTAAGGACTCTGCTGCATTATTTAAGGACTCTGCTGCATTATTTAACGACGTTGTTGCATTATTTAAGAACTGTGCTGCATTATTTAAGGACTTTGCTGCATTATTAAAGGACTATGCTGCATTACTTAATGACTTTGCTGAAGCATTTGAGGACTCTGCTGCATTATTAGAGGACTCTGCTGCATTATTTAAGGACTTGCTGCATTATTTAATGACTGTTGGATTTCTTAAGGACTCTGCTGCATTATTTAAGGAATTTGCTGCTATATTAAAGGACTCTGCTTCAGTATTTAAGGACTCTGCTGCTGTATTTAAGGACCCTGCTGCATTATTTTAGGACTCTGCTGCATTATTTAAGGACTTTGCTGCATTATTTAAGGACTCTGCTGCATTATTTAACGACGTTGTTGCATTATTTAAGAACTGTGCTGCATTATTTAAGGACTTTGCTGCATTATTTAAGGACTATGCTGCATTATTTAATGACTTTGCTGAAGCATTTGAGGACTCTGCTGCATTATTAGAGGACTCTGCTGCATTATTTAAGGACTTGCTGCATTATTTAATGACTTTGTTGGATTTTTTAAGGACTCTGCTGCATTATTTAAGGAATTTGCAACTATATTAAAGGACTCTGCTTCAGTATTTAAGGACTCTGCTGCGGTATTTAAGGACTCTGCTGCATTATTTAAGGACTCTGCTGCATTATTTAAGGACTTTGCTGCATTATTTAAGGAATCTGCTGCATTATTTAAGGACTTTGTTGCATTATCTAAGGACTCTGCTGCATTATTGAAGGACTTTGCTGCAATATTTAAGGACTCTGCTTCAGTATTTAAGGACTCTGCTGCATTATTTAAGGACTTTGTTGCATTATTTAAGGACTCTGCTGCATTATTTAAGGACTTTGCTGCATTATTTAAGGATTCTGCTGCATTTTTTAAGGACTCTGCTGAAGCATTTGAGGACTCTGCTGCATTATTTAAGCACTTTGCTGCGGTATTTAAGGACTCTGTTGCATTATTTAAGGACTTTCTTGCATTATTTAAGGACTCTGCTGCATTAGTTAAGGACTTTGCTGCATTATTTAAGGACTCTGCTGCATTATTTACCGACGTTGTTGCATTATTTAAGAACTGTGCTGCTTTATTTAAGGACTTTGCATTATTTAAGGACTATGCTGCATTATTTAATGACTTTGCTGAAGCATTTGAGGACTCTGCTGCATTATTAGAGGACTCTGCTGCATTATTTAAGGACTCTGCTGCATTATTTAAGGACTTTCTTGCATTATTTAAGGACTCTGCTGCATTAGTTAAGGACTTTGCTGCATTATTTAAGGACTCTGCTGCATTATTTACCGACGTTGTTGCATTATTTAAGAACTGTGCTGCTTTATTTAAGGACTTTGCATTATTTAAGGACTATGCTGCATTATTTAATGACTTTGCTGAAGCATTTGAGGACTCTGCTGCATTATTAGAGGACTCTGCTGCATTATTTAATGACTTTGTTGGATTTTTTAAGGACTCTGCTGCATTATTTAAGGAATTTGCTGCTATATTAAAGGACTCTGCTTCAGTATTTAAGGACTCTGCTGCGGTATTTAAGGACTCTGCTGCATTATTTAAGGACTCTGCTGCATTATTTAAGGACTTTGCTGCATTATTTAAGGACTCTGCTGCATTATTTAAGGACTTTGTTGCATTATTTAAGGACTCTAATGCATTATTTAAGGACTTTGCTGCAATATTTAAGGACTCTGCTTCAGTATTTAAGGACTCTGCTGCATTATTTAAGGACGTTGTTGCATTATTTAAGGACTCTGCTGCATTATTTAAGGACTTTACTGCATTATTTAAGGACTCTGCTGCATTATTTAAGGACTTTGTTGCATTATTTCAGGAATCTGATGCATTATTTAAGGAATTTGCTGAATTATTTAAGGACTCTGCTTTCTTATTTAATGACTCTGCTGAAGCATTTGAGGACTCTGCTGCATTATTTGAGGACTCTGTTGCATTATTTAAGGACTTTGCTGCTTTATTTAAGGACTTTGTTGCATTATTTAAGGACTCTGCTGCATTATTTAAGGACTTTGCTGCAATATTTAAGGACTCTGCTTCAGTATTTAAGGACTCTGCTGCATTATTTAAGGACTTTGCTGCATTATTTAAGTACTCTGCTGCATTATTTAAGGACTTTGTTGCATTATTTAAGGACTCTGCTGCATTATTTAAGGACTTTGTTGCATTATTTAATGACTCTGCTGCATTATTTAAGGACTTTGCAGCAATATTTAAGGACTCTGCTTCAGTATTTAAGGACTCTGCTGCATTATTTAAGGACTTTGTTGCATTATTTAAGGACTCTGCTGCATTATTTAAGGACTTTGCTGTATTATTTAAGGACAATGCTGCATTATTTAAGGACTCTGCTGAAGCATTTGAGGACTCTGCTGCATTATTTAAGCCCTTTGCTGCGGTATTTAAGGACTCTGTTGCATTATTTAAGCCCTTTGCTGCGGTATTTAAGGACTCTGTTGCATTATTTAAGGACTTTGTTGCATTATTTAAGGACTCTGCTGCATTAGTTAAGGACTTTGCTGCATTATTTAAGGACTCTGCTGCATTATTTAACGACGTTGTTGCATTATTTAAGAACTGTTCTGCATTATTTAAGGACTTTGCTGCATTATTTAAGGAATATGCTGCATTATTTAATGAATTTGCTGAAGCATTTGAGGACTCTGCTGCATTATTAGAGGACTCTGCTGCATTATTTAAGGACTTGCTGCATTATTTAATGACTTTGTTGGATTTTTTAAGGACTCTGCTGCATTATTTAAGGACATTGTTGCATTATTTAATGACTCTGCTGCATTATTTAAGGACTTTGCAGCAATATTTAAGGACTCTGCTTCAGTATTTAAGGACTCTGCTGCATTATTTAAGGACTTTGTTGCATTATTTAAGGACTCTGCTGCATTATTTAAGGACTTTGCTGCATTATTTAAGGACACTGCTGCATTATTTAAGGACTCTGCTGAAGCATTTGAGGACTCTGCTGCATTATTTAAGCACTTTGCGGCGGTATTTAAGGACTCTGTTGCATTATTTAAGGACTTTGTTGCATTATTTAAGGACTCTGCTGCATTAGTTAAGGAGTTTGCTGCATTATTTAAGGACTCTGCTGCATTATTTAACGACGTTGTTGCATTATTTAAGAACTGTGCTGCATTATTTAAGGACTTTGCTGCATTATTTAAGGACTATGCTGCATTATTTAATGACTTTGCTGAAGCATTTGAGGACTCTGCTGCATTATTAGAGGACTCTGCTGCATTATTTAAGGACTTGCTGCATTATTTAATGACTTTGTTGGATTTCTTAAAGACTCTGCTGCATTATTTAAGGAATTTGCTGCTATATTAAAGGACTCTGCTTCAGTATTTAAGGACTCTGCTGCTGTATTTAAGGACCCTGCTGCATTATTTTAGGACTCTGCTGCATTATTTAAGGACTTTGCTGCATTATTTAAGGACTCTGCTGCATTATTTAACGACGTTGTTGCATTATTTAAGAACTGTGCTGCATTATTTAAGGACTTTGCTGCATTATTTAAGGACTATGCTGCATTATTTAATGACTTTGCTGAAGCATTTGAGGACTCTGCTGCATTATTAGAGGACTCTGCTGCATTATTTAAGGACTTGCTGCATTATTTAATGACTTTGTTGGATTTTTTAAGGACTCTGCTGCATTATTTAAGGAATTTGCTGCTATATTAAAGGACTCTGCTTCAGTATTTGAGGACTCTGCTGCGGTTTTTAAGGACTCTGCTGCATTATTTAAGGACTCTGCTGCATTATTTAAGGACTTTGTTGCATTATTTAAGGAATCTGCTGCATTATTTAAGGACTTTGTTGCATTATCTAAGGACTCTGCTGCATTATTGAAGGACTTTGCTGCAATATTTAAGGACTCTGCTTCAGTATTTAAGGACTCTGCTGCATTATTTAAGGACTTTGTTGCATTATTTAAGGACTCTGCTGCATTATTTAAGGACTTTGCTGCATTATTTAAGGATTCTGCTGCATTTTTTAAGGACTCTGCTGAAGCATTTGAGGACTCTGCTGCATTATTTAAGCACTTTGCTGCGGTATTTAAGGACTCTGTTGCATTATTTAAGGACTTTGTTGCATTATTTAAGGACTCTGCTGCATTAGTTAAGGACTTTGCTGCATTATTTAAGGACTCTGCTGCATTATTTACCGACGTTGTTGCATTATTTAAGAACTGTGCTGCTTTATTTAAGGACTTTGCATTATTTAAGGACTATGCTGCATTATTTAATGACTTTGCTGAAGCATTTGAGGACTCTGCTGCATTATTAGAGGACTCTGCTGCATTATTTAATGACTTTGTTGGATTTTTTAAGGACTCTGCTGCATTATTTAAGGAATTTGCTGCTATATTAAAGGACTCTGCTTCAGTATTTAAGGACTCTGCTGCGGTATTTAAGGACTCTGCTGCATTATTTAAGGACTCTGCTGCATTATTTAAGGACTTTGCTGCATTATTTAAGGACTCTGCTGCATTATTTAAGGACTTTGTTGCATTATTTAAGGACTCTAATGCATTATTTAAGGACTTTGCTGCATTATTTAAGGACTCTGCTGCATTATTTAACGACGTTGTTGCATTATTTAAGAACTGTGCTGCATTATTTAAGGACTTTGCTGCATTATTTAAGGACTATGCTGCATTATTTAATGACTTTGCTGAAGCATTTGAGGACTCTGCTGCATTATTAGAGGACTCTGCTGCATTATTTAAGGACTTGCTGCATTATTTAATGACTTTGTTGGATTTTTTAAGGACTCTGCTGCATTATTTAAGGAATTTGCTGCTATATTAAAGGACTCTGCTTCAGTATTTAAGGACTCTGCTGCGGTATTTAAGGACTCTGCTGCATTATTTAAGGACTCTGCTGCATTATTTAAGGACTTTGCTGCATTATTTAAGGAATCTGCTGCATTATTTAAGGACTTTGTTGCATTATCTAAGGACTCTGCTGCATTATTGAAGGACTTTGCTGCAATATTTAAGGACTCTGCTTCAGTATTTAAGGACTCTGCTGCATTATTTAAGGACTTTGTTGCATTATTTAAGGACTCTGCTGCATTATTTAAGGACTTTGCTGCATTATTTAAGGATTCTGCTGCATTTTTTAAGGACTCTGCTGAAGCATTTGAGGACTCTGCTGCATTATTTAAGCACTTTGCTGCGGTATTTAAGGACTCTGTTGCATTATTTAAGGACTTTGTTGCATTATTTAAGGACTCTGCTGCATTAGTTAAGGACTTTGCTGCATTATTTAAGGACTCTGCTGCATTATTTACCGACGTTGTTGCATTATTTAAGAACTGTGCTGCTTTATTTAAGGACTTTGCATTATTTAAGGACTATGCTGCATTATTTAATGACTTTGCTGAAGCATTTGAGGACTCTGCTGCATTATTAGAGGACTCTGCTGCATTATTTAATGACTTTGTTGGATTTTTTAAGGACTCTGCTGCATTATTTAAGGAATTTGCTGCTATATTAAAGGACTCTGCTTCAGTATTTAAGGACTCTGCTGCGGTATTTAAGGACTCTGCTGCATTATTTAAGGACTCTGCTGCATTATTTAAGGACTCTGCTGCATTATTTAACGACGTTGTTGCATTATTTAAGAACTGTGCTGCATTATTTAAGGACTTTGCTGCATTATTTAAGGACTATGCTGCATTATTTAATGACTTTGCTGAAGCATTTGAGGACTCTGCTGCATTATTAGAGGACTCTGCTGCATTATTTAAGGACTTGCTGCATTATTTAATGACTTTGTTGGATTTCTTAAGGACTCTGCTGCATTATTTAAGGAATTTGCTGCTATATTAAAGGACTCTGCTTCAGTATTTAAGGACACTGCTGCTGTATTTAAGGACCCTGCTGCATTATTTTAGGACTCTGCTGCATTATTTAAGGACTTTGCTGCATTATTTAAGGACTCTGCTGCATTATTTAACGACGTTGTTGCATTATTTAAGAACTGTGCTGCATTATTTAAGGACTTTGCTGCATTATTTAAGGACTATGCTGCATTATTTAATGACTTTGCTGAAGCATTTGAGGACTCTGCTGCATTATTAGAGGACTCTGCTGCATTATTTAAGGACTTGCTGCATTATTTAATGACTTTGTTGGATTTTTTAAGGACTCTGCTGCATTATTTAAGGAATTTGCTGCTATATTAAAGGACTCTGCTTCAGTATTTAAGGACTCTGCTGCGGTATTTAAGGACTCTGCTGCATTATTTAAGGACTCTGCTGCATTATTTAAGGACTTTGCTGCATTATTTAAGGAATCTGCTGCATTATTTAAGGACTTTGTTGCATTATCTAAGGACTCTGCTGCATTATTGAAGGACTTTGCTGCAATATTTAAGGACTCTGCTTCAGTATTTAAGGACTCTGCTGCATTATTTAAGGACTTTGTTGCATTATTTAAGGACTCTGCTGCATTATTTAAGGACTTTGCTGCATTATTTAAGGATTCTGCTGCATTTTTTAAGGACTCTGCTGAAGCATTTGAGGACTCTGCTGCATTATTTAAGCACTTTGCTGCGGTATTTAAGGACTCTGTTGCATTATTTAAGGACTTTGTTGCATTATTTAAGGACTCTGCTGCATTAGTTAAGGACTTTGCTGCATTATTTAAGGACTCTGCTGCATTATTTACCGACGTTGTTGCATTATTTAAGAACTGTGCTGCTTTATTTAAGGACTTTGCATTATTTAAGGACTATGCTGCATTATTTAATGACTTTGCTGAAGCATTTGAGGACTCTGCTGCATTATTAGAGGACTCTGCTGCATTATTTAAGGACTCTGCTGCATTATTTAAGGACTTTCTTGCATTATTTAAGGACTCTGCTGCATTAGTTAAGGACTTTGCTGCATTATTTAAGGACTCTGCTGCATTATTTACCGACGTTGTTGCATTATTTACCGACGTTGTTGCATTATTTAAGGACTTTGCATTATTTAAGGACTATGCTGCATTATTTAATGACTTTGCTGAAGCATTTGAGGACTCTGCTGCATTATTAGAGGACTCTGCTGCATTATTTAATGACTTTGTTGGATTTTTTAAGGACTCTGCTGCATTATTTAAGGAATTTGCTGCTATATTAAAGGACTCTGCTTCAGTATTTAAGGACTCTGCTGCATTATTTAAGGACTTTGTTGCATTATTTAAGGACTCTGCTGCATTATTTAAGGACTTTGCTGCATTATTTAAGGATTCTGCTGCATTTTTTAAGGACTCTGCTTAAGCATTTGAGGACTCTGCTGCATTATTTAAGCACTTTGCTGCGGTATTTAAGGACTCTGTTGCATTATTTAAGGACTTTGTTGCATTATTTAAGGACTCTGCTGCATTAGTTAAGGACTTTGCTGCATTATTTAAGGACTCTGCTGCATTATTTACCGACGTTGTTGCATTATTTAAGAACTGTGCTGCTTTATTTAAGGACTTTGCATTATTTAAGGACTATGCTGCATTATTTAATGACTTTGCTGAAGCATTTGAGGACTCTGCTGCATTATTAGAGGACTCTGCTGCATTATTTAATGACTTTGTTGGATTTTTTAAGGACTCTGCTGCATTATTTAAGGAATTTGCTGCTATATTAAAGGACTCTGCTTCAGTATTTAAGGACTCTGCTGCGGTATTTAAGGACTCTGCTGCATTATTTAAGGACTCTGCTGCATTATTTAAGGACTCTGCTGCATTATTTAACGACGTTGTTGCATTATTTAAGAACTGTGCTGCATTATTTAAGGACTTTGCTGCATTATTTAAGGACTATGCTGCATTACTTAATGACTTTGCTGAAGCATTTGAGGACTCTGCTGCATTATTAGAGGACTCTGCTGCATTATTTAAGGACTTGCTGCATTATTTAATGACTGTTGGATTTCTTAAGGACTCTGCTGCATTATTTAAGGAATTTGCTGCTATATTAAAGGACTCTGCTTCAGTATTTAAGGACTCTGCTGCTGTATTTAAGGACCCTGCTGCATTATTTTAGGACTCTGCTGCATTATTTAAGGACTTTGCTGCATTATTTAAGGACTCTGCTGCATTATTTAACGACGTTGTTGCATTATTTAAGAACTGTGCTGCATTATTTAAGGACTTTGCTGCATTATTTAAGGACTATGCTGCATTATTTAATGACTTTGCTGAAGCATTTGAGGACTCTGCTGCATTATTAGAGGACTCTGCTGCATTATTTAAGGACTTGCTGCATTATTTAATGACTTTGTTGGATTTTTTATGGACTCTGCTGCATTATTTAAGGAATTTGCAACTATATTAAAGGACTCTGCTTCAGTATTTAAGGACTCTGCTGCGGTATTTAAGGACTCTGCTGCATTATTTAAGGACTCTGCTGCATTATTTAAGGACTTTGCTGCATTATTTAAGGAATCTGCTGCATTATTTAAGGACTTTGTTGCATTATCTAAGGACTCTGCTGCATTATTGAAGGACTTTGCTGCAATATTTAAGGACTCTGCTTCAGTATTTAAGGACTCTGCTGCATTATTTAAGGACTTTGTTGCATTATTTAAGGACTCTGCTGCATTATTTAAGGACTTTGCTGCATTATTTAAGGATTCTGCTGCATTTTTTAAGGACTCTACTGAAGCATTTGAGGACTCTGCTGCATTATTTAAGCACTTTGCTGCGGTATTTAAGGACTCTGTTGCATTATTTAAGGACTTTGTTGCATTATTTAAGGACTCTGCTGCATTAGTTAAGGACTTTGCTGCATTATTTAAGGACTCTGCTGCATTATTTACCGACGTTGTTGCATTATTTAAGAACTGTGCTGCTTTATTTAAGGACTTTGCATTATTTAAGGACTATGCTGCATTATTTAATGACTTTGCTGAAGCATTTGAGGACTCTGCTGCATTATTAGAGGACTCTGCTGCATTATTTAAGGACTCTGCTGCATTATTTAAGGACTTTCTTGCATTATTTAAGGACTCTGCTGCATTAGTTAAGGACTTTGCTGCATTATTTAAGGACTCTGCTGCATTATTTACCGACGTTGTTGCATTATTTAAGAACTGTGCTGCTTTATTTAAGGACTTTGCATTATTTAAGGACTATGCTGCATTATTTAATGACTTTGCTGAAGCATTTGAGGACTCTGCTGCATTATTAGAGGACTCTGCTGCATTATTTAATGACTTTGTTGGATTTTTTAAGGACTCTGCTGCATTATTTAAGGAATTTGCTGCTATATTAAAGGACTCTGCTTCAGTATTTAAGGACTCTGCTGCGGTATTTAAGGACTCTGCTGCATTATTTAAGGACTCTGCTGCATTATTTAAGGACTTTGCTGCATTATTTAAGGACTCTGCTGCATTATTTAAGGACTTTGTTGCATTATTTAAGGACTCTAATGCATTATTTAAGGACTTTGCTGCAATATTTAAGGACTCTGCTTCAGTATTTAAGGACTCTGCTGCATTATTTAAGGACGTTGTTGCATTATTTAAGGACTCTGCTGCATTATTTAAGGACTTTACTGCATTATTTAAGGACTCTGCTGCATTATTTAAGGACTTTGTTGCATTATTTCAGGAATCTGATGCATTATTTAAGGAATTTGCTGAATTATTTAAGGACTCTGCTTTCTTATTTAATGACTCTGCTGAAGCATTTGAGGACTCTGCTGCATTATTTGAGGACTCTGTTGCATTATTTAAGGACTTTGCTGCTTTATTTAAGGACTTTGTTGCATTATTTAAGGACTCTGCTGCATTATTTAAGGACTTTGCTGCAATATTTAAGGACTCTGCTTCAGTATTTAAGGACTCTGCTGCATTATTTAAGGACTTTGCAGCATTATTTAAGGACTTTGTTGCATTATTTAAGTACTCTGCTGCATTATTTAAGGACTTTGTTGCATTATTTAAGGACTCTGCTGCATTATTTAAGGACTTTGTTGCATTATTTAATGACTCTGCTGCATTATTTATGGACTTTGCAGCAATATTTAAGGACTCTGCTTCAGTATTTAAGGACTCTGCTGCATTATTTAAGGACTTTGTTGCATTATTTAAGGACTCTGCTGCATTATTTAAGGACTTTGCTGTATTATTTAAGGACAATGCTGCATTATTTAAGGACTCTGCTGAAGCATTTGAGGACTCTGCTGCATTATTTAAGCCCTTTGCTGCGGTATTTAAGGACTCTGTTGCATTATTTAAGGACTTTGTTGCATTATTTAAGGACTCTGCTGCATTAGTTAAGGACTTTGCTGCATTATTTAAGGACTCTGCTGCATTATTTAACGACGTTGTTGCATTATTTAAGAACTGTTCTGCATTATTTAAGGACTTTGCTGCATTATTTAAGGAATATGCTGCATTATTTAATGAATTTGCTGAAGCATTTGAGGACTCTGCTGCATTATTAGAGGACTCTGCTGCATTATTTAAGGACTTGCTGCATTATTTAATGACTTTGTTGGATTTTTTAAGGACTCTGCTGCATTATTTAAGGACATTGTTGCATTATTTAATGACTCTGCTGCATTATTTAAGGACTTTGCAGCAATATTTAAGGACTCTGCTTCAGTATTTAAGGACTCTGCTGCATTATTTAAGGACTTTGTTGCATTATTTAAGGACTCTGCTGCATTATTTAAGGACTTTGCTGCATTATTTAAGGACACTGCTGCATTATTTAAGGACTCTGCTGAAGCATTTGAGGACTCTGCTGCATTATTTAAGCACTTTGCGGCGGTATTTAAGGACTCTGTTGCATTATTTAAGGACTTTGTTGCATTATTTAAGGACTCTGCTGCATTAGTTAAGGAGTTTGCTGCATTATTTAAGGACTCTGCTGCATTATTTAACGACGTTGTTGCATTATTTAAGAACTGTGCTGCATTATTTAAGGACTTTGCTGCATTATTTAAGGACTATGCTGCATTATTTAATGACTTTGCTGAAGCATTTGAGGACTCTGCTGCATTATTAGAGGACTCTGCTGCATTATTTAAGGACTTGCTGCATTATTTAATGACTTTGTTGGATTTCTTAAGGACTCTGCTGCATTATTTAAGGAATTTGCTGCTATATTAAAGGACTCTGCTTCAGTATTTAAGGACTCTGCTGCTGTATTTAAGGACCCTGCTGCATTATTTTAGGACTCTGCTGCATTATTTAAGGACTTTGCTGCATTATTTAAGGACTCTGCTGCATTATTTAACGACGTTGTTGCATTATTTAAGAACTGTGCTGCATTATTTAAGGACTTTGCTGCATTATTTAAGGACTATGCTGCATTATTTAATGACTTTGCTGAAGCATTTGAGGACTCTGCTGCATTATTAGAGGACTCTGCTGCATTATTTAAGGACTTGCTGCATTATTTAATGACTTTGTTGGATTTTTTAAGGACTCTGCTGCATTATTTAAGGAATTTGCTGCTATATTAAAGGACTCTGCTTCAGTATTTAAGGACTCTGCTGCGGTATTTAAGGACTCTGCTGCATTATTTAAGGACTCTGCTGCATTATTTAAGGACTTTGCTGCATTATTTAAGGAATCTGCTGCATTATTTAAGGACTTTGTTGCATTATCTAAGGACTCTGCTGCATTATTGAAGGACTTTGCTGCAATATTTAAGGACTCTGCTTCAGTATTTAAGGACTCTGCTGCATTATTTAAGGACTTTGTTGCATTATTTAAGGACTCTGCTGCATTATTTAAGGACTTTGCTGCATTATTTAAGGATTCTGCTGCATTTTTAAGGACTCTGCTGAAGCATTTGAGGACTCTGCTGCATTATTTAAGCACTTTGCTGCGGTATTTAAGGACTCTGTTGCATTATTTAAGGACTTTGTTGCATTATTTAAGGACTCTGCTGCATTAGTTAAGGACTTTGCTGCATTATTTAAGGACTCTGCTGCATTATTTACCGACGTTGTTGCATTATTTAAGAACTGTGCTGCTTTATTTAAGGACTTTGCATTATTTAAGGACTATGCTGCATTATTTAATGACTTTGCTGAAGCATTTGAGGACTCTGCTGCATTATTAGAGGACTCTGCTGCATTATTTAATGACTTTGTTGGATTTTTTAAGGACTCTGCTGCATTATTTAAGGAATTTGCTGCTATATTAAAGGACTCTGCTTCAGTATTTAAGGACTCTGCTGCGGTATTTAAGGACTCTGCTGCATTATTTAAGGACTCTGCTGCATTATTTAAGGACTCTGCTGCATTATTTAACGACGTTGTTGCATTATTTAAGAACTGTGCTGCATTATTTAAGGACTTTGCTGCATTATTTAAGGACTATGCTGCATTACTTAATGACTTTGCTGAAGCATTTGAGGACTCTGCTGCATTATTAGAGGACTCTGCTGCATTATTTAAGGACTTGCTGCATTATTTAATGACTGTTGGATTTCTTAAGGACTCTGCTGCATTATTTAAGGAATTTGCTGCTATATTAAAGGACTCTGCTTCAGTATTTAAGGACTCTGCTGCTGTATTTAAGGACCCTGCTGCATTATTTTAGGACTCTGCTGCATTATTTAAGGACTTTGCTGCATTATTTAAGGACTCTGCTGCATTATTTAACGACGTTGTTGCATTATTTAAGAACTGTGCTGCATTATTTAAGGACTTTGCTGCATTATTTAAGGACTATGCTGCATTATTTAATGACTTTGCTGAAGCATTTGAGGACTCTGCTGCATTATTAGAGGACTCTGCTGCATTATTTAAGGACTTGCTGCATTATTTAATGACTTTGTTGGATTTTTTAAGGACTCTGCTGCATTATTTAAGGAATTTGCAACTATATTAAAGGACTCTGCTTCAGTATTTAAGGACTCTGCTGCGGTATTTAAGGACTCTGCTGCATTATTTAAGGACTCTGCTGCATTATTTAAGGACTTTGCTGCATTATTTAAGGAATCTGCTGCATTATTTAAGGACTTTGTTGCATTATCTAAGGACTCTGCTGCATTATTGAAGGACTTTGCTGCAATATTTAAGGACTCTGCTTCAGTATTTAAGGACTCTGCTGCATTATTTAAGGACTTTGTTGCATTATTTAAGGACTCTGCTGCATTATTTAAGGACTTTGCTGCATTATTTAAGGATTCTGCTGCATTTTTTAAGGACTCTGCTGAAGCATTTGAGGACTCTGCTGCATTATTTAAGCACTTTGCTGCGGTATTTAAGGACTCTGTTGCATTATTTAAGGACTTTGTTGCATTATTTAAGGACTCTGCTGCATTAGTTAAGGACTTTGCTGCATTATTTAAGGACTCTGCTGCATTATTTACCGACGTTGTTGCATTATTTAAGAACTGTGCTGCTTTATTTAAGGACTTTGCATTATTTAAGGACTATGCTGCATTATTTAATGACTTTGCTGAAGCATTTGAGGACTCTGCTGCATTATTAGAGGACTCTGCTGCATTATTTAAGGACTCTGCTGCATTATTTAAGGACTTTCTTGCATTATTTAAGGACTCTGCTGCATTAGTTAAGGACTTTGCTGCATTATTTAAGGACTCTGCTGCATTATTTACCGACGTTGTTGCATTATTTAAGAACTGTGCTGCTTTATTTAAGGACTTTGCATTATTTAAGGACTATGCTGCATTATTTAATGACTTTGCTGAAGCATTTGAGGACTCTGCTGCATTATTAGAGGACTCTGCTGCATTATTTAATGACTTTGTTGGATTTTTTAAGGACTCTGCTGCATTATTTAAGGAATTTGCTGCTATATTAAAGGACTCTGCTTCAGTATTTAAGGACTCTGCTGCGGTATTTAAGGACTCTGCTGCATTATTTAAGGACTCTGCTGCATTATTTAAGGACTTTGCTGCATTATTTAAGGACTCTGCTGCATTATTTAAGGACTTTGTTGCATTATTTAAGGACTCTAATGCATTATTTAAGGACTTTGCTGCAATATTTAAGGACTCTGCTTCAGTATTTAAGGACTCTGCTGCATTATTTAAGGACGTTGTTGCATTATTTAAGGACTCTGCTGCATTATTTAAGGACTTTACTGCATTATTTAAGGACTCTGCTGCATTATTTAAGGACTTTGTTGCATTATTTCAGGAATCTGATGCATTATTTAAGGAATTTGCTGAATTATTTAAGGACTCTGCTTTCTTATTTAATGACTCTGCTGAAGCATTTGAGGACTCTGCTGCATTATTTGAGGACTCTGTTGCATTATTTAAGGACTTTGCTGCTTTATTTAAGGACTTTGTTGCATTATTTAAGGACTCTGCTGCATTATTTAAGGACTTTGCTGCAATATTTAAGGACTCTGCTTCAGTATTTAAGGACTCTGCTGCATTATTTAAGGACTTTGCTGCATTATTTAAGGACTTTGTTGCATTATTTAAGTACTCTGCTGCATTATTTAAGGACTTTGTTGCATTATTTAAGGACTCTGCTGCATTATTTAAGGACTTTGTTGCATTATTTAATGACTCTGCTGCATTATTTAAGGACTTTGCAGCAATATTTAAGGACTCTGCTTCAGTATTTAAGGACTCTGCTGCATTATTTAAGGACTTTGTTGCATTATTTAAGGACTCTGCTGCATTATTTAAGGACTTTGCTGTATTATTTAAGGACAATGCTGCATTATTTAAGGACTCTGCTGAAGCATTTGAGGACTCTGCTGCATTATTTAAGCCCTTTGCTGCGGTATTTAAGGACTCTGTTGCATTATTTAAGCCCTTTGCTGCGGTATTTAAGGACTCTGTTGCATTATTTAAGGACTTTGTTGCATTATTTAAGGACTCTGCTGCATTAGTTAAGGACTTTGCTGCATTATTTAAGGACTCTGCTGCATTATTTAACGACGTTGTTGCATTATTTAAGAACTGTTCTGCATTATTTAAGGACTTTGCTGCATTATTTAAGGAATATGCTGCATTATTTAATGAATTTGCTGAAGCATTTGAGGACTCTGCTGCATTATTAGAGGACTCTGCTGCATTATTTAAGGACTTGCTGCATTATTTAATGACTTTGTTGGATTTTTTAAGGACTCTGCTGCATTATTTAAGGACATTGTTGCATTATTTAATGACTCTGCTGCATTATTTAAGGACTTTGCAGCAATATTTAAGGACTCTGCTTCAGTATTTAAGGACTCTGCTGCATTATTTAAGGACTTTGTTGCATTATTTAAGGACTCTGCTGCATTATTTAAGGACTTTGCTGCATTATTTAAGGACACTGCTGCATTATTTAAGGACTCTGCTGAAGCATTTGAGGACTCTGCTGCATTATTTAAGCACTTTGCGGCGGTATTTAAGGACTCTGTTGCATTATTTAAGGACTTTGTTGCATTATTTAAGGACTCTGCTGCATTAGTTAAGGAGTTTGCTGCATTATTTAAGGACTCTGCTGCATTATTTAACGACGTTGTTGCATTATTTAAGAACTGTGCTGCATTATTTAAGGACTTTGCTGCATTATTTAAGGACTATGCTGCATTATTTAATGACTTTGCTGAAGCATTTGAGGACTCTGCTGCATTATTAGAGGACTCTGCTGCATTATTTAAGGACTTGCTGCATTATTTAATGACTTTGTTGGATTTCTTAAAGACTCTGCTGCATTATTTAAGGAATTTGCTGCTATATTAAAGGACTCTGCTTCAGTATTTAAGGACTCTGCTGCTGTATTTAAGGACCCTGCTGCATTATTTTAGGACTCTGCTGCATTATTTAAGGACTTTGCTGCATTATTTAAGGACTCTGCTGCATTATTTAACGACGTTGTTGCATTATTTAAGAACTGTGCTGCATTATTTAAGGACTTTGCTGCATTATTTAAGGACTATGCTGCATTATTTAATGACTTTGCTGAAGCATTTGAGGACTCTGCTGCATTATTAGAGGACTCTGCTGCATTATTTAAGGACTTGCTGCATTATTTAATGACTTTGTTGGATTTTTTAAGGACTCTGCTGCATTATTTAAGGAATTTGCTGCTATATTAAAGGACTCTGCTTCAGTATTTGAGGACTCTGCTGCGGTATTTAAGGACTCTGCTGCATTATTTAAGGACTCTGCTGCATTATTTAAGGACTTTGTTGCATTATTTAAGGAATCTGCTGCATTATTTAAGGACTTTGTTGCATTATCTAAGGACTCTGCTGCATTATTGAAGGACTTTGCTGCAATATTTAAGGACTCTGCTTCAGTATTTAAGGACTCTGCTGCATTATTTAAGGACTTTGTTGCATTATTTAAGGACTCTGCTGCATTATTTAAGGACTTTGCTGCATTATTTAAGGATTCTGCTGCATTTTTTAAGGACTCTGCTGAAGCATTTGAGGACTCTGCTGCATTATTTAAGCACTTTGCTGCGGTATTTAAGGACTCTGTTGCATTATTTAAGGACTTTGTTGCATTATTTAAGGACTCTGCTGCATTAGTTAAGGACTTTGCTGCATTATTTAAGGACTCTGCTGCATTATTTACCGACGTTGTTGCATTATTTAAGAACTGTGCTGCTTTATTTAAGGACTTTGCATTATTTAAGGACTATGCTGCATTATTTAATGACTTTGCTGAAGCATTTGAGGACTCTGCTGCATTATTAGAGGACTCTGCTGCATTATTTAATGACTTTGTTGGATTTTTTAAGGACTCTGCTGCATTATTTAAGGAATTTGCTGCTATATTAAAGGACTCTGCTTCAGTATTTAAGGACTCTGCTGCGGTATTTAAGGACTCTGCTGCATTATTTAAGGACTCTGCTGCATTATTTAAGGACTTTGCTGCATTATTTAAGGACTCTGCTGCATTATTTAAGGACTTTGTTGCATTATTTAAGGACTCTAATGCATTATTTAAGGACTTTGCTGCATTATTTAAGGACTCTGCTGCATTATTTAACGACGTTGTTGCATTATTTAAGAACTGTGCTGCATTATTTAAGGACTTTGCTGCATTATTTAAGGACTATGCTGCATTATTTAATGACTTTGCTGAAGCATTTGAGGACTCTGCTGCATTATTAGAGGACTCTGCTGCATTATTTAAGGACTTGCTGCATTATTTAATGACTTTGTTGGATTTTTTAAGGACTCTGCTGCATTATTTAAGGAATTTGCTGCTATATTAAAGGACTCTGCTTCAGTATTTAAGGACTCTGCTGCGGTATTTAAGGACTCTGCTGCATTATTTAAGGACTCTGCTGCATTATTTAAGGACTTTGCTGCATTATTTAAGGAATCTGCTGCATTATTTAAGGACTTTGTTGCATTATCTAAGGACTCTGCTGCATTATTGAAGGACTTTGCTGCAATATTTAAGGACTCTGCTTCAGTATTTAAGGACTCTGCTGCATTATTTAAGGACTTTGTTGCATTATTTAAGGACTCTGCTGCATTATTTAAGGACTTTGCTGCATTATTTAAGGATTCTGCTGCATTTTTTAAGGACTCTGCTGAAGCATTTGAGGACTCTGCTGCATTATTTAAGCACTTTGCTGCGGTATTTAAGGACTCTGTTGCATTATTTAAGGACTTTGTTGCATTATTTAAGGACTCTGCTGCATTAGTTAAGGACTTTGCTGCATTATTTAAGGACTCTGCTGCATTATTTACCGACGTTGTTGCATTATTTAAGAACTGTGCTGCTTTATTTAAGGACTTTGCATTATTTAAGGACTATGCTGCATTATTTAATGACTTTGCTGAAGCATTTGAGGACTCTGCTGCATTATTAGAGGACTCTGCTGCATTATTTAATGACTTTGTTGGATTTTTTAAGGACTTTGCTGCATTATTTAAGGAATTTGCTGCTATATTAAAGGACTCTGCTTCAGTATTTAAGGACTCTGCTGCGGTATTTAAGGACTCTGCTGCATTATTTAAGGACTCTGCTGCATTATTTAAGGACTCTGCTGCATTATTTAACGACGTTGTTGCATTATTTAAGAACTGTGCTGCATTATTTAAGGACTTTGCTGCATTATTTAAGGACTATGCTGCATTATTTAATGACTTTGCTGAAGCATTTGAGGACTCTGCTGCATTATTAGAGGACTCTGCTGCATTATTTAAGGACTTGCTGCATTATTTAATGACTTTGTTGGATTTCTTAAGGACTCTGCTGCATTATTTAAGGAATTTGCTGCTATATTAAAGGACTCTGCTTCAGTATTTAAGGACTCTGCTGCTGTATTTAAGGACCCTGCTGCATTATTTTAGGACTCTGCTGCATTATTTAAGGACTTTGCTGCATTATTTAAGGACTCTGCTGCATTATTTAACGACGTTGTTGCATTATTTAAGAACTGTGCTGCATTATTTAAGGACTTTGCTGCATTATTTAAGGACTATGCTGCATTATTTAATGACTTTGCTGAAGCATTTGAGGACTCTGCTGCATTATTAGAGGACTCTGCTGCATTATTTAAGGACTTGCTGCATTATTTAATGACTTTGTTGGATTTTTTAAGGACTCTGCTGCATTATTTAAGGAATTTGCTGCTATATTAAAGGACTCTGCTTCAGTATTTAAGGACTCTGCTGCGGTATTTAAGGACTCTGCTGCATTATTTAAGGACTCTGCTGCATTATTTAAGGACTTTGCTGCATTATTTAAGGAATCTGCTGCATTATTTAAGGACTTTGTTGCATTATCTAAGGACTCTGCTGCATTATTGAAGGACTTTGCTGCAATATTTAAGGACTCTGCTTCAGTATTTAAGGACTCTGCTGCATTATTTAAGGACTTTGTTGCATTATTTAAGGACTCTGCTGCATTATTTAAGGACTTTGCTGCATTATTTAAGGATTCTGCTGCATTTTTTAAGGACTCTGCTGAAGCATTTGAGGACTCTGCTGCATTATTTAAGCACTTTGCTGCGGTATTTAAGGACTCTGTTGCATTATTTAAGGACTTTGTTGCATTATTTAAGGACTCTGCTGCATTAGTTAAGGACTTTGCTGCATTATTTAAGGACTCTGCTGCATTATTTACCGACGTTGTTGCATTATTTAAGAACTGTGCTGCTTTATTTAAGGACTTTGCATTATTTAAGGACTATGCTGCATTATTTAATGACTTTGCTGAAGCATTTGAGGACTCTGCTGCATTATTAGAGGACTCTGCTGCATTATTTAAGGACTCTGCTGCATTATTTAAGGACTTTCTTGCATTATTTAAGGACTCTGCTGCATTAGTTAAGGACTTTGCTGCATTATTTAAGGACTCTGCTGCATTATTTACCGACGTTGTTGCATTATTTACCGACGTTGTTGCATTATTTAAGGACTTTGCATTATTTAAGGACTATGCTGCATTATTTAATGACTTTGCTGAAGCATTTGAGGACTCTGCTGCATTATTAGAGGACTCTGCTGCATTATTTAATGACTTTGTTGGATTTTTTAAGGACTCTGCTGCATTATTTAAGGAATTTGCTGCTATATTAAAGGACTCTGCTTCAGTATTTAAGGACTCTGCTGCGGTATTTAAGGACTCTGCTGCATTATTTAAGGACTCTGCTGCATTATTTAAGGACTTTGCTGCATTATTTAAGGACTCTGCTGCATTATTTAAGGACTTTGTTGCATTATTTAAGGACTCTAATGCATTATTTAAGGACTTTGCTGCAATATTTAAGGACTCTGCTTCAGTATTTAAGGACTCTGCTGCATTATTTAAGGACGTTGTTGCATTATTTAAGGACTCTGCTGCATTATTTAAGGACTTTACTGCATTATTTAAGGACTCTGCTGCATTATTTAAGGACTTTGTTGCATTATTTCAGGAATCTGATGCATTATTTAAGGAATTTGCTGAATTATTTAAGGACTCTGCTTTCTTATTTAATGACTCTGCTGAAGCATTTGAGGACTCTGCTGCATTATTTGAGGACTCTGTTGCATTATTTAAGGACTTTGCTGCTTTATTTAAGGACTTTGTTGCATTATTTAAGGACTCTGCTGCATTATTTAAGGACTTTGCTGCAATATTTAAGGACTCTGCTTCAGTATTTAAGGACTCTGCTGCATTATTTAAGGACTTTGCTGCATTATTTAAGGACTTTGTTGCATTATTTAAGTACTCTGCTGCATTATTTAAGGACTTTGTTGCATTATTTAAGGACTCTGCTGCATTATTTAAGGACTTTGTTGCATTATTTAATGACTCTGCTGCATTATTTAAGGACTTTGCAGCAATATTTAAGGACTCTGCTTCAGTATTTAAGGACTCTGCTGCATTATTTAAGGACTTTGTTGCATTATTTAAGGACTCTGCTGCATTATTTAAGGACTTTGCTGTATTATTTAAGGACAATGCTGCATTATTTAAGGACTCTGCTGAAGCATTTGAGGACTCTGCTGCATTATTTAAGCCCTTTGCTGCGGTATTTAAGGACTCTGTTGCATTATTTAAGGACTTTGTTGCATTATTTAAGGACTCTGCTGCATTAGTTAAGGACTTTGCTGCATTATTTAAGGACTCTGCTGCATTATTTAACGACGTTGTTGCATTATTTAAGAACTGTTCTGCATTATTTAAGGACTTTGCTGCATTATTTAAGGAATATGCTGCATTATTTAATGAATTTGCTGAAGCATTTGAGGACTCTGCTGCATTATTAGAGGACTCTGCTGCTTTATTTAAGGACTTGCTGCATTATTTAATGACTGTTGGATTTTTTAAGGACTCTGCTGCATTATTTAAGGACATTGTTGCATTATTTAATGACTCTGCTGCATTATTTAAGGACTTTGCAGCAATATTTAAGGACTCTGCTTCAGTATTTAAGGACTCTGCTGCATTATTTAAGGACTTTGTTGCATTATTTAAGGACTCTGCTGCATTATTTAAGGACTTTGCTGCATTATTTAAGGACACTGCTGCATTATTTAAGGACTCTGCTGAAGCATTTGAGGACTCTGCTGCATTATTTAAGCACTTTGCGGCGGTATTTAAGGACTCTGTTGCATTATTTAAGGACTTTGTTGCATTATTTAAGGACTCTGCTGCATTAGTTAAGGAGTTTGCTGCATTATTTAAGGACTCTGCTGCATTATTTAACGACGTTGTTGCATTATTTAAGAACTGTGCTGCATTATTTAAGGACTTTGCTGCATTATTTAAGGACTATGCTGCATTATTTAATGACTTTGCTGAAGCATTTGAGGACTCTGCTGCATTATTAGAGGACTCTGCTGCATTATTTAAGGACTTGCTGCATTATTTAATGACTTTGTTGGATTTCTTAAGGACTCTGCTGCATTATTTAAGGAATTTGCTGCTATATTAAAGGACTCTGCTTCAGTATTTAAGGACTCTGCTGCTGTATTTAAGGACCCTGCTGCATTATTTTAGGACTCTGCTGCATTATTTAAGGACTTTGCTGCATTATTTAAGGACTCTGCTGCATTATTTAACGACGTTGTTGCATTATTTAAGAACTGTGCTGCATTATTTAAGGACTTTGCTGCATTATTTAAGGACTATGCTGCATTATTTAATGACTTTGCTGAAGCATTTGAGGACTCTGCTGCATTATTAGAGGACTCTGCTGCATTATTTAAGGACTTGCTGCATTATGTAATGACTTTGTTGGATTTTTTAAGGACTCTGCTGCATTATTTAAGGAATTTGCTGCTATATTAAAGGACTCTGCTTCAGTATTTAAGGACTCTGCTGCGGTATTTAAGGACTCTGCTGCATTATTTAAGGACTCTGCTGCATTATTTAAGGACTTTGCTGCATTATTTAAGGAATCTGCTGCATTATTTAAGGACTTTGTTGCATTATCTAAGGACTCTGCTGCATTATTGAAGGACTTTGCTGCAATATTTAAGGACTCTGCTTCAGTATTTAAGGACTCTGCTGCATTATTTAAGGACTTTGTTGCATTATTTAAGGACTCTGCTGCATTATTTAAGGACTTTGCTGCATTATTTATGGACTCTGCTGCATTATTTAAGGACTTTGCTGCAATATTTAAGGACTCTGCTTCAGTATTTAAGGACTCTGCTGCATTATTTAAGGACTTTGTTGCATTATTTAAGGACTCTGCTGCATTATTTAAGGACTTTGCTGCATTATTTAAGGACTCTGCTGCATTATTTAAGGACTCTGCTGAAGCATTTGAGGACTCTGCTGCATTATTTAATCACTTTGCTGCGGTATTTAAGGACTCTGTTGCATTATTTAAGGACTTTGTTGCATTATTTAAGGACTCTGCTGCATTAGTTAAGGACTTTGCTGCATTATTTAAGGACTCTGCTGCATTATTTAACGACGTTGTTGCATTATTTAAGAACTGTGCTGCATTATTTAAGGACTTTGCTGCATTATTTAAGGACTATGCTGCATTATTTAATGACTTTGCTGAAGCATTTGAGGACTCTGCTGCATTATTAGAGGACTCTGCTGCATTATTTAATGACTTTGTTGGATTTTTTAAGGACTCTGCTGCATTATTTAAGGAATTTGCTGCTATATTAAAGGACTCTGCTTCAGTATTTAAGGACTCTGCTGCGGTATATAAGGACTCTGCTGCATTATTTAAGGACTCTGCTGCATTATTTAAGGACTTTGCTGCATTATTTAAGGACTCTGCTGCATTATTTAAGGACTTTGTTGCATTATTTAAGGACTCTAATGCATTATTTAAGGACTTTGCTGGAATATTTAAGGACTCTGCTGCATTAGTTAAGGACTTTGCTGCATTATTTAAGGACTCTGCTGCATTATTTAACGACTTTACTGCATTATTTAAGGACTCTGCTGCATTATTTAAGGACTTTGTTGCATTATTTAAGGACTCTGCTGCATTAGTTAAGGACTATGCTGCATTATTTAATGACTTTGCTGAAGCATTTGAGGACTCTGCTGCATTATTAGAGGACTCTGCTGCATTATTTAAGGACTTGCTGCATTATTTAATGACTTTGTTGGATTTTTTAAGGACTCTGCTGCGTTATTTAAGGAATTTGCTGCTATATTAAAGGACTCTGCTTCAGTATTTAAGGACTCTGCTGCGGTATTTAAGGACTCTGCTGCATTATTTAAGGACTCTGCTGCATTATTTAAGGACTTTGCTGCATTATTTAAGGAATCTGCTGCATTATTTAAGGACTTTGTTGCATTATCTAAGGACTCTGCTGCATTATTGAAGGACTTTGCTGCAATATTTAAGGACTCTGCTTCAGTATTTAAGGACTCTGCTGCATTATTTAAGGACTTTGTTGCATTATTTAAGGACTCTGCTGCATTATTTAAGGACTTTGTTGCATTATTTAAGGACTCTGCTGCATTATTTAAGGACTTTGCTGCAATATTTAAGGACTCTGCTTCAGTATTTAAGGACTCTGCTGCATTATTTAAGGACTTTGTTGCATTATTTAAGGACTCTGCTGCATTATTTAAGGACTTTGCTGCATTATTTAAGGATTCTGCTGCATTTTTTAAGGACTCTGCTGAAGCATTTGAGGACTCTGCTGCATTATTTAAGTACTTTGCTGCGGTATTTAAGGACTCTGTTGCATTATTTAAGGACTTTGTTGCATTATTTAAGGACTCTGCTGCATTAGTTAAGGACTTTGCTGCATTATTTAAGGACTCTGCTGCATTATTTACCGACGTTGTTGCATTATTTAAGAACTGTGCTGCTTTATTTAAGGACTTTGCATTATTTAAGGACTATGCTGCATTATTTAATGACTTTGCTGAAGCATTTGATGACTCTGCTGCATTATTAGAGGACTCTGCTGCATTATTTAATGACTTTGTTGGATTTTTTAAGGACTCTGCTGCATTATTTAAGGAATTTGCTGCTATATTAAAGGACTCTGCTTCAGTATTTAAGGACTCTGCTGCGGTATTTAAGGACTTTGCTGTATTATTTAAGGACTCTGCTGCATTTTTTAAGGACTCTGCTGAAGCATTTGAGGACTCTGCTGCATTATTTAAGCACTTTGCTGCGGTATTTAAGGACTCTGTTGCATGATTTAAGGACTTTGTTGCATTATTTAAGGACTCTGCTGCATTAGTTAAGGACTCTGCTGCATTATTTAAGGACGTTGTTGCATTATTTAAGGACTCTGCTGCATTATTTAAGGACTTTACTGCATTATTTAAGGACTCTGCTGCATTATTTAAGGACTTTCTTGCATTATTTAAGGACTCTGCTGCATTAGTTAAGGACTTTGCTGCATTATTTAAGGACTCTGCTGCATTATTTAACGACGTTGTTGCATTACTTAAGAACTGTGCTGCATTATTTAAGGACTTTGCTGCATTAGTTAAGGACTATGCTGCATTATTTAATGACTTTGCTGAAGCATTTGAGGACTCTGCTGCATTATTAGAGGACTCTGCTGCATTATTTAAGGACTTGCTGCATTATTTAATGACTTTGTTGGATTTTTTAAGGACTCTGCTGCGTTATTTAAGGAATTTGCTGCTATATTAAAGGACTCTGCTTCAGTATTTAAGGACTCTGCTGCATTATTTAAGGACTCTGCTGCATTATTTAAGGACTTTGTTGCATTATTTAAGGACTCTGCTGCATTATTTAAGGACTTTGCTGCAATATTTAAGGACTCTGCTTCAGTATTTAAGGACTCTGCTGCATTATTTAAGGACTTTGTTGCATTATTTAAGGACTCTGCTGCATTATTTAAGGACTTTGCTGCATTATTTAAGGACTCTACTGCATTTTTTAAGGACTCTGCTGAAGCATTTGAGGACTCTGCTCCATTATTTAATCACTTTGCTGCAGTATTTAAGGACTCTGTTGCATTATTTAAGGACTTTGTTGCATTATTTGAGGACTCTGCTGCATTAGTTAAGGACTTTGCTGCATTATTTAAGGACTCTGCTGCATTATTTACCGACGTTGTTGCATTATTTAAGAACTGTGCTGCTTTATTTAAGGACTTTGCATTATTTAAGGACTATGCTGCATTATTTAATGACTTTGCTGAAGCATTTGAGGACTCTGCTGCATTATTAGAGGACTCTGCTGCATTATTTAATGACTTTGTTGGATTTTTTAAGGACTCTGCTGCATTATTTAAGGAATTTGCTGCTATATTAAAGGACTCTGCTTCAGTATTTAAGGACTCTGCTGCGGTATTTAAGGACTCTGCTGCATTATTTAAGGACTCTGCTGCATTATTTAAGGACTTTGCTGCATTATTTAAGGACTCTGCTGCATTATTTAAGGACTTTGTTGCATTATTTAAGGACTCTAATGCATTATTTAAGGACTTTGCTGCAATATTTAAGGACTCTGCTTCAGTATTTAAGGACTCTGCTGCATTATTTAAGGACGTTGTTGCATTATTTAAGGACTCTGCTGCATTATTTAAGGACTTTACTGCATTATTTAAGGACTCTGCTGCATTATTTAAGGACTTTGTTGCATTATTTCAGGAATCTGATGCATTATTTAAGGAATTTGCTGAATTATTTAAGGACTCTGCTTTCTTATTTAATGACTCTGCTGAAGCATTTGAGGACTCTGCTGCATTATTTAAGCACTTTGCGGCGGTATTTAAGGACTCTGTTGCATTATTTAAGGACTTTGTTGCATTATTTAAGGACTCTGCTGCATTAGTTAAGGAGTTTGCTGCATTATTTAAGGACTCTGCTGCATTATTTAACGACGTTGTTGCATTATTTAAGAACTGTGCTGCATTATTTAAGGACTTTGCTGCATTATTTAAGGACTATGCTGCATTATTTAATGACTTTGCTGAAGCATTTGAGGACTCTGCTGCATTATTAGAGGACTCTGCTGCATTATTTAAGGACTTGCTGCATTATTTAATGACTTTGTTGGATTTCTTAAGGACTCTGCTGCATTATTTAAGGAATTTGCTGCTATATTAAAGGACTCTGCTTCAGTATTTAAGGACTCTGCTGCTGTATTTAAGGACCCTGCTGCATTATTTTAGGACTCTGCTGCATTATTTAAGGACTTTGCTGCATTATTTAAGGACTCTGCTGCATTATTTAACGACGTTGTTGCATTATTTAAGAACTGTGCTGCATTATTTAAGGACTTTGCTGCATTATTTAAGGACTATGCTGCATTATTTAATGACTTTGCTGAAGCATTTGAGGACTCTGCTGCATTATTAGAGGACTCTGCTGCATTATTTAAGGACTTGCTGCATTATTTAATGACTTTGTTGGATTTTTTAAGGACTCTGCTGCATTATTTAAGGAATTTGCTGCTATATTAAAGGACTCTGCTTCAGTATTTAAGGACTCTGCTGCGGTATTTAAGGACTCTGCTGCATTATTTAAGGACTCTGCTGCATTATTTAAGGACTTTGCTGCATTATTTAAGGAATCTGCTGCATTATTTAAGGACTTTGTTGCATTATCTAAGGACTCTGCTGCATTATTGAAGGACTTTGCTGCAATATTTAAGGACTCTGCTTCAGTATTTAAGGACTCTGCTGCATTATTTAAGGACTTTGTTGCATTATTTAAGGACTCTGCTGCATTATTTAAGGACTTTGCTGCAATATTTAAGGACTCTGCTTCAGTATTTAAGGACTCTGCTGCATTATTTAAGGACGTTGTTGCATTATTTAAGGACTCTGCTGCATTATTTAAGGACTTTACTGCATTATTTAAGGACTCTGCTGCATTATTTAAGGACTTTGTTGCATTATTTCAGGAATCTGATGCATTATTTAAGGAATTTGCTGAATTATTTAAGGACTCTGCTTTCTTATTTAATGACTCTGCTGAAGCATTTGAGGACTCTGCTGCATTATTTGAGGACTCTGTTGCATTATTTAAGGACTTTGCTGCTTTATTTAAGGACTTTGTTGCATTATTTAAGGACTCTGCTGCATTATTTAAGGACTTTGCTGCAATATTTAAGGACTCTGCTTCAGTATTTAAGGACTCTGCTGCATTATTTAAGGACTTTGCTGCATTATTTAAGGACTTTGTTGCATTATTTAAGTACTCTGCTGCATTATTTAAGGACTTTGTTGCATTATTTAAGGACTCTGCTGCATTATTTAAGGACTTTGTTGCATTATTTAATGACTCTGCTGCATTATTTAAGGACTTTGCAGCAATATTTAAGGACTCTGCTTCAGTATTTAAGGACTCTGCTGCATTATTTAAGGACTTTGTTGCATTATTTAAGGACTCTGCTGCATTATTTAAGGACTTTGCTGTATTATTTAAGGACAATGCTGCATTATTTAAGGACTCTGCTGAAGCATTTGAGGACTCTGCTGCATTATTTAAGCCCTTTGCTGCGGTATTTAAGGACTCTGTTGCATTATTTAAGGACTTTGTTGCATTATTTAAGGACTCTGCTGCATTAGTTAAGGACTTTGCTGCATTATTTAAGGACTCTGCTGCATTATTTAACGACGTTGTTGCATTATTTAAGAACTGTTCTGCATTATTTAAGGACTTTGCTGCATTATTTAAGGAATATGCTGCATTATTTAATGAATTTGCTGAAGCATTTGAGGACTCTGCTGCATTATTAGAGGACTCTGCTGCTTTATTTAAGGACTTGCTGCATTATTTAATGACTTTGTTGGATTTTTTAAGGACTCTGCTGCATTATTTAAGGACATTGTTGCATTATTTAATGACTCTGCTGCATTATTTAATGACTTTGCTGAAGCATTTGAGGACTCTGCTGCATTATTAGAGGACTCTGCTGCATTATTTAATGACTTTGTTGGATTTTTTAAGGACTCTGCTGCATTATTTAAGGAATTTGCTGCTATATTAAAGGACTCTGCTTCAGTATTTAAGGACTCTGCTGCGGTATATAAGGACTCTGCTGCATTATTTAAGGACTCTGCTGCATTATTTAAGGACTTTGCTGCATTATTTAAGGACTCTGCTGCATTATTTAAGGACTTTGTTGCATTATTTAAGGACTCTAATGCATTATTTAAGGACTTTGCTGGAATATTTAAGGACTCTGCTGCATTAGTTAAGGACTTTGCTGCATTATTTAAGGACTCTGCTGCATTATTTAACGACTTTACTGCATTATTTAAGGACTCTGCTGCATTATTTAAGGACTTTGTTGCATTATTTAAGGACTCTGCTGCATTAGTTAAGGACTATGCTGCATTATTTAATGACTTTGCTGAAGCATTTGAGGACTCTGCTGCATTATTAGAGGACTCTGCTGCATTATTTAAGGACTTGCTGCATTATTTAATGACTTTGTTGGATTTTTTAAGGACTCTGCTGCGTTATTTAAGGAATTTGCTGCTATATTAAAGGACTCTGCTTCAGTATTTAAGGACTCTGCTGCGGTATTTAAGGACTCTGCTGCATTATTTAAGGACTCTGCTGCATTATTTAAGGACTTTGCTGCATTATTTAAGGAATCTGCTGCATTATTTAAGGACTTTGTTGCATTATCTAAGGACTCTGCTGCATTATTGAAGGACTTTGCTGCAATATTTAAGGACTCTGCTTCAGTATTTAAGGACTCTGCTGCATTATTTAAGGACTTTGTTGCATTATTTAAGGACTCTGCTGCATTATTTAAGGACTTTGTTGCATTATTTAAGGACTCTGCTGCATTATTTAAGGACTTTGCTGCAATATTTAAGGACTCTGCTTCAGTATTTAAGGACTCTGCTGCATTATTTAAGGACTTTGTTGCATTATTTAAGGACTCTGCTGCATTATTTAAGGACTTTGCTGCATTATTTAAGGATTCTGCTGCATTTTTTAAGGACTCTGCTGAAGCATTTGAGGACTCTGCTGCATTATTTAAGCACTTTGCTGCGGTATTTAAGGACTCTGTTGCATTATTTAAGGACTTTGTTGCATTATTTAAGGACTCTGCTGCATTAGTTAAGGACTTTGCTGCATTATTTAAGGACTCTGCTGCATTATTTACCGACGTTGTTGCATTATTTAAGAACTGTGCTGCTTTATTTAAGGACTTTGCATTATTTAAGGACTATGCTGCATTATTTAATGACTTTGCTGAAGCATTTGATGACTCTGCTGCATTATTAGAGGACTCTGCTGCATTATTTAATGACTTTGTTGGATTTTTTAAGGACTCTGCTGCATTATTTAAGGAATTTGCTGCTATATTAAAGGACTCTGCTTCAGTATTTAAGGACTCTGCTGCGGTATTTAAGGACTTTGCTGTATTATTTAAGGACTCTGCTGCATTTTTTAAGGACTCTGCTGAAGCATTTGAGGACTCTGCTGCATTATTTAAGCACTTTGCTGCGGTATTTAAGGACTCTGTTGCATGATTTAAGGACTTTGTTGCATTATTTAAGGACTCTGCTGCATTAGTTAAGGACTCTGCTGCATTATTTAAGGACGTTGTTGCATTATTTAAGGACTCTGCTGCATTATTTAAGGACTTTACTGCATTATTTAAGGACTCTGCTGCATTATTTAAGGACTTTCTTGCATTATTTAAGGACTCTGCTGCATTAGTTAAGGACTTTGCTGCATTATTTAAGGACTCTGCTGCATTATTTAACGACGTTGTTGCATTACTTAAGAACTGTGCTGCATTATTTAAGGACTTTGCTGCATTAGTTAAGGACTATGCTGCATTATTTAATGACTTTGCTGAAGCATTTGAGGACTCTGCTGCATTATTAGAGGACTCTGCTGCATTATTTAAGGACTTGCTGCATTATTTAATGACTTTGTTGGATTTTTTAAGGACTCTGCTGCGTTATTTAAGGAATTTGCTGCTATATTAAAGGACTCTGCTTCAGTATTTAAGGACTCTGCTGCATTATTTAAGGACTCTGCTGCATTATTTAAGGACTTTGTTGCATTATTTAAGGACTCTGCTGCATTATTTAAGGACTTTGCTGCAATATTTAAGGACTCTGCTTCAGTATTTAAGGACTCTGCTGCATTATTTAAGGACTTTGTTGCATTATTTAAGGACTCTGCTGCATTATTTAAGGACTTTGCTGCATTATTTAAGGACTCTACTGCATTTTTTAAGGACTCTGCTGAAGCATTTGAGGACTCTGCTCCATTATTTAAGCACTTTGCTGCAGTATTTAAGGACTCTGTTGCATTATTTAAGGACTTTGTTGCATTATTTGAGGACTCTGCTGCATTAGTTAAGGACTTTGCTGCATTATTTAAGGACTCTGCTGCATTATTTACCGACGTTGTTGCATTATTTAAGAACTGTGCTGCTTTATTTAAGGACTTTGCATTATTTAAGGACTATGCTGCATTATTTAATGACTTTGCTGAAGCATTTGAGGACTCTGCTGCATTATTAGAGGACTCTGCTGCATTATTTAATGACTTTGTTGGATTTTTTAAGGACTCTGCTGCATTATTTAAGGAATTTGCTGCTATATTAAAGGACTCTGCTTCAGTATTTAAGGACTCTGCTGCGGTATTTAAGGACTCTGCTGCATTATTTAAGGACTCTGCTGCATTATTTAAGGACTTTGCTGCATTATTTAAGGACTCTGCTGCATTATTTAAGGACTTTGTTGCATTATTTAAGGACTCTAATGCATTATTTAAGGACTTTGCTGCAATATTTAAGGACTCTGCTTCAGTATTTAAGGACTCTGCTGCATTATTTAAGGACGTTGTTGCATTATTTAAGGACTCTGCTGCATTATTTAAGGACTTTACTGCATTATTTAAGGACTCTGCTGCATTATTTAAGGACTTTGTTGCATTATTTCAGGAATCTGATGCATTATTTAAGGAATTTGCTGAATTATTTAAGGACTCTGCTTTCTTATTTAATGACTCTGCTGAAGCATTTGAGGACTCTGCTGCATTATTTGAGGACTCTGTTGCATTATTTAAGGACTTTGCTGCTTTATTTAAGGACTTTGTTGCATTATTTAAGGACTCTGCTGCATTATTTAAGGACTTTGCTGCAATATTTAAGGACTCTGCTTCAGTATTTAAGGACTCTGCTGCATTATTTAAGGACTTTGCTGCATTATTTAAGGACTTTGTTGCATTATTTAAGTACTCTGCTGCATTATTTAAGGACTTTGTTGCATTATTTAAGGACTCTGCTGCATTATTTAAGGACTTTGTTGCATTATTTAATGACTCTGCTGCATTATTTAAGGACGTTGCAGCAATATTTAAGGACTCTGCTTCAGTATTTAAGGACTCTGCTGCATTATTTAAGGACTTTGTTGCATTATTTAAGGACTCTGCTGCATTATTTAAGGACTTTGCTGTATTATTTAAGGACAATGCTGCATTATTTAAGGACTCTGCTGAAGCATTTGAGGACTCTGCTGCATTATTTAAGCCCTTTGCTGCGGTATTTAAGGACTCTGTTGCATTATTTAAGGACTTTGTTGCATTATTTAAGGACTCTGCTGCATTAGTTAAGGACTTTGCTGCATTATTTAAGGACTCTGCTGCATTATTTAACGACGTTGTTGCATTATTTAAGAACTGTTCTGCATTATTTAAGGACTTTGCTGCATTATTTAAGGAATATGCTGCATTATTTAATGAATTTGCTGAAGCATTTGAGGACTCTGCTGCATTATTAGAGGACTCTGCTGCATTATTTAAGGACTTGCTGCATTATTTAATGACTTTGTTGGATTTTTTAAGGACTCTGCTGCATTATTTAAGGACATTGTTGCATTATTTAATGACTCTGCTGCATTATTTAAGGACTTTGCAGCAATATTTAAGGACTCTGCTTCAGTATTTAAGGACTCTGCTGCATTATTTAAGGACTTTGTTGCATTATTTAAGGACTCTGCTGCATTATTTAAGGACTTTGCTGCATTATTTAAGGACACTGCTGCATTATTTAAGGACTCTGCTGAAGCATTTGAGGACTCTGCTGCATTATTTAAGCACTTTGCGGCGGTATTTAAGGACTCTGTTGCATTATTTAAGGACTTTGTTGCATTATTTAAGGACTCTGCTGCATTAGTTAAGGAGTTTGCTACATTATTTAAGGACTCTGCTGCATTATTTAACGACGTTGTTGCATTATTTAAGAACTGTGCTGCATTATTTAAGGACTTTGCTGCATTATTTAAGGACTCTGCTGCATTATTTAACGACGTTGTTGCATTATTTAAGAACTGTGCTGCATTATTTAAGGACTTTGCTGCATTATTTAAGGACTATTAAGGACTATGCTGCATTATTTAATGACTTTGCTGAAGCATTTGAGGACTCTGCTGCATTATTAGAGGACTCTGCTGCATTATTTAAGGACTTGCTGCATTATTTAATGACTTTGTTGGATTTTTTAAGGACTCTGCTGCATTATTTAAGGAATTTGCTGCTATATTAAAGGACTCTGCTTCAGTATTTAAGGACTCTGCTGCGGTATTTAAGGACTCTGCTGCATTATTTAAGGACTCTGCTGCATTATTTAAGGACTTTGCTGCATTATTTAAGGAATCTGCTGCATTATTTAAGGACTTTGTTGCATTATCTAAGGACTCTGCTGCATTATTGAAGGACTTTGCTGCAATATTTAAGGACTCTGCTTCAGTATTTAAGGACTCTGCTGCATTATTTAAGGACTTTGTTGCATTATTTAAGGACTCTGCTGCATTATTTAAGGACTTTGCTGCAATATTTAAGGACTCTGCTTCAGTATTTAAGGACTCTGCTGCATTATTTAAGGACGTTGTTGCATTATTTAAGGACTCTGCTGCATTATTTAAGGACTTTACTGCATTATTTAAGGACTCTGCTGCATTATTTAAGGACTTTGTTGCATTATTTCAGGAATCTGATGCATTATTTAAGGAATTTGCTGAATTATTTAAGGACTCTGCTTTCTTATTTAATGACTCTGCTGAAGCATTTGAGGACTCTGCTGCATTATTTGAGGACTCTGTTGCATTATTTAAGGACTTTGCTGCTTTATTTAAGGACTTTGTTGCATTATTTAAGGACTCTGCTGCATTATTTAAGGACTTTGCTGCAATATTTAAGGACTCTGCTTCAGTATTTAAGGACTCTGCTGCATTATTTAAGGACTTTGCTGCATTATTTAAGGACTTTGTTGCATTATTTAAGTACTCTGCTGCATTATTTAAGGACTTTGTTGCATTATTTAAGGACTCTGCTGCATTATTTAAGGACTTTGTTGCATTATTTAATGACTCTGCTGCATTATTTAAGGACTTTGCAGCAATATTTAAGGACTCTGCTTCAGTATTTAAGGACTCTGCTGCATTATTTAAGGACTTTGTTGCATTATTTAAGGACTCTGCTGCATTATTTAAGGACTTTGCTGTATTATTTAAGGACAATGCTGCATTATTTAAGGACTCTGCTGAAGCATTTGAGGACTCTGCTGCATTATTTAAGCCCTTTGCTGCGGTATTTAAGGACTCTGTTGCATTATTTAAGGACTTTGTTGCATTATTTAAGGACTCTGCTGCATTAGTTAAGGACTTTGCTGCATTATTTAAGGACTCTGCTGCATTATTTAACGACGTTGTTGCATTATTTAAGAACTGTTCTGCATTATTTAAGGACTTTGCTGCATTATTTAAGGAATATGCTGCATTATTTAATGAATTTGCTGAAGCATTTGAGGACTCTGCTGCATTATTAGAGGACTCTGCTGCTTTATTTAAGGACTTGCTGCATTATTTAATGACTTTGTTGGATTTTTTAAGGACTCTGCTGCATTATTTAAGGACATTGTTGCATTATTTAATGACTCTGCTGCATTATTTAAGGACTTTGCAGCAATATTTAAGGACTCTGCTTCAGTATTTAAGGACTCTGCTGCATTATTTAAGGACTTTGTTGCATTATTTAAGGACTCTGCTGCATTATTTAAGGACTTTGCTGCATTATTTAAGGACACTGCTGCATTATTTAAGGACTCTGCTGAAGAATTTGAGGACTCTGCTGCATTATTTAAGCACTTTGCGGCGGTATTTAAGGACTCTGTTGCATTATTTAAGGACTTTGTTGCATTATTTAAGGACTCTGCTGCATTAGTTAAGGAGTTTGCTGCATTATTTAAGGACTCTGCTGCATTATTTAACGACGTTGTTGCATTATTTAAGAACTGTGCTGCAT
Organism: Phyllobates terribilis; assembly: GCF_046119375.1. Classification (NCBI taxonomy): domain Eukaryota; kingdom Metazoa; phylum Chordata; class Amphibia; order Anura; family Dendrobatidae; genus Phyllobates; species Phyllobates terribilis. The sequence goes on from NW_027362905.1 coordinate 2,326,704, forward strand.
TATTTAAGGACTTTGCTGCATTATTTAAGGACTATGCTGCATTATTTAATGACTTTGCTGAAGCATTTGAGGACTCTGCTGCATTATTAGAGGACTCTGCTGCATTATTTAAGGACTTGCTGCATTATTTAATGACTTTGTTGGATTTCTTAAGGACTCTGCTGCATTATTTAAGGAATTTGCTGCTATATTAAAGGACTCTGCTTCAGTATTTAAGGACTCTGCTGCTGTATTTAAGGACCCTGCTGCATTATTTTAGGACTCTGCTGCATTATTTAAGGACTTTGCTGCATTATTTAAGGACTCTGCTGCATTATTTAACGACGTTGTTGCATTATTTAAGAACTGTGCTGCATTATTTAAGGACTTTGCTGCATTATTTAAGGACTATGCTGCATTATTTAATGACTTTGCTGAAGCATTTGAGGACTCTGCTGCATTATTAGAGGACTCTGCTGCATTATTTAAGGACTTGCTGCATTATTTAATGACTTTGTTGGATTTTTTAAGGACTCTGCTGCATTATTTAAGGAATTTGCTGCTATATTAAAGGACTCTGCTTCAGTATTTAAGGACTCTGCTGCGGTATTTAAGGACTCTGCTGCATTATTTAAGGACTCTGCTGCATTATTTAAGGACTTTGCTGCATTATTTAAGGAATCTGCTGCATTATTTAAGGACTTTGTTGCATTATCTAAGGACTCTGCTGCATTATTGAAGGACTTTGCTGCAATATTTAAGGACTCTGCTTCAGTATTTAAGGACTCTGCTGCATTATTTAAGGACTTTGTTGCATTATTTAAGGACTCTGCTGCATTATTTAAGGACTTTGCTGCAATATTTAAGGACTCTGCTTCAGTATTTAAGGACTCTGCTGCATTATTTAAGGACGTTGTTGCATTATTTAAGGACTCTGCTGCATTATTTAAGGACTTTACTGCATTATTTAAGGACTCTGCTGCATTATTTAAGGACTTTGTTGCATTATTTCAGGAATCTGATGCATTATTTAAGGAATTTGCTGAATTATTTAAGGACTCTGCTTTCTTATTTAATGACTCTGCTGAAGCATTTGAGGACTCTGCTGCATTATTTGAGGACTCTGTTGCATTATTTAAGGACTTTGCTGCTTTATTTAAGGACTTTGTTGCATTATTTAAGGACTCTGCTGCATTATTTAAGGACTTTGCTGCAATATTTAAGGACTCTGCTTCAGTATTTAAGGACTCTGCTGCATTATTTAAGGACTTTGCTGCATTATTTAAGGACTTTGTTGCATTATTTAAGTACTCTGCTGCATTATTTAAGGACTTTGTTGCATTATTTAAGGACTCTGCTGCATTATTTAAGGACTTTGTTGCATTATTTAATGACTCTGCTGCATTATTTAAGGACTTTGCAGCAATATTTAAGGACTCTGCTTCAGTATTTAAGGACTCTGCTGCATTATTTAAGGACTTTGTTGCATTATTTAAGGACTCTGCTGCATTATTTAAGGACTTTGCTGTATTATTTAAGGACAATGCTGCATTATTTAAGGACTCTGCTGAAGCATTTGAGGACTCTGCTGCATTATTTAAGCCCTTTGCTGCGGTATTTAAGGACTCTGTTGCATTATTTAAGGACTTTGTTGCATTATTTAAGGACTCTGCTGCATTAGTTAAGGACTTTGCTGCATTATTTAAGGACTCTGCTGCATTATTTAACGACGTTGTTGCATTATTTAAGAACTGTTCTGCATTATTTAAGGACTTTGCTGCATTATTTAAGGAATATGCTGCATTATTTAATGAATTTGCTGAAGCATTTGAGGACTCTGCTGCATTATTAGAGGACTCTGCTGCTTTATTTAAGGACTTGCTGCATTATTTAATGACTTTGTTGGATTTTTTAAGGACTCTGCTGCATTATTTAAGGACATTGTTGCATTATTTAATGACTCTGCTGCATTATTTAATGACTTTGCTGAAGCATTTGAGGACTCTGCTGCATTATTAGAGGACTCTGCTGCATTATTTAATGACTTTGTTGGATTTTTTAAGGACTCTGCTGCATTATTTAAGGAATTTGCTGCTATATTAAAGGACTCTGCTTCAGTATTTAAGGACTCTGCTGCGGTATATAAGGACTCTGCTGCATTATTTAAGGACTCTGCTGCATTATTTAAGGACTTTGCTGCATTATTTAAGGACTCTGCTGCATTATTTAAGGACTTTGTTGCATTATTTAAGGACTCTAATGCATTATTTAAGGACTTTGCTGGAATATTTAAGGACTCTGCTGCATTAGTTAAGGACTTTGCTGCATTATTTAAGGACTCTGCTGCATTATTTAACGACTTTACTGCATTATTTAAGGACTCTGCTGCATTATTTAAGGACTTTGTTGCATTATTTAAGGACTCTGCTGCATTAGTTAAGGACTATGCTGCATTATTTAATGACTTTGCTGAAGCATTTGAGGACTCTGCTGCATTATTAGAGGACTCTGCTGCATTATTTAAGGACTTGCTGCATTATTTAATGACTTTGTTGGATTTTTTAAGGACTCTGCTGCGTTATTTAAGGAATTTGCTGCTATATTAAAGGACTCTGCTTCAGTATTTAAGGACTCTGCTGCGGTATTTAAGGACTCTGCTGCATTATTTAAGGACTCTGCTGCATTATTTAAGGACTTTGCTGCATTATTTAAGGAATCTGCTGCATTATTTAAGGACTTTGTTGCATTATCTAAGGACTCTGCTGCATTATTGAAGGACTTTGCTGCAATATTTAAGGACTCTGCTTCAGTATTTAAGGACTCTGCTGCATTATTTAAGGACTTTGTTGCATTATTTAAGGACTCTGCTGCATTATTTAAGGACTTTGTTGCATTATTTAAGGACTCTGCTGCATTATTTAAGGACTTTGCTGCAATATTTAAGGACTCTGCTTCAGTATTTAAGGACTCTGCTGCATTATTTAAGGACTTTGTTGCATTATTTAAGGACTCTGCTGCATTATTTAAGGACTTTGCTGCATTATTTAAGGATTCTGCTGCATTTTTTAAGGACTCTGCTGAAGCATTTGAGGACTCTGCTGCATTATTTAAGCACTTTGCTGCGGTATTTAAGGACTCTGTTGCATTATTTAAGGACTTTGTTGCATTATTTAAGGACTCTGCTGCATTAGTTAAGGACTTTGCTGCATTATTTAAGGACTCTGCTGCATTATTTACCGACGTTGTTGCATTATTTAAGAACTGTGCTGCTTTATTTAAGGACTTTGCATTATTTAAGGACTATGCTGCATTATTTAATGACTTTGCTGAAGCATTTGATGACTCTGCTGCATTATTAGAGGACTCTGCTGCATTATTTAATGACTTTGTTGGATTTTTTAAGGACTCTGCTGCATTATTTAAGGAATTTGCTGCTATATTAAAGGACTCTGCTTCAGTATTTAAGGACTCTGCTGCGGTATTTAAGGACTTTGCTGTATTATTTAAGGACTCTGCTGCATTTTTTAAGGACTCTGCTGAAGCATTTGAGGACTCTGCTGCATTATTTAAGCACTTTGCTGCGGTATTTAAGGACTCTGTTGCATGATTTAAGGACTTTGTTGCATTATTTAAGGACTCTGCTGCATTAGTTAAGGACTCTGCTGCATTATTTAAGGACGTTGTTGCATTATTTAAGGACTCTGCTGCATTATTTAAGGACTTTACTGCATTATTTAAGGACTCTGCTGCATTATTTAAGGACTTTCTTGCATTATTTAAGGACTCTGCTGCATTAGTTAAGGACTTTGCTGCATTATTTAAGGACTCTGCTGCATTATTTAACGACGTTGTTGCATTACTTAAGAACTGTGCTGCATTATTTAAGGACTTTGCTGCATTAGTTAAGGACTATGCTGCATTATTTAATGACTTTGCTGAAGCATTTGAGGACTCTGCTGCATTATTAGAGGACTCTGCTGCATTATTTAAGGACTTGCTGCATTATTTAATGACTTTGTTGGATTTTTTAAGGACTCTGCTGCGTTATTTAAGGAATTTGCTGCTATATTAAAGGACTCTGCTTCAGTATTTAAGGACTCTGCTGCATTATTTAAGGACTCTGCTGCATTATTTAAGGACTTTGTTGCATTATTTAAGGACTCTGCTGCATTATTTAAGGACTTTGCTGCAATATTTAAGGACTCTGCTTCAGTATTTAAGGACTCTGCTGCATTATTTAAGGACTTTGTTGCATTATTTAAGGACTCTGCTGCATTATTTAAGGACTTTGCTGCATTATTTAAGGACTCTACTGCATTTTTTAAGGACTCTGCTGAAGCATTTGAGGACTCTGCTCCATTATTTAAGCACTTTGCTGCAGTATTTAAGGACTCTGTTGCATTATTTAAGGACTTTGTTGCATTATTTGAGGACTCTGCTGCATTAGTTAAGGACTTTGCTGCATTATTTAAGGACTCTGCTGCATTATTTACCGACGTTGTTGCATTATTTAAGAACTGTGCTGCTTTATTTAAGGACTTTGCATTATTTAAGGACTATGCTGCATTATTTAATGACTTTGCTGAAGCATTTGAGGACTCTGCTGCATTATTAGAGGACTCTGCTGCATTATTTAATGACTTTGTTGGATTTTTTAAGGACTCTGCTGCATTATTTAAGGAATTTGCTGCTATATTAAAGGACTCTGCTTCAGTATTTAAGGACTCTGCTGCGGTATTTAAGGACTCTGCTGCATTATTTAAGGACTCTGCTGCATTATTTAAGGACTTTGCTGCATTATTTAAGGACTCTGCTGCATTATTTAAGGACTTTGTTGCATTATTTAAGGACTCTAATGCATTATTTAAGGACTTTGCTGCAATATTTAAGGACTCTGCTTCAGTATTTAAGGACTCTGCTGCATTATTTAAGGACGTTGTTGCATTATTTAAGGACTCTGCTGCATTATTTAAGGACTTTACTGCATTATTTAAGGACTCTGCTGCATTATTTAAGGACTTTGTTGCATTATTTCAGGAATCTGATGCATTATTTAAGGAATTTGCTGAATTATTTAAGGACTCTGCTTTCTTATTTAATGACTCTGCTGAAGCATTTGAGGACTCTGCTGCATTATTTGAGGACTCTGTTGCATTATTTAAGGACTTTGCTGCTTTATTTAAGGACTTTGTTGCATTATTTAAGGACTCTGCTGCATTATTTAAGGACTTTGCTGCAATATTTAAGGACTCTGCTTCAGTATTTAAGGACTCTGCTGCATTATTTAAGGACTTTGCTGCATTATTTAAGGACTTTGTTGCATTATTTAAGTACTCTGCTGCATTATTTAAGGACTTTGTTGCATTATTTAAGGACTCTGCTGCATTATTTAAGGACTTTGTTGCATTATTTAATGACTCTGCTGCATTATTTAAGGACGTTGCAGCAATATTTAAGGACTCTGCTTCAGTATTTAAGGACTCTGCTGCATTATTTAAGGACTTTGTTGCATTATTTAAGGACTCTGCTGCATTATTTAAGGACTTTGCTGTATTATTTAAGGACAATGCTGCATTATTTAAGGACTCTGCTGAAGCATTTGAGGACTCTGCTGCATTATTTAAGCCCTTTGCTGCGGTATTTAAGGACTCTGTTGCATTATTTAAGGACTTTGTTGCATTATTTAAGGACTCTGCTGCATTAGTTAAGGACTTTGCTGCATTATTTAAGGACTCTGCTGCATTATTTAACGACGTTGTTGCATTATTTAAGAACTGTTCTGCATTATTTAAGGACTTTGCTGCATTATTTAAGGAATATGCTGCATTATTTAATGAATTTGCTGAAGCATTTGAGGACTCTGCTGCATTATTAGAGGACTCTGCTGCATTATTTAAGGACTTGCTGCATTATTTAATGACTTTGTTGGATTTTTTAAGGACTCTGCTGCATTATTTAAGGACATTGTTGCATTATTTAATGACTCTGCTGCATTATTTAAGGACTTTGCAGCAATATTTAAGGACTCTGCTTCAGTATTTAAGGACTCTGCTGCATTATTTAAGGACTTTGTTGCATTATTTAAGGACTCTGCTGCATTATTTAAGGACTTTGCTGCATTATTTAAGGACACTGCTGCATTATTTAAGGACTCTGCTGAAGCATTTGAGGACTCTGCTGCATTATTTAAGCACTTTGCGGCGGTATTTAAGGACTCTGTTGCATTATTTAAGGACTTTGTTGCATTATTTAAGGACTCTGCTGCATTAGTTAAGGAGTTTGCTACATTATTTAAGGACTCTGCTGCATTATTTAACGACGTTGTTGCATTATTTAAGAACTGTGCTGCATTATTTAAGGACTTTGCTGCATTATTTAAGGACTCTGCTGCATTATTTAACGACGTTGTTGCATTATTTAAGAACTGTGCTGCATTATTTAAGGACTTTGCTGCATTATTTAAGGACTATGCTGCATTATTTAATGACTTTGCTGAAGCATTTGAGGACTCTGCTGCATTATTAGAGGACTCTGCTGCATTATTTAAGGACTTGCTGCATTATTTAATGACTGTTGGATTTTTTAAGGACTCTGCTGCATTATTTAAGGAATTTGCTGCTATATTAAAGGACTCTGCTTCAGTATTTAAGGACTCTGCTGCGGTATTTAAGGACTCTGCTGCATTATTTAAGGACTCTGCTGCATTATTTAAGGACTTTGCTGCATTATTTAAGGAATCTGCTGCATTATTTAAGGACTTTGTTGCATTATCTAAGGACTCTGCTGCATTATTGAAGGACTTTGCTGCAATATTTAAGGACTCTGCTTCAGTATTTAAGGACTCTGCTGCATTATTTAAGGACTTTGTTGCATTATTTAAGGACTCTGCTGCATTATTTAAGGACTTTGCTGCAATATTTAAGGACTCTGCTTCAGTATTTAAGGACTCTGCTGCATTATTTAAGGACGTTGTTGCATTATTTAAGGACTCTGCTGCATTATTTAAGGACTTTACTGCATTATTTAAGGACTCTGCTGCATTATTTAAGGACTTTGTTGCATTATTTCAGGAATCTGATGCATTATTTAAGGAATTTGCTGAATTATTTAAGGACTCTGCTTTCTTATTTAATGACTCTGCTGAAGCATTTGAGGACTCTGCTGCATTATTTGAGGACTCTGTTGCATTATTTAAGGACTTTGCTGCTTTATTTAAGGACTTTGTTGCATTATTTAAGGACTCTGCTGCATTATTTAAGGACTTTGCTGCAATATTTAAGGACTCTGCTTCAGTATTTAAGGACTCTGCTGCATTATTTAAGGACTTTGCTGCATTATTTAAGGACTTTGTTGCATTATTTAAGTACTCTGCTGCATTATTTAAGGACTTTGTTGCATTATTTAAGGACTCTGCTGCATTATTTAAGGACTTTGTTGCATTATTTAATGACTCTGCTGCATTATTTAAGGACTTTGCAGCAATATTTAAGGACTCTGCTTCAGTATTTAAGGACTCTGCTGCATTATTTAAGGACTTTGTTGCATTATTTAAGGACTCTGCTGCATTATTTAAGGACTTTGCTGTATTATTTAAGGACAATGCTGCATTATTTAAGGACTCTGCTGAAGCATTTGAGGACTCTGCTGCATTATTTAAGCCCTTTGCTGCGGTATTTAAGGACTCTGTTGCATTATTTAAGGACTTTGTTGCATTATTTAAGGACTCTGCTGCATTAGTTAAGGACTTTGCTGCATTATTTAAGGACTCTGCTGCATTATTTAACGACGTTGTTGCATTATTTAAGAACTGTTCTGCATTATTTAAGGACTTTGCTGCATTATTTAAGGAATATGCTGCATTATTTAATGAATTTGCTGAAGCATTTGAGGACTCTGCTGCATTATTAGAGGACTCTGCTGCTTTATTTAAGGACTTGCTGCATTATTTAATGACTTTGTTGGATTTTTTAAGGACTCTGCTGCATTATTTAAGGACATTGTTGCATTATTTAATGACTCTGCTGCATTATTTAAGGACTTTGCAGCAATATTTAAGGACTCTGCTTCAGTATTTAAGGACTCTGCTGCATTATTTAAGGACTTTGTTGCATTATTTAAGGACTCTGCTGCATTATTTAAGGACTTTGCTGCATTATTTAAGGACACTGCTGCATTATTTAAGGACTCTGCTGAAGAATTTGAGGACTCTGCTGCATTATTTAAGCACTTTGCGGCGGTATTTAAGGACTCTGTTGCATTATTTAAGGACTTTGTTGCATTATTTAAGGACTCTGCTGCATTAGTTAAGGAGTTTGCTGCATTATTTAAGGACTCTGCTGCATTATTTAACGACGTTGTTGCATTATTTAAGAACTGTGCTGCATTATTTAAGGACTTTGCTGCATTATTTAAGGACTATGCTGCATTATTTAATGACTTTGCTGAAGCATTTGAGGACTCTGCTGCATTATTAGAGGACTCTGCTGCATTATTTAAGGACTTGCTGCATTATTTAATGACTTTGTTGGATTTCTTAAGGACTCTGCTGCATTATTTAAGGAATTTGCTGCTATATTAAAGGACTCTGCTTCAGTATTTAAGGACTCTGCTGCTGTATTTAAGGACCCTGCTGCATTATTTTAGGACTCTGCTGCATTATTTAAGGACTTTGCTGCATTATTTAAGGACTCTGCTGCATTATTTAACGACGTTGTTGCATTATTTAAGAACTGTGCTGCATTATTTAAGGACTTTGCTGCATTATTTAAGGACTATGCTGCATTATTTAATGACTTTGCTGAAGCATTTGAGGACTCTGCTGCATTATTAGAGGACTCTGCTGCATTATTTAAGGACTTGCTGCATTATTTAATGACTTTGTTGGATTTTTTAAGGACTCTGCTGCATTATTTAAGGAATTTGCTGCTATATTAAAGGACTCTGCTTCAGTATTTAAGGACTCTGCTGCGGTATTTAAGGACTCTGCTGCATTATTTAAGGACTCTGCTGCATTATTTAAGGACTTTGCTGCATTATTTAAGGAATCTGCTGCATTATTTAAGGACTTTGTTGCATTATCTAAGGACTCTGCTGCATTATTGAAGGACTTTGCTGCAATATTTAAGGACTCTGCTTCAGTATTTAAGGACTCTGCTGCATTATTTAAGGACTTTGTTGCATTATTTAAGGACTCTGCTGCATTATTTAAGGACTTTGCTGCATTATTTATGGACTCTGCTGCATTATTTAAGGACTTTGCTGCAATATTTAAGGACTCTGCTTCAGTATTTAAGGACTCTGCTGCATTATTTAAGGACTTTGTTGCATTATTTAAGGACTCTGCTGCATTATTTAAGGACTTTGCTGCATTATTTAAGGACTCTGCTGCATTATTTAAGGACTCTGCTGAAGCATTTGAGGACTCTGCTGCATTATTTAATCACTTTGCTGCGGTATTTAAGGACTCTGTTGCATTATTTAAGGACTTTGTTGCATTATTTAAGGACTCTGCTGCATTAGTTAAGGACTTTGCTGCATTATTTAAGGACTCTGCTGCATTATTTAACGACGTTGTTGCATTATTTAAGAACTGTGCTGCATTATTTAAGGACTTTGCTGCATTATTTAAGGACTATGCTGCATTATTTAATGACTTTGCTGAAGCATTTGAGGACTCTGCTGCATTATTAGAGGACTCTGCTGCATTATTTAATGACTTTGTTGGATTTTTTAAGGACTCTGCTGCATTATTTAAGGAATTTGCTGCTATATTAAAGGACTCTGCTTCAGTATTTAAGGACTCTGCTGCGGTATATAAGGACTCTGCTGCATTATTTAAGGACTCTGCTGCATTATTTAAGGACTTTGCTGCATTATTTAAGGACTCTGCTGCATTATTTAAGGACTTTGTTGCATTATTTAAGGACTCTAATGCATTATTTAAGGACTTTGCTGGAATATTTAAGGACTCTGCTGCATTAGTTAAGGACTTTGCTGCATTATTTAAGGACTCTGCTGCATTATTTAACGACTTTACTGCATTATTTAAGGACTCTGCTGCATTATTTAAGGACTTTGTTGCATTATTTAAGGACTCTGCTGCATTAGTTAAGGACTATGCTGCATTATTTAATGACTTTGCTGAAGCATTTGAGGACTCTGCTGCATTATTAGAGGACTCTGCTGCATTATTTAAGGACTTGCTGCATTATTTAATGACTTTGTTGGATTTTTTAAGGACTCTGCTGCGTTATTTAAGGAATTTGCTGCTATATTAAAGGACTCTGCTTCAGTATTTAAGGACTCTGCTGCGGTATTTAAGGACTCTGCTGCATTATTTAAGGACTCTGCTGCATTATTTAAGGACTTTGCTGCATTATTTAAGGAATCTGCTGCATTATTTAAGGACCTTGTTGCATTATCTAAGGACTCTGCTGCATTATTGAAGGACTTTGCTGCAATATTTAAGGACTCTGCTTCAGTATTTAAGGACTCTGCTGCATTATTTAAGGACTTTGTTGCATTATTTAAGGACTCTGCTGCATTATTTAAGGACTTTGTTGCATTATTTAAGGACTCTGCTGCATTATTTAAGGACTTTGCTGCAATATTTAAGGACTCTGCTTCAGTATTTAAGGACTCTGCTGCATTATTTAAGGACTTTGTTGCATTATTTAAGGACTCTGCTGCATTATTTAAGGACTTTGCTGCATTATTTAAGGATTCTGCTGCATTTTTTAAGGACTCTGCTGAAGCATTTGAGGACTCTGCTGCATTATTTAAGCACTTTGCTGCGGTATTTAAGGACTCTGTTGCATTATTTAAGGACTTTGTTGCATTATTTAAGGACTCTGCTGCATTAGTTAAGGACTTTGCTGCATTATTTAAGGACTCTGCTGCATTATTTACCGACGTTGTTGCATTATTTAAGAACTGTGCTGCTTTATTTAAGGACTTTGCATTATTTAAGGACTATGCTGCATTATTTAATGACTTTGCTGAAGCATTTGATGACTCTGCTGCATTATTAGAGGACTCTGCTGCATTATTTAATGACTTTGTTGGATTTTTTAAGGACTCTGCTGCATTATTTAAGGAATTTGCTGCTATATTAAAGGACTCTGCTTCAGTATTTAAGGACTCTGCTGCGGTATTTAAGGACTTTGCTGCATTATTTAAGGACTCTGCTGCATTTTTTAAGGACTCTGCTGAAGCATTTGAGGACTCTGCTGCATTATTTAAGCACTTTGCTGCGGTATTTAAGGACTCTGTTGCATTATTTAAGGACTTTGTTGCATTATTTAAGGACTCTGCTGCATTAGTTAAGGACTCTGCTGCATTATTTAAGGACGTTGTTGCATTATTTAAGGACTCTGCTGCATTATTTAAGGACTTTACTGCATTATTTAAGGACTCTGCTGCATTATTTAAGGACTTTCTTGCATTATTTAAGGACTCTGCTGCATTAGTTAAGGACTTTGCTGCATTATTTAAGGACTCTGCTGCATTATTTAACGACGTTGTTGCATTACTTAAGAACTGTGCTGCATTATTTAAGGACTTTGCTGCATTAGTTAAGGACTATGCTCCATTATTTAATGACTTTGCTGAAGCATTTGAGGACTCTGCTGCATTATTAGAGGACTCTGCTGCATTATTTAAGGACTTGCTGCATTATTTAATGACTTTGTTGGATTTTTTAAGGACTCTGCTGCGTTATTTAAGGAATTTGCTGCTATATTAAAGGACTCTGCTTCAGTATTTAAGGACTCTGCTGCATTATTTAAGGACTCTGCTGCATTATTTAAGGACTTTGTTGCATTATTTAAGGACTCTGCTGCATTATTTAAGGACTTTGCTGCAATATTTAAGGACTCTGCTTCAGTATTTAAGGACTCTGCTGCATTATTTAAGGACTTTGTTGCATTATTTAAGGACTCTGCTGCATTATTTAAGGACTTTGCTGCATTATTTAAGGACTCTACTGCATTTTTTAAGGACTCTGCTGAAGCATTTGAGGACTCTGCTCCATTATTTAAGCACTTTGCTGCAGTATTTAAGGACTCTGTTGCATTATTTAAGGACTTTGTTGCATTATTTGAGGACTCTGCTGCATTAGTTAAGGACTTTGCTGCATTATTTAAGGACTCTGCTGCATTATTTACCGACGTTGTTGCATTATTTAAGAACTGTGCTGCTTTATTTAAGGACTTTGCATTATTTAAGGACTATGCTGCATTATTTAATGACTTTGCTGAAGCATTTGAGGACTCTGCTGCATTATTAGAGGACTCTGCTGCATTATTTAATGACTTTGTTGGATTTTTTAAGGACTCTGCTGCATTATTTAAGGAATTTGCTGCTATATTAAAGGACTCTGCTTCAGTATTTAAGGACTCTGCTGCGGTATTTAAGGACTCTGCTGCATTATTTAAGGACTCTGCTGCATTATTTAAGGACTTTGCTGCATTATTTAAGGACTCTGCTGCATTATTTAAGGACTTTGTTGCATTATTTAAGGACTCTAATGCATTATTTAAGGACTTTGCTGCAATATTTAAGGACTCTGCTTCAGTATTTAAGGACTCTGCTGCATTATTTAAGGACGTTGTTGCATTATTTAAGGACTCTGCTGCATTATTTAAGGACTTTACTGCATTATTTAAGGACTCTGCTGCATTATTTAAGGACTTTGTTGCATTATTTCAGGAATCTGATGCATTATTTAAGGAATTTGCTGAATTATTTAAGGACTCTGCTTTCTTATTTAATGACTCTGCTGAAGCATTTGAGGACTCTGCTGCATTATTTGAGGACTCTGTTGCATTATTTAAGGACTTTGCTGCTTTATTTAAGGACTTTGTTGCATTATTTAAGGACTCTGCTGCATTATTTAAGGACTTTGCTGCAATATTTAAGGACTCTGCTTCAGTATTTAAGGACTCTGCTGCATTATTTAAGGACTTTGCTGCATTATTTAAGGACTTTGTTGCATTATTTAAGTACTCTGCTGCATTATTTAAGGACTTTGTTGCATTATTTAAGGACTCTGCTGCATTATTTAAGGACTTTGTTGCATTATTTAATGACTCTGCTGCATTATTTAAGGACTTTGCAGCAATATTTAAGGACTCTGCTTCAGTATTTAAGGACTCTGCTGCATTATTTAAGGACTTTGTTGCATTATTTAAGGACTCTGCTGCATTATTTAAGGACTTTGCTGTATTATTTAAGGACAATGCTGCATTATTTAAGGACTCTGCTGAAGCATTTGAGGACTCTGCTGCATTATTTAAGCCCTTTGCTGCGGTATTTAAGGACTCTGTTGCATTATTTAAGGACTTTGTTGCATTATTTAAGGACTCTGCTGCATTAGTTAAGGACTCTGCTGCATTATTTAACGACGTTGTTGCATTATTTAAGAACTGTTCTGCATTATTTAAGGACTTTGCTGCATTATTTAAGGAATATGCTGCATTATTTAATGAATTTGCTGAAGCATTTGAGGACTCTGCTGCATTATTAGAGGACTCTGCTGCATTATTTAAGGACTTGCTGCATTATTTAAGGACATTGTTGCATTATTTAATGACTCTGCTGCATTATTTAAGGACTTTGCAGCAATATTTAAGGACTCTGCTTCAGTATTTAAGGACTCTGCTGCATTATTTAAGGACTTTGTTGCATTATTTAAGGACTCTGCTGCATTATTTAAGGACTTTGCTGCATTATTTAAGGACACTGCTGCATTATTTAAGGACTCTGCTGAAGCATTTGAGGACTCTGCTGCATTATTTAAGCACTTTGCGGCGGTATTTAAGGACTCTGTTGCATTATTTAAGGACTTTGTTGCATTATTTAAGGACTCTGCTGCATTAGTTAAGGAGTTTGCTGCATTATTTAAGGACTCTGCTGCATTATTTAACGACGTTGTTGCATTATTTAAGAACTGTGCTGCATTATTTAAGGACTTTGCTGCATTATTTAAGGACTCTGCTGCATTATTTAACGACGTTGTTGCATTATTTAAGAACTGTGCTGCATTATTTAAGGACTTTGCTGCATTATTTAAGGACTATGCTGCATTATTTAATGACTTTGCTGAAGCATTTGAGGACTCTGCTGCATTATTAGAGGACTCTGCTGCATTATTTAAGGACTTGCTGCATTATTTAATGACTTTGTTGGATTTTTTAAGGACTCTGCTGCATTATTTAAGGAATTTGCTGCTATATTAAAGGACTCTGCTTCAGTATTTAAGGACTCTGCTGCGGTATTTAAGGACTCTGCTGCATTATTTAAGGACTCTGCTGCATTATTTAAGGACTTTGCTGCATTATTTAAGGAATCTGCTGCATTATTTAAGGACTTTGTTGCATTATCTAAGGACTCTGCTGCATTATTGAAGGACTTTGCTGCAATATTTAAGGACTCTGCTTCAGTATTTAAGGACTCTGCTGCATTATTTAAGGACTTTGTTGCATTATTTAAGGACTCTGCTGCATTATTTAAGGACTTTGCTGCATTATTTATGGACTCTGCTGCATTATTTAAGGACTTTGCTGCAATATTTAAGGACTCTGCTTCAGTATTTAAGGACTCTGCTGCATTATTTAAGGACTTTGTTGCATTATTTAAGGACTCTGCTGCATTATTTAAGGACTTTGCTGCATTATTTAAGGACTCTGCTGCATTATTTAAGGACTCTGCTGAAGCATTTGAGGACTCTGCTGCATTATTTAATCACTTTGCTGCGGTATTTAAGGACTCTGTTGCATTATTTAAGGACTTTGTTGCATTATTTAAGGACTCTGCTGCATTAGTTAAGGACTTTGCTGCATTATTTAAGGACTCTGCTGCATTATTTAACGACGTTGTTGCATTATTTAAGAACTGTGCTGCATTATTTAAGGACTTTGCTGCATTATTTAAGGACTATGCTGCATTATTTAAGGACTATGCTGAAGCATTTGAGGACTCTGCTGCATTATTAGAGGACTCTGCTGCATTATTTAATGACTTTGTTGGATTTTTTAAGGACTCTGCTGCATTATTTAAGGAATTTGCTGCTATATTAAAGGACTCTGCTTCAGTATTTAAGGACTCTGCTGCGGTATTTAAGGACTCTGCTGCATTATTTAAGGACTCTGCTGCATTATTTAAGGACTTTGCTGCATTATTTAAGGAATCTGCTGCATTATTTAAGGACTTTGTTGCATTATCTAAGGACTCTGCTGCATTATTGAAGGACTTTGCTGCAATATTTAAGGACTCTGCTTCAGTATTTAAGGACTCTGCTGCATTATTTAAGGACTTTGTTGCATTATTTAAGGACTCTGCTGCATTATTTAAGGACTTTGCTGCATTATTTATGGACTCTGCTGCATTATTTAAGGACTTTGCTGCAATATTTAAGGACTCTGCTTCAGTATTTAAGGACTCTGCTGCATTATTTAAGGACTTTGTTGCATTATTTAAGGACTCTGCTGCATTATTTAAGGACTTTGCTGCATTATTTAAGGACTCTGCTGCATTATTTAAGGACTCTGCTGAAGCATTTGAGGACTCTGCTGCATTATTTAATCACTTTGCTGCGGTATTTAAGGACTCTGTTGCATTATTTAAGGACTTTGTTGCATTATTTAAGGACTCTGCTGCATTAGTTAAGGACTTTGCTGCATTATTTAAGGACTCTGCTGCATTATTTAACGACGTTGTTGCATTATTTAAGAACTGTGCTGCATTATTTAAGGACTTTGCTGCATTATTTAAGGACTATGCTGCATTATTTAAGGACTATGCTGAAGCATTTGAGGACTCTGCTGCATTATTAGAGGACTCTGCTGCATTATTTAATGACTTTGTTGGATTTTTTAAGGACTCTGCTGCATTATTTAAGGAATTTGCTGCTATATTAAAGGACTCTGCTTCAGTATTTAAGGACTCTGCTGCGGTATATAAGGACTCTGCTGCATTATTTAAGGACTCTGCTGCATTATTTAAGGACTTTGCTGCATTATTTAAGGACTCTGCTGCATTATTTAAGGACTTTGTTGCATTATTTAAGGACTCTAATGCATTATTTAAGGACTTTGCTGGAATATTTAAGGACTCTGCTGCATTAGTTAAGGACTTTGCTGCATTATTTAAGGACTCTGCTGCATTATTTAACGACTTTACTGCATTATTTAAGGACTCTGCTGCATTATTTAAGGACTTTGTTGCATTATTTAAGGACTCTGCTGCATTAGTTAAGGACTATGCTGCATTATTTAATGACTTTGCTGAAGCATTTGAGGACTCTGCTGCATTATTAGAGGACTCTGCTGCATTATTTAAGGACTTGCTGCATTATTTAATGACTTTGTTGGATTTTTTAAGGACTCTGCTGCGTTATTTAAGGAATTTGCTGCTATATTAAAGGACTCTGCTTCAGTATTTAAGGACTCTGCTGCGGTATTTAAGGACTCTGCTGCATTATTTAAGGACTCTGCTGCATTACTTAAGGACTTTGCTGCATTATTTAAGGAATCTGCTGCATTATTTAAGGACTTTGTTGCATTATCTAAGGACTCTGCTGCATTATTGAAGGACTTTGCTGCAATATTTAAGGACTCTGCTTCAGTATTTAAGGACTCTGCTGCATTATTTAAGGACTTTGTTGCATTATTTAAGGACTCTGCTGCATTATTTAAGGACTTTGTTGCATTATTTAAGGACTCTGCTGCATTATTTAAGGACTTTGCTGCAATATTTAAGGACTCTGCTTCAGTATTTAAGGACTCTGCTGCATTATTTAAGGACTTTGTTGCATTATTTAAGGACTCTGCTGCATTATTTAAGGACTTTGCTGCATTATTTAAGGATTCTGCTGCATTTTTTAAGGACTCTGCTGAAGCATTTGAGGACTCTGCTGCATTATTTAAGCACTTTGCTGCGGTATTTAAGGACTCTGTTGCATTATTTAAGGACTTTGTTGCATTATTTAAGGACTCTGCTGCATTAGTTAAGGACTTTGCTGCATTATTTAAGGACTCTGCTGCATTATTTACCGACGTTGTTGCATTATTTAAGAACTGTGCTGCTTTATTTAAGGACTTTGCATTATTTAAGGACTATGCTGCATTATTTAATGACTTTGCTGAAGCATTTGAGGACTCTGCTGCATTATTAGAGGACTCTGCTGCATTATTTAATGACTTTGTTGGATTTTTTAAGGACTCTGCTGCATTATTTAAGGAATTTGCTGCTATATTAAAGGACTCTGCTTCAGTATTTAAGGACTCTGCTGCGGTATTTAAGGACTCTGCTGCATTATTTAAGGACTCTGCTGCATTATTTAAGGACTTTGCTGCATTATTTAAGGACTCTGCTGCATTATTTAAGGACTTTGTTGCATTATTTAAGGACTCTAATGCATTATTTAAGGACTTTGCTGCAATATTTAAGGACTCTGCTTCAGTATTTAAGGACTCTGCTGCATTATTTAAGGACGTTGTTGCATTATTTAAGGACTCTGCTGCATTATTTAAGGACTTTACTGCATTATTTAAGGACTCTGCTGCATTATTTAAGGACTTTCTTGCATTATTTAAGGACTCTGCTGCATTAGTTAAGGACTTTGCTGCATTATTTAAGGACTCTGCTGCATTATTTAAGGACTTTGCTGCAATATTTAAGGACTCTGCTTCAGTATTTAAGGACTCTGCTGCATTATTTAAGGACTTTGTTGCATTATTTAAGGACTCTGCTGCATTATTTAAGGACTTTGCTGCATTATTTAAGGACTCTGCTGCATTTTTTAAGGACTCTGCTGAAGCATTTGAGGACTCTGCTGCATTATTTAAGCACTTTGCTGCGGTATTTAAGGACTCTGTTGCATTATTTAAGGACTTTGTTGCATTATTTAAGGACTCTGCTGCATTATTTAAGGACTTTGTTGCATTATTTAAGGACTCTGCTGCATTATTTAAGGACTTTGCTGCAATATTTAAGGACTCTGCTTCAGTATTTAAGGACTCTGCTGCATTATTTAAGGACTTTGTTGCATTATTTAAGGACTCTGCTGCATTATTTAAGGACTTTGTTGCATTATCTAAGGACTCTGCTGCATTATTGAAGGACTTTGCTGCAATATTTAAGGACTCTGCTTCAGTATTTATGGACTCTGCTGCATTATTTAAGGACTTTGTTGCATTATTTAAGGACTCTGCTGCATTATTTAAGGACTTTGTTGCATTATTTAAGGACTCTGCTGCATTATTTAAGGACTTTGCTGCAATATTTAAGGACTCTGCTTCAGTATTTAAGGACTCTGCTGCATTATTTAAGGACTTTGTTGCATTATTTAAGGACTCTGCTGCATTATTTAAGGACTTTGCTGCATTATTTAAGGATTCTGCTGCATTTTTTAAGGACTCTGCTGAAGCATTTGAGGACTCTGCTGCATTATTTAAGCACTTTGCTGCGGTATTTAAGGACTCTGTTGCATTATTTAAGGACTTTGTTGCATTATTTAAGGACTCTGCTGCATTAGTTAAGGACTTTGCTGCATTATTTAAGGACTCTGCTGCATTATTTACCGACGTTGTTGCATTATTTAAGAACTGTGCTGCTTTATTTAAGGACTTTGCATTATTTAAGGACTATGCTGCATTATTTAATGACTTTGCTGAAGCATTTGAGGACTCTGCTGCATTATTAGAGGACTCTGCTGCATTATTTAATGACTTTGTTGGATTTTTAAGGACTCTGCTGCATTATTTAAGGAATTTGCTGCTATATTAAAGGACTCTGCTTCAGTATTTAAGGACTCTGCTGCGGTATTTAAGGACTCTGCTGCATTATTTAAGGACTCTGCTGCATTATTTAAGGACATTGCTGCATTATTTAAGGACTCTGCTGCATTATTTAAGGACTTTGTTGCATTATTTAAGGACTCTGCTGCATTATTTAAGGACTTTGCTGCATTATTTAAGGACTCTGCTGCATTATTTAAGGACTCTGCTGAAGCATTTGAGGACTCTGCTGCATTATTTAATCACTTTGCTGCGGTATTTAAGGACTCTGTTGCATTATTTAAGGACTTTGTTGCATTATTTAAGGACTCTGCTGCATTAGTTAAGGACTTTGCTGCATTATTTAAGGACTCTGCTGCATTATTTAACGACGTTGTTGCATTATTTAAGAACTGTGCTGCATTATTTAAGGACTTTGCTGCATTATTTAAGGACTATGCTGCATTATTTAAGGACTATGCTGAAGCATTTGAGGACTCTGCTGCATTATTAGAGGACTCTGCTGCATTATTTAATGACTTTGTTGGATTTTTTAAGGACTCTGCTGCATTATTTAAGGAATTTGCTGCTATATTAAAGGACTCTGCTTCAGTATTTAAGGACTCTGCTGCGGTATTTAAGGACTCTGCTGCATTATTTAAGGACTCTGCTGCATTATTTAAGGACTTTGCTGCATTATTTAAGGAATCTGCTGCATTATTTAAGGACTTTGTTGCATTATCTAAGGACTCTGCTGCATTATTGAAGGACTTTGCTGCAATATTTAAGGACTCTGCTTCAGTATTTAAGGACTCTGCTGCATTATTTAAGGACTTTGTTGCATTATTTAAGGACTCTGCTGCATTATTTAAGGACTTTGCTGCATTATTTATGGACTCTGCTGCATTATTTAAGGACTTTGCTGCAATATTTAAGGACTCTGCTTCAGTATTTAAGGACTCTGCTGCATTATTTAAGGACTTTGTTGCATTATTTAAGGACTCTGCTGCATTATTTAAGGACTTTGCTGCATTATTTAAGGACTCTGCTGCATTATTTAAGGACTCTGCTGCATTATTTAAGGACTTTGCTGCAATATTTAAGGACTCTGCTTCAGTATTTAAGGACTCTGCTGCATTATTTAAGGACTTTGTTGCATTATTTAAGGACTCTGCTGCATTATTTAAGGACTTTGTTGCATTATCTAAGGACTCTGCTGCATTATTGAAGGACTTTGCTGCAATATTTAAGGACTCTGCTTCAGTATTTATGGACTCTGCTGCATTATTTAAGGACTTTGTTGCATTATTTAAGGACTCTGCTGCATTATTTAAGGACTTTGTTGCATTATTTAAGGACTCTGCTGCATTATTTAAGGACTTTGCTGCAATATTTAAGGACTCTGCTTCAGTATTTAAGGACTCTGCTGCATTATTTAAGGACTTTGTTGCATTATTTAAGGACTCTGCTGCATTATTTAAGGACTTTGCTGCATTATTTAAGGATTCTGCTGCATTTTTTAAGGACTCTGCTGAAGCATTTGAGGACTCTGCTGCATTATTTAAGCACTTTGCTGCGGTATTTAAGGACTCTGTTGCATTATTTAAGGACTTTGTTGCATTATTTAAGGACTCTGCTGCATTAGTTAAGGACTTTGCTGCATTATTTAAGGACTCTGCTGCATTATTTACCGACGTTGTTGCATTATTTAAGAACTGTGCTGCTTTATTTAAGGACTTTGCATTATTTAAGGACTATGCTGCATTATTTAATGACTTTGCTGAAGCATTTGAGGACTCTGCTGCATTATTAGAGGACTCTGCTGCATTATTTAATGACTTTGTTGGATTTTTAAGGACTCTGCTGCATTATTTAAGGAATTTGCTGCTATATTAAAGGACTCTGCTTCAGTATTTAAGGACTCTGCTGCGGTATTTAAGGACTCTGCTGCATTATTTAAGGACTCTGCTGCATTATTTAAGGACATTGCTGCATTATTTAAGGACTCTGCTGCATTATTTAAGGACTTTGTTGCATTATTTAAGGACTCTGCTGCATTATTTAAGGACTTTGCTGCATTATTTAAGGACTCTGCTGCATTATTTAAGGACTCTGCTGAAGCATTTGAGGACTCTGCTGCATTATTTAATCACTTTGCTGCGGTATTTAAGGACTCTGTTGCATTATTTAAGGACTTTGTTGCATTATTTAAGGACTCTGCTGCATTAGTTAAGGACTTTGCTGCATTATTTAAGGACTCTGCTGCATTATTTAACGACGTTGTTGCATTATTTAAGAACTGTGCTGCATTATTTAAGGACTTTGCTGCATTATTTAAGGACTATGCTGCATTATTTAAGGACTATGCTGAAGCATTTGAGGACTCTGCTGCATTATTAGAGGACTCTGCTGCATTATTTAATGACTTTGTTGGATTTTTTAAGGACTCTGCTGCATTATTTAAGGAATTTGCTGCTATATTAAAGGACTCTGCTTCAGTATTTAAGGACTCTGCTGCGGTATTTAAGGACTCTGCTGCATTATTTAAGGACTCTGCTGCATTATTTAAGGACTTTGCTGCATTATTTAAGGAATCTGCTGCATTATTTAAGGACTTTGTTGCATTATCTAAGGACTCTGCTGCATTATTGAAGGACTTTGCTGCAATATTTAAGGACTCTGCTTCAGTATTTAAGGACTCTGCTGCATTATTTAAGGACTTTGTTGCATTATTTAAGGACTCTGCTGCATTATTTAAGGACTTTGCTGCATTATTTATGGACTCTGCTGCATTATTTAAGGACTTTGCTGCAATATTTAAGGACTCTGCTTCAGTATTTAAGGACTCTGCTGCATTATTTAAGGACTTTGTTGCATTATTTAAGGACTCTGCTGCATTATTTAAGGACTTTGCTGCATTATTTAAGGACTCTGCTGCATTATTTAAGGACTCTGCTGAAGCATTTGAGGACTCTGCTGCATTATTTAATCACTTTGCTGCGGTATTTAAGGACTCTGTTGCATTATTTAAGGACTTTGTTGCATTATTTAAGGACTCTGCTGCATTAGTTAAGGACTTTGCTGCATTATTTAAGGACTCTGCTGCATTATTTAACGACGTTGTTGCATTATTTAAGAACTGTGCTGCATTATTTAAGGACTTTGCTGCATTATTTAAGGACTATGCTGCATTATTTAAGGACTATGCTGAAGCATTTGAGGACTCTGCTGCATTATTAGAGGACTCTGCTGCATTATTTAATGACTTTGTTGGATTTTTTAAGGACTCTGCTGCATTATTTAAGGAATTTGCTGCTATATTAAAGGACTCTGCTTCAGTATTTAAGGACTCTGCTGCGGTATATAAGGACTCTGCTGCATTATTTAAGGACTCTGCTGCATTATTTAAGGACTTTGCTGCATTATTTAAGGACTCTGCTGCATTATTTAAGGACTTTGTTGCATTATTTAAGGACTCTAATGCATTATTTAAGGACTTTGCTGGAATATTTAAGGACTCTGCTGCATTAGTTAAGGACTTTGCTGCATTATTTAAGGACTCTGCTGCATTATTTAACGACTTTACTGCATTATTTAAGGACTCTGCTGCATTATTTAAGGACTTTGTTGCATTATTTAAGGACTCTGCTGCATTAGTTAAGGACTATGCTGCATTATTTAATGACTTTGCTGAAGCATTTGAGGACTCTGCTGCATTATTAGAGGACTCTGCTGCATTATTTAAGGACTTGCTGCATTATTTAATGACTTTGTTGGATTTTTTAAGGACTCTGCTGCGTTATTTAAGGAATTTGCTGCTATATTAAAGGACTCTGCTTCAGTATTTAAGGACTCTGCTGCGGTATTTAAGGACTCTGCTGCATTATTTAAGGACTCTGCTGCATTACTTAAGGACTTTGCTGCATTATTTAAGGAATCTGCTGCATTATTTAAGGACTTTGTTGCATTATCTAAGGACTCTGCTGCATTATTGAAGGACTTTGCTGCAATATTTAAGGACTCTGCTTCAGTATTTAAGGACTCTGCTGCATTATTTAAGGACTTTGTTGCATTATTTAAGGACTCTGCTGCATTATTTAAGGACTTTGTTGCATTATTTAAGGACTCTGCTGCATTATTTAAGGACTTTGCTGCAATATTTAAGGACTCTGCTTCAGTATTTAAGGACTCTGCTGCATTATTTAAGGACTTTGTTGCATTATTTAAGGACTCTGCTGCATTATTTAAGGACTTTGCTGCATTATTTAAGGATTCTGCTGCATTTTTTAAGGACTCTGCTGAAGCATTTGAGGACTCTGCTGCATTATTTAAGCACTTTGCTGCGGTATTTAAGGACTCTGTTGCATTATTTAAGGACTTTGTTGCATTATTTAAGGACTCTGCTGCATTAGTTAAGGACTTTGCTGCATTATTTAAGGACTCTGCTGCATTATTTACCGACGTTGTTGCATTATTTAAGAACTGTGCTGCTTTATTTAAGGACTTTGCATTATTTAAGGACTATGCTGCATTATTTAATGACTTTGCTGAAGCATTTGAGGACTCTGCTGCATTATTAGAGGGCTCTGCTGCATTATTTAATGACTTTGTTGGATTTTTTAAGGACTCTGCTGCATTATTTAAGGAATTTGCTGCTATATTAAAGGACTCTGCTTCAGTATTTAAGGACTCTGCTGCAGTATTTAAGGACTCTGCTGCATTATTTAAGGACTCTGCTGCATTATTTAAGGACTTTGCTGCATTATTTAAGGACTCTGCTGCATTATTTAAGGACTTTGTTGCATTATTTAAGGACTCTAATGCATTATTTAAGGACTTTGCTGCAATATTTAAGGACTCTGCTTCAGTATTTAAGGACTCTGCTGCATTATTTAAGGACGTTGTTGCATTATTTAAGGACTCTGCTGCATTATTTAAGGACTTTACTGCATTATTTAAGGACTCTGCTGCATTATTTAAGGACTTTCTTGCATTATTTAAGGACTCTGCTGCATTAGTTAAGGACTTTGCTGCATTATTTAAGGACTCTGCTGCATTATTTAAGGACTTTGCTGCAATATTTAAGGACTCTGCTTCAGTATTTAAGGACTCTGCTGCATTATTTAAGGACTTTGTTGCATTATTTAAGGACTCTGCTGCATTATTTAAGGACTTTGCTGCATTATTTAAGGACTCTGCTGCATTTTTTAAGGACTCTGCTGAAGCATTTGAGGACTCTGCTGCATTATTTAAGCACTTTGCTGCGGTATTTAAGGACTCTGTTGCATTATTTAAGGACTTTGTTGCATTATTTAAGGACTCTGCTGCATTATTTAAGGACTTTGTTGCATTATTTAAGGACTCTGCTGCATTATTTAAGGACTTTGCTGCAATATTTAAGGACTCTGCTTCAGTATTTAAGGACTCTGCTGCATTATTTAAGGACTTTGTTGCATTATTTAAGGACTCTGCTGCATTATTTAAGGACTTTGTTGCATTATCTAAGGACTCTGCTGCATTATTGAAGGACTTTGCTGCAATATTTAAGGACTCTGCTTCAGTATTTATGGACTCTGCTGCATTATTTAAGGACTTTGTTGCATTATTTAAGGACTCTGCTGCATTATTTAAGGACTTTGTTGCATTATTTAATGACTCTGCTGCATTATTTAAGGACTTTGCTGCAATATTTAAGGACTCTGCTTCAGTATTTAAGGACTCTGCTGCATTATTTAAGGACTTTGTTGCATTATTTAAGGACTCTGCTGCATTATTTAAGGACTTTGCTGCATTATTTAAGGATTCTGCTGCATTTTTTAAGGACTCTGCTGAAGCATTTGAGGACTCTGCTGCATTATTTAAGCACTTTGCTGCGGTATTTAAGGACTCTGTTGCATTATTTAAGGACTTTGTTGCATTATTTAAGGACTCTGCTGCATTAGTTAAGGACTTTGCTGCATTATTTAAGGACTCTGCTGCATTATTTACCGACGTTGTTGCATTATTTAAGAACTGTGCTGCTTTATTTAAGGACTTTGCATTATTTAAGGACTATGCTGCATTATTTAATGACTTTGCTGAAGCATTTGAGGACTCTGCTGCATTATTAGAGGACTCTGCTGCATTATTTAATGACTTTGTTGGATTTTTAAGGACTCTGCTGCATTATTTAAGGAATTTGCTGCTATATTAAAGGACTCTGCTTCAGTATTTAAGGACTCTGCTGCGGTATTTAAGGACTCTGCTGCATTATTTAAGGACTCTGCTGCATTATTTAAGGACTTTGCTGCATTATTTAAGGACTCTGCTGCATTATTTAAGGACTTTGTTGCATTATTTAAGGACTCTAATGCATTATTTAAGGACTTTGCTGCAATATTTAAGGACTCTGCTTCAGTATTTAAGGACTCTGCTGCATTATTTAAGGACGTTGTTGCATTATTTAAGGACTCTGCTGCATTATTTAAGGACTTTACTGCATTATTTAAGGACTCAGCTGCATTATTTAAGGACTTTCTTGCATTATTTAAGGACCCTGCTGCATTAGTTAAGGACTTTGCTGCATTATTTAAGGACATTGCTGCATTATTTAAGGACTCTGCTGCATTATTTAAGGACTTTGTTGCATTATTTAAGGACTCTGCTGCATTATTTAAGGACTTTGCTGCATTATTTAAGGACTCTGCTGCATTATTTAAGGACTCTGCTGAAGCATTTGAGGACTCTGCTGCATTATTTAATCACTTTGCTGCGGTATTTAAGGACTCTGTTGCATTATTTAAGGACTTTGTTGCATTATTTAAGGACTCTGCTGCATTAGTTAAGGACTTTGCTGCATTATTTAAGGACTCTGCTGCATTATTTAACGACGTTGTTGCATTATTTAAGAACTGTGCTGCATTATTTAAGGACTTTGCTGCATTATTTAAGGACTATGCTGCATTATTTAAGGACTATGCTGAAGGATTTGAGGACTCTGCTGCATTATTAGAGGACTCTGCTGCATTATTTAATGACTTTGTTGGATTTTTTAAGGACTCTGCTGCATTATTTAAGGAATTTGCTGCTATATTAAAGGACTCTGCTTCAGTATTTAAGGACTCTGCTGCGGTATTTAAGGACTCTGCTGCATTATTTAAGGACTCTGCTGCATTATTTAAGGACTTTGCTGCATTATTTAAGGAATCTGCTGCATTATTTAAGGACTTTGTTGCATTATCTAAGGACTCTGCTGCATTATTGAAGGACTTTGCTGCAATATTTAAGGACTCTGCTTCAGTATTTAAGGACTCTGCTGCATTATTTAAGGACTTTGTTGCATTATTTAAGGACTCTGCTGCATTATTTAAGGACTTTGCTGCATTATTTATGGACTCTGCTGCATTATTTAAGGACTTTGCTGCAATATTTAAGGACTCTGCTTCAGTATTTAAGGACTCTGCTGCATTATTTAAGGACTTTGTTGCATTATTTAAGGACTCTGCTGCATTATTTAAGGACTTTGCTGCATTATTTAAGGACTCTGCTGCATTATTTAAGGACTCTGCTGAAGCATTTGAGGACTCTGCTGCATTATTTAATCACTTTGCTGCGGTATTTAAGGACTCTGTTGCATTATTTAAGGACTTTGTTGCATTATTTAAGGACTCTGCTGCATTAGTTAAGGACTTTGCTGCATTATTTAAGGACTCTGCTGCATTATTTAACGACGTTGTTGCATTATTTAAGAACTGTGCTGCATTATTTAAGGACTTTGCTGCATTATTTAAGGACTATGCTGCATTATTTAAGGACTATGCTGAAGCATTTGAGGACTCTGCTGCATTATTAGAGGACTCTGCTGCATTATTTAATGACTTTGTTGGATTTTTTAAGGACTCTGCTGCATTATTTAAGGAATTTGCTGCTATATTAAAGGACTCTGCTTCAGTATTTAAGGACTCTGCTGCGGTATATAAGGACTCTGCTGCATTATTTAAGGACTCTGCTGCATTATTTAAGGACTTTGCTGCATTATTTAAGGACTCTGCTGCATTATTTAAGGACTTTGTTGCATTATTTAAGGACTCTAATGCATTATTTAAGGACTTTGCTGGAATATTTAAGGACTCTGCTGCATTAGTTAAGGACTTTGCTGCATTATTTAAGGACTCTGCTGCATTATTTAACGACTTTACTGCATTATTTAAGGACTCTGCTGCATTATTTAAGGACTTTGTTGCATTATTTAAGGACTCTGCTGCATTAGTTAAGGACTATGCTGCATTATTTAATGACTTTGCTGAAGCATTTGAGGACTCTGCTGCATTATTAGAGGACTCTGCTGCATTATTTAAGGACTTGCTGCATTATTTAATGACTTTGTTGGATTTTTTAAGGACTCTGCTGCGTTATTTAAGGAATTTGCTGCTATATTAAAGGACTCTGCTTCAGTATTTAAGGACTCTGCTGCGGTATTTAAGGACTCTGCTGCATTATTTAAGGACTCTGCTGCATTACTTAAGGACTTTGCTGCATTATTTAAGGAATCTGCTGCATTATTTAAGGACTTTGTTGCATTATCTAAGGACTCTGCTGCATTATTGAAGGACTTTGCTGCAATATTTAAGGACTCTGCTTCAGTATTTAAGGACTCTGCTGCATTATTTAAGGACTTTGTTGCATTATTTAAGGACTCTGCTGCATTATTTAAGGACTTTGTTGCATTATTTAAGGACTCTGCTGCATTATTTAAGGACTTTGCTGCAATATTTAAGGACTCTGCTTCAGTATTTAAGGACTCTGCTGCATTATTTAAGGACTTTGTTGCATTATTTAAGGACTCTGCTGCATTATTTAAGGACTTTGCTGCATTATTTAAGGATTCTGCTGCATTTTTTAAGGACTCTGCTGAAGCATTTGAGGACTCTGCTGCATTATTTAAGCACTTTGCTGCGGTATTTAAGGACTCTGTTGCATTATTTAAGGACTTTGTTGCATTATTTAAGGACTCTGCTGCATTAGTTAAGGACTTTGCTGCATTATTTAAGGACTCTGCTGCATTATTTACCGACGTTGTTGCATTATTTAAGAACTGTGCTGCTTTATTTAAGGACTTTGCATTATTTAAGGACTATGCTGCATTATTTAATGACTTTGCTGAAGCATTTGAGGACTCTGCTGCATTATTAGAGGGCTCTGCTGCATTATTTAATGACTTTGTTGGATTTTTTAAGGACTCTGCTGCATTATTTAAGGAATTTGCTGCTATATTAAAGGACTCTGCTTCAGTATTTAAGGACTCTGCTGCAGTATTTAAGGACTCTGCTGCATTATTTAAGGACTCTGCTGCATTATTTAAGGACTTTGCTGCATTATTTAAGGACTCTGCTGCATTATTTAAGGACTTTGTTGCATTATTTAAGGACTCTAATGCATTATTTAAGGACTTTGCTGCAATATTTAAGGACTCTGCTTCAGTATTTAAGGACTCTGCTGCATTATTTAAGGACGTTGTTGCATTATTTAAGGACTCTGCTGCATTATTTAAGGACTTTACTGCATTATTTAAGGACTCTGCTGCATTATTTAAGGACTTTCTTGCATTATTTAAGGACTCTGCTGCATTAGTTAAGGACTTTGCTGCATTATTTAAGGACTCTGCTGCATTATTTAAGGACTTTGCTGCAATATTTAAGGACTCTGCTTCAGTATTTAAGGACTCTGCTGCATTATTTAAGGACTTTGTTGCATTATTTAAGGACTCTGCTGCATTATTTAAGGACTTTGCTGCATTATTTAAGGACTCTGCTGCATTTTTTAAGGACTCTGCTGAAGCATTTGAGGACTCTGCTGCATTATTTAAGCACTTTGCTGCGGTATTTAAGGACTCTGTTGCATTATTTAAGGACTTTGTTGCATTATTTAAGGACTCTGCTGCATTATTTAAGGACTTTGTTGCATTATTTAAGGACTCTGCTGCATTATTTAAGGACTTTGCTGCAATATTTAAGGACTCTGCTTCAGTATTTAAGGACTCTGCTGCATTATTTAAGGACTTTGTTGCATTATTTAAGGACTCTGCTGCATTATTTAAGGACTTTGTTGCATTATCTAAGGACTCTGCTGCATTATTGAAGGACTTTGCTGCAATATTTAAGGACTCTGCTTCAGTATTTATGGACTCTGCTGCATTATTTAAGGACTTTGTTGCATTATTTAAGGACTCTGCTGCATTATTTAAGGACTTTGTTGCATTATTTAAGGACTCTGCTGCATTATTTAAGGACTTTGCTGCAATATTTAAGGACTCTGCTTCAGTATTTAAGGACTCTGCTGCATTATTTAAGGACTTTGTTGCATTATTTAAGGACTCTGCTGCATTATTTAAGGACTTTGCTGCATTATTTAAGGATTCTGCTGCATTTTTTAAGGACTCTGCTGAAGCATTTGAGGACTCTGCTGCATTATTTAAGCACTTTGCTGCGGTATTTAAGGACTCTGTTGCATTATTTAAGGACTTTGTTGCATTATTTAAGGACTCTGCTGCATTAGTTAAGGACTTTGCTGCATTATTTAAGGACTCTGCTGCATTATTTACCGACGTTGTTGCATTATTTAAGAACTGTGCTGCTTTATTTAAGGACTTTGCATTATTTAAGGACTATGCTGCATTATTTAATGACTTTGCTGAAGCATTTGAGGACTCTGCTGCATTATTAGAGGACTCTGCTGCATTATTTAATGACTTTGTTGGATTTTTAAGGACTCTGCTGCATTATTTAAGGAATTTGCTGCTATATTAAAGGACTCTGCTTCAGTATTTAAGGACTCTGCTGCGGTATTTAAGGACTCTGCTGCATTATTTAAGGACTCTGCTGCATTATTTAAGGACTTTGCTGCATTATTTAAGGACTCTGCTGCATTATTTAAGGACTTTGTTGCATTATTTAAGGACTCTAATGCATTATTTAAGGACTTTGCTGCAATATTTAAGGACTCTGCTTCAGTATTTAAGGACTCTGCTGCATTATTTAAGGACGTTGTTGCATTATTTAAGGACTCTGCTGCATTATTTAAGGACTTTACTGCATTATTTAAGGACTCAGCTGCATTATTTAAGGACTTTCTTGCATTATTTAAGGACCCTGCTGCATTAGTTAAGGACTTTGCTGCATTATTTAAGGACTCTGCTGCATTATTTAAGGACTTTGCTGCAATATTTAAGGACTCTGCTTCAGTATTTAAGGACTCTGCTGCATTATTTAAGGACTTTGTTGCATTATTTAAGGACTCTGCTGCATTATTTAAGGACTTTGCTGCATTATTTAAGGACTCTGCTGCATTTTTTAAGGACTCTGCTGAAGCATTTGAGGACTCTGCTGCATTATTTAAGCACTTTGCTGCGGTATTTAAGGACTCTGTTGCATTATTTAAGGACTTTGTTGCATTATTTAAGGACTCTGCTGCATTATTTAAGGACTTTGTTGCATTATTTAAGGACTCTGCTGCATTAGTTAAGGAGTTTGCTGCATTATTTAAGGACTCTGCTGCATTATTTAACGACGTTGTTGCATTATTTAAGAACTGTGCTGCATTATTTAAGGACTTTGCTGCATTATTTAAGGACTCTGCTGCATTATTTAACGACGTTGTTGCATTATTTAAGAACTGTGCTGCATTATTTAAGGACTTTGCTTCATTATTTAAGGACTATGCTGCATTATTTAATGACTTTGCTGAAGCATTTGAGGACTCTGCTGCATTATTAGAGGACTCTGCTGCATTATTTAAGGACTTGCTGCATTATTTAATGACTTTGTTGGATTTTTTAAGGACTCTGCTGCATTATTTAAGGAATTTGCTGCTATATTAAAGGACTCTGCTTCAGTATTTAAGGACTCTGCTGCGGTATTTAAGGACTCTGCTGCATTATTTAAGGACTCTGCTGCATTATTTAAGGACTTTGCTGCATTATTTAAGGAATCTGCTGCATTATTTAAGGACTTTGTTGCATTATCTAAGGACTCTGCTGCATTATTGAAGGACTTTGCTGCAATATTTAAGGACTCTGCTTCAGTATTTAAGGACTCTGCTGCATTATTTAAGGACTTTGTTGCATTATTTAAGGACTCTGCTGCATTATTTAAGGACTTTGCTGCATTATTTATGGACTCTGCTGCATTATTTAAGGACTTTGCTGCAATATTTAAGGACTCTGCTTCAGTATTTAAGGACTCTGCTGCATTATTTAAGGACTTTGTTGCATTATTTAAGGACTCTGCTGCATTATTTAAGGACTTTGCTGCATTATTTAAGGACTCTGCTGCATTATTTAAGGACTCTGCTGAAGCATTTGAGGACTCTGCTGCATTATTTAATCACTTTGCTGCGGTATTTAAGGACTCTGTTGCATTATTTAAGGACTTTGTTGCATTATTTAAGGACTCTGCTGCATTAGTTAAGGACTTTGCTGCATTATTTAAGGACTCTGCTGCATTTTTTAAGGACTCTGCTGAAGCATTTGAGGACTCTGCTGCATTATTTAAGCACTTTGCTGCGGTATTTAAGGACTCTGTTGCATTATTTAAGGACTTTGTTGCATTATTTAAGGACTCTGCTGCATTAGTTAAGGACTCTGCTGCATTATTTAAGGACGTTGTTGCATTATTTAAGGACTCTGCTGCATTATTTAAGGACTTTACTGCATTATTTAAGGACTCTGCTGCATTATTTAAGGACTTTCTTGCATTATTTAAGGACTCTGCTGCATTAGTTAAGGACTTTGCTGCATTATTTAAGGACTCTGCTGCATTATTTAACGACGTTGTTGCATTACTTAAGAACTGTGCTGCATTATTTAAGGACTTTGCTGCATTAGTTAAGGACTATGCTCCATTATTTAATGACTTTGCTGAAGCATTTGAGGACTCTGCTGCATTATTAGAGGACTCTGCTGCATTATTTAAGGACTTGCTGCATTATTTAATGACTTTGTTGGATTTTTTAAGGACTCTGCTGCGTTATTTAAGGAATTTGCTGCTATATTAAAGGACTCTGCTTCAGTATTTAAGGACTCTGCTGCATTATTTAAGGACTCTGCTGCATTATTTAAGGACTTTGTTGCATTATTTAAGGACTCTGCTGCATTATTTAAGGACTTTGCTGCAATATTTAAGGACTCTGCTTCAGTATTTAAGGACTCTGCTGCATTATTTAAGGACTTTGTTGCATTATTTAAGGACTCTGCTGCATTATTTAAGGACTTTGCTGCATTATTTAAGGACTCTACTGCATTTTTTAAGGACTCTGCTGAAGCATTTGAGGACTCTGCTCCATTATTTAAGCACTTTGCTGCAGTATTTAAGGACTCTGTTGCATTATTTAAGGACTTTGTTGCATTATTTGAGGACTCTGCTGCATTAGTTAAGGACTTTGCTGCATTATTTAAGGACTCTGCTGCATTATTTACCGACGTTGTTGCATTATTTAAGAACTGTGCTGCTTTATTTAAGGACTTTGCATTATTTAAGGACTATGCTGCATTATTTAATGACTTTGCTGAAGCATTTGAGGACTCTGCTGCATTATTAGAGGACTCTGCTGCATTATTTAATGACTTTGTTGGATTTTTTAAGGACTCTGCTGCATTATTTAAGGAATTTGCTGCTATATTAAAGGACTCTGCTTCAGTATTTAAGGACTCTGCTGCGGTATTTAAGGACTCTGCTGCATTATTTAAGGACTCTGCTGCATTATTTAAGGACTTTGCTGCATTATTTAAGGACTCTGCTGCATTATTTAAGGACTTTGTTGCATTATTTAAGGACTCTAATGCATTATTTAAGGACTTTGCTGCAATATTTAAGGACTCTGCTTCAGTATTTAAGGACTCTGCTGCATTATTTAAGGACGTTGTTGCATTATTTAAGGACTCTGCTGCATTATTTAAGGACTTTACTGCATTATTTAAGGACTCTGCTGCATTATTTAAGGACTTTGTTGCATTATTTCAGGAATCTGATGCATTATTTAAGGAATTTGCTGAATTATTTAAGGACTCTGCTTTCTTATTTAATGACTCTGCTGAAGCATTTGAGGACTCTGCTGCATTATTTGAGGACTCTGTTGCATTATTTAAGGACTTTGCTGCTTTATTTAAGGACTTTGTTGCATTATTTAAGGACTCTGCTGCATTATTTAAGGACTTTGCTGCAATATTTAAGGACTCTGCTTCAGTATTTAAGGACTCTGCTGCATTATTTAAGGACTTTGCTGCATTATTTAAGGACTTTGTTGCATTATTTAAGTACTCTGCTGCATTATTTAAGGACTTTGTTGCATTATTTAAGGACTCTGCTGCATTATTTAAGGACTTTGTTGCATTATTTAATGACTCTGCTGCATTATTTAAGGACTTTGCAGCAATATTTAAGGACTCTGCTTCAGTATTTAAGGACTCTGCTGCATTATTTAAGGACTTTGTTGCATTATTTAAGGACTCTGCTGCATTATTTAAGGACTTTGCTGTATTATTTAAGGACAATGCTGCATTATTTAAGGACTCTGCTGAAGCATTTGAGGACTCTGCTGCATTATTTAAGCCCTTTGCTGCGGTATTTAAGGACTCTGTTGCATTATTTAAGGACTTTGTTGCATTATTTAAGGACTCTGCTGCATTAGTTAAGGACTCTGCTGCATTATTTAACGACGTTGTTGCATTATTTAAGAACTGTTCTGCATTATTTAAGGACTTTGCTGCATTATTTAAGGAA
Source organism: Phyllobates terribilis (assembly GCF_046119375.1). Classification (NCBI taxonomy): domain Eukaryota; kingdom Metazoa; phylum Chordata; class Amphibia; order Anura; family Dendrobatidae; genus Phyllobates; species Phyllobates terribilis. Next base: position 2,360,212 of record NW_027362905.1, read on the forward strand.
TATGCTGCATTATTTAATGAATTTGCTGAAGCATTTGAGGACTCTGCTGCATTATTAGAGGACTCTGCTGCATTATTTAAGGACTTGCTGCATTATTTAAGGACATTGTTGCATTATTTAATGACTCTGCTGCATTATTTAAGGACTTTGCAGCAATATTTAAGGACTCTGCTTCAGTATTTAAGGACTCTGCTGCATTATTTAAGGACTTTGTTGCATTATTTAAGGACTCTGCTGCATTATTTAAGGACTCTGCTGCATTATTTAACGACGTTGTTGCATTATTTAAGAACTGTGCTGCATTATTTAAGGACTTTGCTTCATTATTTAAGGACTATGCTGCATTATTTAATGACTTTGCTGAAGCATTTGAGGACTCTGCTGCATTATTAGAGGACTCTGCTGCATTATTTAAGGACTTGCTGCATTATTTAATGACTTTGTTGGATTTTTTAAGGACTCTGCTGCATTATTTAAGGAATTTGCTGCTATATTAAAGGACTCTGCTTCAGTATTTAAGGACTCTGCTGCGGTATTTAAGGACTCTGCTGCATTATTTAAGGACTCTGCTGCATTATTTAAGGACTTTGCTGCATTATTTAAGGAATCTGCTGCATTATTTAAGGACTTTGTTGCATTATCTAAGGACTCTGCTGCATTATTGAAGGACTTTGCTGCAATATTTAAGGACTCTGCTTCAGTATTTAAGGACTCTGCTGCATTATTTAAGGACTTTGTTGCATTATTTAAGGACTCTGCTGCATTATTTAAGGACTTTGTTGCATTATCTAAGGACTCTGCTGCATTATTGAAGGACTTTGCTGCAATATTTAAGGACTCTGCTTCAGTATTTATGGACTCTGCTGCATTATTTAAGGACTTTGTTGCATTATTTAAGGACTCTGCTGCATTATTTAAGGACTTTGTTGCATTATTTAAGGACTCTGCTGCATTATTTAAGGACTTTGCTGCAATATTTAAGGACTCTGCTTCAGTATTTAAGGACTCTGCTGCATTATTTAAGGACTTTGTTGCATTATTTAAGGACTCTGCTGCATTATTTAAGGACTTTGCTGCATTATTTAAGGATTCTGCTGCATTTTTTAAGGACTCTGCTGAAGCATTTGAGGACTCTGCTGCATTATTTAAGCACTTTGCTGCGGTATTTAAGGACTCTGTTGCATTATTTAAGGACTTTGTTGCATTATTTAAGGACTCTGCTGCATTAGTTAAGGACTTTGCTGCATTATTTAAGGACTCTGCTGCATTATTTACCGACGTTGTTGCATTATTTAAGAACTGTGCTGCTTTATTTAAGGACTTTGCATTATTTAAGGACTATGCTGCATTATTTAATGACTTTGCTGAAGCATTTGAGGACTCTGCTGCATTATTAGAGGACTCTGCTGCATTATTTAATGACTTTGTTGGATTTTTAAGGACTCTGCTGCATTATTTAAGGAATTTGCTGCTATATTAAAGGACTCTGCTTCAGTATTTAAGGACTCTGCTGCGGTATTTAAGGACTCTGCTGCATTATTTAAGGACTCTGCTGCATTATTTAAGGACTTTGCTGCATTATTTAAGGACTCTGCTGCATTATTTAAGGACTTTGTTGCATTATTTAAGGACTCTAATGCATTATTTAAGGACTTTGCTGCAATATTTAAGGACTCTGCTTCAGTATTTAAGGACTCTGCTGCATTATTTAAGGACGTTGTTGCATTATTTAAGGACTCTGCTGCATTATTTAAGGACTTTACTGCATTATTTAAGGACTCAGCTGCATTATTTAAGGACTTTCTTGCATTATTTAAGGACTCTGCTGCATTAGTTAAGGACTTTGCTGCATTATTTAAGGACTCTGCTGCATTATTTAAGGACTTTGCTGCAATATTTAAGGACTCTGCTTCAGTATTTAAGGACTCTGCTGCATTATTTAAGGACTTTGTTGCATTATTTAAGGACTCTGCTGCATTATTTAAGGACTTTGCTGCATTATTTAAGGACTCTGCTGCATTTTTTAAGGACTCTGCTGAAGCATTTGAGGACTCTGCTGCATTATTTAAGCACTTTGCTGCGGTATTTAAGGACTCTGTTGCATTATTTAAGGACTTTGTTGCATTATTTAAGGACTCTGCTGCATTATTTAAGGACTTTGTTGCATTATTTAAGGACTCTGCTGCATTAGTTAAGGAGTTTGCTGCATTATTTAAGGACTCTGCTGCATTATTTAACGACGTTGTTGCATTATTTAAGAACTGTGCTGCATTATTTAAGGACTTTGCTGCATTATTTAAGGACTCTGCTGCATTATTTAACGACGTTGTTGCATTATTTAAGAACTGTGCTGCATTATTTAAGGACTTTGCTTCATTATTTAAGGACTATGCTGCATTATTTAATGACTTTGCTGAAGCATTTGAGGACTCTGCTGCATTATTAGAGGACTCTGCTGCATTATTTAAGGACTTGCTGCATTATTTAATGACTTTGTTGGATTTTTTAAGGACTCTGCTGCATTATTTAAGGAATTTGCTGCTATATTAAAGGACTCTGCTTCAGTATTTAAGGACTCTGCTGCGGTATTTAAGGACTCTGCTGCATTATTTAAGGACTCTGCTGCATTATTTAAGGACTTTGCTGCATTATTTAAGGAATCTGCTGCATTATTTAAGGACTTTGTTGCATTATCTAAGGACTCTGCTGCATTATTGAAGGACTTTGCTGCAATATTTAAGGACTCTGCTTCAGTATTTAAGGACTCTGCTGCATTATTTAAGGACTTTGTTGCATTATTTAAGGACTCTGCTGCATTATTTAAGGACTTTGCTGCATTATTTATGGACTCTGCTGCATTATTTAAGGACTTTGCTGCAATATTTAAGGACTCTGCTTCAGTATTTAAGGACTCTGCTGCATTATTTAAGGACTTTGTTGCATTATTTAAGGACTCTGCTGCATTATTTAAGGACTTTGCTGCATTATTTAAGGACTCTGCTGCATTATTTAAGGACTCTGCTGAAGCATTTGAGGACTCTGCTGCATTATTTAATCACTTTGCTGCGGTATTTAAGGACTCTGTTGCATTATTTAAGGACTTTGTTGCATTATTTAAGGACTCTGCTGCATTAGTTAAGGACTTTGCTGCATTATTTAAGGACTCTGCTGCATTTTTTAAGGACTCTGCTGAAGCATTTGAGGACTCTGCTGCATTATTTAAGCACTTTGCTGCGGTATTTAAGGACTCTGTTGCATTATTTAAGGACTTTGTTGCATTATTTAAGGACTCTGCTGCATTAGTTAAGGACTCTGCTGCATTATTTAAGGACGTTGTTGCATTATTTAAGGACTCTGCTGCATTATTTAAGGACTTTACTGCATTATTTAAGGACTCTGCTGCATTATTTAAGGACTTTCTTGCATTATTTAAGGACTCTGCTGCATTAGTTAAGGACTTTGCTGCATTATTTAAGGACTCTGCTGCATTATTTAACGACGTTGTTGCATTACTTAAGAACTGTGCTGCATTATTTAAGGACTTTGCTGCATTAGTTAAGGACTATGCTCCATTATTTAATGACTTTGCTGAAGCATTTGAGGACTCTGCTGCATTATTAGAGGACTCTGCTGCATTATTTAAGGACTTGCTGCATTATTTAATGACTTTGTTGGATTTTTTAAGGACTCTGCTGCGTTATTTAAGGAATTTGCTGCTATATTAAAGGACTCTGCTTCAGTATTTAAGGACTCTGCTGCATTATTTAAGGACTCTGCTGCATTATTTAAGGACTTTGTTGCATTATTTAAGGACTCTGCTGCATTATTTAAGGACTTTGCTGCAATATTTAAGGACTCTGCTTCAGTATTTAAGGACTCTGCTGCATTATTTAAGGACTTTGTTGCATTATTTAAGGACTCTGCTGCATTATTTAAGGACTTTGCTGCATTATTTAAGGACTCTACTGCATTTTTTAAGGACTCTGCTGAAGCATTTGAGGACTCTGCTCCATTATTTAAGCACTTTGCTGCAGTATTTAAGGACTCTGTTGCATTATTTAAGGACTTTGTTGCATTATTTGAGGACTCTGCTGCATTAGTTAAGGACTTTGCTGCATTATTTAAGGACTCTGCTGCATTATTTACCGACGTTGTTGCATTATTTAAGAACTGTGCTGCTTTATTTAAGGACTTTGCATTATTTAAGGACTATGCTGCATTATTTAATGACTTTGCTGAAGCATTTGAGGACTCTGCTGCATTATTAGAGGACTCTGCTGCATTATTTAATGACTTTGTTGGATTTTTTAAGGACTCTGCTGCATTATTTAAGGAATTTGCTGCTATATTAAAGGACTCTGCTTCAGTATTTAAGGACTCTGCTGCGGTATTTAAGGACTCTGCTGCATTATTTAAGGACTCTGCTGCATTATTTAAGGACTTTGCTGCATTATTTAAGGACTCTGCTGCATTATTTAAGGACTTTGTTGCATTATTTAAGGACTCTAATGCATTATTTAAGGACTTTGCTGCAATATTTAAGGACTCTGCTTCAGTATTTAAGGACTCTGCTGCATTATTTAAGGACGTTGTTGCATTATTTAAGGACTCTGCTGCATTATTTAAGGACTTTACTGCATTATTTAAGGACTCTGCTGCATTATTTAAGGACTTTGTTGCATTATTTCAGGAATCTGATGCATTATTTAAGGAATTTGCTGAATTATTTAAGGACTCTGCTTTCTTATTTAATGACTCTGCTGAAGCATTTGAGGACTCTGCTGCATTATTTGAGGACTCTGTTGCATTATTTAAGGACTTTGCTGCTTTATTTAAGGACTTTGTTGCATTATTTAAGGACTCTGCTGCATTATTTAAGGACTTTGCTGCAATATTTAAGGACTCTGCTTCAGTATTTAAGGACTCTGCTGCATTATTTAAGGACTTTGCTGCATTATTTAAGGACTTTGTTGCATTATTTAAGTACTCTGCTGCATTATTTAAGGACTTTGTTGCATTATTTAAGGACTCTGCTGCATTATTTAAGGACTTTGTTGCATTATTTAATGACTCTGCTGCATTATTTAAGGACTTTGCAGCAATATTTAAGGACTCTGCTTCAGTATTTAAGGACTCTGCTGCATTATTTAAGGACTTTGTTGCATTATTTAAGGACTCTGCTGCATTATTTAAGGACTTTGCTGTATTATTTAAGGACAATGCTGCATTATTTAAGGACTCTGCTGAAGCATTTGAGGACTCTGCTGCATTATTTAAGCCCTTTGCTGCGGTATTTAAGGACTCTGTTGCATTATTTAAGGACTTTGTTGCATTATTTAAGGACTCTGCTGCATTAGTTAAGGACTCTGCTGCATTATTTAACGACGTTGTTGCATTATTTAAGAACTGTTCTGCATTATTTAAGGACTTTGCTGCATTATTTAAGGAATATGCTGCATTATTTAATGAATTTGCTGAAGCATTTGAGGACTCTGCTGCATTATTAGAGGACTCTGCTGCATTATTTAAGGACTTGCTGCATTATTTAAGGACATTGTTGCATTATTTAATGACTCTGCTGCATTATTTAAGGACTTTGCAGCAATATTTAAGGACTCTGCTTCAGTATTTAAGGACTCTGCTGCATTATTTAAGGACTTTGTTGCATTATTTAAGGACTCTGCTGCATTATTTAAGGACTTTGCTGCATTATTTAAGGACACTGCTGCATTATTTAAGGACTCTGCTGAAGCATTTGAGGACTCTGCTGCATTATTTAAGCACTTTGCGGCGGTATTTAAGGACTCTGTTGCATTATTTAATGACTTTGTTGCATTATTTAAGGACTCTGCTGCATTAGTTAAGGAGTTTGCTGCATTATTTAAGGACTCTGCTGCATTATTTAACGACGTTGTTGCATTATTTAAGAACTGTGCTGCATTATTTAAGGACTTTGCTGCATTATTTAAGGACTCTGCTGCATTATTTAACGACGTTGTTGCATTATTTAAGAACTGTGCTGCATTATTTAAGGACTTTGCTGCATTATTTAAGGACTATGCTGCATTATTTAATGACTTTGCTGAAGCATTTGAGGACTCTGCTGCATTATTAGAGGACTCTGCTGCATTATTTAAGGACTTGCTGCATTATTTAATGACTTTGTTGGATTTTTTAAGGACTCTGCTGCATTATTTAAGGAATTTGCTGCTATATTAAAGGACTCTGCTTCAGTATTTAAGGACTCTGCTGCGGTATTTAAGGACTCTGCTGCATTATTTAAGGACTCTGCTGCATTATTTAAGGACTTTGCTGCATTATTTAAGGAATCTGCTGCATTATTTAAGGACTTTGTTGCATTATCTAAGGACTCTGCTGCATTATTGAAGGACTTTGCTGCAATATTTAAGGACTCTGCTTCAGTATTTAAGGACTCTGCTGCATTATTTAAGGACTTTGTTGCATTATTTAAGGACTCTGCTGCATTATTTAAGGACTTTGCTGCATTATTTATGGACTCTGCTGCATTATTTAAGGACTTTGCTGCAATATTTAAGGACTCTGCTTCAGTATTTAAGGACTCTGCTGCATTATTTAAGGACTTTGTTGCATTATTTAAGGACTCTGCTGCATTATTTAAGGACTTTGCTGCATTATTTAAGGACTCTGCTGCATTATTTAAGGACTCTGCTGAAGCATTTGAGGACTCTGCTGCATTATTTAATCACTTTGCTGCGGTATTTAAGGACTCTGTTGCATTATTTAAGGACTTTGTTGCATTATTTAAGGACTCTGCTGCATTAGTTAAGGACTTTGCTGCATTATTTAAGGACTCTGCTGCATTATTTAACGACGTTGTTGCATTATTTAAGAACTGTGCTGCATTATTTAAGGACTTTGCTGCATTATTTAAGGACTATGCTGCATTATTTAAGGACTATGCTGAAGCATTTGAGGACTCTGCTGCATTATTAGAGGACTCTGCTGCATTATTTAATGACTTTGTTGGATTTTTTAAGGACTCTGCTGCATTATTTAAGGAATTTGCTGCTATATTAAAGGACTCTGCTTCAGTATTTAAGGACTCTGCTGCGGTATTTAAGGACTCTGCTGCATTATTTAAGGACTCTGCTGCATTATTTAAGGACTTTGCTGCATTATTTAAGGAATCTGCTGCATTATTTAAGGACTTTGTTGCATTATCTAAGGACTCTGCTGCATTATTGAAGGACTTTGCTGCAATATTTAAGGACTCTGCTTCAGTATTTAAGGACTCTGCTGCATTATTTAAGGACTTTGTTGCATTATTTAAGGACTCTGCTGCATTATTTAAGGACTTTGCTGCATTATTTATGGACTCTGCTGCATTATTTAAGGACTTTGCTGCAATATTTAAGGACTCTGCTTCAGTATTTAAGGACTCTGCTGCATTATTTAAGGACTTTGTTGCATTATTTAAGGACTCTGCTGCATTATTTAAGGACTTTGCTGCATTATTTAAGGACTCTGCTGCATTATTTAAGGACTCTGCTGAAGCATTTGAGGACTCTGCTGCATTATTTAATCACTTTGCTGCGGTATTTAAGGACTCTGTTGCATTATTTAAGGACTTTGTTGCATTATTTAAGGACTCTGCTGCATTAGTTAAGGACTTTGCTGCATTATTTAAGGACTCTGCTGCATTATTTAACGACGTTGTTGCATTATTTAAGAACTGTGCTGCATTATTTAAGGACTTTGCTGCATTATTTAAGGACTATGCTGCATTATTTAAGGACTATGCTGAAGCATTTGAGGACTCTGCTGCATTATTAGAGGACTCTGCTGCATTATTTAATGACTTTGTTGGATTTTTTAAGGACTCTGCTGCATTATTTAAGGAATTTGCTGCTATATTAAAGGACTCTGCTTCAGTATTTAAGGACTCTGCTGCGGTATATAAGGACTCTGCTGCATTATTTAAGGACTCTGCTGCATTATTTAAGGACTTTGCTGCATTATTTAAGGACTCTGCTGCATTATTTAAGGACTTTGTTGCATTATTTAAGGACTCTAATGCATTATTTAAGGACTTTGCTGGAATATTTAAGGACTCTGCTGCATTAGTTAAGGACTTTGCTGCATTATTTAAGGACTCTGCTGCATTATTTAACGACTTTACTGCATTATTTAAGGACTCTGCTGCATTATTTAAGGACTTTGTTGCATTATTTAAGGACTCTGCTGCATTAGTTAAGGACTATGCTGCATTATTTAATGACTTTGCTGAAGCATTTGAGGACTCTGCTGCATTATTAGAGGACTCTGCTGCATTATTTAAGGACTTGCTGCATTATTTAATGACTTTGTTGGATTTTTTAAGGACTCTGCTGCGTTATTTAAGGAATTTGCTGCTATATTAAAGGACTCTGCTTCAGTATTTAAGGACTCTGCTGCGGTATTTAAGGACTCTGCTGCATTATTTAAGGACTCTGCTGCATTACTTAAGGACTTTGCTGCATTATTTAAGGAATCTGCTGCATTATTTAAGGACTTTGTTGCATTATCTAAGGACTCTGCTGCATTATTGAAGGACTTTGCTGCAATATTTAAGGACTCTGCTTCAGTATTTAAGGACTCTGCTGCATTATTTAAGGACTTTGTTGCATTATTTAAGGACTCTGCTGCATTATTTAAGGACTTTGTTGCATTATTTAAGGACTCTGCTGCATTATTTAAGGACTTTGCTGCAATATTTAAGGACTCTGCTTCAGTATTTAAGGACTCTGCTGCATTATTTAAGGACTTTGTTGCATTATTTAAGGACTCTGCTGCATTATTTAAGGACTTTGCTGCATTATTTAAGGATTCTGCTGCATTTTTTAAGGACTCTGCTGAAGCATTTGAGGACTCTGCTGCATTATTTAAGCACTTTGCTGCGGTATTTAAGGACTCTGTTGCATTATTTAAGGACTTTGTTGCATTATTTAAGGACTCTGCTGCATTAGTTAAGGACTTTGCTGCATTATTTAAGGACTCTGCTGCATTATTTACCGACGTTGTTGCATTATTTAAGAACTGTGCTGCTTTATTTAAGGACTTTGCATTATTTAAGGACTATGCTGCATTATTTAATGACTTTGCTGAAGCATTTGAGGACTCTGCTGCATTATTAGAGGACTCTGCTGCATTATTTAATGACTTTGTTGGATTTTTTAAGGACTCTGCTGCATTATTTAAGGAATTTGCTGCTATATTAAAGGACTCTGCTTCAGTATTTAAGGACTCTGCTGCGGTATTTAAGGACTCTGCTGCATTATTTAAGGACTCTGCTGCATTATTTAAGGACTTTGCTGCATTATTTAAGGACTCTGCTGCATTATTTAAGGACTTTGTTGCATTATTTAAGGACTCTAATGCATTATTTAAGGACTTTGCTGCAATATTTAAGGACTCTGCTTCAGTATTTAAGGACTCTGCTGCATTATTTAAGGACGTTGTTGCATTATTTAAGGACTCTGCTGCATTATTTAAGGACTTTACTGCATTATTTAAGGACTCTGCTGCATTATTTAAGGACTTTCTTGCATTATTTAAGGACTCTGCTGCATTAGTTAAGGACTTTGCTGCATTATTTAAGGACTCTGCTGCATTATTTAAGGACTTTGCTGCAATATTTAAGGACTCTGCTTCAGTATTTAAGGACTCTGCTGCATTATTTAAGGACTTTGTTGCATTATTTAAGGACTCTGCTGCATTATTTAAGGACTTTGCTGCATTATTTAAGGACTCTGCTGCATTTTTTAAGGACTCTGCTGAAGCATTTGAGGACTCTGCTGCATTATTTAAGCACTTTGCTGCGGTATTTAAGGACTCTGTTGCATTATTTAAGGACTTTGTTGCATTATTTAAGGACTCTGCTGCATTATTTAAGGACTTTGTTGCATTATTTAAGGACTCTGCTGCATTATTTAAGGACTTTGCTGCAATATTTAAGGACTCTGCTTCAGTATTTAAGGACTCTGCTGCATTATTTAAGGACTTTGTTGCATTATTTAAGGACTCTGCTGCATTATTTAAGGACTTTGTTGCATTATCTAAGGACTCTGCTGCATTATTGAAGGACTTTGCTGCAATATTTAAGGACTCTGCTTCAGTATTTATGGACTCTGCTGCATTATTTAAGGACTTTGTTGCATTATTTAAGGACTCTGCTGCATTATTTAAGGACTTTGTTGCATTATTTAAGGACTCTGCTGCATTATTTAAGGACTTTGCTGCAATATTTAAGGACTCTGCTTCAGTATTTAAGGACTCTGCTGCATTATTTAAGGACTTTGTTGCATTATTTAAGGACTCTGCTGCATTATTTAAGGACTTTGCTGCATTATTTAAGGATTCTGCTGCATTTTTTAAGGACTCTGCTGAAGCATTTGAGGACTCTGCTGCATTATTTAAGCACTTTGCTGCGGTATTTAAGGACTCTGTTGCATTATTTAAGGACTTTGTTGCATTATTTAAGGACTCTGCTGCATTAGTTAAGGACTTTGCTGCATTATTTAAGGACTCTGCTGCATTATTTACCGACGTTGTTGCATTATTTAAGAACTGTGCTGCTTTATTTAAGGACTTTGCATTATTTAAGGACTATGCTGCATTATTTAATGACTTTGCTGAAGCATTTGAGGACTCTGCTGCATTATTAGAGGACTCTGCTGCATTATTTAATGACTTTGTTGGATTTTTAAGGACTCTGCTGCATTATTTAAGGAATTTGCTGCTATATTAAAGGACTCTGCTTCAGTATTTAAGGACTCTGCTGCGGTATTTAAGGACTCTGCTGCATTATTTAAGGACTCTGCTGCATTATTTAAGGACATTGCTGCATTATTTAAGGACTCTGCTGCATTATTTAAGGACTTTGTTGCATTATTTAAGGACTCTGCTGCATTATTTAAGGACTTTGCTGCATTATTTAAGGACTCTGCTGCATTATTTAAGGACTCTGCTGAAGCATTTGAGGACTCTGCTGCATTATTTAATCACTTTGCTGCGGTATTTAAGGACTCTGTTGCATTATTTAAGGACTTTGTTGCATTATTTAAGGACTCTGCTGCATTAGTTAAGGACTTTGCTGCATTATTTAAGGACTCTGCTGCATTATTTAACGACGTTGTTGCATTATTTAAGAACTGTGCTGCATTATTTAAGGACTTTGCTGCATAATTTAAGGACTATGCTGCATTATTTAAGGACTATGCTGAAGCATTTGAGGACTCTGCTGCATTATTAGAGGACTCTGCTGCATTATTTAATGACTTTGTTGGATTTTTTAAGGACTCTGCTGCATTATTTAAGGAATTTGCTGCTATATTAAAGGACTCTGCTTCAGTATTTAAGGACTCTGCTGCGGTATTTAAGGACTCTGCTGCATTATTTAAGGACTCTGCTGCATTATTTAAGGACTTTGCTGCATTATTTAAGGAATCTGCTGCATTATTTAAGGACTTTGTTGCATTATCTAAGGACTCTGCTGCATTATTGAAGGACTTTGCTGCAATATTTAAGGACTCTGCTTCAGTATTTAAGGACTCTGCTGCATTATTTAAGGACTTTGTTGCATTATTTAAGGACTCTGCTGCATTATTTAAGGACTTTGCTGCATTATTTATGGACTCTGCTGCATTATTTAAGGACTTTGCTGCAATATTTAAGGACTCTGCTTCAGTATTTAAGGACTCTGCTGCATTATTTAAGGACTTTGTTGCATTATTTAAGGACTCTGCTGCATTATTTAAGGACTTTGCTGCATTATTTAAGGACTCTGCTGCATTATTTAAGGACTCTGCTGAAGCATTTGAGGACTCTGCTGCATTATTTAATCACTTTGCTGCGGTATTTAAGGACTCTGTTGCATTATTTAAGGACTTTGTTGCATTATTTAAGGACTCTGCTGCATTAGTTAAGGACTTTGCTGCATTATTTAAGGACTCTGCTGCATTATTTAACGACGTTGTTGCATTATTTAAGAACTGTGCTGCATTATTTAAGGACTTTGCTGCATTATTTAAGGACTATGCTGCATTATTTAAGGACTATGCTGAAGCATTTGAGGACTCTGCTGCATTATTAGAGGACTCTGCTGCATTATTTAATGACTTTGTTGGATTTTTTAAGGACTCTGCTGCATTATTTAAGGAATTTGCTGCTATATTAAAGGACTCTGCTTCAGTATTTAAGGACTCTGCTGCGGTATATAAGGACTCTGCTGCATTATTTAAGGACTCTGCTGCATTATTTAAGGACTTTGCTGCATTATTTAAGGACTCTGCTGCATTATTTAAGGACTTTGTTGCATTATTTAAGGACTCTAATGCATTATTTAAGGACTTTGCTGGAATATTTAAGGACTCTGCTGCATTAGTTAAGGACTTTGCTGCATTATTTAAGGACTCTGCTGCATTATTTAACGACTTTACTGCATTATTTAAGGACTCTGCTGCATTATTTAAGGACTTTGTTGCATTATTTAAGGACTCTGCTGCATTAGTTAAGGACTATGCTGCATTATTTAATGACTTTGCTGAAGCATTTGAGGACTCTGCTGCATTATTAGAGGACTCTGCTGCATTATTTAAGGACTTGCTGCATTATTTAATGACTTTGTTGGATTTTTTAAGGACTCTGCTGCGTTATTTAAGGAATTTGCTGCTATATTAAAGGACTCTGCTTCAGTATTTAAGGACTCTGCTGCGGTATTTAAGGACTCTGCTGCATTATTTAAGGACTCTGCTGCATTACTTAAGGACTTTGCTGCATTATTTAAGGAATCTGCTGCATTATTTAAGGACTTTGTTGCATTATCTAAGGACTCTGCTGCATTATTGAAGGACTTTGCTGCAATATTTAAGGACTCTGCTTCAGTATTTAAGGACTCTGCTGCATTATTTAAGGACTTTGTTGCATTATTTAAGGACTCTGCTGCATTATTTAAGGACTTTGTTGCATTATTTAAGGACTCTGCTGCATTATTTAAGGACTTTGCTGCAATATTTAAGGACTCTGCTTCAGTATTTAAGGACTCTGCTGCATTATTTAAGGACTTTGTTGCATTATTTAAGGACTCTGCTGCATTATTTAAGGACTTTGCTGCATTATTTAAGGATTCTGCTGCATTTTTTAAGGACTCTGCTGAAGCATTTGAGGACTCTGCTGCATTATTTAAGCACTTTGCTGCGGTATTTAAGGACTCTGTTGCATTATTTAAGGACTTTGTTGCATTATTTAAGGACTCTGCTGCATTAGTTAAGGACTTTGCTGCATTATTTAAGGACTCTGCTGCATTATTTACCGACGTTGTTGCATTATTTAAGAACTGTGCTGCTTTATTTAAGGACTTTGCATTATTTAAGGACTATGCTGCATTATTTAATGACTTTGCTGAAGCATTTGAGGACTCTGCTGCATTATTAGAGGACTCTGCTGCATTATTTAATGACTTTGTTGGATTTTTTAAGGACTCTGCTGCATTATTTAAGGAATTTGCTGCTATATTAAAGGACTCTGCTTCAGTATTTAAGGACTCTGCTGCGGTATTTAAGGACTCTGCTGCATTATTTAAGGACTCTGCTGCATTATTTAAGGACTTTGCTGCATTATTTAAGGACTCTGCTGCATTATTTAAGGACTTTGTTGCATTATTTAAGGACTCTAATGCATTATTTAAGGACTTTGCTGCAATATTTAAGGACTCTGCTTCAGTATTTAAGGACTCTGCTGCATTATTTAAGGACGTTGTTGCATTATTTAAGGACTCTGCTGCATTATTTAAGGACTTTACTGCATTATTTAAGGACTCTGCTGCATTATTTAAGGACTTTCTTGCATTATTTAAGGACTCTGCTGCATTAGTTAAGGACTTTGCTGCATTATTTAAGGACTCTGCTGCATTATTTAAGGACTTTGCTGCAATATTTAAGGACTCTGCTTCAGTATTTAAGGACTCTGCTGCATTATTTAAGGACTTTGTTGCATTATTTAAGGACTCTGCTGCATTATTTAAGGACTTTGCTGCATTATTTAAGGACTCTGCTGCATTTTTTAAGGACTCTGCTGAAGCATTTGAGGACTCTGCTGCATTATTTAAGCACTTTGCTGCGGTATTTAAGGACTCTGTTGCATTATTTAAGGACTTTGTTGCATTATTTAAGGACTCTGCTGCATTATTTAAGGACTTTGTTGCATTATTTAAGGACTCTGCTGCATTATTTAAGGACTTTGCTGCAATATTTAAGGACTCTGCTTCAGTATTTAAGGACTCTGCTGCATTATTTAAGGACTTTGTTGCATTATTTAAGGACTCTGCTGCATTATTTAAGGACTTTGTTGCATTATCTAAGGACTCTGCTGCATTATTGAAGGACTTTGCTGCAATATTTAAGGACTCTGCTTCAGTATTTATGGACTCTGCTGCATTATTTAAGGACTTTGTTGCATTATTTAAGGACTCTGCTGCATTATTTAAGGACTTTGTTGCATTATTTAAGGACTCTGCTGCATTATTTAAGGACTTTGCTGCAATATTTAAGGACTCTGCTTCAGTATTTAAGGACTCTGCTGCATTATTTAAGGACTTTGTTGCATTATTTAAGGACTCTGCTGCATTATTTAAGGACTTTGCTGCATTATTTAAGGATTCTGCTGCATTTTTTAAGGACTCTGCTGAAGCATTTGAGGACTCTGCTGCATTATTTAAGCACTTTGCTGCGGTATTTAAGGACTCTGTTGCATTATTTAAGGACTTTGTTGCATTATTTAAGGACTCTGCTGCATTAGTTAAGGACTTTGCTGCATTATTTAAGGACTCTGCTGCATTATTTACCGACGTTGTTGCATTATTTAAGAACTGTGCTGCTTTATTTAAGGACTTTGCATTATTTAAGGACTATGCTGCATTATTTAATGACTTTGCTGAAGCATTTGAGGACTCTGCTGCATTATTAGAGGACTCTGCTGCATTATTTAATGACTTTGTTGGATTTTTAAGGACTCTGCTGCATTATTTAAGGAATTTGCTGCTATATTAAAGGACTCTGCTTCAGTATTTAAGGACTCTGCTGCGGTATTTAAGGACTCTGCTGCATTATTTAAGGACTCTGCTGCATTATTTAAGGACTTTGCTGCATTATTTAAGGACTCTGCTGCATTATTTAAGGACTTTGTTGCATTATTTAAGGACTCTAATGCATTATTTAAGGACTTTGCTGCAATATTTAAGGACTCTGCTTCAGTATTTAAGGACTCTGCTGCATTATTTAAGGACGTTGTTGCATTATTTAAGGACTCTGCTGCATTATTTAAGGACTTTACTGCATTATTTAAGGACTCAGCTGCATTATTTAAGGACTTTCTTGCATTATTTAAGGACTCTGCTGCATTAGTTAAGGACTTTGCTGCATTATTTAAGGACTCTGCTGCATTATTTAAGGACTTTGCTGCAATATTTAAGGACTCTGCTTCAGTATTTAAGGACTCTGCTGCATTATTTAAGGACTTTGTTGCATTATTTAAGGACTCTGCTGCATTATTTAAGGACTTTGCTGCATTATTTAAGGACTCTGCTGCATTTTTTAAGGACTCTGCTGAAGCATTTGAGGACTCTGCTGCATTATTTAAGCACTTTGCTGCGGTATTTAAGGACTCTGTTGCATTATTTAAGGACTTTGTTGCATTATTTAAGGACTCTGCTGCATTATTTAAGGACTTTGTTGCATTATTTAAGGACTCTGCTGCATTAGTTAAGGAGTTTGCTGCATTATTTAAGGACTCTGCTGCATTATTTAACGACGTTGTTGCATTATTTAAGAACTGTGCTGCATTATTTAAGGACTTTGCTGCATTATTTAAGGACTCTGCTGCATTATTTAACGACGTTGTTGCATTATTTAAGAACTGTGCTGCATTATTTAAGGACTTTGCTTCATTATTTAAGGACTATGCTGCATTATTTAATGACTTTGCTGAAGCATTTGAGGACTCTGCTGCATTATTAGAGGACTCTGCTGCATTATTTAAGGACTTGCTGCATTATTTAATGACTTTGTTGGATTTTTTAAGGACTCTGCTGCATTATTTAAGGAATTTGCTGCTATATTAAAGGACTCTGCTTCAGTATTTAAGGACTCTGCTGCGGTATTTAAGGACTCTGCTGCATTATTTAAGGACTCTGCTGCATTATTTAAGGACTTTGCTGCATTATTTAAGGAATCTGCTGCATTATTTAAGGACTTTGTTGCATTATCTAAGGACTCTGCTGCATTATTGAAGGACTTTGCTGCAATATTTAAGGACTCTGCTTCAGTATTTAAGGACTCTGCTGCATTATTTAAGGACTTTGTTGCATTATTTAAGGACTCTGCTGCATTATTTAAGGACTTTGCTGCATTATTTATGGACTCTGCTGCATTATTTAAGGACTTTGCTGCAATATTTAAGGACTCTGCTTCAGTATTTAAGGACTCTGCTGCATTATTTAAGGACTTTGTTGCATTATTTAAGGACTCTGCTGCATTATTTAAGGACTTTGCTGCATTATTTAAGGACTCTGCTGCATTATTTAAGGACTCTGCTGAAGCATTTGAGGACTCTGCTGCATTATTTAATCACTTTGCTGCGGTATTTAAGGACTCTGTTGCATTATTTAAGGACTTTGTTGCATTATTTAAGGACTCTGCTGCATTAGTTAAGGACTTTGCTGCATTATTTAAGGACTCTGCTGCATTATTTAACGACGTTGTTGCATTATTTAAGAACTGTGCTGCATTATTTAAGGACTTTGCTGCATTATTTAAGGACTATGCTGCATTATTTAAGGACTATGCTGAAGCATTTGAGGACTCTGCTGCATTATTAGAGGACTCTGCTGCATTATTTAATGACTTTGTTGGATTTTTTAAGGACTCTGCTGCATTATTTAAGGAATTTGCTGCTATATTAAAGGACTCTGCTTCAGTATTTAAGGACTCTGCTGCGGTATTTAAGGACTCTGCTGCATTATTTAAGGACTCTGCTGCATTATTTAAGGACTTTGCTGCATTATTTAAGGAATCTGCTGCATTATTTAAGGACTTTGTTGCATTATCTAAGGACTCTGCTGCATTATTGAAGGACTTTGCTGCAATATTTAAGGACTCTGCTTCAGTATTTAAGGACTCTGCTGCATTATTTAAGGACTTTGTTGCATTATTTAAGGACTCTGCTGCATTATTTAAGGACTTTGCTGCATTATTTATGGACTCTGCTGCATTATTTAAGGACTTTGCTGCAATATTTAAGGACTCTGCTTCAGTATTTAAGGACTCTGCTGCATTATTTAAGGACTTTGTTGCATTATTTAAGGACTCTGCTGCATTATTTAAGGACTTTGCTGCATTATTTAAGGACTCTGCTGCATTATTTAAGGACTCTGCTGAAGCATTTGAGGACTCTGCTGCATTATTTAATCACTTTGCTGCGGTATTTAAGGACTCTGTTGCATTATTTAAGGACTTTGTTGCATTATTTAAGGACTCTGCTGCATTAGTTAAGGACTTTGCTGCATTATTTAAGGACTCTGCTGCATTATTTAACGACGTTGTTGCATTATTTAAGAACTGTGCTGCATTATTTAAGGACTTTGCTGCATTATTTAAGGACTATGCTGCATTATTTAAGGACTATGCTGAAGCATTTGAGGACTCTGCTGCATTATTAGAGGACTCTGCTGCATTATTTAATGACTTTGTTGGATTTTTTAAGGACTCTGCTGCATTATTTAAGGAATTTGCTGCTATATTAAAGGACTCTGCTTCAGTATTTAAGGACTCTGCTGCGGTATATAAGGACTCTGCTGCATTATTTAAGGACTCTGCTGCATTATTTAAGGACTTTGCTGCATTATTTAAGGACTCTGCTGCATTATTTAAGGACTTTGTTGCATTATTTAAGGACTCTAATGCATTATTTAAGGACTTTGCTGGAATATTTAAGGACTCTGCTGCATTAGTTAAGGACTTTGCTGCATTATTTAAGGACTCTGCTGCATTATTTAACGACTTTACTGCATTATTTAAGGACTCTGCTGCATTATTTAAGGACTTTGTTGCATTATTTAAGGACTCTGCTGCATTAGTTAAGGACTATGCTGCATTATTTAATGACTTTGCTGAAGCATTTGAGGACTCTGCTGCATTATTAGAGGACTCTGCTGCATTATTTAAGGACTTGCTGCATTATTTAATGACTTTGTTGGATTTTTTAAGGACTCTGCTGCGTTATTTAAGGAATTTGCTGCTATATTAAAGGACTCTGCTTCAGTATTTAAGGACTCTGCTGCGGTATTTAAGGACTCTGCTGCATTATTTAAGGACTCTGCTGCATTACTTAAGGACTTTGCTGCATTATTTAAGGAATCTGCTGCATTATTTAAGGACTTTGTTGCATTATCTAAGGACTCTGCTGCATTATTGAAGGACTTTGCTGCAATATTTAAGGACTCTGCTTCAGTATTTAAGGACTCTGCTGCATTATTTAAGGACTTTGTTGCATTATTTAAGGACTCTGCTGCATTATTTAAGGACTTTGTTGCATTATTTAAGGACTCTGCTGCATTATTTAAGGACTTTGCTGCAATATTTAAGGACTCTGCTTCAGTATTTAAGGACTCTGCTGCATTATTTAAGGACTTTGTTGCATTATTTAAGGACTCTGCTGCATTATTTAAGGACTTTGCTGCATTATTTAAGGATTCTGCTGCATTTTTTAAGGACTCTGCTGAAGCATTTGAGGACTCTGCTGCATTATTTAAGCACTTTGCTGCGGTATTTAAGGACTCTGTTGCATTATTTAAGGACTTTGTTGCATTATTTAAGGACTCTGCTGCATTAGTTAAGGACTTTGCTGCATTATTTAAGGACTCTGCTGCATTATTTACCGACGTTGTTGCATTATTTAAGAACTGTGCTGCTTTATTTAAGGACTTTGCATTATTTAAGGACTATGCTGCATTATTTAATGACTTTGCTGAAGCATTTGAGGACTCTGCTGCATTATTAGAGGACTCTGCTGCATTATTTAATGACTTTGTTGGATTTTTTAAGGACTCTGCTGCATTATTTAAGGAATTTGCTGCTATATTAAAGGACTCTGCTTCAGTATTTAAGGACTCTGCTGCGGTATTTAAGGACTCTGCTGCATTATTTAAGGACTCTGCTGCATTATTTAAGGACTTTGCTGCATTATTTAAGGACTCTGCTGCATTATTTAAGGACTTTGTTGCATTATTTAAGGACTCTAATGCATTATTTAAGGACTTTGCTGCAATATTTAAGGACTCTGCTTCAGTATTTAAGGACTCTGCTGCATTATTTAAGGACGTTGTTGCATTATTTAAGGACTCTGCTGCATTATTTAAGGACTTTACTGCATTATTTAAGGACTCTGCTGCATTATTTAAGGACTTTCTTGCATTATTTAAGGACTCTGCTGCATTAGTTAAGGACTTTGCTGCATTATTTAAGGACTCTGCTGCATTATTTAAGGACTTTGCTGCAATATTTAAGGACTCTGCTTCAGTATTTAAGGACTCTGCTGCATTATTTAAGGACTTTGTTGCATTATTTAAGGACTCTGCTGCATTATTTAAGGACTTTGCTGCATTATTTAAGGACTCTGCTGCATTTTTTAAGGACTCTGCTGAAGCATTTGAGGACTCTGCTGCATTATTTAAGCACTTTGCTGCGGTATTTAAGGACTCTGTTGCATTATTTAAGGACTTTGTTGCATTATTTAAGGACTCTGCTGCATTATTTAAGGACTTTGTTGCATTATTTAAGGACTCTGCTGCATTATTTAAGGACTTTGCTGCAATATTTAAGGACTCTGCTTCAGTATTTAAGGACTCTGCTGCATTATTTAAGGACTTTGTTGCATTATTTAAGGACTCTGCTGCATTATTTAAGGACTTTGTTGCATTATCTAAGGACTCTGCTGCATTATTGAAGGACTTTGCTGCAATATTTAAGGACTCTGCTTCAGTATTTATGGACTCTGCTGCATTATTTAAGGACTTTGTTGCATTATTTAAGGACTCTGCTGCATTATTTAAGGACTTTGTTGCATTATTTAAGGACTCTGCTGCATTATTTAAGGACTTTGCTGCAATATTTAAGGACTCTGCTTCAGTATTTAAGGACTCTGCTGCATTATTTAAGGACTTTGTTGCATTATTTAAGGACTCTGCTGCATTATTTAAGGACTTTGCTGCATTATTTAAGGATTCTGCTGCATTTTTTAAGGACTCTGCTGAAGCATTTGAGGACTCTGCTGCATTATTTAAGCACTTTGCTGCGGTATTTAAGGACTCTGTTGCATTATTTAAGGACTTTGTTGCATTATTTAAGGACTCTGCTGCATTAGTTAAGGACTTTGCTGCATTATTTAAGGACTCTGCTGCATTATTTACCGACGTTGTTGCATTATTTAAGAACTGTGCTGCTTTATTTAAGGACTTTGCATTATTTAAGGACTATGCTGCATTATTTAATGACTTTGCTGAAGCATTTGAGGACTCTGCTGCATTATTAGAGGACTCTGCTGCATTATTTAATGACTTTGTTGGATTTTTAAGGACTCTGCTGCATTATTTAAGGAATTTGCTGCTATATTAAAGGACTCTGCTTCAGTATTTAAGGACTCTGCTGCGGTATTTAAGGACTCTGCTGCATTATTTAAGGACTCTGCTGCATTATTTAAGGACTTTGCTGCATTATTTAAGGACTCTGCTGCATTATTTAAGGACTTTGTTGCATTATTTAAGGACTCTAATGCATTATTTAAGGACTTTGCTGCAATATTTAAGGACTCTGCTTCAGTATTTAAGGACTCTGCTGCATTATTTAAGGACGTTGTTGCATTATTTAAGGACTCTGCTGCATTATTTAAGGACTTTACTGCATTATTTAAGGACTCAGCTGCATTATTTAAGGACTTTCTTGCATTATTTAAGGACTCTGCTGCATTAGTTAAGGACTTTGCTGCATTATTTAAGGACTCTGCTGCATTATTTAAGGACTTTGCTGCAATATTTAAGGACTCTGCTTCAGTATTTAAGGACTCTGCTGCATTATTTAAGGACTTTGTTGCATTATTTAAGGACTCTGCTGCATTATTTAAGGACTTTGCTGCATTATTTAAGGACTCTGCTGCATTTTTTAAGGACTCTGCTGAAGCATTTGAGGACTCTGCTGCATTATTTAAGCACTTTGCTGCGGTATTTAAGGACTCTGTTGCATTATTTAAGGACTTTGTTGCATTATTTAAGGACTCTGCTGCATTATTTAAGGACTTTGTTGCATTATTTAAGGACTCTGCTGCATTAGTTAAGGAGTTTGCTGCATTATTTAAGGACTCTGCTGCATTATTTAACGACGTTGTTGCATTATTTAAGAACTGTGCTGCATTATTTAAGGACTTTGCTGCATTATTTAAGGACTCTGCTGCATTATTTAACGACGTTGTTGCATTATTTAAGAACTGTGCTGCATTATTTAAGGACTTTGCTTCATTATTTAAGGACTATGCTGCATTATTTAATGACTTTGCTGAAGCATTTGAGGACTCTGCTGCATTATTAGAGGACTCTGCTGCATTATTTAAGGACTTGCTGCATTATTTAATGACTTTGTTGGATTTTTTAAGGACTCTGCTGCATTATTTAAGGAATTTGCTGCTATATTAAAGGACTCTGCTTCAGTATTTAAGGACTCTGCTGCGGTATTTAAGGACTCTGCTGCATTATTTAAGGACTCTGCTGCATTATTTAAGGACTTTGCTGCATTATTTAAGGAATCTGCTGCATTATTTAAGGACTTTGTTGCATTATCTAAGGACTCTGCTGCATTATTGAAGGACTTTGCTGCAATATTTAAGGACTCTGCTTCAGTATTTAAGGACTCTGCTGCATTATTTAAGGACTTTGTTGCATTATTTAAGGACTCTGCTGCATTATTTAAGGACTTTGCTGCATTATTTATGGACTCTGCTGCATTATTTAAGGACTTTGCTGCAATATTTAAGGACTCTGCTTCAGTATTTAAGGACTCTGCTGCATTATTTAAGGACTTTGTTGCATTATTTAAGGACTCTGTTGCATTATTTAAGGACTTTGCTGCATTATTTAAGGACTCTGCTGCATTATTTAAGGACTCTGCTGAAGCATTTGAGGACTCTGCTGCATTATTTAATCACTTTGCTGCGGTATTTAAGGACTCTGTTGCATTATTTAAGGACTTTGTTGCATTATTTAAGGACTCTGCTGCATTAGTTAAGGACTTTGCTGCATTATTTAAGGACTCTGCTGCATTATTTAACGACGTTGTTGCATTATTTAAGAACTGTGCTGCATTATTTAAGGACTTTGCTGCATTATTTAAGGACTATGCTGCATTATTTAAGGACTATGCTGAAGCATTTGAGGACTCTGCTGCATTATTAGAGGACTCTGCTGCATTATTTAATGACTTTGTTGGATTTTTTAAGGACTCTGCTGCATTATTTAAGGAATTTGCTGCTATATTAAAGGACTCTGCTTCAGTATTTAAGGACTCTGCTGCGGTATTTAAGGACTCTGCTGCATTATTTAAGGACTCTGCTGCATTATTTAAGGACTTTGCTGCATTATTTAAGGAATCTGCTGCATTATTTAAGGACTTTGTTGCATTATCTAAGGACTCTGCTGCATTATTGAAGGACTTTGCTGCAATATTTAAGGACTCTGCTTCAGTATTTAAGGACTCTGCTGCATTATTTAAGGACTTTGTTGCATTATTTAAGGACTCTGCTGCATTATTTAAGGGCTTTGCTGCATTATTTATGGACTCTGCTGCATTATTTAAGGACTTTGCTGCAATATTTAAGGACTCTGCTTCAGTATTTAAGGACTCTGCTGCATTATTTAAGGACTTTGTTGCATTATTTAAGGACTCTGCTGCATTATTTAAGGACTTTGCTGCATTATTTAAGGACTCTGCTGCATTATTTAAGGACTCTGCTGAAGCATTTGAGGACTCTGCTGCATTATTTAATCACTTTGCTGCGGTATTTAAGGACTCTGTTGCATTATTTAAGGACTTTGTTGCATTATTTAAGGACTCTGCTGCATTAGTTAAGGACTTTGCTGCATTATTTAAGGACTCTGCTGCATTATTTAACGACGTTGTTGCATTATTTAAGAACTGTGCTGCATTATTTAAGGACTTTGCTGCATTATTTAAGGACTATGCTGCATTATTTAAGGACTATGCTGAAGCATTTGAGGACTCTGCTGCATTATTAGAGGACTCTGCTGCATTATTTAATGACTTTGTTGGATTTTTTAAGGACTCTGCTGCATTATTTAAGGAATTTGCTGCTATATTAAAGGACTCTGCTTCAGTATTTAAGGACTCTGCTGTGGTATATAAGGACTCTGCTGCATTATTTAAGGACTCTGCTGCATTATTTAAGGACTTTGCTGCATTATTTAAGGACTCTGCTGCATTATTTAAGGACTTTGTTGCATTATTTAAGGACTCTAATGCATTATTTAAGGACTTTGCTGGAATATTTAAGGACTCTGCTGCATTAGTTAAGGACTTTGCTGCATTATTTAAGGACTCTGCTGCATTATTTAACGACTTTACTGCATTATTTAAGGACTCTGCTGCATTATTTAAGGACTTTGTTGCATTATTTAAGGACTCTGCTGCATTAGTTAAGGACTATGCTGCATTATTTAATGACTTTGCTGAAGCATTTGAGGACTCTGCTGCATTATTAGAGGACTCTGCTGCATTATTTAAGGACTTGCTGCATTATTTAATGACTTTGTTGGATTTTTTAAGGACTCTGCTGCGTTATTTAAGGAATTTGCTGCTATATTAAAGGACTCTGCTTCAGTATTTAAGGACTCTGCTGCGGTATTTAAGGACTCTGCTGCATTATTTAAGGACTCTGCTGCATTACTTAAGGACTTTGCTGCATTATTTAAGGAATCTGCTGCATTATTTAAGGACTTTGTTGCATTATCTAAGGACTCTGCTGCATTATTGAAGGACTTTGCTGCAATATTTAAGGACTCTGCTTCAGTATTTAAGGACTCTGCTGCATTATTTAAGGACTTTGTTGCATTATTTAAGGACTCTGCTGCATTATTTAAGGACTTTGTTGCATTATTTAAGGACTCTGCTGCATTATTTAAGGACTTTGCTGCAATATTTAAGGACTCTGCTTCAGTATTTAAGGACTCTGCTGCATTATTTAAGGACTTTGTTGCATTATTTAAGGACTCTGCTGCATTATTTAAGGACTTTGCTGCATTATTTAAGGATTCTGCTGCATTTTTTAAGGACTCTGCTGAAGCATTTGAGGACTCTGCTGCATTATTTAAGCACTTTGCTGCGGTATTTAAGGACTCTGTTGCATTATTTAAGGACTTTGTTGCATTATTTAAGGACTCTGCTGCATTAGTTAAGGACTTTGCTGCATTATTTAAGGACTCTGCTGCATTATTTACTGACGTTGTTGCATTATTTAAGAACTGTGCTGCTTTATTTAAGGACTTTGCATTATTTAAGGACTATGCTGCATTATTTAATGACTTTGCTGAAGCATTTGAGGACTCTGCTGCATTATTAGAGGACTCTGCTGCATTATTTAATGACTTTGTTGGATTTTTTAAGGACTCTGCTGCATTATTTAAGGAATTTGCTGCTATATTAAAGGACTCTGCTTCAGTATTTAAGGACTCTGCTGCGGTATTTAAGGACTCTGCTGCATTATTTAAGGACTCTGCTGCATTATTTAAGGACTTTGCTGCATTATTTAAGGACTCTGCTGCATTATTTAAGGACTTTGTTGCATTATTTAAGGACTCTAATGCATTATTTAAGGACTTTGCTGCAATATTTAAGGACTCTGCTTCAGTATTTAAGGACTCTGCTGCATTATTTAAGGACGTTGTTGCATTATTTAAGGACTCTGCTGCATTATTTAAGGACTTTACTGCATTATTTAAGGACTCTGCTGCATTATTTAAGGACTTTCTTGCATTATTTAAGGACTCTGCTGCATTAGTTAAGGACTTTGCTGCATTATTTAAGGACTCTGCTGCATTATTTAAGGACTTTGCTGCAATATTTAAGGACTCTGCTTCAGTATTTAAGGACTCTGCTGCATTATTTAAGGACTTTGTTGCATTATTTAAGGACTCTGCTGCATTATTTAAGGACTTTGCTGCATTATTTAAGGACTCTGCTGCATTTTTTAAGGACTCTGCTGAAGCATTTGAGGACTCTGCTGCATTATTTAAGCACTTTGCTGCGGTATTTAAGGACTCTGTTGCATTATTTAAGGACTTTGTTGCATTATTTAAGGACTCTGCTGCATTATTTAAGGACTTTGTTGCATTATTTAAGGACTCTGCTGCATTATTTAAGGACTTTGCTGCAATATTTAAGGACTCTGCTTCAGTATTTAAGGACTCTGCTGCATTATTTAAGGACTTTGTTGCATTATTTAAGGACTCTGCTGCATTATTTAAGGACTTTGTTGCATTATCTAAGGACTCTGCTGCATTATTGAAGGACTTTGCTGCAATATTTAAGGACTCTGCTTCAGTATTTATGGACTCTGCTGCATTATTTAAGGACTTTGTTGCATTATTTAAGGACTCTGCTGCATTATTTAAGGACTTTGTTGCATTATTTAAGGACTCTGCTGCATTATTTAAGGACTTTGCTGCAATATTTAAGGACTCTGCTTCAGTATTTAAGGACTCTGCTGCATTATTTAAGGACTTTGTTGCATTATTTAAGGACTCTAATGCATTATTTAAGGACTTTGCTGCAATATTTAAGGACTCTGCTTCAGTATTTAAGGACTCTGCTGCATTATTTAAGGACGTTGTTGCATTATTTAAGGACTCTGCTGCATTATTTAAGGACTTTACTGCATTATTTAAGGACTCAGCTGCATTATTTAAGGACTTTCTTGCATTATTTAAGGACTCTGCTGCATTAGTTAAGGACTTTGCTGCATTATTTAAGGACTCTGCTGCATTATTTAAGGACTTTGCTGCAATATTTAAGGACTCTGCTTCAGTATTTAAGGACTCTGCTGCATTATTTAAGGACTTTGTTGCATTATTTAAGGACTCTGCTGCATTATTTAAGGACTTTGCTGCATTATTTAAGGACTCTGCTGCATTTTTTAAGGACTCTGCTGAAGCATTTGAGGACTCTGCTGCATTATTTAAGCACTTTGCTGCGGTATTTAAGGACTCTGTTGCATTATTTAAGGACTTTGTTGCATTATTTAAGGACTCTGCTGCATTATTTAAGGACTTTGTTGCATTATTTAAGGACTCTGCTGCATTAGTTAAGGAGTTTGCTGCATTATTTAAGGACTCTGCTGCATTATTTAACGACGTTGTTGCATTATTTAAGAACTGTGCTGCATTATTTAAGGACTTTGCTGCATTATTTAAGGACTCTGCTGCATTATTTAACGACGTTGTTGCATTATTTAAGAACTGTGCTGCATTATTTAAGGACTTTGCTTCATTATTTAAGGACTATGCTGCATTATTTAATGACTTTGCTGAAGCATTTGAGGACTCTGCTGCATTATTAGAGGACTCTGCTGCATTATTTAAGGACTTGCTGCATTATTTAATGACTTTGTTGGATTTTTTAAGGACTCTGCTGCATTATTTAAGGAATTTGCTGCTATATTAAAGGACTCTGCTTCAGTATTTAAGGACTCTGCTGCGGTATTTAAGGACTCTGCTGCATTATTTAAGGACTCTGCTGCATTATTTAAGGACTTTGCTGCATTATTTAAGGAATCTGCTGCATTATTTAAGGACTTTGTTGCATTATCTAAGGACTCTGCTGCATTATTGAAGGACTTTGCTGCAATATTTAAGGACTCTGCTTCAGTATTTAAGGACTCTGCTGCATTATTTAAGGACTTTGTTGCATTATTTAAGGACTCTGCTGCATTATTTAAGGACTTTGCTGCATTATTTATGGACTCTGCTGCATTATTTAAGGACTTTGCTGCAATATTTAAGGACTCTGCTTCAGTATTTAAGGACTCTGCTGCATTATTTAAGGACTTTGTTGCATTATTTAAGGACTCTGTTGCATTATTTAAGGACTTTGCTGCATTATTTAAGGACTCTGCTGCATTATTTAAGGACTCTGCTGAAGCATTTGAGGACTCTGCTGCATTATTTAATCACTTTGCTGCGGTATTTAAGGACTCTGTTGCATTATTTAAGGACTTTGTTGCATTATTTAAGGACTCTGCTGCATTAGTTAAGGACTTTGCTGCATTATTTAAGGACTCTGCTGCATTATTTAACGACGTTGTTGCATTATTTAAGAACTGTGCTGCATTATTTAAGGACTTTGCTGCATTATTTAAGGACTATGCTGCATTATTTAAGGACTATGCTGAAGCATTTGAGGACTCTGCTGCATTATTAGAGGACTCTGCTGCATTATTTAATGACTTTGTTGGATTTTTTAAGGACTCTGCTGCATTATTTAAGGAATTTGCTGCTATATTAAAGGACTCTGCTTCAGTATTTAAGGACTCTGCTGCGGTATTTAAGGACTCTGCTGCATTATTTAAGGACTCTGCTGCATTATTTAAGGACTTTGCTGCATTATTTAAGGAATCTGCTGCATTATTTAAGGACTTTGTTGCATTATATAAGGACTCTGCTGCATTATTGAAGGACTTTGCTGCAATATTTAAGGACTCTGCTTCAGTATTTAAGGACTCTGCTGCATTATTTAAGGACTTTGTTGCATTATTTAAGGACTCTGCTGCATTATTTAAGGGCTTTGCTGCATTATTTATGGACTCTGCTGCATTATTTAAGGACTTTGCTGCAATATTTAAGGACTCTGCTTCAGTATTTAAGGACTCTGCTGCATTATTTAAGGACTTTGTTGCATTATTTAAGGACTCTGCTGCATTATTTAAGGACTTTGCTGCATTATTTAAGGACTCTGCTGCATTATTTAAGGACTCTGCTGAAGCATTTGAGGACTCTGCTGCATTATTTAATCACTTTGCTGCGGTATTTAAGGACTCTGTTGCATTAGTTAAGGACTTTGCTGCATTATTTAAGGACTCTGCTGCATTATTTAACGACGTTGTTGCATTATTTAAGAACTGTGCTGCATTATTTAAGGACTTTGCTGCATTATTTAAGGACTATGCTGCATTATTTAAGGACTATGCTGAAGCATTTGAGGACTCTGCTGCATTATTAGAGGACTCTGCTGCATTATTTAATGACTTTGTTGGATTTTTTAAGGACTCTGCTGCATTATTTAAGGAATTTGCTGCTATATTAAAGGACTCTGCTTCAGTATTTAAGGACTCTGCTGTGGTATATAAGGACTCTGCTGCATTATTTAAGGACTCTGCTGCATTATTTAAGGACTTTGCTGCATTATTTAAGGACTCTGCTGCATTATTTAAGGACTTTGTTGCATTATTTAAGGACTCTAATGCATTATTTAAGGACTTTGCTGGAATATTTAAGGACTCTGCTGCATTAGTTAAGGACTTTGCTGCATTATTTAAGGACTCTGCTGCATTATTTAACGACTTTACTGCATTATTTAAGGACTCTGCTGCATTATTTAAGGACTTTGTTGCATTATTTAAGGACTCTGCTGCATTAGTTAAGGACTATGCTGCATTATTTAATGACTTTGCTGAAGCATTTGAGGACTCTGCTGCATTATTAGAGGACTCTGCTGCATTATTTAAGGACTTGCTGCATTATTTAATGACTTTGTTGGATTTTTTAAGGACTCTGCTGCGTTATTTAAGGAATTTGCTGCTATATTAAAGGACTCTGCTTCAGTATTTAAGGACTCTGCTGCGGTATTTAAGGACTCTGCTGCATTATTTAAGGACTCTGCTGCATTACTTAAGGACTTTGCTGCATTATTTAAGGAATCTGCTGCATTATTTAAGGACTTTGTTGCATTATCTAAGGACTCTGCTGCATTATTGAAGGACTTTGCTGCAATATTTAAGGACTCTGCTTCAGTATTTAAGGACTCTGCTGCATTATTTAAGGACTTTGTTGCATTATTTAAGGACTCTGCTGCATTATTTAAGGACTTTGTTGCATTATTTAAGGACTCTGCTGCATTATTTAAGGACTTTGCTGCAATATTTAAGGACTCTGCTTCAGTATTTAAGGACTCTGCTGCATTATTTAAGGACTTTGTTGCATTATTTAAGGACTCTGCTGCATTATTTAAGGACTTTGCTGCATTATTTAAGGATTCTGCTGCATTTTTTAAGGACTCTGCTGAAGCATTTGAGGACTCTGCTGCATTATTTAAGCACTTTGCTGCGGTATTTAAGGACTCTGTTGCATTATTTAAGGACTTTGTTGCATTATTTAAGGACTCTGCTGCATTAGTTAAGGACTTTGCTGCATTATTTAAGGACTCTGCTGCATTATTTACCGACGTTGTTGCATTATTTAAGAACTGTGCTGCTTTATTTAAGGACTTTGCATTATTTAAGGACTATGCTGCATTATTTAATGACTTTGCTGAAGCATTTGAGGACTCTGCTGCATTATTAGAGGACTCTGCTGCATTATTTAATGACTTTGTTGGATTTTTTAAGGACTCTGCTGCATTATTTAAGGAATTTGCTGCTATATTAAAGGACTCTGCTTCAGTATTTAAGGACTCTGCTGCGGTATTTAAGGACTCTGCTGCATTATTTAAGGACTCTGCTGCATTATTTAAGGACTTTGCTGCATTATTTAAGGACTCTGCTGCATTATTTAAGGACTTTGTTGCATTATTTAAGGACTCTAATGCATTATTTAAGGACTTTGCTGCAATATTTAAGGACTCTGCTTCAGTATTTAAGGACTCTGCTGCATTATTTAAGGACGTTGTTGCATTATTTAAGGACTCTGCTGCATTATTTAAGGACTTTACTGCATTATTTAAGGACTCTGCTGCATTATTTAAGGACTTTCTTGCATTATTTAAGGACTCTGCTGCATTAGTTAAGGACTTTGCTGCATTATTTAAGGACTCTGCTGCATTATTTAAGGACTTTGCTGCAATATTTAAGGACTCTGCTTCAGTATTTAAGGACTCTGCTGCATTATTTAAGGACTTTGTTGCATTATTTAAGGACTCTGCTGCATTATTTAAGGACTTTGCTGCATTATTTAAGGACTCTGCTGCATTTTTTAAGGACTCTGCTGAAGCATTTGAGGACTCTGCTGCATTATTTAAGCACTTTGCTGCGGTATTTAAGGACTCTGTTGCATTATTTAAGGACTTTGTTGCATTATTTAAGGACTCTGCTGCATTATTTAAGGACTTTGTTGCATTATTTAAGGACTCTGCTGCATTATTTAAGGACTTTGCTGCAATATTTAAGGACTCTGCTTCAGTATTTAAGGACTCTGCTGCATTATTTAAGGACTTTGTTGCATTATTTAAGGACTCTGCTGCATTATTTAAGGACTTTGTTGCATTATCTAAGGACTCTGCTGCATTATTGAAGGACTTTGCTGCAATATTTAAGGACTCTGCTTCAGTATTTATGGACTCTGCTGCATTATTTAAGGACTTTGTTGCATTATTTAAGGACTCTGCTGCATTATTTAAGGACTTTGTTGCATTATTTAAGGACTCTGCTGCATTATTTAAGGACTTTGCTGCAATATTTAAGGACTCTGCTTCAGTATTTAAGGACTCTGCTGCATTATTTAAGGACTTTGTTGCATTATTTAAGGACTCTGCTGCATTATTTAAGGACTTTGCTGCATTATTTAAGGATTCTGCTGCATTTTTTAAGGACTCTGCTGAAGCATTTGAGGACTCTGCTGCATTATTTAAGCACTTTGCTGCGGTATTTAAGGACTCTGTTGCATTATTTAAGGACTTTGTTGCATTATTTAAGGACTCTGCTGCATTAGTTAAGGACTTTGCTGCATTATTTAAGGACTCTGCTGCATTATTTACCGACGTTGTTGCATTATTTAAGAACTGTGCTGCTTTATTTAAGGACTTTGCATTATTTAAGGACTATGCTGCATTATTTAATGACTTTGCTGAAGCATTTGAGGACTCTGCTGCATTATTAGAGGACTCTGCTGCATTATTTAATGACTTTGTTGGATTTTTAAGGACTCTGCTGCATTATTTAAGGAATTTGCTGCTATATTAAAGGACTCTGCTTCAGTATTTAAGGACTCTGCTGCGGTATTTAAGGACTCTGCTGCATTATTTAAGGACTCTGCTGCATTATTTAAGGACTTTGCTGCATTATTTAAGGACTCTGCTGCATTATTTAAGGACTTTGTTGCATTATTTAAGGACTCTAATGCATTATTTAAGGACTTTGCTGCAATATTTAAGGACTCTGCTTCAGTATTTAAGGACTCTGCTGCATTATTTAAGGACGTTGTTGCATTATTTAAGGACTCTGCTGCATTATTTAAGGACTTTACTGCATTATTTAAGGACTCAGCTGCATTATTTAAGGACTTTCTTGCATTATTTAAGGACTCTGCTGCATTAGTTAAGGACTTTGCTGCATTATTTAAGGACTCTGCTGCATTATTTAAGGACTTTGCTGCAATATTTAAGGACTCTGCTTCAGTATTTAAGGACTCTGCTGCATTATTTAAGGACTTTGTTGCATTATTTAAGGACTCTGCTGCATTATTTAAGGACTTTGCTGCATTATTTAAGGACTCTGCTGCATTTTTTAAGGACTCTGCTGAAGCATTTGAGGACTCTGCTGCATTATTTAAGCACTTTGCTGCGGTATTTAAGGACTCTGTTGCATTATTTAAGGACTTTGTTGCATTATTTAAGGACTCTGCTGCATTATTTAAGGACTTTGTTGCATTATTTAAGGACTCTGCTGCATTAGTTAAGGAGTTTGCTGCATTATTTAAGGACTCTGCTGCATTATTTAACGACGTTGTTGCATTATTTAAGAACTGTGCTGCATTATTTAAGGACTTTGCTGCATTATTTAAGGACTCTGCTGCATTATTTAACGACGTTGTTGCATTATTTAAGAACTGTGCTGCATTATTTAAGGACTTTGCTTCATTATTTAAGGACTATGCTGCATTATTTAATGACTTTGCTGAAGCATTTGAGGACTCTGCTGCATTATTAGAGGACTCTGCTGCATTATTTAAGGACTTGCTGCATTATTTAATGACTTTGTTGGATTTTTTAAGGACTCTGCTGCATTATTTAAGGAATTTGCTGCTATATTAAAGGACTCTGCTTCAGTATTTAAGGACTCTGCTGCGGTATTTAAGGACTCTGCTGCATTATTTAAGGACTCTGCTGCATTATTTAAGGACTTTGCTGCATTATTTAAGGAATCTGCTGCATTATTTAAGGACTTTGTTGCATTATCTAAGGACTCTGCTGCATTATTGAAGGACTTTGCTGCAATATTTAAGGACTCTGCTTCAGTATTTAAGGACTCTGCTGCATTATTTAAGGACTTTGTTGCATTATTTAAGGACTCTGCTGCATTATTTAAGGACTTTGCTGCATTATTTAAGGACTCTGCTGCATTATTTAAGGACTCTGCTGAAGCATTTGAGGACTCTGCTGCATTATTTAATCACTTTGCTGCGGTATTTAAGGACTCTGTTGCATTATTTAAGGACTTTGTTGCATTATTTAAGGACTCTGCTGCATTAGTTAAGGACTTTGCTGCATTATTTAAGGACTCTGCTGCATTATTTAACGACGTTGTTGCATTATTTAAGAACTGTGCTGCATTATTTAAGGACTTTGCTGCATTATTTAAGGACTATGCTGCATTATTTAAGGACTATGCTGAAGCATTTGAGGACTCTGCTGCATTATTAGAGGACTCTGCTGCATTATTTAATGACTTTGTTGGATTTTTTAAGGACTCTGCTGCATTATTTAAGGAATTTGCTGCTATATTAAAGGACTCTGCTTCAGTATTTAAGGACTCTGCTGCGGTATTTAAGGACTCTGCTGCATTATTTAAGGACTCTGCTGCATTATTTAAGGACTTTGCTGCATTATTTAAGGAATCTGCTGCATTATTTAAGGACTTTGTTGCATTATCTAAGGACTCTGCTGCATTATTGAAGGACTTTGCTGCAATATTTAAGGACTCTGCTTCAGTATTTAAGGACTCTGCTGCATTATTTAAGGACTTTGTTGCATTATTTAAGGACTCTGCTGCATTATTTAAGGGCTTTGCTGCATTATTTATGGACTCTGCTGCATTATTTAAGGACTTTGCTGCAATATTTAAGGACTCTGCTTCAGTATTTAAGGACTCTGCTGCATTATTTAAGGACTTTGTTGCATTATTTAAGGACTCTGCTGCATTATTTAAGGACTTTGCTGCATTATTTAAGGACTCTGCTGCATTATTTAAGGACTCTGCTGAAGCATTTGAGGACTCTGCTGCATTATTTAATCACTTTGCTGCGGTATTTAAGGACTCTGTTGCATTATTTAAGGACTTTGTTGCATTATTTAAGGACTCTGCTGCATTAGTTAAGGACTTTGCTGCATTATTTAAGGACTCTGCTGCATTATTTAACGACGTTGTTGCATTATTTAAGAACTGTGCTGCATTATTTAAGGACTTTGCTGCATTATTTAAGGACTATGCTGCATTATTTAAGGACTATGCTGAAGCATTTGAGGACTCTGCTGCATTATTAGAGGACTCTGCTGCATTATTTAATGACTTTGTTGGATTTTTTAAGGACTCTGCTGCATTATTTAAGGAATTTGCTGCTATATTAAAGGACTCTGCTTCAGTATTTAAGGACTCTGCTGCGGTATATAAGGACTCTGCTGCATTATTTAAGGACTCTGCTGCATTATTTAAGGACTTTGCTGCATTATTTAAGGACTCTGCTGCATTATTTAAGGACTTTGTTGCATTATTTAAGGACTCTAATGCATTATTTAAGGACTTTGCTGGAATATTTAAGGACTCTGCTGCATTAGTTAAGGACTTTGCTGCATTATTTAAGGACTCTGCTGCATTATTTAACGACTTTACTGCATTATTTAAGGACTCTGCTGCATTATTTAAGGACTTTGTTGCATTATTTAAGGACTCTGCTGCATTAGTTAAGGACTATGCTGCATTATTTAATGACTTTGCTGAAGCATTTGAGGACTCTGCTGCATTATTAGAGGACTCTGCTGCATTATTTAAGGACTTGCTGCATTATTTAATGACTTTGTTGGATTTTTTAAGGACTCTGCTGCGTTATTTAAGGAATTTGCTGCTATATTAAAGGACTCTGCTTCAGTATTTAAGGACTCTGCTGCGGTATTTAAGGACTCTGCTGC
This sequence comes from Phyllobates terribilis, assembly GCF_046119375.1. Classification (NCBI taxonomy): domain Eukaryota; kingdom Metazoa; phylum Chordata; class Amphibia; order Anura; family Dendrobatidae; genus Phyllobates; species Phyllobates terribilis. Next base: position 2,394,669 of record NW_027362905.1, read on the forward strand.
ATTATTTAAGGACTCTGCTGCATTACTTAAGGACTTTGCTGCATTATTTAAGGAATCTGCTGCATTATTTAAGGACTTTGTTGCATTATCTAAGGACTCTGCTGCATTATTGAAGGACTTTGCTGCAATATTTAAGGACTCTGCTTCAGTATTTAAGGACTCTGCTGCATTATTTAAGGACTTTGTTGCATTATTTAAGGACTCTGCTGCATTATTTAAGGACTTTGTTGCATTATTTAAGGACTCTGCTGCATTATTTAAGGACTTTGCTGCAATATTTAAGGACTCTGCTTCAGTATTTAAGGACTCTGCTGCATTATTTAAGGACTTTGTTGCATTATTTAAGGACTCTGCTGCATTATTTAAGGACTTTGCTGCATTATTTAAGGATTCTGCTGCATTTTTTAAGGACTCTGCTGAAGCATTTGAGGACTCTGCTGCATTATTTAAGCACTTTGCTGCGGTATTTAAGGACTCTGTTGCATTATTTAAGGACTTTGTTGCATTATTTAAGGACTCTGCTGCATTAGTTAAGGACTTTGCTGCATTATTTAAGGACTCTGCTGCATTATTTACCGACGTTGTTGCATTATTTAAGAACTGTGCTGCTTTATTTAAGGACTTTGCATTATTTAAGGACTATGCTGCATTATTTAATGACTTTGCTGAAGCATTTGAGGACTCTGCTGCATTATTAGAGGACTCTGCTGCATTATTTAATGACTTTGTTGGATTTTTTAAGGACTCTGCTGCATTATTTAAGGAATTTGCTGCTATATTAAAGGACTCTGCTTCAGTATTTAAGGACTCTGCTGCGGTATTTAAGGACTCTGCTGCATTATTTAAGGACTCTGCTGCATTATTTAAGGACTTTGCTGCATTATTTAAGGACTCTGCTGCATTATTTAAGGACTTTGTTGCATTATTTAAGGACTCTAATGCATTATTTAAGGACTTTGCTGCAATATTTAAGGACTCTGCTTCAGTATTTAAGGACTCTGCTGCATTATTTAAGGACGTTGTTGCATTATTTAAGGACTCTGCTGCATTATTTAAGGACTTTACTGCATTATTTAAGGACTCTGCTGCATTATTTAAGGACTTTCTTGCATTATTTAAGGACTCTGCTGCATTAGTTAAGGACTTTGCTGCATTATTTAAGGACTCTGCTGCATTATTTAAGGACTTTGCTGCAATATTTAAGGACTCTGCTTCAGTATTTAAGGACTCTGCTGCATTATTTAAGGACTTTGTTGCATTATTTAAGGACTCTGCTGCATTATTTAAGGACTTTGCTGCATTATTTAAGGACTCTGCTGCATTTTTTAAGGACTCTGCTGAAGCATTTGAGGACTCTGCTGCATTATTTAAGCACTTTGCTGCGGTATTTAAGGACTCTGTTGCATTATTTAAGGACTTTGTTGCATTATTTAAGGACTCTGCTGCATTATTTAAGGACTTTGTTGCATTATTTAAGGACTCTGCTGCATTATTTAAGGACTTTGCTGCAATATTTAAGGACTCTGCTTCAGTATTTAAGGACTCTGCTGCATTATTTAAGGACTTTGTTGCATTATTTAAGGACTCTGCTGCATTATTTAAGGACTTTGTTGCATTATCTAAGGACTCTGCTGCATTATTGAAGGACTTTGCTGCAATATTTAAGGACTCTGCTTCAGTATTTATGGACTCTGCTGCATTATTTAAGGACTTTGTTGCATTATTTAAGGACTCTGCTGCATTATTTAAGGACTTTGTTGCATTATTTAAGGACTCTGCTGCATTATTTAAGGACTTTGCTGCAATATTTAAGGACTCTGCTTCAGTATTTAAGGACTCTGCTGCATTATTTAAGGACTTTGTTGCATTATTTAAGGACTCTGCTGCATTATTTAAGGACTTTGCTGCATTATTTAAGGATTCTGCTGCATTTTTTAAGGACTCTGCTGAAGCATTTGAGGACTCTGCTGCATTATTTAAGCACTTTGCTGCGGTATTTAAGGACTCTGTTGCATTATTTAAGGACTTTGTTGCATTATTTAAGGACTCTGCTGCATTAGTTAAGGACTTTGCTGCATTATTTAAGGACTCTGCTGCATTATTTACCGACGTTGTTGCATTATTTAAGAACTGTGCTGCTTTATTTAAGGACTTTGCATTATTTAAGGACTATGCTGCATTATTTAATGACTTTGCTGAAGCATTTGAGGACTCTGCTGCATTATTAGAGGACTCTGCTGCATTATTTAATGACTTTGTTGGATTTTTAAGGACTCTGCTGCATTATTTAAGGAATTTGCTGCTATATTAAAGGACTCTGCTTCAGTATTTAAGGACTCTGCTGCGGTATTTAAGGACTCTGCTGCATTATTTAAGGACTCTGCTGCATTATTTAAGGACTTTGCTGCATTATTTAAGGACTCTGCTGCATTATTTAAGGACTTTGTTGCATTATTTAAGGACTCTAATGCATTATTTAAGGACTTTGCTGCAATATTTAAGGACTCTGCTTCAGTATTTAAGGACTCTGCTGCATTATTTAAGGACGTTGTTGCATTATTTAAGGACTCTGCTGCATTATTTAAGGACTTTACTGCATTATTTAAGGACTCAGCTGCATTATTTAAGGACTTTCTTGCATTATTTAAGGACTCTGCTGCATTAGTTAAGGACTTTGCTGCATTATTTAAGGACTCTGCTGCATTATTTAAGGACTTTGCTGCAATATTTAAGGACTCTGCTTCAGTATTTAAGGACTCTGCTGCATTATTTAAGGACTTTGTTGCATTATTTAAGGACTCTGCTGCATTATTTAAGGACTTTGCTGCATTATTTAAGGACTCTGCTGCATTTTTTAAGGACTCTGCTGAAGCATTTGAGGACTCTGCTGCATTATTTAAGCACTTTGCTGCGGTATTTAAGGACTCTGTTGCATTATTTAAGGACTTTGTTGCATTATTTAAGGACTCTGCTGCATTATTTAAGGACTTTGTTGCATTATTTAAGGACTCTGCTGCATTATTTAAGGACTTTGCTGCAATATTTAAGGACTCTGCTTCAGTATTTAAGGACTCTGCTGCATTATTTAAGGACTTTGTTGCATTATTTAAGGACTCTGCTGCATTATTTAAGGACTTTGCTGCATTATTTAAGGACTCTGCTGCATTTTTTAAGGACTCTGCTGCATTAGTTAAGGACTCTGCTGCATTATTTAAGGACGTTGTTGCATTATTTAAGGACTCTGCTGCATTATTTAAGGACTTTACTGCATTATTTAAGGACTCTGCTGCATTATTTAAGGACTTTCTTGCATTATTTAAGGACTCTGCTGCATTAGTTAAGGACTTTGCTGCATTATTTAAGGACTCTGCTGCATTATTTAACGACGTTGTTGCATTACTTAAGAACTGTGCTGCATTATTTAAGGACTTTGCTGCATTAGTTAAGGACTATGCTGCATTATTTAATGACTTTGCTGAAGCATTTGAGGACTCTGCTGCATTATTAGAGGACTCTGCTGCATTATTTAAGGACTTGCTGCATTATTTAATGACTTTGTTGGATTTTTTAAGGACTCTGCTGCGTTATTTAAGGAATTTGCTGCTATATTAAAGGACTCTGCTTCAGTATTTAAGGACTCTGCTGCGGTATTTAAGGACTTTGCTGCATTATTTAAGGAATCTGCTGCATTATTTAAGGACTTTGTTGCATTATCTAAGGACTCTGCTGCATTATTGAAGGACTTTGCTGCAATATTTAAGGACTCTGCTTCAGTATTTAAGGACTCTGCTGCATTATTTAAGGACTTTGTTGCATTATTTAAGGACTCTGCTGCATTATTTAAGGACTTTGCTGCATTATTTATGGACTCTGCTGCATTATTTAAGGACTTTGCTGCAATATTTAAGGACTCTGCTTCAGTATTTAAGGACTCTGCTTCAGTATTTAAGGACTCTGCTGCATTATTTAAGGACTTTGTTGCATTATTTAAGGACTCTGCTGCATTATTTAAGGACTTTGCTGCATTATTTAAGGACTCTGCTGCATTATTTAAGGACTCTGCTGAAGCATTTGAGGACTCTGCTGCATTATTTAATCACTTTGCTGCGGTATTTAAGGACTCTGTTGCATTATTTAAGGACTTTGTTGCATTATTTAAGGACTCTGCTGCATTAGTTAAGGACTTTGCTGCATTATTTAAGGACTCTGCTGCATTATTTAACGACGTTGTTGCATTATTTAAGAACTGTGCTGCATTATTTAAGGACTTTGCTGCATTATTTAAGGACTATGCTGCATTATTTAAGGACTATGCTGAAGCATTTGAGGACTCTGCTGCATTATTAGAGGACTCTGCTGCATTATTTAATGACTTTGTTGGATTTTTTAAGGACTCTGCTGCATTATTTAAGGAATTTGCTGCTATATTAAAGGACTCTGCTTCAGTATTTAAGGACTCTGCTGCGGTATATAAGGACTCTGCTGCATTATTTAAGGACTCTGCTGCATTATTTAAGGACTTTGCTGCATTATTTAAGGACTCTGCTGCATTATTTAAGGACTTTGTTGCATTATTTAAGGACTCTAATGCATTATTTAAGGACTTTGCTGGAATATTTAAGGACTCTGCTGCATTAGTTAAGGACTTTGCTGCATTATTTAAGGACTCTGCTGCATTATTTAACGACTTTACTGCATTATTTAAGGACTCTGCTGCATTATTTAAGGACTTTGTTGCATTATTTAAGGACTCTGCTGCATTAGTTAAGGACTATGCTGCATTATTTAATGACTTTGCTGAAGCATTTGAGGACTCTGCTGCATTATTAGAGGACTCTGCTGCATTATTTAAGGACTTGCTGCATTATTTAATGACTTTGTTGGATTTTTTAAGGACTCTGCTGCGTTATTTAAGGAATTTGCTGCTATATTAAAGGACTCTGCTTCAGTATTTAAGGACTCTGCTGCGGTATTTAAGGACTCTGCTGCATTATTTAAGGACTCTGCTGCATTACTTAAGGACTTTGCTGCATTATTTAAGGAATCTGCTGCATTATTTAAGGACTTTGTTGCATTATCTAAGGACTCTGCTGCATTATTGAAGGACTTTGCTGCAATATTTAAGGACTCTGCTTCAGTATTTAAGGACTCTGCTGCATTATTTAAGGACTTTGTTGCATTATTTAAGGACTCTGCTGCATTATTTAAGGACTTTGTTGCATTATTTAAGGACTCTGCTGCATTATTTAAGGACTTTGCTGCAATATTTAAGGACTCTGCTTCAGTATTTAAGGACTCTGCAGCATTATTTAAGGACTTTGTTGCATTATTT